>NC_133510.1:80122500-81372500 GCF_049354715.1 Callithrix jacchus | reverse complement strand
AGGGTCAGATTCTAGATGAGCAATTAGGAAGGCATTGGTAACTGTGCAAAGCAGTGCTATTGTAGTCCTCATGGTGTCAGGAAAAGTTCAGGTTACAAAGTTCTAAGACTAAGGAGAAAGTGACAAATTTGAGAGTCAGCATTCACTTAGGATTTTGAAAAGAGAAAGAATAGTCTGGCCTTTGCTAGTTTGTCATTTTAGTCTGCTTGGTGATGATACTACTGAATTTTTCAGGAAAAACGTCAATGTACCCTTTAGAGATAAAACATTTGATATTCAGTGGTGGTATCTCAAGGGTATGGATCAATTATTTCAAACTCGACTCCAGTCTGCTTTTAATCCTGCTTTACATAGTTATGGAATACAGGACAGTTGCCTTTGATTCTATGGAAATATTTTATTTTCCCAATTCTGATTTTCCCCCCAAATTTTTTTTTTATTTAAGCTTGTTTTTATTTTTTATTTTTATTTTTTTCCCCTTTTTTTATTGCATTTTAGGTTTTGGGGTACATGTGCAGAGCATGCAATACAGTTGCATAGGTACACACATGGCAGTGTGTTTTGTTTGGTTTCTCCCCTTCACCCACATTTGGTATTTCTCCCCTGGCAATCCCTCCCCACCTCCCCCTCCCACTGGCCCTCCCCTTTCCCCCCTATAGACCCCAGAGTTTAGTACTCCCCTCTCTGTGTCCATGTGTTCTCATTTTTCATCACCCGCCTATGAGTGAGAATATACGGTGTTTCATTTTCTGTTCTTGTGTCAGTTTGCTGAGAATGATGTTCTCCAGATTCATCCATGTCCCTATAAACGACACGAACTCATCATTTCTGATTGCTGCATAATATTCCATGGTGTATATGTGCCACATTTTCCCAATCCAGTCTATCACCAGCTAGTCTTTTTCCAGTTAGCGGATTTTATAAAATGTATTGCAAAAGATTTCCTATAAAATATTTCTCCTGTTACTAATTTTTCTCTATTTTAAGTTTAGGGTATTTGTGAATAAGATCAGTAATATATAAAATAGAGAAAACAGAAATGCTTCTACATAGTTTACTGTTTAACTGGTAGCTTTAAGTTTGCTCAGAAGTCAAGCATCTCTGAGATGTAGAAGTAAAAGTTTTAAGAAAAATAAAAGAATACGAAATTATTTTTCTTTTATCAAAAAGCAGCTACCTAAGAACACTTATATTGTCTCCGACATAGTTGACCTTTATTTCTTGGGGGAAAACAAATGAAAGATATCTGCTTTGCATATGGAAGAAAACTATTTAGAAATGTGTGGGAGGCAAGTGACAATGAGAGCTCCTCTTAAGGGCTTCAGCTCTGTGGGCTCCTACCCTGATGTCATGCCAGGAGGGCATAAGTGCATCTTTCTTGCTCACTCCTACCACCCTCCATCCCGATGGCTTTCTTGTTAAGTATAGAAAATCATTTTTTTTGTGCTTGGATAAACCTAGAATCTATTATAGAACATTACTTTCTCCAGGTAAGATGTGAGAAAGATGATTCCTTGGATCCCCTGCAAGATCATTTTCTTTTCTTTTTTTTTCTTTCTTTTTTTTTTTTTTGAGACGGAGTTTCCCTCTTGTTACCCAGGCTGGAGTGCAATGGCGCGATCTCGGCTCACTGCAACCTCTGCCTCCTGGGTTCAGGCAATTCTCCTGCCTCAGCCTCCTGAGTAGCTGGGATTACAGGCACGCGCCACCATGCCCAGCTAATTTTTTGTATTTTTAGTAGAGACGGGGTTTCACCATGTTGAGCAGGATGGTCTCGATCTCTTGACCTGGTGATCCACCCGCCTCGACCTCCCAAAGTGCTGGGATTACAGGCGTGAACCACCGAGCCTGGCCCAAGATCATTTTCAAAGTAGAAGCCCATTAAACACTGAGTAAGCTGGACATTCCTGAGAAGACCATCTTCGAAGGGAAGTGGAAGGTACCAGCACAGAGCAGGGTTTGTGGGAATCTTTCTCAAATCTCATAGCCACAGTACTTACAAGCACAGTCTCTGCCTCTGGGCATCTATCTGTTCACTTAACTGCAATGAAAATAAATAGATGGTTAGAGACTTAATTAAAATCGTTAATGAGGATTAGTTTCACCTTAGTTCCCAAACATTTTTCAAATGGGATCTTGCTACAAAAGGCTTTTATTCATGTTTCTACTATTTCTCTCAAAATATAGGAAATGTTCTTGTTTATTGATTCACCAGTGACTTGCATGTGTGGAAGCAAAAATTTTGTGATGTAAACTGTGTATTTTACAGTTTGATAGTTGATGGACAAACACCCTTAAGGAGCTAGGATTAAGACTGTCAACATTATCATATATGAATTGCAAAGAAGGCTTCCAGGTTGTTCTTTGCCTATTGTTTTAGGAAGAAAGGTGTTTATGAAGCATATCAATAGGAAGTCACAGAGTGAAGGAGCTTTGTTTAACATCTGTCTGTCAGCTCACTGCAGTACTATGAGTAGATTGCCAGAGTCTCTTGGCAGGAGTCTTTGTGTTTATCAAAGCAGCTTCTAGTCTAAGACAATTTTCCATGCAACTGAGTTTGCACATATGGTACAGTTCAGAGAAAACGTTCTCTCTTTCTTCCTTTACCACTTTTTATAAATTTAAGAAACTTTTGTGTAATATGACCTATGTTTGCAAGCTTGTAATTTTCCATTGCCTATTTGTTTGTGTTTTGGTAAAAAGCACTCCAATATTACACAGGATGTTTCAGTGGTATTTCATTTTTAAAAGGACATAATCTTTTTGAAAAGAGAAAAAGAAATGATAGGCTAGAGTATTCAGTAGGAAATATCTATGCATTTAATTTTTAAGCTGACATGAACATGTGCACAGAAAAGATATTTTCATTTGAGTAACATACTTTTAAGTAACATATCCAGTTGTTTTGGGTTACTTTGAATTTTATTTTAAAAGCCCTACATTCAAGAGCCCATGAAAATCTGCCGTATCCAAGTGGTAATGAAATAATTCATTTCATGGTTCTTTATTAAAATTATCAGCACCCATATCCCAAGAAGAACTTTTAATTGGAGATTAATTTGTAAAGGATGGAATGCCCATCAGTTTGTCCAGATCAAAGGCATAGATGGAAGAATGCTGAAATGGTACGTTTTGAATAATTCATAATTATTTCAGATTAAATTGATAATACTGCTGTCATTTAATTTTATTTATATCCAAGGAAATTAAGAATTATTGTAATGTATATGGTAAAATTTCTATGTAATTCTAATTATTTTATAGGAGATAAGGAACATCATTAACTCATTATGAACTTTTATCCATATAAATATTAAAAAATCACTATGTGGTTTAGGAAAGTAAATCATGGATCATCATGGCAGAATTCCATGTTCTAGCATGTTCCTATACATGATAGGAAATCATTTATCAAATTCCTAAAATAATTGCCTTAAATGGATCCCAAGATGGGACTCAGCTTTTCCCTGAAGCATTGTTTCTAGTTACAAAACAAAACAAAGATCAGAATTCAGCAAAACTTACGAAGGTTGTATGCTTTTTATTGGTTCCTAACATCTATTAGTTTGTTCTCCTGAAAGACAATCTTTGGCCTGCTTCCATTGTCTTTTTCATTTTGAGTCAGTGTCCTCATCTACTCTTATCTTGCAACTTATTAATTAGGTAATAATTGTGTGATTACAGAGTCCATCTAGTCCTACCTCCCCAAATGCCTCCTGATCATTTATTTGGATATACAACAGCCACTTGTCTAATGCTGAATTGATCTTCCCTTTCAATTCTGAAGCTTTTTTTCAGTTTTCTTATTTTGCATGCTCTTTATGTCTTTCCCTTTAAGTGTAACATTAATTGTCCAATGCTTCATGTTTATTTCTTTTGATGTCACTTCATTTCAAGACTATATAATATCAATAATTAATACTAATGATAGTTCTTACAGGTATTCTCAATGCTTAAAATCCGTTTACCTCCCTTTCACCCTCCACACATCTTAGGAATAATCTTGAACCTTGAGCTGAAGAGCATGTTACACTTCTGCTTAAAATGCTTATATGGCTCCCTGTTATATAATGAATAGTAGCTCAGATTCTTCTATTTTTATTGTTTCACAACGACGACTTACCACTTCTTTTCTGAACACTCTTCTGCTGAATCTCTTACTTGAATCATCTCCTTCACTGAGTTGACTTGTCCTCTGGGACCTCCACATTTTACTCTCCACAATTTATTTTTTCACTTTCATTGTCAGTATTAATTCCTCTCACCATCTTGCTACATTTTTATGTATTAAAATGCAACCCACACCTGTAATCCCAGTACTTTGGGAGGCTGAGGCAGACAAATCATGAGGTCAGTTTTGAGACCAGCCTGGCCAACATGGTGAAACCCTGTCTACTGAAAATACAAAAAGTTAGCTAGGTATAGTGGTGGGCCCCTGTAATCTCAGCGACTCCAGAGGCTGAGACAGGAGGATCTCTTGAACCTGGGAGGTGGAAGTTGCAGTGAGCCGAGATCACACCACTGCACCTCCAGCCCGGGTGACGGAATGAGCCTCCATAAAAAAAAAAAAAAAAAAAAAAAAAAAAAGCAGCCCATCCTTTAACCTTATATAATTTCTCTTTATTTCAAAAACAGTTGTGATAAGTATTGTTCTATACCATGAAATAGTGCTTGTAAGTAACATCTTGTCACTGCCTCCAAGGAGCATATAGCCTGTAGAGAAGGTCTGAATTACAATGGAATAAACAACAAAGAGGAGGAACAGGAGCCAGCATTCACTGATCACCTGTATCTGCCAGGCCCATTACAGACTTTCCAGACAACCTGTGAAATCAAGATGGCTATCTTCACAACACTTGGGGAGATGAAGCTTTAGAAAGGTTAAGTCATTTATTTATAGTCACCCACCTAGTAAATGGCACCCTATTCTAAGTGAACCCATAGCTTCCCCTTGTACTGTGATGCAATGAAGACTTTGCCCAGAAATCTTGCTCTCCTTCAAATTCCTATCATATTTTTTGTACCATACATTTGGCATTTACTATACACTGGATTAATGGTTATTTCTTTTATTTATTTTTAAAATAATATAAATATAATATTTGCTGGAGTACCTACAAAATGCCTGACATTGAACTAAGTGCTAAGACACAGAAAGATCAATGTGATAAAATCCTTGCCTTCAAAGAGCTTCCAGTATGGTGTGGAAGAAAGAAAAACATAAAAGAACATTTACCAAACAGTATACTGAGGGCTCTATCAAGTGATGATTCTTCCTTTGAAATGTCAAAATCTTCTGTCACCTCCTACTTTTCTGTAGCAGCTCACTGTGCTGCAGGACTGAATCTCTCCATGTTTTGCTGTATATGGGCTCCTTCTTCCCCTACTGTGGATAGAGGCACCTACCTCTGACTTAGAGAAGATGGAGAAGGCTTTATCAGTGAGTGACTGGATAGAATTTTGAAAGATAAGGAGGAGAACTCCAGGTAACAATGGAAAGAAAAATCATGGGTAAACACAGAATTGTGAAATACGATATTTTCAAAGAATCACCTAAAATTCAGTGTCTGCTTAGAAAAAGTGGTAAGAGATGGCTGGAAACATAGTCGCAACCATTCCCTAGAATGACGTTATATGCCATTCTAAGATGCTTAATTCTGGTAGCTTTGAAACATAGATGCTTTGGCACTACCTAAGACTAGTTAAATCAGCAACTCCAAGGCTCTATGGTGGGGACGAAGGTCTGGGAACTGGAGCTTTAAAAAACCTTGCCAGGGTGATTTTAATATGCATTTATGATTGAGAATCAGTGCTTCAGGCCAAGGAGAGCCAAATAAGTTTAGCAAGGAAAAGGCATGATCAAACTGGTGCTTTAGACAGAGCATTCTGGCAACAGTACAGAAAATAAACTGAAGGGTGGGATACGGGAGACAGGGATGCAGTGAAATTCTGTTGTAATAATTCAGGCAAGAGGTGATAAGCTCTTAACATTACTTTTATCGCTTTATGTCTTTATATTAACTAGATTGCGAACATGTCTCAGGAGTTGCTGTCAAATTCATTCTCCTAACAGCTTTTTGCCTACTGCAGTGTAGATACCTAGTAATATTTCCTGAAGCATTTCATAACAAGACAAAGATTAACATTGATGAAAAATTAAAAATCACCTTTTCAAAAGTGTTTCATAATGTAAGATAATACATTGTTTTCAAGAAGACTTGGAAAATATAAAATATATATGCCAATATCAACAAAAGAATAAAAATAGACCATTAGGCCACTTGAAGATATGCAGTCTTCATATTTTGGTGTGTTTTCCCTCCCTGACTATTGTTCACATACTTTATTTCATTCTCTGTGTAAAATTAGAAAAACTGATTCATGCTATATGGTAAGCATTTTTTACATCATTAAAGCTCTCAATCAAGTTTATTTAAAAGATTACATAATGTGCTGCACCATAATTTACATAGCAATTTTCTAGTTGTTGATTTCTGGTTTTTACTATGACTGTAGTTGGCAAAAACATTTTTAACTTCCTGTTTATTTCCCTAACTGAATTCCATGACATATATTTATTGAAAAAGAGAATATTTTGAAGATTTTTGATAAGTTTGCAAAACTGTTTTTCTAAGAGTTTCTCAATGTCCGTTCTGCCCAACCATGTAATGCACTTACATTTTACCTGCGACGTTGCCATCATTATCCATTTGTGTATATACATACATATATACACAACACACACATAGAAACACATAAATGTACATAATACACAAAAACACATATAGACACACATATATATGTACAGATATAGGTATATGTATATACATATATACACATGTATATATGCATACATGTGTACACATACACAAGTGCACACACATAAATATATACATACATACGTGTGTGTATATATAGATATATATGAATTTACAAAACAGTGTACTGAAAACTTTTTCATAGTAATGTTTCTACTTTTATAATATAAAAATCCTCTATCATTTCCCATTTCCTTGTAAGTATTCAACCAACTACGGTACCTAAGATTTCCATGCCTGCATAGGTTTCATTGAAGCAAAGGGTTATAGGTGACAATATATTTCCTCATTTAATTTGCATTTAGGTGGTGTATACATTGTATTATTTTTAAAAATTACATATTTTCTCTTTCATAAATAATATGATACAAATTTTACACATTTATAGAGTGGGACTTTAAGATTTTTCTCCTGGATGTACATGAGATGTTTTATAGTTAAAAAAATGAATATTAGATATTTTACAGTTAAAAAAAATAACCATCTTCTTTCTCAAAATATTTAAGTGTATCTTAGAGGCCAGGCATGGTGGCTCATGCCTGTAATCCCAGCACTTTGGGAGGCCAAGGTGGGTGAATCACGAGGTCAGGAGATCAAGACCATCTTGGCCAACATGGTGAAACCCCGTCTTAACAACAACAACAAAAAAACTTAGCTGCGTGTGGTGGTGCCTGCCTGTAATCCCAACTACTCAGGCATGAGAATTGCTTGAACCCAGGAGGCAGAGGTTGCAGTGAACCAAGATTATGCCACTGCACTCCAGCCTGGCGACAGAGCAAGACTGTGTCTCAAAAAAAAAAAAAAGTATATTAGAATACAACTTCGCTAATTGTATCATTATTCCTTAAAAATCTCTGTATACCTTGACATAATCCATTTTTACATATTTTCTGCTTATAAATCTTTCCTATTAATTGAATTTTCAGCATTTGCTTCTTAAAATTAAATAATAATTTGGCCAGGTGTGGTGGCTCACACCTGTAATCTTAGCACTTTCGGAGGCCTAGGCGGGAGGATCACAAGATCAAGAGATGGAGACCATCCCGGCCAATATGGTGAAAACCTGTCACTACTAAAAATACAAAAATTATCTGGGCATGGTGACGCAGTCTTGTAATTCTAGCTACTCAAGAGGCTGAGGCAAGAGAGTTGCTTGAATCCAGGAGGTGGAGGTTTCAGTGAGCCAAGATCGCGCCATTGCACTCCAGCATGGCAACAGAGTGAGACTCCATCTCAAAAAAAAATACATAATAATTTTATTGATTGTATTGTGTTTCTGTTTATAAATTCTGTGTGTACAAATTGCACGACTTCGTTCTTGCTTTTCATAAAGCTGACTTTTTAGTATTCATATTCTAGCTTCCTCAGTTGAACACCTTAGTTCAACTTTTCCATTTTATTAATTATGCCCTTAGATTGGATTCACTTTTCTTTTACTTTTCAAGATCATAAAAACTTCAAGTTCAGAGAAAAGCATAGAGAATAAGTCTACATCAATTTTAAAAATTTTATAATGATTGCCATAGATAATTTTAAAGAAATTTTTAAACATTACTGTATTAATTTACTAGGGCTTCCTGAAAAGGTGCCATAGACTGAGTGACTTGAACAACAGAAATTTGTCATCTTATGATTCTGGAAATCAGAAGGCTGAAATTTAGATATCGGCAGGACAATTCTTGTTTGAAGGTGCTAGAAAAGTATCTGCTCTAGGCCTGTCTCCTAGTTGCTGGTAGTTTGTTGGCTTGCTGAAGTGAAATGCCAATCTTCACATGGCATTCTCCGTGTGTGTGTGTGTGTGCGCGCGCGCGTGCACGTGCATGCACGCAGGTGTCTTTGCCCAAAATTTTCACTTATTTAAGGACACTGGTTACATTGGATTAGGAGATCACCCTATTCATTATGACCCCATCTTAATTTAACCAATTACATTTACAATGACTTATTTACAAATAAAGTCATATTTTGAGGTACTGGGGCTTAGGACTTCAACATATGAATTCGGGAGGAACAAAGGGCAATCCATAACAGTGACAAATCTTCTTCAAGCCTTTTGCGTAATTCTCCTTGAATGACTTATTCCTTCCCAAGTGGAATTTTTAAAAATTTTTTAGTGTTTCATACTATTTTACATATGAAAGAATTCATAAGCAAGATATAAATTTGGCATGTTTTCCATTTCTATTTAAGAACTATATTACACTTATTTTGTAATCAGTTTCTTTTATTCAATATTATACTTTTGAGATCTATTCATGTTGA
Source organism: Callithrix jacchus (assembly GCF_049354715.1). Taxonomy (NCBI): domain Eukaryota; kingdom Metazoa; phylum Chordata; class Mammalia; order Primates; family Cebidae; genus Callithrix; species Callithrix jacchus. The sequence goes on along the minus strand of NC_133510.1, from coordinate 81,363,420 downwards.
TATACTTAACTCTAATTTAACTGTAATTTACTCACATTAAATGCTGTTTAATATCTTTATATGTAAATATACAAAATTGACTTATTTGATCTTCTGATAATAAATATTTTGGGTGTTTCCAATTTTTTCTTTGAGTTGGGATTTTGTTCTGTTGCCCAGGCTGAAGTGCAGTGACACAATCACTGCTCACTGCAGCCTTGACCTTCCAGGCTCAAGCTGTCCTTCTACCTCAGTTTCCTGAGTGGCTAGGATCACAGGCACAAATCACACCTGGATATATATATTTTTAATTTTGTAGAGACAGGGGTCTTAATATGCTGTCCAGGCTGGTCTTAACCTCCTGGGCTCAAGCTATCCTCCTGTCTCAGCCTCCCAAAGTGCTACTTTTACAAGAAAGAGCTGCCATGCCCAGCATGTTTCTGATTTTTCTTGCTATAAAAAATACCATATTAAGCATTGCAGTATGTCTCTACATGTGTGTGAGTTGGAGAATTTCTCAGGAGTACACCTCTAAATGGAATTGCTAGATAGGAAGATACATGTTTTTTCAATTTACCAATTTGTCTGTTTGTGCCCTGAAATTATCAGTGAACATATGCATCAGCAATAAAGGTATTTCTCCATTTTTTTCACTAGTACTTATTTTTGTTAGCAATTTATATATTGCCACTTCGATGGGTGAAACAAATAGTTTTTCTTTTGTGCATAGCTCCTAGCTTCTTTTTAGGTATTTCTTGGCCAATTATGTTTTGCTTACATGGATTATCAATTTGTTTTACTGTTGTCCATTTTGGAAATATTCTTATTTGAGGGCATGTCTGTATGTTTATAATTGGAGAGTGTTCTATATTTATTCTAGATGCTCTTCCTTTGTTGGTTAAAATCTTCTACTAATTCTTAATTCACATATTTTTGGTGGTTAAAATTCTTAAAAATGATGCTTGCTACTGAAGAATTTTCTAAGAGAAGTTATTTCCTCTTAAAATCATAAACATATTATCCTTTTTTTCTAAAATTTTCAATGTTTTTCAAAGTGTTTAATCAGTTACAAATTTTGTGTATACATGTGCATGTGTGTCTGCAAACAGGTTTATAACAAGATTATAATCTATTTTAATGCTTTTTTCCTTTTGGTAAATTACCATTTAGCCAATCACCTTGGCAATATTTTCTTGAGTTAGCAATTTTTTCATTTTTAGCATTACACCAATTGGTAATGCTATCTGATTCATACTTTACTTTCCATGCAGATGAGGGTTTATTTCCAGTCTCACTATTCTGTTCCTTCAGTATATTTGTCTAAGTAAAATTGTTTTAATTATGATGACATTTTAATAGCATATTTTGATGCTTTTCAGGAAAAAGTGTTATTCTATCTGGTTGTTTTTCCAAATTACTTTATCTGCTCTTGGTTTTTGTACATGGCAGTTCTTCCTTGAGTCAGCTTGTTCTAGGCATGAAAATTCCTGTGCATAGTTTTCACTGGATCGCATTGCTTTTATAGATTAATTGAGGCACATTAACATCTTCAAGGTATTGAGTCTTTCTGTTCATAAGCACATTGTAATTTCCATGTATTGGAATGCTGTTGTGCTTCTAATATTTTATAACTTTCTCATGTGACCTTGCATATTTTGCTGGATTTACTTTTAAGAAATGTAAGAGTCTATGAACAGTGTTCTAAAACTATATTTCCTAGTTATATCTTTACTGGTATGCAGAAAAATTATTAATTGTTTATTTTGACATAGTAATTACATTGAACTTTCCTGTAGTTTTAATATAAGTTATCATAAATTTTTTTGAACATAAATAATATGAGCTGGATTGTTAATCTAATCACCTATACCACTCTTTTAATAAGTGAGTTTATCGCTCACCTATCTTATGATTAATAATACATGGACTTTTTTTGCCTTCTGGTGATTTGATAAAATTTTGTCATCTCTCTTCCTCTTGCTTTTCCGATGCTGCTCTGGGAGCTATAGATTATATTTTTAATTTTTGGTTACCTCTTGAAATATGACTGCTTAATTTTAAAATTTGATGATATATTTTAAATTGTTTTATATTTTCACAATGTACAAGAACAGAAATATTTTTACAGTTGTATTCTAAATATTAGCTATACTTAAAAAATTAAAAATCTATTTTATATTTAACTTTCAAAATATTTTATTAATTATGTACTAACATTGTTTCCTATTTCCTAGTTTCACTTTTTTTGTTAACTCTCTTTGACATGTTATGACTAAAATTATATTTATTTTACCTGTGCACATAACTTATAACTTACCACATTACAATTTCTCAGTTTCACAACTATTATCCCTTACCACTTTTAGATATTTCTTTTTGTTTTTAATGAGGTATGTGTTGATTATAATTGTTTTATGTTGAAGTCATTTGAATTTACTCTGGTAACTTTCTAAGCATTTCTGTTTGTGTATCTGATGTTCTCAGGTTTCCATACAACATGTTCAGATGTAAATTTAACTTTACTGATCTGGCAAAAAACTTGGAGTAAACTTTTAATCTGAGAATGTGTGTCATTAATTTGTGAAAAAGGGTGATTATTTGCCATTTAACGATTAATTTTCTGTTTCTTCCATTCCTATATTCAAGAATTCCCATTAGGTATTTATTGTAATATCACAAGCTGCCTTTCAAATAACTATTCTATCACTTTGTGCCAAATATCTAGTAGCATCACAATGTAGAAGCCAAGGGAAAACTTCCCTTTTACCCTCTAAAGTTTAACTAAAAAATTAACCCACAAAAGACAGATTAATCTGAGAAAATGCATACAAATTTTATTAACATGAACATTCTGTGTCTTCTGAAGACACAGAACTTCAGGAGAAATTATCCATTAGGTTCAATGAAGTATGGACAGCTGTGTAGAAATATAATTGGACAAAAAGTGGTATGAACTAATACTAATAGACTGAGTGAAGAAACCCTGCAGAGCCTGTCTATTTTGGTTCTTCTTGGCCTCTCTGTGCAGTATTCCTTCTTCTAGGTATGTGACAGGACCATTTCTGAAATGGAATCTTATGATCAAACAATGTAGGTCAGATAATTTCTTTATGGTCAGTTTTTACACAGAAAGATAGAGGAAGAGTTAGAGTAACATGTTTAGGTTTTATGGCTGGCTTTGGGGAAAAGGGAGTCTGCTTTGTATAACCTACCTGGGGGAGGCTAACCTTGGGAAAGAATGGGCCTGAGAGACAGCATCATTAGAAGCCTTCATTTTGGGGTATCATTTTCTGAGTCTCAGTAATAGTACTATTCTTCAATTCACCAATTGTCTAGAATTGAGCCTGATGGAATACTTATTCCAAGAAATATCATTGTCATTTACAATACGTCTAACTACTTATTTTCATATATTGTATGTGTGTGTGTGTGTGTGTGTGTATATATATATATATATATATATATATATATATATTTTTTTTTTTTTTTTTTTGAGATGGAGTCTCACTCTGTCACCAAAGGTGGAGTGCAGTGGTGTGATCCTGGCTCACTGCAACCTCTGTCTCCCAGGTTCAAGTGATTCTCATGCCTCAGACTCCTGAGTAGCTGGAATACAGGTGTGCAACACCATGCCTGGCTAATTTCTTTTGTATTTTTAGTAGAAACGGGGTTTTGCCATATTGGTCAGGCTGGTCTCGAACTCTTGACCTCAGGTGATTGATCCTCCTGCCTCAGCCTCCCAAGTACTGAGATTTCAGGCATAAGCTACCACACCTGGCTTGTACACCTATTCTTGTTTCACTTCTACCTACTTTGTTTTTTAATTTTGTGTTCATTTCATTGCCATGACTTCATATGTATCTTTGAGAATATTTAATAATAGATTTAAAATTCTTATTGACAAGTTTATAAAAATTAATCTCACATACAGTAGGATAGCAATTAGTGGGCACTGAGAGTAAGTAGTCTGCCCTGAGGTACAGGCAATAAGGGTGTGTATTGACTGTTAACTTGTCTTTTAAAGAAAAATTTTAAAGGTTGGCTTAAATTTAATCTGCTTTTTATAATCACCATGGTCTAGAGATTCTAACATCAGTAGAATCCACTTAAATGATCTTAACGTTTCCCTCAACTTGATTAAACTTTAGGTTTCTTCAAAACTATAGGGCCCTAACCACTCTTCACGTAGAGCATTCCTCTTTTAAGATGCAAATTTCCCAGCCTCTGATCAGTTTACAACTCTGGAATGTCTTTTTCAATAGCCTAGAAACCATTCCTTTGAAATGTAATTGTTAAGAAAGATAAAGCCCCTGTTTCCCAGTCTTTGTGGGAAGGTGAGAGGCTAACTTAGATAAGCACCAATTAGCAGGGACAGATGGCCTAATCACATTGACACATTGACCAAGCTCCACCCACATCCCCAAACCAACTCCTCCAGTACATTTCCACTGGATCATCACAGTGCTTAAAAGCTTTCCCACCGTTTTATATATATGGAAAAGTGGAACAGAGCTTTTAAAAACTAGACAAAAAACCCAGAAATTAATAAAAATGGTTACCTATAAGTATATTAGCATTGGACTTGGAGGGATGGTGTGGGAGGAAGAACGATGTGATTCAGATGTCTAAATATAGTTTTACAAAATTTTCATTTTCTAACTATAAAAATGTCTTATATAGTCTATCTTTTGTTAACCTTTGCTACATAATAAACCACCTTTTAAAAAGTAAACAAACAACAAAAAAGTCTGTCATTTCCCAGTTTTTGTTTCAGTGGAGATGAGGAAGAGAGATTGAACTCTCTCCACTATTGCAATTATCTTGAATAAAGTCTTCCTTGCTTATTTAACTCTGTATGATATAATTATTCTTAGACAATTCAAATACTTCTCTCACAGCCACCTGGTGTTCCACCTTCAATAAGATTATACACACACACAGACACCCATATACACACACACACACATGCATATATAAATACATATATGGGCAATAGAGAGAGACTATATATAGATATACACACACACATAGAGAGAGAGAGATAGGGTCTCCCTCTATCACCCAGGCTGGAGTGCAGTGGTGCAGTGTCCACTCTCTGCAACCTCTGCCTCCTGGGCTCAGGGGATCCTCCCACTTCAGCCTCCTGAGTAGCTGGGATCACAAGCACACACCAGCATGCCCAGCTAATTTTTTTGTTGTTGTTGGTAGAGACAGGGTTTGGCCATATTGCCCAGGTTGGTTTTGAAATTCTGGGCTCAAGCAATCCAAGTGCTTCAGCCTCCCAAAGTGTTGGGATTACAGGTGTGAGCCACCAAACCTGGTCAGATTATATTCTAATGGCTGGTTATTGTTGTCTTTCTATAAATGAAAGATTTATTGTTTAAGTCATCTTTTACACATGTTAAAGAGAGCAAGTTATCTAAGTCCCAGGCCTAGAAGTAGACCCTGGACTCAGGATGCTAGGTTATGAGTTTAGTTTTAGGATGGTGTAGTTCTCCACAGCATCCAAATTCCTGGCCACCACCTCCTACTTCTGAATCCACATCCCAGCCACCCACTGGCTTTTGCTGCTTTTATCCTTTGCCTTGGGTTTCTTGTCTGTTTCTGGAGATGTTCATCTCCATCTCCAAGATCAGAATTACTCTGAATTTACTTTTGGCAACTACTTTGGAGGTATGCTAGAAGAGTGATATGTTTATATTTTCTGTTACAGGCAGTTAAGCTCAAACGTTAACCAATACAGCTTTCATGGAGCATATAACTTGCCACAAGGAATGACTCTTTCAGAAAAAAAAAATGCAGCTTGGAGAAGCAGTTTTGTGGTGATGGTGGCATGAGTGTAGGCCACTGACTGCATCTCTCAAAATGCATCTCCTTACGAGTTAGTCAATATTTTTTTACAGAGCTTACAAAGCATTAACTTTTTACTTACTTTTCAGATATGCAATAACAACTTAAACCATAATTCACAAAAAATTAGAACAAAATTAAACACACAAAATACAGTAAATCTGCACACTAACAGTACAAGGAGAGAGACAAATCAGTAGTAGAGTAGCATCTGGAGAGTAAGAAGAGGAGTATCAGGCTGAACCCAAAGTGGTGCCGTGTACTGTAATGGAGTCTATTAACTTGTAATCATATCAGCTTATTATCTGGCATTACAAAGTGTTTTTAAATGCTGTTTTCTTTTTGGGTAGACAGTAGCGCTTATACTCAATTCCCTCTAGCAGTCACAGATGTGCAGGTGCATTAACTGTAATAGTTAACTTTCTAACCATAATGAGAAACACTGATAATAATTCACATTGATTGATCATGAGGTTTGCTTGTTTTTCCCACATAATTTAGAAATCTTCCTTCTAGGCCTTGGTTTCCATAATTCATTGTTAACTAGCCTTCTGTTGTTTCCAATACATACAGTCAACTCTCAGGTAGAGAAGTATTCTTTTAAATATTAAGCTTGTAAAGTATCAGTTACATATTTAGCAATGAAGAGGAATATTACCTTTGTGTGGAAATTTAAAAAACCACTGCCAATCGCCACTCAGTTATATCTTACTTACCAATGTTAGTATTTGGAGATGCCTCCCCAAATTTGGTTTCTAATAGGAAAAGAATAACAACTAAAAATCATGCATAATGATATAGTTTGGCTGTGTCCCCACCGAAATTTAATCTTGAATTGTAATCCGAATTATAATCCCCACATGTTGGGGAAGAGACCTTGTGGGAGGTGACTGAATCATGAGGGCAGGTTCTTGTGCTGTTCTTATGATAGTGAGTACGTTCTCATGAGATCTGATGATTTTTAGAGGGGCTTTTTCCCCCTTTGCTCTGTACTTCAGTCATTCTTCTCTTTCTTGCTGCAATGTGAAGGTTGTTTTGGCTTCACTTCTTCCATGATTATAAGTTTTCTGAGGCTTTCTCAGCCCTGTGGAACTTTGAGTCAATTAAATCTCTTTGCTTTATAAATTACCTATTCTTGGGTATTTCTTCATAGCAGCATGAGAACAAACCAATATAGTACATTGGTACCAGAGTGGGGTGCCGCTAAGGATACACACATATGTGAAAATGACTTTGGAACTGGGTAACAGGCAGAGGTTGGAACATTTTAGAGTAATCAGAAGTTAGGAAAATGTGGGAAAGTTTGGAACTTCTTAGAGACTTCAAGAGCTCAGAAGACAAAGATGTGGGAAAATCTTGAACTTCCTAGAGACTTGTTGAATGCTTTTGACCAAAATGTTGATGGTAATATGGGCATTGAAGCCTAGGCTGAGGTGGTCACAGATGGAGTTGAGGAACTTGTTGGGAACTAGAGCAAAGGTGACCCTAGTTATGGTTCAGCAAAGAGACTGGTGGCATTTTGCCCCTGCCCTAGAGATCTATGGAAAATTGAACTTGAAAGAGATGATTAAGGCATCTGACAGGAGAAATTTCTAAGGGCCAAGGCATTCAACAGGAAGCAGAGCATGAAAGTTTGGAAAATTTGTAGGCTGACAAAACAATAGAAAAGAAAAGCCCTCCAATCAAAAGCCCGGAGACCTAGGAAGGAAAAATGCTTTTGTGGGCTGGGCCTAGGCCCCCCCAGGCTCTGTGCAGTCTTGAGATATGGTACCCTGTGTCCAGTTGCTTCAGCTGTTTCCTGCAGAGATAGAGCCCTCATAGAGAACCTCTGCTAAAACAGTGTGAAAGGGAAATGTAAGGTTGAAGTCTCCACACTGGAGCACTCCCTAGCAGAGCTGTGAGAAGAAGGCCACTGTCCTTCGGACTCTAGAATGGTAGATCCACTGACAGTTTGCACTGTATGCCTGGAAATGCCACAGACACTAAATGCTAGCCCATGAAAGAAGCTGAAAGAGGAGCTGCTATACCCCGCAAAGCCACAGGGATGCAGCTGCCCATTGCCATGGAAGCCCACCTCTTACATCAGTGTGACCTGGATGTGAGACATGGTGTCAAAGGAGGTCATTTTGGAGCTTTAAGACTATCCCATTGGATTTGAGACTTGCATGGGGCCTGTAGCCACTTTGTTTGGGCCAATTTCTCCTATTTGGAATGGATGTATTTACCCAATGCCTGTACCCTCATTGTATTCAGAAAATAACTAACTTGCTCTTGCTTTTGATTTTACAGGCTCATAGGCAGAAGAGACTTACCTTGTTTTAGATGAAATCCTGGACTTGGGTTAATGCTGTAATGAGGTAAGACTTTGGGGGACTGTTGGGAAGGCATTATTAGTTTTGAAATGTAATAATATGAGATTGGGAAGAGCCAGGGGCAGAATATGATTTGGATATGTCCCCACCAAATCTAATATTGAATTGTAATCTCAGTTGTAACACCCATGTGTTGGGGGAGGGACCTCATGGGAAGTGATTGAATCATGGGGGCAGTTCCCCTGCACTACTTTCATTCTTCTCCTTCCTGCCACTATGTGACGAAGGGCTTTCCCTTCTGCTATGATTGAAGTTTTCTGGGGCCTCTCTAGCCCTGTGGAACTTTGAGTCAATTATACCTCTTTTCTTTATAAATTACCCAGTCTAAAGTATTTCTTCATGGCAGCATGAGAATTGATTAATACATATACCTTTGCTTGTACTTTTTATATTTTTAAAAGTGAATATTATGGTGAAAACTTGCTTAAAATATTTTACTAAGTAGTGATTCAAAATGAAAAAAAAATTCTCATGTCCTAACAAAGATAATAGTCATTATTTTAAAACTACATTTCTAAAAATATCCTATCCTGCACAATGATCAATGTTTCCTGCAACAAATATTTGATGAGAGAGTATCATGGATATTTATTAATGAGAATTTGGTTATACTCAGGTATAAGGTAGGGTACTGCCTCCTGATATCATTTGAGGACCTCATCTTTGTGCCCTAAAACCCTCTCCCAGGTTTCATATGATTGTACATGGCATGAAAGGTAACTGTTTGCTAGAGGTGTCAAGCAGCTCACCAAATTAACAGGAAGACTTGAGAAACACTCTCCAGTAGCAACGATAAGATTTAAAGATTAACCAGGATTCAGCAACAAAAATATATGCTTAGAATATATGGCAGATCATACTCTCAATTCTCTCTTCTCTTGTAATAGATAATGTAAAATGTAATTATACATTTACAGCCTTATCATGGTCTCATAATAGAAAAAAGGGTATTTCCTAGTGTTTTAACTTTGTGCTTGGCCATATGACTTGCTGTGAACCATGGAATCTCAGTGGGCATGAAATAGCAAAGACATTGAATATGTCTGGAATGTGCATGCCCCAGGTTTGCTGCTGCATCCCCAGAAAAAATTGTGAGCCATATGGACAAGATGTAAACACTGGGCATGGGCTGGAGCCAAGTCTAGCTAGGGCCAGTCTAGATTGGCTGAACTCCAGTTAATAAGCAACACGTGAGTGAGAAGCAAATCATTTTGTTGTATGCCACTGAGATTTTTTTGATTGGGTGTTGTGCAGTAAAAGCTGAGTGACACAGGAAAACAATTATCCCAATAGTTCTAGACACTGACAGCCACTTCTGTTGCTATAAGTAGGAATGAATATCCTTGCATTTTCTGCCATGGTGGTAAATAAATCCCTAGTTTTCAACTAAGAAGAGCATCCTAATATTGGGTAACCAAAACAATAAATTTCTACTACAATATTCTAGTGGAAATTACATGCATAGATGAATAATTTCAACTTAGTCAAATAAATGCTAACAGTGAAGTCTTTTTTAAAAGAGTTTCTCTAATAAGTATTACACCAAAGTGTGGCTCAAAATGTATTCTTAAAATCTGAGGACAATGGTTTAAAGGAAAGAAAAATTATCACTTTTCTGCCAGATCTTCTCTGAGCCCCTAAGCTATTAATATATTTTGTGATATTTTTTCAAAGAAAAAGAAGGAACATTATGTAGCATTTCCCAAAATTTGGTAACAATGACCTGTTTTGCAAAATATCTCATAAGACTTTTGGTCTTTATAACACAAATTGAAAAATGCTTTGAAAGAAATGACAAAGTACTTTTGGAATATAAAGAAATAGTAACTAATTGTGTCTGCCAGGAGTTGAATTCAAGAGGAAATTTCTGAACAGAGTCTGGAATGATGTGTAGGACTTTTCTAAAAAAAAAAAAAAAAAAGGAAGAAGACTTTTGAGAAAATGACATTTCAAGCACAGGAAATAAAATCCAGTGTGAAAGACAGATATATAATGAAATAGTTGGATGTTTCAATAAGTACATGCACAACAAAGATGAGTGAGAAGGATGGTAGTGTAGATGGTTGTAGTGATGATTACAAGCAAAGGTAATAGAGGCAGTATAGCCTGGTAGTTTATTATTATTATTATTATTATTATACTTTAAGTTCTGGGGTACATGTGCAGATTGTGCAGGTTTATTACATAAGTATACATGTGCCATGGTGGTGGTTTGCTGCATCCATTGCCCCGTCATCTACATAATATATTTCTCCTAATGCTATCCCTTCCCAATCCCCCCCAACTCCTGCTATTCCTCCCCTAGCCATAGTAGGACTAGCCTTCAGGATGTAAGAGTGACTGGCTCTGTGAACTTGGGCAAAGTATTCAATTTCTCTCTGCCCAAGTTTCTTCATATATGAGGTGCTAAACTTGATGGGGCATGGAAAGAATATTAAGTATATCTTTCTAAGTTCAGCTAATCTGTAGTGAAGCATGTGATGTAGAGAAGCGCTAAGAGGTAAAGATATAGAGCTAGTAGAAGTCTCTTCTCATGCTGCTAATAAACACATACCTGAGACTGGGTAATTTGTAAAGGAAAGAGGTTTAATGGACTCACAGTTCCACATGGCTGGGGAGGCCTCACAATCGTGGCAGAAGGTGAATGAGGAGCAAAGTCATGTCTTACATGATGGCAGGCAAGAGGGTATGCACAGGGGAACTTCCCTTTATAAAACCATCAGATCTCATGAGATTTATTCACTATAATGAGGACGAAACAGGAAAACCCCACCACCATGATTCAATCACCTCCCACTGGGTCCCTCCCACAACATGTGACTTATTACAATTCAAGGTGATACTTGTGTCGGGCCACAGAACCAAACCAGATCAAGGTTCATTAAAAAAGTAACAAAACAAAAGAACCTCCCAAAGTATAGTCGATATTTATTGAATACACACTTTGAGTCAGGCATTCTTTTCATATATATATATATATATATTCTCATATATTCAAAATAACACTAAATATAGATATTATTTAATGTCATTAAAAATGAGAGAACTGAATCAGAGAGATGTTAAATAATTTACCAAAAGTTACAAAACTAGCAAATTGCAAAATTAAGTTTTGAGCCCTGGTCATCTTCCTCTTAATCACTCTGCAAGCATGTCTCAGAGCAATTTTTAAGAAATCTCAATCCACAGTAAGAAATGTATTTTATGTGATGAATTAGTATGTGTATTATCTATGTATGGGTGAGTGTGCATGTGTGTGTGTGTGTGTGTGTGTGTGTGTGTGTGTGTATCTCAAGTTCCACAAAATTATTGTTGCCCTTATTATGTGTAATGCATTTGGATAATTCTATGCTAGTATATTATATTTTTTTAAATGTTTGTCCTAAAATAGTAAATCTAGTTTACAGCCACTCATTGATAGTTTACTGTTAGTAGATACTGATAGTCTATTGCTTGAATAATACTATACTGTGTAATAATTTGCATGTCTTTATGAGGAATTCAGAATGGATCCTACAGAGAATGGAGAACAAGTGAAGGACTTAAAGTAAGGGACTAACCTTGGCAGTTCATGTTTTAGAAATATCACTACAAGCAGTGTGGAGATTAAATTGCAGAGAGTTGGCATTGGAAGTAATAAGCCTACTTAGCAGACTGCCATAATACTACAGAAGAAAATGAAGCACAGAGGGCGGGAGACAGGAAATGTAATCAAAGGACATGGTGACCTGTAAATATCAAGGTGAAATGGGAATGAATGGAGAACAACTCCCATGTTTCCAGTTGTAGGATTGTAGGATAGTGAGATCATTAATCAGGCTTGTGATTACAGAGGAAAATATTTACCAGAAAAATAATAAATTGAGCTAGTTGGAAAAATTAAATGGAATAACATTTTGACATGACAGGGCTTGCAGTGCTTTTGTAAAGCTAATAAACAATTTATATTGAACTCAATGTTATTTTACCACTATATAGTAATCTGAGAACAGTTAACTTTCTTTTCTTCTTCTTCTTTTTTTTTTTTTTGAGATGGAGCCTTGCTCTGTTGCCCAGGCTGAAGTGCAGTGGGGGTGATCTCAACTCATTGCAACCTCCATCTCTCAGGTTCAAGCCATTCTCCTGCCTCAGTCTTTCGAGTAGCTGGGATTACAGGAGTGCACCACCACACCTGGCTCATTTCTGTGCTTTTGGTAGAGATGGGGGATTCACCATGTTGGGCAGGCTGGTTTGAACTCCTGACCTCAAGGGATTCTTCTGCCTCCTCCTCCCAAAGTGCTGGGATTATAGGTGTGAGCCACTGCACCTAGCCCCAGATTAATCTCTTTATCATATTTTTCACATTGTTGATTTACATTGAGTTGATAGTTTACAAATACCTCTGTTTTCTGGGGTTTGTTTGTTTTTGTGGCAGGGTCCCACTCTGTCCCCCAGGCTGGAGCCCAGTTGTGTGATCTCTGCTCACTGTAACTTCCGCCTCCTGGGTTCAAGCGATTCTCCTGCTTCAGCATTCCTCCCCACCCTGAGTAGCTTCGATTATAGGTGCATGCCACCACGCCTGATTAATTTTTGTAGTTTTTTGTAAAGCCAGGTTTCACCATGTTGGCCAGGCTAATCCCGAACTCCTAACATCAAGTGATCCACCCACCTCCGCCTCCCAAAGTGCCAGGATTACAGGCATGAGCCACCATGCTCAGCCCTAATGCTTGTTGTCTTTTCACATCGGGTAATAGTTTTCTCTCCCCATTTCAGCAAATTGGAAGAGTATAAAGCTTTACCCTTTTATTAGCTCCTTTGTTGTCTGTCTTGGCCTTCTTAGTTCATGAATTAATTTGATAATTATGCCAACTTGTTGATTCCTTAGTGAACCCACATTAACTCCTAGCTCTCTTTACTTCCTTTTGGGAGGTTCATAAACCATCTGATTCTTCATCTTTTCTAGAGTTGCACAGATAACTTACATATTGTTCAGTTTGAAGTCTTTTCGAACTTCTCTTTCACCCTGGTAGAAACAAAATTTGAGAAAACATTTTCCACCTTAATTTTTTGACATTAATTCTATTTATCAAAATTTCAATATAATTACCGTTAGTGATTCTACAATTAAACATGCAAATTCCTTCCATAATGACAGTTAATTTGGGATTGGAACTCATGTTCACTTAAAATGACTATGTATTTTGAGCATTGTGTCAGAGACAGTCTGGAGTTTTCACCAAACCATTTCCTATTCCTGGGCATATTAGAGGACCATTTCCCAGCCTTCCTTGCAGTTATGTGATAACATCATATGAACCATGTTACTACTTTTCAAAAGCCATTAACTGGTGAGGCATTACCTGTGATCTGTGTGGGGGAGAGAGACAGAGAGAGAGAGAGAGAAATAGAAATATAATATATAATTCTGGGCATCAAATCTTTGTGCAATTTTCTACTCTTCTCTTTCATAGTGAACTTGGCCACCCCGTAGTTAAGACACCAGCAACACAACACAGAGCCCATAAAGCCATGTCTCCTGCCAAGGAGTCTCAGGCCCACTTTGGACTATAAAATTGAATACTTTATTTTTACTCCAGCACAGATTGGTCTGTCCTTATTTGTGCAAAGATTAATCTCCTTTTCAATACTTGCTTTTTCCTTTTTATTTTGAAAACATTCTTTGTTATGGAAAAAAGATAAATGTAAATATGCTTTCTGTTATCAGTTAATTTTATAGCACCTACCCTAGCGAACGAGTTTATTTCATCTTTGTTCCACTTAATCATTCATTTGATTCATTTATTCATTTTGTTACTCAACAAATATTAGCACCTATTGTGAGGCAGGAACTGGTCTAGTATTGATTGATGGATAAGTTTAAGAAGGGAAGTGGAATAGGAAGTTTAAAAGTGAAAGAGGGATACTTGCAATATTAAATCAGTGGTCAGTAAAGGCTGGACCCTAAAACATGAATGAAGTTATAGGCCTTGTATTTTCTGTAGAGTATTTTCAAAGTCTCACCATCTTTGATGTCTCAATGTTTATCTTATTTTTGTTTATTTTTATAATTATTCTTCTTTAAGTGCCCCTTCTCCTACTTCTTTATGAGTACCAGTATAAAATACTTATTACAAAGCAGGCAGTGAGCGAATTGCTTTATAATACTATTCAATATAATCATCAAAAACCCTTGAGATAATTTTGTTATTCTCACTTATAGAGGAAGACATAGATGCTTCAAGTGCTTAAGTAACTTACTCAAAGTCAAAGACTTGGGGAGAAGAGAGAATTTCAAACCCAAACTCCAAAGATTAGACCACCACAGGTCCTAACTATATTCTACATATAGTAACTTGTTTCAATAGCATGTGCAAATCTGAGAATCTTAATTAAAATTTCATTTTAGTTTGTTTGGATAAAACTTAATCCTTCCTTAATGAGAATATTTTAATTATGGAATCAAAGTTTTATTTTTTGATCAACTGATACTTCTTAAACTTTTTTCCTTTCAAGGTTTCTCAGGAGGAAGGAATATGACAATTTTTGTCAACCTATTTTATAAAGTCTAAGACATGTTTCTATCTTCTTTGCTGTTATGAATTTCACAATATATAGTCATTTTCTCCTAAGCACCCAATACTATACAAGTAAGTGTTATGGACCATTCTTCAATGACCCTGGTTATGACCACAGCGAGTACTAGAATAGATAAATTAGCAGCCTCATGAAAATGGAAAGCTATAATTGTATGTGTGGTTGTGAAGGCTTACTAGAATCATGATCAGAAATATGATAGGCTACTCTTAATTTTGAAATGTAATAATCAGAAAACAAGAGGAATTTTAACAAACAAAGGCTGCTCTGGAGCTGTATCTCAGGTGTTCCGGTTGAGTTCTTACACTGTTGGTGGGAGTGTAAATTAGTTCAACCATTGTGGAAGACAGTGTGGCGATTCCTCAAGGCCTTAGAAATAGAAATTCCATTTGACCCAGCAATCCCATTACTGGGTATATATCCAAAGGACTATAAATCGTTCTACTATAAGGACATATGCACACGAATGTTCATTGCAGCACTGTTTACAATAGCAAAGACCTGGAACCAACCCAAATGCCCATCAATGATAGGCTGGATTGGGAAAATGTGGCACATATACACCATGGAATATTATGCAGCAATCAGAAATGATGAGTTCGTGTCGTTTGTAGGGACATGGATGATTCTGGAGAACATCATTCTCAGCAAACTGACACAAGAACAGAAAATGAAATACTGCATATTCTCACTGATAGGAGGGTGATGAAAAATGAGAACACATGGACACAGAGAGGGGAGTACTAAACACTGGGGTCTATTGGGGGGGGGAAAGGGAGGGCCAGCGGGGCGGGGAGCTGGGGAGGGATAGCCTAGGGAAAAATGACAAATGTGGGTGAAGGGGAGAAAGGAAACAAAACACACTGCCATGTGTGTACCTATGCAACTGTCTTGAATGTTCTGCACATGTACCCCAAAACCTAAAATGCAACAAAAAATAAAAAAAAAAGAATCTGATGAAAAGGAGCTGAAGAAGATGGCTACCACTTTGTATTATAAATTAATTCACGAAAGTATATTATGTAAAGAACACAAAAATAAGGAAGCAGACTTTTTGAAATGATAAAGATTTTAGTTTCAGAAAAGCTGTCTTCAATTGTTCAGGTGCAACTATCTTTACATTCTAGTAATGAACAGTAACTTTTGAACAAACGTGGAATACATAAGAGTATTGAGAACTTCATTCCAGTCTGTATGCAGTATCATGCAAAGTTTTAAGATTCCTTGTCTGTAATTTCAATGATGCCATCTGGTAATCAATTATTGTTACACTTTACTTTTCCCACTTGAATACAGTAACCTTCAAGTATAAGCAAAATGAATCAAGATGTAGCAGGTACTCTACTCTTAGTAGGGTAGTTATTTTTGAATGCCACTGGTATATTCAGCCCCTTTATTAATTAGTAGATGATTATTAAGAAATTGTAATTTTTTTTCTTTAAAAAACATAAAAAGGGGATAGGGAAGGGATAGAATTAGGAGAAATATCTAATGTAGATGGCAAGGTGACTGATACAGCAAACCACCATGGCACATGCATACCTATGTAATGAACCTACGCATTCTGCACATGTACCCCAGAACTTAAAATATAATAATAATAACAATTTTAGAAGGTCAGAAAAGTTCAGAAATTATCTCTGATATTTGGCTGGATAGAGGAGATGTGTGTAGAAATTCCCAGAGTATCAGAAAGAGTTTCATAGTGAGTATGTGTGTGTGGAATGAGGCAGGCCAGCCAGCCTAGAGGGCAGCCACACATTTACTGCTAAGAACTTGATGTGGGATGGTGTATGACTTCTACACTTGTTAACATCTGTGCAGAATGTTTCTGTTCCCTGATAGTATGCACTGTACCATACAATGCAGTGTTTCTGCAACGTTTGAAAGCCAAGTGTCCATCAACACAGATACCATGTTTAACTGTGCAGCAGGGCTAGTTTATTATGTTAAGGATCAAGGGATAGGTGAGACATTGTTTATAAGTTGAAATTTTACAAAGATGTACCCCCTAACCTAAATAAATTGTTTTTGAACTGTTCTTTGGAGGGAAGCAAAGAATTCATCCTAATAATGGTTGTGTGTGTTTATGTATGCTTGTGTGTATGGGTATTTTTAATTATTTTCTAGATTTATTCACACATACACTTATATATTACTGAATTTAAAGATAAAATCTCAACTTTTATATCACTCTACTTAAATATGTACAGTTCGCTTGCAGAGTTGCATTTTCCTATCAAGGTTTTACTTATGAAAAAGTAAAATTCTTTAATAAGTATCAAGGTTTTACTTATGAAAGAATTGGAGAATGAAATGCATTATTGCCATATTAGCACCCATGTGCAAATTTCCTAAAAAAGTAGACAGTAGTGTATATAAGTTTTCTTCATTTACTAACCCTTATCTATCTCTAAATAAAGAGATCTAGAAACAACAGAAAATGTACAAAACACATTGAGAAAATATTTCCAGTAGTGAGCAAACTAGAGATTAACCAGGGAGCTTTACTTGTAGTGTGTATTTAGATTCATTTGAATATGACTTACATATAGGAAATTTTCAAATATGTTTGTTGAATGAGCATCTCAGGAGCCATTACTACTCAAGACCATTGCTTGGTATAGGTAACACAGTGCCAATCCCAACAGAATCCTGATAGAGTTGTTCCTGACAATTTGCGGCCCAACTTAATAGTGTGGCTCTGTGCAGTACTAGGTAGCAGCTCTCCAAGCTCTTTTTGTGGGGTAAATTATTTCTGATCCCCAGCCTAAATGTAACCTCCTACAAGAACAAAACAAACAAGCCCATTCAAAACTGGGCAAAGGATATGAACAGAAACTTTACGAAAGAAGACATACATGAGGCCAACAAACATATGAAAAAATGCCATCATCACTGGTCATTAGAGAAATGCAAATCAAAACTACATTGAGATACCATCTCACGCCAGTTAGAATGGCGATCATTACAAAATCTGGAGACAACAGATGCCGGAGAGGATGTGGAGAAATAGGAACACTTTTACACTGCTGGTGGGAGTGTAAATTAGTTCAACCATTGTGGAAGACAGTGTGGCGATTCCTCAAGGCCTTAGAAATAGAAATTCCATTTGACCCAGCAATCCCATTACTGGGTATATATCCAAAAGACTATAAATCATTCTACTATAAGGACACATGTACACGAATGTTCATTGCAGCACTGTTTACAGTAGCAAAGACCTGGAATCAACCCAAATGCCCATTGATAATAGACTGGATTGGGAAAATGTGGCACATATACACCATGGAATATTATGCAGCAATCAGAAATGATGAGTTTGTGTCGTTTGTAGGGACATGGATAAATCTGGAGAACATCATCCTCAGCAAACTGACACGAACAGAAAATGAAACACCGCATATTCTCACTCATAGGCGGGTGATGAAAAATGAGAACACATGGACACAGAAAGGGGAGTACTAAACACAGGGGTCTATTGGGGGGAAAAGGGGAGGGCCAGTGGGAGGGGGAGGTGGGGAGGGATAGCCTGGGGAGAAATGCCAAATGTGGGTGAAGGGGAGAAGAAAAGCAAAGCACACTGTCATGTGTGTATCTACGCAACTGTCTTGCGTGCTCTGCTCATGTACCCCAAAACCTAAAATCCAATAAAAATTAAAAAAAATAAAAAATAAAAAGAAATTCCATTTGACCCAGCCATCCCGTTACTGGGTATATATCCAAAGGATTATAAATTGTTCTACTATAAGGACATATGCACATGAATGTTCATTGCAGCACTGTTTACAATAGCAAAGACCTGGAACCAACCCAAATGTCCACTGATGATAGACTGGACAGGGAAAATGAAGCACATATACACCATGAAATATTATGCAGCCATCAAAAACGATGAGTTCGTGTTTTTTGTAGGGACATGGATATACCTGGAAACCATCATTCTCAGCAAACTGACACAAGAACAGAAAATGAAATACTGCATGTTCTCACTCATAGGTGGGTGTTGAACAATGAGAACACATGGACACAGAGAGGGGAGCACTACACACTGGGGTCTGTTGGGGGGAATTGGGGAGGGACAGCAGGGGGTGGGCAGTTGGGGAGAGATAGCATGGGGAGAAATGCCAGATATAGGTGAAGGGGAGGAAGGCAGCAAATCACAGTGCCACATTTGTACCCATGCAACAATCTTTCATGTTCTTCGCATGTACCCCAAAACCTAAAATGCAATAGAAAAATGTTTTTGTCCATCTTCTACATCTGTCTTTCACAAGCAGAATGTAATCTTCCCAACACCCTGGTGTTCCAATTATGCTTTAATTATGCTATTGTAAAGCATTTATCATACTTTCTTGTGGTTATTACTCCTTTAAAGCCTTTTCTTTATAATTTTTCTGTATCCAACCTTACCACAGGAATAAATATATATATGGTAAAGACTCCACAAATGTTTGTTTAATTACCAAAAGGCCAAATGCAACTAGTTGGGGAAGAAATGTGATTTATCAACTGTTCTGGTTCACTATTAAATGGTATGATTGGTCCTTGGCTATGTTTTGATAAGGGATGCGAAGTCTATTGTTCTTAGCAGATAGAAATTCCAAGAAAGTATTATGGAGAACAATGGAGAATTCCTTGAAACATGTCTGATGGTTTTAGAAGATTATTCTAAGAAGTGGCAGAGTCACTGTGCTTCCAGTGCTTTTCTGAGGGTTTTCTTTTGCATAGGTCATCTCTGAGCAACGAATACCTACGTGAACCTGGAATTGGCATCTCCCTAAAAAGGCATCTGTGAGAGACTGGCCAGTATGCCATAAGAACTGTATGCCTCATCTCCATGTGGGTTTTCACCTTTTTTTTTTTTCAAAGACCTATTTATAGGTCACTTTCACAAAGTGTTTTCTGGAACGTATTTTTCCCAAAGCATGTCAATAGTTGCTACTTAAAGAAAATATTTTATTATCTACTGGCATTGGAGAATGAAAGATAAAATAAAGCAAAACAAATCAAAACAAAACAAATGCAAGATTTTTGTGTTAGGATTTGTCAGAGCTTTTAATATACAAATGAACACTTAATGTCAAAGGGAAACACTATGTAATATTTTCTAAAAATTATTAAATTATGGAAACTATTCTAAAAATATTTTTATAATGGACACTAGCCACTGCTATTTTGAGGAATACATCTTAGCAATGGTGAATCAATACAATGGAATTTTCCCTACTCCTAGGTAACCCCATCAAACGGTTCTCTTATTTATATATACAACTCTTCTTGCACTATTCAGGTGCTGAGAGGAGCTCAGGAACTTTTCCTTAACTGGTGCTGGTGGTATTATAAGACATGTCATATGAGTATTCTTTCTTGAATTAAATTTTTAGTAAATATAGTGGTTCAGAGATAATTGCTGCTTGCACAAATAAAAATTTTAGGCGAATGCATGAGCTCCAAATCTATTAGACTTTCAAATAATCTTGCATACTATTATATGTTCTCTTTAGAAATTTAGAAAAGTGAAATAAAAATTAGCAAATGTATAGCAACAATATGTTTGTGCTAAAGTGTGAAATATAATTTTGGCTAAACTCTCAGCTTCCATCTAACTTCCTAACACATAGGAAAAGTTAAAGAGAATGAGTGGTCTGTGAATAGGGATACATTATACTTATCATCTAAGCAATTGTGTGATTTCATTTGTATTTACTGCCTGCAATTCTAATCTAATGCTTTTGCTTAGAAATAACTCATATTCTTACAATTCCAGAATTGTTTAATATTGCTGTTTGTGCTACTCTGGTGTTAATGCCATAATAATACCAAAAAAAAAAAGGTTGATAGAATTAAAAAGTAGAACATAACAATTTGCCAGAGATTTATTAAGCAAAACACACATTGATAAGATTGGGCAAAAACCCACACAATAGACTGCACAGATGTAAATGCTTGGAAATGACAGTCAACAAAATTTACTGAGAATTAGCAATTGAGTTTGTTTCTTGCTAACAAAAAACTGATTGTCTCTATAAAGTGAGGTATATCCTCTATTTAGTTGCTTATGGTTATAAGATATAAAAATAATATTCAATGTTAAGTTTTATAATTTATCATAAAACACAAATTTAATGTGTCAGGTTTGAGATGCATACAAATATTAATCCCCAGGTTAATGGAATTAACCTTGAAATTGATACATTAATATCTAATACTATGAATTGTTCTATTTCCTCAGGCTTGCTAAACACATATTAAGTTTTAGTCATTTTTCAGTTTCAAAACACTGATTTCTTTAAAAGAAATTTGCTTACTAGCTTTGATTGTTGGCATCTTGCTATCTGTATTGATGAGTATGAAACATCTCAGCTGTCAAAGAGTACAAGGAAGAGCTGCTCATAGCCACAGCTGGAATGGATCTGCTTCTATAAAAATGGAAAGTAACAGCTGCAGGGAACATAAATTGTGCAATTGATTTGATTTTGCAAAGCAAACACATTCTTCGTGTTATGATTTAGCTTGCTAATTAGGCCTTGCATAATCAAAAGAACTTTAGAAGAAAGTAATTCTGAATTATGCTCAACTTCCACACCTTGTGAGATCTCCTTATAATGTTTTTCACATTTCCAAGCAGAGATCATCTCAAACTGAATGCCTCAGACAACAAAAGAATGAGTGACAAATAATATTCTATTGATGATTAGTCATCAGACTGCCATTACGACTGAATAAAGGGAGACATCAAGAAGAAGACTATCAATGGATCTACGACACCTGAGTCCCAAGAAATAGGCACACCAATAACATGTTTGTTTCTTATTTGAATCAGGTGTCAGCAGCTTACATGTTTGTTTCTTATTTGAATCAGGTGTCAGCAACTTTTAAGGTAAAGGGTCATGATAAATATTGTAAGTTTTGTGGTGCTATCTGCTCCATGATGCAATTAATCAATTTGGGCTTTCAGCAGTGAAGTGCCATGAACAATATATAAACGAATCGATGTGGCTGTGTTCCAATAAAATTGTACTTCTAAATACAGCTGGTGGGCCAGATTTTATCCCTCGGTTCATTGAATTATCAGAAATGAGAAATGGTGATAGCATATGTAATAGTAGTAAATGTGACTTTATGTTGCTAAACTAACATTGTGTCATATGTATTTAAAATTAGATATATGCTACATTTGGAGATCATTTGCATAGTGGTATGTATGTATGTATGTGCAAATACATATATATATACACACATTTGTATACATAGGTATGTATGTATGTATACATATATATCTACTATACATATGTATGTGTAGGGAAGGAGAGAATATATACAAAGCACATTTTATAAAGTATGTGGGGAATAAGAGGAGAAAATAGAAAAGTATTGTAGAACAAGCCAAACATTGACTAACAATATCAATAGAATAAGCACAATTATATTAGCAAAATCATTAATTGTCTTTATATAATTTTTTCATTTTAATCAGACTCACAAAGTATTTATCAAAATTAACACACTGGGCAAAGCACCAGTCTTAAATCAAGTAGCATCAATGCTACAGTGTAAAAAAAGCAAATTAAAAAACTTGAAATGTAGAAGTAGTAGCCGTATCAGCAACCATTCTTCTAGGGAAGGGACCCACATATACAATCCTTCCCCAAGAACTTTGGTGCTACCCCTCTGAAGAGTTTCAGCACAGAGCAGAGTGCTTGTATCATATAAATAAGACTTTTACAGAGAAAAACTGTCTTGTAAATGCACTTTTTTTTTTGCTTTAAAGGATACTTCAATAGAAATATATTAAGCATGGCCTCAACTATCCAACATTTTCCTATCTTACATTTTAAACCAAAGTTGTAAGAACCTACAGTCTTTATAAAGAACTCTCTTCACAGCACAGCTATAGTTCGCTTCAAACAAAAAATGTTCCCTTTATGCTATATTCTTAGAAGTAAACATAATGAGAAATGAGAAGTTTAGATTCTGCATCAAGAATTATTCACTCTTGCCTTCTGCTATAAACCTGGATACAGTCAAATTTGCAAAGCATTCACTTAATATTTTAGTTGAAGCAAACTTATAACGTGGATTTTTGGTGAAGAAGAACTTTGTGAGTTTCAGTGTATTTATACTTTGTATTTAGGCATTTAATCAATTTCTGTACCTATATTCGTTGGGTATTTATTATATGCTGATAACTACTGGTGCTAACAAAGAAATAAAACATTCTTGCCTTTCAGAAGCCCATGATTCCATAATTATGACTTTTATGTATTCAACTCCATAACTAGGATAATTATAAAATAAACAAATTATCCATCTAATGTCTCACATTAGTTGTATAGACAACTAATGTCTATACAACTATATGTTGTATAGACAACTAATGTCATCGAATTTGGGAAGGGAGACAGTTGTGAGATTCGGTGGTGCTGAAATGCCCTTATAGATCAAAGGTTTTGAAATGTGATTTGAACTATAAATAGCATGGATTAAATTTATTTTTATTATTTATTTATTGATTTGAAACGGAGTTTCACACTTGTTACCCAGGCTGGAGTGCAATGGCGCGATCTCTGCTCACTGCAACCTCCGCCTCCTGGGTTCAGGCAATTCTCCTGCTTCAGCCTCCTGAGTAGCTAAGATTACAGGCACACGCCGCTATGCCCAGCTAATTTTTGTATTTTTAGTAGAGACGGAGTTTCACCATGTTGACCAGGATGGTCTCAACCTCTTGACCTCGTGATTCACCCGCCTCGGCCTTCCAAAGTGCTGGGATTACAGGCTTGAGCCACCGCGCTCGGCCCTGCATGGATTAAATTTATATTGGGGAAGGGGAATATTATTTTAGGTGGTACAGAACACTGATAACAGGAAATGTATAGAAAATTTCAAGTTAGGCTAATGTGGGAGATAATAATTTTTAAAAGTAGATTGAAGTCCAATTAGAAAAAGAACTTTGAATATTAGATAACAAAATTTCAACTTTATTATGTATCCAATGCAGAAGCAATTTTTGACCAAAAGTGAAACAAGATGAAATCTATAAAATTACTTTGGCAGAGATTTTTAAATGATAGAGCCAGAGGGCAGAAGACAGAAACCAATTTGGTTTGAGGTAATCTGAGTTCAGTTAAGGTTGATTCAAGTAGTGTAATGGCAATACCAGTGGAAATTAAGAAAAAAAGTACCCCTGAGTCTAATGAAACTATCATAACATCTGGCATTTCATGTACTTTACATGAATTTACTACAATGATCCAGGGAATACACTAGGCATTGGTATTTTATTTGCATTTATATTTCACCTTGCCAAGAAAAAAAAAACTTGCAAAATAACTGAGACAATTACCTGAAATGCCTAGCATAACACAACGGTGATTAAGGAAAAACAACTCTAAAGAAACAAACAGTTTGGAATCAAACAAATTAGAGTAATTGAGATAAACACATTTTAAAATGATTATTGAAAGATGGACTTATCAGAGCCTTTAAAATGCTATTGTGTGTAGTAAATATCCATACCAGGAGTGCTTCTGGCTCAGACTTTGTATTATTTCCTTTGTCTAAGATATTCTTTGCTTAGGCTCATTTCCTTACCTCATTCATTTCATTCAGGATTTAACTCAAATTAATCTTATTGTACAAAAATTTCATAATTCCTTTGAATGTTGTGCTTCAAATAAATGGTTTTATCATCTCCTAAGAGTCATACACTACAGATAACTTCTTCCCTACTGCAATTTTAGTGACACTTCTATTTTATCAAAAATACTTGTTAAAGGTTTATTCTTGCTAGCTTTTTGTAATTATCATTTACCTAGGTGGCAACATTTAGTGCCTTTTTAGTGCTAAATCCCTCAGTTTCACTTACATATGTCTTATTCTTACCTTCATAGTTTGTAGTTGCTTGTATTCTTTCTATATATATTTTCAAAAAATTAAATCGCATCTCCTAAGTTCCTGCAACAACCAAGTTCAGTTTCTTGCTTATATCACTGAATATACTTACAACCTTTAACTAAGTGGAGGCAGGATGTGCTATGCATACATTCTGTAATTCACCTAATGATAGTGAATGATTGAATTTGACTCTACTAAATCTTTTTTTTTTTTTGGACCTTTTTACTTTTGGACTTTTAAGAATTTCTCTAAAAAGCCAAACTGCTTGTAGAGCTACCAAATGCTCTCTGAAACTTATTAAAAGAATTGAAAGATAGTGACAGTGCTCTTTAGTATTTATTGTATAGGAAACATCACATTTTTTCTTTCACACTATTTGCTCAAGAAACATAGTGATTCTGGAGCAATATAAAAATAAGATGGTAAAAATAGAACTATACAGACAAAACATTCATATAGTGGAGTAGTTACTCCAGAAGGTAATCAGCCAAGATTTTTCTGGAGATGAAAAAAGATGATGGCATACTGGTAGGCCATATAGTACTAGTGAAAAGGAGATTAAAATATGTAGTAGATATTTTCTATTTCTTTTGTATATATTACTAAATATTTTTAGACAATGGGAAATATATAATATAGTGAATGCATCAGGCAATTTAACTACAGAGGTAACGGTCCCTGTGTAATATTCTTATTTGATACTTCACTCCACAGAAGAAAGCACCAAGCAAAAAGAAAGCACTCTTTATCTGTAATTCTTTGGTACTTTATTACTATCCCTAAGCCATAATGTTTAATATCATTTGTGAAATTCATCAATGACTGTAGGTCATTTAGTTGCACTCTTATATGGTATTTTGTTATGTAAATATGTTATACCTTTTTTTTTTTTTTTTTTTTGAGGGAGAGTCTTGCTCTGTCACCCAGGTGGGAGTGCTGTGGTGCAATCATGGTCATTGCAGCCTAATCCTCCCACCTTATTTTTTCATTTTTTTCATAGAGACAAGGTCTTACTCTGTTGCCCAGGCTGGCCTCAATCTCCTGTGCTCAAGCAATTCTCTCACCTAGGCTTCCCAATTGCTGGGATTATAGGCATGAGCCATGATGCCTGGCCAAATAGGTTATAATTTATAATG
The DNA here is from genome assembly GCF_049354715.1 of Callithrix jacchus. Lineage (NCBI taxonomy): Eukaryota > Metazoa > Chordata > Mammalia > Primates > Cebidae > Callithrix > Callithrix jacchus. The sequence continues at coordinate 81,337,613 of NC_133510.1, read as the reverse complement.
GCTATTATAAAATTGCAATGATGCATGTCACCTTGTTGAAGCGTTTCTCTGGACTAGAACCTAAAAGTATGACCTCAGAGGCCATATGACTTTTGATTTACCAGACAGTAGTCAGTTTTCCCTCTAAGGAGGATATGCCAAATACATTCCTGTCAGCAATGTAGTTTTAATTTATTCATCCTTTTGAATCATGAAACTTTTCTTCAACAAATTCAGTGTAAAATTATATATTATTGTGGTTTGAACTTGGATTTTCTTTGTTATTAAATTTCATTTTTTTATTTTGGGCTTGGGGGCAGTGTCTTTCACCTTTTGCTCAAATTCCACTGTATTTTTTATTTTTCTTATTAATTTGGAGATAGTGTTTATAAAGTCTATGCACTGAACCTTTGTCCATTACAGTGAACGTCATTCAATGTACCTGGAATGTAAAATTCAATGTAGGATCTGTTGTGACATCTTTTTTCTCTGTCTATCTTGGAATGGTCACATTTTATAAATAGAAATTTTTCATTCTAATGCAGCAAAATTTATCTTTTCTTTCATGGTTAAGAAATCTTTTCCTAACAAAAGACATTATATAAGTTTTCTGTAAATTTTATTTTATTCATATTTTAATCAGTTTATAATTTTGATACATGTGCATCTGTATGTGTGTAGTGCAAGGTAAGAAGCTAGCATATTATATTTTCCTTTTCCTTTTTTAGCAATATTTACTCATGTCTCTTTTTTTCCTTGATCATTGTTGTCAAAATTCATTTATTATGTTAGTCTTTTCATTAAAAAAAAGTTATGGTTTATTAATTTCTAATATCTGCTTTTATCTTTGTTTTTTCAGTTCTTCTATTTTATTTGAATTTGTTTTCATAGCTTACTGCAGCCTTGAATCTTGGAGTCAAGGGTTCTTCCCACAGCAGCCCCCTCCACACCTAAGACTATAGGTTTAATACCATGTGACTAATTTCTTAAATGTTTACTTTTTTGATAGAGATAGGGTCTCACTATGTTGACCAGTTTGGTCTCCAGTTCATGACCTCAAGTGACCCTCCCACCTTGGCTTCCCAAAGTGCTGGGATTGCAGGTGTGTGCCCCCAAACTTGGCCTGTTTCTAAGTGCTTTGGTTTACTGCTTGACTCACAGTTTTATTCAGTGCAAGTGGTTAAGGTGTGGTTTTGTTTTTTTTTCACTTTAGTTATTTTTATAGGTTTGCTATAAATAATTGTATAGTTTAGAATATTTTATGTTGTAAGACTTTAGAGTATATTTTTAAATTTTCAGATGTTCTTTTTAAATTGCTTTTATTATTTTCTAAATTATTACATTCTTCTTAGAGAGTATTTTGCATTGTTTCAAGTGTGCTTGAGAGGAATACATGTTCATAATAGTTAGCTGAAGTTATTATTTATTTATTTATTTATTTATTTGCTTTGTTATGTCCTATGTAATTTCTTCATTTTAATTTTCCAGTTCACAAATTTTATCTTCAGCTGGGTCACACACATTTTATTTATTCATTAAGTTTCAATTTCCAAAATTACAAATTTTATTACTACAAATTCTCTTTTGTTCTTTTCAGATCCATCTGCTTACATTTATAGTTTCTTCTTTTTTATGTATATATTTATGTTTAACATTTTTTCTGATATTCTCAATTATGTGATACTTTTTGCAGGTTTAATTATACTGTCTGATATTTCTGATGACTCCTTTCATAGTGGGCTGTTTCTTTATGTTCTCTGTAATTTTGGGTGGTAAATCCATGTTTCATGGGACTTTGTGTAAATTCTTTGAGACCTGGAGTGTAGATATATCCCTTGAGAAAATATTTGCTTTTCTGCCACATGCCTGGGGGCTACTAAATTGTAACCACTATAATTTATTTATTTTTCTATTTTTATGCACTTTGTAGGTAATATAAATGCAAGCTTCAAGCTTGCATCGGAGTATTACTATGGATTTTTAATTCACAGAAATTATTTTTTTATTCCATGTTGCAAATCACACAGACTTTTTTCTTGTCAGCTCCTTAAGGCAATAAATAGATTTGTTTCTCAATCTTCCATTTCACTGTGATTCTGGCCTTTCAAGGACCCCAGAGACTTCAGTGCTTTATCCTCCTTGCATAGGTGCAGTGCTATTATTTTTGTTGTTGTTTACTTTTTGTTTTTATTTTGATTCTGAGTGAACTTTAGAGGCAAAGGTTCTAGGTTTCTGAGATTTGTACTGACCTGTGCAGCAGATGCAGGTTCAGTTCCAAATGATCTCTCTGGTTTCCTGACTCTTCTTTGATTTTGGACCCTGGGCATTTTTCTCTTATTTTCCTATTAACTCAACTGTGTATCCGAAAGATTGTTATATTTCTAAATAGATTATAAAGGAAAAAATATTTTTTAGAAAAGTAGTCTGCCTTAGTACTGGTGGAAAAACACCTCTCTGTTAAAATTCTCACAATGTGGGCTTTAGACCTAACATTTACTTATGAGAATAAAATAAAAACATTTTACTATAACACAAATGTTTCTTTTTTTATGGTATCTATAACTTTTAATTTTGTATTGAATAATTTTATCAATTATTTATTTTTAAAATTTTTATGTAACACAAATGTTAATAACAACAGTACAATAATAACAAATCCAAGCTGGTAAGTTTCTCCCTTTAAACAAACAAATAAACAATTTATTAATTCATTTTGTTTTCTTTATTATCTATTTTGATCTCTCTAGAATAAAGGATATGTTACTAGAACGTTAGAAATTTACTTTCTGAGAAAATAATCTTCCTTTCCAATAACTTGTTTAAATGCTCAGTTAATGATTGATTTTCTAATTACTTTTGTCTGCTTGATATATTTCTGAGATGATTTTACATTTAAATCCACCAAGTTGTGTAGTAAATAATCCTACCTTGAGTAACACCTTCAATATCTGTTAATCAAATGCCTAATTAGATTCTATACCTAATACCTAATAAACTAATAAAACTAAGATTGGCAATGTTGCAAATGATGGGAATTAAACTTGTTTCTTTTGTTTATTTTTTTTAAAAGACCACTAGTATGATTATTATTTCTTTCCTCGATTTTAGACAGGCCAATGTGACAAAGAGCCAGAAGTAAAAACTTCCCATCATCAGGCAAGAAAAAATTTTACTGGACTAAGTGACCCTTTTCAGCCCTTAATCTACTTAACAAATCATAAAGATGCTTGGAGTTATTATATATGACTATCAACTATTCTACCAGTATAATTCATGTAAGAAATCTAAAGGTATGTTGATTTAGAAGTATAGCGTTGATTCAAATGGATATCTACTTTAGTGGTAATGAGAACAATATCAAGTTGACTTAGCAGAAAAAAGTTATACAAATGAAATCATAGGAAACAATACAGGTCAAACAAAATATTATAGGGAAAGGGCAAAATAAATTACCTTCAAATTATCTATTACATTTGAAATAATAGAACAAACAAATCATAGTTTAACCAAGTAATGTTGAGGTTGTAATTAATGCTAAACTAAGCATCTACAACTTTTTTGACTCAGCAATTGGGCTCCTCACTATTTCAAATATATTATAAGAAGAATACACACATAAAACTGAAGAATATGATTGCTTCTACAACTTAGGGCAAGCATTGCCAAATTGTGGCTCATAAGCCAAATCCATCCTACTGCTTGTTTTTGTAAATAAAGGCTTTTTGAAACACGGCCACTCTCATTCATTTACTTATTGTCTATTGAAGCTTTCACACTACGGTGGCTGAACTGGATAGCTGTGACAGAGACCACCTGGCATGCAAAGTATAAAATATTTACTATTTAGTCCTTTGGAGAAAATGTTTGTCAACTTCTGGCTTAGGGAAAGCCTGTGCAAGTGTTTGGGAAGATTTTTACTTTTAGGCAAAGACACGTTATTTATGAAAGAGTTAAATTATACTAATTTGATAAAAATGATTTGATTCCTACTAAAAGTTTTTGAAGTTATTGTTGAAAATAAACATTTAGTTGTGTGTTCTACACAGTAACATTATTGTCATGGGAGAAGTTTGTCCTTTCCCTGATTGGGGATATAAAGAGGGGAGCTATGAGGAGTAGTTATGTTCTTATTTGGCTCTAATGGCATAAGCTGGCTTCAAGTTCTGTTAGCCTGGACAATACTTAAAGTGACACATATGGAAAACTTTTCCATGTTCTTCAGGAAATGCAGGGGCCATCTCACCTGCCTTTCTTTTGATGAAAAAGATATTCCGTCCGCTCATTTTTTTGTGTTTATATAGTCAATAGATTTCTACAATCTTGAGTTGCTCATCTTTTTTGTACAGGATGAAATACAACCTATGTCACTGTGCTCATTCATGTGGCTACAATTGATTTACTCATTATTTTCCACAACATAATGGCAGCAGCAACTTCTACTTCACCCTGCCATCAATTAAGGCATCTCTAGCTTTTGAGATTTTCCAAATGGGATTCAGGAGACACATGTTTCTTGGGCTAATCCTTTCTTCCAAGAAGAAAGCCATTCTTTCTTCCTAGGCTTTTGGTGATAGCCTAATGGCCCTACCTTTTTTTCTTCTGGGAGTAGGGCTTACAGCATAGTTTACAAGAAAGATGTCCTCTTTTCAAAACAACCTTCTTACCCTCAATCACTTTATACCCTTGGTGTATGTGAGGAGTTTAATAGTATTCTACTAGTTCTTGGAAAATATTTTTGAAAGTTATATATAATAATTTATGTAATAAGTCTGGTACCTGATATCTATCAAATTGTGGTGGCTCTAACAAAACTGGATGTGTCTTATTTAAACATCCATTTCATTAACTTAACTGTGTGGCAAACCAAATGTCAATCAAGAGCTACAATTTATCCCCATGGCTGTTGCTGATTAGTTAGGAAGTGCCTCTGACCTGGCTATGTTCTTCTTTGAAAAGTATCTATGATATAATTTTATCTTGAGGATTTAATGAGATAGCATGTGAAAACTTCTTCTGTAGAACTCAGTATAGAAAAGAGATTTTTTAAATGTCCACTTCCTTCCCTGATTCACATAATGATCTATATACAGCAATCAATTTTATCAGAAGTTGCAAATTAATAACTTGTAGTCTGAATTCTCTGTGTGATTTTACCTAGCCGTAGCTTAGACTCAGTTTTTAGAAGGTCTTAACTCTTGAGATCACCCTTTTCTACAAACAGGCCTTATGCATTTTCTTTATCTGGCCAACGCAGAAAGGCATTTACACTTGAAAACTGTATCCTTTAAAATAAGATTCAAAATTCCTTTTCTCGTTTTTCTCTAATAAAATTACCATAGTACTGTACTTAAATATATAACTTGGGTCCCTGAAATGCTCCAGTGACAACCTGCTCCTGGCTCCTCTTGGCCTAATTTCTTACCTCCATCTTTCACCCTCTTCTGGCCACACTGGCCTCTGCTGTTCTGTGAAAACAAAAAGGCAGTGCGACTTCAGGATTTGTCAATTGCTAGTTCTTCTCAATAGAACACATTCACCCCAGATATCTGCCTGATTTGACCCAATGCTACTTAAAGTTCTTGCTGAAACAGAAGCATCACATCCACACAGAGGCTTCTCTGACCACACTATTTAATATAATTCTTGCTGCCATGCTCTCTCCCAGTAAGCTGCTTTATTTTTCCTTTAACTAGTTATTGTTACTTTGCCTTATATTATGTTCACTTATTTATTTATTAATGTCTATGGTCCCCAGTAGAATGTAAGTTCTGGAAAAACTAGCTCTTATGGCCAGCACCTGGAGCAGTGCATGGCACCTTCTAAGCACTCAATGTATATTTGTTTATAAAGCATAAATAGGAACACAGTAATGAATACTATAGAGCCAGTGTTAGGGTATATGGTGACTATAATGGTGTGGCAGTGGTTGGGGGGGCTGTAATTCATGAATCTGTATTCAAGTAATATGAATTCAAAAGATGAGTTTTGGACATAGTTACCTCTTTAAATTTTAATGAGGTTTAAAATAAGGAAAAGTAGAAAACTTTTAATGTCTGTTATAGTTAATTGCATATGTCAATGTAGTGGAGCCACAGAGTCCAGATTTTGGTCAAACATCATTCTGGATGTTTCTATGAGAGTGTTTTTTGGGTGAGATTAACATTTAGATTGGTAAACTTTGAATAATGCATATTGTCCCCCACAATGTAGAAACTCATTCAATCAGTTGAAGGTCTAAATAGGACAAAGACTGACCTCCTCTGAAAAAAAAGCAGTCTGCCACTGCATTGGACTTGAATGACAACACTGGCTCTTTTCTGAGTTGTCAGCCACACCAATCCACCCTGCAGATTTTGGACTTGTCAGTCACCATAATTACATGATCCAATACCTAAATCTCTCTCCTTCTGTATGTGTATGTATGTATACATAGATACACACACACACACACACACACACACACACACACACACACACACATGTTCTGTTTCTCTGGAAAATTCTGACTAAATTCGGCTTCCAAAATGAGGCCATCAACTTAAATGCCCAACACTAACATTTAAGCCAAAAATGTCACATATTTAAGTTCTGTTGCTAATACAAATCTTAACTACTTTTAAAGATGGCCTGCAGATGATGAAAGAAAGAAAGAAGGAAAAAAATCAAACTATGCTGTTAGAAATAAGTCTATCTATCCATACAGACTAAAAAGTCTGTATATTAAAACTTTAACTTTTTTTTCTTTTTTGAGACGGAGTCTCACTCTGTCACCAGGCTGGAGTGCAATGGTGCAACCTCAGCTCACTGCAACCTCTGCCTCCCAGGTTCAAGTGATTCCCCTGCCTCACCCTCCTGAGTAGCTGGGACAACAGGTGCATGCCACCATGCCTGGCAATTTTTGTATTTTTAGTAGAGATGGGGTTTCACCATGTTGGCCAGGATGGTCTTGATCTCCTTACCTTGTGATCTGCCTGCCTCGACCTCCCAAAGTGCTGGGATTACAGGCGTGAGCCACTGCACCCAGCCAAAACTTTAGTTTTATAGTGTAAGATTTTTCTCACTTTAAAATACTTTATTTCTCAATAACATAATAGTAGTAGCAGTTCTGATATTGTGTTATATCATAGGAATCTGATCCTAAGCTGGCCTAGAGAGTCTGCCCTACAAAACAAGAGAAAAGAGAGAGGGGAAGGCTTCTTCCATTGAAGAAACTTAGCCTTGGTCTTCCAGCTACAGCATCAAGCATGGATCCAGGCAATGAATAAGTTTTAAAAGGTCAGAGAAGCATTGGGAAACAAGGTAGCTGAATCTGAAGAGTGGATGTTAGATAAACTTATCCCCCATTTATATTCTCAGAGGAGATAGAAATGGAAACATGAGGGACTAGACATCTGCCATTGAGGCCCAGGCTCTGCTTATCACTTTTCACTCCAAGAAGGCTGACAGTGGGCAGTGCAAAAGGGAAGCTGCACATGGGGTGACCCAATGAGTGTTTCAAATTCTCAATGGTTAAACAGTTTTTCCTCTCTTGAGTGTGAGCTGGGAAAAGGAAAAATACCCCTCTCCACAGACCATAAATGGGTAAGAACACATAGAGAAAAATGCAGTAAGTATTAAAACACAGAAATTCCTTATTTTCACAAGAAATAAAAGGGACAAAAAGACATTAAGTTGTCTACAAGGTAAGGGATATACAGGAGTATTGTGACTTGGCGTAAGAAAGAATTTCATGATGAAATGATTAATAGTCCAGAATGTTGCTAAAATGTTTAGAATAATGGGAAAAAGTATATGAGTGGGTCAGGGAGGGTCATTGCATTTATTTAATTTTGGAGACCACCAAACAGGTAAATTCTAAATAACTCTATAACATTCAATATCTATTATACTCTTTATTTGTAGGATTCAAATTTTTGAAATAAACTTTTATTCAGCATACCTGCCTGTGACAGAAAAAAAAAGATTGTGCTAATATTGAGTTAAAGGTGAAGTTTATAAGATCCACATTTATATTCTAACTTCCTATGAAATTTTTTCATTACTTTATATTAATGAGATTCTCAATCTTGTTTCCTCCTTTGGGGAAACTCCTTGTGATTATCCCTAGTTTAATCACACATGAAATGAGGCTGCTTCTTTCAGAAAGCCTTACCTGACCCTCTTCTGGATGCACAGTACTTTGATCTTCATTGAAATCAAATAGAATTTAAATATTCCCCCAAATTGGAATCATTTGTTGCCCATTTGTGGACTCAGAATTTGGCAATACTCAATGCATAGTCAAGTAATAAGCATTTATTGAATAATTAAAAGGATGCATGATTATCAAGTAATTGGGAAAACATACATGAAAAATACTGCCATTGCTATGTTTTTGAGGTAGAGACAGGTGGGACTCAATCATATTGAAGACTGGCAGAAGCTGGGAAGAGGCACCAAAAGCATTGACCATAATACAGGCCCACCAGCACCATGACCAGTTTACTATTGTCATGGCAACTCCCAGAAGTTATTCTCATTTTCTAGCTAATTCTGAATACCTCGCCTCTTGATTAGTATGACCATTAAAAATGAATATATTGACAAAGCTGACCTGGGGTGCTACTCTCAGCACACTGTGTGTGGGGTAGCCCTGCTCTGCAGAAGCAGTCAGGGAGCTGTAACCCTGCTACTGCCTCAGTACAATTGCCTTCTATTACCACTTGCCAGTTTTTGAATTCCTATCTCAGTGAAGCCAAGAACTTGCTCTGCATCATTTTGACTCTGGTTTGGACAACAAACTTATAGAAGTGAAATTCGTGATGCAGAATGCATACTTAAAAATCATGCAAAGTAGAATTGAATAGAGGAATACCATTTCAGAGCTAGTCTCCAAGAATTCAGAGGGCATAGCATAAACCTATATGTGGGAGGGCATACCTTTGTGAATAAGGAGCACATTCAAGGCTGGAGAATAAGGAGGAGAATTTTATAGTTAGTTTCTATAAAAAAAATTATGCAGAGAAAAGGAAGCCAATCTATTTCAAAAGACTTAAGAGGGCTTGTTTGCTGGTATAGCAGAGGCAAAGATCAGCTGAAGGAGGACCTCTGGGCAAGCCAAGCTGAAGAGTTTGGATTTAATATGGTAGACAGTAGGGTGCTCTCCCTAAGGGCCCTTGAGTAGGAATGGCATGATGAAAATGGTGCTTGAGAAAGATTATTCCTGCAGTAGGGGGTCAACAGTCTAACACTATAAAGGGGAGCATTTACTCCTAACACATACACTAAAACAAAATTACATTTTGCCACCCTAAAATGCCTCAGTGATTACAAAAGACTGCTTTCTAAAAGCCCTGTGCTTTTTGTGACATATTTCATTCAAGCTCTTTGCCAAGGGATTTCTTGTTCCTTTCTTTTCTCTTATCATTGTACTTTAACAAATGCCCTGCCACTGGCAAAGATGGGAGTCACAACCATTTGTTTTCTGCTGCCTGTGGCAGATTGATGCGAACAGTTGCATTTTAAGCTACTTCTCTGTGTTTGCTTGACAGTGACTTCAGCTGTGACAGGTCATTAACCTTAGGGGTGAGGAAACAATTCTTACTTCACGCTCTCTCAGTTCAGAGCTTCTCCTAAGCAGGAAGAAAGCAAATCACGTACATTATTTGAAGCAATTTTGTGATTTATCCACTGGGTACTGACCTACAATCAAGCGAACTCTGCTTAAAACCTCTGAATGGATTTTTAACTGCTGCTGTGGGACAAGGGGAGATACGTTCATGTAGCTAACTTCTCAAAAGCAAACTTCTCTAGAATAATTCTCCCTAAACCCAAGGAACACAGTGCAATTTTAACCTCAAATTGTTTTGCATCTGGTTTCAAAAATAGAGCAAAATCTCATCTTCTTTCTTAAAAACATGTGTCAGTTTCATAAATACAAAATACAATGAGAAAAGAATATTCTCTGAATTCATTCTTCTCTTAATTTGTCACATATTTAAACAGCATCATAATTGTATAAATAGAGACTAAAGATTAACCATATCAAGTTATATTCCATTCCTTTCCAAATGATTCTTACTAGATAATTTAAACTGTATAGGTTTTAAAAAATTTACATCATGAGTATTGATTATGTTATCAGATTATGAATCAACCTATATAGTTTTGCTTCACTGACAACTTGTTTGGCTGAAAACTCATGAATCAAATTGATTAATGACAAATCAAAGTTTTACTAATCAATTTTAATTTATTATTATTTATTTTAATGTCATCTTACTCTGTTCTCCAAAACAATGTTTTACTACCTTCTGAGATTTTACACTCTAACATTCATGTCCACTTCATTTTCTCCTTTTCTACCAACCAACCAACAAAAAAATGAATTAAAAATTTTAATTTAAACTTAAAAATTATTGCTGTTTTTAGGATGGAGACCTCGGAGGGAGTCTGTCATATTACAGGATTGAAGATCAGGGCCAAGGGAAGTGGCATAGCTACTTCATAGCAAGATGTTTCTGGGCACTGTATCAGATGCTGTCAGTTTCAGAGGGTGCTGAGTGGAGTGAGGATGGAGACGGAAGTAGATAGGACGTGAAAAGTGACAACTATGTAATTTAGAATGTAATTACTCTTCCACATTGTCAGAGGTAAATTTTATGATCATCTGAGTGACTGGCTAAAGGAGTGGATAAATGAGGATTTAAAGAAGAGCAGAGATACTAGATATAGAAAGAATACCTCACTCCTAATGCAAAAAGGAATATTTCATGCCCAGGTTCTGGCTATAACTGTACAAACTGGCACACAACCTTGCAATAATAACAGCTACGAATTATTTTGTGCTTATCATCCACCTGGTATTAACCCAATTGCTTCACTGGGGACATAACTGAATGATCACAACCAATTTGTGGGGTTAGTATTTTTTTTTTACCATCAGTCTCTTAAGGAAACTGAGATACAGAGAAATGAAGAAACTTGTGAGATCACAGAAGTGTTAAGGGATGGAGACAGAACATAAAACCAAATATAAAAATAACATGTAAACAATAAAAATAATTATACATTTGTGGGTATGTGCATTTATGCATATGTGTGTGTATATATATATATGCACATATATATATAAAGATAATGTTTGCAGTTTATTGGCAAGAAAATGAGAAATTTATGTACAGTATAATGTCATTTAAGTTCCATATATATTTACATATATAGAAAAATGTATTTTCTTGTTAGAAAGTAGTAATGATCTCTTACTTGAATTATTTTCTGCTGTTGAGCAGAAAGGGAAACTTGTAGGCAATAAACCTGGATATCTGGCTGAAGAGATTTCTTGGAAAAATGTTAAATATGTGCGCTGGTTTCTTCTTGCTGCTTATGGTATATGTGAGAGAAAACAGATACATCAAAAAAGGAACTATTAAGCAAAAGGGAACCAGAGCTTGATGATTTGGAAGATTCTCTGACTATTCACATAATGAGCTCCAGAAACAGGGCCAAGGTGTAGAGGCATAAATTTTGCCAGAGAGTTAAGTGTGCTACTCATAGATTCAATCAACCACCTAAGCAGAAATATTGTCAGCTCAGACTAAAGTGGGATGAAATGAAGGCTGTTGAACTTTTGGGATTATATAGGCATGACAGGGACCAATAGAGCTGCTCTGCTGACAAAATATGTTGTTCTTCAAGAAAAGGAAGGAGTCACTCCAAGGGTGGCTTTGAGGCCGGCAGGGCTGCCACTGATACCACAGGACCAGCGGGCACAGTTACAGGGTGCTGGGCTACCTCTTCAGTTAGAGGGGTGGAGCCACTGCCCAGGGCCCAAAGGAAGGGACCATCTCTTAAAACTCTATTGAAAAATAGACATAAAATATGAATAGTGATATCACTAAAGAAGATATTTGAATGGGAAAAAGAAGCAGAAAGATGTGAAATTATTAGTCTTTAAAGAAATGCAATCCGCAATGAGATATTGCTACAAACTTACTAGCATGGCTTAAAGTAAAAAGATGGACCATACCAAAAGTTAGTGAGGATGTGGATTTCTGTAGACTAAATATTTGTGTTCACCTCAACATTCACCTGTTAAAATCTAACCCCTAATGTTATGATATCTGGAGGTAAGGAATTTGGAAGGTAATTGAATCATGAAGGTGAAGCCCTTACGAATGAATTAGTACCATTATAAAAGAGACTGTGGAGAAGTGTCTCCCCATTTCCACCGTATGAATGCACAGTGAAAAGATGGCTGTATATGAATTAGGAAACAGAAGCTTCACTAAATATCAAATCTGTCAGTTCCTTAATCTTGGACTTTGCAGTCTCCAGAACTGTGAGAAGTAAATTTCTGTTGTTTATAAGCCACACAGTTTATGGTATTTTTATGTAGCTAGAATTTACCAAGACACAGATAAACAGGAAATTCATATACTGGTAATGAGTATATAAAATGGTACAACCACTTTGGAATACAATTTGGTAAATTTCATTTAAAAAGTTATACATAATCTTTACCATATGATCCAGTCCTCCACTCCTCATTATTTATCCAAGAGAAGTAAAAGCATAAATCCATATAAGGACCTGTACAGGAATGTTATTAGCAGCTTTATTTAAAGTAGTCCCAAACTGGGAGTAAGGCAGATGTCCATCAACAGATCAATGAATCAATAAAATGTATCACACTCATAAATAGGAATACTATTTAACAGTAAAAAATAAACCGTGATGCATGATACAACATAGATTAATCTCACAATAATTATGCTCAGTGAAAGAGGCAGACAAAAAGTGCACAACTTTATAATTCCATTAATAGCAAACCATACAAAATGCAAACTAGAGTGACAGGAAGTAGGTAACTTGTTGCCTGGGGTAAGCAGGAGTGGCGAAAAGGATTATAATGGGCAAGAGAAAACTTGAAGATTATGGATTTGTCTATTGCCTGGATAGTGGTGATGGTTTCATGGTACATTTATATAATCAACATTTATCAATCTGTACACCTTATGTATGATATATGCTAGTTACACCTTAGGAAAGTTGCTAAAAAAAATAAGCCTCATTTTTCTACCTTATTAAATATTTTTTCAAATATCACTTTAATTAATGCATAAGTATTGCCATGTGACTAGACCACAATTTATATAATTATTTCCCCTGCCACACTCCATTTATTTAATATCTTTTGTTAATGTAATGACAAAAAATAAGTTGCTTTTATATATTATGTATTATAGATATTATACATTATAACAAAGCAAGTTGCTTTTAATGTTTAGAGAATCTAGCAGTTGTTTTACAACAGGTGAAAAAATAGTGATATATATTTTTGTAGAATGCCTTCTTCTTTCCTCATAACTAAAAAACTTTATTAATGCTTATTAAAAGTCAGTCATAATGAGACAGATATTTGAGAAATATTTTCCAAGTAGTTAAGTATGGTGGAAATTGTTAGCACAAAGCTTAAGCCTGTTTGAGTCTCTCCTTAGTGTGCTTTTAGACTATATTTCTCAATATTCTGGATGTTTTAGGTGAGCCCACTTGATTAGGTTTTGCAATGAACGTATTTTAGATAAAAGTAAAATATGCCACTTTCAGGCATGATCCACAAACATCTCCTGATGTGATCATCCATGCACTTTATCTTTCCCACTTTTTCCTTTTTTCCCCCCTCCCTCCCTCCCTGCCTCCCTCCCTTCCTTCCTTCTTTCCTTCCTTCCTTCCTTCCTCCCTCCCTCCCTGTTTCTCTCTTTCTCCTTTCCTTCCTTCCCTCCCTCCCTCCTTGTTTCTCTTTCCTTCCTTCTTTCCTTCCTTCCTTCCTTCCTTCCTTCCTTCCTTCCTTCCTTCCTTCCTTCCTTCCTTCCATCCTTCCTTCCCTCCTTCCTTCCTGCCTACTTTTCTTTAGCTCCCTCTCTCTCTCTGTCTCTCTCTCTCTTTTTTGACAGGATCTCTCTGTCACCCAGGCCATTGCTCATTGTAGCCTCAAACTCTTGGGCTTAAGCAGTCCTCCACCTCAGTGTCCCAAGTAGCTGGAACTACAGGCTCATGCCACCATACCTGCCTAATTTTTAATTCTTTTTGTAGCGATAGGATCTTACCATGTTTCCCAGACTGGTCTCAAATTCTTGGGCTCAAGTGATCATCCTATCTCTGCCTGCCTCCAAAAGTACTGGGATTACAGGTCTGAGATACTGTGCCTACCCTCTTTACTGGTTTGTTACTTGCATATAAAGTACCTTCTGGAAGACTCCAAGGCCTTCGAGGATGTTGTAGCCATAGATTTAATAAGTCCAGATCCCTAAATGAACATGTGAAGCATAGCCTTCACTCTCCCCACTAATCCAAACAGTCTATGACACACAAAAATATATAGTTGTACTGTATTAAGTCGTTAAGATTTCAAGACATTTTTAAATAAACTATGCACAACTCATGGCATGAAAAACAATGGTCCAAGACCTGTTGGGAAGTGGGAATTTGTTTTGAAGTTCAGACAGGATGGATCAAAAGCTCTTTGTCCAACTGCCTGTTTATTCTAGTTCTCAAATGGAGAAACTGAACTTCAACTGCTTCCAGAAGCCCTCAGTAGGAAAGACATGAGCAAAAGACACTAATCCACAACAGTCTATGACATTGAAAAAATTTTAACTTTACTTATTAACTTGTTAAGATTTTATGGTGGTTTGTTACAGTAGTTAGCATATGGTAAATAAATAAATATCTTTTTATGTATATTAAATATTAAATGGGTTTGTGATAATATTGAAAAACAAATGAGATTGGCTTTAAATATAATTATAAAGTAATCTGTAACAAATGTAGTTAATTTTGATTCTACTTTTTAAATTCATTTTAGGTATTTACTGATTCCTCTTGATGTTGAAAGATGGGCAGGGACGTGAAGGGTGAAGAGGAAGATAAAGGTGATCTGGGTAAATTCAATCAGAAACAAAACTAATTTTACAGACGTTAGGGATCAATGGTTTTAGAATTACTTGTGAACCCAGGATAAATAGAAGTCTCAGAATTGACAAGATTATATAAACAAGAGATTAGATATCAGTTAAGTGCTTATTTTTTTTACAATGTAATTTTAAAAGGTTGGTTTGTCTTTATCGATCGACCTGGAATTTATTTTATTTTTATTGCTCACAAAAATTCTAATTTCAAGTAACTCCTACAAAGTTCTATAACTGCTCTTTCAAAGGACTGTGACATTTTCAAATGTACATTTGTCACTTTCGTGTTCCTAGTAACTTGCTTGTTATTTCTCACTTTTCACAGGAATACACATTTTAAATGTTGAATCCTTGCTATTTGTAGTTCATTTTTCCTAGTGAACATTACATAACACTCCAGTGTCCATGTCGGGGCAATGAATACCCTGAAAGGTTGTCAGTCATACCTGCCTCTAAGGTGACAGAGCTGGACTATTTAGGCCTTTTAATTTCCTGATACTCAGACATGCTACATAGAGAAGCTTAAGGCGTCATCTAGGATTTTTCCAAAGAATTTCACTCTAGAAATCAGTTCAAGCATTCACAGGAATAATTATGGTATCTGAGAATACTAGATCTGCAGTTTAAATTAGAGGCTTACTCTGCCGTTTACTTACATGTAAATTTGGGACAAGTTACTTTTCTAGGGCTCTAAATTTCTTATCTATACAATACAATTGTGATACAAGATTTACACACATATAGATTATGAAAATTAGAGTAATAGATTTGTATTTTTAAATGAAAATTATAAATATAAAATACATAGATGCACTACTGTATTTTCAAAGGAGATCCCTTTTGCCTCTTTTCAGTCATGGAAGAAGTTTTCTAGAACTTCCCTTCTGTCTGGTGGCCAAGGGTCTTTTGGATCTGGGGTACTTGATTAGGGTGTGAATTACTCAGTCAGAACCAGTTTGGGCTCCAAGAATCACCACAGGGAATTGAGTCAAAACTAGCATGGTTGCTGGTAGAATCTGGTCCACAGATGTGTTTTATTTAATGTGTATAATTTAGAAATATATGTTAAATAACATTGAATTTGGAATAGTAACATGAAATTTACTACTGTTGTTTAGAATGCCAGTTGTATCAAATGTAGTCAATTCTGCATATTCTTAGTCACTACAAGGACACTACACTATTTAACTGCAATCAGCCCAGATCTTGTAATGAATGTGTCTGCTTTAGCAGAACAAGGGATGGAAACTGAAGGAAAAAGATGGTCTGGCATATATTCCATGCAGAAAATACTTGTTCATTTCTTCAGATTTCATACAGAAAACATTATTTATAATATTTTAATGTTATGCCTAGATAGCTAAATCCTTATTGTCGAAGTCGAAGTCGTAATGAGCAAAGAAGTTGTGGTTAGGCTACTTTATATATTTGCTTGTATATTTGTAAAAGGCTTATGTTGATACTTACTATTCGAAAGACAATGTGGCAATAGCTACCAAAAATTGAGATGGCTATACTCTTGGCTAAAATGAATCAGTCTTACAAAATTACTGACATCTTTGCAAAATGGTATCTGTGCAAGAATGTGCAATGTATCATTATTGTTAAATATGAAAGAACAATTGTATGCTAGTTACATGCTCATTTGTAGTGACATGAGCCCTTCTTTTTTCCACAAATGGTCTTTGTTTTTCAATCCAGTATTCCTAACAAAACTCTAAATAGATAGAAAAAATAGAATCCACCAGAGGAAAGATACATGGATTTTCAGAAACACCATGGCAGGACCGCTTCCCACCATCCTGCTTTTCTCAATTCCACCCCACACAATCCGCCCCCCTGCAAAATACTGGACCCAGTTTCCGTAGCAACTGGTTCCAGCTCAGCTAAATAGCTATTCTGAACACCCCTTTCATTCTGCAGACCAAAAGTCTTTGTAGGTTTGTCTATGTCTCTGACGGAGGATCACACTTGATCCTGGGACATATTTACCACCTCTTAAGCCACAGTTTGAGGGAAAAAAACTTTCTTAGATGAGGTCAGATCTCTCCTTCAAGAAGAAGCAAGGGCTCAGGCATTAATCTGAAAAATCCTCCCTTAGACAAACTGATCTGCCAGCTTCTAGCTTTTCATATTCTCTGCTTTCTTATTTTGATCATTCTACTGTTCCTCCTCTCTGAAAGTACCCCTTATTTTCATAAACACATTTTGAAATTCTATCTAACCTTGAATTCAGCTCAAAGTCTACCTCCCATCAAATTTTCCCTAATATTCAATTGCATGTATTATTTTTTCCTTGATAATACTATTGCTTTGACGTCTTTTATACAGCACTTTTAATTTGTTACACAGTATTTTAATCATTTACATACAAACTTTAGTTCTCTGTTCAACTCTATGCCATTTTATGATGACTCACATCTCATCTGTGCATGCACTTTATGTATTTTATGTATTTTTTAAGTAAATGAATTAGGCTGGGTGAGGTGGGTCACGCCTGTAATCTCAGCTCTTTGGGAGGCCAAGGCAGGGGGATCCACCTGAGGTCAGGAGTTCCAGACCAAGCCTGAGCAACATGGTGAAACCCCTTCTCTACTGAAAATACAAAATTTAGCCAGGAGTGGTGGTGCACACCTCCAATCCCAGCCACTCAGGTGGCTGAGGCAGGAAACTCACTTTGGACCCAGGAGGCAGAGATTGCAGTGAACCAAGACCATGCCACTGCACTCCAGCTTGGGCAACAAGAGTGAAACTCCATCTCTAAATAAATAAATAAATGTAAATGAATGACTATAACTTCCGTTAGATATTTGTATTTAAATATACTTCTTGAGAGAAAAAAATGTATTCATCTTTCTCTCTGATATTGGTCTATTTTCTGTTTTATTTCCTTCCCAAATAGGAGTTTTATATATGCTTACTGCTTGAAATTTTCCTACATCATTTCCTAATAACCTCAATTAAAATTATAATTCAAATAAAGATTTTTAATCCAAATTTTTGATAAATAAAAGTTTGGTCAGATAATATTATGACATTAACCACTGATTAAATTAGAATATAAAAAGCATCTTCAAATAAAGGCATTGATAGTCAGCATTGGTCATTTCTTTCTCAGGTCCCTTTCATCAGGTGTAAAAAGTTTTAATGAAGAGACACATTTCACAGAAAAACTCTACATCCATTTTTCTCAGGTCAGATATAAAAAAATTTCTTTTTTAATACTTTGCTTAACGTACAGCCGGTGAAAAAGCATAATATTTCGCTACTATCTCACTATCTTAAAAAGATTGCCTTCCACAAGTAGTTTTGCTAAACTAGAAGAATTGCTTTCATAAAGGAGCCTAAGTTTAAATTCTGATTCACCTTGCTGGTTCTAATTGATGAAACAAATACAGTCCCAGTAGCTTCAGCCTCATGTCTCTTTCTGGCCACCTCTATATACCAAAAGCCTTCAGAGAATTGTTTTTGCACATGCTTCTTAGCATAACTGCTGCCATGTGTCCTGTTTGGTACAAGAGATTCCAAGATTTCACATTGTTTAGCTGCAGCAGATGACTTCATAGTAGTATCCTGAACCTCTGAGATGGAAGCAGGTCACAATGAACTAGAAGAGATTTCTTATTTGAGTGACACTTCTCCGATACCTGAGGATTTGAGGTCACCAAGCAGGCCTTGGGCAATTGTTTGGAAGGAAACAATATCTTCATCACCAAAAGGGAAATGAGGCAGAAAAAGAATTTTTCTTGAGATTAAATCAAACGTTATGATTAATAGCTTGGGAGGCAGTCAAAGCTGGAATCAGGTTCTATATTTGTTGAACTACAAATATATTCTCTAGAAACTTCCATTGCTTAAATGGCAAAATGGATAGAATCAAGTCATCTAAACTAAGGTATTATATTATGACTATTAAATGTAATAATCATATGAAATGCTAATAAATCACTCTAAATTTCTTAGGGTTATGATTATTTAGGACGAAGTGGACATTGGCCAAGGAAGATTGATTTTACTTATGAACTCTAAGAATGGGTAAGGTTTGTCTAACAGTAATTCCCTTCAAGTAATCCAATGCTGATTAATGACGCACAAAAGGAGGTTTGTTGGGGGTTTGTAAGAGTGATATTTCTCATACTTAAAAGAGAGGCTCAGAAAGCCCCTCTTTTTACACCTCTGATGTGATCATGGAAGCATGTCACCTTGTTTGCTCCTGGCAGCCATTTTACCACAACAAAGAATCTCATGAAGAACTTGAGTCAGGAGGAAGACAAGGTCAGAGCATATAGCTGGAAAACACATGGTTCTTGTCGCTATCACTCAGCCTCTGATAAACCTTTCTACTATGGAGCTTGTGGAAATATAAGTCAATACAATTCATTGTTTAAGCTACTTTTTTTGTTTATTTTTTTAGAGAGTTTTGCTCTTGTTGCCCAGGCTGGAGTGCAATGGCAGATCTCTGCTCACTGCACCCTCTGCCTCCTGTATTCAAGTGATTCTCCTGACTCAGCCTCCCAAATAGCTAGGATTACAGACATGAGCCACCATGCCCAGCTAATTTTGTATTTTTAGTAGAGATGGAGTTTCACCATATTGGCCAGGCTAGTCTCAAACTCCTGATGCCAGGTGATCTACATGCCTCGGCCTCCCAAAGTGCTGGGATTATAGGCATGAGCCACCATGCCCAGCCAAGCTACTTTGATTTTGGTTTTCTGTTATTTGCAGCTAGACAAATTCTAACTCATATACTCTACGTAGAGCATGGAGAATTATATTTTATGCAAATATAAAAATAAGTCAATGGTCTTTTAAAACCTTTTGGCCTTTTAAATCCATTTCCAATTTGAAGCCAGGGTAAGGGAGTTTCCCTTGAAACTTTCAGGATAGTCTACCTTGACTGCTGTACTGTAGTAAGGAGGGAACCTGAAGGAAGGTACAAAGCAAATTGCATGCTACTTGATGAACAAATATACCTAGCAATCTTTCTGCAATCTTCTAATCATTTACTATCCATATATATTTTCAGAAGCCATTTGAGTTTGTAACACATAACTTTCCTGAAACCTGACCTCTACATGATTTTTTTGACATTTTTCACAAAAACAAAACCAAAAATAGATGGCATTTCATCACTCTTCCAGTATCACCTCATCACTCCCATTTCTCTGGTTATCATTTATGCTGATGATTTATGAATTTATTTCTAGCCATGCCCTTCTTTGAGTTCCAGAGTTATAAATTTGGCTGCCTCTTAGAAATCTTTACTTGTGATTTGGCAACTTAAATCTGTCTAAAAGTAGATACATTTTTTTTCTCCAAAACTTACTGTCTTTTATCTTCTTCTTAGTGAATGCTCTTGTTATTTATCCTTTCTCCCAAGTTATTCTATATTCCTCCTTGTCACCAACCACCAGTGATGACCAAGTACTGTAGATTACATCAGCTTGTCATCTATCATGGCCATCTTCTTTCCTGCATTTCCACAGCTTCTATTTAAGTCAAGCTCTCATCATTTTTAATTTATCTACCAAAATAGTCTTCTAATTTGTCAGATTACCTCCAGTCTTTTTCCCTTTCACTTATCATCCACACTGTTGCCACAGCAATATTTTTACTTCTTAAACTAGTCATCATGCCATTTTCTGCGACCTGCTGGTTATTGAAAACTACCTAAGTAATTACATGGTTTTTATGATCTGTCTCCTGTAACCTTTAAAACCTCAGTTCTTACAGGCCCTCACTACTCATCTTTCACATTCTCCTTTGTTCAAGCACAGATCTCTCTGATTAGGGTCAAAAATTGCTATTTAATTACCCGTCTCCTCCAACTACACCAAAAGACCTTCTTATTCTTGAATATGCAGCATCAAGCTGAGTGATGGCTCAGAATAGGTGCTCTCTACTTATTTATTAAATTAATGAGTGAGTAAATGGACAAGTTCCAAAATTGTTAGAAATTATAGCAAAACCCATACCTAATTTATTATAAGTAGGAAAATTTTGAGTGTTTATACATTGATGAAACAAATTGGGAAACTAATTTCTGCCTTTTAAGGCATCCTGAAGAACAATTTGCCAGCTCTGGACACCAAAATCTTGACTACAAGTCAGATATCTGTTTAAAATGTATTTTGGTTATTTCACCAGATGGAGTAGACAATTTATTGTTTCTTGCTGGATCATTGCTTTTTCTTTTATAAGGAATTTAACAAAATATTTTTAAAGTGTAGATTAAAGACTAGTTAAGCATTTGAATATAAATGAGGCTTTATTTTTACAAAGTACACTTATGAAAGCCTTCATATACAAATGATATTGTTCTGTCAACATATGCACTAAGCCATTTTGACTAAAACATTCATGTAATTCTCCTTTCAAATTGTATTCAGAAATGAAGAGCAAACGCAAACAGGAACTAATACTACTATTTATTTTAGAAATATATTTTTAAAAATGAAATTCTCTTTTCATTCATTTAACAGATATCTTTCTTTTTAAATTTTTATGGATAAATTATTGTTATACATTTGTATGGGTACATGTGATATTTTGATACAATCTTATAATGTGCAATGATCAAATCAAGGCAAATAAGATATTTATAATCTCAAACACTTACAATTTCTTTTGGTTGGGTGCATTTCAAATCTACTCCTCTAGTTACTTTGAAATATGCAATAAATTATTGTTGACTTAGTCATTCTGTTATGCTATTGAACACCAGATTGTATTCCTTCTATCTAACTATATTTTTATTCCCATTAACAAAACCTCTTTATCCTTCTTCAGCCTTCCTTTTTACTGCCTTTCTAGATTCTCTAATGATCATTGTACTCTCTATTTCCAGGAGATCAACATTTTTAGATTCCAAATATGAGTGTGATTATATTGTCTTTGTGTGCCTGGCATATTTCACTTAACATAATGACTTTCAGTTCCATTCATGTTGTTGCAAATGACAGAATTTCATTCTTTTGTGGCTGAATAATATTCCACTGTGTATATGAACCACATTTTATCTGTCAATTCATCTATTCAGGGACACAGGTTGATTCTACAACTTGACTATGTGAATAGTGCTGAAATAATCATATTTCAGATATTTCATTGATATTTAGCTTTCCTTTCTTTTGGATATATACCCATCAGTGGGATTGCTGAATAAAGTTGCAGTTCTATTTTTAGGTTTCTGAGGAACCTCCCTACTGTTTTCCCTAGTGGCTCTACTAATTTACATTCCCATCAACAGTGTATGACTGTTGTCCTTCCTCTTCATTCTCACTAGTGGTATTTATTATTTGTCTTTTTGATAGAAGCCATTTTAACTGAGATGAGATGATATATCTCATTGTGGTTGTGATGATCTCTGATTATTAGTGATGTTAAGCATTTTTCATATTCCTGTTGACCATTTGTATGTCTTCTTTTTAGAAATGTTTATTCAGATAACTTGCCCATTTTTAAATTGAACTGTTTGATTTTTGCTGTTAAGTTGTTTGAGGTCCTCATATATTTTGGCTATTAATCTTGTATGATTCTACTCTGTGTCTCACTGGGGATAACAGCTGGGATAATAAAGATCAAAAGAGACAATACTGGAGTTTGAGGTACTAATATTTTCATCACAATTAATATAAGCCCTGCATCTTCTGTTAATCTTAAGTCCAACACACACACACACACACACACACACACACACAAAGTCACATGAATGTATCAGCTCTTGGTCACACACACATGCTGGAGTGTAGAGAAAACTTTTGGTCATATTGATAGAGTCACTTTTAAGCAAAAGAAATCAACACATTATATTTATTGATGAAAGTGTATTTTATGCTAATATTGGCATTGTTTGAATATCTGCCATTATTCAACTTGAGTAATGAGTTTGTTCAAAAATAATGGTAGTTACTGTGACTAAGAGAGTTAAAAGAATAGTCATCATTTGTCAATTCTGTAATCCTACCTATAAAATACATTTAAAACAATAGGTTAATGATTTGTGACATGCATTTGTGTTATTAATAGAATATTTTACTATCCTACAGGTGACTTCATTGTGGATAATGGTATGTAGATAACACTGTCAAAGTATTTGCTGACACATATTAACAGAAAAGTATGCAAAACATTTGGCTATTTTGTGGTAGTTATTAATTGCCTTTGTAATACAGTAGTTGGTCCTTTAGCCAAAGCTGATTGCTTTAACAACTGAATGTTTGGAATAGTGATTTGCAACTGGCTTTCTCTATATGTTTGAATTTGCCATGGTAACCATGAATTGGTTTTGTGACTATGTTGTGTATTGCTTTACATTAAACTGATGCGATTAGTAATTGAATGGCAATTTTTAGAAGCTGTACAGCCAATATTTCATGATTTTGGTTATTTTCTGTTATACTGCCATACAGACCCTATAACTTCTCTCCTGCCACTCACCATCAACAAAGCAATAGGTTATGCCTGGTAAATGTCACATACCTTAATCAAAGCATTAATATAGACATCATTATTAGATTTTAATTGTTTTTAATTCTAAGAAAGTACTTGAGAAACTATAATGTTGAAACCAACAACTGTGTATATTTACATAATATTAATCATTTGAGTTCATTGTATTCTCACAATAATTTTTTTTCTTTGAAGGTTTTAAAACTTTTGTTTTGAAACATCACCTAAATCTAAATAATTGCTTTTGAAAAATAGTATAACCACACCTGTTTCATAAACTAGCAAATGGAAATTTTAAAAATAATTTTTGCCCCCCTATGTCAGTAATAGAGGAAAGAGAAAAGTGAAAAGTTTCTATTGATTTACTTCCAGTTTATCCTTTGTGAATTTCTTTTTTCTTCCAGGCACTATTAGAATGATCTTCCTTAATAAGAAAGTTTATCATTATTTTTCTGTTTTAAAACTTTCAATGACTTTCTATTATCTATGTATTTCTCTGATTCTTTGAGCTGACATTCAGTGCACTACACCATCTGGCCAATTTTATGAATTCCGTTTATGTTAATTTTCATTTTTTTTTTTTGAGACAGAGTCTCTCTCTGTGACCAGGCTGGAGTACAGTAGTGTTATCTCAGCTCACTGCAACCTCCGACTTCCTGGTTTAAGCAATTCTCCTGCCTCAGCCTCCCGAGCAGCTAAGATAACAGGTGCACACTACCATACCCAGCTAATTTTTGTATTTTTAGTAGAGACAGGGTTTCACCATGTTGGCCAGGTTGGTCTCAATCTCCTGACCTTGTGATCCACCCGCCTTGGCCTCTCAAAGTGTTGGGATTACAGGCTTGAGCCACTGCGCCTGGCCCCATTTATTTTTTAGGTAAGTTTAGCTGAAGTTCTACCTATAACAAAAATGTAAGATGATGGTAAAATTTAAAAAGAAACCAATAATCAATGTGGAGAATGAATTGAGGAAAACAAGCTGTCTAGGTTCTAATAATATTAGTTGATATGGGAGATAATAAACTGGGTGAACAGAAGCAAGCTAGTGACCAACAAACCTGGTGAGACATGCCTTTTATAATGGTCTTCAACTGTAGAATGTCTTTAATGTATATATATGTGTGTGTGTGTGTGTGTGTGTGTGTGTGTGTAATTTTTGTTTCTTTTTGTTTTTTTTTTTGAGACGGAGTTTCGCTCTTGTTACCCAGGCTGGAGTGCAATGGCGCGATCTCAGCTCACCGCAACCTCCGCCTCCTGGGTTCAGGCAATTCTCCTGCCTCAGCCTCCTGAGTAGCTGGGATTACAGGCATGCACCACCATGCCCAGCTAATTTTTTTTTTTTGTATTTTTAGTAGAGACAGGGTTTCACCATGTTGAGCAGGATGGTCTCGATCTCTTGACCTCGTGATCCACCCACCTCAGCCTCCCAAGTCTTTAATATATTAATAGCAAATATTAAGAGGTATTAGACATAATATAGCTGATGAATTTAAAGGAGATATGTCCTGTGATCACTTCATATCTAAACCTCTGTTTTATGCTGAAAGACTACTTCTGTAAGAACAGTTAATCGTCTGGCAAATGTACATCAATGATCACAAAGGTATCAGGCAAAAACATTTATTTTCTTGCAACAAAACCAAGAAAAGTGAGGGCAAATATTACCATACTTTTATTGTCAAAATTTATAAGAATCATGTTTTTGTTTTTACTCTTGGTGCAATATTTCAGGTGGGCAATTAAAAAGTTAAATAATTAAGAAATCATGAAGTAAACCAAGTAAATAAATCATTTAGATTTAACGGATTTTCCTTGAGACTCCTCTCCATCTGATGGATAAAGAATGATTTATGGAACTGTTTTAACTTAAAAAATGAGGATGTCCTCAGCAAACTGACACAAGAACAGAAAATGAAACACCGCATATTCTCACTCATAGGCGGGTGATGAAAAATGAGAACACATGGACACAGAAAGGGGAGTACTAAACACTGGGGTCTATTGGGGGGAAAAGGGGAGGGCCAGTGGGAGGGGGAGGTGGGGAGGGATAGCCTGGGGAGAAATGCCAAATGTGGGTGAAGGGGAGAAGAAAAGAAAGCACACTGCCATGTGTGTACCTACGCAACTGTCTTGCATGCTCTGCTCATGTACCCCAAAACCTATAATCCAATAAAAAATTAAAAAAAAAAAAATGAGGATGTCAAATTGTGAGGAGTGAGGGTATTGCAAGAGCTGACTTTAACATTTTGGAAGAGAAAGTATGTGTTTCTTTTTGTACAGATTACAAATGCACAAGTAATAAATGGAAGATGTCACTTTAATATTAAAAAGAACTTAACTAGAACCATCTAAAAACAAAATGAGTGACAATGTACCAAGTTACCAAATTTTCTTAAGCTGATTACAGAAGCTCAAAAACAAAGGACATTTCTTCTGTGATTAAGCCTTTTTCTTGGGCTGCTGTAATCTGGATTCATATATTGAGGGAAGGATGACCTATTTTTTTCAATTTTTATTTCAGATTCAGAGGTGCAGGTGCAGATTTGTTACTTAGGTATATTGTGTTATGCTGAGCTTTGGGGCACAAATGATGCCATCATAAAGGTAGTGAGCATAAGATACCCAACAGTTAGTTTTTCAGCCCTCCCCTTCCCTCTTCCTCATCCTTCTAGTAGCCCCTAGTGTCCATTGTTGCCATCTTTATGTTCATGAATACCCAATATTTAGCTCCCACTTAAAAGTTAGAACATATGGTATTTGGTTTTCTGTTCCCATGTTAACTTGCTTAAGAGAATGGCCTCCAACCACATTCATGTTGCTGCAAAGGGCATTATTTATTTCTTTTTATGGTTGTATAGTATTTCACAATGCATATGTACATTTTTTTTTATTCAATCTACCATTGATAGGCACTTAGGTTGATTATATGTCTTTGCTATTGTGAAAAGTACTGTGATGAACATGTTTGCACAAGTGTCCTTTTGGTAGAATGATTTATTTTGCATGTGTACCAGGTGATGGTACTGCTGGGTCAAATGGTAGTTCTGTTTTAAGTTCTTTGAGACATCTACAAACTGCTTTATACAGTGGCTTAACTAATTTACATTCCCACCAACAGTGTATAATTGTTCCCTTTTCTCTGTAGCCTAGCCAACATTTGTTGTATTTTGACTTTTTAATAATAGCCATTCTGACTGGTGTGAGATGGTATCTCATTGTGGTTTTGACTTGCATTTCTCTGATGATTAGGGATGTGGAACATCTTTAATGATTTTTAGCCAATTGTGTTTCTTCTTTTGAGAAGTATCTGTTCGTGTTTTTTGCCCATTTTTCAATAGGGTTATTTGGGTGCTTGTTCAGTTATTTGGGTTCCTTATAGATTGTGAATATTAGACCTTTGTTGGATACATAGTTTACAAGTATTTCCCCCCATTCTGTAGGTTCTCTGTTTAAACAGGGAGCCTCTGTTCTCTCTTGGTAGTTTATTTTAATAGTTGAAATTCTCTTGATAGTTTATTTTGCTGTGCAGAATTTCTTTAGTTAAATTATGTTCCACTTGTCAATTTTTATTTTTGTTGTAATTGCTTTTGAGGACTTGGTCATAAATTACTTTCCAAGGCTGATGTCCAGAATGGTGCCTCCTAGGTTTTCTTCTAAGATTCTTATAATTTGAGGTCTTACATTTAAATATTCAATCCATATTGAGTTATTTTTATATATGGTGAACAGTATGGGTCCAGTATCATGATTCTTCCCATGGCTGACCAGCTATTTCAGCACCTATTTATTGAATGTGGAGTCCTTTCTCCATTGCTTATTTCTGTTGACTTTGTTGGATATTGCATGGCTTTAGGTGTGTGGCTTGATTTCAGGGTTCTATATCCGATTCCATTGGTTTGTGTGTTTTTGTAACAGGACCAGCCTGTTTTGGTTATTGTAGCTTTTCTGTATGGTTTGAAGCTGGGTAGCATGATGACTCTGACTTTGCTTTTTTTGCTTAGAATTGCTTTGGCTATTTGGGCTCTTTTTTGCTTCCATATGGATTTTAGCATCATTTTTTCCAATTCCTTGGAAAATGTCTGATAGCTTGATACACATAGTGTTGAATATGTAAATTGTTTTGGGCATATGGCCATTCTAATGATATTTTTTTTCCAATCCATGAGTATGGAATTTTTTTTTCATTTGTTTTTATCATTTGTTATTTCTTTCAGCAGTATTTTGTAGTTCTCCTTGCAGAGATCTTTCACTTCCTTGTTTAGATGTATTCCTAAATATTTTATTTTTGTGTGTGTGTTGCTATTGGAAATGAGATTGCATTCTTGATTTGGCTCTTAGTTTGAATGTTATTGATGTATAGGAATGCCAATGATTTTTATACATTTATTCTGTGTCCTGAAACCTTGCTAAAATCATTTATCAGCTCTAATAGCCATTTGTCAGAGTCCTTAGAGATTTCTAAGTATAAAATCATATCATCAGTGAAGAGATAGTTTGACTTATTTTCCTTTTCGGATGCCCTTTATTTCTTTCTCGTGCCTAATTGCCCTGGCTAGCACTTCCAGTACTGTGTTGAACAGGAGAGGTAAGAGTGGGTATCCTTGTCGTACTCCAGTTCTCAAGAGGAATCTTCCAGCTTTTGCCCATTCAAAAGCTTTGGGTCTTTCATAGATGGCTCTTAATATTTTGAGGTAGGTTCCTTTGATGTATAGTTTCTTCAAGGTTTTATCCTGAAGGGATGTTGTATTCTATCAAAAGGTTTTTCTGCATCTACTGAGATGATCCTATGGATTCATTTTTAATTATGCTTATGTGATGAATCGAATTTATTGATTTGCCTGTATTAGACCAACATTTAATTCCAGGAGTAAAGCCTGCTTGATCAGATAAATTAAAGTTTTAATGTTCTGTTGAATTCAGTTTGCTAGTATTTTGTTGAGAATCTTGCATCTATGCAAAAATTGGTCTGTAGATTTCTTCTTTTGTTGTGTCTTTGCTAGGTTTTTGATATCAATTTGATGCTGGTTTTGTCAATTTTTTGGAATACTTTCAGTAGAAATGGAACCAGTTCTTCTTTGAATCTGGTAGGATTTCACTGTGAATCCATCAGGTCTGGGGCCTTTTTCGGTTAGTAGGTGTTTTATTAGTGTTTTGATTTTGGAACTCAATACTGGGGAAGAACTAAATTATTTCTAGTTCTGCTCTATGCATGGCAACATACGGTAGACTAGAGAACAGAGAACTGGGAGTTTGAATACTTGTTCTTGGTTTATGATATTTACTAACTGACTAAATTAGGTCAAGTGCTTCAACTTTATACTGAAAGTTTCTTTACCTCTATTAAATAAGTTACTTCCTTAACAATTAATTAATGGTATTATATTTGTACTTGAGAGAAAAGTGAAATAATTCGATCTTTAATAAAAACATAAGAAAAAAATGAGAAAAAATCATTTCATAGAGTAATTTGGATATATTACTTTTACAATGAATTTTTATTAGAATAGTTTTAATTATAACTGAACTATTTATAGTCATATATACCAACATTTTGTATGTATGACAAGCAATGTGATTAAAATTATTTTAAGCAGCTCATAACTGAGAAATATAAAGACATACATTTCTCTACATTCAGTTTTTTAAATTCCCGAAAGTTTTCTCATTGTGATAATATGTAAGGTAAATTTATTTTATTTTTACTCATGTATCCCTGCAAATTTTAATTGGATTTATGCTCCAGGGTTCTAGTCAAAGATCAATTAAAAAACATT
Organism: Callithrix jacchus; assembly: GCF_049354715.1. Taxonomy (NCBI): domain Eukaryota; kingdom Metazoa; phylum Chordata; class Mammalia; order Primates; family Cebidae; genus Callithrix; species Callithrix jacchus. Next base: position 81,308,461 of record NC_133510.1, on the reverse strand, counting down.
AACCATCTGATCTAAGGCTGTTTTCTGAGGAACACGAAATTAGTCTTTATATAGATTCTTCATTAATGTTTTCTAGAACTACATTTATCTATACAGATTTATTTAGTTAAAATTTGTGTGATCTCTGCAAAGAACTCAAACCACTTCAATTGGACAATTTAATATTAAAATCATAATTGTTGTTTACAACAACCATTGTGCTTTCTGCATCTTTGTTCCGTGGAGACTAGAGATGTTAAGAATATCAGTGACTCCTCTAATCCCAGGCCATTCTCTAGGACTTGAGGGGGTTCATTCCAGAAATAAACATTATTTGTTACAGTTCATTTCCCTGTTGCTTCTTTAGGGAAATGAATATAACACTTCAATGCTAGAAAAGAAAGAGCTGAGTGAATATAAAACAAATTGCTGCATTTTCAAATGTCACAGTAGAACCATATGGCATCTGACCTAGGAAAAATTCTCCACTAGAATGACTCTTCCTGTCCCCACTCCTTCACTGAGAAATGACCTCCTGCTGCTCTTGCTGGTGCATAGATAAGAAGTGATTTGGGGCACCTTGAGTGGAATATTTTGTACTGAAAATATACTGAATTTTATTCTAACTTACACATTTAGAACTACTGAGTGAATCTGTTTATAATAAGATTGAGGGGAACAAACAAAAGATAAGTGATATTTGTGTCAATTATTTGCAAGCTAATTTTAGAAATTCCATGATTATAATATATGATGTTTTGTGTATGTGAGAAATATTTCCCAGTACTTGATAGCCATGTTTTAGAACTTCTTTATTATTTTACAATATTACCAGTTCATATTTGTGTATTATTTGTGCATGTCACTTTATATCTGTTAATATGATTTATTCTTATTGCAACTTTTTTTTAGTTTAATAGCAGGGCTTCAATGCCCTGATTTTTGAGACCAAGAAACTGAAGCAAATAGAAATTAAGAAAATTAGTAAAAAGCAGTTACTTAATGACCAAGCAAGAACAAAAAATCAGTGTCAACAAGAAAAATACATTGTTTACTTACTATGAATAAAGCACTGGGTGTGTTTCTCCATTTCCAGTTTTTATTAAGATGTGGCAATGAGATTTTGGACAACATTGCAACACATACAAACATGTGAAACATACGCAATCATGAAAGGTACTAGTATCAATAGGTTTTGATTTGGGTTAAGTCTTCTATTAGTCCAATGTCGGAGTTTCTCTACTTACAATGCCTGCCAAGAAACTGTGGAGAGAAAAATGAATGTTTCAAAATGGTGAAAATTTTCCTGGAAAACATGTAATTTAATATAACTATACTATTTTTTCTATAAGAGGACCATAAAACCAAATATTTTATAAAAGTATTGATCTTCATTTCCCCACCTTCAAAGCTAGTCTATAGCATGATGTTATTTGATGTTCAGTGAACTTCAAGGTATGCTGAAAAGAATGGATCTTGATAGCCTCTTCAACTTTTATTGCCCCTTTTTCTGTCAAGAATGCCTACTGCTATTAGCTTCTAAAGACCTCCCTTCTTTGCTGTTGTGCTCTGCATTTTATTGATGAATTTTTAATATGGCTTAGACTACTAAGAATTACAAAAATTTATTAGGATTTCTAAAAGCGTTCCTCTCATCTCTGGTTGTCTGATATGATGCTTTGAGGCCAAGAATAAGAGCAGCATGAAGGATGCTAGCAAAGAATAAAGCAGAGGTGAGAGCATTGGTGGAAATACACTCTCCCTCTGGACTTTTTATTTTAGAGCTAATTTAACCCTTTGTTTTGAAAGCAAATTAACTTGAAGTTTATCTTGACTGCAAATAATAGTTAACTAAATAACATAGTGTATAAGCTAATTTAGAGAGTATTAGTGGATTACTTTGGTAGCTATAACTTGGATTTATTATTATATTAATTTGCCTCTTTAATATAGCATGATGTGAGAATTATATTAGCATTGCATTATAAACTTTAATTTATCTCTTCTGTACTCTAAGTTCCAAGAAGGTAAATAATGGTGTTTGCTTTATAGCCAATAACCCTACAGCTATTACAGTTTGTGACACAAAGTAGATATTCCCTAACTCTTTATTAAAAAGAAAAAAAGAAATAAGAGAGGAAGAAAGAATGGGGCAGGGGTGCAGAAATCAGTCCACCATTGTTCTTAATTCAGAGACAGAGCATAAGTACAGGCAATTAAATTATTGTGAATACTTTAAAAATACAATAGAAATTGTACAAACAACCCAAAGAGTATTTATTATGATTCTTTTAAATGTTACCATGGAATGCATTTTTTAATAAAAATAAAAGGATCACAGAACAATAAGACAAGATAAAAGTTGTTTTGAAAATTTGGTCAACCTGAACATGTACAGTACAAACTCCCTCTTTCAGTACATATCTAATATGTACAAATACTGCATTCAACATTAAAAGCTATATCTGATTTAGGATGATCTTATTAACAGTTGCTATAAATTTCACAACTGTCAGAACAAGTAGGACTATATTTGTAAAATGTATATTCAGTATTTTTAAGTACTCTGTTTTAATTTACCTTTTTTCTTTCACAACAACCACTAAAACCAGTCAGTTCTATCATTACTTATCTACAGGTGATCCTTGAAATAACATTCATCTAAATAACTTACAATAAATATTGCTTTAACTTGATCTACCATAATTCCCTGCAAAGAAAGTACTTCAAACACCTAATGGCTTGAACGTGAACACTTCATTAACATATGTTCAAATCTTTTTATTTTCTCAAGTAAGATGAGAACCCTTTGGGAATGTTTTGACATTTGCTATGATGGAAGATTTAAGCTTATATTTACCAAAACTGCTAAGTCCTTTAACTGTTTTGATTTCTTTAAAGTATGTCCACTGTCAGACATAGTATTAGCTTGAATACATTATGAAATAAAATACTAGTTTAATGAATACCTGCCTAAAGGTATGTTTCTTTCAAGATTCGTATAAGGCTTACTATTTTACCATTTTAAGGGCAATCACAATTATCATGCCACTTTGAATATACTTTAAATTATCATGCCACTTTGAATGTGCTTTAAAGATACTTTAAATGCATACTCTGATGCATTGAGTGCCTGTTTTAATCTTTGTAATGGAAGAAATAGGAAACTTGGTATGTATGTTAGAAATCTATCACCCTAACATTAGGTATATTTTTACAATGTATTATATTTTATATAACTAATTACCTCTTAAAGAACTGGTGGTTATAAGTGATACATTTTGGCTAGCAATCCTCCTTTGGCCATCAAGTCTTATTTTGCCAATTAAAGCAGACATGTGTGAGAAGAAATATGCATGTGATTAGATAACATGTCTGCCTTATTAAAATGTTGCATTCCAGGCTGGGCGTGGTGGCTCATGCCTGTAATCCCAGCATTTTGGGAGGCTGAGGCAGGTGAATCACGAGGTCAAGAGATAGAGACTATCCTGGTCAACATGGTGAGACCCCATCTCTACTAAAAATACAAAAATTAGCCGGGCATTGTGGCGTGTGCTTGTAGTCCCAGCTACTTGGGAGGCTGAGGCAGGAGAATTGCTTGATCCCAGGGGTGGAGGTTGCAGTGAGCCCAGATTGTGCCATTGCACTCCAACCTGGTGACAGAGCAAGACTCATCTCAAAAAAAAAAAAAAAAATTATCCATAGCAAATAGAGAGATCAGGAAAAGTTACCACAAATATAAGGTTAAATCAACACACACTGGGCTTCTGTTCTGGACACACTAAGCTTTGGTTCTTTTAGAACATTACTTAAAACACTAACCTGAAATGTCATTTGCTTTTGGAGTATCTAAAATTTACTATGAGGTTGGTGAAAAAGTTACTGTGGTTTTTGCCATATAAAAGTTTTGAGATCTATTAGTACCTAAGAGAAGCATGATTCCATACATCAATGCTTTCCAATAGAATATTCTCCAATGATGGAAATATTCTGTATTTTTCAGCACTGTAGCCACTAGTCACATATGGACAGTAAGCACCTAAAATGTGGCTAGTTTGGCTGAGGAGCTCCATTTTTATTTAATTGTTTAATTTAATTTAAATAGCTACATGTGCCTAGTGGCAACTGCAATGGACAACAAACACAGTTATAGACAGCACCAGCCTTTGGAGCCAAATACCATTTTCTCTCTTTCACTTCCCATCTCTAATTTTTTCTTTTCTTCTCTTTCTGCTTTCTTTTGTTTTTCACCCTAAAAATTTTTGTAGAATGATTTCATGTGTAGTTAGCACTGTTATCTTTTGGAACAGGGCACAGTAAATCTAAGTTTTGTTTTTCTGATAATTCAAACAAAATCTAGGTTTTGTTTTTCTGGTCATTTAAAATCTAGTTGGGGAGTCAAAAAATCATAAACACACATTCATCCATGTATGCACACATATATACAGCCACTATATACTGATATATCTAATAGTTTCATATATAATTAAATTCAGAACAAGAGAAGACAAAAGCATAATATATTGATAAGGTTGAAGTATGGGGTGTTAAAATGGTTCTTTTAAGAAATAGGGGGGACCGACTCAAGATGGCGTGGTGAGAATAACCCAGGATTGAAGCTCTCGGTGAACGCACGGAGGGTGAGTCAGGGCCGCATTTCCAGACGGATTTTTGTTGCCCACAGAACGGGGAAATTCCCAGGTATAAAAGAGACGTGGGACACCAGCACAGCAGTTTTGGCTGGTGCAGCCGGCAGCCGGTGCAGCCAGTGGCCGATGCTACAGCGCAGTGGTGCTCCACAGTGCTCCGCATAAAGCACACTGGTCCGTGTGCCCTGTTTAACTGGCAGTATGAGACTTGAGAGGGCAGATTGGCATATCCATCTGATTGAACGGGACTTGGACAGCAAGTCAGGCCAGGAGATTCCAGGGAAATGACGTTTGGGCCAGCGCAGTGGGACAAACAAAACAGCGATTCCAAATGCTCTGGGTGGAGAGTTTCACTACAGGCACAGCTGAACCCAGGATGGTGCACCTCGGTGGGGGAGGGGCATCCACCATTACCAAGGCAATCCACCCCTACTGAGGTTACACTGCCATTGCTGATGCAGCTAGCCATTGCTGAGGCAACCTGCCACAACAGAGAGACTCCACTGCAGGGCGTAGCCCATGGCAGCAGGGCGGAGACCGCAGCAGCAAGGCAGAGACTGCAGCAACAGCGCAGACCTCACACCAGCAGGGCGGAGCCTTGGCAGGCAAATAGTGACTAGAATGCCTCCTAGCTGGGCAGGACAGCATAACACACACTCATAAAGAAAGCCCCAACCCCCCGAAACAAAGCATCTGAGAAAAAAAGCGTTTTTTTAAATAATTTCTCCTGAAGCAGAATTAAACATAGCAGCCTAACAGCCCTGAATGAACAACAGAGCTCACAGCTCAGCACTTGAGCTCCTATTAAGTACAGACTGTCTCCTCAAGCAGCTCCCTGACCCCTCTATATCCAGAAGACTGACATTTGGCAGGCATCATTCTGGGACAAAGATAGCAGAAAAAGAAATTGGTAGCATCCCTCACTGTTCCGCAGCTGCTATAGGTGCACCCCAGACTAGCAGGGCCTGGAGTGGACCTCAGCAGTCGTACAGTGAAGGGGCTAGACTCGTAGAAGGAAAACCAAGTTACAGAAATACTTCATCATCAACAATCTGGGCATCCACTCAGAGACCCAATCGAAAAGTCAGCAACTACTCAGACAACAGGTGGATAAATCCACAAAGATGGGAAGAAACCCGTGCAAAAAGGAGGAAAACACCTGAAACCAGAACACCTTGCCTCCTACAAAGGACCAAAACTCCTCACCAGCAAGGAAACAAAACTGGGCGAAGAACGACTGTGACAAAATGATGGAATTAGACGTCAGAAGGTGGATAATGAGAAACTTTTGTGAGCTAAAAGAACATGTTTTAAATCGATGCAAAGAAACTAAGAACCTTGAAAAAAGATTTGAGGAAATGATAACAAGAATGGAAAACTTAGAGAGGAATATGAATGAATTGAAGGAGCTGAAAAACACAATATGAGAACTTCACGAAGCAGGCACAAGTTTCAACAGCTGAATTGACCAAGCAGAAGAAAGAATATCAGAAGTCGAAGATCAACTCAATGAAATAAAATGAGAAACCCAGATTAGAGAAAAAAGCACAAAAAGGAATGAAGAAAGTCTCCAAGAAATGTGGGACTATGTGAAGAGACCTAACCTACCTTTGATAAGTGTATCAGAATGTGATGAAGAGAATGAATCCAACCTGGAAAATACTCTTCAGGATATTATCCAGGAAAACTTCCCCCACCTAGCAAGGCAGGCCAACACTCAAATGCAGGAAATACAGAGAACACCACAAAGATATTCCGCAAGAAGAGCAACACCAAGGCACATAATCCTCAGATTCACCAGGGTTGAAATAAAGGAGAAAATACTAAGGGCAGCCAGAGAGAGAGGTTGGGTCACCCACAAAGGGAAGCCCATCAGACTCACAGCAGATCTCTCAGCAGAAACTCTACAAGCCAGAAGAGAGTGGGGGCCAATATTCAACATCCTTAAAGAAAAGAACTTTCAACCCAGAATTTCATATCCAGCCAAACCGAGCTTCAGAAGTGAAGGAAAAATAAAATCCTTTGTGAACAAGCAAGTACTCAGAGATTTTGTCACCACCAGACCTGCTTTACAAGAGCTCCTGAAAAAGGCACTACACATAGAAAGGAACAACTAGTACCAGCCATTCCAAAATCACACTAAATGCACATCAACATAATGAAGAATCTACATCAATTAATGGGCAAAACAGCCAGCTAGCATCAAAATGGCAGTACCAAATTCACACATAACAATATTAACCCTAAATGTAAATGGACTAAATGCACCAATCAAAAGACACAGACTGGCAAATTGGATAAAAAACCAAAACCCATCAGTGTGCTGTATTCAGGAAACCCATCTCACATGTAAGGATACACAAAAGCTCAAAATAAAGGGATGCAGGAAGATTTACCAAGCAAATGGAGAGAGAGAAAAAAAAAGCAGGAGTTGCAATTCTCATCTCTGATAAAATAGATTTAAAGCAACAAAGATCAAAAGAGACAAAAAAGGCCATTACATAATGGTAAAAGGATCGATACAAGAAAAGCTAATGATCCTAAACATATATGGACCCAACACAGGAGCACCCAGATACATAAGACCAGTTCTTAATGACTTACAAAGAGACTTAGACTCCCACACAATAATAGTGGCAGACTTTAACACTCCACTGTCAATATTAGACAGATCAACCAGACAGAAAATCAACAAGGATATCCAGGGCTTGAACTCAGACCTGGAACAAGCAAACCTGATAGACATTTACAGAACTCTCCACCCCAAATCCAAAGAATATACATTCTTCTCAGCACCACATCATACCTACTCTAAAATTGACCACATAATTGGAAGAAAAGCACTCCTCAGCAAATTCAAAACAACTGAAATCATAACAAACAGTCTCTCAGACCATAGTGCAATCAAGTTAGAACTCAGAATTCAGAAACCAACCCAGAATTGCACAGCTTCATGGAAACTGAACAACTGGCTCCTGAATGTTGACTGGATAAACAATGAAATGAAGGCAGAAACCAATGAGAACGAAGACACAACATGCCAGAATCTCTGGGACACATTTAAAGCAGTCTCTAGAGGAAAGTATATAGCAATGAGTGCACATATGGGGAGAATGGAGAGATCCAAAATTGACACCCTATCGTCAAAATTGAAAGAGCTAGAGGAGCAAGATCAAAAAAAATTCAAAACCTAGCAGAAGACAAGAAATAACTAAGATCAGAGAGACACGAAAAACCCTTCAAAAAAATCATTAAATCCAAGAGCTGGTTTTTTGAAAAGATCAACAAAATAGAAAAACCCCTAGCCAGATTGATTAAAAAAAAAAAGAGAGAGAGAGAGAGAGAACAACCAAATAGATGCAATAAAAAATGTCAAAGGGGAAATCACCACAGATTCCACAGAAATTCAAACCATCATCAGAGAATATTACAAACAACTCTATGCACATAAACTAGTAAACCTGGAAGAAATGGATAAATTCCTGGACTCCTGTGTCCTCCCAAGCCTAAACCAGGAGGAAGGTGAAACTATGAATAGACCAATAACAAGGTCTGAAGTTGAGGCAGCAATTAAGAGCCTACCACACCAAAAAAGCCCAGGTCCAATGGGTTCACAGCCAAATTCTACCAGACAGAAAAAGAGGAGCTGGTACCATTCCTTCTGAAACTATTCCATATAATCCAAAAAGAGGGAATACTTCCCAAATCATTTTATGAGACCAACATTATCCTGATACCAAAACCCAGCAGAGACCCAACAAGAAAAAAGAACTTCAGGCCAATATTCATGATGAACATAGATGCAAAAATCTTCAATAAAATATTGGCAAGCCGATTGCAACAGCAAATCAAAAAAGTTATCCATCATGATCAAGTAGGATTCATCCCGGGGCTGCAAGGCTGGTTCAACATACACAAGTCTATAAACATAATTCACCACATAAACAGAACCAAAAACAAAAACCACATGATTATCTCAATTGATGCAGAGAAGGCATTCAACAAAATTCAACAGCACTTTATGCTAAAAACCCTCAATGAACTCGGTATCGATGGAACGTATCTCAAAGTAATAAAAGCTATTTATGACAAATCAACAGCCAATATCATACTAAATGGGCAAAAACTGGAAGCATTTGCTTTGAAATCCGGCACTAGACAAGGATGCCCTCTTTCATCACTCCTATTCAATATAGTACTGGAAGTTCTAGCCAGAGCAATCGGCAAGAAAAAGAAAGAAAGGGTATTTAAATAGGAGAGGTGGAAGCCAAATTATCTCTATTTGCAGACGACGTGATAGTATACCTAGAAGACCCCATCGCCTCAGCCCCAAAACTCCTGAAACTGATAAGCAACTTCAGCAAAGTCTCAGGATATAAAATCAATGTGCAAAAATCACAAGCATTCCTCTACACCAATAACAGACTTAAAGAAAGCCAAATCAAGAATGAACTGCCATTCACAATTGCTACAAAAAGAATAAAATACCTAGGAATACAACTCACAAAAAATGTAAGGACCTCTTCAAGGAAAAGTACAAACCACTGCTCAACGAAATAAGAGAGGACACAAACAGATGGAGAAACATTCCATGTTCATGGTTAGGAAGAATCAATATAGTGAAAATGGCTATACTGCCCAAAGTAATTTACAGAATCAACGCTATCCCCATCAAGCTACCATTGACTTTCTTCACAGAACTGGAAAAAACCACCATGAACTTCATATGGAACCAAAAGAGAGTCCGCATAGCCAAGTCAATTCTAAGCAAAAAGAACACAGCAGGGGGCATCACACTACCAGACTTCAAACTATACTACAAGGCTACAGTAATCAAAACAGCATGGTACTGGTACCAAAACAGAGATATAGACCAATGGAACAAAACAGAGGCATCGGAGGCAACACAACATATCTACAACCATACAATCTTTGATAAACCTGACAAAAACAAGCAATGGGAAAGGATTCCCTGTTTAATAAATGGTGTTGGGAAAACTGGCTAGCCATGTGCAGTAAGCAGAAACTGGACCCCTTCCTGACACCTTACACTACAATTAACTCCAGATGGATTAAAGACTTAAACATAAGACCTGACACCATAAAAACCCTAGAAGAAAATCTAGGCAAAACCATCCAGGACATAGGAGTAGGCAAGGACTTTATGAACAAAACACCAAAAGCATTGGCAACAAAAGCCAAAATAGACAAATGGGACCTAATGAAACTCCACAGCTTCTGCACGGCAAAAGATACAGTCACTAGAGTGAATCGGCAACCAACAGAATGGGAAAAACTTTTTGCAGTTTTATCATCTGACAAAGGGCTGATATCCAGAATTTACAAAGAACTCAAACAGATTTACAGAAAAAAAAGCAAGCCCATTCAAAGATGGGCAAAGGATATGAACAGACACTTTACAAAAGAAGACATATATGAGCCAAAAATGCTCATCATCACTGGTCATCAGAGAGATGCAAATCAAAACCACATTGAGATACCATCTCACGCCAGTTAGAATGGCGATTATTAAAAAATCTGGAGACAACAAATGCTGGAGAGGATGTGACGAAAAAGGAACACTTTTACACTGTTGGTGGGAGTGTAAATTAGTTCAACCATTGTGGAAGACAGTGTGGCGATTCCTCAAGGCCTTAGAAATAGAAATTTTATTTGACCCAGAAATCCCATTACTGGGTATATATCCAAAGGACTATAAATCGTTCTTCTATAAGGACACACGCACATGAATGTTTATTGCAGCACTGTTTACAATAGCAAAGACCTGGAATCAACCCAAATGCCCATTGATGATAGACTGGATTGGGAAAATGTGGCACATATACACCATGGAATATTATGCAGCAATCAGAAATGATGAGTTTGTGTCGTTTGTAGGGACATGGATGAATCTGGAGAACATCATTCTCAGCAAACTGACACAAGAACAGAAAATGAAATACTGCATATTCTTACTCATAGGCGAGTGATGAAAAATGAGAACACATGGACACAGGGAGGGGAGTACTAAACACTGGGGTCTATTGGGGGGAAAAGGGGAAGGCCAGCCAGCGGGAGCTGGGGAGGGATAGCCTGGGGAGAAGTGCCAAATGTGGGTGAAGGGGAGAAAGGAAGCAAAACACACTGCCATGTGTGTACCTATGCAACTGTCTTGCATGTTCTGCATATGTACCCCGAAACCTAAAATGCAATAAAAAATTTTAAAAAATAGGTTTAGAAAAGTATTCAGGGACCAGATCAAAGAAGACATCATGATAAAGTTGACCTTTATCCATTAAACAATAGAATAAATATTCTAGGGTTTGAAATTATAGTGTAACATGGTTAGTTTTTATTTTCAATTTTATTCTGGATGCACTGATCATCATAATAAAAAGATAACATACTTCAGTTTTCTCTACATTGTGTCATAATTATCTATATACATGTCTGCTTCATCAATTACAATCCATGATTGTTTAGGGAAGAAATTAATTTTATTTGTTTTAGTAATTACAGCAGCTAGCACTGTGCCACGGTCATAGTAAGTCCTCATAAACTATTACAATTTAATATCTTGAGTGCATGCATTATATCCGGGACTATAAATATCTGTCTAGATAATCCCTAAGTAGTTTGAAAAAAGCTAAGTATAAAATATTAGTATTTTTTTCCTTGTGTACAGCAGGATTTAGAATGTGAGTCTCATTTATGTAGGCAATATTTTACCATTTGCTCAGCAGTTTTGCATAGGTTTTTAAACTTGGGATACAAAAAAGAAATAAAAAAGATAGATCATAACCTAAAGTTTACTAGTCATACTAAGTGGTCTTCTTCGTAACACTGTCTATTCCTTTCTGTGCCAAATCTCAGGGGCAAGATAATTTTCTCTCTTTTTGTGCATTCACTTTAGGAACTTGAAGCTTATTTTCAACACAAAAAGAGAAAATGGAAATGCACAGTTAGTGTATTCTAGACCAAGGAGGTCAGCAAAAATGGGATGTGTCTACTATAATCACAGACCTGGTATCTAAGGAGCAGGCAACCGAGCATAACCAAGCAGAGGTACTTAACATTATTTCTGCCTTTATCATCTAAGAGATAATACTCACATGAGCAACATGCCATGTACAGTAATGGACATATTCTCTCAGTTTATATAGAAGTTTCTGTGCTAACTGAAATGGTACCATTTCTTATTTTCCCCAGTGAAGCCAGCTTAACAGTTAGCCTTAGCAACACAGATGTTTTCTGCTTTGGGCTTTCAAAGTTAAGTATAAAATATAATGAGTGCCTGTTCCCCAAACTTTAAGCCTTGAACTTATCCAAGGTTTTTAAGATTTGGTACACACTATCTGATAAAAATGAGATTAGAGCCAAGTAACAGGAAGACTTCAGGTCTCTAGCCCATCATTGGCCACAGGGGCAAAGGTAGGTAAACAACAACACAAGAGAAACATCTTGGTTAGCATAGACCAGCAGGGAAAGGGAGCCTTGAGTAATTCAATTCAGAGATGCTAAATGAGTCTATTAAAAAAGACAAATAGGAGTTTTCATGACTAAATAGAGACAAATATCTCTCAGTAGTAGGTGGTGCAATGCACAAAGCATGTAATCTGAAACTTTTTCCAAATTATTTTTCTTATATTTTGATTATCACGTTTTGGAATTACTTAAAATTAATTTTAAAAAATGCATAAAATATATAATTTCTCTTATGTGTCATAAGAGAAATTATAGTATAAAAATTGAGTCAGATATGCAAGCCTTAGTCATTAATGTGATAATTTAGGTGTTGTAATAGAGTTACATATAGGATTCACTAAAGGCATGAGACAGAGTTGATTATCTAAGTGCCTCTAGGCAAGGAGTATAGCAGGGAGAGCTTCAGAGAGAAAGGAGAGTTTAGTTGTTTGAAGGATGAATAATGATTTTCCAAGTGATCAAGGAGAGGCAGTTTTCAGACAGGACAAATGGAACAAAGGCATAGGGAGTAGAAATACCAGGAAGCATCTGGGGAACTCCACATACATTGAACTGGCTAAGCTGTAAGTTACAATCACAGAGGAAAGAACATGAGCTTTGAAGTCAGATAAGCCTAGTCTCATAGCTCTGGCCCACCACCAAGTAGCTAGGTGACTTTGAACATGTTAATTAATGTATCTGAGTCTTATTATTTTAAGGGAGAGAATAATAATTACTTTCTAAGGTTTCTGTGAAGGTTAAAAGGAAATAGAATCTAAAATATCTTATAGTATCTAGTTGAAGAAGATGCTCAATAAATGATAGCTATTTTCGCTCTTATCATCATTGTCACCTTCAAATTGGAGAAGTAGACTCATGTAAGTCTTTAACATCCACCCTGAGTGATATAGGAGACATTTGAAGACTTAAAGTGGTCTGGGCATGATGTCTCACACCTGTAATTCCAGTACTTTGGGAGGCTGAGTTGGGTGTATCATTTGAGGTCAGGAGTTCGAGACCAGACTGGCTAACATGGTGAAACCCTGTCTCTACTAAAAATGCAAAAATTAGCTTGGCATAGTGGTGCACACCTGTAATCCCAACTATTCCAGAGGCTGAGGCAGGGGAATCACTTGAACTGGGGAGGCGGAGGTTGCAGTGAGCCAAGATTGATCCACTGCATACCAGTCTGGGCGGCAGAGTGAGACTCTGTCTCAAAAAACAAATAAACAACAAAGAAACAAAAAACCTTAAAGCAGAGAAAAATCAAGCTCAGATATATGTATTAGAAAAATCACTCTGGCAGCGTCATGGAAGATGGAGATAATTGAGTCAGTGTAAATAGTAAGAAGACAGTGGCAATACATTTCCAGCCTTGGAAAGCTATGAGTGCAGGACTAACACACTAAGAATTGAGATAGAGAGAAAAGTGTCATGCCTAATTTTCCTCTTTTCTAAGTGGTTTATGGAAGGCATCCAATACAAAGTCACAATTAAGGTTGCTGTGGTTACAGTGAGAAAGAAGAAAATACTGTGGATCTTTTCTTCCAAGCCTCATTCTTACAACAGTAATTTTATTACACTGTATTTCAGAATATCATGTTATAGCTAATCTTCTGCCAGGGAAGTTTTTTGTTTGAGGCTTCCAAAGTAAATATAAAATACAACATAATGGATGTCTGTCCCCCAAACTTTACCTTTAAATCTTTATTTAATATTAAATACATAATATCTGATAAAAATGAGTTTAGAGTCATGTGGCCATAGATAAGAAACAATCAGTAAACATGAATGTGGTTCAGACTGCACTAATACTACACGAATTCTCATAACCAGTACAGCTTCTTGTCTAAAAGGTTTAGTTTTAAAAACTTTTAAGGAAGCTCATTCATATCTTCTCCTAAACCTACTGTAAGTTTTAGTTCTGTTTCTTCTAAGCATTGTCTTAAATATTTAGCACTTTTTGTTAATAAATTCTACTTAGTGGGGCACAATGGCAAAACCAACACCTAATCATACCATCACATGACATTGACCTGGCTTGCTTTTTATAGTCTTTGCTCCCAAAATGTTTATATTCTAAAAACAAGGTAGGCTATTAATAATTGAACACAAATATAGTAGACAAGGGTAGTTATGTTCTTACTACTTAGTTACATGGATGCTTTGCGATTTTAATAGTATTTTCTATAGTACCAGGAAAAAACATAATAACCTCTATTTTTATACTGCTTTCTATTTCACAAACTAAACTCCTCGCTTAATTCATTCTATTTCATGAATAAATATTTATTAAATATAAGTCACTGTTCTAGAAATATAACAGTGAATAAGACAGACCAGCCTGTTTACCCAGAGAGTGCTTACATTCTAGTTGGGGAAAATAGATGATGCAATGTATAATGTTCTGAGTGCAATAAAAACAAACCAAGCAGGGCAGGAGTGCTAATATTAGCAATTTTAAAGAGTAAGGTTAAAAAATTAGGATGCAAAGAAGATAAGGGAACAAGTTATACCAATATCTAGAGGAAACGCATTCCATGGAATGGATAAAGGAATATAAAAATCTTAAGATAGGAATATTGTAGAGATACAAGGAAACCAGCATAGTTGGAAATACATGAGAAAGGGAAACAGTGGTTGGAAAGGAAGTCCAAAAACTAATGTCAGACCAGATTATGTAGGGTTTGACAACTATTTTGAAGACTTTATTTTTTACTTTGAGTGATACAGGAGTTACTGGAGAGATCAGAGCAGATCAATGACATGATCTGGATTGTCATTATACTACTGATTAAGAAGAAATGTAGTGGCACAAAAGTAGAAATGGAGACATCACTTAGGAAGATATAATCTAGTAGAGAAAGGTGGTGGCTTGGATTAGAGTAGTAGCAGCAGAAGTGATGCTGTACCTATTCTGGCTATATTTTACATAAGAGCTGAAGGATTTCCAATTGATTAGATGTGTCAATAGTGACTTCAAATATTTTGGCCTGAGCAGCTGGAAAGATGGTACATCTGTTAACTGAGACGGAAACAACTCTGGATAAAGAAGGGTGGTCAGGAGTACATTTTTGGCCTGGTTAAGTTTAAGATATATAGTAGATACTCAACTAGAGATGTCCAGAAAGCAGTTGCATATGCAAATCCAGAGAGCTCAAAAGGGAACACAGACTACAAAGAAAAAAGTTGAGAGTTGGCAGCATAAAAACTATGTGTAAACTATGTCACTGGGTGTGATTAGCAAGACGGTGAGTGGACAGAAAAGAGGTCCAATAATTGAATTTGGAAGCACTTCAAAATTAAGAAATTGTTAAGATAAAAAGGAATAAGCAAAAGATACTAAGCATAAGCAGTCTGTAATGTAGGAAGGAAGCCACAAGGTTTTGGCGTCATAATAGGTAAATAAATGTGTTTCCAGGATAGGAAAAAAATCAACTGTGACAAGATGAAGACCGAGCATTGACTACCGGATTTAGTGATTTGGCTATCAGTGCCCATGTGACAAAAGCAGTTTCTGTGAAAAAGATTCAAGACTTATTGGAAAACGTTTAAGGGAAAATGGAGAGTAACTGAAAATACTAAACATAGAAATCCTTTTCAAGGAGTGTTGCTGTAAAGGGGTACAGAGAAATAGGAAACTTTGTACAAGTATAAACGGAGTAGAGAAAGGGCTTAGTTAAGACAGAAAAACATAATGTGTGCATGTAGATACATTACATTGTTTAAAAATTCTAATGCTGTGAGGTTTATATTTGCTCCCATTTTTCAGAAAAGGAGAAAAATGATACTGATTTTGAGATTTGCCCAAGAGTCCTCCCACTGAATTGATGTTAACAAGGATTTACCAATAGATTCTTTGGCATCAGAGCCCTACTTATTCTGTTTCATGGGGGGAACATTTCCTCCCAAGAGCAAGCACTGGGAGAGAATAGGGGAAAGCATTTTTCAAGGACTGACTTGTGTACCCATATTTAAGATTCTTTCCTAACACGGCACCATGCAGAGAGCATTGCTTATGTTTTATTGTTCATGATAGTTACTGTTGGTGACTCTGAATTTAAAAAAAAATTACATCAGTGTATAAAAACAGTTGCTTTTCTGCATGGATCTGCACATGTACCCCAGAATCTAAAGTACAATAAAAATATGTTTTTAAAAAAACAGTTACTTGCAACTCGATAAAAATAGAATCAGCAAATCCAACTGGAAACTGGTTTTCCAATAACATACATAGTCAAGATGAAAAGAAAAGTGATGCAGTATACATAAACTCCTGAATGTTTTTATTAGTGAGCTATCTTCTTTTTTGAAATCAATGTAAATACATGCTATAAGGTTTATACTGGAGACTCAGTTCTTATACTTTTACAAATTGGAAAGTAATTTTTATTAAGGTACAAAGATTTAAATGCTGTATGTGTCTAACAATTTTGTATACTCTTACTTATAAGAGAAATTATGTTCTCTATGCTCTTCTTGATTAAAGTTAGCCAATGTATATTTATTTTGTGTAATAATATCTACAGGTTTTAAATGACTATACATAAGAGGAATAACATGATTAGTAGAATATATTTTTCATTCTCATTATACATATCTGAGGTTTTATTTATTCCTTAAAACAACTAAATATATTATTATTGTATTTATCTAGAAAGTAATTAATTTTTCAGTTTCTTCCTCCCATGTCATCAAATTAGATAACCCTCTTCATGGGAGTGTGGAATACCAAGAGGAAAATAAATTTGAGGTGGTTTAAATTCATACTTGTGAAAATTAATGACTTTGTAAGAAGGAAAACATGCTTCCAGCAAAGAAGTGAACACAGAGATAATTAGAGTGCATTCAATATTATAAAACTAATATTTTATGACTCATATTCATGTTCTTCTTTTTGAAAATCATTTCAAAGCTTGATAAAGGATATGTTACCAATTAGCTTCTTTGAAAAGTACATCCAACTGAAAAAGAAATTAACAAACCTATGAAAAAGATTGTAGGTGACAATATAGAAAATGTTCATGTAATATTTAGGTATATTTTATCATATAAATAAGATTTCCTTTGGTTCAACGAAATCGCATTATATGAAAATGCAGTCAGCTGGCTTATGTACTTGTTCTAAGTGCTTGGTAAAAATAATTATTTCCAGCTTCTCTTTTGTAAGTATGAATGATGTATACATGAATGTATGTAAGAATGGAAGAATAAGTCTCTGGATCAAAATAATATACATGAAATAATGGTATAAAGACAAAGTTAAATGTTCCCTCCCATTTCCACTCTCATAGAGCTATCAGACAACCAATATTGAATGATTGTCTGATATCGTCATACCTTTATCTAATAGTCAGTAGACATAAACCTAACCCTACCTTTGATATCTCAAATGATCTGTTATCCACATATATACTTACACACACACACACACACACTCACAGAGTTTTGTTTTTTTTTTAATTTTTTATTTTTTTGTGTGTTTTAGGTTTTGGGGTACATGTGCAGAACATGTAAGAGAGTTGCATAGGTACACACATGGCAGTGTGTTTTGCTGCCTTCCACCCCCTCACCCACATTTGGCATTTCTCCCCATGCTATCCCTCCCCAGCCTCCCCACACCGCTGTCCCTCCCCTATTCCCCTCAATAGACCCCAGTGTGTAGTACTCCCTTCCCTGTGTCCATGTGTTCTCATTGTTCATCACCCGCCTATGAGTGAGAATATGCGATGTTTCATTTTCTGTTCTTGTAACAGTTTGCTGAGAATGCTGTTCTCCAGATTCACGAACAGGATTATATGTACAATTTTGATGCTCTTTTTTTTATATAGTTATGTTTCCTTCCTTTTTTCTTCTCTCAAGTCTATCCTCCATGTTCCCCTTCAGGAGAATCATAACCAGAAGCCCAAGATAATGTGTCTAAATCATTTAAGTGTAAAAATCTGCATTTTCCATGCGTTCATACACATATAAATTGATATTTTACATTATTTACAAAACTATACCCAAAATAATTATCACACTTCTTTGTGTGTCATTTACACTCAGCAATAGCTTGTGAAAATTACAAGTTACTCCAAGTCATCTGAGTCAGATTAAATTCTTTCCTTTAAATTGCTACATAATATTCTATGCTGTAAATGTACAATTATTTATTTGACCAAACTTCCATAATTTGAAATTTATGAAATAATAATATTTTTAAATTTTTATGAATTTGGATATATGATTTAGTATTCATTTTTCCCAGATGTTCATGTTACACTCTTCTGTGCCTTGTCTTGATCTGTTAAGTAGGACCTCTTTGTCACTAGACTGGACCCCAGCTTGGTGTTTAGGTGGGTTGAAAGAAAAGGAATGAGATGCAATTTAAAAAGTAAATAAGACATTCAGATAAGACAGAGTTGGCTGCAATCGAATTTTCTTTCAAAAAATTTATACCCAACTCAAAATAAGATAAATGTAAAATTATTAATGTAGAAGATAAATGTAAATTAGGACTAATGTAAATAAGATATAAGCTAAGATTGATGCAAAATTAATGTATAATAATTTATATTAATGTAAATGTAAGATTAGTGTAAAATGTTATATAAATAGAAAAAAATTGAATATCAGTTTAGAATCTATTTCAAAAAAGTTCCAGTAGCTGTTTAGACTTTAAAGTCTCTCTGTTGATTTGACAGAAGGAGTAAGTAACTCCTCTTTGCAATTATGCTTTCCCCAATTTTAGATTCTGTGGTTATTTGCATTTAACTTTTAAGTTATTGTAACATTAGTTGATAAAATAGAGTATATGTGTATACATACATGCATGTGTGTGTGTGTATATATATATATATATATATATATACATATATATCTGAATTCATTAAAATGAAGAGTTAATAAGATTCTAGTCATTTTATTAATTGCTAAGTTAATAATTTTGATGTAGGGCTAGGCACGGTGGCTCACACCTGTAATCCCAGCACTTTGGGAGGCCGAGGCAGGTGGATCATGAGGTCAAGAGATCGAGACCATCCTGGTCAACATGATGAAACCCCGTCTCTACTAAAAATACAAAAAATTAGCTGGGCATGGTGGCGCATGCCTGTAATCCCAGCTACTCAGGAGGCTGAGGCAGGAGAATTACCTGAACCCAGGAGGCAGAGGTTGCAGTGAGCCAAGATCATGCCATTGCACTCCAGCCTGGGTAACAAGAGCAAAACTCCATCTCAAAAAAAAATAATAATAATAATAATAATAATAATAATAATTTTGATGTAATTTATGTATCCAAGTTTTTAAAACATTTTAAAATTTATCCAGAGTTTATGGTAGTAAAGTGTATGTGTGGAGCATGAAAAAAAAAGTAATCTGGCTCTATAATCCATTCCTACTATAACCAGATAAACAGATTTAAGCAAAGCATTTGCCCTCAACCCATAAGTTGAATAAACTTTTATTCATTTGTGAGAGCAAAATGAAGTCATGCATGTGCATGTGCATCTGTTTTTACATCTACAAATACTTTATAAAGAAAATAATTAAACAATTATTTAAGAAAAACATAACAAAGATATTAATCTTTCATTCATTCATTTAACAATCATATTCTGCATATTATAGATACTACAAAGGAGTCTAGGATTGAGAAAGAAAGCGAGCCAAACAATAATGTATAAAGAAAAAGACCACCCTTCAAGAAGGTTCTTTAAGTTTCTATATAAAATATCATAGAAAATTAAATATGATGCCTATAAATTTGCCAATTCACCTTCAATTTATTCTATGTGTTGCTCAGTTATTGCATTGCTGCTACAGTTATAAGGGACTATAATAGGCTACACACAATTTAATCTGTGTTTATGCAATATATAGAAGAGAAATACCATTGTAACCAGTCAGATGAAATAAAACCAAAGCTCCAAACACTTATAAAATAAAATTTACTTATGCTCCGAGTCAAGGAGAACTGCCAGCCACTGCTCAATGAAATAAGAGAGGACACAAACAGATGGAAGAACATCCCATGCTCAGAGTTGGGAAGAATCAACATTGTGAAAATGGCCAAATTGCCCAAACTAACTTATAGATTCAATGCTATCCCCATCAAGCTACCAATGACCTTCTTTGCAGAACTTGAAAAAACCACTTCAAACTTCATATAGAAAGAAAAGAGAGCCCTCATAGCTAAAACAATCCTAAGCAAAAAGAACAAAGCTGGAGACATCATGCTACCTGACTTCAAACTATACTACAAGGCCACAGTAATCAAAACAGCATGGTACTGGTATCAAAACAGCATGGTACTGGTACCAAAACAGATGTATAGACCAATGGAACAGAAAAGAGGCCTCAGAAACAACACCACACATCTACAATCATCTGATCTTTGAGAAACCTGAGAAAAACAAGCAATGGGGAAAGGTTTCCGTGTTTTATAAATGGTGTTGGGAAAACTGGCTAGCCATTTGCAGAAAGCAGAAACTGGACACGTTCCTGACACCTTACACTAAAATTAACTCTAGATGAATTAAAGATCTAAACATAAGACCTAACACCATAAAAACCCTAGAAGAAAATCTAGGCAAAACCATTCAGGACATAGGAGTAGGCAAGGACTTCATGACCAAAACACCAAAAGCATTGGCAACAAAAGCCAAAATAGACAAATGGGACCTAATCAAACTCCACACTTCTGCAAGGCAAAAGAAACAGTCATTAGAGTGAATCGGCAATGCACAGAATGGGAAAAAAAATTTGCAGTTTACCCATCTGACAAAGGGCTGATATCCAGAATTTACAATGAACTAAAACAGATTTACAAGAAAAAAAACAACCCCATAAAAAAGTGGGCTAAGGATATGAACAGACACTTCTCAAAAGAAGACAATTATGCGGCCAACAAATATATGAAAAAAAGCTCATCATCACTGGTCATTAGAGAAATGCAAATTGAAATCACATTGAGACACCATCTCACACCAGTTAGAATGGCAATCATTTAAAAATCTGGAGACAACAGATGCTGGAGAGGATGTGGAGAAATAGGAACACTTTTACACTGCTGGTGGGAGTGTAAATTAGTTCAACCATTGTGGAAGACAGTGTGGCGATTCCTCAAGGACCTAGAAATAGAAATCCCATTTGACCCAGCAATCCCATTACTGGGTATATATCCAAAGGACTATAAATCGTTCTACTATAAGGACACACACACATGAATGTTTATTGCAGCACTGTTTACAATAGCAAAGACCTGGAACCAACCCAAATGCCCATCGATGATAGACTGGACTGGGAAAATGTGGCACATATACACCATGGAATATTATGCCACAATCAAAAACGATGAGTTTGTGTTATTTATAGGGACATGGATGAATCTGGAGAACATTATTATCAGCAAACTGATACAAGAACAGAAAATGAAATACCAGATGTTCTCACTCATAGGCAGGTGATAAAAAATGAGAACACATGGACACAGGGAGGGGAGCACTACATACTTGGGTCTATTGGGGGGAATAAGGGAGAGACAGTGGTGGGGGGGAGCTGGGGAGGGATAGCATGGGGAGAAATGCCAGATGTGGGTGAAGGGGAGGAAGGCAGCAAATCACACTGCCATGTGTGTACCTATGCAACTATCTTGCATGTTCTCCACATGTACCCCAAAACCTAAAATACAATAAAAAAGAAAACTAAATAAAAGGTCTTCTACAAAAGCCAATGCATAATATTGGACAGAGTGATTGTTATACCAGGTGACCAGAAACCAAAGGAAGGTCATAAGAAACAAAAAAGCAAGAAAATGTAACAGCTCTAAAGAAACACAACAATTCTCTAGCAAGAGATATCAATGAAAAAGAAATCTATAAAAGGCCTGCAAAGGAAACTGAAATAATAATTTTTTTAAAAAGAAACTTAGTGAGATAGAAGAGAACGCAAATAATACAAAGAAATCAGAAAAAATAATTTACAAACTAAATAAAAAACTTAAAAAATATAAATATCATAAACCACTGGAACTGAATAACTCAAGGAATAAAAATGAAAAGTGTAAATGAGAACATCAAAACTAGACTAGATGAAATGGAAGAAATAATTTCTGAACTTGAAGACTTGTCTTTTGAAATAACAGACTAAAAAAAGAAAAAAGGAAAGAGTAAAATCTACATGACATATAGGACACTCTAAAGGTATCAAATATATGAATTTTGGGTGTTCTAGAAGGAGAAGGGCTAAAGCATAGAAACTTTAGTCAAATAATAGCTAAACATTTTACGAGTTTTGCAAGAGATAGAGAAACTGGATACAGAAAGCTCAAAAAACTCCAAATAGGTTTAAGTACTCTGTGTATTTTCAAATAATCTGTCTTCAAGTTTGTAGATTCTTCTGTTTGACCATTTTTGCTGTTCATGCTTTCTATTGCATTTTTATTTTGTTCATTGTATTTTTCATTTCCAGGATTTCTATTTGATTTTTTAAATCATTTTAACCTTTCTGTTAAATTTCTCTGATAAATTTGTAATTTTGTATGTGTGTTTCCTTTAAGATGGCTGAAGTTCCTTAAGTAGCTACTTTGAATTCTTTGACAGATCACATGCCTTTATCTATTTAAGATTATTTACTGGCACCTTATTTTGTCAGTTTGGTGATGTCATATTTCCATATTTATTCTTGAGGTTTGTAAATGAGAGCTGACTTTTGTGTATTGAAGATATTTATTATATATTTATTTATTCTTCAGAGTCTGACTTTGCTTCTGTCTTTCTTCAGTAGACCAGTTCAGAAGTTCTAAGTAGACTGATTTGGGTTGTCTAAGACTGTGACCACTGGAGCTATTTCAGCACTAGAAGGTGCCTTAAGCCCAAGTCTCCTGCAAGCCTCCCAAGGGCTCCAAGTTGGCCTGGCAATCTGGCCTCTATGAATATGGGGAAGACCTCAAAAGGACTATATGAGAAAAAGATATACAGTTCTAGTTCAATCAAAAAGCAGCATTGGTAGCTATATTAATGTCAAACCAAGTATATTTTG
Source organism: Callithrix jacchus (assembly GCF_049354715.1). NCBI lineage: Eukaryota > Metazoa > Chordata > Mammalia > Primates > Cebidae > Callithrix > Callithrix jacchus. The sequence continues at coordinate 81,285,347 of NC_133510.1, read as the reverse complement.
GAACAAGAAATATTACCAGTGTTAGAAAGGAACATTTTATAATGTAGTATATGTCAATTAATCAAGAGGACGTACAGCTCCAAATAATGAAGCTACCAAATACAAGAAGAAAAAAACTGATAATGCAGGAAGAACAACTGGACAAATTCACAATCAATTATAGTTAGAGATTGCAAAAGCTTCATTGATTAATTAAACCAAGTAAGCAAATAGTAAGCATAAGACTTCTTCAACATTGCCTAACAGACATTTATTAAATATTAGATCTAAAACAGCAGAATGTACATTTTTCCATGTGCAAACAAATATTCACTAACATATACTAGATTCTGGGCTATAAACTCAATAAATTTAAAAGGATTGAAATTAGAACTACTAAGTCCTCTCACCACATAGAATTAAACATGGAATTGAAAACTGAAAAAAAAAACTGTAAAATTCTAAAGTCTTTGGAAACTAAATAAATTACTTATAAATAAACTATGGGTCAAATTTGAAAATCACAAGGTAAATTAGAAAGTAATTTGAACTGAATAAATTAAAACATAAATGTCAAAATGTATTTAATAAAGTTAAAACAGTGCTTTAAGTAAAAGTTAAAGCAATAAATACTTATATCAGAAAATATGGACACTTTAATAATCTAACTTTCAAACACTCTAAGTTTAATAATCTAACTTTCAGTACCTAGAAGCTAGAAAAAGTAGAAAAAAACAAATTAAATCTAAATTAAAAAGTAATAAAATAGAAAGCAAAATAACAAAAAGTTAAAATTAAGGATTAAAATTGTTTTTTATAAAAATAATAATAATATTGATATGCCTTTAGCCAGACTATAAGGATAAAAGAAAAAAGATATAAATTATATTACCAGAAATGTAAGAGGGATATTCCTACAATTCTTATATACATTAAAAGGATAACAGGGAAATATTTTCATCAACTTTATGCCAGTAAGTTTGACAAGTTAGAAAATAAAGACACAATATTTTTTGAGGGGTTAGCCATTTCTTATTGCACAGCTTTGAAAGTCCTCTGGTGGAACTCAAAACGAAAGGAAAATAAATTGCTCATCACCTTATCACTCCAAATTAAACCATATTTGTGTTTCTTTTTACTTTTTTATTGATGCATAATAATTGTACATATTTATGGGTGCATGTGATATTTTGATACATGTTTGTTGATTAAATTATGGTAATTAGCATATCCATCATCTCAAACATATGTCATTTCTTTGTGTTGGGAACATTTCAAATCTTCTAGATAATTTGAAACATACAATAAATTATTAACCATAGTTATTCTATCGTATTATTGAATACTGGAACTTAGTCCTATCTAACTGCATTTTGCACCTATGAGAATACATAATCTTTGAATGACACAACTACCAACAGTGTTTCAAGAAAAAATAGATAACATATATAACACTAAATCTCTTAAATAAATTAGGTTAATAGTTAAAAACCTTCCCACAAAGAAAACTCTCAGGCCTATAGAGTTTTGCTAGTGATTCTTACCCAATATTTAAGGAATCATTCTATATAAACTTTTCCAGAAAATCAAAAATGAGAAGAAAAACCTTTTATTCATGACTGTGTCATTTGTTGTATGCCCATGCGAAAACCAAAAAGATCACCCCCTTTTTCATTTGAGCATAGGGTTTTTGGCAAAGGGAAGACAAATTATTTATGGGAAACGTGTTCTGGAAAGTGCAAGTTGTCCCAGAAAGAGTCACATTGTCTGACTTCATAAAGTGGAGGAGGCTAGGCATTCTTGAGCGAACACATATTCCTCACACTTTTTCTTGGGTTTAGTAACTGAGTTGTTGTGGAAACCAAGAGGAAGGGGTAGTGGGGAATGGAAAGGAATTATTCTATTAAGAGAAATAGTAGGATTTTTGTTTTGAATATAGTTCATAAATTCAAAGAAAAAATGAAATATGGTGTGTAAAGCTTATTGATAAATCTACATTACAATTTATATTTGCATTAGATGGTGTTATTACTGTACACAGAATTCCTGTCATAACAAGTAACAAATTGTATCTTTTGGCCAGGCACAGTGGCTCATGCCTGTAATCCCAGAACCTCCTGATCACTTGAGGCCAGGAGTTTGAGACCAGCCTGGCCAACATACTGAAACCCTGTCTCTACTAAAAATACAAAAATTAGCTGGGCGTGCTGGTGGGCACCTAGAATCGAGCTACTTGGGAGGCTGAGGCAGAAGAATCACTTGAACCCAGGAGATGGAGGTTGCAGTGAGCAGAGATCATGCCACTGTACTCCAGCCTGGGTGACAGAGTGAGACTCCATCTCAAAAAATAAACAATAAAAAATTGTAGCTTTTAAGGTCCATGTTTTTCACATTTTATTGTTTCTTAAATAAGAGGTATACCTCATGTCTTGAAAGTAAAATATAACTTTTTTTCTGAAAAAAGTTATTGTTGATTTAGCTTTTATACACTGGTATCCTAGAATTAAAAATACAAGTCCTTAAAAAAATTGAAAACACACATATGTATTTCTTTTTGTTCCCATTAGATACAAAACTCATGTATTAGACCATCATTTGTATTAAATCCAGGGACATAGCAAACCTGGGATCCAACTGTTTAGCCCTTGTCTTTCTCTGCAACTTCACTGGATGGTGGCTGTGAGGTAGCACATCTCTAGTAGCTTGAGATAGGAGTCTTTCATTCAGATCTGACTGCAATTGCTCTTTATAAGCCTGAAGTTATGCACTGACTATTTTGCATTTGTTTCTGTTGAATTCTGACCTGTCCCAGCCAAACTCACTCATCATTTTTTTTTTCCAAATTAGAAGGAAAATGAAACTCTTTCCTGCTATTTTAACCCTATCTGATACCACTACAGAGTATATTCTTCCCCGTTAGTATCTGCATTTACTTCTTACTGCAACCAACCACTCTTAGCAAAACCCTTGATGTCAGGTTCCCCATTGTCAATAGATAATCTGTGTTGTATATTTTATTTTTTCCATTTCAGGTCTGAAAATTTCTGTGTTTCTGAAAAAAATCCAACATATGTTTCTTTAACAGAAATAATCTATTTTTATTTTTAAACTCATGAGCAATTGTAAATTTAGTTAGGAATTAGCATCATGTTTTCAAACAAGCATAAGAAAACAGACTCATAAACCTTTCCAGTTTTTGCCTCCAGAAAGGCTGGTCCAGTAGCCAAGAGATCACTTTTATTTCTAGAAAAAAATATGTTGTGACTTCTAGAAATTATGCAACTGTTTGTATATTCCAATAACATGCTGATTTTTAAAACTGGCACCATCACTTATTTTTGCTTTTTCATTCACTATCTCACCCTAATCCTATTTTGCTATAAAAGCAGACTATTTAAAGATGGAATTTTGTTTTTTTTTTTATAGAAAAGCTTACATAATTTTATTCAAAATTTTGCTGAAATTCAACTGCTTTATTATTTGAAATTTCATTTCAATTATCCAAGATGCTATGTACTCTATCTAATTAGGGGTGCTGAAATTATCATTCAGGTCAGAAAATCACAGTGTCCTACTATTTGACTTACAAGCCAGGGTTTCAGCAGCTTTGTTTTCTGAGAAGCATAACAGTTTATCTTTAACTACAAGGGAGAGACAAGCAAAGTTTTTCAAGAGTGATGTGGGCTCTCAAAGCAAATAGCCTTTTCTGAGCAAATGGTTTATATGGACAAGTGAAATGATTGGATTTTTACAAAGAATTATGAAGCATTTACCATAAAAGACAAAAAAGCAGAAGTGTAAGGAACTTATAACTTAGGCTTTCATTATAAAATATAAAAGATAGTGAAGTGACAAGATAAACTTGTACAAAAAATTATCAAAAGCAAAACATATCCTATATAACTGGGATGTGCAAACTTTACAACTTTTAAAGTTTCTGAAATTCCAGACACCTTTTAATAGCAGAAGGATATTCTGAATTTATGGGTTTCATCAAGCAAACATTCTATAGACATTATTTCTGTAAAGGTAAGATATTTAGTTAAATAATACCTCAATATCTAGATTTTTCAAATCAATATTTCAAATGCTTTGCTGCACAAGGCCAAACTCTGGGAAGTTTCCAGTTATCCTCAGGCATGGAATATCTGTAAGTAGAGACTTCCTGGTCTATGGCGGGCTCCAAAACAGGAAACAATATTATTTGACACTTCTAGTATTTATTTCTGTGAAATCTAGTAGTCTAAGAGCTGATTTTCCTTGCTAGCCAAATCCTCAAACATTAATCACCAAGGACTTGGAGGTAACAAGTGCATTTTTGCACTTTCCTTTGTTGCAGTATATACAAAAATAATCCTTGCAATAGTCACCTTATCTTCTTTCTAATAACAATTTTACTGTAAATATTCTAAATAATTTTAATGTTGAGAATTTTATATCCATTTGGACTCCACCCAGAGTTTTCTATAGTCATACCAGACATGGTTGTATTACGAAGGCAGGAAAACTGGATTTGAAAATAGAATGAACAAATAGATACATGATTTAGCATAAATAATTTTTCATCTACATTTCCTCAAATGCAAGAGGGTTGCTAGACATACTCTACAAGAGAATATTGTTTTTCACCTCTCCTTCCTTCCCTTTTTCTACTTCAAAACAGAGAAATTTGAATCTGATTGATCATATTTCCTGCTTTGTGATGGATCACAGCTGTGACGGGTGGAATTTTCTAAAAGTAAAAGATGCAGGTTGGGTAGAAGCGTTCGCCTCTTTCTACTTATTTCAAAGTGACTGGAGTGATAAATCTAACTATCTTTCTTTCTCTTACTCTGGGGCACTTTCTTTCCTGCCCTGTGGCAGGTATTTTTTTCACAAATATTTGCTGTTCCATAGTGCTTAGTAAGACATGATTATGGGTTAATGTTCTTACTAGTGTACACTTAGTGTTAATTATATATGTGTGTGCGCAGGTGTTTTTCTTTTTAATTTTTATAAACCTAAGGAGTAGAAGTGGAGTTTTGTTACATGATTACATTCAACAGTGATGATGTCTGGGCTTTTAGTGTACCTGTAACCCAAATAGTATATGTTGTACCCATTAAGTCATTTCTCATCCCTCACCCTCCTCCCACCCTTCTGAGTCTCCAGTGTCTATTATTTCACCCTCTATGTCCATGTGCACACATTATTTAGCTCACACTTGTAAGTGAGAACATGCAATATTTGACATTTTGTTTCTTAGTTATTTCGCTTAGGATGATGTCTCTGGTTTCATTCATGTTGCAAAGACATGATTTCATCCTTTTTTATTGCTGAGAACTATTCCATGGTAAATATATATACCACATTTCTTTATCCAATCATCTATTGATAGACACTTAGGTTAATTTCATCTTTGCTATTGTGAATAGCACTTCCAATAAACACATGGGTACAGTTACATTTTTGGTATTATGATTTCTTTCCCTTTGGGTACCTATCTAGCTGTGGGATTGCTGGGTATAATCATAATTCTACTTTTAGTTCTTTGGGAAATCTCCATAGTGTTTTCCATAGAGGTTGAACTAATTTACATTCCCACCAACAGTGCATAAACATTTCCTTTTCTCTGCATCTTCGCCTACATATGTTGTTTTTTGACTTTTTAGTAATAGCCATTCTGACTGGTGTAAGATGGTTATTTCATTTTGGTTTCAATTTCATTTCTCTGATGACCAGTGATGGTGGCATTTTTCAACATGTTTGTAGGAGGCTTGTATGTCTTCTTTTGAAAATATCTGTTCATGTCTTTTGCCTGCTTTTTAATTTTTTTTTCTTGTTGAGTTGTTGAGTTCCTTGTGGATTCTTGGATATTAGCTCTTTGTCATGTGCACAGTTGGCAGATATTTTCTCCCATTCTGTAGGTTGTCTGTTTACTCTGCTAATCATTTATTTTGCTGTGCAGAAGCTTTTTAGTTTAATTAAGTCCCATTTGTCTATTTTTGTTTTGTTATATTTGCTTTTGAGGACTTCGTCACAAGTTATTTGCTTAGGCCAATGTCCAGAAGAGTTTTTCCTAGATTTTCTTCTAGGATTTTTATAGTTTTGGGTCTTACATTAAATTCTTTAATCCATTTTGGGTTTATTTTTGTATAGAGTGAGAGATATGGGTCGTGTGTGTGTGTGTGTGTAACATATATAAATAACACACATACATACACATATATATGTATAAACACATGTGTGAATACACACATATACATACCCAAACAGATTTTTATGAAAGCTTTACTAGTGTTTTGATGCTACTTTAGGATTTTAGCTCTATTCCCTTGGACTGGAAGAATATGTAAAGTTGCTACTCAAGGAGCAAAAAAACCCACAAAATTTCTGAAAACCAAAAAATATTGAAATTGATAAATGAGAAAAATCTTGTAATCTCTGAAAATTCTCATAAAAATTTTCATTCTTCTACATTTATTTTTTTCAAACAGTTTATTGAGCTCCGACTACATACTGGGATTTTTAATGTAATAACTCATTAAGCTTACAACTTAGAATGGGAAAAGAGAGTATGCCTATAAATGAATAGATAAGCATGTGATTATGAACTGTGCTTATGAAACTAATACACAAAGAAGAGGCACAGAAACTGACAGAAGAGGCATGCCTAGACAGTATAAGCAAGGAAAACCACAATGTGGCTATGACAGTTACGCCAGATCTGAATGATGAGTGGAGGGGGTCTTGAAGAGATCAGGGTAGAAGCTGACCAGGAAGAGGAGGAGCCTAGACAGAGGCCTTAAATTAAGAAAGGTCCCAGAATGACCAAGACTATGAAAGGAAACTCCCGCAGTTCAAGCAAGGTGGCAAGGAGAAAAGTGAACAAAGTGATTTATCTACTTGACTTCGATGGAGGAATTTAGCAGACTTTTCATTTTTGAACCAATGTTACACTCCATCAGTGAGAAGAACAAGATAGCAGTGTTTTTCTGTGTGATGTCTGGTATGCACATTTGTAGATTATTGCCCACATTCTCACTCTCCAGCATTATAGTCCTAGAGCTTGTTAGCGTCTGTGTAGCTTCACACCTTGCTCATGACTCCTTATTTATTTCCAGAATGCTAATCAGGACTACAAATAATATTCTAAACCCAATTACCATACTTTCCAGGGTGGTGCAGTTTATTAAAATGATTATTAAAAAGCACTTATCACAGTTAAGTTCAACCCTTCCTAATCATAATTGCAACAAATAAGTCATTTTAATGTTTTTAACTGAGACATTTTCTGAGAGACTTTTTCTTTATGCATATCTTGAGTCAAACCACAATGGATTAGATTTCCTGTAATTTCCCCCGAAATTAAAAAATAGAAAAGACGTCTACATAGTTTACTTGAAACGTTAGGAGAAATCCTGCTAGGCAAGAGCGAATGTAGTATGTCTCATCAGGTTATAGGCCCTACCTAGTTGTGCACATATATTAATAAATGTTAAATATAATTAAGAGCTAAAATAAAACAAGTAAGAAAAATAAGAGCATGCAATCATGATAGGGAAAATCCCACTTCTTATTGCTACAATCTGATCACATTTCCCATAGAGTATAAAAGACATGCATTTTTTGAGCATCTCACAGTAATAATAACAATGATGTTCCAAAGCTTGTCTCCTGAGAGGTCATTCAATCTTTACCATTGAATAGTTTTGCTTTTGCCAAATGAAAGCAGATTCTTACATGATTAAGTGAATGTGTGTACATGCACCCATGTGGGTGGTTTATATGTATTATGTTTCCAACCTTCTGTGAATCCTGTATATAATAGAGGTCCAATAAAACATGCTGTAGTCCCACTGGACAGTACACAGTGCTCAGTACAGATACTTCCCTCTTCTTAGAAACAAGTATGCCCTGGGACTTTGATTTGAACCGTGTATTTGACCCTTTTACAGAACAACATATCCCCTCCGGCTCCTGTTCATGTAGTCTGTGCTTGGCTTTTATTTAGCATTTAGCTAGGGCAGATCTCATCTGCTGAGAATTGGATATAGAGAATTGATTGTTTTTAGAACCCTATGGCTAAAGACTGCTTTAAGAATCTGGATTGCGCTTTGACATTTGGTCCTTAGAAAAAGAAGCAAATTCCATATCTTTAGTCTTACCATGAATCATTCGATATATATCCCTTTAGACCTGGTCCTAAAACAACCCTGAGTAAAAGTCAAAGGCAGATGCTTTCCTCACATCTCACTTGACCATTTAAAAAAAAATTATTTCATACAAAGCGTTGTTCAGTTAAAATAGATCAATAAATAGAAGCATAAAATCTATCTTCTACCAGGCAAGTTGCTAAAATAATTAGCATGGGAGACTTGTGAATCCTTCAGATAAGTTTTGCTTTTTTATAGAAGTTAAGAAAGAAATATAAGTATATTAAAGACTTCTATATTCTAAAGAAGGGAAAAGAGTATTGTTTTGTGGTGAATTGATAGAGTTCATTAAAGTTATCTGGGTAAAGATTGCACTGTGAAACTATGCAGAATGACTTTTTGCTTTCTAAAGAAAACTATATATATATATATAGTTATAGTTATAGTTATATATATATTTATATAGTTATATATATATATATAGTTATATATAAATATATATATAACTATATATAGTTTTATTTATATATATGAGTCTATATATATATATATATATATAATGAGAAGAGTACAAGGAGATCTGTTGCCTTATGACAACCATAGTATAAGGCAATTCACTCAGCTCTAAGAAAGTGTCTGATTGGAAGGTTGAAATAGGAAAAGCTAGAGGGTAGCAGAGTCATTTGAAAAGAGCAAAAACTTATCTCTATACTATCTACATATTGAATATTGGCTTTGACAGCTTTGATTGGATTTGCCAGCAAACCCAGCCATCCTATGTTGGCAAAATTTAAAGAAGGGATAATAAAATTGGAACTGAAGTATAAATGTATTTTCCTCCAGTAGGCATAGAAATTTGCTAAATTGCCTCCTGTCTGACTTCTAATAACTGAAAATTGGTGTTAGACTCAATTAATAATTACCAGCTTCAAAAGGACTTTGATTTGTTTCTGCTGGTATTTGAAGATATTACAGTAGTCTCGCTTTATCTGCTGTGTCATTTTCCATGGTTGTAGTTACCCTTGGTACAGTACAATAAGATATTTTGAGAGAGAGAAAGAGAGAGACACCATTCACCTACATTTTATGATATATTGTTATAATCACTCGGTTCTATTATTAGTTATTTTTGTTACTCTTCTGTTGTGCCTGTAACCAGCCAGCAGGTTCACCTTGCCCACTGCCTAGCCAGAGCCAATATATCAAGACACGGGAATTGCAATAGAGAAAGAGTAATTCATGCAGAGCCAGCTGTGTGGGAGACTGGAGTTTTATTATTATTCAAATCTGTCTCCCTGAGCATTTGGGGGGAAAAAGAGTTTTTAAGGACAACTTGGTGGGTGACGGGAAGCCAGTAAATCAGGAGTGCTGATTGGTTAGGTAGGAAATGAAATCATAGGAAACTGAAGCTCTCCTCTTGAGCCGAGTCAGTTGCTGGGTGGGGGGCCACAAGATCAGATGAGCCAGTTTATCGATCTGGGTGGTGCCAGATGATCCATCAAGTTCAGGGTCTGCAAAATATCTCAAGCACTGACCTTAGGAGCACTTTATGGAAGGTCAGAATCTTGAAGCCTCCAGCTGCATGACTCCTGAACCATAATTTCTAAACTTGTGGCTAATTTGTAAGTCCTACAAAGGCAATCTAATGCCCAGGCAAGAAGGAGGTTTGTTTTGGGAAAGGGCTATCATCTTTATTTTAAATTATAAACTAAGTTTCTCCAAAGTTAGTTTAACCTTCACCCAGGAACAAAGACTGCTTAAAGGGTATAAGTAAGATGGAGTCAGTTAGGTTAGATCTCTTTCACTGTCTTGGTCATAATTTTGCAAAGGTGGTTTCATACCTAATTTATAAATTAAACTTTATCATAGGTATGTGTGCACAGGAAGAAGTAAAGTAAATATAGGATTCAGTACTATCCATGGTTTCAGTCATTCACTGGGAGTCATGAAACATATCCCTAGCAGATAAGGGAGCATACTGTATTTCTATCTAGAGGAAAAACAATCTCTCCAGTATCAACCACATAGAATATTTTTATCTGTAATCTCATTGACTGTTTGAAGTCTCATTTATGAGGAAGGTGGAACAGAAAGATGATATTTTTATTCAAAAATTTGCCAGTGAATGCCTGATTTGTATTAGGTACAGTGCCATGACGGGCATTCCAGATTCAAAGATAAAGTCTTATATAGGAGATTTTAGTCTAATATAAAAGTCTAATTAGGCTTATCTAATGACAAAGATCAGAAATTCAGAAATTCACTGTACTATATTTAAGAAAAAGCAAATTCATTGTAAAGAAATGTATATACTAGAACAGGAACCGACAGAGGCAGCCCACAGACAGTCTCTGCTTTTCTTTCCCTTTGCTGTTCTTCCCTCTCTTTATTCTCCAGGGATATGCTCTTCATTCTCCCTCTTTTTACTAGGATCCACGTTGTCTGTGGTTCTTTCCTACCCTCTAAAAGTTTTAGCTCCCACAAAGCTTTGCATTCATTTACATACTCACTAACAAACATTTATTGAGCATATACTATGTGCATGTACCCTTTCCCTCACAGGGAAAGTTAAAGAAAACTTGCAGTGGACACGTACTAAAAATGATCAGACATTTTACTCATGCCACTGGAGTAGGGCAGAGAGATTTCGGTATAGAAAGACACTAAACGTCATTAAAACAAAGAGCAAGATAATTTTTAAGGTAAAACTCTCAATGTTTAAGGATTTAGGGAAGCTAGCAGAAAAGTACTAGAGGGTGTTAGGGGAGAGGTTGGTCCATGTAATTAGGCCATCTATGTTTGCTAATTGGTGCTTATCAAAGTTAGGTTCCTACCCTCCCACAGAGAATGGTAAAGAGAGGCTGTATCTTTCTTGGTGATTACATTTCAAAGGAATGGCTCCCATGTCCTTGAAAAAGAATTTCCTGGGTTATAAAACCGGCCAGACGCTAAGAGAAAATTTACATCTAAAAGGGGCAGAGAATTTACAATTTACAATTGCAAGTTTTATAAAGTAAATGTTCTATGAAAAGGGAGGCCAGGGATTAAAGTCAGGAAAAAAAACTGTCTAAAGTTTAGTGAAGCTGAGGAGAGCATTAAGACTAACCCTGGTCTCTTGAAACATATTCTAGAAGCCGAAGTTAAAGAAAAGATAAACGAAGTTTCAGCAAAAAGTATATCAGATTGGGTTAAGTGTTATGGTAGAAAACACAGCAAGTCTGAAGAAGGTGTGGACTTCTCACCGTCGGTGAGAAGGTAGGGAGAGTAATCTTAAATAAGGGGTTCATGGATATCCTCACTACTAAAGTAAGCTTTGAGCAAAGTTTTGAAGGACTTGAAGGCAAGTCAAATAAATACCTAAGAGAAGAAAATTCTAAGCGGACGTAAGAATATTTGTAAAACCTCTGAATCAGAATCATGGTAAGGGGAAGAATAGCAGATAAGTCGGAGAAATATGAGGGAGGAGATAGAGCAGATCATGTAGAAACTTCTGGGTCACCACAGAGATTTTGACTTTTACTCTGCATGAGAGACCTTCAGAGAAAGAGTCCTTTGACCAACTCTATAAAAGGATGACACTGTATTTTGCATTAGTATAAGTGCTGTTTGGAGGGATAAGGGCAGAAGTAGGGAGACACCCAGGTGGACCTTCGAAATCTGGAGATAAGGGGAATGGTGTAAACTGAAGATTAAAAATATGGGAATCATCAGCATACAGATGTTATATAAAATTGACTGACTGGATGAATATATTAACAGAACCAATATACACAGAAAAAAAAAACTGCCTTAATGCATGAGAACAAGAAGACAACAGATAAATTTGAAAAGAAATTCAAGAAATGGAGATTCAGCTGAGTATTATCTCCTGCGGAACAAGAAAGTATTTAAAAAGAGTGACCTGAACGCCAGTACAGAGGAAGAGGAAGTCTAAAAGTTCACGTCTGGGGTAGTGGGTTAAAAGCTTGAGGGCTCGGGAAATTAGAGAACTCTGTTATAATATCTTTTACAGATTATTTTTCCCACAAATTTTGTCCCAGAAGGAAAAAGAGAAATAGGATAGTAGTTAGAGAAAAAATGTGGAGTCAAGATCATTAGGTAGGTGAAATTACAGCACATTCAGAGGTTCATGAAAATGATTTAGTAGAGGGGAAAATGATGGTGAAGAAAGAGGAGAGAATTGCTAGGCTGATATTCTTGAATAAATGGGAGAGGATAGGATTGAATGCACCAGTGGACGGATTAGCCCACGGGTTAGCCTTAAGTAAGAATGATTAGTAGGGACACCTGTGGTAAAGGAAGTGCGGTAGAGTGTATGGGCACACAGGTGGGCAGGTGAGTAGATTTGGAGGTAGGGAGTGATGAAAAAACTCCTAGAAATTCTTTCACCTTAGGGTTTGATATGGTTTGGCTGTGTGCTCACTCAAATCACGTTGAACTGTAACAATCCCCACGTGTTAAGGGTGGGGCCAGGTGAAGACAATCATCAGAGCCCTTCCCCCCACACTGTTCTTAGGTTATCTGCTGGTTTTATAAATGGGAGTTCTGAGCAAGCCGTTTTGCGTGCCTCTCACTAAGACGTACTCCTTCTTTTCTGCCGCGATTGTGAGGCCTCCCCAGCCATGTGGTACTGTGAGTCCGTTAACCTCTTTCCTTTATATATTGCCCAGTCTCGGGCATTTCTTTATTAGCAGCATAAGAGCAGACTGATACAGGGCTGTAACTCAGTTCTTCCCAACTTTGGTCAGCCTAGCTCAAATGTTTTCATTTGACACGTCTTTGGCCGTAAAGCCAGAGGTCACTGAATTTCATTTTGATTTACTGCCTCCAGGTCAGTTGAGCATTCCTTGTCAGAAGACCTGCCAGGAGAGTAGAATTGTGTAGTTTAAGGCATGTCCCTTTAAACAGCAGAAGTTGAGGGTTAGAAGAATTTATGACTGACAGGTTCTGTAAATATATCTTAGTGTGTTTGTTTACCACAGGAGTTCATGAAAGACAAAACATTAACCAAATTAACTATTTTCTAGAATTTAAGTCATAGATAGAAAACTGCAAGACAAGAAACCTTTGTAAACTAACAGTTTCATGGATCATAGACTCAAATCTGTCTAGTTATTTTGATATTGAAACAGGAATTATCTCGTCATTGGGATAGTTCCTCAAAAAGTATTGATACTTCTGTTTGGCTTTGAGGAAAAATAAGTTGTATGGTTTTATAAATTATATACAATTACACTACTAGAGTATATTAATGGTTATAATATTTTATGTTGTGTTTATAGAAATGACTGTATATTGCTAAATGTTTTGGCAGACATGCATTTTCTTTTTTAACTTCAGTATTTCTGAGTTAAGTAATAAATGCTCCATTTTACCATTGAAAAATCAGAAGCATAGAGTAGTTAAGAACCTTGTTCCACCTAATAATTGGTAGAGCTAGAATTTTCTTTGATATACATAGTAATAAGACAGTGTCTGTATTTGAGTAACTGCCTAAAAGGAAAAGCTATAAGATTGTGAAAGGTTTATGATAAAAGTAAGTACAATGGGTGTACAGCAGAGACTCTTAGATTAGTTGATATAAACACATTAAAAGATTCAGGAAAGGTTTCATGAATTTTGGCCAATAAAATGAGTCTGTAACAGGCTACTCAAGGCAGAGCAGAAGTGTAAGAGGGACCCTGGATATTCAGACATTAGAGTTCAGGATTTGTAGAGAGCAGTAGTGGGAAGGCCAAAGCAGATTAGAGATACAGCAAGGGAGGAAGGCAGGCTGCAACTTGTGGGGGTTGTATTGAAGGCCAGGGCAGCAGTTCTCAGTCTGTGGATCCCTGTGTCCCAGGACTCTTTTAGGTAGTCTGTAATGTCAAAGCTGGTTTTAGAATACTGAGGCATGTTTGGCAGAGGTTATGAAAATAAATGCAGTAAACTTGTCAACTGCAAGAAAAGCAGCTGACAATAATTGTTGCCAATGCTAAAATTCAAACTTTCAAGAAAAACTCAGAATTTTGGAAAACGTATTATCTGCTTCTGTGAGCTTGACAGCTTCTATTATTTAAAACTTTCTACTGAGATTTGGGGTGTAATCAACGAATGTGAATTTTTAAAATACTGTGTAATGAAATTGATCAACATTTGGAATATTGGTATTATTTAGTGAACCAGCATTTTACATATAATCAAAGCATAATATTACAAAGTAATACATAAATAAAATTTATTTTAAAGTGTGAGTTAGCCCAATGGATTTTGACTTGACAGAGTGAAAAATGTCATTGATATTTTGGATTATACCTTCCAATGAACCTGTAAGAAACTACCATTTGTTGATGTTTGGTATAGTGGCAAAGAATATCCACAATTACCTAAAAGAGATGACTAAAGTTTTTTTTTTTTACCAACTACATAGGATTTTTGTAACTACATAGTGACATGATTTTTGTTACACACTTCAACTGAAACAACCTATCACAGCTGATTACTTGCAGAAGCCAAATTCAGTTGACTTTTAAGTATCTAAAAGATTTAAAATATATTAATTTCTGTTCACTTTTTTGTTTTGTGGAAGATACTTTTATTCAAAAATATTATTTGTATTAATACACAACAGAGCTATTGTTATTTCAAATTAATATTTGAGCTTTAGTTTCTTTTCTTTTTTTTCTGAGATGGAGTCTCACTCTGACAACCAGGTTGGAGTGCAGTAGTGTGATCTCAGCTCATTGATACCTCCACTTTCCAGGTTCAAGCGATTCTCCTGCCTCAGCCTCCCAAGTAGCTGGGATTACAGGTGTATGCCACCACACCCAACTAATTTTTATACCTTTGGTAGAGACGGCTTTTTGTTGGCCAGGCTGGTCTCAAACTCCTGACCTCAAGTGATCCACCTGCCTCGGCCTCCCAAAATTCGAGGATTACAAGCATGAGCCACTGCACCCATCTCAGCTTTAGTTTCTAATGCAGCAGATAAACATAGATTTAACCTACATAAGCAAAGCTTTTGGGGGTTATCAGTAAGATTTTGGTGGTGTTAGGACTTAGAAAATTATACCACCAAATTAAGGCCTCGGAGGGAAAAGTTTGTCTCTGACTTTCTCCTGTCCTCTTCTCTGTCAG
The DNA here is from genome assembly GCF_049354715.1 of Callithrix jacchus. NCBI lineage: Eukaryota > Metazoa > Chordata > Mammalia > Primates > Cebidae > Callithrix > Callithrix jacchus. Next base: position 81,270,117 of record NC_133510.1, on the reverse strand, counting down.
TTCCATTCTAATCCCCAAGGTTAGCTATAGAAACTAGAATCCTCCTTCCCTACTAAGACAGGTCATAGTAAACAGAACCCCTTTCCGCAAAGCCAGCCTAAAAACCTAAAAATGTTACTCTAACTTTCCCTCCACCTTTCTGTGTAAAAAATGGCTATAAAGAAATTATCTGACCTACATTGTTTGTAGGTCATAAGACATCCATTTCAGAGAGAGTCCTGTCCCATACCCAGAAGGAAGGAGTGCTGCACATAGAGGCCAAGAAGAGCCTAGACAGAGAGGCCACCTGCGGTTTCCCCACAGTCTGTTAGCCTGAAATTATACCCTTTTTAGTCCAGTTGTATTTCTATATGGCTGTCCATACTTAGATGAACCTAAGCATGAAAGTAGACAATTTGTCCTGTATCTTTAGGTCTTCATTATGAAGCTTCCCATGTCACATAAAACTACATGATCAAATACTTTTTCTCCTTTTAATCTAATTAATCCAAATTTTCTCCAATTAATCTGCTTTTTGTGGGTTGATTTTTTTTTTTTTTTTTTCAATGAAACTTCACTGGGTAAAAGGAAAGTTTTCCTTTGGCCTCTACAGTGGTAAAGTGCTCAGGAGACTAAAAGTCTGTGGATCACTGCACTAAGCTAAGAAGTTTTGTATATGGCGATGAGAACAACATATTTGTATTAAGAATATTGCTCAGCCAGCAGTCTGGAGATGGGCTGGGAGATGAACACCTTGATAAAATTTTATGAGAGTTTATCCTGTAAGTAAAACTTGGAAGATATGTTATTTTCTAGTTTCTTTTACTAAACAGGTCTGAATTAGGTACAAAATGTTCCATTCTTTTCTGATTTCCACTCTAGTGTGAACAGTTTTTGAAGGTTCTAATATATTCATGACACTTAAGAAAAAATAATTAAGGAAAAACAAAAGTTCATTGCAGTTGCTCAGTTGGGAAAAAATATAGATGGCTGGAAACTGTGTCCTGATATCTTAGGGGTATTCATGTGGAAGAAGGAATTAAGCTTATCTGCTCCAGTGGGCATAATGAGTTCCGATGGTTGGAATTTACAGGGAGGCAGATTTCAGAACTATGTGACAGCTAAAACTGTTGGAAAAAAGAGCTGCCTCGTTTGACCATTAATTCTTTGAAAATAGCTACTATGTGTAATGTCAATTCAGTGCAGTCCACTCTTAGAAACTTGACATGATCCTAATTCATTTCATTCTTACAATAACCCCAAGTGATAGGTATCATTGCATCTCTGTGTCATAAATGAAGAAATGAGTTTAAAAGTTTAACTCTTCACTGGCTTATCCAAGGCTTCTCAGCAGAAGCAGAGCCAGTATTCTAACTCAGTTCCACTGATTTCCCTACTGAGGATTTTGACATCATGTACACAGCCTTTCCATGAAATATGCAACAGCAGCTGTGAGGAATATTGTGACAAACTGGATTTACAGTTTGTTCTAAGCACTAAGATTTTTGAACTACCTGGGGAGAATACTCTGAATTCCTGAAGCTTTTCTTTTTTTTTTATGTCAAATGAGTAGCTCTAATATATGTATTTTAAAAATGTATGGCTGCATAGTATTCCATAATGTATATGTATATGTGCCACATTTCCTTTATCCAGTCTATCATTGATGAATATTTCGGTTGGTTCCAAGTCTTTGCTATTGTGAACAGTGCCACGATAAATATATATGTGCATATGTCTTTGTAGCAGAATGATTTATAATCCTTTGGGTGTGTACACAGTAATGGGATTTCTGGGTCAAACGGTATTTCTAGTTCTAGATCCTTGAGGAATCACCACACTGTCTTCCACAATGGTTGAACTAATTTACATTCCCACCAACAGAGTAAAAGGATTTCTATTTCTGCACATCCTCTCCAGCATCTGTTGTCTCCTGACTTTTTAATGATTGCTATTCTAACTGGTGTGAGATGCTATCTCATTGTGGTTTGGATTTGCATTTCTCTAATGACCAGTGATAATGAGCTTTTTTTCATATGTTTTTTGGCCACATAAATGTCTTCTTTTGAGAAGTGTCTGTACATATCCTTAGCCCACTTTTTGAGGGTGTTGTTTGTTTTTTTTCTGGTAAATTTGTTTAAGTTCTTTGTAGATTCTGGATATTAGCCATTTGTCAGATGAGCAGATTGCAAAAATTTTTTCCCATTCTGTTGGTTGCTGATTCACTGTAATGATAGTTTCTTTTGCTGTGCAGCAGCTCTTAAGTTTAATTAGATACCATTAGTCTATTTTGGCTTTTGTTTCCATTGCTTTTGGTGTTTTAGTCATGAAGTCCTTGCCATGCCTTTAAAGGTATTGCCTAGGTTTTCTTCTATGGTTTTTATGGTGTTAGGTTATCGTGTTAGTATTATATATTAAAGATTTAAATCTTTAATCCATTTGAAGTTAATTTTTGTATAAAGTGTAAGGAAGGGATTCAGTTTCAACTTTCTGCATATGGCTGGCCTGTTTTTCCAACACCATTGATTAAATAGGGAATCCTTTCCCCGTTGCTTGTTTTTGTCAGGTTTGTCAAAGATCAGATGGTTGTAAATGCGTGGTGTTATTTCTGAGGCCTCTGTTCTTTTCCATGGGTCTATATATCTGTTTTGGTACCAGTACCAGGCTGTTTTGATTACTGTAGCCATGTATTTGAAGTCAGGTAGCCTGATGCTTCCAGCTTTGTTTTTTTTGTTTGTTTATTTATCTTGCTTGGTATTGTCGTGGCTATGCAGGCTCTGCTTTGGTTCCTCATGGTAGCTTGATGGCGATAACACTGACTCTGTAAATTACTTAGGGCAGTATGGCCATTTTCATGATACTGATTCTTCCTAACCATGAGCATGGAACGTTTTTCCATTTGTTTGTGTCTTCTCTTATTTCCTTGAGAAGTGGTTTGTAGTTCTCTTTGAAGAGGTTCTTCACATCACTTGTTAGTTGTATTTCTTGGTATTTTATTCTTTTTGTAGCAATTGTGAATGGGAGCTTACTCATGATTTGGCTCTCTGTCTGTTATTGGTGTATAGAAATCCTTGTGATTTTTTTGCATTGATTTTGTATCCTGAGACTTTGATAAAGTTGCTTATCAGCTTAAGGAGATTTTGGACTGAGATGATGGGGTCTTCTAAATATATAATCATGTCCTCTGCAAATAGAGACAATTTGACTTGCTCTTTTCCTAATTGAATACACTTTATTTCTTTCTCTTGCCTGATTGCCCTGGCCAGAACTTCCAATACTATGTTCAATATGAGTGGTGAGAGGGTATCCTTGACTTGTGCCTGTTTTCAAATGCAATGCTTCCAGTTTTTGCCCATTTGGTATGATGTTGGCTGTGGGTTTGTCATAAATACCTCTTGTTATTTTGAGATACATTCCATCAATACCTAGTTTACTGAGAGTTTTTGTCATAAAGGGCTGTTGAATTTTGTCAAAGGCCTTCTCTGCATCTATTGAGACAATCATGTGGTTTTTGTCTTTGGTTCTGTTTATGTGATGGATTACATTTATTAATTTGTGTATGTTGAACCAGGCTTGCATTCCAGAGATGAAGCCAACTTAATTGTGATGGATAAGCTTTTTGATGTGCTGTTAGATTTGGTTTGTCAGTATTTTTTTTTTTTTTTTTTGAGATGGAGTTTTGCTCGTTACCGAGGCTGGAGTCCAATGGCGCAATCTTGGCTCACCGCAACCTCCACCTCCTGGGTTCAGGCGATTCTCCTGCCTCAGCCTCCTGAGTAGCTGGGACTACAGGCATGTGCCACCATGCCCAGCTAATTTTTTGTATTTTTAGTAAAGACAGGGTTTCACCATGTTGACTAAGATGGTCTCGATCTCTTGACCTCGTGATCCACCCTCCTCCGCCTCTCAAAGTGCTGGGATTACAGGTGTGAGCCACCACACCTGGCTGGTTTGTCAGTGTTTTATTGAGGATTTTCACATCAATATTCATCAGGGATATTGGCCTGAAATTTTTCTTTTTAGTTGTGTCTCTGTCAAGTTTTGGTATCGGGATGATGCTGGCCTCAGGAAATGAGTTAGGGAAGATTCTCTTTTTCTATTGTTTGGAATAATATCAGAAGGAATGGTACCAGTTTCTCTTTGTACCTCTGATAGAATTCGGCTGTGAAACTGAATTCGGCTGGTCCTGGACTCTTTTTTAGTTGGTAGGCTATTAATTGCTGCCTCAATTTCAGGACTTACTATTGGTCTATTCAGGGATTCAGTTTCTTCCAATGGACATCCTTTTTGTTGATGTTAAAACTACTTTCTGTTTGTTTGTTTTCCTTCTAACAGGGTCCTCTGCTGCAAGTCTGCTGGAGTTTGCTGGAGGTCTACTCCAGACCATGCTTGCATGGGAATCACCAGCAGGGGCTGCAGAACAGAAAAGGTTGCTGCCTATTCCTGAAGTTTTTCAAAATGCCTAGATGATACTTCATTTTCAATATGTATGTGTTAAATGATTAAATAAAAGTCTATAATTATAAAATAAAGAATATAGAGCATTGTTTAGAATAATATGTGTGATGGTACATTTTAGGTGTGAACTTGACTAAATTAAGACATACCCTGATAGGTGGTAAAGCACTATTTTGGGGTATGCCTGTGAGGGTGTTTCAGAAGGAAACATTTAAAGAAAGCATTTAAATCAGTGGACTACATAAGGAAGATCTTCCCTCATTCCGTGTGAGTTAGCACCATCCTATTGGCTTAGATCTCTAATAGAACAAAACGAAGAGAAAATGTGCAATTTCCCTCTTTTCTAGAGCTGGGATACCATTCTTCCCTTGCCCTGGAACATCATGACTCCAGGACTTTGGGGCTTTAGACTCCAGAACTTGCACCAGAGGTCCTAAGTTTCTTAGGCCTTCAGATTTGGACTGAGATTTATACCATGGGAATCTCTTGTTCTAAGACATCTCGACTTGGACTGAGCCATGCTACCAGCTTTCCCCATATTCCAGCTTGCAGAGCCTACTCTGGGACTTCTCAGGATCCATAATCACATGAGCCAATTATGCTATTAAATCTCCTCTCATCCATTAATCAATCAATCATCTATCTTATCTATCTATCTATCATTTATCTATCTTATTGGCTATGTATCTCTGAAGAACTCTGACTAATACAATATGTCATTTTAAATCATACAAATGATTAAGAGTTATATTTTATAAATGTCAGTGTTACTTGGTTTGGCTAAGTTGAAAATGACTGAAAATAAATAACATTCAAAAATCTTTAATTCAGCAATTCTATGTATATATGGGAAGCCCAGGGGAAGTGAGTGTTTAAGAGTTTCATTAAATTGTTTTTGCACATGAAACTAATATGATTAGGTTTATATGTTAAAAAAGCCAGAGCCAGCCTTTTTCTGAAGCATTTTTTCTCAGGAGTAGTATGAACCACAAGTCATTGGCTGTTTGGCTATTTTCAGCTTCCATGAGAGTCTCTCACAGCTCTGTGGGGTCAGAAAAGGATCTACTAAATACTTGCAACATCATGTGATTTTTTTCTTTCTTCTAATTATGGTTTATTATATTAAAGTGGTATGATAGAAAAGAAATTACGAAATAGGAGTCAGAAAGATTTGTCCAAATCTTTCTCTACCTCTAGCCAAGATTGAACTGTAGTTACTAGATTAATTAGATATATAAAATTAAATTTTTAATCTTGTTCATCCTGTAGCAAAAGGAGCCAACGAGGACAGAAGCAATATTTTCTGTCCATTTGTGTCTGCATGCATGATCTGAAGCTTGACTCCCTGCTAGTCACTAGAAACACAGACATTTCTACTATATTCCTTCTAAAGCATCATGACACAATGTGTTGTAAATTTCAGATGTCACGACATGACCATTGAGATTAAACATAAGAACTCTGCTTTCAGGAAGTCACTTAATTTTCCCACTTGGAATGAAGATCTTTTTAATTGCATATGCAAATTTATGCATACAGCATGCCGATTTATGGTCTCTAGATTCTCTGACAATATCTAGTAGCCTTATTGGTAATGACCACTGTTGCTGTGGGGTTTCACTGAGCAGATTTGGATGATAAAACCTGTGGCCAACATGTTGGCTGCCAATCTGAAGCACTGCCAGGCTATCTAGCTCTTTAGTGACAGGTTTCTGAAGTCAGACCTGTCACCTCACTTGGAAGCACAAAAATGTTTCATGAAGATAATTTCTTGCATGTGTTTTGGTGAATGCTAATTTGACAAGAATGTATGTTATATATATATATATATATACACATACACACACACACATGCACATGGTATATGAATGTATACATGTGTACATACAATTTACATGTAAATATAAATATTTGTGTGTATGTGTGTATATATGTATATAATATATAGTATATAGTATGTATATACACATATATACACACACATATATTTCTGGGAGGGGAAACATTTGAAAGAGCAGTGTGATGAGCCATGTGGAGAATTATATAACTGAAATTTATCAAAACTGAAAATAAACCAACAATAAATTAGTAAAAACATGCATTTTTCTTTTAAAAATCTAGTTTGGTAAGTATTTTTAACTTTGGTAGCAAGTCTTTCTAAAAAGGCCTAAAAGACTTTCTAAAAGGTCTGTGTACATATTAATGTAGCTTGGAGATATAAAACTAGAGAGGTTGAGGCAGGCAGTGGGGAGGTTCCTCTCCTCTGATTAAAGTTTTGGTGACAACTATTTTTATTTCTATTTAAAAAAAAATTCACAGGCTGAGTCCTGTATCACAGCTTATTTAATGGTGTTACCAGCTTGAATGCACTTTAGACCTATGTATATCAATACAACAGTCATTTGTAAGAAATTCCATTTTGCTTAATGAAAAATTGAAATATAATTGGCATGCATTTAGAGACTGAATTCCTCAGATTACAGATCACTTTGATTAGAACAGATTCCTCAACGGCTCTTATCTCTACCAGTCCCTGTGTGCTCTTGAGTGGTACACTCCAAGCCATGGGCTCACTACAAGTGAAATAAGCATTGATTATGCCAAGAGACAATGTGAGAGAAAACTTCTGAATGCTAAGACATGGGTACACAGGTACTGTGAATTTTAAATATGGTTCCTCTTCCAGAGCTTCATTTTTGCAAGCTCTATTGCTCTAGGAAAACCTTACTTCTTTTCAAAACAAGGGATTCAACTTATGTCCAAAATGTCACTTTACTTTGCCAGCCACACATTGCCCCGAGGTATTTTATGTCACTTAGGGAGTCTAGGATTCTAGGGGGCAGAAGTCCATGAACTGGATTTGATTCCTTTAGTTCTATTCTTACTTTTTCTCAGATGTCTCCAATGCATTGATGTTCTAATTCATTAACTTTCATGAAAAAAAAGTGACAGCTTGAACATATCCCGAGGTCAATACCTGTAGTTGGCCTTGACCTCAAACACTGAGAAAGGAATTGAAATCCAGATATTTCCTCTGTCTTATTGCTAAAATTCCCATTGGAACTGGTAGGCTGACTTCAGCATCTGTTAAAATAAGCCAAACTCAGTATAATATAAAAGTGTTAAAATAAATTTTTAAATAAGCATTTAAAAATGCTTAAAGATCTGGTTATTCCAGTGAGTAGGTCTGTGATATAAGCAGGTATAAAAGTAGTAGAGATATTTTTCTAATTTAGACAGGTTGTGATCTCAATTAACAAATATCTTCTCTTTATAGCATATATCCCCAAGTACAAAATCAGGGCATTGGAAAGACAGGGGCAAGAGGGTTGAGCCATGTTCTAAATTAAGGCTGGAAGATAACAAGCATTGCTGCTGAATTTCAGGATATTTTTACCACAGTAAGAATTCTAGTAGAAATAAAAAATATAATTTTCTTTTGAAGGACTCTGGCTGAGAAGCTAGGCAAAACTGAGGATAAGCTATTTAGTTTCCAGCGTCCTGTTTTTGTCCTTTCAGTCATTATCTTCTCCTTTTATCCACTCCCTAAATGTCTCTATAGGGGAGAAGCTTTGAGAGTATGCTTGCTTGACACTAAAGACCCTTACCACCCTTCTGGTGCTTGCCTTGCCTTCCCTCCCAGATAGGTCTACCCTTAGTCTTCTAGTTGATATATTTGAGGAGACCCCAAATGTGAGGATATCTGATAGGTCTCTGAGTTCATATACTGCCAAATACCTCGCAATACATACCAATCTGCTAAAATTCAGCAGTGACTATTTCAATCCTTTTAGGTATTTAGAAAATAATACATTGTCACCGGAACACCATCTGAATTTATATATTCTTAAAATTTGTATACTTAATTTCCAGATGCTTAAATATTTTTTGCAATCCCTTACCATCTCCCATTTCCATCCAAACTAAAATACTCAACATTTGTATGTTTTTTCCCCAAAGAACATTGCCCCAATTAGCTAACTAGCATTCAAAACACTCTCATGAAGGGTGTTCAGATATATAAAAATATGCTTATCTCAAAGCTGCTGGAAGATTCATGGAGTGATTTGGCATCCGACTTTCTTTCATTCTCAAACAGTACTTTTGCTATCATAAAAGAAATTCTGACTTATTTTCAGTGAATAATATTGCATATGTATATAACATTTTTAGACCTTCACAGGGAATGCAATGTGCTGTACTTTTGGCTTCAAATAATATTCAGAAATGAGTAAAGCTGACCAAATCATATGAACTTTTACAGTCATATGGAATAATATGTGCTCAGAAGACACCCACTTTCTGGCATTCATTTACTCATTCATTCATCAAATATTTGTTGAGCACTTGCTTTGTGGCAGACATAATAACCTGGCAAAAGAATGAACTGACCATGTAATAATAATTGCTACTATTTAATAAGAGTTTAAAACATATTAATCCTAACTTCAATCAAGTAAAGTTGCTTTATTAGTCAGGGTTTTTCAGAGAAAAATAATCAATATAATGTGGTATATATGTCTATAAGTGCACATGTGCACACACGCACACACACAGAGATTTTAAGGAATTGGCTTATACAATTATGTGGGCCAGGAAGTCTGGAATCTATAGAGCAGGCCAACAGGCTGGAAATTCAGGGAAGAGTTGATATTGCAATCCTGAAAACTAAATCTTCAGGTTGGAAACTCAAGCAGGGTTTCTATGTTGCAGTCTTGAGGCAGAATTACTTATCTTTCTGGAAACCTCAGCCTTTTCTCTGAAGGTCAACTGATTGTATGAGGCCTACTCACTTTATGGAGGTTAATCTGCTTGACTCAACATCCTACTAATTTAAATGTTAATCACATCCCAAAAATACCTTCACAGCAGCATCTAGATGGATGTTTCACCAAACAACTGGGAACCATAACTGACAGATAAAATTATCCATAATAATGAGTATTACTGTGCTTATTTTATATATAGGGAGGTTGAGGCTTAGAGAGAAAATTACTGGGATATGCTCAGATAATAATTGAGAATTTGGGGATTTGGGCCGGTCTTGTTCTAAAACCAGCATGTTTTTCTGTCAAAATACATGGAAGAATGTTTCAAAAATATGATACATAGTCCCTACATTTTAAGTATTTAGAATTATTTTAGGAGATGATGCTAGGTTACAATGTGTTCATTCATCCATTCCAAAAATATTGAGAGTCTACTAGGTAAAAGGCATTATGCTAGGAGCCAGAAATAGCAGAGTCAACAAAACAGATAATGGTTCTGCCCTCTAGTGGGAGAAACAAACAATAACCAAATGAACATAAGAGCTACATATGTCAAAAGCTAGAAAAATGAAATCATGTAAGGGTGACATGGTGATTCTCTGCAGTGGCGATATTTGAGCAGAGACCCGAATGAAGTGAGAGCACAAATCACGCAGATATCTAGAGAAAAGCATTGTGTTCAGTTAAAGGGAAAACCCAGAGCGATAGCCCTAAGTTGGATTGGTGTTTGGCATGTTTCAGGAATAGCAGGAGACCAGTATGGCTGGAGCAGAGAGATGCAAGCCAGCTAATGGAGTAACAGATTCAATATAGCACAAGCAGAACATAATTGTTCTGAAGACCGAGGGAATACAAGAATGATTTGTTTAGAAGCACATAGAAAGGGAAAGATTCTTGAAAGGGAATTCTAAGCAGGATATTTAAATTAGAAAAAAAAAAAGTGGGAATGATTTAGGCAAATGCACTAAATCTGAAGGTATATCAAATGAAAATGAAGCAACATGGATATGTATAATGATTTACCGGGACAGAGATCACGCAGATGACTAGGGGCCTCAGGACCGTGGAGGAGATGAAAATAAGTGAGTCAATATGCAGGCTGAATGTGTGACTGTAGGCATGTGTCAAAGAACTTACTGTGGATCGATGAGAAGGAGGTTAATAAAGAACTAAAATGCAGAAGGTTCATTTTGATATAAAATGAAGGGGTTGTCATTGTGGGTGCTCAAAATGGGAGGCTGATGCTAAAAGAAATATTTGAAAATAACAATGATTAACAAAATTACAAGTGCTTTCTACATATTAAGCAGGTTTATATGCATTGTGCCCTCTATTAACACCACCACTGAGATAAGATACTGTTATCATTTCCTTGTTAGAGATGATGAAGCTGAGATAGAGACATTAGTAAATTGTTTAAAGTTACATAGCTAATAAGTTATTGAGGTGGCATTTTAACTCAATAAGTCTGGTTCCATAGCTCAAGCCTTAAATAGTAGTGCCTTTACAAATGACTCAAGAAACTCTAATGAAGATGTGGTGCAGCAATCTCTATGGCACATGGTTGAATTAAAATAATGTTTCCAATATTGAAATAAAATTTAATTATGTTAAAGGAATGGAAAAATGTAAAGAAATTTAGATACAAAATATAGATTTGAGACAGTGGTCTGGACCGAGCTTGTAACCTGGATGCAGAAAATAAAGGGACATTATAATAGAACATGATGATGGATTTGATTTGGAAGGTAAAGGAGCAAAGACAGCAGTTCTAATGTTGGAAGTTTATGATTATGAGGAAATTAGCAGTGAGAAGAGCATAATCATGTATCACTTACTATACCAAGCATAAATTCAGTTTCATTTAATTCTCTGAACACTGTGAGGTTTCCAAAGAATAATTATTTCCATTTTACAAATAGCGTAGGTCAAATGTATGTTCCAATGCTACACTGATAGCAAGTGGCAGAGTCAAGATCAAATCTGAGTCTGATCTGAATCCAAGAGCCAACTCCTTTTCTTCTTTATGCTACTTCAACTTTTGGACAGATATCAACCAGTCTCAGTATTTAGGAGATTCTCCCAGTTAAACCATAAGGTTGTCCACATATGAAAGCCAGAAAGGCACTGAGGTTCAGGACTGAAAATGCATATTCAGGAATTATCAGCAAAACATCCATGTACTTGCAAAAAAACACAAAGTTCAGAAGGGGAAGAGTTGTAACCCAGAAGTGATTTGCGGGAGTGGATGGAATGGAGGAAATGGGGAAAAAAGATGGACACTAGCTGAGGACAGAGAGTGAAGATCAAGAGGTTGTTACTCTTTGGCATTGAATTCTTCAGAGCAAGAAAATCCGAAACCTTAGCAGTGGAATGACACCTCCACTACGCTGTTTCATCTGTGTCCCCTGCATAAGTGAACACCATCTGCTATGGAGGCGGAACAGTGGCGAATTGGAATAGCAGTCCAGACTCAATTCTGAAAACTTGGCAATGACTTTACATGGCAATTCGACTGACGTTTGCAGGGATGTAGGAGCTTCCTTGTTCTAGCCAACTTACTGTGCATTCTCAAACAGAAACAAGCAAACAAAACCCTGCACATTCTGTGAAAATGTTCTTGTGTTTTTACCATAAGAAATAAACCTTCATGAATTCCAGATAATATGTTCCTCATACTTATTTGGTAAGAATCCATCGTACGAAATTAATTAGTCGGTTCAATGTGTATAGGGGAAGGTCGGGCATTTGGAGGGGAAAGATTGACTCAGAATGTTGGTAGCCACAATCTGTTACATAGTGCACCAATATCTTTTAAATGGGCAAATTTATTCTTTAGCATTTAATTCTGATTTTGGAATATTCCAGAACAGAATAAACCAAAATAAGTCATGAATTTAAAATCTGAGTAGAATTTCATGAAAACTGTCTGATCTTGTTTCTTAAGGATAAATGCAACAGAGCTAAGTTATCCATTCACAGCAGTCAGACAGCTGTAAAAGAGAGTAAATATTCATTTTCCTGTTTTCTCTACTTTCTAGAGGGGCAGCCAGTAAGTATCTGGAGACAGAAGAGTAGGCCTGTGAAAGGAATACACCCTGAGCAGCCAACACTACCTTGCTTAAACCCCAAAAGTGCCACTTGATCAGATGGAAAATTCTGCTTGGCTTAGAAACTACTCAACCATCCCTTGGGCTTAATTGTCCCAGGTGTTGTGGCCATCTGCCAGACTTGTTTACAACAAACGGTTGCTTTAAAATGGGACACTGAAATCTCACAGCTTTCTTAGGATGTGGTCATATGGAGCATATGGAATTGGAAATTAAAATCTTGAATCTTATATCCACCATTTCTATTCTGACAGTTGCTGCAACAAAATAGACAAGAGAGATTGACCACGCAAGGTGAATTGTTGACATAAATTGAAAGCAAGAGAATGTTTCAAAGGTAAAGAGTGAAGAATTCAGGCACACACTGGAAACTAAAAGCTTAGGAATCAATGAAATTTTCAGAGAACGATTTCATTCAGTATTTGTGGTGAGAACTCCTGGTCATTTAGGTATACATTGGCAAAGATCCCAGAGAGATAAGCAAAAGAAGGTAGCAAATTAACATGAGTAATAAAGAAACACACATTTTAAATGGTTGACGTCCTTATAATGTGTGAGTATTATGAGCAGGATATTCTTGAAGCTGCTCCTGTAAGCAACTTGTGCTATTGTGCTCCTCCCACAGAAGGATTGTAAATGCCTGCAATGTAATTAATCAACTAAAACTGTAATTTCAGCAAAGAATGAGGTATTTGGTTGTTTATGAATAAACATCTTCATAATCCATTTTCAGCCTGCTATAACATAGCTACAAAAGCTAAAGTGAGCCCAGTTATTTTCTATAAAAAGAATCAAAATTTAGTGGTTTTGAAAATAAGAGAGAGGTTAAAAGATAAGAAAATTAAAGTAATGGGTAACATTTAATTTCAAATAAAAAGTTTAATTTCAAATAAAAATATTGAAACCTGGTAAGTATTCTAATTCAGTTAAAGAGTTTGGTGGCAAATAGCAAAATGCTAGCACTTCATTAGTAGGCTTTTCTAAGAGAGAGTTGTGTGCTTTTTCCCTTTCTTTACTCCAAATATTTTCCTCAAGTAGCTCCCTCTTCTCCTTTCTGCAATTGAAAACTGAAAACCTGGTCATATTTCAATCACTGCCAAGGCCACTTGACTCTCTGGTAGATATTTTTATTTCTTTCTCTGCATAAACATTTTAAATATCTGCTTTCTGCTTGAATTCACTTACATATAAACAATTCATGCTTCTATTTCCATCTTAGCACAACTTTCATGGTACAAAGAACTCTAACCTGATGAAGGTGGTGGGTAGCTCCACACCTTCTTAGTAGTTCCCTATTTTGTCCAGTCGTGGAAATCAGAAGCTCCTAGACTGCTTGCAGTGGTTTCTCTACCCTCTCCCTTTGGCATGTACATGCTCATCTTCTTAACTCCTACTGTTTACTGGCTCTCAGTTTATCCATAATTCATTTTGGTTGTTGGTCAATGTACCACCTGTCTTCCCTTCAGCTATAGCAAACAGACATTAAAAAGGTACCTTTCTGTGACTTTCTTGCAACAAATTTAAAAATTCTAAGAGCTCCCTCTCCTTGTTAAATGGTGACAGTAGCAACTACAAATAGCATAACTCTTTTAGGAAAACAATTGTTACTAATTTGGGTTCCCTAGAAAAACAGCCTGTATACATTTATAAGGTGCGACACAACCTTCCCACCTTTCTCCTTCTCTCTGTGCCTTGTCCTTAGATTTATGTAAATTCTGATATGCCCCAATATTTTAAAGCTAAATATAAACAAATACAAAAAAAACCCTCAGATCATGTGAAAGATATAAATTTCAAGGAAACATGATCTATGCCCTTACAAAGTTTAAATGCTAATTGTGAAGACAGACATGCATACACGCTGGCATCAAGGTAGCTCCTAGAATTGTTACTACCCTTCTGCTGAACTTTGAGAAACACTGCCACGTGGGAGTTCTGCCCCAGTGCTTTATGTTAGACTGCTTGAAAATGAACACTAATCCTGATTTGTTTTGAGTTAAGTTTGACTTACTTGGCCTCTGTGATTTGAAGTCTGGACATTTTTTTAAGGCGGGGAAAGGAGAGGTGCAAATTTTCTGAATTATCCAATTAGGCCACACTGAATGTGGTACTTGGGGAGTACAGTAGACTTGTTTAAATAAATAAACAGGATTTTCTCAAATTCAATAAGTAATATGACAAATCTTGATAATACAGTTTAGGGTTCTATATTAATGTTACATTATAAAATCTGATTTTTTATAATGTAGGCTGATTCTGAGGCATTTCCAAAGAAGTATCACCAAACTGTCTATATTCCAGGAATGATGACTTAAAAGATCACTTTCAACGTAGGATTAGATTTCCTTGTTTTATTCCCAAAACATATTATTTTATTGTCATATGTATCCAAAAGTAAATAAGTAAGCTAAAATCTTGTGACAATACTAAGTTAGATTTACATTCATTAACTTCATTTTGTAAAAAAAAATTTACAGATCATGGGGTTTTCCACTGTATATTTAAAATGTAAATATTTTTTCTAAGTTTATTTGTACTATTAAGGCTACCAGAGGTATAAATTAATTTTTTTCTTTATTCCAATAGATTTTAAGTATAAACATTAATGTACATATTAATAATTTATTTTTCTAAATTTTTACTTTAAGAACATATCTGAGGTGCGAAGTAGAAAATGTATTTTTCTTTCAAACAGCAACAAAAAGTTCTTGTCTCCCCTCAAAACTATGTCTGCCCTAATTCTGTCCTATTTTTTGAAGTAGGAGGACAGTTGATTTCCTACCTATTAATTATCAGCCCCGTTCATAGAGACTGTCATGGAGGAAGCAACCAGGACTTCTTTGGTAAAAGTGTGATGATTGCACATGATAATTTTATAATTAAGACACTTTAAAAATGGAGACAATTGTACCAAAAAAAAAAAAAAAAAAAGAAAAATCCTAAAACGTTCTCCATTTTAATCGACACTCTGACTGGTATGTTTAACCTGAAAATACCTAATAATTCTCTTTAGCTTGAAAAGATTCAACTATTGTAAGGACCTTTATGAAATTCATTTCTGACTCTGCAGACTGAGGCAGACTTCTCAAGGAGTATGGATCTATGAGAATAAATATAAAATCAACTTTCAGTGTGATGTATTTCACACTGGCAAATGATTTAGTTAGTCCTTTAGCAGGTGTTCACAAAGAAAATTAAATTTACAACATTAGGAGCCAAATAATCTCTTCTTCAAGCCCCATGGTATGCCCACAATAATTGAAGTTTTACAAATAATTCGGTCTCTATCTGCTACAATGGCAGTCCAAATTCAATTTAGCAATATTCCAGGGATCTAAGGGAAGTCAGCACTCCCTTTTAGCATTGCAGGGCCCTTTGCTGGCATCAGAAGATGACTTAATTCCTGTCCAATATGCACACCTGCTGCATATCAAGGACAGAGATTATTGCTCTTTGGCGATCTTTGCCAGTAAATCTTTACCTTGATGATTTTGTCATGCTTTGTTAGCTCTTTGATATAGACCTTATTATTCCTTGCATCAGTTTCTCCAGCTCCATTCACAGGACATTTGGTGATGAGTTTGTTTTGAGCCTGGTTGTGTAAATGATGGAATTTTTAAATGTCAGGATTACCGAAGATACTTTTTTGTTTTGGCTCAGATGTGACTGGCATGGTAGTGCTAGTCCTTTCTATTTTTCTGTGTTTAGGCTAAACAATTTGTGATATATTTATGTAGCCTACACTTATTTGAGATGAAAATGTAGACAAAGAGACACTGAGCTTCTAAAGTAAAGCTGTCTATGACATTGCAACTCAAAGTTTCAGAAACCGTGACAATGAACAAGTCAATTGTAGATAAGCTTGGACTCCTCTCTTTCCACCATACTTACTAGACAGAAAACTTATAAATCAAATTGAACTGTTAGAAAAGGAATGCACACAGAAGGAAAAAACAGCCAGAGATAAAAAGATAGTTAGGATTTTTAGAAGATCTATCCTATGGGAAAGCATATTCCCTTAGGAATAAATTTAGTAAGAGCTCTGTACTTAAAGTATAAGTGCTGAGCAATTATGGAGAGAGAAAGACAACTACTCTTAACTGGCATAAAAGGCAATAACCATTCCAAAATAGATGATGATGGAAGCCATATTATCTATTACAAACTCAATTCATTGCCAACATTCCATGGAATTTTCCCGTATCAAGGCAATCAATTAGTTCTTTAGTACTAAACCCAAAGGTTACTTTTAATTCTGCAGTTTATTTAATTTCTTTAAAGATAGATGAGTTTCTCTCTACTATTCCTTAATTCTTAGTATTCTTCAGAGTTCTAACATGTCCTCTCACTGTAAAATTTCTGCATAGACTATATTTTAGTCAGTTTGGGATATTATAACAAAAATACTGGGTGTCATAAACAACAGAAAATTCATTTCTCACATTCCGGAGCAAATATCCAGTTGGCAGCAGATTTGGCATCTAGTGAAGGACCTTCTCCTGGTTTAGAGATGACTGTCATCTTGTATCTCCACGTGGTCCACCACATCCACACTGTCATTTTTCCACAGGGTGGAGAGAGATACAAAGCACGATTTCTAGTGTCTGTTTTTATAAAGACACAAATCTAGCACGAAGTCACATAATTCATAAGTCCTCATGTATTTAAATCCTTTCATTTCCCTCCAATCTCACTGCACCCGTTTAGTGCAGACAACCATCACGTTTTACTTAGATACAAGAAGAAACTCCTTAACAGGCCTCCCTTCTTACTTTCCCTTCCTTCTTCATATTCTACATATTATAGAAACTTACAATCATGAAATATGATTGTTACTGTTGCTGGTATCAGATATTTAGAAAAACTATTTTGGTTGTGATTGGAGAAGCCCCTTAAAACATTTCTGTCATCTGATTAAAAAATACGTAAGTATATACCAAATAGCCAGCTGTTGACAGAAAACCTGAGAAAGTGTCTGTCATGCAGTGTTAAAAAGCAAAGCACAGCCTTCTCTCCCACACAGGCAAAAAGGAGATACACTCAGCTAGCAGGAAGGCAACTTCACACACCCACCATGTTGTCACCTTCCCTGAGTCTAATTAGAAACTTTAGAATAGCATAAAACAAATCAGATTTTCCCATCTAAAGATGTCATGGTTGTCTCCCATTTTAATAGCGCAGCACAGAAGTAAGTTGTGAGCTGAATCCAAATAGAAGGAACACCTACAGCTTGCTATATACAGGAATGCATGGAAAAAACAGCTGCTCATGTCTGTGCTCTAAATTACCCCCACTAGAGCCAATGGCACTCTCCAATGCTGCTGCTGGAACTCTGAAACTCAGAAGACAGATGAACAGCAGGCTGCCTGAAGGAGAAAACTCCAGTTTCAAGTGGGACCTACCTTTGCTTGAACAATGCATATCAAGGGAAAATTCATGGCACTGAATCTGGTGTTAATGGATAAGGAAGGAGCATCACCAAGAACAAGTTCTGAAATTAAAAGTTTTAGATTAGATGAACTTAGAACAGCTAGGCAAAGTTGAGTGTCATGATAGCATAGATTGCTTTCCTTTCAGGGTTACTCCCTAAAATGTTCATTTCTCAAGAACATCCTGAGTTTTGTGTATAAACTCTATAGAATCGTCTAGCTAATCCATACATAGAATAATTATGATTATCTTCCCTGGCCTTCTGCTAAGCTCCAGTCTCATATATGATAATTATAGTCACTATTTGATCAGCACCTACTATATAAGATTTGCATTTGGTCAGTCAACTGACTCAGTATTTATTAATTTTGTACTGTGTCCTGATATACCTCTCCTTAAAAACCCCAAATATAACTGACATCTAATATATGCCAGTCTAAACTCACACATCTTTTCTTGAGACATGGCCCAAATTTTTGTCTCAGTAAATAGCAATGTCTTCCATTTTGGTTTTCTAAGCCACAAACCTGAGAATTATCCTACATCCTGCTTTCTTCCCCACCTCAGTCATAAAATCAATTTCCATAGATGTTTATGATACTAAACTTTCATGCCCCTTCCTTTCCACATGGAGAGGCTATATAACTATAAATCACATATCTTTTGAACAATAACATTCTTTGTTAATACCACATATTCTCACTCATAGGCGGGTGATGAAAAATGAGAACACATGGACACAGGGAGGGGAGTACTAAACACTGGGGTCTATTGCGGGGAAAAGGGGAGGGCCAGCCGGGGGGGGAGCTGGGGATGGATAGCCTGGGGAGAAATGCCAAATGTGGGTGAAGGGGAGAAAGGAAGAAAAACACACTGCCATGTGTGTACCTATGCAACTGTCTTGCATGTTCTGCACATGTACCCCAAAACCTAAAATGCAATAAAAAATAAAAATAAAATTTAAAAAAAATAATCAAGTTGATAAAGCCTGTGCCCAGAGAGCTCAGTTTAACATGTGAGACAGGCAAATGTCCAGTGTTTCGATAAAGCATGTTGTCAGGCATACAAAAAGTAAAATTAGATGCCAAAGGTATGGACTGCAGTTCTGGCATGTTAAGTTTTCTTCTTGGGTGAGTGTGACGGGTTCCTTGTGTCTGTGTTTCATAAGCTTGAGAGTTCCTTGGAAGCAGGTACCACGTTTTGACATCTTATACAACTTTATGATTCTCCCCACTTCATAGTCAGATGTAGTATAGTCCTGACCTGGTATAGAACTCCCTTTTGATAAAATCCATGTCTTAAAACTAATAGTAATAAAAGTAAGCATTTTGTTTTGAAATTTTATGCAAATTTCCCTGGAAAGGAAAAGTTAGTTGTAAAAGGCATGACAACTTAAAAACTGAACTTAGCACATTAACTAAACTGTTGGAGAGTAAAATGAGTGAGAGAGAGGGAAATAATAAAATTCAATAAAGACTACTACAATGTGCTTCAGTGGCTACTTTGGAGAAGATAGGGTTCAAAGCAACAACAACTAAAATTTGAGGACCCTTTTATCAGAGTCTGCCATGAGCACAGTTGACAAGTAGGCAGTTTGGCTTTTGATTTCTCTTAAAAGTCTACAGTCGTTTCTATCACCTGGAAACCCCTTTTCTCAACTGGAGGTTACTGGAGTCTTGTTTCTGTATGCCTTCCTGGAACTTTCATTTCTAACAACTTTTCATTATTTCTAATTTCCCTGTCTTCTAGTGATATGTTTGTCTCTATGTTAATTTTAGCAAATTATGTTATTATGATAAAACAATTAACATCAGTCAACCGAAGTAAAAACATCTGTTATAAACACAATTCAATGTGAGTAAGATACAGTCTTTGTTTTTTATGTAGCTTACTGTCAAGTATAGACAAATTATAATATATGGTCTCCTAAATGCATTAAAAGACTAAAGCAAAGCCCTGTGAAAACCCCGAGGAAGGCAGCTCAGCATTCTGGGGGATTCGAGAAACGGTCCACAGAGGAAGTAATTTTATGCTGTGTTTTCAAAGGTGAGTACATTTTTCAGATAAATTCTGTAGTCAGCAGGAAGGGAGAGAAACTGTGCATTCTAAGCAGAGAATTGTACTTTCAAAGGCCTAGAGCTATGAAAGGGCACTAAAGATTTAAAAGACACTAGAAAATAAATAGGACTAAAAAATAGAAAAATGAATCCCATCATTTCTTTACTCTCTTACCCACAATACTTTTGTTTGAAAAGCTTCTGAACCAAATAAGGTTTCCCATAGTGATAGAACATCTGACTACCTGAGGGAGTACTGTGGGGGAAAGTTTGGACTATACGAATGTGGAGTATTTTTGGTCAAGGGGACCCTGCAACATGGGTGTGTTTAAACCTGTCTCCGAAATCATTTTCCTCAATCATCCTGCACTGTCAATGTGGAACTTACTACCACCATCAGTCTATTCTGGTGTCACAGTTGACCTTGTTACTGGTTAGACTCATGTCTGTATCTTACATATGTACTCTCTCATTTACCAGTGTGCTTAGTATAGGAGCAAAAAAGTAAATTTATTTAACAAAGTTTTACATAACATAGGACACTTCAGAAATGAAAACACAAAGATCCAGGGAGGCCGGGCGTGGTGGCTCAAGCCTGTAATCCCAGCACTTTGGGAGGCCGAGGCGGGTGGATCACGAGGTCAAGAGATCGAGACCATCCTGGTCAACATGGTGAAACCCTGTCTCTACTCAAAATACAAAAAAATTAGCTGGGCATGGTGGTGCGTGCCTGTAATCCCAGCTACTCAGGAGGCTGAGGCAGGAGAATTGCCTGAACCCAGGAGGCAGAGGTTGCGGTGAGCCGAGACCGTGCCATAGCACTCCAGCCTGGGTAACAAGAGCGAAACTCCATCTCAAAAAAAAAAAAAAGATCCATGGAATACTGTATATTTTTATGGTGGATCTGACAAAACACATGGATATTTGCAGAGAAATTTGATTGGACAACAAGAACATGATATAATGGCAATAAACTGGGGTAAACCAGCAAAACCTGTTTGTTCAGATTCTTCTTAGCCTCTCTGTGTAGCATCCTTTCCCCTGAGGTATAGGACAGTACACTTGTCACACAAGGGTCATATGACCTACTTTCAGGGGAGGTAGGTCAAAGAGTGATTTTATAGCTTGCATTCAAGGATAGTTTCTGTGACCTGCCTCAGGGAAAAGAAGTTATTATTTCTATGATTCATGTTGGAGGATAAAGGAGTGTGCAAGAAAAAGGAGCTAGGAGAAGGTCAGAGAGACTGCCTCTTCTGAGGTCCTCCTGAGTCCCTTCAGTTTAAAGTACTCAGCATATCAAGGAGCTACACTTTGGGGCATCATTTTCTGAGCCCCTACACTATTACAAATTTATACTTATATATGAAATTTAACAAATAGATCTCATTGAATTAATCTCTAAGCACTAATAATAAAAATGTGTGTTGACATTTAATATAACCCTTAGGTATTCTATTTATTCATCTTTTCAATACCCAGTGAGGTGGGTATTATCATCCTTCTCATTGAATATTTGAGTAAAGTGAGACACAGGAAAATATTCATCTTGTTTCTTATAAAATATTTAATCACGCTAAAACACACTTTGTTTATATTTTTATGTTAATTTATTTGTAAAAAACATTTGTTTTCAAATGTTTGACACTACTTTGTGTATGTGTGTGCATTTGCGTTTTACAATGAAAATTATTGTACTAAATGATTCCAGCAAAGGAGAAAATAAATGCAAAATTTTTGAAATGATGATTATTCATTACAAATTCCTCTGAGTTTGTTCCAGGAACTGTGAACCATCTGTACCATGTCAACAGCTCAGGTTGTGTTCACAGCCATACAGGAGAATGGGAAGTACCAAAATATGCAATTAGTTGTGACCTGTATAAATAGTTTATTGTTGTCAAGGATGCAGAAATTTCAGGACTGAGCCTCCTTTAAGACTCTCCAAAAAGCCTTAGGTTTCTCTCTTCTGTGAGGTATATTTCTATAGCATTTGCTATACAGGTAATGCTATCAGTGTATTACAGTTTCATCAAGAAAATCACCTGCTTAAATATTTTGATTAAGGCTAAGACTAGTGTATATTATCACAGAAAAGACATTAAGCACATTAATAGGTTACAGTTCTATCAATATTTTTTAAACTATGAGGGAAACAACATTTTAATTCTAAGTGCATCTATGTAAGTTTAATGGTTATATTAATTATAATCTCATCTATTTGTTGAAAGAATACCTTTCATAGAATAAATGTGGTTTTACTTCTATCAGGTCATATGATGTTAAACTTTTGATTCTTGTCTTACATCTTTATTTAAAATAACCTATATTTCTATAATGTTTGTTTCCTTAATATCTGAATGGATAAGACATAGCTTTGCTTTCAGTGCCATTTTATATATGGTTTTATAGATTTATCATCATTATCCTCCTTGAAGTAAGTAATGTCTTTTGTACCCTCTGAGTAATGGCATGAAGCCACTGTTGGGGAAGTCTAGCTGATTGTTTTACTCAACTCCTAAAACCACCTGGGAACTTCTAAATAAGCCCCTGCGTTTCTCTTAGGTCTGAACTTAATTTCCTAGGACTTCATTGTATACTTATGAGATAGAGTACAGTAAGTGTAGACATTAAACTTGATGAGAATCTTTGCAAATTTGGTCATTCAAATAGATGTTAAATGAAACAAATAAATTTCTCTATGGTTTAAGAGCTACTCAAAAGTTAACCCAATACTCCTACTTCTAACTCTAGTACTGTGAAAAAACCTTATTCACAGATGGATTCAAACAAGTATGCACTCTTCAAGCTGAAATGGACCTTGGAGTCTTTTTTTTTTAATTTATTATTGCATTTTAGGTTTTGGGGTACATGTGCGGAACATGCAAGACAGTCGCATAGGTACACACATGGCAGTGTGTTTTGCTTCCTTTCTCCCCTTCACCCACATTTGGCATTTCTCCCCAGGCTATCTCTCCCCAGCTCCCCCTCCCACTGGCCCTCCCCTTTTCCCCCCAATAGACCCCAGTGTTTAGTACTCCTCTCCCTGTGTCCATGTGTTCTCATTTTTCATCACCCGCCTATGAGTGAGAATATGCGGTATTTCATTTTCTGTTCTTGTGTCAGTTTGCTGAGAATGATGTTCTCCAGATTCATCCATGTCCCTACAAACGACACGAACTCATCATTTCTGATTGTTGCATAATATTCCATGGTGAATATGTGCCACATTTTCTCAATCCAGTCTATCATTAATGGGCATTTGGGTTGATTCCAGGTCTTTGCTATTGTAAACAGTGCTGCAATGAACATTCGTGTGCATGTGTCCTTATAGTAGAACGATTTATAGTCCTTTGGATATATACCCAGTAATGGGATTGCTGGGTCAAATGGAATTTCTATTTCTAAGGCCTTGAGGAATCGCCACAATGTCTTCCACAATGGTTGAACTAATTTACACTCCCACCAACAGTGTAAAAGTGTTCCTTTTTCTCCACATCCTCTCCAGTATCTGTTGTCTCCAGATTTTTTAATGATCGCCATTCTAACTGGCGTGAGATGGTATCTCAATGTGGTTTTGATTTGCATCTCTCTGATAACAAGAGACGATGAGCATTTTTTCATATGATTGTTGGCCTCATATATGTCTTCTTTTGTAAAGTGTCTGTTCATATCCTTTGCCCAATTTTGAATGGGCTTGTTTGTTTTTTTCCTGTAAGTCTGTTTGAGTTCTTTGTAAATTCTGGATATCAGCCCTTTGTCAGATGGGTAAACTGCAAAAATTTTTTCCCATTCTGTTGGTTGCAGATTCACTCTAGTGACTGTTTCTTTTGCCGTGCAGAAGCTGTGGAGTTTTATTAGGTCCCATTTGTCTATTTTGGCTTTTGTTGCCAATGCTTTTGGTGTTTTGTTCATGAAGTCCTTGCCTACTCCTATGTCCTGGATGGTTTTGCCTAGATTTTCTTCTAGGGTTTTTATGGTGCCAGGTCTTATGTTTAAGTCTTTAATCCATCTGGAGTTAATTTTAGTGTAAGGGGTCAGGAAGGGGTTCAGTTTCTGCTTTCTGCACATGGCTAGCCAGTTTTCCCAACACCATTTGTTAAACAGAGAATCCTTTCCCCATTGCTTGTTTTTGTCAGGTTTATCAAAGATTGTATGGTTGTAGATATGTTGTGTTGCCTCCAATGCCTCTGTTCTGTTCCATTGGTCTATATCTCAGTTTTGGTATCAGTGCCATGCTGTTTTGATTACTGTAGCCTTGTAGTATAGTTTGAAGTCTGGTAGTGTGATGCCCCCCGCTGTGTTCTTTTTGCTTAGAATTGACTTGGCTATGTGGGCTCTCTTTTGGTTCCATATGAAATATAAGGTGTTTTTTTTTATCAGTTCTGTGAAGAAAGTCAATGGTAGCTTGATGGGGATAGCATTGATTCTGTAAATTACTTTGGGCAGTATAGCCATTTTCACTATATTGATTCTTCCTAACCATGAACATGGAATGTTTCTCCATCTGTTTGTGTTCTTTCTTATTTCGTTGAGCAGTGGTTTGTAGTTTTCCTTGAAGAGGTTCCTTACGTTCCTTGTGAGTTGTATTCCAAGGTATTTTATTCTTTTTGTAGCAATTGTGAATGGCAGTTCGTTCTTGATTTGGCTTTCTTTAAGTCTGTTATTGGTGTAGAGAAATGCTTGTGATTTTTGCACATTGATTTTATATCCTGAGACTTTGCTGAAGTTGCTTATCAGTTTCAGGAGTTTTTGGGATGAGGTGATGGGGTCTTCTAGGTATACTATCATGTCGTCTGCAAATAGAGACAATTTGGCTTCCACCTTTCCTATTTGAATACCCTTTATTTCTTTTTCTTGCCTGATTGCTCTGGCTAGAACTTCCATTACTATATTGAATAGGAGTGATGAAAGAGGGCATCCTTGTCTAGTGCCGGATTTCAAAGGGAATGCTTCCATTTTTTGCCCATTCAGTATGATATTGGCCTTGGAGTCTTTTAAACTAGAACAGGAACTCAACAGAAATTCTCAAATTTGCAGCAAGCCGTTGTTTAACTACTTTCTTCAACTACAATTGGTGAAGGGGAACTCATTGCTTCCTGAGATGTTCAATTCCAGTTGAAAAGCTCCAATTGGGAGAGTTCTTCTTTATGTTCCCATCCAATTGGCTGTAAAGTTAGAGATCAACTAAACGAGTTGATAACTTTCCCACTTGGCAGCTATTAGAGAATGAGGATACTTATCTTTCAGCTCAAATATATTGGTAACTCCCAAATCTGTTTATTGTTAATTTGTTTTTAAAGAGGGACTTTTTTTCCTTATAAAAATATAATATACCTTATAGATAGAAATTATAAACTTCTTAGTTTACATTGAACACAAGCAAAAGAATCACATTTTATGTTTTTAGTACAGTGAATAATATAAGTAATTTAAGATCAATGAAGTAGTTAATTCATAGATTTGGAGTATATAGTTAGCAAAGAAAAAGATTCTGTTTGGTTCTTTGCATAGCATAATATACCAAATAAATAGAATTTGAATCAAATAGCTAATGTAAACACTAAACTTTAACCAAACAAGCAAGATACTTTCTATTAAATATCTTCAAGGTATTTTTTTCTTAGTTTAGAAAGAGAAGAAATCCCAAAAGAGAGTATCTGTCAAGATACAAATAGTGTAAATTTCTGCATGCAGGAACACAAAACAGAATTAAAAGCCAGAGTAGGAAAAATCTCTTTAATATATAAAAAGTTTTAAAAATCAGTAGAATCTTATCTCAAAAGATAAATGAGAATATATTAATAGATACGTTTCACAAGCAGAAATACAAAGGATAAACAAGCATATGATAATATATTTATTTTTAAATGTAATCACACACAAGTCAAAATGAAAACTATTAGTCTAGCAATAATTACACATTATAAAACTTAAACTAGGCAGAGACTTTATATAGTTCAATACAATTTTTTTGTGTTTATATTTGGCATTACATATCAGAGCAATAAATATATGCATGTACCAGTAAAATGGTTTTGAGAGTTTTTCCTAAAGAAATAAGAGAGAGCTGTTTTTTTTTTTAATTTATAAAGGAAAGAGATTTAATTGACTTACAGTTCAGCGTGAATAAGGAGGCCTCCAGAAACTTACAATCATGGCAGAAGGCAAAGGAGAAACAGGCACCTTCTTCACAGGGTGGCAGGATGGAGTTTCCCAAGCAGGGGAAATGCCTGATACTTATGAAACCACCAGATGTCGTGAGACTCACTTCCTACTATGAGAACAGAATTGGGGAACCGCCCTCATGATTCAATTTCCTTCACTTGCTTCCACCCTTGACACATGGGGATTCCAATTGAAGGTGAGATTTGGGTGAGGACACAGCCCCAGACAGTATCACTTGCCAAAATTGTTTTGTATAAATTTAAAGGGGGCAAATTCAGTTTTAATACATAGATATATCGCATAGTGGGCAAATCTGGGTTTTATTGTAACCATCATCACAGTAGTGTATATTGTACTCATTTCTAATCCCTCACACACCTCTCACCTTCCCACCCTTCTAAATCATCAGTGTCTATTATTCTACACCTTATGACATGTGTACAAATTATTTAGCTCCAATTTATAAGTGACAACATGCAGTATTTGACTTTCTGTTTCTGAATTATTTCACTTAATGGACTCCAGTACTACCCATGTTGTAGAAAAAAAATCAAAACTGTTTTTAATGGCTGAGTAGCATATATCACATTGTCTATCCAATCATCCATTGATGGACATTTTAGTAATTCCGTATCTTTAATATTGTGAATAGTGTTGTGATAAACATACAAGTGAATATATCTTTAATACCATAATTTTTCCTTTGGGTAGATAAGCAGGTATGGAATTGTTGGACAAATGGTAGCTCTAACCTGTCAACAATTTTTAATATTTTTGATGCTATTAGCTTTTAATATTTGTACGCTATTTAGAATATGCATTTTTTCCTAATGAGTTGGCCCTTGTACCATTGAGTAAAAATTTTCTTTTTTTCAGTGATTGAAACTGATTTCTCATTTCATCCTTTTACTTTAAACTTTACTGTATTCTTTTTTTTTTAATTGTACTTTATTTTAGGTTCTGGGGTACATGTGCAGATCATGCAGGATTGTTGCATAGGTACACACATGGCAATGTCTTTTGCTCCCTCCATCCCCTGTCACCTATATCTGGTATTTCTCCCCATGTTTTCCCTCCCTGACTTTCCCGCCTGCCCACTGTCCCTCCCTTGGCCCCCCCACAACAGACCCCAGTGAGTGATGCTCCCCTCTCTGTGTTCGTGTGTTCTCATTGTTCAACACCTGCCAATGAGTGAGAACATGCAGTGTTTGATTTTCTGTTCTTGTGTCAGTTTGCTGAGAATTACAGTTTCCAGACGTATCCATATCCCTACAAAGACACGAGCTCATCATTTTTATATGGCTGCATAGTATTCACATTTTCCTTGTCCAGTCTATCATCGTGGGCATTTGGGTTGGTACCAGGTCTTTGCTATTGTAAACAGTGCCACAATGAACATACATGTGTGTGTGTCTTTATTAAAGAATGATTTCTAATCTTTTGGGTGTATACCTAGTAATGAGATTGCTGGGTCAAATGGAATTTCTATTCCTAGGTCCTTGAGGAAGCACCACACTGTCTTCCATAGTAGTTGAACTAGTTTACACTCCCACCAACAGTGTAAGTGTTCCTATTTCTCCACATCCTCTCCAGCATCTGTTGTCTCAAGATGTTTTAATGATCACCATTCAAACTGGCATGAGGTATTATCTCAATGTGGTGTTGATTTGCATTTCTCTAATAATCAGTCATGATGAGCATTTTTTCATGTGTTTGTTGGCCTCATATATGTTTTCTTTTGAAAAGTGTTCATATCCTTCACCCAATTTTGGATGGTTTGTTTTTTTTTCTTGTAAGTCTGTTTTAGTTTTTTGCAGATTCTGGATATTAGCCTTTTGTCAGATGGGTAGATTGCAAAAATTTTTTCCCATTCTGTTGGTTGCCAGTTCACTCTGACACTTGTTTCTTTTGCTGTGCAGAAGCTCTGGAGTTTGATTAGATCCCATTTGTCTATTTTGACTTTGTTGCCAATGCTTTTGGTGTTTTAGTCATGAAGTCCTTGCCTATGCCTATGTCCTTAATAGTTTTGCCTAGGTTTTCTTCTAATGTTTTTAGGTCTTATGTTTAAGTCTTTAATCTATCTGGAGTTAATTTTAGTGTAAGGTGTCAGGAAGTGTTCCAGTTTCTGCTTTCTGCACACTGCTAGCCAGTTTTCCCAACACCATTTATTAAACAGGGAATCCTTTCCCTGTTGCTTGTTTTTATGAGGTTTGTCAAAGATCAGATAGTTGTAGATGTGTGGCATTGCCTCCAGGGCCTCTGTTCTGTTCCATTGGTCTATATCTCTGTTTTGATACCAGTACTATGCTGTTTTGATTACTGTAGCCTTATAGTACAGTTTGAAATCAGGTAGCGTGATGCTTCCAGCTTTGTTCTTTTTGCTTAGAATTGATTTGGCTATGTGAGCTCTCTTTTGGTTCCATATGAAGTATAAGGTGGTTTTTTCCAGTTCTGTGAAGAAGGTCACTGGTAGCTTGATGCGGATAGCATTGAATCTATAAATTACTTTGGGCAATATGGCCATTTTCATAATATTGATTCTTCCTAAGCATGGAATGTTTCTCCATCTGTTTGTGTCCTCTCTTATTTCTTGAGCAGTGGTGTGTAGTTCTCCTTGGCGAGGTCTTTTACATGCTTCATTAGTTGTATTCCTAGGTATTTAATTCACTTTGTAGCAATTGTGAATGGGAATTTGCTCATGATTTGGTTCTCTGTTAGTCTGTTTTTGGTGTATAGAAATACTTGTGTTTTCTGCACATTGATTTTGTAGCCTGAGACTTTGCTGAAGTTGCTTCTCAGTTTAAGGAGATTTTGGGCTGAGACGATAGGGTCTTGTAAATATACAATCATGTCATCTGCAAATAGAGACAATTTTACTTCCTCTTTACCTAATTAAATACCCTTTATTTTTTTTTCTTGCCTAATTGCTCTGGCTAAAACTTCCAATACTATATTGAATAGGAGTGGTGAAAGAGTGCATTCTTGTCTAGTGCCGGATTTCAAAGGGAATGCTTCCAGTTTTTGCCCATTCAGTATAATATTGGCTGTGGGTTTGTCATAAATAGCTTTTATTGTTTTGAGATTTGTTCCTTTGATACATATCTCAAAACAATAAAGTTTATTGAGAGTTTTTAGCATAAAGAGCTGTTGAATTTTGTCAAAGGCCTTCTATGCATCTATTGAGATAATCATGTGGTTTTTGTCTTTGGTTCTGTTTATGTGTTGAATTACATTTATAGACTTGGGTAGGTTGAATCAGCCTTGCATCCCTGGGGTGAAGCCTACTTGATTGTGGCAGAAAAGCGTTTTGATGTGCTGTTGCAATTGGTTTGCCAGGATTTTATTGAAGATTTTTGCATCTGTGTTCATCATGGATATTGGCCTGAGGTTTTCTTTTTTTGTTGAGTCTCTGCCGGGTTTTGGTATCAGGATGATGTTGGTCTCATAAAATTATTTGGGAAGGATTCCCTCTTTTTGTATTGTCTGGAATAGTTTCAGAAGGAATGGTACCAGCTCCTCTTTGTATGTCTGGTAGAATTCGGCTGTGAACCCATCTGGACCTGGACTTCTTCTGGTTTGTAGACTATTAATTACTGCCTCAACTTCAGCTCTTATTATTGATCTATTCAAGGTTTCAACTTCTTCCTGGTTTAGGCTTTGGTGGGTGCAAGTGTCCAGGAATTTATTCATTTCTTCCAGGTTTACTCGTTTATGTGTATAGAGTGGCTTGTAGTAATCTCTGATGGTAGTTTATACTTCTGTGGAATCAGTGGTCATATCCCCTTTATTGTTTTTTATTGCATCTATTTGATTCTTCTCCCTTTTCTTTTTTATTAATCTAGCTAGTGATCTATTTTGTTGATCTTTTCAAAAACACAGCTCCTGGATTTACTGATATTTTGAAGTATTTGTGTGTGTGTGTGTGTGTGTGTGTGTGTGTGTGTGTGTGTGGCTCTATCTCATTCAGTTCTGCTCTGATCTTAGTTATTTCTTGTCTTTTGCTTGCTTTTGAGTTTTTTTTACTCTTGCTCCTCTAGCTCTTTCAATTTTCATGATAGGGTGTTGATTTTAGATATTTCCACACTTCTCTTGTGGGCATTTATTGCTATAAATTTCCCTCTAGACACTGCTTTAATAGTGTCCCAGAGATTCTGGTACCTTGTGTCTTCATTCTCGCTGGTTTCAAAGAACATCTTTATTTCTGCCTTCATTTCATTGTTTATCCAGTCAACATTCTGGAGACAGTTGTTCAATTTCCATGAAGCTGTGTGGTTCTGAGTTAGTTTCTTAATTCTGAGTTCCAATTTGATTGTTCTGTTGTCTGAGATACTGTTTGTTATGATTTCTCTTATTTTGCATTTGCTGTGGAGTGATTTACTTCCAATTATGTGGTCAGATTTAGAGTAGGTGCAATGCGGTGCTGAGAAGAATGTATATTGTTTGGATTTAGGGTGGAGATTTCTGTAGACGTCTTTTAGGTCCGCTTGGTCCAGATCTGAGTTCAAGTCCTGGCTATTCTTGTTAATTTTCTGCCTCATCGATCTGTCTAATATTGACAGTGGAGTGTTAAAATCTCCCATTATTATCATGTGGGAGTCTAAGTTTCTTTGTAGGTCATTAAGAACTTGCTTTATGTACCTGGGTGCTCCTGTATTGGGTGAGTATATATTTAGGATCGTTAGCTTTACTTGATGCATTGATCCTTTTACCATTATGTAATGCCCTTTTTTTGTCTCTTTTGATCTTTGTTGGTTTAAAGTCCATTTATGGACTTTAATAGACTAGGATTGCAACTCCTGCCTTTTTGCTTGGTAAAATCTTACATTTGCTTGGTAAATCTTCCTCCATTTCTTTATTTTGAGCCTAGGTGTGTCCTTGCATGTAAGATGGGTTTCCTGAATACAGTACACCAATGGGTCTTGGCTCTTTATCCAATTTGCCAGTCTGTGTCTCTTGACTGGGGCATTTAGCTCATTTACATTTAATTTTAATATTGTTATGTGTGAATTTGATCCTGCCATTTTGTTACTAGCTGGATATTGTGCCTGTTAGTTCATGCATTTATTTCATTGTGTCAGTGGTCTTTTCCATTTGGTATGTTCTTGGATTGGCTGGTACTGGTTGTTCATTTCCTTGTTCAGTGCTTCTTTCAGGAGCTCTTGTAAGGCAGGCCTGGTGGTGACAAAATCTCTCAGCAATTGCTTGTCCATAAAGGATTTTCTTTCTTCTTCGCTTATGAAGCTCAGTTTGGCCTGATATGAAATTCTAGGTTGAAAGTTCTTTTCTTTAAAGATGTTGAGTATTGGCCCCCACTCTCTTCTGGCTTGTAGGGTTTCTGCTGAGAGATCAGCTGTGAGTCTGATGGGCTTCCCTATGTAGGAAACCCTTTCTCTCTGGCTGCCTTTAGCATTTTTTCCTTTATTTCAACCCTGGTGAATCTGAAGATTATGTGCCTTGGGTTTGCTCTTCTTGAGAAATATCTTTGTGGTATTCTCTGTATTTCTTGGACTTGAATGGTAGCCTGGCTTGCTAGGTTGGGGAAGTTTTCCTGAATAATATCCTGAAGAGTGTTTTCCAGCTTGGATTCACTCTCTCCGTCACATTCAGGTCCACCTATCAAACGTAGATCAGGTCTTTTCACATAATCCCATATTTCTTTGAGGCTTTAATCATTTCTTTTCACTCCTTTTTTTCTAATCTTGCCTTCTTATTTTATTTCATTGAGTTGATCTTCAACCTCTGATATTCTTTCTTCTGCTTGGTCAATTTGGCTATTGAAACTTGTGTATGCTTTATGAAGTTCCTGTGCTGTGTTTTTCAGCTCCGTCATGTTGTTTATATTCTTCTATTAGCTGTCTATTCTAGTTAGCATCTCATCTAACCCTTTTTCTAGGTTCTTAGTTTCATTGGGCTAACATGTGTTCTTTTAGCTCTCCAAAGTTTATTACCCAATTTCTGAAGCTTATTTCTGTCAGTTCTTCAGATTCATTCTCCATCCATCTTTGATCCCTAGCTGGTGAGGAGTTGCGATCCTTTGGAGAAGGAGAGGTATTCTGGTTTTTGGTGTTTTCTTCCTTTTTGCTTTGGTTTCTTCCCATCTTAGTGGCTTTATCTACCTGTGGTCTTTGTAGTTGGTGACTTTCGGATGGGGTCTCTGAGTGGACATCATTTTTGTTGCTAATGAAGTTATTTCTCTCTGTTTTTTAGTTTTCCTTCTAACACTCAGGGCCCTCTGCTGCAGACCTGCTGGAGGTCCACTCCAGACCCTTCTTGCCGGGATCACCCATGGGGACTGCAGAACAGTAAGAGTTGCTGCTGGTTTCTTCTTCTGTTATCTTCCTCCCAGAAGGGTACCTGCCAGATGTTGGCCTGAGCTCTCCTTTATGAGGTGTCTCTGGGTATATGGGGGTCAGGGAGCTGCGTGAGGAGACAGTCTGCCCCTTATAGGAGCTCAAGTGCTGTGTTGGGAGCTCCATTGTTCCATACAGAGCTGCTGGGCAGTTACTTTTAAGTCTCCTGCAGCGGAACTCATAACTGCCTCTTTTCCCAGGTGCTCTGTCCTATGAAGGTCAACTTTGTTTATAAGTTCCTGTTGTGCTGTTGCCTTTTTTCATAGATGCCCTGCTCCACATGGAGTAGTCTGGTCACAGTCTCCCAGAAGAGGCATTGATGAGCTGCCGCAGGCTCTGCCCAGCTGCTGTGTGAACGGCCTCGGTAGTGGTGGCTGCCCTTCCATGCACTGAGCTAGACCATCCTGGGTCCAGCTGTGCTTGCTGTGAAACCCTCAATCCAGAGCATTTCAGATTGCCGGTTTTGTGGGGGTTGTACCCACCGAGCCAGATCACCCTGCTCCCTGTCTCTGCCTCCTCCTTTTCAGTTGAATGGGTGGCTCTGTTTCCCAGGCATTCCAGGTGCCAGCTGAAATGGCTACCCAGATTTGTGTGAGTTTCTGTGAGCCAAGCTGGCACCCACTGAAACCACCATGCTGAAAACTCATGGTGCTTTTTGGCCCAGGAATCTCCTCATCTGTGGAGAGTGAAAATCTGTTTGGAAATGCAGTGGGCACTCACCGTCTGCATTGTTCTTGCTGGGAACTGCACTCTGGAGCTGTTCCTATTCGGCAATCTTGGATCCTCCTTTGAGAGCTGGTATTTAATGATGCCTGTCATAGTATTGCTCATACTAGTTAAAGCAATTTAGAATTGGTTGTAATAAACCATCAGTAAAAATAATTATAAATGAGTTGGTTGTCATGAGGCCTGGTATATTAACTATGACTATTAATTTAAAATAAATAAATGACTATTAGAATATAAGATATAATTAAACATTTGCTAAATTCCTCTTATGTGACAAATGTTGTTTTAAGGGATTTACATGATAAATAGTTTTACTAAATCATCTTTTAGCAATTCTGGGAGGTTTACCGATGAGGTAACTGAGAAATAGTTTGTATGCTTATTCTAGATCACATAGTAAAAGTGATAACGTAGAGATAAGCAGTTTCTTGAGTTCTTAACACTACAATAGGGAAATGATTTATTAATATAGAAACAAGTTTCACTATTTCTAGTAAGGTGCTACATGGGAAAAACAATGCAGCATTGTGCATAAAATTTGAAAATAATATTTGAAAATATGAATTGAAATTGTATGGTATTAATTGAAATGCTAATATAAGTTGTATTCGTATGATACATTGTTAGGTGATTTTTCTTCATTCCTTATTTTTAAAAAATTTTATAATATTTTTATGCTCTGACATTTGAAAAAACGATGTTTAAAATCTACTTCAATAGATGTGATGAGCTAAGTTATTTGAACTATCTCGTGTTGAAAGCAACTAAAATGCTTTTAATGTTGTTTTAACTTATTAAATACATGACAACATAGTAAATCCAAGGAAAGTAGGAACAATGCGGGTAAGCATATCTGTGAAACCACATTTACTGAGAACATGTGCCACACTGGAGAAATGGAGCTTTGGATATGATGTCCTGTTGGGGAACAAGGTCAAAATCAAATGCATCGACTGGCCAAGCCTGGGGGTAGGATAGAAGAGAAAGCTGGAACTCCAAATGTCTGCCCTTGTAGGGAAATGATAAACCAGTAATAACCTTCCCCATCTCTACTCTGAGAGACAGAATTTTAAAAATTTTGGCTTCAAGCAGAGAGAAGAGGATAAAAGTCCCTTGGATGGCTCTTTGTGGATCTGTATGAGATAATCTATGTACTCTGAAAATCCCCTTAAGTTACAAATTTAATAGTGAAATCTAAAGAAATAGTGCTGGAGTTGCTTGTCAA
Organism: Callithrix jacchus; assembly: GCF_049354715.1. Classification (NCBI taxonomy): domain Eukaryota; kingdom Metazoa; phylum Chordata; class Mammalia; order Primates; family Cebidae; genus Callithrix; species Callithrix jacchus. Next base: position 81,235,845 of record NC_133510.1, on the reverse strand, counting down.
AAAATAAATGCAAGTGCCCCTGGGGAAATGCACCTCATTCTGTACCTCAAAGAATTCATAAGAATAATAGTCCAAAGAGGATAAACAACTCATGATCAAAACTAACCATGCACACAAAGAAATGACACTGTAATCGAGAACCAATACAATAGTATAACGGAAATCATCTCAAAATGATTATAGACATTTTGATTTATCAGCAGTATCAAAGTCTTGACAAACCTGGCATATTCATAGAACAGGATGAAAGTGAATGTGCTGGAGTCTAGAGCAATAGGGAAGAATGTAAGAGAATGAAATGAAGGAGGTCACACATGGGGCAGGAGAGAGAGGGAGGAGGAGATCCTGAAGAGTCTGAAAGTCCTGGTCAGGGCTCTAGCCTTTAACCTTAAGTGAGGTGGATGGCAATTGAAGGGTTTTAAGCTGAAAGGTCATGTGGACTGATTTATTTGTATGTTAAATATGTTGCCCTGATTGTGAAAGTATGAAAGCAACGAGTCCAAGTAGGATGAAGGGTTTTTGAATAATCAGGTGGTTGATGATAATAGCTTCAACCTAGTGCCTCATCACATTTGGGGATGGCAAGAAGTAGTCAAATTTTTGATACTTTGAAGATAGAGACCATCAGATACTTAGAGACTACAAGACAGACTGGTTGTACTTTTTTTAAATCATGGAAAATAAATCAAGCTTTTGTGATACTTTGAACAGAGGAGTTGTTGATAAAAGTTTACATTCATGATTAACAATTAATATTCCTAGCAAACTTGAGTAGAAAGGAACTCCCTTAACCCACTAAATGGTACCTTCACTATATTAAGAACAAATTTCATACTTAAAAGTGAAACACTGAGAGCTATCCCTTTATATAATGCCAGAAATAAATGCCACCAGGAACATTTTTATTCACCATTTAGCTGGAGGTCCTTGCTATAGCCAGGACAAAAACAATACATAAATGAAGAAATTAAAAACAAAACTCCAATTGTTTAGAGATTCTATCTGTTTAGTAGCTGTGATCTATATTATAAAAGGAATTTACAAGCAAATCGTCAAAATAACGACAGGTTAACAAGTTTGCTAGAGGAAAATCAAAATATAAAAATCTGTTGCTCTTTAATAGTATCATTAACAACTAATTACAAAAAACATTTGGAAAATATACCTTTTATATTATAGTCAGAAATATCAGATACCCATGATTATATCTACAAATATATAAAATATTTACATAAAATTATAAAATTTAATTCAGTGACATTAAAGAAGACCCAAATAAATATAGGTCTATATCATGTTTATGTCAGAAATATCCGATATCAAAAGACTGTAAGTTCTTCCCAGATTTTGTGGATTCAGTACCATCCCAATCAAAATCTTTACTATTTTGGTCAAACTTTACAAGCTTATTTTTTAATGTGCAAAATAATGAAAAAGGCTTATATAGCCAAAATGCTCATGAAGAACAAGGTAGATAGAATTATATTAATATATTTCAATGCTTATTATCAAATATGATTGGAGCAGTGTGGTGGTCATTTTAGCCTACACAAAAAGACAAGAAGAACACAATAGAAAGAAAGAGATGCACACATATATGGATACACCATATGACAGAAATGACATTTTGGATTAGTGGCAAACAGACTTTTCCATAAATGTTCTGGGAAATTATGTATACATATGGAAGAAGAATGAAATTAAATATTTACTTTACACTCTACGTAAAAACCAGCTCCATGTGGATTAAAGACCTCAGTGTGAATGGCCCAGGAGAATTGCAACAATCACTAAGAATGGTGCCCACATAAAAATGTGTCTTCAGAAATTAACCAACAGACTGTCTATCACCAATCAAGAGCTGGATAAAAATTTCAAATCCAAAACTAAACAAATTGGTTACAAAGACCACGGACGAGAGTTTTCTTATAAAGACGTGAAAGTTCTGAAGAGATTTTTCAGGACTTGGTTTGAGGACAAATTTGCTGAGCTTATGCCCATCCTGTCCATATAGAATCATTTTTATAGATTTACAATGTAAATTGCCACGGGCAGACAATCCATGCAATAATATTTGTAATCAAATGGTAAATTTCCACCAAGAATGAGAGATTTCAAATCTGATCAGAAAACCGAAAGATTCTATAAGGATATCCTACCTTTTGGGATACAAAATAAATGTAACATTTGGAGGTCAAAGAACAGAAATCAGTGCTGTGCCCCACTGTGAGAATGATCTCACAATTGTGTCTGCGAAGACCTCTGAGTGAGAGATTTAAAAGGCCTCTATAGAGGACAGTATTTCCGAATCAAGGTAGTGAGGAAATCTTGTATGGATCTCAATAGGACTTCCCAGAAGTTCCCAAACCTTGGTGAACTCCCCAACATATTACCAGATAGCCTGTTAATGACAGAAAGTTAAATTTACTGGAATTTAACTGCTGTAAGGGAAAGCACCACCTTAGCAAGGGCTTAGCAGTGATTCCGAAGGTGAAAATCAGAAGTCTTTTGAGGTCTTGGCATAAGTGTTTTAAGGTGAGGCTTTGGAGTTAGGGAATGAATTGGAATTATGCAAAGCCTGTGACATCATACTTGTGTATTAGTAGACATAACAGTGAAAATCTTGAATTAAGTTTTGAGAAGTTGTCTAATTTTTTTTACATAAGTTTTCTGAAGCAAGCAGTGGCAATATTAATGTATAGTTTTATCTTTCCTAAGCAGAGATTTCCTGGGTACAAACAACTAACTCATGTTGACAACATTCAGTTTCAGTTCTTAGTCCTATATCTATGTTTGATGTAGTTGATTGTAACTCTCACCCTAATATGCTGAAAAGTATAGTAATGTCTTCATCAGTTCAGGCTGCTGTAACAAAGTGCCATAGATTAGGGGACTTATAAACAAGGGAAGTTTGTTTTTCACAGTTGTAGAGTCTGGAAAGTTTGAGATCAGTGTGCTAGCATGGTCAAGAGGTTAGTAGCCTGTTTCAGGTTAAAGACTGCCAGTTTCTCTATATACTCACATGGTGGAAAGAGATCTAGCCAGCTCTGTCCTCTTATTTTTAACTGCACTGATTCTATTTATGAGAGATTCATGCTACACCTCATGACCCTATTAACTCTCCAAAATTCCATGTCCAAATATTATGACATTGGGATTAGGGTTTCAACATATGAATGTGAAGAGACACACAGATTCAGTTCATTCCAATGACATTGTTTAAGTCCAAAAACAAGCAGAACGGTTACATAGTTTAGGGGTTGTTAAGTTACTTAGAGTAACAAATTCTTATCCCAAAACCAGGATAGTAGTTATTTCTGGGATAGGTAGGAAAGTGTTGATATGCAAGGGTACTTGAGAAGTTTCTAGAATTCTGACAATGTTCAGTTTCATGCCATGGTGATGGATATACTGATATTTGCAGTATACTCATTTTTTAAACTGTACTTATATTTAACATACACTGCTGATTGTATGTTATTCTACCAGGCTAACATTAATTAAAATGTGTGCTCTAAATTTAAAATTATATCTTTCTGCTCCTGTTGATAACTGAATTCTAGTTGCTGCTTCCATCTCCTCTTTGGTTCTCTATACCTGAATGACCTTGATAATGTCACATACCTTTCTCTTCTTCATTTTCCTCAAATAAAATCTGAATAATAATATGTAGATTAAAGTCCATAACCTAATAAAGTATAACTTAAATAATACTCATTTTTACATTTTCATTGTTAATAATAATAATAATGATCATGATGACATCTCATCACATTTCTAGGTATCCCTCAGGTATTCTATACACTGATACACAGAGTTCTGTAAATGCATTTTATTTCCTTCTTCTCACTTGTTTTTACTTTTAAATTACTGGAAGATGCCCCAGTGTACTACTGGGAGTCCTTTTTCCCTGAGAGTTACTGTAATTATTCTTCTGCCTTACTAGCTGCTCCCTCGCAGGTGCCTTTGCTGGTTCCTACTCATATCCCCAGCCTCTTGGTATTGAAACATCTCAGGTCTCGGTATTTGAGTCTTTTCTCTTTATGTCTGGATTATATAATCTAATCTCTTGACATTAAATGCTGTCTATAAGTTGATGACCCCTACAATTATATCTCATCCTGGACCTCTGCCTTAAACATCAAACTCCTACTTGAGGTAGGAGCTTGATGTAAACTTCCTACTTGACACTGCTAAGTTGTCTGTTAAATGTCTCAATATTAACATTTCTAAAACTGAACTGAATTTTTCCCCTTCAAATTTGCTCATTCCATAATCCTCCTTATCTCTTTTAAAGACAACTCCAGCTTTCTTGAGAGCTTGTTTGGAGGTTCTAGCAGGGGAGTGCAGCTACTCATATACCTTTGACTGAAGACCACTCCTCCTCTATCGGGGATGGTCGTCCTCTTCGACTGAGTGCGCAGCTTCGGGAGGGAGGCAAGTGGAGCAGTCAGGGAAGAAGGGGAAACCCGCCTAGCCAGCCAGATCAGCCGTAACAACCCTGGCGATCAATGGAGTGACGGATGTTGCAGCCAGATCGCCCTCACATCCAAGACAACTCCAACTTTCTATTTGCTAAGCCCCAACATCTTGGAATGATGCTTAACTTCTCCCATTTTTTCAAATCCCACATTAGATACATCGACAAATTTGTTGATCTCTGCCTTCTGACCACTGTCAACTAAGTTGAAACTTTATTATTATTATTTTGAGAAAGAATCTTGCTCTGTCACCCAAGCTGGAGTGCAGTGGTGTGATCTTGGCTCACTGCAGCTTCCGCCTTCCAGGTTCAAGTGATTCTCCTGTCTCAGCCTCCTGAGTATCTGGGATTACAGACATGCACCACCATTCCTTGCTTAACTTTTGTATTTTTAGTAGAGATGGGGTTTCATCATATTGGCCAGGCTGGTCTTGAATGCCTGACCTCAAAGGATCTGCCTACCTCGGCCTCCCAAAGTGCTGGGATTATAGGTGTGAGCCACCGTTCCCAGCCTGATGCTGGGATAAACCTTCTTCCTCTTTAGCAAATATACAACTTCCTGGAAATTGGCCAATCCAGCAACTGTTAAAGAGTAATAAAGAACACCAGAGATTTAAAAATGGTTTATTAACCTCTTGGGCAAAGGGAAATTTCAAGGGATTTAAAGTATTAGAATTAGTTCATGGTGATTATGCAAATTAAGGATTGAAAATTTGCATTTCAGGTATGTCTCAGATGACTCTAAATGTTTGAACACAGTTAATTAAAACAGCTTCCATGGTTCATTGCTCAGGAAAGTCTTTATTTAGTTCCAGTAATAGTTTAGTGTCCCAGAGTCTCTCAAAGTGCATGGTCTTTTACAAACTTTAGGTGATTTGAACCTGTTATGATGTAACACAAGTTTTAGTAGCTCAAGTGCTATTATGAGTAGAACATTTCTCTTGTATACTATCTGCAGTTATGTATCTAATTTTCTGCACTGAAACAACACACGCTACACTATATACATATTTATTATTCCTGAAGTCAAATTTATTTGCTTTCTCTACTATAAAACTAGTGAGTTTCTTCTCTAAAAAGATGGATTCAACTTTTATGGAGAAAAATCACAACTGTTCATTCATCCACTAAAGTATTTAATATGTAGTTTATGTGAGACATAATACTTTTTACATTTATTTCATTAACTAGAATTTATTATCTTATTCCCTACTTTACCTTTTTCTATCTTTAACTTACCACTAATTAATTTATCTTCTCTAGCTACCATTTAGTAATTTCTTCCTTGCATTATTTCTTGAGGACACATAATTCCCAATAATAAGAGCCTTTGCCAACCTATTCATATTAGCTAAGATGTAAAGCACATCTTTTACTTAATATATATGTATATAGGGGGAAATATCTCTAGCAGGAAGAGTAACCTATTCCAGCCCATTTAGGCCAATAAAAAAGGCCTTCTGTTATTAACATATCTTGACAATTAAAAATCACCATACTTAAAAAAAATTCATTTAGCATTTACTAAGAAATACATAAGTTCGAGGAACTATGCTAAATACTAGGGATGAACAAATAGATCTACATTTCATAGTGGTTCTTCCATAAGACAGCCATTAAGTAAATTATTATGCCAAATTTCTAGTTTGCTCCATTTGCTCTCCAGACTTTAGGAGTAAGGCTCCCCAGGCTGCATTCCTGGGACTGCTGGAATTTTCTGTCATAATTCATTCATTGCCAAGGATTAAAGTTTTCAGCAATTATGAGTAGTTACTAGTAGATCCAAATATATCAAACAACATTTATATATTGAAACAATATATTGGACCTTATTCTTCTAATCAGCAAATAAAAGACCTAAATATGTAGATAGCTAGTGCCCAAGTTTTAGCCTTGTAGATCACTTACATTCTCTCTTGCCACTCCAGTTTTATGTTTGTAGACCTGAAAGAACAGCATCAGCTGGGATCTTATTAGAAATATAAAGTCTAAGGTGTTTTCAACACCTATTGAATCATACATAATGCACCTTTTCACAAAGGTGAAAGTTGATTTTTATGTCCATGAAAATTTGAGAAACTGCTCTAAGTTGTTTTGACTTTGTAAGCCCTTCCTTGAAAGTGATTATAGGTTTTCTTTGTACTTAGTTATATTACTACTTTCAGTGAGAATAAAAAAGAAGGGAAAAAAGGAAAGAAAAATTTCGCTACACATAGGCTTTGTTAGACACTATAGATAAGCCTAGGGTTCTACTGGAATGGTGGCAAAGATAAGTGCCAAAATAATTCAAAAGTTTTGCCACCTGTTGACATTATTGAAAATGCCTTTATAGCAATTGGAAATCCTCATTCAGAAATAATGTAACTTGCCAGCCAGGAGCCTTTTAAACACTTGTAACTAGTTGACATTCACCACTCTAGGCATCAAATGCATTTATGCTCTTGGGGTACAATTTAACTTGAAGTTGACATATTGAATGCAGAGAGAGTTACCGACAGGAAAGGCATGAAGAAGTCCACTTTGAAGGCAAGCATCTTTCAGTTCTGGAACACACAGATTGGCCCAGTCTGAGTCATACTGCTGATTTGTTGCAGAGATAAAATAAACAAATCTGGAATCCCAGATTTTTTAAAAAGTATAGTCCCGGGACTTGCTCTGCTTAAAAAAAAAATCTGGGATTTTTTTTAAGTATAGTCCAAGAACTTGCTGTATTGTTGTAGAGACTTCCCCACACACGACACATCCTTAACCAGTTATTGAAAATGCCTTTACAGCAATTGGAATATGATTAATCATAGTATGATTAAGTATGTGTGATTAAGTATGTGTGGTGTGTGGGGAAGTTGCTACAACAGTAGAGCAAGTCCTGGGACTATACTTTAAAAAAAAAAAAATGCTGAGGCTTATTTCCCTCTACTTACCCCTAAGAAAAATAGTCTGAGGCCTGTGTTTCATTTTCATCACTGCAAACTTGGATGCTATGTCTTCCTACTAGAGCTTACTGATTTCCCAGAGTTGAGATACAATTAAGAAGGTAGTGTGAGTGTATGCATGTGTGTATGTATGTAAGTATATATATGTATATATGTGTATATTTATGTATATATGTGTGTAGTTACTAGTAGATCAAATATGTCTAACAACATTTATATATTGAAACAATATATATATACATATACACATATATGTATGTGCATATATACACACATATGTGTATATATTTACATATATGTGTATATGTATACACATACATGTATTATAGAAAGACAGAAATGGGTTAATCTGACATTATGTTTATTAGACTTAGACAAAGCTATTTTTTTATTTTGAGAAATTAATTTTTCTGCATAATGGTTCATTATTGTAGAATTGCAGCCTGAGCTATGCAAATGTCAAGGAAATCTGTATTATTTACTCTTCAGTGCTCCGGCAATGCATGTACTCACAATAAGGTTTTTTATATTCCCTCAATAAGTTGTCTGTATTGCTTTTTTATGCTGTTTTCAGTGCCTCAAAACACAAATAAGATTATTTATATGATGTGTAAATCACTTCCACCCACAAAAGCTTTACTTTTGAATCCTTAGGAAAGTGTGATTTAAAGTTCTCACTATTCTTTTTTTAGAGGAATGAGCAAAAAAATATGTAATATAATAGTCATTGCTTCCAAACTATAAAATGAATTTACTGAAGCATAGCCTATTGATGTCATATGGAGACATTCAAAAAGTACATTATTAGATATTGTTATGGTTTTAAAGAATATTATGTCAGAATTTCTTTTGTTGCTTTATATGTAAATACACATATAGACACATACACATATATGTATATGTGTATATGTTTATAGATATAATAGCTCAAACTTTCTTCTTGCCACTCTGTGTAGCATCACTTTTATGTGTTGTGGCAGAGATTAGCTATTCTCTTTTCTCCTGTGTATATGGCTAGACTTCATTTCTAGATTACATTATACTTAGAAATGTCCAGTCGATTGAGGTCTATGCTGAAGAAAGCAAAATCTCTAACAGATTGGGTTCCTGAATGACTGTCTGGAGCAGAAATACAATCCACTGCACATACCACACACACTTTCTGTCCCCCAGTGCGAACTGGAATTTATGTGAGCAAGAAGTAAACCTCCATTACGTTCAACCACTGAGATTTGGGGGTTGACCTGGCAAGGTACCCAGCACTGCTATCTCTGATACAGAATAAACATGCATCTGGGAAAAGCATATATATCTCAAGAAATTATTAGTTGCTATTCCTAATCTTACTCCTTTCGCACCTCATACACATTTTTTGTTATATCTAGAGGAATTATGTGAACACAAACAGGAAGAACAAAGAAGAAATAAGACTAAAAATATCACAGGGAAGGGAGGTGTAAATGCAAAGAGGCTTGATCTCATTGAGTGGGTGGCTAGGGTCAGTCTGTATGAATTTCAAGAAATCTCAGATTTATCAGTAGCCTTTTAAAATTTAAATGCCATCTTCTATTGCTAAAGCTGATTTGTTACTTTAACTTCTACCTTCGTCTGTCTACTCTGGCTCCCATTTTACCTACCACATAAACATAGGACTACTTCCTCAAGGGCAACTAGCACTCCAGAAGAGAGTCGAGGCTTCCTTCCCCCGACCCAATCCTGTTAATAACATTTTCCTTGATCATAGTAATATTTCTGTAAACAATATTAAAGTTAAATAGCTTTTAATCCTCTTGGGTCTGGTTCCACATTCTCCTTCTGAGATGGTTTTTCTGTGCCTCTTATAGTGAAAAAGTCATTATCCAATTATTGAGAGTCTACTAAGGAATATATCCGACATTGGGGTCACAGGGAAATAAGGCATATCCACCTGTGAGCAGCTCTTAGTTTTCTATAAGAAGCTGGGTGTAAAAACCAATTCCTTAAGAAAAATGTGATGAGTTCTATAATTGAAGTGAATACACATAGCTATGGAAACACAGAAAGATAAAAAGTGATTCTGGCAGAGGAAGCAAAGCAAGCTACAGGAGGTGATATTTATACTAGGCTTTCAAAAATGGGTATGAACTTATATAAGTGAGTGGAAATATGTCCTGGGTAGATGAAAGATCATGAGCAAAGGAATAGAAACAAGGTTCAGGGTGTACTCTCATTAGTAAAGGGTACATATTGCTAGGGTGAGAGGATTTGGGTTTACTCTGAAAAGGAGTTTATGGTGTTTGTTCAGGCTAGCATGTTAAAAAAGTACTGGAAAAAGTGTGCATATTCACATATGTGCCTTAGACTACATCTTTGGCATAGTAAGATAGGTAGTGAGAGATAGGATAAGACAATCAATTAGAAGTTTATTTCAACAATTTACAAAGTGAAGATAGTGGTGTAGTCTATAATAGCAGTAATGGGGTCTGTGAAAAGTACACAGGAAGTGCTCCTGTGACATAGATTGGGAAGGATATGGTTATAGAATAAATATGAAAAGTGAAGGATGGCTATGTAGAATATATATCCCAAGGAGGAAAATGAGTGAATCCATATAGAAGACTGGGTAAAGCCATGGAAGTTGATAAATTTCATTGGTATGTAGATTGAAAAGAGAACATCAACCAGGTGTTCACCAGGTAGTTCAGAGTGATAGGAGCAAAACAGCAGTGTTCAATGTCACTGAAACCTCAGCAAGGACTAATTTCTAAAAAAGGAAAATGATGGACAGTGTTGCCTCAGATGTGGTCAAAAAAATAAAAAACAACCACACACCAAAAACAAAAACTGAGCATGATCAGGTAGAATTGTGTCCAAGGAAAAGCAAATTATAAGTAGATGTTGGAAGAGACTAGAATATTTCCAGTATATTTATATATATATCTTAACAGTTAACTTCCAAATTAATTTACTACTTTTTTATCTAACACATAAAAAAAAACATAAAACTATATATAGAGAAGGAGGAGACTTGTGTTGTGCACTAAATGCTGTGTCTCCCTGAAATCCATATGTTGAAATCATAACACACAATGTGATGACCCTTAGAGGTGAATCTTTTGGGAGGGATTAGTGTCCTTATAAAAGAGACTGCAGAGAGTTCTCTACCCATCTTTCCATCATATGAGGATAAAAAAAAAGAAGGCTATCTGTAACCTGGAAAAGGGCCCTCACCAGAACCAGGCAACGCTGGCACCCAAGTGATCTCATATTTCCTGCCTCCAGAAATTTAAGAAATATATTTATGTTGTTTATAAGCCACCCAGTCTACGGTATTTTGTGATAGCAACTCAAAGTTACTAAGACACTTGGTATGCTGAAGACTTAAATCAACTTAATAGTTTACCATGTATATCTACAGCCAGATCTCCATAAGAAAACCATTTCCAAATACCACTTTAAGTGTTCTTAAGTAATCTTACCTACACCCTCAAACCTCTGACACAAAATGTTAAAAGAATTTTTTTGGGTTTTGTCATTAGTATCTCCACTATATTTGTGTAGTACCAACTGATTTCAAGCAAACATCAATGTAATGTTATGCCAAAGTATGCTATAAATACAATGATACAAAATGAATCAAAATCTTTTAAACATGTCAAGAAATGGTGGGAAAATTCTGGTGGTAAATCTCAGAAAATTTGAATTTAAGAGTGAAATATAAATTTGAAGGCAATTAATACAAAAGCAGATCTATGGATTATAGTAAGGCATGAATAAGATTTGACTAAAAGATGCAATTTAACAATAGAATGTGTCTGCAGAGTGTAAGTCTTATAACAGATGAGATTTAGATTGTAAAAGTCATAATGGTCATTTCTGACCATTCCATTTTTTTTATTATACTTTAATTTCTGGGGTACATTTTCAGTATTTGCAGGCTTGATACATAGGTATACACCTGCCATGGTGGTTTGCTGCATCCATCATGCCGTCATCTACATTAGGTATTTCTCCTAATGCTATTCTTCCCCTATTCCCCCACTAACTGCTATCCCTCCCCTAGCCCCCCATCCCCAACAAGCCCCAGTATGTTATGTTCCCCTCCCTGTTTCCATGTGTTCTCATTGTTCAACACCCCTTATGAGTGAGAACATGCACTGTTTGGTCTTCTGTTCTTGTGTCAGTTTGCTGAGAATCATGGTTTCCACCTTTATCCATGTCCCTGCAAAGGGCATGAACTCATCCTTTTTCATGACAGCATAGTATTCCATGATGTATATGTGTGACATTTTCTTTATCCACTCTATCATTGATGGGCATTTGGGTTGGTTCCAGGTCTTTGCTATTGTGAACAGTGCCACAATGAACAGGTGTGTATCTTTATAATAGAACGATTTATAATCCTTTGGGTATATACCCAGTAATAGGTTTGCTGGTCAAATGGTATTTCTAGTTCCAGATCCTTGAGGAATTGCCACACTGTCTTCCACAATGGTTGAACTAATTTATACTACCACCAACAGTGTAAAAGCTTTCCTATTTCTCTACATCCTCTCCAGCAACTGTTGTCTCCTGATTTTCTAATGATCACCATTCTAACTGCATGAGATGGTATCTCAATATGGTTTTTATTTGCATTTCTCTAATGATCAGTGATGATGAGCTTTTTTTCATATGTTTGTTTTCTGCATAAATGTCTTATTTTGAGAAGTGTCTGTTTATATCCTTCACCCACTCTTTGATGGGGTGTTTTTTTTTCTTATAAATTTTAGTTCTTTATAGATTCTGGATATTAGCCCTTTGTCAGATGGGTGGATTGCAAAACTTTTTCCCATTCTGTTGGTTGCCAGTTCAGTCTAATGATAGTTTCTTTTGCTATGCAGAGGTTCTTTAGTTTAATTAGATCCCATTTGTCTATTTTGACTTTTGTTGCCATCGCTTTTGGTGTTTTAGTCATGAAGTCCTTGCACATTCCTATGTTCTGAATAGTATTTTCTAGATTTTCTTCCAGAGTTGATATAGTGTTAGGTCTTATGTTTAAATCTTTAATCCATCTGGAGTTAATTTTAGTATAAGGTGTAAGGAAGAGATCCAGTTTCACCTTTCTGCATATGGCTAGCCAGTTTTCCCAACACGATTTATTAAATAGGGAATTCTTTCCCCATTCCTTGTTTTTGTCAGATTTTGAAGATCAGATGTTGTAGATGTGTGGTGTTACTTCTGAGGCCTCTGTTCTGTTCCATTGGTCTATATCTCTGTTTTGGTACCAGTACCATGCTGTTTTGATTAGTGTAGACTTATAGTATAGTTTAAAGTCAGGTAGCGTGATGCCTCCAGTTATTTTTCTTTTCCCCCTTAGAATTATCTTGGCTATGTGGGCTCTTTTTTAGTTCCATATGAAATTTAAGGTGACTTTTTCCAATTCTGTGAAGAAAGTCAATGGTAACTTGATGGGAATAGCATTGAATCTATAAATTACTTTGGGCAGTATGGTTATTTTCACAATATTGATTCTTACTAACCATGTGCATTGAATGCTTTTTTCATTTGTTTGTGTTCTCTCTTATTTCATTGAGCAGTAGTTTATAGTTCTCCTTGAATAGGTCCTTCACATCTCTTTTTAGTTGTATTCCTAGGTATTTAATTCTCTTTGTAGCAATTGTGAATGGGAGTTCACACATTATTTGGCTCTCTGTTTGTCTGTTATTGGTGGATAGGAATGCTTGTGAATTTTGGACATTGATTTTGTATCCTGAGACTTTGCTGAAGTTGCTTATCAGCTTAAGGAGATTTGGGGTTGAGACAATGGGGTCTTCTAAATATACAATCATGTCATCTGCAAGTAGAGACAATTTGACTTCCCATTTTCCTAAGTACCCTTTATTTCTTTTCTTTTCTTTTCTTTCTTTCTTCCTTATTTTTTCCTGATTGCCCTGGCCAGAACTTCCAATCCTATATTGAATAGGAGTGGTGAGAGAGGGCATCCTTGTCTTGTGTCAGTTTTCAAAGGGAATGCTTCCAGTTTTTGCCCATTTAGTATGATATTGGCTGTGGGTCTGTCATAAATAGCTCTTATTATTTTAAGATACATTCCATCAATACTTAGTTTATTAACAGTTTTTAGCATAAAGGCCTTCTCTGCATCTATTGAGATAATTATGTGGTTTTTGTTATTGGTTGTTTATGGATTACGTTTATTGATTTGATGTATGTTGAACCAATCTTGCATCTCAGGGTTGAAGCCTACTTGATTGTGATGGATAAGCTTTTTGATGTGCTGTTGATTCAGTTTGTCAGTATTTTATTGAGGATTTTAACATCAATGTTCATCATGGATATTGGCCTGAAATTTTCTTTTTAGTTGTGTCTCTGCCAGGTTTTCGTATCAGGATGATGTTGGTCTCATCAAATGAGTTAGGGAAGATTCCTCTTTTTCTGTTGTTTGGAATAGTTTTAGATGGAAGACCATTCCATTTTCAAACATAAATTAAAATTGCCTTCCAACAAATATATTTGAGAGATGTCTATGATTTAGGAATAGAAAAATTTGTGTTGTAATCATTTAAAGCATTTTTCAATCACACTGATCAGCTATATAATACCATTATTTAAAAGTAATTTTGTTCCTTCCCCTTTGTAAGCATTTGTGTTTTTTGAGTACATCAAACTGCATCTTTTCTGGAAAACACACACACGCGCGCACGCACACACACACACACACACACCTCAAAAAAACCTCTAAGGAGAAGAAATTCTTTTTGTGCTCGCCCCCAAAGAAATTGATAGTCCAGACTATACTTCTAATTTATCTTAGATTTCTTCAGTTTGATATTTTTCTTAAGCCTTAGATTCTGTATATACAGAACTCAATTCCCTTTTCCCAATCTTGTTCATTTTTTTTTTTGGCTTTCTTAATTCTATTTACTGATACCAGGATTAAGTCATGTCTTACTCCTTCCTTTCTTTACCTTCAATTTCTACTTGGTGACCAAGTCCTGCTGGTTCTCATTCTGATTCTTGTTTCCTTCTTGCATCTTGTACTTGTTGATATTTTCTTTATCTTCCCCCTGATTGCTCCAGTTTCCTAATTTGTCTTATCCAGATTCTCTCCAATCCACTCAAGACCTTATTGTCAGTTAAATCTTATTGAAATTTAACTCTTTTTAAAGTTTACTGAGGTATGATTTACATATGGAAAGTGGAACATATTTAACATATATAAATTGGTTGAGTTTGGAGATTTGTATATACCCATGAAACTAGCACCACAATCTATGCTGTAAACTTATATATCACCTTCAGAGGTTTTCTTCTACCCTCTTTATTATTAGTAGTAGAAGTGATAATAACACAACATACGATCTACCCTCTTACCAAAATTTTAAGTATATAATACAGTATGTTAACTACACACATTGTATATACAGTTGACCTCTAAGACCTCATCATCTTGTATATTGGAGGTTAATTCTGACCATATCAGTTCTTTGTTCAAAAATCTCCAATGGCTCTCTTGTGAAATATGGACAAACTCAAATGTCTTTGCTTTGTATTCAGTATTTTCTACATAATTTTTACGATTTTGTGATTACTTTCTTTTAGGCACTCCAGTTCTCACTAACAGCAAAGTATTTCTTTGTATACATTCCCTTTTTTTTATTGCTTTCATCAGTCTCCTGTCCTGTAATGTCCTATGCCCATGTCCTCCCATCATATTTACTAGTAATTTGAATCCCATGTAGATGTCATCAATTTTTTCTCTGAAGCTCAATGGCACTTTTTTCATTATATCTATATTACACTTATATTTATCCAAGGTTTCCTTGTGACTAAAATTTGAGGTAAATGAATATTGTTTACATCAGAGGGACAACAATGCCTTTCAGTTGAATATTATCATTATTATTTCTTGTGCTTAGGCCGCTGCCAGAGTTAGTGATTCTGTGTAACTCATTCACCTCTTTTCTTTCCTGTTAAAAGCAAAAACATACAAACATAGACCCCATAAGGATACTAACAGGGATCCTTCTCATGTTCTAATGTCAAGAAATTTGACTCTCCAATGACCCCGCTGTCAATTCAGGTCTGGGCTTCCCTTTACAAGTTCAAAAATTCAGCAGAAGCTTTGAAAAAAACACTTTGAAGAGTCAGATTAACTTACTAGACCACACAAAATGTTTCATCTTTTTCATCTGTAAGTATCTGAGATGATGGAGGGTTTAAGAAAAAGAAGAACCTTTTCTTTGTACCAACACTGGTCTAAGAATCATAAATAAATTATGAAGCATGGAAAGATTAAGAAACTTCCCCAATGCTACATGGTTAGGAAGTGATAGAGCTGAAAAGAAGGCAGATCTTTTCAGTTAAAATATGTGAGATTCTATTGTAATAAATTAATCAATAAATCAAGTCAAAATTTCAACAACTTGACCCAACTGTCCTCAGCACCAACTTATTTCAAATGCTTAAAGTGGAAATTACTTGCAAAGAGCAAAATCAGGCTGAAATGTAAGCCTGTCTATGAGCTCAACTTTAAGAAATCTTTCATGTGTAGCCACAATTTCCAGATTCAGTATTTACTCATTTTAAAATAACTCTCTTAATTATATAAAAATGAATGATTCTTTGCCATTTAACCCACAATGTTACTGAAACATGGGACAGAGTTACCACATTAAAGCTAAGCTAAAAGACAAAAGACCATCAGAGACTGAAAAAGATCAAGGTTCAAATTCCAGGTTTACCATTGACCGAGGGTATGGTCTTATGTCAGTTACTGAACTCTTCTGGGCTTCCATCTTCTCATCTATAAAACGAGGACAATGGCACTGACTCAATATTATTATTGTCAGGAATAATAAAGTAAATAATATATGACCTGTGGCTATAAAATTGCCTGATCTTGGGAATGCAGTGTCCTGGATTAAAATTCCATTTCTGACCCTAATGTGTGTGTAACACTGGGGCAGTTACCAGTTTTCTCATCTTTAAAATGGTAATAATAATAATAATAATAATATCTATTGAACTTTATAAGATTGTGGGAAGACTAGAAGTAAAATACAGAAAAGCAGTAGTTGAACTGACATACAGTAGGAGCTTAATATGCGGTTGATCTGAATATGAATACTGTCATTTTTTAATATCTGTAAAAGAGTCTAAATCTTTTTTTGAGACATTATTAATTATCCCTGACTTCAATCAGCTTAAATCTCAAACAAAATAATCACACATTATTCATCTCTTCTTTTAAATCACTTCACTGACTCACTAGCGCCTTTTGTGTAACATTTTAATTTGTATTCCTAACATTTCATGTATCTGCACAGCAGGATTACTAAGCAGCTCTTAGTCTTTCCTATAGGTTGTTCCCTAGGCACTAAGGAAAGGAGACCTAGCTCATTAAACCATGTAGTTTGCTTTTTGCAGTATAGAAAATTGAGAAAAACCGTTCTTGCAATCTGACTTCTCAAATGGAGTTTGTTACATAATATGGAATTGATTATTCAGTTTCCTCATTATCTTTTTTTTTCTTCTGACACTCAAAATCCCTACTTTCATTTTTCTCTCCCTGCATATCTTTCAACAGCTGTCTTAATTGGAATAGCTCTGGAGCTTAATTAAAACAATAAGAATCTAGTTTATTCAATTTGTCCACAATATAAGCTTGCAGTGATTATTGATGTGGGCATTAAATTTATACATTCTCAACTCCAGTGGGCTAAACAACATTTTCCCTTGTAAATGCCTTAATATCCTTGTTGAAGGATTTAATTGATATAAGGAGACAACAACAACAAATCTCTGGGTCTTAACTGTTACAGACTAATGGAGGAGAAGAGAGAAGTGTTATACCATGCACATAAATGTATAACTCATCTGCAGGATATCAGACTTTTGAAAAGCATATTATTTGTATTAAAGATTTTACTAAAATTTAATATTCTTGTGCCTTGATTATGTCAAGGTTTGAACCAAGATGAACTTTAATAGCCATAGGTACTACTAACTTTATTCTAATGACAATGAGAATAATGAATGGGTTATTTTTTCTGGTAAGTGGCAAAAGATGAAGCAGGGTAGACAAGCAAGGGTTGAACCAAGATGAACTTTAACAGCCATTGGTACTAGTAACTTTATTTCAATGACAATGAGAATAATGGATGGATGATCTTTTCTCGTGACCTCACAGTTCTCTTTCTCTTATGGCCAACACATACCTCTTATTAAGCACCTTCTCTGTGCTAGCAGAGTACTAGGCATTAGAGCAGACAGGCAAGACAGTAGACGACATACTCATTTGTCCAACTGTTTTATCAAGCATCTACTGTGTGATCTGTGCTAAGGGTACAATGCTGGGGAAAATACAGATAGGACTTCTGCTCAAATTGAGCTCTAATGAAATGCATGTTCCTGTAGAGAGAGGCTTCTAGTACTTTGGGAGCACAAAAGAGAGGCACCTAAAGTGATTTCTGTCTCTATGCAGTAACCATGTAATGGAGTGTTGTTAAGACAGATTTTCCAGAGATGAATAGGAGAAAGAGGAAGAAGTTTTACAAAGACAAGAAGAGAGAAAGGCTTTAGGGTGTTTAGGAACTACTATAAAAGATGTCAACTAGCCAATAATTGACTGTAGAAAAAAACCTGTGAACAACAGAGAAAAAGCCCCCTGCTCAGAAAAGGTTTTCTTTCCAGTTCACAAAAACAACAGATTTATTGGTTTGTTAAATATAAAACCAGTCACATTCATTTACATTAGGTTAAACTTGACAGGATCTAGGGACTGGAAAAGGGGACATTACTATTTTAATTTTAAATGACTTTATTTCTATATCTATAATAGAGAATAAACAAAGGCTTATGATAGTTCTGCAGCTGGTAAAGGGAAGCATGGTGCAGATAACTATTTTTATTTAAATGGATGTGTTGTATTCATAGAGATTAGGGCAGGGTGCTGCAGCTGCAAGAGGGAATTTAAAATTAGAGCAGCTTCAATAGTGTTCACAATTTCATCCAAATTCCTAAGCATTGCTCTATAGTAAGCATTTTTTTTTTTTGCGTTGGTGATATATGGGCATGTGAATGCATACACAGTTAATATTTTCATGAGAAATTGAGACTCAACTGCTCTCAGATCTGAAAATAAAATTATTGTCAGATAGTAATCTCTTTCTGTTTGTATACATAGCTTTATAATCATGTCAAAACTGCCACCTCATAGTTTCTATTTCTACAAATAATGAAGCATCATTCAATTCCCAGTACTTGAACAGGTACTGTTTGTTCCACATACAACAGAATTACAAAAACTTTGTTTAGTGTTACCTGACCAAAAATAATTGTTGCATTTCAAAGAGTAGCTTATGTAACTCAGGTGTCCTAGATTTCTCCAGGCTTCAAGGGTCATCTTTTTGTTTAAAGCCTGAATAAGAATAGTTCAAAACCTCACCCTGGTGTCCACAGAGGTTTTTTATTTTTATTTTTTTTAACTGGGTTTCCTTCTTCATATATTTCTGGGAATCTTCACTTAAGTCTGAGGCTGCATAAATCATAGTATCCAGCCTCGCTTGCTAGGGTATTATCCACTTCAATGATAATAGCATCACTTTCTATGTGTAGAGCCTTTTACAAAGCACTTGCTCATTCATCATCTCGTTTATCCTCACATTGTCTTGTAGGTAATGTGACTGAGATGCTAATGACACATAGATATAATTGTGACTTAGACCGATATTTCATGATCCTCACTTCTGTGCTCAATCACATACTATATTGTCTCGAGTTGGAAGGTTGTTCTAGTCAAATGACCTGATACCTGTGAGAAAACACTAAGAATGGTAAATTAGTTTCCAAATAAATTGATGTTGTTTTATTTCATTACTGTGTTTGACACAGTTAAAGGTGTGACAGGCAAAGCTCTCTTCCATTCCATTCTTTGGATAATGACCAGATTAATCTCTCTGCATGTTGCATCTATTATACTGCCAAGCATATAAGGATGTTTTATTCTGAAACTTCTTTTGCTTACAGTCCAAGACATTGAATCATAATAGTGCTTGAAGTTTCTTAGCTCTAAGAAGAACTGGCTGTGTTACATATCTCTGCAGATTGCCCATCCTTCTCGGCCAGGCTCTCAGTGTCTCTCAGGAGAGTAGATCTGCCACTGGTAAAGTTTGCAAAACAACAAGGCTACTGATTGATTTAGGAAGTGACAAATGTGTCAGCATTCCCCTGTGAGAAGATATGGAAATCTGGCTTGTCCAGATATCCTTGGCAACTGCAGCAAAGTCTTTTCAATTGTGGTAAGTTGTAGTCTTGCTAATTCAAAAGGAATTCATGCATGGCCCAATTTGCTGCCAGTCTTGCATAGAAACATCCAGTAATAACTCTATGGAAGTGAGTAGCATTTGCTTTACAATCTCTCAAAGGCCAAAATTAGAATTCCTCCTTTCTGGAGAGTCACGTGCCATGGCCTGAGAGAGCAAAGGGGTCAATCTGCAGGGAACAATAGCACCCCCTAAGGGCTTGGGCTTGGAAATGAAATAGAAGAATTTGTCTTCAAAAAACATGCTCCATATTTCTGTATGTTCATTTTGTGCTAAACAGTTTATTCTTTAATGATCTGCCTCCCTCCAATGTGATTTACCTGAAGTTCTTCAACATCTTCACATATACCACTCTTCCACTTCTGACTTACAGTCTTGGTCTCCCTTCTTGCCTTACTTTAATTATGACTCATATAATGCAAACTGTTGTGTTATTGTCTTCAACAAAGATTTCACTGCTGTTTTTGGCTCGGTTTTATTTCACTTACTTAAATGAGGTGAAACCATTATGATACAACCTATTATCCACTTGACTTCTTTATAAATGTAGGTATTTAAACACATATTGTATTTAAGAATTCATGATATTTTATAGATAAAAATAATTAAAATTAGAAGTAAGGGATGAAAAAAGCTAAGGTCTTTGAGAATAGAAAAATATTAGTCATAAATGAATATGCATAGTTTATAAATCATAACAAATATGCCTTCTTTGAGGTTTATAGTATATAATTCTATAACTGACTTTTACAATAATTTTACATACTTTTCAAGAGAATATTTCAATTAATGATTCTTTAGTAGTATAAGTTTTGATTGAGAGTAATATATTATTAATCTGTTTTTATGAATAAATTAATATATTAAAAGGGAGATTGTTCAACTTGAGCACCTACTTTCCATAGCCTATCAAACTCTAGGGTTTCTTGTTTAAACTACCACCGGTTTGTATGCCTCAAGAAAACTTACCTCACCTTTTGCTAGATATTCAAATATAATAACCATGAAAACTATCATCATCATTAATATCAACCGATTTTGTATCTTTATCCTTTGTGAAAGAAAAATCCATGTTCCCTGAAAACTCAAATCTTCTAAAACCTTGCTATTGAAATATACAGAGATACTGTATTATGAGTCTGTAGGGTAGGAGGGAACTATAATTAAGAATAAGATAAAACATAAAAATAAAATTATATGACTCAAAAGTGGATGAGTGATTTTCAGCTGTAGTGGATATTTGTCATGTTTGGCTTACCCCAAATCATTTAAATGCCTCTTGGGTATTCAGGGCATTTCCCACACTCTGAGTCCTATCCTGCTATGGTAGATCCCAGGATTTCTTGTGCCAGCCCCATTTGCAGATAGAGCACAGGGAAGTGGCTCTGCCAGTTAAACTGTTTGAGGGAGCTAGAAGAAACAACAGGAACCCTTATGGGACAAGCAGGAGAAACGAGGCATGCACAGAATCCATCTTTCCACGAGCATGGTGGTGAAGGAGTGTGACCCTTTGAAGGTAGTAGTGGTGGAAGTTTGTGGTTAGTCCATTAGTATTATCAGTGTCAACTGTGTTGACTCCAACAACTGTGCTATTTGTGTGCTGGTTGTGTGTGATGGCATTTTTTTTTCTACAACAGATCACATGGCATGGTTAGGAAGTTTTCCTGGCTGAGTTTTGGATCTCTAGAAGATACTTTGGGCTACCTAATGTACCTTAATACATTTCTGAATTGTTTTCAACTGAGTATACTAAGTTGAACTGGCATACTAAGCAATGATTTTTTTTTTCATTGTATTTGAATACAGTCTTCTCCTAGTCCTGGTCTCATTTGTTGACTTCCTAATATATTGTTCAGTACAATATTGAAGTCATCATCCATTGGTCAACTGCAGCCCACCTGCTTTTGCAGTGTTTGTGTACACTCTTAGCTGTTGTTCTTTCTTTTTCAAAGCATCTGTCACTTTTTTTTATTACTTATTGCTTATCTCACTGTCATCCTGCAAAATGTAAGCTTTGTATATTTTATAACAGGTCATAATCTGTTTCGGACACTGATGTATCCTAAGTGCTCCAGCAGTGTCTGGCACACAGTCAGGACTCAATAAATATTTCTGAATGAATGAATTTCCAAATAATACATCAATTAATTTTTGTGGTTCCAAGGGACCTATGGAGAAATGGTTCCTAATGGTGTTTTAAATAGAAATATGCTACAGCAAGATGAAAATCTGTATCATTAGTCTGTTTGTCTTCTACTAAATACTGTGCCATTATTTAGGTGTTCTTCTGATGATCCTTGTACGTACCTACCAATGGTCTATATGAAAATGTTTTCTTGGCATTAAAATCATATTATTAAGTAGGTACTATATTCCAAAATATTCCATTATTGAGACAAGTTTACTGTTATTTCAAAATAAGTGACAGAAAAAAATGTGAATAGAATTGACATCAAAACAACTAAGAAGCAGATTAAAAGAGAAAAGCTAAATATTTCAAAATTATGTTCATAAATAAAGTAAATGTAATTTGAGGAAGTTTATGAATGTCTCATCACTCACATAAACATGGTTTTCTTTTAACATGATTCATATTTGGATCAGATTTTGTTTCTCTTTCGATATAGAATGGGAAGTATATTCCGAGGGACTGGAAAATGAACCTACAAAGTGTTTTGCCAAATGCAGATTATTGACAACTAATACAAGTTATCTTAGTAAGGACTTCTTAAATTTAAGGGAAATAAATAACAAAAGGAAAAAGAGGAAGACTATGAACACATTGATCACACATCACTATGAATCAGAAAATGTGCTAGGTGTTTTATGGATGTACTTTTACATATGCAATTTTACATAATTTTCATTATTATGTAAGATATATGTAGTAGGTATCATTATTAATAATTGATAAAACCAAGCAATTGAGAATTATCTGACTCCATGAGGTTAGGAAACAGGAAATTTACAAAATTCAGACTTTAAAACTGTTTGAATTGCACTTCACTGACCCACTAAAGATAAGGCTAATGGGAAATTGCCATTAGGGCATTTGTTACCACTTAGTAACAATAAGAAAAATGATCTCTAAATAGACCTGAAAACTCTTAAAGGAGTTGGAGAAAACTACAGTCTTAGACATGTCAGCTGCCATGCTCAAGAGAATTGTCATAAAAAGGAATGTTGATTATTCAAATGCTAAGAGAATAAAGTGGACCCAGAGAAGTTTAATTCAAAAACACATTTTCATCCCTGGCAATCTAATTTGCATTCTCGAACTTCAATTTTATTAACATAAATAGAAATATAACATGACAAAGACATGAAGGAGGGTGATCAAATAAGAGAAATTATCTGTCTTTGTTTACTTTCTAAACATCATAAATAACTTCCTAAAATTTCATTTCTTGGTAAATAACACTCTACCTGGATTTTTGAGGTACTGCTTATAAACAAAATCTTCATTCAAATAACAAGTTCTTCTATATTAAATTTCCTATGTAAGTCAAATTTTCTCCCCAGAGACAGTTCTTGTCCCAGCAAGACCTAAGCCCTAAATTCCCCCTAAGAGACTAATCAAATTGCATCAATTTGAGAGACTCAAGATTTGAGTTTCTAGAGAAAAATGTATACACTTGTATTCACAAATGTATTTAATGTAATAAAACTTCATATTATAGTACATTTCAGCTGAAACTTTAAGATGTTGTCATTGAAGATGTTATGTTAAATGTATACTTACATCCTAGGACATTTTCTATAAAACCAATATATTCCAATAAATATATCATCAAAATAAGAAAAATAAACTCCATTGTACAAATCTGCAAGTTTTAAGAATGCTTTGTACATCAGTTCACTAGACTTTTGTCTAAAAAAATCAACCAACCAAAAAAGATATTCAAGAGTTTTCAAGTGTGGCAGCATTTTTCTGCATTTGATTAAATGAGAGATGGAAATGTCTCATCCATATTGCATTTCAAACTAAAAGCATAATCTAGGGATTGAATTTATTAACAGAGCTTAATGAACTCCTTGTAAACTAATCTTTCTCTAATCTAAGGATTAGAAGCTATTAATTATATCACAAATTAGCAATATATTAACTTTGTCATTAAAAGTCAGCCATGAAACAGATGAATGAATATTGTTTGTTTTTCAAAAATATGAAAAGTTAAACTGATAGTAGACAAGAGGTTCCTTTCTCTGAAGGTTAACTTTATATTTCAGATGATTCTAAGTCCTAACCATCTTGGGGTACTATAAATAGGTCTTTTGCCACCACCAACTTCATTCTAGTGAAACTTGGTTTTTATAGGTGATTTTCAAAAAATCTATGTAAATAGTTTGAATATTTGGGAGCCCTTCATACATGGGTATACTGGTATCACTGGGACACTGAATGGCTTTACTTCTGTTGGGCTATTACTATACTCTATGTCAAATTCATATCCCTATTTTTTTAACAAATGCACTAATTCAGTGTGCTCTGTGGAATAGTAGCATCTCCATTGGCCAGGAATTCATTAGAAATGCAGACCCAGGCCTATCTTTAAACTATTAAATCCAAATATACAGTTTAACCAAAGCCTCAGGTGATAAATACACCTTAAAGAACAAAGAGAGTCAATTATTATGTAATTATTTTAAAATATTTTAACTCGGCCGGGCGCGGTGGCTCAAGCCTGTAATCCCAGCACTTTGGGAGGCCGAGGCGGGTGGATCACGAGGTCAGCAGATCGAGACCATCTTGGTCAACATGGTGAAACCCCGTCTCTACTAAAATTACAAAAAATTAGCTGAGCACGGTGGTGCGTGCCTGTAATCCCAGCTGCTCGGGAGGCTGAGGCAGGAGAATTGCCTGAATCCAGGAGGCGGAGATGGCGATGAGCCGAGATCGCGCCATTGCACTCCAGCCTGTGTAACAAGAGCGAAACTCCGTCTCAAAAAAAAAAAATATATATTTTAACTCTCTCTAACAGGAAACTCAGAGTCAGTGGAGGAGTATGCAACATCATATGGTAGGCAATATGGGGACTTAAAACTTAGTAAATAGAGTTTCTAGACTCTTTTATTCACTCTTAGGTATTCAAATATTAATTTAGTATCTCACTGCACTGTGTAATAGTCTGATATTATAAAAAATTTAATTATGTTTAGATCTTGATGATTGCATCTTAGACATCAGAGTTGACAGATGAAACCCGTGGAAGCTAATGTGGCAGAATGGAAAGACATTATTTGTAATCAGTAAAAAATGATTTTGAATTTGTAATCAGTGTTATTTAATAGCACTGTGACAGTGGAAAAGCTCATTTGTCTCCTGGGGTAACAGATTCTTTTTCTGAAAAGAAGTGAACAGAATCAGCTCCTGAAGGCCAGTCTCCAACCCTTGCTTCATTGTTGTATCCATCTCAGCAAAGGAGAACCTCCTCAAGTCACATCCCTCTCTAGTTGCTCACACATTGATGCCCTCTGACTTCCCCAACTCTTCCAGAGAAAAGTCTCTGACTTTAATTTATTTATTTATTTTACTTTATGTTCTGGGATACATGTTTGTTGCATAGATGCATATGATACAAGTTTGTTGCATAGATATACATGTGCCATGGTGGTTTGCTGCACCTATCAACCTGTCATCTAGGTTTTAAGCTCTGCATGCATTAGGTATTTGTCCTAAGCTCTCCCTCCCCTTTCCCCCAATCCCGTAACAGGCCCCAGTGTGTGATAGTCCCCTCCTTGTGTCCATGTGTTCTCACTGCTCAGCTCCCACTTATGAGTGAGAACATACGGTGTTTGGTTTTCTGTTCCTGTGTTAGTTTGCTGAGGATGATTGTTTCCAGCTTCATCCATGTCCCTGCAAAGGACATGAATTTATCCTTTTTTATGGCTGTTAGTATTCCATGGTATATATTAGCCACATTTTCTTTATCCAGTCTGTCATTAATGGGTACTTGGGTTGATTCCAAGTCTTTGCTATTGTAACTAGTGCAGCAGTAAACATACATGTGCATGTGTCTTTATAATAGAATGATTTATAATCCTTTGGGTGTATACCCAGTAATGGGATTGCTGGGTCCAATGGTATTTCTGGTTCTGAATCCTTGAGGACCTTCCACAATAGTTGAACTAATTTCACTCTATCTTCCACAATGGTTGAATTAATTTATACTCCCACCAACAGTGTAAAAGCATTTCTATTTCTTTGTATCCTCTCCAGCATCTGTTGTCTCCTGACTTTTTAATGATCTCCATTCTAACTGGCATGAGATGGTATCTAAATGTGGTTTTGATTTGCATTTCTCTATGAACTGTGATGATGAGCTTTCTTTTCACATGTTTGTTGGTTGCATAAATATCTTCTTCTGAGAAGTGTCTGTTCATATCCTTTGCTCGCTTTTTGATGGGATTTTTTTTCCTTGTAATTTTGTTTTAGTTCTTTATAGATTCTGGATATTAGCCCTTTGTCAGATGGACAGATAGCAAAAATTTTCTCCCATTCTGTAGGTTGCCTGTTCACTCTGGTAATAGTTTCTTTTGCTGTGCAAAAGCTCTTTCGCTTAATTAGATCCTATTTGTCAATTTTGGTTTTTGTTGCCATATTTTTGGTGTCTTACTCATGAAATCTTTGCCCATGCCTATGTCCCGAATGGTATTGCCTAGGTTTTCTTCTAGGGTTTTTATGGTTTTAGAACTTATGTTTAAGCCTTTAATCCATCTTGAGATAAGTTTTGTACAAGGTGTAAGGAAGGGGTCCAGTTTCAGTTTTCTGCATATGACTAGCAAGTTTTCCCAGTGCCATTTATTAAACAGAAAATCCTTTCCCCGTTGCTTGTTTTTGTCATGTTTGTCAAAAATCAGATGGTTGTAGATGTATGGCATTATTTCTGAGGCCCCTGTTATGTTCCATTTGTCTGTATCTATTTTAGTACCAGCACCATGGCGTTTTGGTTTCTGTATGCTTGTAGCATAGTCTGACATTCGGTAGTATGATGCCTCCAGCTTTGTTTTTTGTTTGTTTGTTTGTTTCATTTTGTTTTTGTTTTTTTGCTTAGGATTGTCTTGGCTATTTGGGTTCTTTTTTGGTTCCATATGAAATTTAAAGTAGTTTCTCTAATTCTGTGTAGAAAGTCAATGGTAGCTTGATGGGAATAGTATTGATTCTATAAGTTGCTTTTGGTAATATGTATTGACTCTATATTGCTTTGGGCCATTTTCTCAATATTGATTCTTCCTATCCATGAACATGTAAAGTTTTTCCATTTGTTTGTGTTCTCTCTCATCTCCTTGAGCACTGGTTTGTAGTTCTCCTTGAAGAGGTCCTTCAGGTCCCTTGTAAGTTGTATTCCTCGGTATTTTATTTTCTTTGTAGCATTTGTGAATGGGAGTTCTCTCATGATTTGTCTCTCTGCTCATCTATTACTGGTGTATAGGAATGCTTGTGATTTGTGCACATTGATTTTGTATCCTGAGACTTTGCTGAAGTTGTTTATCAACTTAAACAGTTTTTGGGCTGAGATGATGAAATTTTCTAAATATACAATCATGTTGTCTGCAAATAGAGACAATTTGATTTCCTCTCTTCCTAGGTAAATAACCTTTATTTCTTTCTCTTGCCTGAGTGCTCTGGCCAGAACTTCTTTTTTTTTTTTTTTTTTTTTTTAATTTTTTATTGGATTATAGGTTTTGGGGTACATGAGCAGAGCATGCAAGACAGTTGCGTAGGTACACACATGGCAGTGTGCTTTCTTTTCTTCTCCCCTTCACCCACATTTGGTTTTTCTCCCCAGGCTATCCCTCCCCACCTCCCCCTCCCACTGGCCCTCCCCTTTTCCCCCCAATAGACTCCCCTTTCTGTGTCCATGTGTTCTCATTTTTCATCACCCACCTATGAGTGAGAATATGCGGTGTTTCATTTTCTGTTCTTGTGTCAGTTTGCTGAGGATGATGTTGTCCAGATTCATCCATGTCCCTACAAACGACACAAACTCATCATTTCTGATTGCTGCATAATATTCCATGGTGTATATGTGCCACATTTTTCCAATCCAGTCTATTATCAATGGGCATTTGGGTTGGTTCCAGGTCTTTGCTATTGTAAACAGTGCTGCAATGAACATTCGTGTACATGTGTCCTTATAGTAGAAGGATTTATAGTCTTTTGGATATATACCCATTAATGGGATTGCTGGGTCAAATGGAATTTCTATTTCTAAGGCCTTGAGGAATCGCCACACCGTCTTCCACAATGGTTGAACTAATTTACACTCCCACCAACAGTGTAAAAGTGTTCCTTTTTCTCCACATCCTGTCCAGCATCTGTTGTCTCCAGATTTTTTAATGATCGCCATTCTAACTGGCGTGAGATGGTATCTCAATGTGGTTTTGATTTGCATCTCTCTGATGATCAGTGACGATGAGCATTTTTTCATATGATTGTTGGCCTCATATATGTCTTCTTTCGTAAAGTATCTGTTCATATCCTTTGCCCACTTTTGAATGGGCTTGTTTGTTTTTTTCCTGTAAATCTGTTTGAGTTCTTTGTAAATTCTGGATATCAGCCCTTTGTCAGATGGGTAAACTGCAAAAATTTTTTCCCATTCTGTTGGTTGCCGATCCACTCTAGTGACTGTTTCTTTTGCCGTGCAGAAGCTGTGGAGTTTCATTAGGTCCCATTTGTCTATTTTGGCTTTTGTTGCCAATGCTTTTGGTGTTTTGTTCATGAAGTCCTTGCCTACTCCTATGTCCTGGATAGTTTTGCCTAGATTTTCTTCTAGGGTTTTTATGGTGCCAGGTCTTATGTTTAAGTCTTTAATCCATCTGGAGTTAATTTTAGTGTAAGGTGTCAGGAAGGGGTCCAGTTTCTGCTTTCTGCACATGGCTAGCCAGTTTTCCCAACACCATTTGTTAAACATGGAATCCTTTCCCCATTGCTTGTTTTTGTCAGGTTTATTAAAGATTGTATAGTTGTATGTATGTTGTGTTGCCTCCGGTGCCTCTGTTTTGTTCCATTGGTCTATATCTCTGTTTTGGTACCAGTACCATGCTGTTTTGATTACTGTAGCCTTGTAGTACAGTTTGAAATCCGGTAGTGTGATGCCCCCCGCTGTGTTCTTTTTGCTTAGAATTGACTTGGCTATGCGGGCTCTCTTTTGGTTCCATATGAAGTTCATGGTGGTTTTTTCCAGTTCTGTGAAGAAAGTCAATTGTAGCTTGATGGGGATAGTGTTGATTCTGTAAATTACTTTGGGCAGTATAGCCATTTTCACGATATTAATTCTTCCTAACCATGAACATGGAATGTTTCTCCATCTGTTTGTGTCCTCTCTGATTTCGTTGAGCAGTGGTTTGTAGTTCTCCTTGAAGAGGTCTCTTACGTTCCTTGTGAGTTGTATTCCAAGGTATTTTATTCTTTTTGTAGCAATTGCGAATGGCAGTTCGCTCTTGATTTGGCTTTCTTTAAGTCTGTTATTGGTGTAGACGAATGCTTGTGATATTTGCACATTGATTTTATATCCTGAGACTTTGCTGAAGTTGCTTATCAGTTTCAGGAGTTTTTGGGCTGAGGCAATGGGGTCTTCTAGGTATACTATCATGTCGTCTGCAAATAGAGACAATTTGGCTTCCACCTTTCCTATTTGAATACCCTTTATTTCTTTTTCTTGCCTGATTGCTCTGGCTAGAACTTCCAGTACTATATTGAATAGGAGTGGTGAAAGAGGGCATCCTTGTCTAGTGCCAGATTTCAAAGGGAATGCTTCCAGTTTTTGCCCATTCAGTATGATATTGGCTGTTGGTTTGTCATAAATAGCTTTTATTACTTTGAGATACGTTCCATCGATACTGAGTTTATTGAGGGTTTTTAGCATAAAGGGCTGTTGAATTTTGTCAAATGCCTTCTTTGCGTCAATTGAGATAATCATGTGGTTTTTGTTTTTGGTTCTGTTTATGTGGTGAATTACATTTATAGACTTGCGTATGTTGAACCAGCCTTGCATCCCTGGGATGAATCCTACTTGATCATGATGAATAAGTTTTTTGATTTGCTGTTGCAATCGGCTTGCCAATATTTTATTGAAGATTTTTGCATCTATGTTCATCATGGATATTGGCCTGAAGTTGTCTTTTCTTGTTGGGTCTCTGCCGGGTTTTGGTATCAGAATGATGTTGGTCTCATAAAATGATTTGGGAAGGATTCCCTCTTTTTGGATTGTTTGAAATAGTTTTAGAAGAAATGGTGCCAGCTCTTCCTTGTGTGTCTGGTAGAATTTGGCTGTGAACCCGTCTGGACCTGGGCTTTTTTGGTGTGGTAGGCTCTTAATTGC
The DNA here is from genome assembly GCF_049354715.1 of Callithrix jacchus. Taxonomy (NCBI): domain Eukaryota; kingdom Metazoa; phylum Chordata; class Mammalia; order Primates; family Cebidae; genus Callithrix; species Callithrix jacchus. The sequence goes on along the minus strand of NC_133510.1, from coordinate 81,205,802 downwards.
TGCCTCAACTTCAGACCTTATTATTGGTCTATTCATAGTTTCAGCTTCCTCCTGGTTTAGGCTTGGGAGGACACAGGAATCCAGGAATTTGTCCATTTCTTCCAGGTTTACTAGTTTATGCGCATAGAGTTGTTTGTAATATTCTCTGATGATGGTTTGAATTTCTGTGGAATCTGTGGTGATTTCCCCTTTATCATTTTTTATTGCATATATTTGGTTGTTCTCTCTTTTATTTTTAATCAATCTGGCTAGTGGTCTGTCTATTTTGTTGATCTTTTCAAAAAATCAGCTCTTGGATTTATTGATTTTTTGAAGGGTTTTTCGTGTCTCAATCTCCTTCAGCTCAGCTCTGATCTTAGTTATTTCTTGTCTTCTAATACTATGTCAAATAGGAGTAGTGAGAGAGGGGAATCCTCATCTTGTGCTGATTTTCAAAGAGAATGCTTCCGGTTTTTGCCTATTCAGCATGATATTGGCTATGGGTTTGTCATAAATAGCTCTTATTATTTTGAGACATGTTCCATCAATACCTATTTTATTGAGAGTTTTTAGCACTCAGGGTGTTAAATTTTATTGACGGACTTGACTGCATCTACTGAGGTAATTGTGTAGTTTTTTCATTGGTTCTGTTTATGTGATGGATTATGTTAACTAATTTGCATATGTTGAACCAGCCTTGCATCGCAGGGATGAAGCCAACCTGATCATGGTGGATAAGCTTTTTGATGTGTTGCTGTATGCAGTTTGCCAGTAATTTAATGAGGACTTTTGCATTCATGTTCATTAGTGGTATTGGCCTGAAATTTTCTTTTTTTGTTGTGTCTCTGCCAGGTTTTGGAATCAGGATGATGCTGGCCTAATAAAATGAGTCAGAGAGGAGTCCCTTTTTTTCTGTTGTTTAGAATAGTTTCAGAAGAAATGGTACCAGCTCCTCTTTGTACCTCTGGTAAAATTCAGTTGTGAATCCCATCTGCTTCTGGTTTTTTTTTATGTTTGGTAGACTATTAATTACTGCCTCAATTTTAGAAATATATATTGATCTATTCAGGGATTCGACTTCTTCCTGGTTTACTCTTGGAAAGGTGTATGTATCCAGGAGTTTATCCATTTTTTTCTAGATTTTCTAGTTTATTTGTGTAGAGGTGTTTATAGTATTCTCTAATGGTAGTTTGTATTTCTGTGGGATCAGCAATATCCGGTTTATCATTTTTTATTGTGTCTATTTGATTCTTCTCTCTTTTTTTCCTTAGTCTGGCTAGTGGTCTATCTATTTAGTTATTCTTTTTTAAAAAAACCAGCTTCTGTATTTAATTATTTTTTGCAGCTATTTTTGTGTCTCTCTCTCTCTCAGTTCTACTCTGACCTTATGTATGTCTTGTCTTCTACTAGCCTTTGAATTTGTTCTTGCTTCTCTAGTTCTTTGAATTGTGATGTTAGAGTGTTGACTTTAGACTTTTCCCACTTTATGATCTAGGCATTTAGTGCTATAAATTTCCCTCTAAACACTGCTTTAGCTGTGTCCCAGAGATTCTGGTAGTGCCTTTGTTCTCACTGGTTTTAAAGACTTCGTTATTTTTCCTTATTTTTATTATTTACCCAGTAGTCATTCAGGATCAGGTTGCTTGATTTCCATGTAGTTGTGTGGTTTTGAGTGAGTTTCTTAATCCTGAGTTCCAATTTGATTGCACTGTGGTCTGAAAAGCTGACATGATTTCTGTTCTTTGGCATTTGCTGAGGAGTGTTTTACTTCCAATTATGTGGTTGATTTTAGAACACATGCTATGTGGTGCTGAGAAGAACATATATTCTGTTGTTTTGGGGTGAAGAGTTCTGTAGATGTTTGTTAAGTCCACTTGGTCTAGAGCTGAGTTCAAGACCTGAATAACCTCGTTAATTTTCTGTCTCATTGATCTGTCTAATATTGATGTGGGGGTGTTAAAGTATCCCACTATTATTGTGTGGGAGTCGAAGTTTCTTTGTAGGTTTATGTATCTGGGTGTTCCTGTATTGAGTGCATATATATTTAGGATAGTTAGCTCTTCTTGCTGTATTGATCCCTTTACCATTAAGTAATGCCCTTCTTTATCTTTTTTGTTCTTTGTTGGTGTAAACTCTGTTTTAAGGCTGGGTGCGATGCCTCATGCCTGTAATTCCAGCACTTTGGGAGGCCAAGGCAGGGGATCACACAAGGTCAGGAATCCAAGACCAGCCATGATTCCTGACCAACATGGAGAAACCCTGTCTTTACTAAAATACCAAATTAGCCAAGTGTGGTGGCATATGTCTGTAATCTCACGAGGCTGAGACAAAAGATTTGGTTTAACCCAGGAGGCAGAGGTTGCAGTGAGTGAAGATCGCACCATTGTACTTCAGCCTGGGCAACAAGAGTGAAGCTCTGTCTCAAAAAATAAAATAAAATAAATAAATAAATAAATAAATAAATAAATAAAGTCTGTTTTATCAGAGACTAGAATTGTAACCCTGCACTTTTTTAATTTCCTTTCCCTTTTTTTTTTTTCCATTCATTAGCTTGTAAATATTCTTCTAACCCTTTATTTGAGGCTATGTCTGTCTTTGCATGTGAGATAGGTCTCTGGAATACAGCACACTGATGAGTCTTGACTCTATCCAATTTGCCTGTATCTTTTAATTGGGGTATGTAGCCCATTTATATATAAGGTTAATATTGTTATGTGTGAATTTGATCCTGTCATGAAGTTGCTAGCTGGTTATTTTGCACATTAGTTGATGTGGTTTCTTCATAATGTCTTTATTCTTTATATTTTGGTGTGTTTTTGCAGTGGATGGTACCAGTTATTCCTTTCCATATTTAGTGCTTCCTTCAGGAGTTCTTGTAAGGCAGGCATTATGGGACAAAATTTCTTAGCATTTGCTTCTCTGTAAAGAATTTTATTTCTCCTTCACTTATAAAACTTAGTTTGGCTGGATATGAAATTTGGGATAGAAAATTCTTTAAGAATGTTGAATATTGGCCCCCCACTCTCTTCTGGCTTATACAATTTCTGCAGAGATCTGCTATTAATCTGATGGACTTCCCTTTTAGGTAACTTGACCTTTCTCTCTGGCTGTCCTTACCATTTTTTCCTTGGTTTCAACCTTGGAGAATCTGACAATTATGTTTCTTGGGGTTACATTTCTTGAGGAGTATCTTAGTGGTGTTCTCTGTGTTTCCTGAATTAGAATGTTGATCTGTCTAGATTGGGAAAGTTCTTCTGGATAATATCCTGAAGTGTGTTTTCCAACTTGGTTCCATTCACCATCACTTTCAGATACACCAGCCAAATGTAGGTTTGGTCTTTTCACATAGTCCCATATTTCTTGGAGGCTTTGTTCATTTCTTTTCAATCTTTTTTTCTCTAGTCTTGTTTTCACACCTCATTTTAGTAAATTGATCTTCAATCTCTGATATCCTTTTTTCTGCTGGATTAATTTGGCTGTTGATACTTGCGTATGCTTAATAAAGTTCTTGTGCTGTGTTTTTCAGCTCTATCAAGTCATTTATATCTTCTCTTAACTGGTTATTCTAGTTAGCAATTCCTCTTACCTTTTCTCAAGGTTCTTTGCTTCCTTGTATTTGGGTAGAACATGCACCTTTAGCTCAGAAGAGTTTGTTATTACCCACCTTCTAAAGCGTATTTCTGTCAGTTTGTCAATCTCATTCTCTGTCCAGTTTTGTGCCCCTGCTGAGAGAAGTTGTGATCATTTGGAGGAGAAGTTGCATTCTGCTTTTTGGAATTTTCAGCCTTTCTGTACTGTTTTTTCCTCATCTTCATTGATTTATCTACTTTTGATCTTTGAGGTTGGTATAGTTTGGATGGGGTTTCTATGTGGATGTCATTTTTGTTGATGTTGATGCTATTCCTTTCTGTTTGTTAGTTTTTCTACTAACAGTCAGACCCCTCCTATGTAGGTCTTCTGTAGTTTGCTGGAGGTCCACTCCAGACCTTTTATTTGCCTGGGTATCACCAGTGGAGGCCACAGAACAGCAAAGATTGCTGCCTGCTCCTTCCTCTGGAAGCTTCATCTCGATCAGGCACCAGCCTGATGCCAGCTGGAGCTCTTCTGTATAAGGTGTCTATCAATCCCTGTTGAAAGGTGGCTCCCAGTCAGGAGGCATGGGCTCAGGGTCCCACTTGAGGAGGCAGTCTGTCCCTTAGCAGAGCTCAAGTGCTGTGCTGGGAGATCCACTGGTCTCTTCAGAGCTGACAGGCAGGAACATTTCAGTCCACTGAAGTTGTACCCACAGCAGGTGCTCTGTCCCAATTTTATCTATAAGCCCCTGACTGGGGCTGCTGCCTTTCTTTCAGAGATGCCCTGCCAAGAGGAGGAATCTAGAGGGGCAATCTGGCAACATCCACTTTGCTGCACTGTGTTGTGTTCTGCCCAGTCCAAACCTACCAGTTTCCTTATCACTGTAAGGGGAAAACTGCCTACTCAAACTTCAGTAATGGTGGAAGCTCCTACCCCCACCAAGCTTGAACATCCCAGGTAAACTTCAGACTGTTGTGCCTGCAGCGAGAACTTCATGCCTGTGGTTCCTAGGTTGCTGGGTTTCTTGGGAATGGGATCTGCTGAGCAAGACCACTTGGCTCTCTGGCTTCAGCCTCCTTTCCAGGGGAGTGAATGGTTCTGTCTTGCTGGCATTTCAGGTGCTACTGGGGTATGAGAAAAAAACCTCCTACAGCTAGCTTGGTGTCTGCCCACACAGCTACCCAGTTTTGTGCGTGAAACCCAGGGCCCTGGTGGTGTAGGCACATGAGGGAATCTCCTGGTCTGCATATTGCAAGAACTGTGGGAAAAGCATAGTACCAAGGCTGGTTATCACAGTCCCTTATGGCTTTGCATGGCTGGGAAAAGGAAGTTCCATCACTCCTTGCACTTCCTGGGTGAGGCGATGCCCCACCCTGTTTCTGCTTGCCCTCCGTAGGCTGCACCCACTCTTTAACCAGTCCCAATGAGATGAACAGGGTAACTTAGTTGGAAATGGAGAAATCACTCACCTTCTGCATTGGTCTCCCTGGGAGCTGCAGACCAGAGCTGTTCCTATTTGGCCATCTTGGCAGCACTAACCAAGTCTCTGCTTTTAACATATGAATGTGATCAGGTTAGACTCACTGAATAATTTATTTTCAAGTCAAGTGTACCATATATATGACTTAATAACAGCAGTAAAGTATATCAAGTTCACAGGGAGGTGGGAAATCTTCAGGGAAAGCTTAGAATCCTGCCTAACATACCTGGCAAAAGATACTAAAGTTCACACTAACTGTATAACATATAAACTGTGAAACTCTAAAAATTATTAAAGGAAATACAGAAGGAAATTTTCCAAGTCTTAGGGGAGGCAAAGATTTCTAAGGCAAGTATACACTAAAATACTAACCTTAAATTTAAAAAAATGAAAAAATTGATTTTATTAATAAATACATTTGACTTTAATAATTTTAAAATTATTAAAGTTTGTAATTTCTGCTTGTTGGGAGACATTAAGAAAAATAAGGCAAGAAGCTGAAAAAATTACATTTGCAATACATCTGACAAAGGTCATGTAGTAAAACTACATAAAAACTCATAATTCAATAATAAAAATATGAAATTATATGTTCATAAAACATACAGATGTCCAATAAGTACAGGAAAAGATGCTAAAATTAAAATAGTAATTATTTTGAATAGTGGCCAAATATGCCAGCACCAAACATTCCATTTTGACATAAGAATCATTTTGAGTTAAAGGCACTTCAGAAAATAGCAGATGCAAGAAGGGGGCACTCTGATCCTCCTTTTTCTTCTTGAAAGCAGGAGATGAAATCCCCATGTGAAAGATAGTATCCCTCTATCAGGAGGAAGAAAGATATTCTTATCACCAAAGATGGGGAGTCCAGACCAAAGAAAATCTGCACAAAGCATCCTTGGTAAACTAACTCTCAGTATCTCTAGTCACTTCTCCATAATTAAATATCCTAGCCCATGTCCCTGTGTTTTGTCAGGTTTTCACAATTTATTACTTTTGGTCCAATTTAGTATGTAAACATTTGGCTATAACTGCTTCTTTGGGTCTTCATTTTCCTGTGGGCACTCCCACATATATGTAAAATTTTGTACATTTTAATAGGTTTTCTTCAGAGAGATTTTTTTTTTCCTGTTTATCTGTTTTACCTCAACTAAATCCTTTGGCCTACTTGGAAACTCTAAGAGGGTGTAGGTAAACTTTTCCTCCTTTATATTACCATGGTGATTCTTACAACATGCCCACAAAAAAAAAGCCTAACATAAAAACACTGAAAATATAAAGTATTGTTCAGGATACAGAATACCTGGAACTCTCTTGCATTGCAGATGGGGATACAAAACAATGCAACCACTTTTGAAACCGATTGACTATTTTTTGTAGAGAAAAACATACTCTTACAGAGTGGCTCAGCAATCCCACTTCTACATATCTACCCAAGAAAAATGAAAATAAGATTTAAACTAGAGTTTATTGTACCTTTATTTATAATACCCCAAACTGAGAGCAACTCAAATATTCATTAACAGGTTAATGAGTATATTAATTTACTATTGGTGCATAAAAGTTACCCCCAAACTCTTGTGTAAAGCAGTATCTATCCATACATTATGTTAAAGTTCTGTAGGTCAGAAGTCCAGACAGACTTAGCTAAATTATTTGCTTAAGGTCTCACAAAGCCAAAATCAAGGATGGACTCTGATCTGAAGGGTCTGCGAAAGAATCTGCTTCCAGTCTCATTCAAGAAGCTGATAAAATTCTGGGATTTTTGTTTGTTTGTTTGTTTGTTTTGTATTTGTAGGAATTAGGTTTTTCCTTCCCAGCTAGCTTTTGACTTCGGGTTGCTGTTTGTTCCTAAAAACTACCCTAAATCCATGGTATATATCTACTTCTTCTTTAAAGATAGCAATGATAAGTACACCCTCCTTGTGTTTTAAATCTCCAACTTCTGTAAACCAGCCATTAAAAACCTCCGCTTGAAAGACTCCTGTGCTTCAATTTGATTCTCTGAAATAATGCCCTTTTGCCATGGAATGCAACATAATTGTAACCATGACATCTCCTCATATGTCAAAGTTCCACTTACACTCAAACAGGAGGGAATTTTCACAAGAGTGAGGATCTTTGGGAGCCATTCTTAGAAGTCTGCCTGTCACAATTAGTATAGCAATGATAATTCTTTACCACGAAATACTATTCAGGAATAAAAAATAACAGACTACTGATAGATATAACAATGGTTAAACTATAAAACAGTCTGCTTCATAAAAGGGACAAGACATAAGAAAGAGTTCATATTGTATGATTCTGTTTTTATGAAATGCTAAAAAGACAAATTTAATCTTCAGTGACAATATCAGTGTTTTTGTAGGGATGATGGAAGAGGAAGTTGACTGATATGGTGCATGCTAGAACTCTTGGGATGAGAGGAATGCCCTTTATCTTGATGGGGTGAGTGATACTACATATTTTATGTTTCATTTTAAACTTATAATATTTAATATTTATATTTTATATTATTTACATAGTCATATGCTATTTACAAAAACATTTTTAAAAAACACATAAATTGTGTCGTATAATTTGGCAGGTACTAGAATAATGACCCTAAAAGTTGTTCGCCCCTAATCCCAGGAACCCCAGAAAAAGGTAAAAAGGACTTTATATATGTGATTAGGGAAAGAAGAGGACACTGAGATGGGTTATTAGCCTGGATTATCCAGATGAGCCCTGTGTGAGAAGCTGTGAGAATAAATATGGAGCATCAAAATGATGCCATGGAGATTCGAAGATGCTGCTAGCTTTGAAGCAGCTTGCTTGGAAGATATTGAGGGGATCCAGAGTCAAGGAATTAAACAGACTCTAGGACCCAAAAAAGGAAGGAAATAAATTATCCCCTCGGGCCTCCAGAAGGAACACAGTATGCCAATACTTGATTTTAGTCCAGCAAAGCCATTTTGAACTTCTGACATCTAGATCTATTAGACAGTAAATTTGTGTTGTTTTAGGCCACTAAGTGTGTAGTAATTTGTCACAGTATCAACAGAAAACTAATTCAGTTAACAGACAATACCATTCTCCTCTTCCACTGTTTCCATTGTTATGTGTTTATTATACATTTCAATACCTGGCAGTGCAAACCCTCCAAACAGATTTTCCTTTAGAAGTTTTATCTTGGTAATTTTTATTCCTATTTTTATGGATAAACGTTATAAACATTTTACAGGGTCAGTATTAACATAACTATTTTAACTGAGATGGCATTAATTTAGAGGAGAAAGTCTATCTTTACTGTTAAGTGTTTGTAGTATAGTTTTTTTTTTTAATTTAACCAAGCCCTCCTTCATGTTAACCAGTGAGGTTTTATACTTTAATTTTACTTGATTTTTTTCTCATTAAGTTAAATTATAATGTTAAAGTTGTGAATAGCATCTCCTCAGATTACACAGTATATAATATCCTGAATGTACCATTTTATGTTTTTCCATTTGGACATTTGAGTTGGTTTCATTGTTGTTAGTACAAATTATATTGCTCTTTGTATCTTTGTACTTTTTAATGTGCCAGTTTTTCCTTTAAGTAGTAAAATTTTGTACTATTTTAAATTTTAATAGAAACTACCAAAATCACTTCCAAATTATTCCTTCTTCCGAGACAATATTTAATATATCAAAATATTGTCAGTATTTTAAATTTATTGTCAGTATGATAGATTTGTAGCTTGCATTTTTCTTATTACTAGCTTAGGTAGAGCATGTCTTTGTATTTTTACTAGCTACTTGTGACCTTTTCTTTTTTTTTTTTTTTTTTTTTTTTTTGAGACGGAGTTTCGCTCTTGTTACCCAGGCTGGAGTGCACTGGCGCTATCTCGGCTCACCGCAACCTCCGCCTCCTGGGTTCAGGCAGTTTTCCTGCCTCAGCCTCCAGAGTAGCTGGGATTACAGGCACGCGCCACCATGCCCAGGTAATTTTTTTGCATTTTTAGTAGAGACGAGGTTTCACCATGTTGACCAGGATGGTCTCGATCTGTTGACCTCGTGATCCACCTGCCTCGGCCTCCCAAAGTGCTGGGATTACAGGCATAAGCCACCGCACCCGGCCACTTGTGACCTTTTCTAAGAGCACTTTGTCATTTTTCTAGTGGGTTTTTAAAAAAATCATTTTCTTAGTGGTTTAGTATATTTAACAAACACATATTGTGGTTATTATCTGTGAGGTTCCAGTTAAAAAGCTTGATAAATATGAACTGACTTAACCCTTATAACAACTCTATGAGGTAGGCAATATTTTAATTTCTGTTCTACAAAATGAGACTGAGCCTAGAGAATTGAAACACTTTATCAAGGTTATACCATACAGCTGGTAAGTAGGTGAACTGGGATTCAAACTACTGCAGGAGAACCAAAGTCAGTGCTCTCATTTCCTATTTTATATGCAAACTTTTTCTTTTAATCTAGTCTGCTTATTCTCTTTTTTATATCAAAGATTTTTTCACAGTATATATGTTTTTGAAGATTATTTATGTTTTTACTTAGTTATATGTATATACACACACATACGCACAATTTTTTGGTTTTTAGCCTTTTGTTTTTTGAGGGTTTTTTTTAATACTTTAGGTTCTGGTGTACATGTGCAGAACGTGAAGGTTTGTTACATAGGTATACACGTGCCATGGTGGTTTACTGCACCTATAAACCCATCATCCACATTAGGTATTTCTTCTAATGTTATCCCTCCCCTAACCACTAACCTCTGACAGGCCCCAGTGTGTTATGTTCCCCTCCCTGTGTCCAGGTGTTCTCATTGTTCAACACCCACTTATGAGTGAAGACATGTACTGTTTGGTTTTCTGTTCTTGTGTCTGTTTGCTGAGGAGGATGGTTTCCAGCTTCATCCATGTCCCTGCAAAGGACATGAATTCATCCTTTTTTATGGCTGCATAATATTCCATGGTGTATATGTGCCACATTTCCTTTATCCAGTCTATCATTGATGGAGATTTGGGTTGGTTCCAAGTCTTTGCTATTGTAAACAGTGCAACAATAAACATACCTGTGCATGTCTTTATAATAGACCAATTTATAACCCTTTGGGTATATACCCAATAATGGGATTGCTGGGTCAAATGATATTACTAGTTCTAGATCCTTGAGGAATCGCTACACTGCCTTGCACAATGGTTGAACTAATTTACACTCCCACCAACAGTGTAAAAGTGTTCCTATTTCTCCACATCCTCTCTAGTATCTCTTGTTTCCTGAGTTTTTAATGATCACCATTCTTACTGGCATGAGATGGTATCTCAATGTGGTTTTGATTTGCATTTCTCTAATGACCAGTGATGAGCATTTTTCATAAGTTTGTTTTCTGCATAAATGTCTTATTTTGAGAAGTGTCTATTCATATTCTCTACCCACTTTTTGATGGGATTGTTTTCTTGTAAATATGTTTAAGTTTTATAGATTCTTAAAATTGGCTCTTTGTCAGATGTATAGATTACAAAGATTTTCTCCCTTTCTGCAGATTGCCTGTTTACTCTGATGATAGTTTCTGCTGCTGTGCAGAATTAATTTAATTATATCTTGTTTGTCTATTTGGCTTTTGTTGCTATTGCTTTTGGTGTTTTAGTCGTGAAGTCTTTCCTCATTCCTATGTCATAAATGGTATTGCCTAGATTTCCTTCTAGGGTTTTTATGAGTTTTAGTCTTTCATTTAAGTCTTTAATCTATCTTGAGTTAATTTTTGAATAAGGTATAAGAAAGGGATCCAGTTTCAGCTTTCTGAACATGGCTAGCTAGTTTTTCCAACACCATTTATTAAATACCATATTCTTTCCCCATTGCTTGTTTTTGTCATGTTTATCAAAGACCAGATTGTTATAGATGAAGTCTCTGTTCTATTCCATTGGTCTATATATCTGTTTTGGTACCAGTGCCATGCTGTTTTTGTTACTGTAGCTTCAAGTTTGAAGTCAGGTAACGTAATGCCTCCAGTTTTATTCTTTTTGCTTAGGATTGTCTGGCTATGCAGCCTCTTTTTTTTTGGTTCCATATGAAATTTAAAGTAGTGTTTTCCAAATCTGTGAATAAAGTCCATGGTAGCTTGATTGGGATAGCATTGAATCTATACATTATATTGGGCACTATCATCATTTTTATAATATTGATTCTTCCATGAGTGTAGAAGGTTTTCGCATTTGTTTGTGTCATCTCTTATTTCCTTGAGCAGTTGTTTGTAAGTCTCCTTGAAGTGGTCCTTCACATCCCTTATAAGTTGTAGTCTTAGGTATTTTATTCTTTTTGTAGCAATTGTGAATGGGAGCTCACTCATAATTTAGCTCTTTGTTTGTTATTGGTGTATAGGAATGCTTGTAATTTTTGGACATTGATTTTGTATCCTCAGACTTTGCAGAAGTTGCTTATCAGCTTAAGGAGATTTTGGGCTGAGACAATTGGGTTTTCTAAATATACAGTCATGTCATCTGCAAACAGAGACAATTTGACTTCCTCTTTTCCTAATTGAATACCCTTTATTTTTTTCTCTTGGTTGATTGCCCTAGCCAGAATTTCCAATACTATGTTGAATAGGAGTTGTGAGAGAGGGCATCCTTGTCATATGCCAGTTTTCAAAGGGAATGCTTCAAGTTTTTACACATTTAGTATGATATTGGTTGTGGGTTTGTCATAAATAGCTCTTATTATTTTGAGATGATTCCATCAATACCTAGTTTATTGAGAGTTTTTAGCATGAAGTGCTGTCGAATTTTATTGAAGGCCTTCTCTGCATCTATTGAGATAATCATATGGTTTTTGTCATTGGTTCTGTTTATGTGATGAATATGTTTATTGATTTGTATATCTTGAAGCAGCCTTGTATTCCAGGGATAAAGTTGACTTGATCATGATGGATAAGCTATTGGATTTGCTGCTGGATTCAGTTTGCCAGTATTTTATTGATGGTTTTCACATCGATGTTCATCAAGGATACTGGCCTGAAATTTTCTTTTTTTATTGTTATTTTCCTGTCAAATTTTGGTATCAAGATAATGCTGGCCTTATAAAATGAGTTAGGGAAGATTCCCTCTTTTTCTGTTGTTTGGAATAGTTTCAGAAGGAATGGTACCAGCTCCTCTTTGTACCTCTGGTTGAATTAGCTGTGAACCCATCTGGTCCGGGACTTTTTTTGGTTGGCAGGCTATTAATAGTTGCCTCAATTTCAGAACTTGTTATTGGTCTATTCAGGTATTCGGCTTCTTCCTGGTTTAGTCTTGGGAGGGTATATGTGTCCAGAAATTTATTCGTTTCCTCTAGATTTTCTGGTTTATTTCTGTAGAGGTGTTTATAGTATTCTCTGATGGTAGTTTGTATTTCTGTGGGATCAGTGGCTATATCCCCTTATCATTTTTTAATGCATCTATTTGATTCTTCTCTCTTTTCTTCTTTATTAGTCTGGCTAGTGGTCTATTTTGATTATCTTATCAAAAAACCAGATCCTAGATTCATTGATTTTTTTTCTTTTTTATTATACTTTAAGTTCTGGGGTACATGTGCAGATTGTGCAGTATTGTTACATAGGTATACACATGCCATGGTGGTTTGCTGCATCCATCCCCCTGTCACCTACATTAGATATTTCTTTTAATGTTATCTGTCTGCAATCCCCCTACCCCCTATTATCCCTCCCCTAGCCCCTTTCACCCCACAATCGGCCCAGTGTTTGATGTTCCCTTCCTGTGTCCATGTGTTCTCATTGTTCAACACCAACTTATGAATGAGAACATGCCATGTTTGGTTTTCTGTTCTGTGTCAGTTTGCTGAGAATGATGGTTTCCAGCTTAGGGCGGCATAGTATTCCATGGTGTATATATCTATTTATCCAGTCTATCATTGATGGCCATTGGGTTGGTTCCAAGTCTTTGCTATTGTAAACAGTGCCACAATAAACATACATACATGTGCATGCATTTTTATACTAGAACGATTTATATCCTTTGCGTATATACCCAATAATGGGATTGCTAGGTCAAAAGGTTTTTCTAGTTCTAGATCCTTGAGGAATCACCACACTGTCTTCCATAATGGTTGAACTAATTTACACTCCCACTAACAGTGTAAAAGTGTTCCTATTTCTCCACATCCTCTCCAGCGTCTGTTGTCTCTAGATTTTTTAATGACTGGCATTCTAACTGGTGTGAGATGGTATCTCAATGTAGTTTTTATTTGCATTTCTCTAATGACCAATGATGATGAACATTTTTCATATGTTTGTTTTCCACATAAATGTCTTATTTTGGGAAGTGTCTATTCATACCCTTCACCCACTTTTTGATGGGGCTGTGTATTTTTTTCTTGTAACTTTTAGTTCTTTGTAGATTCTGGATATTAGCCTGTTGTGAGATAGGTAGCTTGCAAATATTTTTTCCCATTCTGTTAGTTGCAGTTCACTCTAATGATTATTTCTTTTGCTGTGCAAAAGCTCTTAAGTTTAATTAGATCCCATTTGTCTATTTTTAGCTTTTGTTTCCACTGCTTTTGGTGTTTTAGTCCTGAAGTCCCTGCCTAAGCCTATGTCCTGAATGGCATTGCCTAAGTTTTCTTCTAGGGTTTTTATGGTATTAGGTCTTAACTTTAAATCTTTAATCCACCTGGAGCTAATTTTTTTTAAGTTATAAGAAAGGGGTCCAGTTTCAGCTTTCTTAACATGGCTACCCAGTTTTCCCAACATCATTTATTAAACAAGGAATCCCTTTCACATTGCTTTGTCAGGTTTGTCAAAGATCACATGGTTGCAGATGTGTGGCATTACTTCCGAGGCCTCTGTTCTGTTCCATTGCTCTAAATCTCTGTTTTGGTACCAGTACCATGCTGTTTTAATTACTGTGGCCTGGTAGTATAGTTTGAAGTTAGGTAACATGATTCCTCCAGCTTTGTTCTTTTTGCTTAGGATTGTCTTGGATATGCAGGCTCTGCTTTGGTTCCATATGAAGTTTAAGGTGGCTTTTTCCCATTCTGTGAAGAAAGTCAATGGTAGCTTGATGTGGATAGCACTGAATCTATAAATTACTTTGGGCACCATGGCCATTTTTATGATATTGATTCTTCCTAACCATGAGCATGTAATGTTTTTCTATCTGTTTGTGTTCTCTCTTATTTCCTTGATCAGTGGTTTGTAGTTATCCTTGAAGAGGTCCTTCATATACCTTTTTAGTTTTATCCCTAGGTATTTTATTCTCTTTGTAGCAGTTGTGAATGGGAGTTCATTCATGAGTTGGCTCTCTGTCTGTTATTGGTGCATAGAAATGTTTGTGATTTTTGCACATTGATTTTGTATTCTGAGACTTTGCTGAAGTTGCTTAAGGAGATTTTGGGCTGAGACAATGGGGTCTTCTAAATATACAATATCCATAATGAACATTGATGTAAAAATTTTCAATAAAATACTAGGAAACCGAATCTAACAGCACATCGAAAAGCTTATCCATCACCATGAAGTCGGCTTCATCCTGGGGATGTAAGGCTGGTTCAACATATGCAAATCTATAAACATAATCCATCACATAAACAGGCAAAAAACATAATCCATCACATAAACAGGCAAAAAACATAATCCATCACATAAACAAAGGCAAAAAACACATGATGATCTCAATAGATACAGAGAAGGCCTTTGACAAAATTCAACAGCCCTTTATGCTAAAAACTCTCAATAAACTAGGTATCAATGGAACATATCTCAAATAATAAAAGCTATTTAATACAGACCCACAGCCAATATCCTACTGAATGGGCAAAAGCTGAAAGCATTCCCTTTATAAACTGGCACTAGACAAGCATGCCCTCTCTCACCACTTCTATTCAACATAGTGTTGGAAGTTCTAGCCAGAGTAATCAGGCAAGAAAAAGAAATAAAATAGTATTCAATAGGAAAAGAGGAAGTCAAATTGCCTATATTTGCACATGACGTGATCATTGATTTTTTGATGGGGTTTTCATGTCTCTATCTCTTTCAGTTATGCTCTACTCTTATTTTTTGTCTTCTCCTAGCTTTTAAATTTGTTTGACCTTGCTCCTCTAGTTCTTTTAATTGTGATATTAGGGTGTCAATGTTATCTTTCCTGCTTTATATTGTGGACATTTAGTGCTATAAATTTCCCTTTACATACTGCTTTAAATGTGTCCCAGACATTCTGGCACATTGTGTCTTTGTTCTCATTGGTTTCAAAGAACATCTTTATTTCTGCCTTAATTTCATTATTTACCTGGTAGTCATTCAGAAGCAGGTTGTTTAGTTTCCATGTAATTATGTACTTTTGATTGAGTTTCTTTTTCCTGAGTTCTAATTTGATTGCACTGTGATCTGAGAGACTGTTTGCTATGATTTCTTTTCTTTTGCATTTGCTGAGGAGTGTTACTTCCAATTATTTGTTCAATTTTAGAATAAGTGTGATGTGGTGCTGAGAAGAATGTATATTCTGCTAATTTGGGGTGGAGACTTCTATAGATGTCTATTAGGTCTGCTTGGTCCAGATCTGAGTTCAAGTCTGGATATCCTTGTTAATTTTCTGTTTTGTTGATCTAATGTTGACAGTGAGGTGTTAAAGTATCCCACTATTATTGTGTGGGAGTCTAAGTCTCTTTGTAGGTCTTTAAGAACGTTCTTTATGAATCTGGGTGCTCCTGTATTCAGTGCATGTATATTTAGGATAATTAGATCTTCTTGTTGCATTGATCCCTTTACCATTATGTAATACCCTTCTTTGAAGTCTGTTTTATCTGAGAGCTGTATTGTAACCTCTGCTTCTTTTTTGCCCTCCATTTGCTTGGTAAATCTTCCTCCATCCCTTTATTTTGAGCCTATGTGTGTCTTTGCACATGAGGTGGGTCTTCTGAATATAGCACACCAATGAATCTTGACTATCCAATTTGCCAGTCTGTGTCTTTTAATTGAGGCATTTAGCCAATTTTCATTTAAGGATAATATTATGTGTGAATTTGATCCTACCATTATGATGCTAACTTGTTATTTTTCCCATCAGTTGATTCAGTTTCTTCATCATGATAATGGTCTTTACAATTTTGTATGTTTTTGCAGTGGCTGGTACTGGTTATTCCTTTCCATGTTTAGTGCTTTCTTCAGGAGCTCTTGTAAGACAGGCCTTGTGGTGACAAAATCTCTCAACATTTGCTTCTCTGTAAAGGATTTTATTTCTCCATTGCATATGAAGCTTAGTTTGGCTAGATTTGAAATTCTGCATTGAAAATTATTTTCTTTAAGAATGTTAAATATTGGCCCCACTCTCTTCTGGCTTATAAGGTTTATGCTGAGAGATCCACTGTTAGTCTGATGGGCT
Source organism: Callithrix jacchus (assembly GCF_049354715.1). Lineage (NCBI taxonomy): Eukaryota > Metazoa > Chordata > Mammalia > Primates > Cebidae > Callithrix > Callithrix jacchus. The sequence goes on along the minus strand of NC_133510.1, from coordinate 81,189,420 downwards.
TCCCTTTGTGGGTAATCTCACTTTTATCTCTGGTTGTCCTTAACATTTTTTCCTTCATGTAAACCTTGGTGAATCTGATGATTATGTGTCTTGGTGTTGCCCTTCTTGAGCAGTATCTTTGTGGTTTTCTGTGTATTTCTTGAATTTGAATGTTGGCCTACCTTGCTAGGTTGGGGAAGTTCTTCTGGATAATATCCTGAATACTATTTTCCACCTTGGTTCCATTCTCCCTGTCAATTTCGGGTACACCAATCAAATGTAGATTTTGTCTTTTCAGATAGTTCCATATACCTTGGAGGCTATGCTCATTTCTTTTCACTTTTTTTTTTCTAGAATCTTGTTTTCTCACTTAATTCATTGATTTGACCTTCAGTCTCTATATCCTTTCTTCTGCTTTATTGATTTGGCTACTGATACTTGTGCATGCTTAATGAAGATCTTGTGCTGTGTTTTTCAGACATCAGGTCATTTACATTCTTCTCCAAACTGGTTATTCTAGTTAGCAATTCCTCTAACCTTTTTTTTAAGGTTCTTGGCTTCCTTGCATTGGGTTAGAACATAATCCTTTAGTTTGGAGGAGTTTGTTATTACCCGCCTTCTGAAGCCTACTTCTGAAAATTCATCAAGCTCATTCTCCATTCAGTTTTGTCCCCTTGCTAGTGAGGATTTGTGATCCCTTAAAGGAGAAGAGGCATTCTGGTTTTTGGAATTTTCAGCCTTTTTGTGCTGTTCTTTCCCCATCTTTATGGATTTATCAACCTTTGGTCTTTGAAGTTGGTGACCTTTGGAGGTGGTCTCTGAGTGGATGTCTTTTTTGTTTATGTGGTACCATTCCATTCTGTTTGTTAGTTTTCCTTGTAACAATCAGGCCCCTCTACTGTAGGTTTGCTGGTGTTTGCTGTAGGTCAACTCCAGACCCTGTTTTCCTGGGTGTCACCAGTAGGGGCTGCAGAATAGCAAAGATTGCTGCCTGTTGCTTTCTCTTGAAACTTTGTCCCTGAGGGGAACCCACCAAATGCCAGCCAGAGCTCTCCTGTATGAGGTGTCTGTTGGCCCTTACAGGGAGATATCTCCCAGTCAGGATACATGAGGGCTGGGAACCAGTTGAGGAGGCAGTGTGTCCCTTATCAGAGCCTGAACACTGTGCTGGGAGATCCACTGCTCTCTTCAGAGCTGCCAGGCAGAGACGTTTAAGTCTGCTGAAGCTGTGCCCACAGCTGTCCATTCCTTCAGGTGCTCTGTCCCAGGGAGGTGGGAGTTTTATCTATAAGTCCTTGCTTAGTTGTATATTTAAATCACATGTAAGTCTATTTAATTACATATGCCTATTTTAATTTAATCACATAGTAGTTTATATGTAGTGTTTTAAGAAGGAATTATCTACTGAAAATCATAAAAATTTCCTTCAATATTTTCACCTAATTTTTTCAGTTTTCCTATTTATATTTAGGTCTTTAATCATGCTCTTTTGAATTAATATATTAATTTTTCTGTGTATACTTTATAATCAAGCAGTTTGGGGACTGATTTCCCATACAGAGTAGGTTTTCAGTTGATTATTTTTGTTTTCCAATGAAGACAATTATTTTATTTGCAATAATAATGTGTAATCTCCTTTATACTACATTTTCTTTTTTACTGTATTTTATGAAACTTTTGAAACACTATTGAATGATATTAGTGATAGGATATTCTTTTTTATTTCTGAATGTATTGAAAAATGTTTTCAGTGATTAAACATCAATTATAAAGCCATGTTATAGTCTTTGATAAAATAAATATAGTGGTTCAGTTGGTTGAACAAAAGTAAAACAATTTTTATTTCTTTAATATAATTTTTGAGAATTTCTACTTACCTGTATTGTTTTGCTGGTTTTAAGATGTTTTATTTACATGAATTTGTACAAGTTATGTAATCATTCTGGACTCTTGCCTCATCTATAAAGTGAAAAATAATAATCTAGACCTACTATATTAAATATGAGAAATGAGAAAGTACTTTATAATTAGAAAGCTATACAAATGTTTGCATTATTATTATTACATGCTAACCATTCCAACGGTATTGTATGCTAATACAATTTGCTCAATAACCCAGAGAACTGAATCACTGAAGACAGAATTTCAGCAGAGGTGTTTTACACCAGAGAAAGTTTCCTAGCCATCCCTCAAGCTTATATTATTGACCATCTTATGTGGTGCTGGCTCTGACCACAGGAATGAGTAGGCAAGTCCTCAACAGTAGTTAGCATATGTTAAAATAGAGGGATAATGACTGAGATTGTAGGAAGAGTAATACATCATCATATTGCAGTATATATGCCTCATTTTTCCACTGATTCTTTGGACCCGGTATTTTATTGCTCTCACTTTGTGCACACCTGCTGGTATCATGGCAATTAGCTCCTCCTACTCCTTCCTGAATCCCTGACTTGGTAGTACCAGATCTTTCTTGATGACAAGATCTATTCTTATCTCTCTAAAGGGCTTTTAATGTTTAGATAAATTCATTTGATCCATGGTGTTTTTCTGTAGTGGTATTCTGGAATTCCTATACATTCATTCTTTGAACAGCGTAGATTGTGAAGAAAAACCAGCCCTTGTACTAGAGGCTATAAAACAAGTCATGTTGCAGAGCTGTAATCTCCTCTCCTGTTCCCCTAATCATTTTTTTAAAATAATATGTACTTCATGATGTATTCTTAATCAGTATATAATTCACTACATATTCAAAGATGTCCCTGATGTTAAGAAGAGGATGCTTAGGTTGTACCAATAATGTATTCCTTATCAGACTGAATATTGCTTAGGAAAAAAAAGACTTTTTTAGGACATCAGGTGTAGGCTCATTTTTTGACAAGTTCTAATGCCTTACATTCAAGTAGAGATATTCACATTAAAAGATGTAATTAACTATAAATATCTGTTTATTATATTAAAATTGAGTCTCTTTTGTGTGTTTCCTGGGTTTCAATAGGCTCTTTAAAGTTCACTGTTAAGAAAGATGATTATTCATCATGCCATTTTGTTCAAAGTACAAAATTATTCAAGTATCCTTTGTAAAATGATTGCTTATTACACATGTTTGTTGTTCATGTAAGAATATTTGAGATGGAGTAAGGGCAACAAGGTGAGAGAGGAAAGAAAGAGAAAGACAGGGTGTTAGAAAAATTCCTTACAGTAACACTGCTGCTATGTGGTCCATGAATGTCTTGTTTCAAAGTCCAGCTACTTAGTGGGCACTCAAATATTTATGAAATTATTGTACGAACTAATAAATGCCATTTCCACTATAGAACACCAAAGAGAACAAGGTAATTAAGAAATTGGATGAGTAATAGAATGAAAAAAATACATTAAAGAGAAATTCTAGACTTGAACAAGACTGTAACTGAGGGGAAAAATCAGAATAGAAAAAAAAATCAAGTGCTTTTAAATTTATTTGCTAATTTGATTATTGTGCCACCATACCAATCTTTTATGCAGGCCCCTTTTCACTGATTTAATTCTAGATGTACAAAATAATCAGACTGCCACTTCTTTAGACAATTATCAGTTGTATGTCATTTATAATACAGTTGACGTGATTATTTGGCAGCTGTTTTATATGTGCTCAATGTTGAGCTACCAGTATATCAGGGTTTTTAAAATATTGTCAATCATGTGATAGTAACTTTCTTGAATTAATAGACTCTCAGGAAAAACATTGCTGTAGTTTATACTCCATTTTGACAAAATATCTGTTTTCTTGCAATCATTGTGAAATAAGTATCCAGGCTTTATATCTGTGAAAGTCTCTAAAGGTTGTATTGTCTGGGAGATCTGTTGTAGAGAATGTCAACAGCAACATTTTTATATGTCCACTGATTTTTAGCAATCCTCAATTAATGTCATAATCAAAATTTAACATTCTTCATCCCTTATAGAACACATAGCATATTCCATTTTAAGAAATTTAAATAGGAGTCAAAATTATTTTATTACACAAGGTTTATGACATGGAGAGTACAAGGTAATTTCAAAACAAGCTTTCAAGAGACATGTCACTACTTAAGTAACTTGTATATTTCTTATTGGTTCAACAAATATGTGTTAACTAGCTGCTAAGTTTTAGATGCTGTACTGGGCACTTTGAGTACAAAATAAATAAGATGAAATCCTGTCCAAAGATACCCATAATAGGAGACAGGCACATCACAATGGTGAAGAAGACAATGATTATAATAATATATGTTATATTTTACTTATAAATATATAACTAAACTTAATATATAAATTATATAGGAAATATAACTACTATTTATTGAGAAAATGCTTTGTATCAGATACTATGATACCTTAATAAATGATCTAATTTAATCCTGATGATTCTGAAAGTTAGAAAATATTATTCACATTTTACTAATAAAAATGAGGCAGAATAGTTTAAATTTCTTGTTGGTGTTGAGTGGCACAATGCAGGGGTTAAGTACATGGACTGTAGTCAGGGTGTACAGGTTCAAATCCCCACTCCATCACCACTTTACACGGCAGAAGCCACTTCTGTAAAGAAGGGATGATAAGAGAACTAGCCTCATAGGGTTAAGTATGAAGAATATGTAAGTCGGAACTTGCAATGTGCTTCAAGCAGGTCTTCCCATGTAGGTCAGGGTAGTTGGTATTATTTCTCTAACAAAAGCAATAGAAGTAATTGGGGTAAGTGAATGAGGCAAGAAGGATAATTACTGCATAGAACAAAAGATCTGTGAAAAGCCTAGCTTTTCTTTTCCTTAATAAACTATCAGGTAAGGAGTGGCTCATACATAGACAGGAAGAAAGTGAATAAGGAAAGCATATATTATACAGGAAATTGACTAGAGTAACATGTTATAAGACCAGCATGTGATTAGACTGTGATTTTTCATTTGTACTTTCCGCTATTCAGATAGAGAGATTTAGCACTAAATGTGAATGGCAGAGAAGCATAGGAAAAAAAAAAATTCTATTTTGCTACCTCTTTTTATTTTTTTGATTCCAGAAACACTGCTTTCACTTTTTATTTTGAAGAAAACTGCCTGTAGTTTATATTCTCTGTTGACTACTAACAGTAGTCATGGGAGCTAAGATTTCTGATGTGTCTTAAAACTTTTTATGCACAAAGAAAAATTCTAATAGTTTTTTTTTTTTTTCATTAAATCCGTCAACAAGCGACTGTTTTATGGTCCATAATTGAAGGGTGAAACAGAAAGACACTTTGCTAAATTATTTCAAACAGATGTGGGATTGAAAAGATCAGTGCAGTTTTAATCTTCTAGGCCACTGACCCTGTGGTTGCAGTATCTTGTTTGAGTTAGGAGTTATACAGAGAAAAGAGCATGGGTTTTGAAGCCAGACAGATCTGGATTCAAATTGGCCTCTGACATTTTCCTACTGTGTGCTCTCAAGAAGGTTGATTAAGCTCTTTGGTTTTCAATATTCTCATTTGTAGAATGGGGATACTCATTTCTGTAGTTGGTTAGAAGGTTGAATTGATGTGTGCCTATAAGTCATCCAGATCAGTGATTGTCAAGTAGCTTTTGCTTCATACATATTAGTTTCCTTCACCATTTTCCAGTCCTTGGGATGGGATTTGTTTTTGTTCAATAATTCAAAAACATTTTTAGATGATAACAGCAAGGTGGAAAATTATAGTATCATTGGAAAAATTAAAAAGACATAGTAAAATAATTCATTTTTTTTTTCTTTTTCTTTTTTCAGACAGGGGATCTGCTCTGTCATCCAGGCTGTAATGCAGTAGGGCAACCACAGCTCACTATAGCCTTGAAATCCTGGCCAAAGCAATCCTCCTGCCTCAGCATCCTGAGTACAGGCATCACCACCACACCCAGCTAATTTTTAATTTTTTGTAAAGAAAGGGTTTTCCTGTGTTGCCCAGGGTGGTTTCAAACTCCTGGCCTAAAGTGATCTTCTCACCTTGGCCTCTGAAAGTGTTGGGATTTCAGGAGTGAGCCACTGTGCCTGGCCATTAATTCATTTTCTTATATTTAGTCAAGTTTAACTGAACGCTGTATATGTTCTGAGTGTGTGTGTGTGTGTGTGTGTGTGTGTGTGTAAATACAGAGGCAGTGACAGAGGAAGAGGAGATGGGAGAAGAGGAGGAAAAGGAAAAGAAGTAGTTTCTATGTATTAAATTATTAGAAAAGTTCTCAAATTTTAGAACAGTATCAAAGTATAGACATAACTAAGTATATCTATCATTAATAAATATTTTAAGAACTGTAAAGTCATCATGACATCTTTATGTTTGATTCTATGTCTTACTGCAATAGGAGTATCTATAATCCAAATAATCCAACATACCTAGACTGTCTGGTTTTCCAAGCCTTCCATAATCCAGTCTTTATTTTGCTGAGGGTTCCTCATGTCCACAAATCTACAATAAGTATTTTTTGCTTAAATAATGCCACCCTCTCAAAATCCTACAAATGTGCCAAAATTTGTCTTGATTTTGTTTATTGAAACATTTCATTCCCCTAACCTGAAATGTCTTATCTTTTCTGTTTACCAAAATTTAATCTGCTAGCAAAATCAAGCTTATTGTGTTCATAAAATCATAAGAAATTGTTTTCAACATACAGTGTTTCAAATGTTTATCCAAGGTAATTTTGTTTTGCTAACATAGAGAAAAAGACGAAAAAATCTTTTCCAATATTCTATCAATATAAAGATCTAAGTCATTGTGTTCTGTGTTTTATTATTTATTATATGTGTTTCCAAATATCTGTTTTCTGTCCCCATAAACCATTAAAATATCCTAAAAATTCCATCATTACAATGCCTAAGCTACCTTTCCCAGACAGTTTCTCATATCCAATAATGGCACAAACATGATTTATTGGAACATGGATCCTGATTTTGGTTTTGTGACATATGGTTATACATTTATATCACACAATACAGCACTTTAAAATAGATGGAACTTGCATAATTTGCATAGACTTACATGCTTGCCAATAGACTTACAGGCTTTTTTGTATTACCTCCTTTGTATATTAAAATTGCATTGTTTAGGAATCATACCTAGAATTTATCTTGTGTAGAACAGACCCCTACTACTTGCCTGCTGATTAACTAGATTGATTCTTTATCTGATTGGCTAGAAAAACAGAATTACGTTCCTACTAGAGAAAAGCTTCTTAAGGTCAATGATTTTATGAATATAAAATTAATAAGAACCATTCTGAAAATGGCTGAAAATATCCAGCTAAAGTAACATAATAGAAGAAAATAAAACATCAATTTCAGATTCAGTTTTTTTCCTGAAATTTAAGAATTTTTGATCTTCTATAAACAATGGAAACAGTATTAATTTGTGCAAATTCAGAACTTTCTCCCCTCTGCACTAAGAAGTGATCACTTCAGTGCTCTCTAGGCCTCACACCAAATTGATAGTATATTATGCTTGCAGCAAAAAATGGTTCTTCTGCTTTCATGGTTACATCAGAAATCTTTCTTTCTCATTTCAAAAATAGTAAAAACATAGCCTAGAAAATTGCTCTAGAGGTGAAATAGCAAGACCTTTCTTTATGAGGAAAAGACCAAGTGTGTCATTCTCTTGCTTTGCCCTGGGCCAAACATGTTTATGTGCTGAAAGAGAAGAATCCTCTTCTTCTTACCTAAAAATGTACAGCTTTGTACATGTGCCCTATTTAATATCCCCTTGGGTTAAAGCTGCCTCTACATGCTCAGTTTGACTGTTTTTACTCAACTGCTTCCCATTATTTATCTGTTTTTTAAAAAGCCAGTACAGTTTGTACATAATGTTAGTCTAATGGAATATTCATGTTTTATATTATATAAATTTGCTTATAGTTTTCTCTACACCAGTGATATCTCTCTCCTAATAATTCCCCAGATTTATAAGAAACCCTTTTTAAATGGAAAATATGTGTTTGAACTGAGACTAGGATCTCAAAGACAAGATGTTTCTGTATGAAAAATCTTAAGAAAGTAGTTTAGAAAATTTTCTGTCAAGGATGATTCTTTTTTCTATTTAAAATCTATAGGTAGGCTTGCCATTTATCTGAATTAGGAACATGATTACTTGATTGTAAAAAACAAAAAGAAATTTCACTTGTTAAAATTCATGTTTTATATAAATATTAAATTTATATTGTTTTCTTGTAGGGTTTGGTATGATCTCTATGATTATACTGGGATAGACATTATATTGTAAACAGCATTAGTCAATTTAATTGAACCAATTTACTTTGAAAATTTCAATGGCTCTTTTCTTCCAGTTGGAGAAACAAAAATTTTATGAAGTTCTATACTAAGAGCAAGCTTTTCAATCTGTTGTCTGAATTGTACTGATTTATATGAAACAGTTATTCCCAGCAAATAAGTGAAGTATATGGTTTACAAACCAATACACCATAATTTTACCTAGTTGCTTTAAAACAACTGATTACCCTACTTGATAGGAAAGAGAGATTTTTTTTTTTCTTGATTCACAGTCTTTCTCTGTCACCTAGGCTGGAGTGAAGTGGCGTGATCTTGGCTCACTGCAACCTCCACCTCCCAGGTCAAAGGTAGTCTTATGCCTCAGTCTCCTGAATAGTTAGGACTACAGACATGTGCCACCACACCTGGCTAATTTTTTGTATTTTTAGTTTCACCATGTTGACCAGGCTGGTCTTGAACTTTTGACCTCAAGTGATCCATTCACATAGGGCTCCCAAAGTGCTGGGAGTACAGGCATGAGCCACTGTGCCTGGCCAAGAGCTTCTCCTTTTTAAATTATTAATAAGACAGGAAGAGCCAGTTTGTCCCAAAATTTAAGCCAGGCAGCAAGTAGTGATGAAAATGCAAGTTTTCACTTCAACTGGAAACAAAGGGTAGGAAAGCAAAAGTGGTGAGCTTCTAGAGGTTGTTTCTAGGTTTACAGGAAAGGAAGCTGCTTCGGGAAGCAAAAGAAGAAAATCTCTAGTTTCTTTCTCACAAAATTTTAAGAATAAATGGAGCATATAATAAGAAGTTCAGCCCACTCAAAAGCACATCCACATTTATCTTTTTAATATCTACTATGTACATTTACTATGTAAAATCAAAACAAAATAAAACAACTAGTTCTAAGACCCATAAACTGCCTAACAAAATACAGCACCCTTTTATTCTCAACCTAAGGTTGAAAAAGTTGAGTCTTGATTGCCATTTCCCCTAGGGGATAATAGGTCTAGGTGTTCCAAAGTTAGAGAAAAAATGGAAATCAGAAATGTCATGTCCCCCACCCTTCCTTCTGGCATCTCTAGTTATGGGACTATAGGATTTTTCTCAAAAGTTTCCATTGCTCTAACCGATTAATGACCAAGGTTAACAGTAGAATAAAGACACCATTCATATATTTCCCTATTTTGTGAGATTGACAATCTTACTCATATAGAGATTTTTTCAGATATGATAGGCAGAATATTTGTGTTACTGATTTGACTTTGGGTAACTCTGCAATACAAGAATTACTTATGTTACAGAGTACACTAATATGTTTAATATTAACTGTATTAAATTTACTTTCTTATAAAGCTTTAATTGTATGAAAAAGACATAGAAATAAATCCTCCCTCCCCAAATTGCACATAAGTATAATAAAAATCAGCAAAGAAGTTAAATTTAAAATGTGTCTATAAAAAGAAACTGCATTTTATGGCCAACTTATTGCTCCCTACAGTGTATGAGGAACAACATTTACTTTTATCATCACAAACAGTGACAAAATATCCCTCTGAGTTCTGGGATGTAAGGGACTCTCTTGACTTTATTAAAAACAAGTCCATGCAGAAACCTATTCCAATACATATATGCCACTGGCCCACAAGGTAACTGACTGTATTTTAGAACACTTTAGCAAAAGGAATTCAAGAAATACCTGCTGAATACCAAAAATAAAACAAACCATGAGTTATTCATATAGTTTGATAACTAGTTTTGTCACGTTCAAAAAAGTAAATGAATTCAATGGTACATAAAATTACAATCATTTGCTTGTTTTATAATTTAGAGTATCAAAGGTGGTCGATATTCATGAAATTTACTGTTTAGTATGTCTAATTCTTGGAATCTAGATTTGTAGGCGCCCCTCCCCGCAAATTTCATGAACTAACATTCACAAAATTTCCTGACTCAAAATGGACTCACACATTTTATTCTAATTGATAAGAGTAAAATATTTCTTTCTGGTATATTATGTATCATATTTTGTATGTATTAAACGTTATATAATAAAAATAATTTAAGAATAAATAAATTACATTCCATTTCCATAGGAAAATGTGGATACTTCATACTCTTGGGAAGAGAATCCAAACCAAGTATTACAGAAAAATGAAAAGAAATAGAATTTGTATCTTCAAAACTATATAAACCTTACTAAAGGTCACAACATTACAGGGATCCCCTCATATATGATAGGGGATCCCTATAATGCTGATTATTTTGATTAAGAAAATATACAATGATACACAACTACTAGAAATGCAGACTTCATTAATCAAGGACATATACACATTTAATAACATGTATATTGTACAATATTATGGATACAATTATATTTTAATTTTAAATTATATTAAGTTGATGGATGTCTGAACCCCTAGAATCACTGTTACCAGTCTGAGGCCACAGGTTGTGGATTGCAAATCTGGAAGCTTTGCTTCTACTTCTGCTGCGAGTGGGAAACTGTAGTTATTGAAAATACATATTCCCTACCATTGCTTAGCATTTAATAGTTCAAAGATACTAAGCCATGTACAGTGTTACTGTGGACTGAGGATGCATCAATACAAGTACATATTCAAAAGAATAATAAAATCACAAAGAGTATTTCTTTATTTCCCTTTTACTTCTCTGCAGCATGTAAGAGTAAACTATTGCCTCCTTTTTGACACTGCTTCCTCTCCCGGCTTATAGAATACCATTTTTACTTGGTTTCGCTCCCACTCCTGTGAATCTCCTGTCCACATTTTTCCCTCTCTACCTTGCTTTTTGAATATTGGGGTTACCAGGGCGATTCATGGACCTTTCTTTTCATCTCTCTCTGCCATCACTCTGTATGTAATAACATAAAGTCCACTGGATTTTTTGGAAGAAAACTGAAGCACCATTAAGCATAAACCTTTATTCAGAAGGCCAAGGCATGTGGTTGGGAGGAAGGGCAGAATTCTTATAAATCTTTAGCAAGGAAATCATCTGAAGTTCAACTAAGTTTCAGGATAGTGGGTAAAATTGGTTCTCATGAGAGAGGGATGGTTCTTGTGGTTTAATAGCCATTGGTTTGGTAATTGAGTTTGTTGAGATGGTGTGCGGGACAGTTAGCGGGTAAGGTCAAATTCAAGAGTGGGTAGGAAAAAAGAGCTACAGGTTCCAAGGGAGACAATGGACATAGTAGAAAAATGGTAATCCCTCTAGGTGTCTTTCAGTTTAATTGTCATAATCCTACCAAGTACCAATACGTATTGCTTCCATTATACTTCTTTTCAGTTATTTGTGTTTATAATCACTTAATATGTGAGTAGACTATTACAATTTTGATAGAAATCCTAATTTCTTATCGGGTTTGCTATGTAATATGCTGTAATTAAGTGAATTAAATAATTTTATTCCAACCCCATTTTAAAATCACCTTGAAAGAAACAAGTTTTGTTCTAAAACAATATTCTTGTAAATTTGATAATCATTTTATATATGTCCTAAGCACTGGAAAATTATATCAGTTAATAGATAGACACCTGGTAAAAATAAATTAAAAGAAAAATAGTGTGTGTATAGAAGTCAGATTGTAAGGACTCAAGTAAACTGGGGGTAGTAAGGAAGTGTAATAGATATAGACATTTATGTCTAGTGGAGAAAGAAGGGAAAATATTAGAGTAATATACTATAATAAACATGGCAATAGACAATGATTATGCTTGTTTTGGCTGATTCTGTGGTTTGAAACACTTGTGCAGAAACATCACGATTCTAGGAAATATGGGTATATATCTACTTTCCTCTATTTCTGTAAGCAGTGTATATATTTAAAGAAAGAGACTAAATTTCTTCAATGTTTGAGAGCTCCCACTATGCCACATTAACCTCCCACTAATGCACGCATGCACACATACACTGATTTTTTGTTTTAGCTTTTATTCAGCGAGTTTAAAGTTATCACCTGGTGAGTCAAAACTTAACATATGCATGTCTACTTTCCACAACATATGGAGTAATATTCTAATAGCTGACCCATGAATAGTCTTTATGAACATTACAGATATTATAGTAAACATATCTTATTAAAGTTATGCATATCAGCATATTCAGTTATAGATATACTAGCAATTGAATGCAGATATATGATTCAACATAACAGTCATAGTTAATCATGAAAGGAGATCACATAAGAAATATCAGCATATTTTTCAGAAGGAACAATTATGGCAAAAGACCAAGGCATAAATACAGTGAAGATGACTTAGGGGAGGGCGTGAAAGTGAATGCATATTAAACATTACACCTCCCTATAATGTTCTGAGACATGGAGCTCTTCTTTAGACCTCTGGATGAGAAGGGAGAATGGTAGACATCCTTTAAGGTACCAGCCTAGCTCATTAGTACCCTTTATTAATAACTTCATACAAACTCAAATGAGAAGCTCCTAGAAAGTCATGTTTATACCACATAACCTTACCTCTATGTTCAACTTTATTGAACTAATTTTACACTTGACCCAAGCTTCCCTCTCCTGAGTTTTTCTCCCCTGAGAATCTAGAATTGAAAAATAAGGAATGCTCATTTAAAGTAAGCTAATTTTACTTTATTTATTGATTGAGAGATGGAATTTCACTCTGTAGCCCAGGCTACAGAATGCAGTGGCGGGATCTCAGTTCACTACAACATCCCCCACCAAGGTTCTAGTGATTCTCATGTCTCAGCCTCCCAAGTAGCTGGGATGACAGGTGCCCACACCATGCCCGACTAATTTTTTTTTTTTTTTTTTTTTTTAGTAGACATGGGGTTCTGCCATGTTGGTCAGGCTACTCTCAAACTCCTGACCTCAAGTGATCCACCTGCCTTGGCCTCCCAAAGTGCTGGGATTACAGACATGAACCACCATGCCTGGCCCACTAAACTAATTAAAAAAAATTTTTTTGACAAGCCCTTCAGATAAGTCTCTCCATATTCATAGACACGGGAATAAGAAATGGTTCAATATTGTTGTATGTGGTAAAACATAGATAAAATGCTCTATATTGTTTTCCTAAAACGTAAGGTTAATGCAATCCTAGCAAGCATGTAGCTTCTATGAGAAGTTTCCACTTCAGACCACTAAAATTTCAGACTTGGCATTCTTGATGTACAGCATGTGCTTACACACACACACACACACACACACACACACACAACTGTTCTGAGTACAAATCATGTCACAGAGGAATATGAAAGGGATGGATCCAATTTCTTGATGAGATTATCACCATTTATCGCTTTCACTGAATGTTAAATTGTATAGACACAGGCTTAGCAGGATTAAACACCAAAATAGGCTTCCAATGAAATTCTTGACATAGCTCTCCTTGGAGGCCATTAGGAGGACTGACAAGTACTTACTTTTAGAAGAAGTGTTTTAAGTGATGAATATCTGGGGAAGTTGATGAAGCAGAGTTAAGATAATGTAAAAATGTTTAAACATACTTTTTTCATAGTTTTTTAAAGTTTATGGTAACTTTCATCTATTCGGCTCGCAATAGTATTGATGTACTAAAAAATACTGGGCAACAGCAAGATCCCATCCCTACAAAGAATAAAATAAGTTAGCCAGACACAGTAGCACATATCTGCAGTCCTAGCTATTCAGGGTGCTGAGGCAGGAAGATCCCTTGAGCTCAGGAGTTTGAGGTTGCAGCGAACTATGTGTGATTGCACCACTGCAGCCAAGCCTGAGTGAAAGAGGCAGAGCTTGTCTCTAAAACAGTAAATGATTATAATAATTATGTCAAAAAGTTTTAAATCAGAATGAGAATTTGACTTTTTCCACTATGACATTTTTATTGTAATAATAATAAATCAAAACAAATAACATTTATTGAGAACTTAATATATGCATGCCTGCCAGGCATTATAATGAATCCTTTTATTTAATTTTGATAATTTATATAATTCTTGTTATTTCAATAATAAACAATTACCCTAAGACATACTCAGAGGTGAGAAGTAAGACTCAGATCAAGTAACTTGCCTATACCCAACTCCCAAATGACATGGTTGATATTTGAAGCCAGTTTCTGTCTGACCACAAAGCTCACGTTCTCCTAACCAATCTGCAATATTGCCATTATTCACTGTCCTACCTTCTAACAATTAGAATTCAGTTTGATAAAAACATATGCCATTTTGACCTCTATGTATGGCAAAGTCCTGCAAACTTCTCCAACTTCAATGTAACTTAATGAAGTAGAACAAATCAGTTTATCCATGTCATGTTCTATTCAGAATTCGTGGCATTCACTGTTGGAATCTTAGCTTTGTTTACTCTCTGTTGTTTTTACTGAAACTGCTTCTCATCTTCAGACAGTTTTCAGCAGTGGTAAAATCAATCTTTCTGAGGCCATGCTATTAAAAAAAAAAGCAACTAGGAGGTAAGAAACAGAAAGATACATTTAAGGCACATGATATTTTCCATCCCTTCTCTTCTACCTTCAAAGGTAGAATCCAGCATATAAGGATTTTCCCCAACTGAAAAAAAAACGATTGTGACAGTGTATGCAGAAAGAAAATTCTTCTAACATCATCCATTTTCTTCTTCTGAAATGTTACTTTGAAATGCCAGCCTGTAATTTTCACTCAGCATAAACTACTGTAAAATTCAAAGGCAATTTAGTGTTTTTTGTCTGAAGAACACATTCAATGTGCAATTTTAGTTCTTCAGTTTTCCATTATGGGGCTGGGTGTTCTGCACATTTACCCCCTTAATTCAGCATGGCATGTCTAATAGCATGAATCTTCCCCTCCCCCCACTTTTTGGATGCAAACACAAGATGTGGCGGTGGATGACAATGATTCCAGTGACAGTGTGCAGTCAAGAACTTTGTGCATAATTCATGAAAATTCCATTTTTACTTGGCACATGTGCCACAAAATTCCAGTTGAGTGTTCCTTAGCCTGTGGGAGAGAGAGAAGAAATGCTTCAAGAGGTATTTTTAATTCTCAAAGCATTTCATTTCAGATTTCTTAAATCAACATTAATTGATATAGGTTCTATAAAGTGTCTCCACTTAATCAATTGCTTTGCTTGACTTTGATACTGATTTGACTTTAGACCTAGATTCCATTCCTCTTCCTTGGTGTCCATGGTAAAGCTCTAATGCATTTGCCCTACTCAGAGGGGACAGGTCAATATCATTTCATGAAGCTTAGTATTAAAAATGTCTTTCACTAGATGCTGCTGCTATTTATTTACAGAAGAAAACTTAAAAGACTCAGATGTTTCAGATAATAATCCATTGGAAAACATAATGGAAACAAAAAAATTGATTATAGAAATTGAATTTTTCTCTATCTCACCCCTCACCCAAATAATCCAATAAATAAGCAAAAGCAAGCAATTTATTTTAAATAGTTGCTCAGTTTTGACAAAGGCTGAAGCTAAAGGGAAGCAACACACAGGAAACCCCCAAACAGGAGAAAGCCCCATCCAGGTAGATAAACTTGGTATTTTTGTGTGGGTGCCAGGGAGGGGAGAAGACAAGACTATAAGAGACAGTGGCTACCCAGGGATGGGCGATGCTAAGGAAATGGCTTGTTAGGATGGCATGACCTTGTGTGCAGTAAATTGGATCAGACTTCCATGAACGGAGAGAGAGTACAGGGTTTATGGCAGCAGCAGGAAGCAGACTGCTCCCAATTGTGGCATGAAGTTTGCCAATCTGTTGATGTTCCTTTTCAGTGTCTTCTCCTCTTGAGGAGGAGAGTCTTCTCTATAAGGTAGTGTCACCTTGGGCCTAAAGGTAGTTGCAGTGCTAACAATAGCACCTATATATTTCAGATAATATGTGGACTCCCTGGGTGACACAGAAGTTCTTGAGAAAGACTAGGGAAAGTCACTTTAGCCAGTTGAGAGCTAGAGATACTAAAGGACAGAGAGAAAGTAGATGGAAGTTGTTACAGACCTCAAATCACCTTTACCTACCTGTCCCCTAACACACATTATTTTGTCAACAGTGGAAGACACTGAGATGTCCAGGCTCAAAAATAACCCTGTATTATTTAGTTATATATCATTTCCCCAGCTTAGTAAACATGATAAAATATAGCATTACAAGGCTTTCTGCCTACATAGAGTCTAGCATGCCCTAGGTTATTTATATATTACACATAAAGAAGTCCAATCAGTTCCTTTCTGGGATTCTCAAGTGTCCCTCTTGCATATCTAGTTCTGTCAAATGGCTAAATGGTCTTTTGTGGTTTGGTTCTATATCCTCACGAAAATCTTGTCTTGAATTGTACTCCCATAATTCTCATGTGTTGTGGGAGATAATTTGAATTATGGGGATGCTTTCCCCCATGCTGTTCTTATGGTAGTGAATAAATCTCAAGATATCTGATGGTTTTATCAGATATTTCAACTTTTGTATTCTCCTCATTTTCACTTGCCGCCACCATGTTAGAAATGCCTTTTGCTTCCCACTGTGATTCTGAGACCCCTCAGCCATGTGGAGCTGTAAATCCTATTAAACCTTCTTTTCATCCCATTCTTGGGTATGTTTTTATCAGCAAGATGAAAACAGACTAATATAGTAAATTGGTGCCAGTAGAGTGGGGCATTACTGAAAAGATAGAGAATGTGGAGGCAACTTTGGAACTGGGTATCAGGCAGAGGTTGGAACAGTCTGGAGGGCTCAGAAGAAGACAGGAAAATGTCGGTAAGTTTGGAATCTCCTAGAGCCTTGTTGAATGACTGTCACAAAACTGCTGATAGTGATATGAATATTAAGGTCCAGACTGAGGTGGTCTCAGATGAAGATGAGGAACTTGTTAGGAACTGGTACAAAGGTGACTCTTGTTATGGCACCAAGAGACTGGTGGCATTTTGCCCCTGCCCTAGAGATTTGTGGAACTTTGAACTTGAGAGAGATGATTGAGGGTATCTAGTGGAAAAAAATTTGTATAAGCAGCGAAGCATTCAAAAGGTGACTTGGGTGCTGTTAAAAGCATTTCATTTTAAAATGAAAACAGGGCATAAAAATTGAGAAAATGTGCACCCTGATGATATAATAGACAAGAAAAATCCCCGTTTTTGAGGAGAAGTTCCAGCTGGCTGGAGAAATTCACATAAGTAACAAGGAGCCAAATGTTAATCCCAAGACAATGGGGAAAATGTCTCCAGGGCATGTTATACATCTTCACGGCAGCCCCTCCCACCACAGGCCTGAAATCCTAGGAGGAAATAATGATTTTGTGGACTGGGTGTAAGGTCCCCATACTGTGTGCAACCTAGGGACTTGGTGCCCTGCATCTCAGCTGCTCCAGCCATTGCTAAAAGGTACAGTTCAGTACATGGTTTCAGAGGGTGTAAGTTCCAAACCTTGGCAGCCTTCATGTGGATTTGAGCCTGTGGGTGCAGAGAAGTCAAGAACTGAGGTTTGGGAACCTCCTTCTGGATTTCAGAAGATGTATGGAAACACCTGGATGCCCAGGCACAAGTTTGCTGCAGGGGCAAGGCTCTCATGGAGAACCTCTGCTAATGCAGTGCAGAAGGGAAACATAGGCCCAGAGACCCTATAAAGAGTTCCCACTGGGGAACTGTGAGAAGAGGGCCACCATCTTCCAGACCCCAGAATGTGAGATCCACCAACAGCTTGTACTGTGGGCCTGGAAAAGCTGAAGACACTCAATGCCAGTCTGTGAAAGTAGCTAGGGCAGTGGCTATACCCTGTGAAGCAACAGGGTTGGAGCTGCCCAAGACTATGGGAACCTACCTCTTGCATCAGCATGACCTGAATGTGAGACCTGGAGTCAAAGGAGATAATTTGGAGCCTTAAGATTTGATTGCCCCACTAGATTTCAGACTTGCATGGGCCTTGTAGTCTCTTTGCTTTGGACTGTTTCTCCCATTTGAAATGGCTCTATTTACCCAATACCTGTACTCCAATTGTATCTACAAAGTAACTAGCTTGCTTTTGATTTTACAGGCTCATAGGTGGAAGGGATTTAACTTGTCCCAGATGAGACTTTGGAGTGTGGACTCTGGGTTAATGCTGAAATGAGTTACGATTTTGGTGGACTGTTGGGAAGACATGATTGATTTTGAAATGTGAAGACAGCTTGAAAGGAGGGGACTCAAGATGGCGCTGTGAGAACAACCCAGGATTGGAGCCCGCGTTGAATTCGCAAACGGTGAGTCAGTGCTGCATTTCCAGACTGATCTTTGTTGCCCACAGAACGGGGAAACTCCCAAGTATAAAAAGACACGGGACGCCAGGCAGTAGGTCTGCCTGGCGAAGCCAGCAGCCGGGGCGGCGGCGGCCGGCCCTACCCAGCAATCCCCACAGGGCGCGCTTGTCCGGGTGCCTTGTTGAACCGGCAACCTGAGACTTGAGAGGGCTGGACTTGAGACTGAACGAGACTTGCACAATAGCCCAGCCCAGGGGATTGCAGGGACAGATCGTTTGGGATACCCAGTGGGACGAACAAAACCGCGATTTCAAACTATCCCGGGCAGACGGTCCGAGACGCTCTGTGGGGGAGGGGCGTCCACCACTACGGAGGCAACCTGCCCCAACTGATATACACGCCCACTGCTGACGCAGCCAGCCGTTGCCGAGGCAACCCGTCCCTACTGAGATACACGCCCACTGCTGACGCAGCCTGCCGTTGCTGAGGCAACACGCTACAACGAAGAGACTCCGCCGCAGGGCGTGGCGGAGACCACAGCAGAGCCGGCAGGAACAGCGCGAATCACACAACAGCAGGGCGGAGCCTCGGCAGCCAAACAGTGGCTAGTCTGCCTTTGAGCTGGGCAGGACACCTGATCGGACATCCAAAAATAAAGCCCAAACCCCTCAACACAGAGCATTTGAGAAAAAAAAAAGGGTTGTTTAATGAGCTGTGTTGCAGCAGAATCAAACATAGCAGCCTAACAGCCCTGAATGAACAACAGAGTGCACAGCTCAGCAATTAAACCCCTATAAAGTACAAACTGTCTCCTCAAGCAGCTCCCTGACCCCTCTATATCCAAAAGACTGTCATTAGGCAGGCATCATCCTGGGACAAAGAGAGCAGAAAAAGAAACTGGTAGCATCCCTCACTGTGCCACGGCTACTAGAGGTGCACCCCAGACAAGCAGGGTCTGGAGCGGACCTCAACAGTCGTACAGCGAAGGGGCTAGACTGGTAGAAGGAAAACCAAGCAACAGAAATACTTCATCATCAACATTCTGGGTGTCCACTCAGAGACCCAAACGAAAAGTCAGCAACTACGCAGACGACCAGCGGACAAATCCACAAAGATGGGAAGAAACCAGCGCAAAAAGGAGGAAAACACCCGAAACCAGAACACATCGCCTACTAGAAAGGACCAAAACTCCTCACCAGCAAGGGAACAAAGCAGGACGGAGAATGACTGTGACGAAATGACGGAATTAGACTTCAGAAGATGGATAATGAGAAACTTTTGTGAGCTAAAAGATCATGTATGAAATCAATGCAAAGAAACTAAGAACCTTGAAAAAAGATTTGAAAAAAGATTCGAGGAAATGATAACAAGAATGGATACCTTAGAGAGGAATATGAATGAATTAAAGGAGCTGAAAAACACAATACGAGAACTTCGCGAAGCAAACGCAAGTTTCAATAGCCGAATTGACCAAGCAGAAGAAAGAATATCTGAAGTCGAAGACCAACTCAATGAAATAAAACGAGAAACCAAGATCAGAGAAAAAAGCGCAAAAAGGAATGAACAAAGTCTCCAAGAAATGTGGGACTATGTGAAAAGACCTAACCTACATTTGATAGGTGTACCAGAAGGGGACGAAGAGAATGAATCCCAGCTGGAAAATACTCTTCAGGACATCATCCAGGAAAATTTCCCCCACCTAGAAGACAGGCCAACACTCAATTGCAGGAAATACAGAGAACACCACAAAGATATTCCGCAAGAAGAGCAACCCCAAGGCACATAATCATCAGATTCAACAGGGTTGAAATAAAGGAGAGAATACTAAGGGCAGCCAGAGAGAAAGGTCGGGTCACCCACAAAGGGAAGCCCATCAGACTCACAGCAGATCTCTCGGCAGAAACACTACAAGCCAGAAGAGAGTGGGGGCCAATATTCAACATTCTTAAAGAAAAGAACTTTCAACCCAGAATTTCATATCCAGCCAAACTGAGCTTCAGAAGTGAAGGAAGAATAAAATCCTTTGCGAACAAGCAAGTACTCAGAGATTTTGTCACCACCAGGCCTGCTTTACAAGAGCTCCTAAAAGAGGCACTACACATAGAAAGGATCAATCAGTACCAGCCATTCCAAAATCACACTGAATGCTAAAGAGCTTCAACATAATGAAGAATCTACAACAACTAACAGGCAAAGCAGCCACTTAGAATCAAAATGGCAGTATCAAATTCACACATAACAATATTAACCCTAAATGTAAATGGACTAAATGCACCAATCAAAAGACACAGACTGGCAAATTGGATAAAAATCCAAAACCCATCAGTGTGCTGTATCCAGGAAACCCATCTCACATGCAAGGATACACAAAGGCTCAAAATAAAGGGATGGAGGAAGATTTACCAAGCTAATGGAAAGCAAAAAAAAGCAGGAGTTGCAATTCTCATCTCTGATAAAATAGACTTTAAAGCAACAAAGATCAAAAGAGACAAAGAAGGCCATTACATAATGGTAAAAGGATCGATACAACAAGAAGAGCTAACGATCCTAAACATATATGGACCCAACACAGGAGCACCCAGATACATAAGGCAAGTTCTTAATGACTTACAGAAGGACTTAGACTCCCACACAATAATAGTGGGAGACTTTAACACTCCACTGTCAATACTAGACAGATCAACCAGACAGAAAATCAACAAGGATACCCAGGGCTTGAACTCAGACCTGGAGCAAGCAAACCTGGTGGACATTTACAGAACTCTCCACCCCAAATCCACAGAATATACATTCTTCTCAGCACCACATCACACCTACTCTAAAATTGACCACATAATTGGAAGTAAAGCGCTGCTCAACAAATGCAAAACAACTGAAATCATAACAAACAGCCTCTCAGACCATAGTGCAATCAAGTTAGAACTCAGAATTCAGAAACCGACCCAGAACCGCACAGCTTCATGGAAACTGAACAACTGGCTCTTGAATGTTGACTGGGTAAACAACGAAATGAAGGCAGAAATAAAGAAGTTCTTTGAAACCAATGAGAAAGAAGACACAACGTGCCAGAACCTCTGGGACACATTTAAAGCAGTCTCTAGAGGAAAGTATATAGCAATAAGTGCCCATATGAGGAGAATGGAGAGATCCAAAATTGACACCCTATCGTCAAAATTGAAAGAGCTAGAGGAGCAAAATCAAAAAAACTCAAAACCCAGCAGAAGACAAGAAATTACTAAGATCAGAGCTGAGCTGAAGGAGATTGAGACACGAAAAACCCTTCAAAAAATCAATAAATCCAAGAGCTGGTTTTTTGAAAAGATCAACAAAATAGACAGACCACTAGCCAGATTGATTAAAAATAAAAGAGAGAACAACCAAATAGATGCAATAAAAAATGATAAAGGGGAAATCACCACAGATTCCACAGAAATTCAAACCATCATCAGAGAATATTACAAACAACTCTATGCACATAAACTAGTAAACCTGGAAGAAATGGATAAATTCCTGGACTCCTGTGTCCTCCCAAGCCTAAACCAGGAGGAAGCTGAAACTATGAATAGACCAATAATAAGGTCTGAAGTTGAGGCAGCAATTAAGAGCCTACCTCACAAAAAAAGCCCAGGTCCAGATGGGTTCACAGCCGAATTCTACCAGACACATAAGGAGGAGCTGGTACCATTCCTTCTAAAACTATTTCAAACAATCCAAAAAGAGGGAATCCTTCCCAAATCATTTTATGAGACCAATATCATCCTGATACCAAAACCCGGCAGAGACCCAACGAGAAAAGAAAACTTCAGGCCAATATCCATGATGAACATAGATGCAAAAATCTTCAATAAAATATTGGCAAGCCGATTGCAACAGCAAATCAAAAAACTTATTCATCATGATCAAGTAGGATTCATCCCAGGGATGCAAGGCTGGTTCAACATACGCAAGTCTATCAACGTAATTCACCACATAAACAGAACCAAAAACAAAAACCACATGATTATCTCAACTGACGCAGAGAAGGCATTTGACAAAATTCAACAGCCCTTTATGCTAAAAACCCTCAATAAACTCAGTATCGATGGAACATATCTCAAAGTAATAAAAGCTATTTATGACAAACCAACAGCCAATATCATACTGAATGGGCAAAAACTGGAAGCATTCCCTTTGAAATCTGGTACTAGACAAGGATGCCCTCTCTCACCACTCCTATTCAATATAGTACTGGAAGTTCTAGCCAGAGCAATCAGGCAAGAAAAAGAAATAAAGGGTATTCAAATAGGAAAGGTGGAAGCCAAATTGTCTCTATTTGCAGACGACATGATAGTATACCTACAAGACGCCATCGCCTCAGCCCAAAAACTCCTGAAACTGATAAACAACTTCAGCAAAGTCTCAGGATATAAAATCAATGTGCAAAAATCACAAGCATTCGTCTACACCAATAACAGACTTAAAGAAAGCCAAATCAAGAGTGAACTGCCATTCGCAATTGCTACAAAAAGAATAAAATACCTTGGAATACAACTCACAAGGAACGTAAGGGACCTCTTCAAGGAGAACTACAAACCACTGCTCAACGAAATCAGAGAGGACACAAACAGATGGAGAAACATTCCATGTTCATGGTTAGGAAGAATTAATATCGTGAAAATGGCTATACTGCCCAAAGTAATTTACAGAATCAACGCTATCCCCATCAAGCTACCATTGACTTTCTTCACAGAACTGGAAAAAACCACCATGAACTTCATATGGAACCAAAAGAGAGCCCGCATAGCCAAGTCAATTCTAAGCAAAAAGAACACAGCGGGGGGCATCACACTACCGGATTTCAAACTATACTACAAGGCTACAGTAATCAAAACAGCATGGTACTGGTACCAAAACAGAGATATAGACCAATGGAACAAAACAGAGGCACCGGAGGCAACACAACATACATACAACTATACAATCTTTGATAAACCTGACAAAAACAAGCAATGGGGAAAGGATTCCATGTTTAACAAATGGTGTTGGGAAAACTGGCTAGCCATGTGCAGAAAGCAGAAACTGGACCCCTTCCTGACACCTTACACTAAAATTAACTCCAGATGGATTAAAGACTTAAACATAAGACCTGGCACCATAAAAACCCTAGAAGGAAATCTAGGCAAAACTATCCAGGACATAGGAGTAGGCAAGGACTTCATGAACAAAACACCAAGAGCATTGGCAACAAAAGCCAAAATAGACAAATGGGACCTAATGAAACTCCACAGCTTCTGCACGGCAAAGGAAACAGTCACTAGAGTGGATCGGCAACCAACAGAATGGGAAAAAATTTTCGCAGTCTACCCATCTGACAAAGGGCTGATATCAAGAATTTACAAACAACTCAAGCAGATTTACAGGAAAAAAACAAACAAGCCCATTCAAAAGTGGGCAAAGGATATGAACAGATACTTTACGAAAGAAGACATATATGAGGCCAACAATCATATGAAAAAATGCTCATCGTCACTGGTCATCAGAGAGATGCAAATCAAAACCACATTCAGATACCATCTCACGCCAGTTAGAATGGCGATCATTAAAAAATCTGGAGACAACAGATGCTGGAGAGGATGTGGAGAAAAAGGAACACTTTTACACTGTTGGTGGGAGTGTAAATTAGTTCAACCATTGTGGAAGACGGTGTGGCGATTCCTCAAGGCCTTAGAAATAGAAATTCCATTTGACCCAGCAATCCCATTACTCGGTATATATCCAAAAGACTATAAATCGTTCTACTATAAGGACACATGTACACGAATGTTCATTGCAGCACTGTTTACAATAGCAAAGACCTGGAATCAACCCAAATGCCCATTGATAATAGACTGGATTGGAAAAATGTGGCACATATACACCATGGAATATTATGCAGCAATCAGAAATGATGAGTTCGTGTCGTTTGTAGGGACATGGATGAATCTGGAAAACATCATCCTCAGCAAACTGACACAAGAACAGAAAATGAAACACCGCATATTCTCACTCATAGGTGGGTGATGAAAAATGAGAACACATGGACACAGAAAGGGGAGTACTAAACACTGGGGTCTATTGGGGGGGAAAGGGGAGGGCCAGTGGGAGGGGGAGGTGGGGAGGGATAGCCTGGGGAGAAATGCCAAATGTGGGTGAAGGGGAGAAGAAAAGCAAAGCACACTGCCATGTGTGTACCTACGCAACTGTCTTGCATGCTCTGCTCATGTACCCCAAAACCTATAATCCAATAAAAAATTAAAAAAAAAAAAAAAAAAAAAAGAAATGTGAAGACATGAGATTTGGGAGGGGCTGGGGCAGAATAATATAGTTTGGCTCTGTCCCCACCCATATCTTATCTTGAATTGTACTTCCATAATTCCCACATGTTGTGTGAGGAACCTAGTGGGAGATTATTTGAATCACTGGGGCAGTTTCCCCCATACTTGTTCTCCTGGTAGAGAATACATCTTAGGAGATCTGATAGTTTTAGTAGGGGTTTCCACTTTTGTATCCTCCTCATTTTCTCTTACTACCACCATGTAACAAGTGCCCTTTGGCTCCAGCCATGATTCTGAGCTTCTTCAGCCTGTGGAACTGTAAGTCCAATTAAACTTCCTTTTTGTCCCCGTCTTGGGTATAGCTTTATCAGCAGCATGAAAATAGACTAATAAACAGTCATTTTGGTCTAGCTTGGTCCTCTGTTGATAATATTGGTGAATTATGCCCTAAATGAAAAAGATGTGTTCTTTTCCAGACTCCTTTACCAAAGGGTCAAGGCATCTTTCTTGCCTGGTTGTCACATTTATAGTGGGTTGCTCACTCCCAGTTCAGTGTCCAATGTAGAAACTACACCTAAACGACCCTGAACTTTTGATCTAAAGTTCTCTCAACTATCCCATTGTCAATGAAGGAATAGGGGGTAGAGTCATGAATGGGAGGCAAGAGATGGAGGTGAAGGTAAGAAGAGCTACTAATTTGGGGGTTAAATTACTTTTAAATTTTTAGGAGTTTCAGGGGATGGCATAGCAGTGATTTGTCTGTAATGCACAGAGGCTTGAGTCCTGAGTGTATGATGACTTAGAAACCAAATAATTAATTCACTCTGTCACTCTTTAGATCTATCACAGAAACAAGTAAATTTAAGCAGTCTGTCAACATAAAGAATAAAATCCAGAAGACAATGGGATAGTACAGCACAAATCTGAGTGGAAGTAACTGTTAACCTAGAATTATGTATGAAGATAACTTTCACCTGGAAAGGAGCTGAAATAAAAATGTTTCAGAAAAACAAAAACTGAGTGTTTACCACCAACAGATCTTTAATAAGAAATTGTGTGAAAGGAAACTAAACCAAAATGGAAAAAGTGAGATACAAGGAAGTAATGATGACCTAAGACAGTCATAAATATGTGGATGAACATAAGTGATAACTGAATAATGCAGTGGTAATAATAACTTGGGGGCTAAAGCCACAATTGTTCCGGAGAATTAAAAGACTGGAAAACAGTAATATGTAAACCGAAAAGATTGCTTCAATTGTTCAGAAGGAGCTTAGAGATATTAAATTACTTTAGACATAATTAAATATGCATTTTAAATGTTTACAGCTATTGATTAAAAATCAAGGTATAACTTATAAACCAGTATAGCAACACATATATAAATATCTCAAATATTTCTAATAATGTTCTAATATTAAAAAGGAAGAATAAAAAGCAGCATTATTGAAAGATCTATTATTACTAAGTGCAAGTATATTTATAAACACAGTAAATATTAAGGAAACAAATTTATCAGTTAAAATAGGTATTTTCACATTGGATTAAAATATTTTTATTATATTACATTTCTAAGAGGAGACACATATTAAAGAATCAGCAATATTAAAAATTAAGGTTTGCAACAAGCTATAGCTATAATCTGTTATGAAACATAACAGACTTAAAGAAAAAAATTACTGAAGATAAATTGAAAAACAGCTAATCATTTAAAATTTTAATTCATAAGGATGACATTGTTAATACTTAATAAAGATTTAAAATTACATAAAATAAAAAATTATAAGAAGCTGACAATGCTAATTCAAAATGAAGAAAGTTTCTGTACTTGGACATGGATTTTAAAACATTCCTCTAAGTAGTTGTTAGGTCTGCAGAAAAAATAAATGTGTAAGCTCACAGAAAATTGAACAGGAAAAAGCATATATTCATATGTCATAAACATTTATAGAAGAACATTCAACATTGGAAAATAGATGTTTCTCAGGAACAATGGAGTATTTATAATAAATAATGGTACATTTATATGCCATTATAATTAAGGTTTAATTCAATTGCAAACCTTAATACAAAAAATCCCATACCAACAGATTGTGAGTTTGCCACTCATACCAACGTTTTACCATGACTGTCTCAAAAGCATAAGCATAAAGGAATTCACAAGCATACAACTGTAGGAGAAAGAGGGAGCTAGAGATGAACACATGCAGTATTATACCATTCATTCATGTCTTAGAAATATAAAGATATGCATTTAAAGATTTCAAATTCAATAGATGCCAACTTTTGGACTTAGTGGGTGAGAATCAGAAGACTAGAGAACTTCAGCTTGACTGTAATGTTTTGTTTCTAAAATCTAGTGCTTACACAGGTATCCATTAAAGTCATCTTTATGGGGTTTTTTTTGTATGCTTGAACATTTTTTTTTAATTATTAAAGTTCTGGGGTACATGTGTAAAACATGCAGGTTTGTTACCCAGGTATACATGTGCCAAGTGGTTTGCTGCACCCATCAACCATCATCTAAATTAGGTATTTCTCCTAATGCTATCCCTTCCCCCATCCCCTATGCTCCAACAGGCCCCAATGTGTGATGTTCCTCTCCTTGTGTCCATGTGTTCTCATTGTTCAACTCCCACATGAGTGAGAACGTGCGGTATTTGGTTTTCTGTTCTTGTGTTAGTTTGCCAAGAATGATGGCTTCCAGCTTCATCCATGTCCCTGCAAAGGACATGAACTCATCCTTTTTATAGCTGCATAGTATTTCATGGTATACATGTGCTACATTTTCTTTATCCAGTCTATTATTGATGGGCATTTGGGTTGGTTCCAAGTCTCTTCTATTGTGAACAATGCTGCAATAAACATGTGTGCATGTAACTTTATAGTAGAGTGATTTATAATCTTTTGGGTATGTACCCAGTATTGGAATTGCTGGGTCAAAGTGTATTTCTAGTTCTAGAATCTTGAGGAATTGCCACACTGCCTTCCACAATGATTGAAATAATTTACTTTCCCACCAACAGTGTAAAAGCGTTTCTATGTCTCCACATCCTCTCCAGCATCTGTTGTCTCCTTATTTCTTAATGATCACCATTCTAACTGGCATGATATGGTATCTCATTTGGTTTGGATTTGCATTTCTCTAATGACCAGTGATAATTAGCATTTTTCATATGTCTGTTGGATACATAAATGTCTCCTTTTGAGAAGTATCTGTTCATCTCCTTCACCCACTTTTTGATGTGATTTGTTTTTTCTTGTAAGTTTGAGTTCTTTGTAGATTCTAGATATTAGCCCTTTGTCAGGTGTATAGATTGCAAAAATGTTCCCCTATTCTGTAGGCTGCCTGTAGACTCTTATAATAGTTTACTTTACTGTGCAGAAGCTCTTTAATTTAATTAGATCCCATTTGTTTATTTTGTCTCTTGCTGCCATTGCTTTTGGTGTTTTAGTCATGAAGTCTTTGCCTATGCCTATGCCCTGAATGGTATTGCCTACGTTACTTTCTAGGATTTTTATTATTTTAGGTCTTATGTTTACGTCTTTAATACATCTTGAGTTAGTTACTGTATAAGGTGTAAGGCAGGGGTCCAGTTCAGCTTCTTGAATATGACTAGCCAGTTTTCTAAACACCATTTATTAAACAGGAAATCCTTTCTTCATTGCTTGTTTTTGTCAGGTTTGTCAAAGATCAGATGGTTATAGATGTGTGGTGTCATTTCTGAGGCCTCTGTTTTGTTCCATTGGTCTATATAACTGTTTTGGTACTATTACCATATTACTATGCTGTATAGTTTGAAGTCAGGTGGCATGATACCTCCAGCTTTGTTCTACTTATGATTGTCTTGGCTATGTGGGCTCTTTTTTGGTTGATATGAAATTTAAAGTTATTTTCAATTCTGTGAAGTAAGTTAGTGGTAGTTTGATAGGGATAGCACTGAATCTATAAATTACTTGGGCAGTATGGCCATTTTCATTGCTATTGATTCTTCCTAACCATGAGCATGGAATGTTTTTCCATTTCTGTCCTCTCTTATTTCCTTGAGCAGTGGTTTATAATTCTCCTTAAAGAAGTCCTTCACAGCCTTGTTAGTTGTACTTCTAGATATTTTATTCTTTTTGTAGCAATTGTGAATGTGAGTTCACTCATGATTTGGCTCTTTGTCTGTTATTGGTGTATAGGAATGCTTGTGATTTTTGGACATTGATTTTGTATCCTGAAACTTTGCTGAAGTTGCTTATCAGCTTAAAGAGATTTGGGGCTGAGATGATGGGGTCTTCTAAATATACAATCCTGTCGTCTGCAAATAGAGACAATTTGACTTCTTCTTTTCCTAATTGAATACCCTTTATTTCTTTTTCTTACCCAATTGCCCTGGTCAGAACTTCCAGTACTGTGTTGAATAGGAGTGGTAAGAGAGGGCATGCTTGTCTTGTGCCAGTTTGAAAGGGAATGCTTCCAGTTTTTGCTCATTCATTATGATATTGGCTATGGGTTTGTCATAAATACTTTTTATTCTGAGATACATTTAATCGATACCTAGTTTATTGAGAGTTTTTATCATAAAGCGCTGTTGAATTTTGTCGAAAGCCTTTTCTGCATCTATTGAGATAATCATGTAGTTTTTGTCACTGGTTCTATGTATATGATGGATTATGTTTATTGATTTGTGTATGTTGAACAAGCCTTGAATCCCAGGGATGAAGCCAACTCGATTGTGGTGGACAAGCTTTTTGATGAGCTGCTGGATTTGGTTTGCAGTTATTTTATTGAGGATTTTCTCATTGATATTCATCAGGGATATTGGCCAAAATTTTATTTTTTTGTTGTGTCTCTGCCAGGTTTTGGTATCAGGATGATGCTGGCCTCATAAAATGAGTTAGGGAGAATTTCCTCTTTTTCTATAGTTTGGAATAGTACCAGCTCCTCTTTGAATGTCTCGTAGAATTCGGCTGTGAAACTGTCTGGTCCTGGATGTTTTTGGCTGATTGGTCTATTCAGGGATTGGACTTCTTCCTGATTTAGTCTTGGGAGGTTGTATGTGTCCAGGAATTTATCAATATCTTCTCGATTTTCCAATTTATTTGCATAGAGGTGCTTATAGTATTCTCTGATGATAGTTTGTATTTCTGTGGGATCAGTGGTGATATCTCCTTTATCATTTTTAGTGCATCTATTTTTACATTTGTATAAAAAGAAAATAAATGAACAATAAATTCTCTGGGTGTCTCTTATGAAAGAGTACAATTCATAACAATGTATCCTTTCTGTAAAAAAGTATCTTGTGTCTACCTCCCAGATTTAATAGAAAACAGGGAAGTTAATCTTATGGTTGAATATATGAAGAAATGGAAAACAGTGAACCAAAACCATGTGAAAGCAAAACTGGAAACAAGCAACAGTTACAGAGAATTAGCTCCTACTTTACTGCAGCAGTAGAAATCTTCCATTATATTTTTTTTTCACAAGTTGTATTTTTTTTTTTTTTTTGAGACAGTTTTGCTGTTGTTACCCAGACTGGAGTGCAATGGCACGATCTTGGCTCACCGCAACCTCCGCCTCCTGGGTTCAAGCAATTCTCCTGCCGTAGCCTCCCGAGCAGCTGGGACTACAGGCACACGCCACCATGCCCAGCTAATTTTTGTATTTTTAGTAGAGACGGAGTTTCACCTTGTTGACCAGGATGGTCTCGATCTCTTGACCTTGTGATCCACGTGCCTCGGCCTCCCAAACTGCTGGAATTATAGGCATGAGCTACTGTGCCCGGCCCACAAGTTGTATTAATGAAAATTCTGGGTAAGGAAAGTTCTCAGTGAAATAGCTTTCGGAAACATTACACATTATAACTCCTCCTGGAGAATCATAAGGAATATTATTACATGTAATGGTTCTGAGAAACTAGCTATAAATAAGCCTGTTTAGTTTTGTTTAAGTTTCTATAACTTGTGTCATTACATAATCCTGGTTTTAAGGAATGCCTACTAGCAAACTTCCAGGATATTAATAATTTATTGAACATAATTGGGGAAATTGTGCCCTAAACCTTCATCTCTTAGAGTCATAAAGACATGAAAAATAATTTACTTTGGTAATTTATAATAACTTTATATCAAAAGTAAATGTTACTGATTCTTCAAGCCAAATACTCCAAATAACTGTTGTCGTCTTATCTCTGTCTACTGTTGTTTCTATAGTTAAAATTAAGAGAGTGTTCTAAATATGGAACAGGATTTCTTAATCATGAGGTCTTTATCTTTGCTCATAACTATTTAGAAAACAGATGTTTTTAATGCTAAATATTTTTATTTCAATTTTATTTTTATTGATTGCAAAAGCAAGACATAGAAATCTAATAAAATATTGAAAAAATGGAAGAAAATAAACCTATGTGAATTATACTGTCTAAATATAATCACTGTTTTAGTTATACAGGGAGGATACGCCTCATCACATATATTTTTCTAAAGTAACTTCCACAAAGAGCTTTGCTTAATTGAAGCAGCTCTCTCAACCTGATTTCTGTGTTATTCTAAATTTATAGTCTTCTCAGAAAAGCCAGCATTTTCATGATTTAACACTTACCATCTTACCTTTAATCGATTTAAACAGACTATTTAAAGCTCGTCATGTGATCAATACAGGATCTATATCAAAGACTGAATTCCATGAAGACATCTACAGTCAGTTTTCAGTACCAGGGTTAAATTTTTCCCTTACCAAAAAAGCAATTTGGGAGATCCATTGATCAGTTCTGCAATTCTTTTATTGACTGTCATAAAAGAGTATCTAGCAATATCTTTTACATTATTGTGTAAACTTTATTTCATTCATACTTTATGCAATCACTTTTCTACTTTTTTAAATTATAGTTTAAGTTCAGAACATGCAGGTTTGTTATACAAGTACACATGTGCCATGGTGGTTTGCTGCATCCATTTCCCCCAGTCATCTGCATTAGATATTTCTCCTAATGCTATCCCTCCCTTATTCCCCCATACCCCCCAAAAGGTCGTGGTGTGTGATGTTCCTCTCCCTGTGTCCATGTGTTCTCATTGTTCCACACCTACTTATAAGTGAGAACATGTGGTAGTTTTCTGTTCTTGTGTCAGTTTGCTGAGGAGGATGGTTTCCAGCTTCATCCATGTCCATGCACAGGACATGAACTCATCCTTTGTTAGAGCTACATAGTGTTCCATGGTGTATATGTGCCACATTTCCTTTATCCAGCGTATCCTTGATGGCCATTTGGGTTGGTTCCAAGTCTTTGCTATTGTGAATGGAGCCACAATAAATGTACATGTGCATGTGTCTTTATAATAGAATGATTTATAATCCTTTGGATATATACCCAGTAATGAGATTGCTGGGTCAAATGGTATTTCTGCTTCTAGATCCTTGAGGAATCCCCACTGTCTTCCACAATACTTGAACTAATTTACACTGCCACCAACAGTATAAAAGCGTTCCTATTTCTCCACATCCTCTCCAGCATCTGTTGTCTCTTTATTTTTAAATGATCACCATTCTAACTGGTGTGAGATGGTATCTCAATGTGGTTTTGATTTGCATCTCTCTGATGACCAGTGATGATGAACTTTGTTTCATATGTTTGTTGGCTGCATAAATGTCTTATTTTGAAAAGTGTCCGTTCACGTCCTTCACCCACTTTTTGATGGGGTGGTATTTTTCTTGTAAATTTGTTTAAGTTCTTTGTAGATTCTGGATATTAGCCCTTTGTCAGATGGGTAGATTGCACATTTTTTCCCATTTTGTTGGTTGCTGGTTCACTCTAGTTTAATTAGACCTCATTTGTCTTTTTTGGCTTTTGTTGTCATTGCCTTTTGTTTTTTAGTAATGAAGTCCTTGCCTATGCCTAAGTCCTGAATGGTATTGCCTAGGTTTACTACTAGAGTTTTTATGGTATTAAGTCTTATGTTTAAGTCTTTAATCCATCTGGAGTTAATGTTTGTATAAGGTGTAAGGAAGGGATCCAGTTTCACCTTTCTGCATATGGCTATCCAGTTTTCCCAACACCATTTATGAAACAGAATCCTTTCTCCATTGCTTGTTTTTGTCAGGTTTGTCAAAGATCAGATGATTGTAGATGTGTGGCATTATTTCTGAGGCCTCTGTTCTGTTCCATTGGTCTATATATCTGCTTTGGTACCAGTACCATGCTGTTTTGATTACTGTAACCTTATAGTATAGGTTGAAGTCAGGTAGCGTGATGCCTCCAGCTTTCATTTTGTGCGTGTTTATTTTTTGTTTGTTTGTTTGTTTTTGCTTAGGATTGTCTTGGCTATGTGGGCTCTTTTTTGGTTCCATATGAAGTTTAGGATGGCTTTTTCCAATTTGTGAAGAAAGTCAATGGTGGGGATAGCATTAAATCTATAAATTACTCTGGGCAATGTGGCCATTTTCACCATATTGATTTTTCCTAACCATGAGCATGGAATGTTTTTCCATTTATGTCCTCTCTTATTTCTTTGAGTGGTTGTTTATAGTTCTCCTTGAAGAGGTCCTTCATATCCTTGTTAGTTGTACTCCTAGATATTTTATTCTTTTTTTAGGAAAAGTGAATGGGAGCTCACTCATGATTTGGCTATTTGTCTGTTATTGGTGTGTAGGAATGCTTGTGGTTTTTGCACATTGATTTTGTATCCTGAGATTGGCTGAATTGCTTATCAGCTTAAGGAGATTTTGGGCTGAAATGATGGGGTCTTCTAAATACACAATCCTGTCATCTGCAAAGAGAGACAATTTGACTTCCTCTTTTTCTAATTGATTACCCCTTATTTCTTTCTCTTGCCCAATTGCCATGGATAGGACTTCCAATACTATGATTGAATAGGAGTAGTGAGAGAGGACATCCCTGTCTTGTGCCAGTTTGAAAGGGAATGCTTCCAGTTTTTGTCCATTCAGTATGATACTGGCTGTGGGTGTGTCATAAATAGCTCTTATTATTTTGAGATACATGCCATCAATACCTAGTTTATTGAGAGTTTTTATTGTGAAGGGCTGTTAAATTTTGTCAAAGGCCTTCTCTGCATCTATTGAGATAATTATGTGCTTTTTGTCTTTGGTTCTGTTTTTGTGATGGATTATGTTTATTGATTTGTGTATGTTGAACCAGCCTTTAATCCCAGGAATGAAGCTGACTTGGTCATGATGGATAAGCTTTTTGATGTGCTGTTGGATTTGGTTTGCCAGTATTTTATTGATAACTTTTGCATCAATAGTCATCATGTACATTGGCCTGTAATTTTTTTTTTTAGTTGTATCTCTGCCAGGTTTTGGTAATGGGATAATATTGGTCTCATAAAATGAGTCAGGGAGGATTCCCTATTATTGTATTGTTTGGAATAGTTTCAGAAGTAATGGTACCAGCTCCTCTTTGTACCTCAGTTAAAATTCGGCTTTGAACATGTTTGGTCCTGGACTTTTTGCTTGGTAGGCTATTAATTGCTGCCTGCCTCAACTTCAGACCTTGCTATTGGTCTATTCATGGATTCGACTTCTTCCTAGTCTTACTGGTTTATTTTCATAGAGTTGTTTGTAGTAATCTCTAATGGTAGTTTGTATTTCTGTGGGATTGGTGGTGATATCCCCTTTATCATTTATTTTGCATCTATTCTGTTCTTCTATCTTTTCTTTTTTACAGTCTGGGTAGTGGTCTATATATTTTTGTTGATCTTTTCAAAAAACCAGCTCCTGGATTTATTGATTTTTTTTAAGGGTTTTTTTCTGTCTCTGTCTCTTTCAGTTCTGCTCTGATCTTAGTTATTTCTTGTCTTATGCTAGCTTCTAAATTTATTTGACCTTGCTCCTCTAGTTCTTTTAATCATGACATAAGGGTGTCAATTTTAGATCTCTCCTGCTTTCTCTTGTGGGCATTTAGTGCTGTAAATTTCCCTCTAGATGCTGCTTTCCATATGTCCCTGAGATTCTGCTACATTGTGTCTTTGTTCTCATTGATTTAGAGAACATCTTTATTTCTGCTTTCATTTTATTATTTATTCAGTAATAATTCAAGAGCAGGTGGTTCAGTTTCCATGGGGTTGTGCAGTTTTGAGTGAGTTTCTTAATCCTGACTTCTAATTTGATTGAACTGGGGTCTGAGAGACGGTTGTAATTTCCATTCTTTTGCATTTGCTAAGGAGTGATATACTTCCAAATATGTGGTCTATTTTAGAATAAGTGTAATGTGCTGAAAATAATTTATATTCTGTGGATTTGGGGTGGAGAGTTCTGTAGATGGGTATTAGGTCTGCTTGGTTCAGATCTGAGTTTAAGCCCTGGATTTCCTTGTTAATTTTCTGTCTTGTTGATCTAATATTGACAGTGAGGTGTTAAAGTCTCCCACTATTATTGTGTGGGATTCTAAGTCTCTTTGTAGGTCTAAGAACTAGCTTTGTGAATCTAAGTGCTCCTGCACTGGGTGCATATAGATTTACAATAGTTAGCTCTTCTTGTTGCATCGATCCCTTTGCCATTATTTAATGTCTTTCTTTGTCTCTTTTGATCTTTGTTGGCTTAAAGTCTGCTTTATCTGAGAGTAGGATTGTAAGCCCCCCTTTTTTTTGCTCTCCATTTGCTTGATAGATCTTCTTCCATCCCTTTATTTTGAGCCGATGTGTCTTTGCACGTGAGATGGGTCTCTTGCATACAGCACACCAGTGGGTCTTGACTCTGTATCCAATTTACCAGTCTGTGTCTTTTGATTGGGGCATTTAGCCATTTACATTTAAGGTTCATATTGTTATGTGTGAACTTGATCCTGCCATTTTGATGCTAGCTGGTTATTTTGCCCATTAGTTTATGCAGTTTCTTCATAATGTCGATGGTCTTAACAATTTGGTATGTTTTTGCATTGGCTTGTTCTAGTTGTTCCTTTCCATGTTTAGTGCTTTCTTCAGGAGCTTCTATAAGGCAGGTATGGTGGTGATGAAATATCTCAGCAGTTGTTTGTCCATAAATAAGTAGATAAAAGGATTTTATCTACTTAACTAGAAATCCTATCCATTTAACCAGAAAATAAAGATGTACATTTAAGAGAAAAAAAGGGAAAATAGAGGTATATGCTCCCTCCTCAAACTAAAGTGGATTATACAGGCATGGGTGTTGCATGGTAAATGTGTAGTAGAAAAGAGACAGAGGAGATTACTAACTCAATTTGTCTTGAGTTCTCAAGTCAAGCAACAAAACCATAAGGGCCAATTACTATTTTACTAATGCTGGCAGCTTTCCAGAAGGAACAAGCCACATTCCTGGGTGATCAGAAAGAGGAAGATTTGGCAGCCCAGGAAGAAGCTGCCAAGAAGTTACTCCTGATTCCCACACTCTAAGATTTTAAAGGAAGCAGCAGGGAAGGGGGTTTGTGGGATGCCCATGCCAAAGGGAAACAGGAAGGTCACACAACCTGCTTATTATATTCCTGACTTTATTTTTAATTAATTAACTATTGCTATTATAATTTTTAAGAGACAGAGACACCCAAGCTGTAGTGCAGTAGCACAAGCATGTTAATAGCTCACTGCAGCCTCTACCTCCCAGGTAGCAGCAACCACACACACACCATAGCTACCAGGTATTTTTTTTTCTTTTTTTGTAAAGACAGCAGATCTAATTTTGTTGCCTAGGTATATCTGAAATTCTAGCAATCCTCCCACCTCAGCCTCCCAAAGCGCTAGGGTTACTGGCATGAGCCACCATAGCCAACCACCTGACTTTATGTATTTGTACCCATATGGCTGGTATCAAAAAAGCAAACCTAAATAAAAATTCTTTACCCACCCTACCCCCAAAGAAAGCATTAGTCCAGTGAAATATTGTTTGGGAGAAAATATAGAGAATAGAGTTGAAATTTATTCTAAATAGCACAATTTGGGAGAAGAGAACTCTGAGTTAAAACTGTCTTAATTTGCAGGTTAGAAGTTGTCCTACTAAATATAAAATAAAAATCAGTAATTCTTGCTTCAGAAAGTATTGTGCCAACAACCTTGTTAGACTCTGTTCTCAATTATCTTAACATTTTTATAACAAGGCATTGATTTGAAATTAATTAAATTGGTAGAACTGCAAGTATAAATGAAATGTCTGATATGTATGGTATCTATTGTATCTAAAAATATAGTATGTATGATATCTATTTCCTTGTAAAGCTAATGCTTCTTTCAGCTTAAGTTTAATTAAAATGCCCCTTAATTTTTACTTGTGACCTTTGCAACTCCTCATTCACATAGTCTACCACCATTTCTAATTAACAGTACAACTTAATTATCTAAAATTCTGTCTGTTAACTTCTCCAAAGTCTTAGTTATGAAAAAATTGAATGAATTTGGAGAGAATAGCCATACTCCCAATCCCAGTCAAGGGTACCTAAATCAACCATGAACACCATTTTAATATTTCTTTCAAAGGAAGGAAATGACAGATGTGAGAGTGTACATTTGCTTTTACCAACAATTCTGAGTCATGTTCAGGCAATTTCAGAAATGTTTTAAAGAAGGGAAAAACCAGATAAACATTAATGAAAATCGAAGGAAGAAAAGTTCTAAGTGCAGACTTAATAAACATACCATTTGAAGCCTTTTGGAAAAAGAAATTGATCTATTTTTAGCAGCTAGGCTTATTTCTTAGCCATTTGCACATCTAATGAGCTTAAAAGTTAATCCTTCAGTTTCTTCAAAATGTTAGCACATTTAACCTAATTCACAAAATGTTCTCAGGTCTAAAGCTGTCAACAGATTATTAGAGACTCAGTGACTTTTTTTCTTGCTCCTCTAGTAGCATTGCTATTATTTCCAGTGTCTTTAAGAACACGCAGTTTCCAGTTCATAAATACAGTACAAAACAATGCATATGATACTTTGTTATAAAGGACACAGGCAAATGAGAGACACACATAAGATGTGGTAGGGAATGCTTGGGGCTTCCACGCCCACTCTGGGCATGCCACTCTCACAGTACTATTATGTGTTCAACAGCTTGCAAGCTCTCTGAACCCTATTTGTATTTTTTAATGGCGGTTTCATTATGTAGTCATGATCAATTAAATCATTGGTCATTGGTGATTAAGTCACTGTTGAGTTCTATGAACCATTCTAGCAAATGATCAAATCCAAAGAGAGGATTGTGAGAACCCCTGTTTAATAGCCTGTCAGTCAGAAGTACAGGAGGCTCTGGACTTGTGACTGGTGAGAAAAATGAGGGTAGTTTTGTGGGACTGAGCCTTTAATCTGTAGGATCTGTGCTTAGTATAAGAAGTAAATTAAAGGTGTCCGGGCATGGTGGCTCACGCCTATAATCCCAGCACTCTGGGAGGCTGAGGTGGGTGGATCACGAGGTCAAGAGATCGAGACCATCCTGGTCAACAAGGTGAAACCCCGTCTCTACTAAAAATACAAAAATTAGTTGGGCATGGTGGTACGTGCCTGTAGTCCCATCTACTCGGGAGGCTGAGGCAAGAGAATTGCTTGAACCCAGAAGGCGGAGGTTGCGGTGAGCCGAGATCATGCCATTGGACTCCGGTCTGGGTAACAACAGCAAAACTCCATCTCAAAAAAAAAAAAAAAAAAAAAAAGAAGTAAATTAAATTACAGGCCACTACAAGTGTCAGCTGAGAACTGGAGAACTGGTTGGTGTGTGTACACCCCTACCCATATTCGGTGTCAGAAGAGTTGTGAGAGTGTTAAACAGGTTTTCCTTACTATAGACAATAACCAAAATATGAGCAAAATCTTTAAAGAATTAAGAGAATACATGATTCCTTCTTGGAGAGTTAGAGAAAATCTTATTGGAAAAGGTATATGTAAGCTGGTCTAAAGATGAGTGAGAATTTACCATGTACACAAAGGCAAAATATCATGAAAGGATGGGCAAATGGTTAGATGTTCAGCCTGTCTGGCAGTGGACTGTATGGCTGTGGAACAGAGTGACAGATGCCACTGATGAGAGTAATCAAATGCTCATTGTAAAGCAGCTTGAACAGTCTGCACTTTTGACTAAAGATGGATCAGTTAGCACCCATTGGTCACAAGCTGCAGAAATCTCAAGTAAAATTGGGTTATGAGGGTAACTTCATGAAACAGCTACTGAGTCCACATTGGGCTCCCAGGATTCATTCTGTCTGACATCTCTGCTTTCCTTCATGACGGTTTTTATCTCAGACACCACATGGTGACAAGAAAGTGGTCAAAGACTTCTAGCTACATTCTTTCAAGTTCTAATCCAAAAAGGAAGTGTCAGTTTTCCATAGCTCTTTCAAGTGGATAGACAGCCACCAGTTGCTGCTATCGCTGGACCTTCCAGGGTTCAGTCTGATTGCACCAATTTGAGTGACAGTCCCATCCCTGAACAAATCTCTGTGCTAGGGGCTGGGAATGGTGAGCAGGGGGACTTTGATTGGTCAGGACTGGGAAGATTTCCACTGGGGAAAAAAACATCGCTATAGTTAGGGGAATGTGGTGCCCTTGCTGAAAAGGCAAAAAATGGCAAATGGAATCCTGAGTGTCAGAGAAAAACAAAATATATTTGCAAAAGAAGTAATTCTGGTAGCAGAGTGAAGAATTGAGATGAGAAGAGAATGATAGCAGAGTAAAAACATAAGAGTAGACCTTGGATTAAACTGATAAAGTTCAAGAGGAGAAAGAAAATATAAAATTATTTACTTAGTAGACTATATTGATCCTCAGAATTATATGGTGTGGAAGAGGAGGGAGATAGAGGTTGATACTTTTTTTTATAGTATTTGGGCTCTGGGGTACATGTACATGCCCTGCATCCTGCAGGACTGTTGCATAGGTACATACATGCCATGGTGGTTTGCTGTCTCCATCCTCCCCAACCCTCATTGCCTACATCAGGCATTTCTCCCAGTGTTATTTCTCCTCCTGCTGTCCCCCCGTTCCCTCCCACCTAGCCCTGTGAGTGTTGTTCCCTCCCCTGTGCCCAAGTATTCTCATTGTTCATCACCCACATATGAGTAAAAATATGCGGTGTTTGGTTTTCTGTTCTTGTGTCAATTTGCTGAGAATGATGGTTTCTAGGTTCATCCATGTCTTTACAAAGGACACGAACTCATTTTTTATGGCTGCCTAGTATTCCATGATGTATATGTGCCACATTTTTTTTGCCCAGTCTATCATCAATGGGCATTTGGGTTTGTTCCAGGTCTTTGCTGTCATAAACAGTGCTGCAATGAACATACATGTGCATGTGTCTTTATGATAGAATGATTTATAATCCTTTGGGTCTATATCCAGTAATGGGATTGCTGGGTCAAATGGAATCTCTATTTCTAGATCCTTGAGGAATCGCCACACTGTCTTCCACAATGGTTGAACTAATTTACACTCCCACCAACTGTGAAGGAGTGTTTCTATTTCTCCACATCCTCTCCAGAATCTGTTGTCCCCAGATTTTTTAATGATCGCCATTCTAACTGGCGTGAGACGGTACCTCAATGTGGTTTGATTTGCATTTCTCTAATGACTAGTGATGATGAGCATTTTTTTATATGTTTCTTGGCCACATATTTGTCTTCCTTCCAAAAGTGTCTGTTCATATCCTTTGCCCACTTTTGAATGGGTTTGTTTTTTTCCTGTAAATCTGCTTTAGTTCTTCATAGATTCTGGATATCTGCCCTTTGTCTGATGGTTAGATTGCAATTTTTTTTTCCCATTCTGTTGGTTGCCGGTTTACTCTAATGATTGTTTCTTTTGCTCTACAGAAGCTCTTAAGTTTAATTGGGTCCCATTTGTCTATTTTAGCTTTTTCTGCCATTGCTTTTGGTGTTTTAGTCATGAAGTCCTTGCCTGTGCCTGTGTCCTGAATGGTTTTGCCTAGGTTTTCTTCTAAGGTTTTTATTGTGTTGGTTCTTATGTTTAAATATTTCATCTATCTGGAGTTAATTTTTGTTTAAGGTGTAAGGCAGAGGTCTAGCTTCAGTTTCCTGCATATGGCTAGCCAGTTTTCCCAACACCATTTATAAAACAGGGCATCCTTTCCCCATTGCTTGTTTTTGTCAGGTTCGTCAAAGATCAGATGGTTGTAGATGTGTGGCATTGTTTCCAAGGCCTCTGTTCTGTTCCATTTGTCTATATCTCTGTTTGTTTTGGTGCCAGTACCATGCTATTTTGATTACTCTAGCCTTGTAGTATAGTTTGATGTCAGGTAGCATGATGCCTCCAGCTTTGTTCTTTTTGCTTAGGATTTTCTTGGCTATGCAGACTCTCTTTTAGTTCCATATGAAGTTTAAAGTGTTTTTTTCCAGTTCTGTGAAGAAGGTCAATGGGAGCTTGATGGGGATAGCATTGAATCTATAAATTACTTTGGGCAGTATGGCCATTTTCACAATATTGATTCTTCCTAAGCATGAGCATGGAATGTTTTTTTCCATCTGTTTGTGTCCTCTCTTATTCCCTTGAGCAGTGGCTTGTAGTTCTCCTTGAAGAGATCTTTTACCTCCTTTGTTAGTTGTATTCCTAGGTATTTTATTCTCTTTGTAGCAATTGTAAATGGGAGTTCACTCATGATTTGGCTCTCTGTTTGTCTGTTATTGGTGTATAGGAATGCTTGTGATTTCTGCATATTAATTTTGTGTCCTGAGACTTTGCCAAAGTCGCTTATTAGTTTAAGGAAGTATTGGGCTGAGATAATGGGGTCTTCTAAATGTACGATCATGTCGTCAGCAAATAGGGACAATTTGACTTCCTCTTTTGAATGCCCTTTCTTTCTTTTTCTTGTGTAATTGCTCTGGCTAGAACTTTCAATACTATATTGAATAGGAGTTGTGAGAGAGGGTGTCCTTGTCTAGTGCCAGATTTCATAGGGAATGCTTCCAGTTTTTGCCCATTTGGTATGATATTGGCTATAGGTTTGTCATAAATAGCTTTTATTATTTTGAGATATGTTCCATTGATACCTATTGAGAGTTTATTGAGAGTTTTTAACATAAAGTGCTGTTGAATTTTGTTGAAGGCCTTCTCTGCATCTATTGAGATAATCATGTGGTTTTTTTCTTTGGTTCTGTTTATGTGGTGAATTACGTTTATAGATTTGCATATGTTGAACCAGCCTTGCATCCCCAGTATGAAGCCTGCTTTATCCTGGTGGATAAGCTTTTTGATGTGCTGTTGGATTTGGTTTGCCAGTATTTTATTGAAGATTTTTGCATCAATGTTCATCATGAATATTTGCCTGAATTTTTCTTTTTTAGTTGTGTCTCTGCCAGGTTTTGATATCAGGATGATGTTGGTCTCACAGAAAGAATCAGGCAGGATTCCATCAGGACCTGGACTTTTTTAGGTTGGTAGGCTATTAATTGCTGCCTCAACTTCAGCCCTTGTTATTGGTCTATTTAAGATTTCAACAACTTCTTGGCTTAGTCTTGGGAGTGTGCAAGTGTCCAGGAATTTATCCATTTCTTCCAGATTTACTGGTTTATGTGCATAGAGCTGTTTGTAGCAATCTCTGATGGTAGTTTGTATTTCCTAGGAATTGGTGGTGATCTCCCCTTTATTGTTTTTTATTGCATCTATTCAATTCTTCTCTTTCTTTTTTAATAGTCTAGCTAGTGGTCTATTTTGTTGATCTTTTCAAAAAACCAGCTCCTGGATTTATTGAAGGGTTTTTTGGTTTGTTTTTTTTTTGTCTCCATCTCCTTCAGTTCTGCTCTGATCTTAGTTATTTCTTGTCTTCTGCTTGCTTTTTAGTTTTTTTGATCTTGCTCCTCTAGCTCTTTCAGTTTTGATGACAGGGAGTCAATTTTAGATCTTTCCTTGTTTCTCATGTGGGCATTTATTGCTATAAGTTTCCCTCTAGACACTGCTTTAAATGTGTCCCATAGGATCTGGTACATTGTATCTTCATTCTCATTGGTTTCAAAGAATATTTTTATTTCTGCCTTCATTTCATTGTTTATCCGGTCAACATTCAGGAGCAAGTTGTTCAGTTTCCATGTGATTGTGTGGTTTTGAGTGCTTTTCTTAATGCTGAGTTTTAATTTGTGCTGTGGTCTCACAGACTGTTATGATATCCATTCTTTTG
This sequence comes from Callithrix jacchus, assembly GCF_049354715.1. Lineage (NCBI taxonomy): Eukaryota > Metazoa > Chordata > Mammalia > Primates > Cebidae > Callithrix > Callithrix jacchus. The sequence continues at coordinate 81,146,673 of NC_133510.1, read as the reverse complement.
CATTTGCTGAGGAGTGATTTATTTCCAATTATGTGGTCAATTTTGAAGTAAGTGCAATGTGGTGCTGAGAAGAATGTATATTCTGTGGATTTGGGGTGGAGTGTCATATAAATGTCTATTAGGTCTGCTTGGTCCAGATCTGAGTTCAAGTCCTGGATATCCTTGTTGACTTTCTGTCTTGTTGGTCTGTCCAGTATTGTCAGTGGAGTGTTAAAGTCTCCCTTTATTATTGTGTGGGAGTCTACATCCCTTTGTAAGTCTTTAAGAACTTGCTTTATGTATTTGGGTGCTCCTGCATTGGGTGCATAAATATTTAGGATAGTTAGCTCTTCTTGTTGCATTGGTCCTTTTACCATTATATAATGCCCTCCTTTGTCTCTTTTGATCTTTGTTGGTTTAAAGTCTGTTTTATCACAGACTAGGATTGCTACCTCTGCTTTTATTTGCTCTCTATTTGCTTGGTAAATCTTCCTCCATCCCTTTTTTTTGAGTCTACATGAGTCTTTGCATGTGAGATGGGTCTCCTGAATACAGCACACCAGTGGGTCTTGACTTTTTATCCAGTTTGCCAGTCTGTGTCTTTTGATTGGGGTGTTTTGGCCTTTTATATTCAACATTAATATTGTTCTGTTTGAATTTGATCCTGCCATTTTGTTACTGGCTGGTTGTTTTGCCCATTAATTGACATGACTCCTTCATTGCATCGTTATTCTTTACCGTTTGGTACATTTTTGCAGTGGCTGGTACTGGTTGTTCCTTTCCCTGTTTAGTACTTCCTTCAGTAGCTCCTGTAAGGCAGGTCTTGTAGCAAGAAAATCTCTCAGCAATTGCTTGTCCATAAAGGATTTTATTTCTCCTTCACTTATGAAGCTTAGTTTGGCTGGATATAAAATTCTGGGTTGAAAAGTTCTTTTCTTTAAGGATGTTGAATATTGGCCCTCACTCTTTTCTAGCTTGCAGGGTTTCTGCTGATTTGCTGTGAGTCTGATAGTCTTTCCTTTGTGGGTGACTCGACCTTTTTCTCTGGCTGCCCTTAGGATTTTTTTCCTTCATTTCAACTCTGTTGAATCTGACAAATGTGCCTTGGGGTTGCTCTTATTGTGGAATAGCTTTGTGGTGGTCTCTGCATTTCCTGAATTTGAACGTTGGCCTGCCTTGTTAGGTTGGGAATGTTCTCTTGGATAATATCTTGAAGTGTTTTCTAATTTGGATTCATTCTTCCTGTCACATTCAGGCAAACCAATCAAATGTAGATTAGGTTTTTTCACATAATCCCATAGTTCTTGGAGGCTTTGTTCATTTCTTTTCACTCTTTTTTCTCTAATATTGCCTCCTCATTTTATTTCATTGATTTGATCTTCTATCTCTGATATCCTTTCTTCTGCTTGATTGATTCGGCTGTTGAAGCTTGTGTATGCCTCACAAAGTTCTTGTGCTGTGTTTTTCAGCTCCATCAAGTCATTTATGTTCTTCTCTAAGTTGGTTATTCTAGTTAGCATTTTGTCTAACCTTTTTTCAAGGTTCTTAGTTTCTTTGCATAGGGTTAGAACATGGTCTTTTAACTCAGAGAAGTTTGTTATTACCCACCTTCTGATGCCTGCTTCTGTCAATTCATCAGCTTCATTCTCTGTCTTTTTATGTTCCTTTGATAATGAGGAGTTGTGATCCCTGGGAGGAGAAAAGGTGTTCTGTTCTTTGGTGGTTTCATCCTTTTTGAGCTGTTTTTTCCCCATCTTCATGGATTTATCTCCCTTTAATCTTTGAATTTGGTGATTTCAGGAGGAGTCTCTGAGAGGACTTTTTTTTCTATAAAGGTTAGAGCTGAGGCCGGGCACCGTGGCTCACCCCTGTAATCCCAGCACTTTGGGAGGCTGAGGTGGGTAGATCATGAGGTCAAGAGATCGAGACCATTCTGGTCAACATGGTGAAACCCCGTCTCTACTAAAAATACGAAAAAATTAGCTGGGCATGGTGGCGCGTGCCTGTAATCCCAGCTACTCAGGAGGCTGAGGCAGGAGAATTGCGTGAACCCAGGAGGCAGAGGCTGCGGTAAGCCGAGATCGCGCCATTGCCCTCCAGCCTGGGTAACAAGAGCAAAACTCCATCTCAAAAAAAAAAAAACCTGGGAGGCGGGGCGGGTTAGAGCTGTATCTTTTTTGGCCTGTAGAGGGCGATGCTGGGCTTTCTCTGGTTCAGTCAGGTTGTTGGGTGGGTGGTCCTTCCCTGGAGTTTGTTTGCAGGTGAGAATGGCCCCACCTTCCCAACGGCCTTTCTCCCAGAGGTGGATCTTCCTGGTTGGGGTCAAGCTGGTGTATTTGCTGCCAAGCTCTCTAGCAGGGTTTCAGTTTGAGTTCCATGGAGATTGGGCCTGCCAGACCTTATGATCTGTTTTCCTGCTTTCAACTCTGCCTCCCTCTGTGGGAAGGTTCGTCCCACTGGCATTAGTCCAAACTCCCACCTAGGTCCCTGCACAACTTGCTGAGCCCTGCAGTAGCTGCTGCTTAGATTTGCATCGACTACCCATGGCACCCCACTGTCTGGCAGGGCCCCCATGGACTGTGGGCAGCAGAAGGGATGAGGCAACCACAGGATCCGAAACGGAGCACAGAGGGAGTTAAGTCCCCTGACCCTCTGAGCTGGCTGCACGTTTCAGGTGGGGACTTGCCCCCGTCTTGATTTGTCCCCCCACCCCGCCCCCCATACTCCGTGGCTCTCGCCCTGCAGCTCCTTCCCCGAACCCAATTCCAGTGCCCTATCATCAGTCCCACAGAAAAGAGCCAGGCACCTCTTTTGGAACCCTGAAGTCCTCCAGCCCTGTGTCTGATTTGCTGGGAGCTGCATTCCAGCATTGGCTTCTCTCAGCCATCTTGGCTCCCGCCCACTGATACTATTTGTAGGCCACAACTGGAACTGATGTTAGAGATATTTTAAGGATATAACTCACACTTTCTCCAGATAGTCCCTGTGGTCATCAGACTCTAATGAGTAGATTCTAAATCTCTGTGAAATAATTAAAACTACTAAAATATTGAAAAACTTGCACTAATTCACTCTCATATAAACTCATGAGCATACATTTTCTTAGATTTAATCTATGTGCTGTTAATTAATGCAATGTTAATTAAAATTGTGTTTGTAATACTGTTATTGCCATTACAGCTGATTTTTCTGCTGAAATACTTTTAAAAGGGTATTCCTGTTAGCTCTTGCAAAGAAAAATGACTCTCTAAATCTAGTGTTCTGCTATTTGGTTTTAACTATTAAAACTATCTTACAAATCGAGATAAGTTTCAACAAAGAAAATTTTAATCAAAATGACTTTGTTAAAACTAATTCCAAAAAAATTTCTGCTTATCTACTTTTGAGAATACTAAATATAAAATGTAAATTTTAGGGACAATTTATCAAAGGGTTCATCAGAAATAGAACTTTTTTAGTATTGCCTACTCTATTAAGCTTTCAACTTGTTGCTCATTATTAAAGAAGACAATGTTTTATACACAATATGCAAGCAATTTAAATTACTTAAGTGAGTCCCTTTAAGGAGCTGTCATCTCTGTCTCTGAACATTCCTAATCAGAGCAATTCCAGATCCCATTTAACTACACTATTCAGCATTTTAGTGACACACTACTTTCATGATTATTGACACATTCAAAACTTATTAATTCTAGACTTCATTCAAAGAGGATAGACAACAAAAGTCAGCTTTGTAGATATTTGTTACATAAAATATATTTGTGAGAAAGTTCTGTGTTTAAAATGTATTTGATGCCTGTTGAAGGGCAACTACAAGGAAGCCAGTTTTAATCATGTTTTTTAGATTCAGTAACTTAAAGGCTAACATAAGAGAGTGCACCAGAGGAGATACAGGAAGACTTCACAAATCTGCACAGAACTAAGCAATGCTTATGATATTTCTTGGGGAGTTCTAACTAGAAACAACCACTGGCCCACTAAGAGGAGACTCACCTAGGAGGTGAACTTGATGGAGGTCAGTCTACATACACAGAATTCTTGGTCCTCTAAAGAGTTCCTTCTCTGCCATTGACGAAGGGAGAGATAGTTGAATGCTCAGAGAATGAAGTTAAGGGCAGCTTTTGGCTTGATGACATACATGCCCAATAGTTTCACATCTTGGCTAAAATAATTACAAACATCATGACCTGGAACTTTCAATCTCTGTACGTCATTACCCTCATCTGTTAAATGTGATCAACAATGCCTGCCTCCAAAAGTGAAACTCAAAATATTTATTAATTAGTAAGGCTTAGGCACATACCAATCAGAAAAGACGTACGACCAATTAGAACAGTTGTAGACGGTGAGTACCAGCCTAATGCCTACCTTTCTTTCCTCACAGAGTTGTTATAGCAGTTAAATGAGATGGCTGTGAAAGCTATAATCACACAATATCAATAGATGCTTAAAATATTTACCTTGTTCTCCTACTTCTTCTTCAATGCACAAGATTAAGATTCCAAGTAGATTCTCCTAATCTTAATGGCAACATTTTTATCCAGTCACATCCCTTATTCACAATGGCAATGTTTTCTGAAAGTCCTAAACTTGGATGAGGCTTGAAATGGGTCTGTTCAACTCTAGGGACTACAGAGAAAAAAACTGTTGCCTGTAATATAGATAAGTTCAAAAGTTTATCATTGGCTCTTATTTCTCTATATGTGTTCTTTTTAAATCCCCGTGAATTATCATCTAAGTACTAATAATTCCCAAATCTATATTTTCAGCCCAAGTCTCTCAAATTCTCTCTTTAACAGCTCCATTTATACTATTCGTTTATTTAACAAATATATATTTAGCAACTTCTAGATACCATGTCATTGCTGGGCATTGGTTATTCAGTAATGATTAAAACAATATACCCTAACCAGAACATGCCCAAAAGAAACCCTTACCTTTCACAGGAATCAATTCATTTTCCTGCCTTTCCTAACTCAGTGAATGGTAGCACCCATCAAACACTTGCCCAAGCAAGAGTTTCAACTGATATACTCAATTCCTCCCCCTTACCATATTTTGTATTCTTCAGAACATAAGATCATCTTACTCGATAAGAGAAAGAATGCTTGTATCTTTATACTCCTTTTAATATTTTTATTAATAACTTTTTTGCCATTTTAGAATACTGTGCTTTGTATTCAAGGCTAAAAATAGAAGCACACTTACCCGCACACAGGAAAACCTTTCCTCTCTCACCTCTTTTTTAGCATCCCGAAGTGTTATGTTCCACTATTTTGTGTTCTTCAGAAGAAAATATTATCTAATGAGTACCTGTGAGGATCATCTTACTTGATAAGAGAAAGAACACTTATATCTTTATACTCCTTTTAATATGTTTATTAATAACTTTTTGCCATTTTAGAATACTGTACTTTGTATTCACAGCTGAAAATAAAAGCACACTTACCTGCACACAGGAAAACCTTTTCTCTCTCACCGCTTTTTCAGCATCTTGAAGTGTTACGTTCACGGTGCTCTGGCCCTGTGAACTCCATGGTACTTTTAATGATCATTTTGATATTGATTCCTCCTTAAGATTTGTTCCACAGCAATTGTGACCTCTGACTTCCCATTTTTCCATTGAAATGTATATGTTTCACTCCTGCTAAGAGGCAGCCCACATATTTTGTCTTTTGAAGCTGAAGTCTCAGCCTAAAATTTTCTTTGCTATTACACTTGATATTCTATCAGCAAGAGGCAAGGTTCAGCAAGTGAACACTCCTCTTTTGGTGGTGTGATGTTCTATCACAGTTTGTACAACATCTGAAATTGCAGGCTGAAACAGCAGGTCAAATAGTAGCAACTGCTAGGCTTTGAAAAGCCTTTTTTTAACTTTACTAAAAAATTCTGCAAGGCCCATACTGTTCTATTATAGCTATATTCTTTCTCTGAATAACTTATATTCAAGCTTTTGCTTTATCTTATGACTAGGAGAATTTCACATACCAAACAACGTTCAGGCAGGCCCGAAGAAGTACCTGAATATCTAAGTGCTGCGATTGTTATTACAAGGCAAGGAGCAATATACAAACTGACATTTGCCATATGACAGCAGCTGCATTTTTAAAAACCTATTATCACCTTACAGCTTTTGTATTTTTCAGAGCTTTGAATCAATATATAATCCTATCAGGATTTACTCATTCGTTTAACAAATATTTACTAAGAATATCCTGTGAGGCTATGAACCAAGCCCTCTTTCATGTAAGAGGATACAGAAATGAAGTCAAGCTCATGGTGCCAATTAAACATTTATTTAAAGAATAAAAAGCAATATGCATAAAGAGCTTATTACATTTGTTTCTAGAAAGATTATCATTCCCAGTCCTCAAAATATACTTTCAGTTTTCTTTTTGTCATTGGCCTAAGTTTCATAGTAAAACACTGGGAAGGGACCCAATATGTGAATTTCTTTCACAAGGAAAGAAAATACCAAAGAAAGGTAAAGTCAGGCTACTTCATGCAACTCAAGTGAATTTTGTCATAGTCTTCTGTTAATTCACTAATTCATTCAACGAATATCACACTAGTACTGAAAATATATCAAATAATGTACTACAAACTAGGGTTATGATTATAGTTAAAGAAAAGTCCCTGTCCTTAAAGAACTTAAGTTCTGGTGGAAGGGGCAGAAATAACTAATACAACAAATAACCAGTTATAAAATGGGAAGAGTTGTATAAAGGACCTAATGTGGAGCCACATAAAATCCATGCTATGCCCTTTGTATTTGTTTTGGTCTAACTCATAATTGCTCTACTCTTGAAAGCACAGAGATATTAAGAGGTTGGAAAGTACCTACTTCAGTCAGGAAAACTTATAGGGGAATCTAGGAATATCTTTGTTCCACGTACCCATGCATAGATTTACCCCCAATAACATTCCTGTGAGAATCGATGAGATTTTCTAAAACCTTAGAGTTGTTCACACTTTTTGGTTGTCAATTTTAATTGATTCCCAGCTGGTAGAGCATTATTGCCACTTTCTTTCATTGTTGAGGCAGTAATTAGGTGTCATGATAGGTTTTAGAACAACAAATCCACCATGCGACAGTTTTTAACCTCTTTGCATCTGAGTGTTCCTGTTCTGTAACATGGGACTATGAACTTCCCCTGTAGGATTATGATGGAGATTATAATTTTAGTACTGAATCCAGTCTTACACCTAAGATATTCAAAATACATTATCTTCCTGTTGGATGTGTATGTTCTTTTCTTGTAAAATTCTCTAATTGATCTCCTTTTTCCCAAAGTTTCATCTCCAATTTAAATCATATACAATGAGCTAGATGGCATCTCTGTTGGGTCATCTAACAAAAACTTCAAATATAACATCAAAAATGGAACTACTAAATTTTTTTTTTTTTTTTTTTTTTTTAGACGGTTTCGCTCTTATTACCCAGGCTGGAGTGCAACGGCGCAATCTCGGCTCACCCAACCTCTGCCTCCTGGGTTCAGGCAATTCTCCTGCCTCAACCTCCCAAGTAGCTGGGCTTATAGGCACGCACCACCATGCCCAGCTAATTTTTTGTATCTTTAGTAGACATGGGGTTTCACCATTTCAACCAGGATAGTCTCGATCTCTTGACCTCGTGATCCACCCACCTCGGCCTCCCAAAGTGTTGGGATTACAGGCGTGAGCCACTGCGCCCGGCCGGAACTACTAAATTACTCCACCACCATCAAGTTGCCTTTACTCCATGCTTCAGTGTTTTCTACAGCAGCCCTATCATTCACCTAACTGCTCAATGTTTGAATTTATACTCTTCTTTCTGTTAGATTTCACATTGAATTAATTAGAAACACCGTCAGGTTTACTTTAAAAATATACCCAGAATTGTACTACTTACCACCACTTTCTGTGCTGAAAATCCTGATGCAAGCCATTATTATGTCCCACCATCTCACTGCTTCTACTTTTGAGTCTATATCAAGCAATCAAAGTGATCCTTTTTAAATAGAAAACGGATATGTCATTCACTCTTCAAAGCACTTCAGCGGTTTCCCATTGCAATTAGAATAAAAATAAAAGTTCCAACCCAAGTTTAGGAGCCCCTCTGAGATCAAATTCCTCTGGATTACCTTCATGATTTTTGCTTCTACAAATATCACCTCCACTCTCCCCATTTCATCCACTTGGTCCACTTTACAGTTTCAGAACTGTATTTTGCTGTTCTCTGTGATTAAAATGCCCTTCTTAAAATATCTACTTGATATTCAGCTGAACTCATTCAGTTCTAAAATTGTACCTCATAATTCCTTTTGCTAAGATAATCCCTTAATTATCCTATTCAAAGCTTTTCTTTAACTCCTTCTTTGACATCAGAATACAGGTAAACATTTTAGCAACAGAGAGAGTACTAGAGATTCCCCAATCAGGCATCAGCATCACTGCAGACTCACCAGCTATCCCACTGTGCCTTTTACTGCAACTTTTTTCTTTTCTTCCTGTGATGATTTTCCCATCAAGATTATTATAGATTCTTTGGGTTGTAATTATTACAGTGCCTAAAATCAAGGTCATGTAATGTCTGTGATTCTGCCTCTTTACATCCACTGTTAGACATTTTGACCAAAAAATAAAATAAAATAAAAAAATAAATAAATAATTGTCCCTGTTCTGATTATGCATATGGCTTACTGTATATACAGCTGTTCTCCACCACAGCATTTCAAGGTGTGTTCCACTGCTCTGATGGTTTTGCTCCAGGATTTTCTAAGGCCGTTTTTTAAAAACAATTTTGTTCCCCTTCTTACTCATTAGTAACTTGTTGGGTATTTTGCTGTCATTAGCCCTTTGCTCATATCCAGCTCAGTGGAGTTGAAAGGCAGCAAGGCTTACGTCTCTGCCAGCAGACACTGTCATCCAAGATTCTACCACCGCTCTTCCAAGTTTGCCATTTGATGACTCGTAGGTAACTCGGGGGTAACTTATCTGGAAGCCTCTTTGATGTCTCTGACAGTGAACTTAGAAGTATAGATAAACTGATCAAAATCATTATGGATAAATATATTTCTGTATTTTAGGTTTATGCTTTCCACTTAAGCCATGATAATGGTTAGATTTCACTCAGCTACATTTATGACTCCTATTTATTTCATCCATTTGGTTGCTTACAAAATATTTATTTATCATCTGTTTCTTTTCACACATTGCTTATTCCTGGGGATGAAAATAAATAAAGCTTACTGGCTGGCATAGAGTAGATACTCAGTTGTATTTTTTAATGAATAAATGAATTGATGACTGGGAAACACAGTATCTATCTACAAGCACATTATAGTTTGTAGAAAAGATAGAAAGACAAACACAATATAGAAACATTACCTAAAACATAGGGCTATTTTTATTTTTCTTCCAGGGTCTTTCCCTAAATTTGCCATGGTGTTTATTATCTGTTATTTAATGTTGTTGTAAGCAAAAAATAAAATAAAATTTTAATTATGAGGATGAATTATATCACTCATCTTTATAGCAAAACCAGTTTTAAATGTATATGTAACAGCATTTAATTAATGTAGGGGTTCCCTGAGTTACATATTTTGTGTTTCTTAAATAATGTGCATATATATTCTGACTTTTATCAGAACAATGGAAATGTTGCAAAAGCCTAACTCATCTGTTTTTATTTTACTTATTGATACACACATTCTACCAACACTGTATTCAGGCTCAGTGAAGAGAAAGAAAAGACTAAAAGAAAAAGGAACTATGGGGCCCTATGTTTCCCTTTTCATCTATATCATAATTGTTAGCCAATGTGGTTAGTTAATATAGGAAAGTATCTATTTGCCTTATAGGCAAATAGAGTCACAAGCAAAGTTGGACACACATATTGCATTTATCGTCCCTGCTAATGCTCACGATTCTTTGTCCTTTTGAACTTCATTATTAAAACATACGTTCAAAGATAAAACTATTAAGAAATTCCAGGTCACTACAGCACAGCATTAAATCAAGCACAAGATTCTCATATGTGTGAGATCTGTGCAACTACACAGGTTGTGTGCACATAAAATGTGTCTTGGTTCTAAGGCACGTAATTATGACCAGAGATGTGTTCATGAAACTTTTCATGGCACAGCTCTGAGGACGCCTCAAGTCTAAAGGGAATATAACTGAAGGTGTGGCCAAAGAGGTACAGAGGGGCAGGTTTTCCTTTGTCTTAGTAATTCAACGAACAGGAATCTTCTAGATTCAGGCCTGTGTAGATGAAAGAGAAATCAGCTCAGTGCAGGCTGTTGAGCCAGACTGTCTGGGTTTAGTATCTGTTCCCTAATTGTGAGACTTTGGGAAAATTATTTTATTTCTGAGCTTCATTTCCTCATCTATAAGGATTAAAAGTAAGAGTAATTCCTTCAGTTGAACTTTTAATAAGCATGCCACACATATTACCTATTATTACTTAATTTATAGAATCATTGATTTGAACATTTACTGACCACACAACACACTTAAGCTAGTAGACATTGTAAGAGCAGGACTTCTGAAGAAACCTGAACATAACTAAAGAGGACTGTCCAAACAACTTTAATTATGGCGAGAGAGAGTTCTTAAAAGAGCATGGAAATGACACTCATCATAGCAAAAGATGCTACTGGAAATGGACCAGCTGGCCAGCTAAATGTTTCATTCATCCAGAAAAGAATCAGGGCATTTGCCAGCAACATAAACAAAAGCAGCACATTCAGATGGTTTATACAAAATTTGTGGAAATTTATTCTTTAAGATAGGTTTTTTAAAAAAGTAGGCCAAACTCTTAAGGGTAGGTATATATTACTCTTTAGCAAAATTGTTTGTGAATGAGGACATAAAGCAAATATCTTAAAATCGGACAATGACTAGAATCTTGGTGATGGACTTCAATATACATTTCAGTGAGGTTTTAGTTATGATAGATTTAGGCCCATCTTCTTATAAATGTTAATGGCCCATGTGTACAAATTGGTCCATTGCCAATAGGCACATTTATTTGTAAGTTGGCCAATTCTGTTTATTCAAAAATTCAAGAAAACATTTAGAATGATTTACAAACCTAAAGTTATTACCATTCTTTCTTCAGACAATTGGTATAAGGCATTTTCACGTAATGGGAAGTAATAGTCACCTTCAATAGACTTCTGTTTTTGTTCCACTACATTTTATTTTCTACACAACAGCAGATTTTTTTGAATTATAAATCAGATATCACTTAACTGCATGAAACACCTCAATAGCTTCCCAATGCAATGAGAAAACATCAAAGCTGCTTAATATAACATTAAAGATGAATATTATCTTCCACTTCAGTTTATAACCATCTTTCAGTAAATGTATTTCTCTAAACAGGTCCTCTTCCTGTTCGTGGAAAATACTACCAAGTTTTTTTCCTTGAATCTAATATTACCTTGGCTTAGAATTCTCTGGCCCCAAGTTTGCTCATAGCTGACCTGTTAAATCCATTGAAGTCTCAGATAAAATATCATCTTCACAAGAAAGCCTTCTCTGGCTCTTATCAAAAATGTTGTGCTTCCAGTTAATCTCTACCCTGTTTCCATGGTTAATGTTTTCTTTGATCCTCAGAACACCTTTTATTCTTTCTTAGCATTTGGATGTTATTATCGGTCTTATCCTAGAACATACTCAGGAAATTTTTCTATTTACTACTATATCTCCATTATCCAAAATCGTCACCGGCACCTATTAGGCATTTATCACGTTAAGGATTTGACTGAATAAATGACTGCATGAATGAAGAAACTGCCTCTGTAATTTTATTTTTAGCTTTCTTATTCTTTCTATTATAGTTTATGGTACTTTTCAGAATATAAGCAATTACCCATTTGATGTTCTAATTGATTTCTGTCAAAGAAAGCTGACGTTTGATCTGGTTTCAGGAAGCTTTTGGTGTTGTGTCCTATTTGGGCAGAAAAAAATAGCTTACTCTAGACCAAGAAAAGCAATCCAATTGTTGCAAATGAATGGAAACAATTATTAAAGCTCTAAATGCTGCCTTAACTATGGAATGTTAGAAACTACAGCTATGAACAAATCAGTCTAGGTGGGTAGAAATCATTCATTCATACTACAAGGTCCTGCTCAATCTCATTAACTCTGTGAAGTGTTCCTAGAGTTCTCTGTTCTTCCACTTAAAATTAATCACTCTTGAATTTCAGTTTCTATGTATACTTTGTACTTACTTTTGCTACAGTGGAGAACTGTATTTAATTGTTTAGGTATCTGCCTCCTACTAGAGACTGATAAATCCTTTGGGACTAGAATCACATTTACTTATCAGTCTAGCTGTAGTGCCTATTACACGTAGTAGAAATCAAATATTTTAATAAATTTTATGTTTCTAAAACTCAAAGTCCAGTTCACACCCAGTGTAAAAGTGTGTTTATATAATTCACTAGCCTTGGCACAGATCTGTTTGCAGCTTTAAAACAAGGATGAGCAAACTATGGTCTGTTGTCTAAATTTTGGGTTTTATATAGTCCACAAGCTAAGAATGGTTTGCGCATTTTTTGAATATTTTTTAAAAAATCGAATATCATGACATATGAGAATTATATGAAACAAAATTTCCAGTGACCATAAAACGTTCTATTGAAAGCAATGAATTTCAGGACACACTATCCCAAAATATGGCACTGTGACATTTGAGAGAATAGCAGAAGCAGAAAGATTACTCTCACTTTTTCTTATCCTTTTCACCTGAAGCAGGTCATAAAATCTAGGAAAAATTTTCTGACCTTCATTTGAAACAGGTAGTGAGACCCTTAGAGGTATGGGTTCTACATCTGTAGGACAGGAACATCCTCATCTCTGAAGATATAGGAAAACACAGAATAATCAAAACAAACAGAGCTTCCTAAGTTTCCCCCATTTATTGCCATTAAATCATATCCCCTTTGTCCAAACCTGTTGCTCTACAACCAACTGCTTCTTCATCAAACGTTGCATAAAAGTACATAGGGTTTTTTTTTGGGGGGTTCTGTTAGAGATGTGATCTTGCTATGTTGCCCAGGCTACAGTACAGTGGCTACTCATAGGCATGAACATAGAGAACTATAGCCTCAAACTCCTAGGCTTAAGTGAACCTCCAGCCTCAGCCTCCCATGTAACTGGAACTACAGGCACACATGCCCATGTCTGCCTCTCTAAGAATTTGTAAGTTTTAACTGTTTCTTTGGGTTTTCATTTTCTTATAAAGGCTACCATATCATGTAAACTTATATGTGAGGAAAAAAATTAAAGAGACTTAGAACAGACTGGAGAATGTGAGATATGCAAAATTTATCAGGCCCAAAGAGGCATGAGATTTCAGTCATGCCCTGTCCCTGCCACATAACCATGCCCAGAGTTAATTGTTTAAAGGCATTTTGAGGTTTTCTTTCTTTTCTTCTTTATAGTTTCCAAACTGGCTGATAAAATTACCTGAAATGTTATACATGTTGTACAATGTGACTCTTACCGATTTTTCATGTTCCTGAAATTTGTGATACAAAGAAAAGTGTGTAGCCTGTAAGTCAAAATTAAAACTCTAAGGTCCTCTAACCATCTAAAAAGACCCCTCCTCTTAGCTAAGGGAATTCCAAAGTTAAACTAAAAAAACTAGTCAGGGCAGCCAGGCACAGTAGCTCACACCTGTAATCCCAGCACTTTGGGAGGCCAAGGCAGCCAGATCATGAGGTCAGGGGATCAAGACCATCCTGGCTAACACAGTGAAGCCCTGTCTTTACTAAAAATACAAAAAGTTAGTATTAGTAAAGGCATGGTAGCATGCGCCTGTAGTCCCAGCTACTCGGGAGGCTGAGGCAGGAGAATCACTTGAACCTTGGAGGTGGAGGTTGCAGTGAGCTGAGATCACACCACTGCACTCCAGTCTGGGTGACAGAGTGAGACTCTGTCTCAAAAAAATAAAAATAAAAAAACTAGTTCAGGCTACGATGGGAAGGTAAGGTCAGACATGCTTGATTATGCCATCCTTCCTTTAAGAATCCAGAAGCCAACCAGCATTAACATCAACACAGACCTTAAGTCTGATAAGAAATATTTACAATAGATTATCTCCAAAGCCTGCTATCTGGAGGCTCCATCTGCATGCTAAAACTTTGGTCTCCACAACCCATTATCATCATAACCCAGATATTCCTTTCTACTGATTCCAGGTATTCAAATAATAACTTTTTCAACCAGTTGCTGATAAGAAAATTATGAAATCTACCTGTGAACAGGAAGCCCCTTCACTTCAGGTTGTCTTGCCTTTCCAAATGTAACCAATGTACATCTTACAGGTATTGATTGATATATTATGTCTCTCTTAAAAGTTGAAAAGCAAGGTATACCCTGACCACCTTAGGCATATGACAGGTCCTCCTGAGGAATGATAGGGGCAAATTCTTAACCTTGGCAAAACAAACTTTCTAAATTGATTGATTGGTACTTGTCTCAGATACTTTTAGGTTCACAAGCCAATACAATAGTCAATAGCTTATGTCAACTTAAAAACAGTCCTTTTTTTCTCTAAGAAGCCACTTGTAACTGTTACTATCAAGCATATATATTCAGGGCAACTTGAATCTATGTCTCCTTGGTTGCAGTCCTCAAACTTGTCCCAGATAAACTCTCTGCTTATATTAATTTTTGTTGGCTTCTTCTTTGGGATTGACATTTCAAATAAATTTGAATGCTTTCTCTTGTGATAGAAGTTTCATCCATGAGCATAGGATAGGTGAGAAAGAAGACATTTTTCCTTTCTTCCAAACACAACCACCACCTTATAGTTGTTTTAGAGTTGAGTAAAGGTGACAGAGGCCATGTTACAGTAGGTAGCTAACCAGGCATAAGTGGGGCAGGAGAGGGTTCTCCCTGTACCCCACCAGGAATATCAGGCAACTTTCAGGTGATGGTCAGGCAATTGTCACACTGCCTCTCTAAAATAATTGGTCACAGCCAGCATTAGGGAATAGCAGTTTTTCAATAGATTAAAACACCTGAAACTGGTGATTAACAGCTTCCCAATAAGATCTCAGGAACTGGGCAAGTAGACTCCAGCATGCCATTAAGAAGCAAAATGGCAAAGTTTAACTAGTATATGATGTTTTGAGGGCATTCTACTGGAAAAGGGAAGAATAGCTCAGGTGAACATGCATACAACTCTAGTGAACACACTGCACATGCTCACTTCCCAAGTGCTAGCTGGCCATCCCACATACAAGCAGCTCACACTAAGGGAATAATCAAGGGAAATGGGATGCAAGACTCTGGAAGTATGCTAGCATATAAAACCCCAAGTCAAGGCCGGGCACAGTGGCTCATGCCTATAATCTCAGCACTTTGGGAGGCCGAGGCAGGTGGATCACAAGGTCAAGAGATTGAGACCATCCTGGTCAACACGATGAAACCCCGTCTCTACTAAAAAATACAAAAATTAGCTGGGCATGGTGGTGTGTGCCTGTAGTCCCAGCTACTCGAGAGGCTGAGGCAGGAGAATTGCTTGAACCCAGGAGGTGGAGGTTGCGGTGAGCCGAGATTGTGCCATTGCACTCCAGTCTGGGTAACAACAGCGAAACTCTGTCTCAAAAAAAAAAAAAGAAAACCCCAAGTCAAAAGTTCAAGCCCCACACTTGTACTCCAAGATGCCTGCTTGGCCCTCTTCCAAATATACTTTACTTTCTTTTCATAGCTGCTTTAAAGCTTTTTAACAAATGTTCACTCTTGCTCTAAAACTTGCTTCCATCTCTTTTTCTGCCTTATGCTCCACAGTCAAATTCTTTCTTCCAAGGAGGCAAGAATTGAGGTTGCTGCAGATCCTTAAAATTCGCTGCTAGTAACTTGGATACTCACCACCCCTAACAATAAGACCAAGAAAAGCTTAAAATGTCTACTATCTGAACCTTTACAAAACAGGTCTGCCAGTCCTTGCTCAAAATCAAAGAATCATCCTTATGTTCAGGCACCATAGGAGAGGATTGCCCAACTCCCAAACTTTTCTACCATCCTCCCTCCACCTAATCCCTGAGTATGGTCATCTCATATTTCTCATAGAGAAATTCACAAGAAGGAGTATTTGTTAGCTCAGAACATTAGTCTAAGTTGTAAAAACAATGTTATGTTTTGGTGAGCCAATCCAACATCTCTCCTAATTCACTACCCTTGTAAAAAGGCATCAGAATCACTGCAATTGACTTCCAAACTGAGAGCATTACCCTTATTGTTATTTAGCTAATTTAACCTGACTTTTCAAGAAAATGAGATGTATTGTGAAAGAGCTTGAAAGAACATCTAATGCTTATCTCAAAGAGTGCTGTTACTCCACTTGACTGTACATCTTGAAATAAAGTCAATTTTCTTGTTAGCTTACAAAAAAGAAAAAGGAGTGTGACAAAGAGCCTGTCCTCTATAACAGGAGGAAGAGAGAGACAAGGGAAGAGAGAAATTAGTTCTTAAGCTTTATGAAACACCAGAATGAGTCAGTTCCCATCTTGTTTACTTGGCTATAAACTTCAGGAAGAACATAAAGCTGGTACTCAAAAATTGCAAGTCACTTATTGTAACCAGATAGTTTTCCTGAAATATGTTTCTATCTTTTTTGTTTTTTTCCCTTTATTATAAATTTATCCATCTGTCATCTTTACAATTACCACCTTTCTAATTGTTGAAGTCTAAAAGATTTCAACAATCACTTCAACAAAAAGGATACCTGAATTGCCACCAATATACATATAAAATATTTTGACATATTCATAATGTCATTTCATGTCACATATTTTACCACAATTAACAACACATTTTAAAATGTTCTAAATCCATAAAAAACTAAATATGACTATCTAACATTGTTTAAAAAAAAACAAATCCTGAAAAATTCAAGTGCTTATCCAAAAACTAACCTTCCCATTTCTTATTTACCAGGTAAATCAACAAATTTGAACAGCTGACAGAGCCAGTGAGTTGCTACACAATACCACTGCCCACAATTAACATTTTCTCTGGACAATCTATACCAAATGAAGTTCCCTTTGTATCCAACCAACATTTTAAAGAAATAAAATGATAAAAGGGAGGAATCTTTTAGATTGAGCTTGTTAGGATAGTATCTAAGGGCCTAACTTATTTCCCCCACTCTTACTCAACTCCAAGAAAAAGCAGCAAAGAGGCCTTCAAATATACCCCACTTGTGAAGTAATTACTCTCCAGGTTGATTAGAAATCCTATTCTATGATGATTGGTAGACCTTGGACACTGCATCTCGTAGAAGTGAGGCACCACCTCTCTGAATACAGTTTGCATCCTTTTAGGAGAAAGACAATTAAAACATTTTCCCAGGCAATGAAACAAACACCAAAGTTTTAAATCACAAATTCACCAAACACACATAGACACACATGCACATATACCAAATGAATACACATATATATTAATATATCTAAAGACAGAATGTTATAAAGAAAAGCATTTCTAGTTATAGAGAAATGTAAAGTAGAGTACTACAAGTGAATTTCTCTGTAGCTTGATCACTCTAAAGAGAAATAGCAATTAGATACTTTTTTTCAGATTTATAACTAGAGAAGAGTATTTTGCTATTTGAAAGCTGAAAAGAAGAGCTACATTATAGAGACATATCTGCTGACCAGGAGGCTTTCAAATTATTTTCAAAATCTTTTATCAAACTATATTATATTCTAGAATATGGTAGTTTTTTTAATTGGATTTCCCTCTAGCTGCAAAAGTGAGCCTGTTGTTCTGCCCCCTTTTCATTTGAAGGAGCCCCAGGATTATTAACCTTCTCCCTTGGGAAAGGCAAATAACATCCCAATGCCTAGTTTGAAGGGATAGTTGGTGTCTACAAACCTACAGAGAGACTGGCAGAGTGTATCTTCATTAATTCAACTAATATTTATAGTGCTGTGGATACAGCAGCAAACAAAACAGACAACAATTTCTACAACTAAGAAGCTTACCTTCTATTTGAAAAAAACAGGTGATGCATTACAAACGTAACAAGTAAATAACAGTATATTAAAGACACAATGTGCTATGAAAAAATAAGGAAGGTATGGAGAATTAAGGTGGGAGAAGACTTGTTATGATTGTAAAGGAAACAGTCAAGGTTGGCTTCATTTAGAAAGTGACATTGGAATATATGAAGACTGAAATTCTTGAAAAAGAATGATCCAAGCAGAGGAAACAGCCATTACAATGGCCTTGAGGTTGAACTATACCTGGCATGTTTAAAAAACATCAAAGAAGGCAGTGGAGTGACAGTAGACTGTGTGAGAGTAAAAGTAGTCAATAAACAAGGTAGAGGGAGGAAGATCGTGTAAGGAATTAAAGTGATAATCTGAAACATAAATCTGACCCCACTGGCAGACCTTGAGCAGGCGCTTAAAAATACTGCTTTGCTAGAGTTGTAGTTATAGGGGATATTGCTTTGCATTTTAGGACCTGAAATGTATTCTCATACATGAAGCACGACTTGTCTATAAGGTGTGGTAGTATAAAGATAGTACAGTTAAGACTTTTTGTTTAGAACACGGGACATTTGATGAGTTCCAGGTTTGCTGAGTGATTTGTGAGTCACTTAATCTCCTATGCCTCCAAGAGGTTGTAAACAATAATGCTAGTCACCATGTGTATCTCTCAGAATGGTTTGAGAAACTAGGGGGATGATGGAGGAAAGATAAAGTATCGGATCAATATGAGTCATCTTATAGCTACAGAGTTGATGACAATCTTATGTATGTTCTAGCTGACACAACAATTACAGTGTTTTCTATCAGGAGCCAGAGTATCTATGCTGAGGCTAGAAAGTCAGATTTTTAGAAGATTGTTGTAGTTGTGAGAATGATAGGATATAAAGTATACATAATAGAGTTTTACAGTAATAATGTGGTAAAGGCAGTGACAGGAGGCCACTATGATAGATGTCAGGTAAATCTACCAGATGGAAAACTCAGAAGTGTTATGCAAAATGTGAAAGGAGAAGCTCAAGCCCAAGTCAGGCATGTTACCATTATTAAGCGGCAAAGCTAACTACTGGAAAATCTAAGAAAGGGAATAAGAATTGCTCTTATAAAATTGTCTGATTTGTCTTTTCCACTCCTACAAAGACAAAAGAACAGATTTTTGTTAGTTAACAAAATGTAATGGAATCAGATTATTAAAATGTCAGAAATGAGAGTGAAATGTTTCCTAAGACGATACCTACATAGCAAAAATAGGATAAGTAAAACTGATAGGAAAATGTAGATGATGTACCAATAGACCCTCCTATGTAATGTGAAGAAAGCTGGAATTTATCGAATCAAAATCCTGCAGATCACATTATATAGAATACCAACAATGAAAAACAAGTTGCTCCATTATACTTTCTTTAGGAAGCATATAATTTTTTAAATTAAATAAGTTAACTGTAAGTAGAAGCTTTAGTACCCCTTCCCCATATCAGACTAAAATTAAAAGGTTGATCAAGTATCTTCTATAAAAGGAGGCTGAGTAGGTTAGAAACATAAAACACAAATATCCTGATGCTAGAGGATAAAACTGAGGACAGTGTTCCCTAAAGTGTCTTGCTGAGAGGTTTTGGTTAGAATTGGAATGGAGGTTCTGTACTCAAATATATTTGGGAAATAGTTGTTAAAAGCACATATCCTTCAAAAATAGGCAAATGAGATATTGGGTAAAATAGCCATTTAAAGAATGGATGCTTTAGTCATGAAGTCCTTGTCTATGCCTATCTCCTGAGTGGTTTTATCTAGATTTTCTTCTAGGGTTTTCATGGTGTTAGGACACAAGAACAGAAAATCAAACACCACAGGTTCTCACTCATAGGCAGGTGCTGAACAATGAGAACACATGGACACAGGGAGGGGAGCATCACACACTGGAGTCTGTGGGGGGGAAACAAGGGGAGGGACAGTGGGGGGTGGGGAGTTGGAGAGGGATAACATGGGGAGAAATGCCAGATATAGATGATGGGGAGGAAGGCAGCAAACCACATTGCCATGTATGTACCTATGCAACCTTGCAAGTTCTTCACATGTACACCAAAACCTAAAACGCAATAAAAAATATATATATAATGGATGCAGGACCAACCAGAAATCTAGTGAGAGCTAACTGAAAATGGCACAATACAAAAGGACTTGAGAGTCCAAAGAAAAAGTTGCTTCTTTAATAGTTTTGCTGCAGACTCTCTTGTCATAGACTAGGAAAAAATTATTTTGTATTCATAGCATTTTAGACTCAAAAGAACCCTGAAGAACATCTGATTTCCTCTTTTACAGCCATGTGCACTGAGACTTCAAAAGGTTAAGTGATTTACCTAAGGCCATAGAGCCAAAATTTGAACTGAAATTCAAGTCTTCAATCACAATATTCTTTTACTTCAGAACTTCTAAGTATTATGAAAAGAATGATAGATTCTTGCAATAAACTTAGGATATTATCCTTTTTGGGGGAGTATGTTATTTCTAATGCATTTTTCTTCTTTGGCAGAGAATCTCCTATTCCTAGCAAAAAAGCTCTTTGTACCTCCCAAGTATTCCAAAAATACAGATGGACTGAATAATTGATCTGTGCTTTCATTTTTTTACTTTATACCATCATTTTATCATCGATAAATTCTTAGTATTTACATACCTGAAATAACTAAGAGATGATGTTAGGAAGATATTATGATAATATAGGTCATAAGACATAGCTACATGATAAATATAGATCTGATATGAGAAATATAGAATGAGTCAGAAAATTCCAAGTCAACAGTCTCACCAATACTGAAAGATGCACACACAAGCAAATGACTACATGTAAAAGATGACAACGGAATAATTCTATAATCTAGTTAATGGTATTGTAGCAATGCTAATTACCATAGTGGCATAAAATGGCAACATTATGGAAGCCGGGTGATGGGCAGGCACACCATACGTATTGTTTTTGCAACTTTCTGTAAGTCTATAATTATTTCAAAATGTTAAAAACAAACAAGCAAACAGAAAAAGAAAAAACACCGTAATTCATTAACAGGATCCAAAGACCTCCCTCAACTACCAAGGAAGTACATGAAAGAAAAAGATAAAGAACCCCTGGCCTGATCCTTCCTGGTAATCACAAGGAGAGGAGAGGTTCAAGCACAGGCCTGGACATCGTCCAGAAAACTACTTCGGGTTGATAAGATTCAAACAAACCCATTTCCAAGAATTTTTGAGTATCTTTGTTTCCTTACAAGTCCTCCTCTACCCAGAAGAATAGCAAGAAAACTTTTGTTGTGCTTTTTGCTGAATGATTGCAGACTATTTTTATGGACCCCTCTTACCCCCACACTCCCTAATTTATTAAGCAGGCAAAACTAAATGAGATCAGGTTGGCAAGAACTGTCAATCCAAGTTAAAAAGAAAAGGAAAGAAAAAGCAAACTATAAAAGAGCTGATCTCTCTTTACTTTTGCCATCTAATTAATGTGTCAGTTCTTTCAAGACTGAAGACAGAATCAGGAACATGACTTACTGTGGAAGATGCAAGAAGTGTTTTTGTGATTCATTTTATCAGAAAATTTAAGCTTTATATTAAGAAACATTAGTAGATCATATGTTAGGCTCATAAATATGTATCAAGTATTTTAAATATTTAACATATTACATTAATAATTAAATATATTGTTAAAATAGTATAATCTAAAGGTGCACTTTCAAAATTCTTTTTGTAAATAATATAGTGCCAAGTAAATAAATATAATGTTTGGAGTATGTATGCATATCAAAATGTACCTATGAATATATGTATTGTTTACCCCAGAAGGAGTTGAAAAGAAATTTAAATTTCTCTGAATAATTTTTGCCTAAACTTCAACAATGGAATGTAACTTTGTAGTTCAAATATGAAATGTAACTTTTAGAACTGAAGCTTATCCTACTTGATTTTTGTAAGGGGAATAAATTTTATTATTCAAATTTTATTTCTCCTCAATTAAATCATGCCAACCAGGTTCACATCTTCAATTTAAATGTGAAAGTACTTTGAAAGCATTTTGGAATCATTTTTTCCTAATTATTAACTTTGAATACAGAGAACATTCAGTACACTAGTTTTTCAAACAACGTCCCAGTTGCAATTCTATTAGTTTCCTAGGGCTGCCATATAATAAGTTACCAAAAACTAGGTATCTTAAAACCACAGAAACTGATTTTTTTCTCTGGAGACTAGAAGTTTAAAATCAAGGTATTGTTAGAGTTAGTTCCTTCTGAGGCTCTGAGGGAAATTCACCCTGTGTTTTTCTGTTACCTCTGGCGGCTACCTCAATGCTTGGTGTGCTTTGGTTTAAGGCTGCATAACTCCCATCTCTGCTTTTGCATGTCTCCTTCCATTTGTCTCTCTGTGTCTTCAATCTCTGTCTGCCTTACTCTCATAAGGACACCAATCCTTGGATTTGATGTTCAACTTAAATCCAGAATAATTTCATCTCAAGATTCTTAATTACATCTACAAACATGGTTTTCAAATAAAGTCACATTCGCAAGTCCTAGGGATTATAACTTGTACATATCTTTTTGATTCAACATAATTCAACCATTATTGATTGAATAAGCCATTATTCAACCTACTGCAAACAGAATTTTATCTTAATAGTAGACATGAAAAAAATGGTAACCTCTGTTTGGTCACCAATAGTATGGGATTAAGGTTTGATCATATGGTAATAGTAATACCATGCTGCACATATAGTAGGTTTTTTTTTTTTTAAGAGTTTACAGAGGGCTTTCAGATTCACTCTCTTCAATATTTACCATAAGCCTTAAAGATAGTTTTATTGTTACTCTCATGTTACAAATTACAAAGTTGATGCTAAGAACAATTAGTGATTCATCAAAGTCAAACCAACAGAACAGGATAGCAAATGACATGATTTGAACTCAGTCCTGGAATTCAGGTTGCTTCATTCCAGGAAAACTACCCTAAATAATGAGAACTTTTCTACGCCATGCCTGATATGATGACACGCAATAAAAAGAAGCTCATTTCTTTATAAAGCCAATACAGTTAGGTAAATTGTTGCCAATAATAATAGAGTTTGAGCAACATACCAACAAAAATAAGCCAATGTATGAAAATAACAATAATATCATATAAGGTAATTATTGATTCACACCAATAAAATTGTTGAGAAATCCTCATAAGAGGTTCATTTTGTTATTTTCATTTCTTTACTTTCAGTGTACACAAAACAGTGCAAATGATCCTTGTCTGGATTATTTAGTTGATGGTGGTTGACTGCACCTTTACTGGGGAAAATCAGGTCTGTTGACTTTAATATTACTACTCTCTCTTGCCTTTTGGCAGGATTCCTTCCTTACCTCCTGGACAGAGCTGATTCTATATTTATAATGTGAGATTCTGAAAAGAACCACAGATTACATATTTTTGACACCTTACGTTGTGTGAGATGTCAGCAGGATAAGATTTCAGTTCTTTGATGTTTTGGGAAAGCCTGCGTTTTCCATTACATGGAAATAATGGCCATAACATCTTGCTTTTATGTAAGACGTTTTAATGGTCAGATCTTTGAATACTAGATTTTGTGAAGTATGCCTATTCTCTTTCCAGAAATAATGCCTTTCCATCTCTGACTGTCTATAAAGTCACATGGATCTAAACTGTTCAAATCTGAAATTTGAAACTCTGGATTAGAACACTCCAAATGATATAATGAATCTATCTCCACCTGCAGGCTTCTTGCACTCAACAGGCTGACTCAAAGAAAACACGGAAAGTTTCTATTAAGTTCCAGTTTGGAAGCATCCTACAATAAAGTGAGTTTACTGGAGTTAATTTCCACAGTCAGCTACATTAATCACTAGGAACTTAGCTTCTATGTTCTGCATGCTTCCTGCCCAATATGTGAAAGAGGCTAGGTAAATCTCACCAGTTCCTTGACAAGCAGCTAAGTTTTTGTTCTTTATTACAGAATAAAAATCTCACTGAGAATTGAATTTTTTGATCATTCAATGTCAAGCAAGTCAGGAAGTATTATTTTGTAATGTACCTTTCACTTTCTTAAACTTGAAAATGGTGAAGTACAAAGGAATATGGAACAAATTGTATGCAGAGGATAAAGTAGAGATGTTAGAAGGATATGGGAGAATAGTGGTTTTTGTAGCCATGATAAATTTTTCTTTTTTTCCTCCTTTCCTCCTTCCTTCTTTCCCCTTTCTTAATTCCTTCCTTATATCCTTTCTTCCTTCCTTCATTCCTTTCTCTCTCCCTTTTTTCTCCCACCCTTTCCTCTTCCTTTCTTCCTTCCTTTTTCTTTGGTTCTCTTACTTTCACAGTAATGGAAATGGCTATGGCTACTAGAAAACTGACTGTAACGATGGGACACAGAAATAAGCCTGGATGACTCACATTTGATAGAATGATCAAAGAGTTTATAGGTGTAAAGAGTGTTATGATAATGGGAGACATTTTATTCTTTTATGCATTCATTCAACAAATGTCTAGGATTACTACTCTGTGTCAAACAGTACAGTGGATACTAGGAACTCAAAGGTGAACAAGATAGGGAGTTCAAGGTCTATAGAGAATCCAGAAAATAAAAAAGGAAAAAAATTTTAAAGAATTAGATCCAGTTATGATTAGAGGTCTAAAAGAAGCAATTTTCTATTATGGAGAACAACAGAGTATAGTAGGATGACTCAATTTCTATGCTATACTCAAACATGTAGGAGAAGTATTGTCCAGTCAATTTAATACTGTTTGGCATAAAATAACAATGTGTCTGAGATAAGCAGATTTTCCAATTGATGAAATAACTTTTTGACTATCAAATGTATTAATATTATTTACCTAAAATATAAAACTATATTCTTACAAATGTAGGTTGAGTATCATTTATATGTAAAGTACCAGTTATTCAATATAGATGATACTTATACACAAGTAATTACATTATACAAAGTAGGCTATGGTAAATATATAAACAGTAAAAAAAAAAGTCACAGAAGATCACAAGAAGTATTATTTTATAACAAAAACACATTATGTCATTCCTCTGTTTAAACCTTCTAATGGCTTCCAGTATCACTCAATATAAATGTCAAAATCTTTGCAATGACCTTCAGGGCTCTATACAATTTGGCTGCTATTACATCTTTGACCCTGTCTCCCATGATTATTCCTGCTAGTTTACTCAGTTCAGCAACAATGAATTGCTTGAACTTTCACAAAGCACCAAATACTATTCCACATTCAAGCTTTGGAATTGGCTTTTCCTCCAGATATTCACATGGCTAACTGTTTCACTGCCTTCCAGACTCTGCTAAAACCTCCCTTTAAAGGAGGCTTACTATGACCGCCTTAGCCTGCTGGTATTGATTTATTTACTTTATTGTAATTGTTATCTTTGAGAGTACTGCAAATGCTACTCAGGTGTCACGTGTGTTGTTTATAGTTAATTTCTGCCAACTAGAATATTAAACCCTATGTGGATAATGCATTTTACCTGTCCCATTTCCTGGTGTATTACAAGAATCATAAACATTCTAAAACAAAGCAGGTGCTCAATAAATATTTATTTAATGAAATAATCAATTGGAGATAAAGGCAGTGGAAGAAAATCAGGAATGGCTTAATGTGTGAGGCAGGGCCTAGAAGACAAAGAAGAATTTTGACAAGAACGGATGGTTTTTCTAACTCATCTAGCTCATTTCAGATGATTACTTTTTCAGCATGTGAAGGACATTTCTCAAACACAGATAAGTTCATAAAATTTCTTTATGTAACTGGTATATTGGATAAGTGTGACTCATGGGATGTGATCATAAAGCAAATTTATTTTAGTCTCTCATTGTCCCTTAAATGTATTTTCACAGGCTGACAACTCAGACAATATCATGATTCTGTTGGTCATTCTTAGAAAATGGTCACTTTAAATCAAAGTTACCACCTAAATTTTGTAAGAAAAATTTAAGTTCTACTTAATTTAACACCAAGACTTATCATTTCCTCCCACCCGTCAAATCCACCAGAAGGTGGAGGATTAGGGCCAGGGAGGAGGAGGAGGAGAAAGCTTGCAGTATTTAAAAAAAAAAAAAAAAAACTGAGGAAGGAGTGATTGGGCTTCGTTCTTTCTCTTTCCATCATTACAAATATCTTACCACTCTAGAGCTGGAGCCCGGGAGAATGGATGAAAAGGCAGACCTTATTTAACTTGTGGTGTCCCAAGTTGGTATTCAGTGGGTCTGACAGCTGTCTAAAGTATACTCTTTCCTTCATTAGTACTTTTATGGTCTCTCAAGACATTGCTCTGTCACTGGGGATCTCTCAGCTCTAGTTTCTAATCCCAAGCAAAATAATTTCTAGTATGAGTAGTCAATTACCCCTTCCTCAACTCACATATACTAGATACCAGAAAGTGAGGTCTGTTTGCTCCTGCAGGTAACCCTTTACATAAGCCCTAAGATAATACTCCTAGACTTACTCTAATTCCTGACTTACATGTGGGCCACAGAAAACACTCAAGCATTCTTTACCATAACAAAAACAGCTTATTATTTAGCTCTATCTATTAGATTAGCTATCCAGCCATTTTTCTGCTTCCAGAATTTTTAAAGTGGAAGCCAACTATCTGCCCTATCTGTTTACCCCTCCTCCACTGCAGAGAGTACCTATTAAAATGTTTAAGTGGTCTTAAGCCCTTCCTTTTTGAAATGAAGTGAAGACAAAGCATTCCAACTCTCTTTATTATAGGTGGAGCTGAAATTACATAGCTTTTCAGCCCTTTCATATCTCGTCTTAATGAACCTCACATACTCATGGTAATCTTTTTTTTTTTTCATCATTAGGAGAGAATTTATTTTTAAACTACAAGGATGTCCATTACACATCACAATTAAATATTCCAAGGAAGAAGCCACCTTATCAAAATGTCCATTTAAATCACCCAAATGTCTCAAACCCACACTCTGCTGACCTTCTCTAACTTTGTCTTGTTTAAAAAAAGAAAAAAGAAGGTAGACAGATACATATTGGTAAATACTAACACCCGTATTCACATAGAGACACAGTGCACTCTCTGAGCCCAAAATACAGAGAAAGGAGGACAAAAGCTAGAACTCTCTGTGCTACCACAAAGGGGACTAGCACCCTCCAGATTCCAGCAGAGTGAAGGGAGTAGGTTTTTCATTTTTTTCCCCTGAAGAGCGCAGTGGGGTTGATTCCATACAGTTTTTGTTCAGATAGGAAGGGATAAAAATGAATTTGGAACAAAAAGGAAGAGAGACTGTTTTCCCACAGTATTCTGCTCAAGATTTTTTTTCCAGAAAAATAGGTTGGGAACCATGGTGTAGAGAAAAGAGACTTCAAGAACAAGGAAACTGAACATAAGAGAAAAAGAAAGAGTGATACTTTTTTTAACTAGTTTTAGAACTGCAAACCTGATCCATGGTCAATTCCTATTTCTCACTGTTTACTTCAGTATCTTATCTGCCTCGATACCCATTTTCTTTAAAATTCTGGCCAAAACTTTCATTTTAACATCAAATTCCATTTGTAAAAATTTTCTCTGCTTCTCAATGGCCCATAAATTAAAGTCCAAACTCCTGAACTAACAATCATACATTTACAATATAGCTTCATTTTTGCTTTCCAACTTTGTTTTCAATCATGCAACTTTAATACTTCTAAGTCTGTTAGTCTTTCTTTCATTTATCCAAGAAATATCTATTAATAACATAGTAGAAATATCTCCTATGTTCCAGGCCATGTTCTAGAATTTGGTATGTGTTCAACATAGATGAATATGACAGAGTATTTGTTTGCCCAGATATATCAAAAATTGTTATGCTTTTAAAGATTTCCCTATGTTGTCTCTTCTCTATAGAATAACATTTTACTCTTCTCTAAGAGGAAACTAAAATGCATCTTTGACGTTACTGTTCTGATGTCATCTTCTCCCAGGAACCTATGTTAAATTCTTTGGACAGAATTCACCACTTTTTTTTTTGTTTGTTTTGTTTTTGAGCTGGAGTTTCACTCTTGTTGCCCAGGCTGGAGTGCAATGGTGTGATCGCGGCTCACTGCAATCTTTGTCTCCTGGGTTCAAGCGATTCTCCTGCCTCAGCCTCCTGAGTAGCTGCGATTACAGGCATGTGCCACCATGCCTGGCTAATGTTTTTATATTTTTTGTACAGACGGGGGACTTCTCCATGTTGCTTAAGCTAGTCTCAAACTCCTGACCTCAGGTGATCCACCCACCTCAGCCTCCCAAAATGCTGGTATTACAGGCATGAGCCACAATGCCTGGCCTTGAATTCACCACTTTTATTTTTTAATTCTGTGCTCTCTATTGATTTATGTCAGCATATTATTATTATGAGTTTTAGCTGAGCAGGTAAGAATGCTCTATTAGAGTTCTCTAGAGGGACAGAACTAATACGATAGATGTATATATAAAGGAGAGTTCATTAAAGAGTACTGATTCACATGATCACAAGATGAAGTCCTACAGTACGCCATCTGCAAGCTGAGGAGCAAGGAAGCCAGCGCAAGTCCCAAAGCTGAGGAACTCGGAGTCCAGGGTTTGAGGGCAGAAAGCATCCAGCATGGAGGAAAGATGTAGGTCAGAACACTAAACCAGTTTAGTCTTTTTTGCATTCTTCTGCCTGCTTTTATTCTGGCGGTACTAACAGCTGATTCTATTGTGCTTATCCAGATTGAGGGTGGGTCTACCTTTCCCAGTCTACTGACTTAAATGTTAATCTCCTTTGGCAACTCCCTCACAGACATACCTAGAAACAATATTTTGAATCCTTCAATCCAATCAAGTTGACACTCAATATTTAACATCACAAATGCTATGTATGTATTATGGGCTATATATATATATGTCAGCTGTAAGTTGATGAGAAAATAACATATGTTATTTTTTAATTTCAAATGACCATGTATTCTTGGCTCATAATATAAGCTCAATATATAGTATGAAAATGAACTGGAAAGAAAGTACCTTCTAGGGCATGTCTATAAGTTGGCACCTGCAGACATGCTTGCAGACAAGTCCGCCAATCTATATTCTACTGTGCTTTGGGAGTGGAAGATAAGGCTTTAAATGTGCATTGGCTTGTGGGGTTATTGTGACAAGCCATGAATGCTATGAAGAGTATTTAGTTAATTCAACAAACAAAAGAGACATATTCAAAGCTTCTGAAGAGATGCATTGTAGGAACTTAGATTTAAGAATAACCTGACAATAATACATAGGTTTCTTTGAAATAGGACCATGCCAAGAGAATAGTTATTAAAGTAATAAAAGGGTAACATGAGAAGGAAAAGCATAAATGTAAATGAAACATCACATGAATTATTGTGAAGCTGAGAACTGTAACTTTATAAAAGGATCAAAGAAATGAAGAGTAAAAGATATTCTGATGCTGGATGATTGGCAGAATAATAGTACAATTGTTGTGGGAGTTCAGAAGGGGAAGAAGATGATGATTCTTAGTCTACTTTGGACATGTTAATTTTATGGGAAAAGTGAAACACTGTATTAAGATTTTCAGGAAGCAGACTGAAACAGTGGCAACTTAATGGAGTAAAGAATTGCAATGATTTGTGACAAAACTCAGAAGTTTTTATAAAACAACATAAAATATGCACTGATTTTTTAAAAAGATAAATTACCAAAAGAACATTAAAAAAGCATATGAGAAAGAGTTTTAATTCATGAAAAAGAAAACAGGGTCTGACTCAGTAGATTCCCCATTCTAAGGAATTAAAGAAGAACAAATCAGTGAAACATTGCCAACATGAAATAGGAACAGATGACAAAGATGAGGAAAACTCTTGATAAACAGCACACATATTGAATTAAAAAGCAAACACTTTAGTCTGAATCAATAATTAGCAGACTTGACATCGCAGAAAATTTAATTAGTGATTTACAGGACAAAACTGGGAAGAAATAGAAAAATTCAAAGGAAAAGGGCAGAGAGTACACTAACAGAAAATGAGAAAAATGTCAAGTAAAATGAAAATCAGGCTTATAAAAGATACCTGCAAATAGAATATAAATAATAACCAAATAATTCTAGAAAATTATCCAGTTTTAAAACATTATATTTTGAGATTGAGAGACCAGTTATGTTCCAAGCAAATTAATGACAAAAGCCACACAATAAAAAAATTGCTCAGTGACAGTGGCAAAGTTTAAACATAAAGAATGCTTCAAACACAGAAAAAGCAAGATGTAGGATGGACCTAAACTTCTTTCAAACACCAAATGCCAGAACACAAGGGAACCATATCCATAGAGGCTGAGAGGAAAGATCATGACTCATGATTTATACATTCAGCAAAGCTGTTGTTCAAATGTGAAGGCAATAGCTGGACCAAGCTAGCAAAATTGACCATTATTTTGAAAAAGTTTTTCTGAAAGAATTCACAAATGATTGACAGATGAGACAAATTAACACAATCAAGGATGGTAAATTGTGGACAGAAAGACTAGTAATGTACTTTGAAAAGAGTTACACAGAGAATATATTTTTAAATGTGTGGCAAATGTGTTTGCAGAATATTATATGTGCACATTTTTCATTGACAGTGCTTTTTAACATTTTTAATAGATAGCTATATCACCTGAAACCAGGCAGGGGTTGATGTCGACCAAAATAGAAATTAAATTCTGTATACTCCAAAGCACTACAGAATCTTCATTCTTTCAACATGAAAAATAAGATGGATAGAAAGAATTAAGATTATTTTTGAAATTTGAAGGCTAGTAATTTCAAAATATGTGCATAGAAATATCAGTTATCACAAAGCAAGCAAAAATATTTAAAGGAATCAAAAATAAAAGAAAACATCAAAATATAAAATACAGAAAGGGTCAAAATTAAAAATTGGAACATATATAACATACTATTCTATGGAAAGGCCATATGTGCAAAGGAGCCACAAATGCCTAATGAGTCAAGAAGCCAAAGACAGAGGCAGACAAACCTAGTTTGTTGGTAAACAGTGTTTTATTGAGAGAACTTACACACAGGAGCATGGCCTTGGTGCAAGACCAGCAGATCTTTGCACCTGCTACCCCCAGAACCAGGGCTTATGTGCCATAGGGAAAATGTGTAAGTGCCCTGCACAAGACAATTAAAAGGCAATCCTCCAGAACAGACAAGAATGCTATATGCATCACAGCCTATAATTTGTACAATAACATCAAGGTTGACACATTCTTACACTAAGGACAGTAAATAATGTAGGAATCAAGAGACATTCACAG
The DNA here is from genome assembly GCF_049354715.1 of Callithrix jacchus. Taxonomy (NCBI): domain Eukaryota; kingdom Metazoa; phylum Chordata; class Mammalia; order Primates; family Cebidae; genus Callithrix; species Callithrix jacchus. The sequence goes on along the minus strand of NC_133510.1, from coordinate 81,115,386 downwards.
GACTGGGACTAATCAGAAGTCAACATGGTGAATTAGTATACAAAATGGAGTTACTTTGGTCTTCACACATACAAAGTATTTTACTATGTGCCATGCCTTCTATAAGTGTGTGACTCATTTAATCCTCAAAATTACCATATACAGATTATATTGTTATTTCTTTCCTACAGATGGAAAACTTTCCACTGTTTTATTCCTTGCCTGATGAGTTCTTTCTCTTGTACCTATTATACAAAACTTATCCCAGTCACCCAATTCTAGTTTAGAGTTACATGGTATATTTTTATAGCATATAGCATTTCCTTGCTATGGTAATATGAACTCTATTATAATTATCTGTTTACTTGTTTATATCATCCACTAAGCTATAAACCTTGTGAGGGCAAACAATGGGACAATTTAAGATACTATTATATCCTTAGTGGAAGACACAAATTTGATACAAGAATAAATACTGCTCGAATGAATGAATGAATAAACAAAAGGAAATGATAAGTGACTGGCAAAAATGTTAGAATTAAAATAATGGGCAAATTTACACAGGCAAATAGGATTTTAAAGCAACAAGAGTAAAAACATTAGGAATAGACAATGTATAATTTAATATGCATCAAATGTACAAAGCAGCATTTTGTAAAAGAAAGGTATCTTAATTGAAGGAAATAGAAAAAGAAATTCTCTCATTAAAACAGCATCAGAACCCATACAGTGATATCTGTTGTAATTCAAGAGCAGTTGATAAATGTACCATACCATTGACCAACTTAGTATGTTATTATTTATTTCTATATTATAAAGAGAGTGTTTTGATACATACTTGACAGGATTAAGTTTATATATTTTGACACTAAAACCACAGTATTTTTTTTATAACCATGGAAATTTTTAATGGCTCATTTGAGAAATTGGAAAGAAAACCTTACCAATTCATCCTAACCTTTTCAGTGGTTATATTTGAGGTTATGAGTCACTTTAATCTCTTTATATATATCCCAAAATTTTACAGTTAGTTAATATTACTTCTACTTATAGATAAATTAAGCTTAGACATTTAAAAATTGAACAAAAATTCAAAAAGAAATGTAAGGCAGATGGAAGCTATATAGACCATAATGTTTGGTGATTAGGAAATCAATCATTTGTGAGTTTTTGGGAGAGAATGTTGAGAAAGGTGCCAGATCACATGGTACTATAAAATAGAAAAAAAGCAGCAGAAACTCATAGTTCTTCCTACAAAATAATCAATGCCTGAAGAAAGGTGATAAAGGAAAGTAGCTTGAAAGTAATCAAGATTAGGGCAAGAAATTTTATTTAGAATGAAGAGACACTAATTTACTATTATAAACAAAGGGAAAGGGTCAGTACAGAAGGATAGATATCTGGTTAATGAAGAGAGGATAGGTGCTCAAAGTCTCAGAGAATGTAGACAATGACAAATCATGGTTTCAGATGTGGATTATAACATTAGCCAGAGAGAGATGGTTCTTCAAAAGTAAAGGAAATAAAGAGTGTGCTTACATATATTAAAAAAAATATGAAAGGGAAGGAGGAAACAAATGAGCAGTGATCTGATCAGGGCATTCTAATTTTCTGCATCAGGTAAGAGCATAAGATAAAAGTAAGTGTTGAAGAAAGTCAGAGGAAACAAAAGTAAAGTTAGGGAGTTAAAGTAGTAAAATAATTCTGTGACTGAAATGTGAAATAGAGTAAGATTTACTATATTTCTTTTTTTCCTACATTCATAACTCTCTGGAATTAGTCACTGCTTATTTCTTATAGTCATCCAAGTACTATACACACCACACCACTGAATTTCTACATCCATCTATAGTCTTCTTAAGATAGGCATTTGTGTCTTTTTCACTTTTTAGTAGCATATATCACTGGTAAATACTCCTTCCCTATTTTAAGGGATTCGCTTGCTTTTTCCTCCATGACTGTCTCTTGATATCCCTTCTAAATTGGCAATCAGGCAGTTAGAGATGCAAGTCAGTCTAGAATTAGGAGAGAAAAAAAGATGTATATAATGATTTACATGCACAGAAGATTATAACCAGAGAGTGATTTCAATATCTGACTTATGGGATTGTAGAGAGTACTATAATAAGTAGGAGGCTAAAATGAATGGAAAAATGGTTATCTTTGGATGAAGGAAATACATGTGCAGAAATTTGAGAAGTTTTCTCAAGATTATTTATAAGGTTGGCAAAACTAACAGGTAAAGCTGCTTTTACAAGCAGACCACAATTTACACTGAAACAGGTATACAGACTAAATGTATACAGGTGTTGGTAGCAGCTGAGCTCCATAAAGTAACTCAGAAACTCAGGTTGTCTGTATCTTGTCCCTCCACCATCCCTAGGGTATTTTTCTCCTCCAAAGACTCTGACCTTTCATTTCATCACCATGTCCATAAATTTGTCTGCAAGCAGCAGCAAAGAGGAAGCTTATAACAAGTAGATGATCGTGAAGCAAAAAGTAGTACAGTTCTTACGTTCATAGCCCATTGGCCAGAACTTAATCCCATGGCACATGTGAAAAAAATGAAAAAAAGAATAGTTGCAAGGAAGGCTGCAGACCTTCCTTGCAAGAAATATATAGTCTTTTGCCAGTTGGCCATATTCTAACAAAATGAATGGAGTTCATTAAAAAGAAGAAATGAAGACTGCAGATTGGAATTCTAAATAATTGGAATAAAATCAACAGTCTCAAATACAAAGCCAAACTACAGGATGAAAAAAGCAACTGTGAAATAGGCATTGAAATCAGTGAGGAAGAAGAAATGAATCCTTCTCTGGCAGGTAGGTCAGCGATTTCAAAACAACAAAGGAAGTTGCCATAAGTAGAGTGCATGAAGTTCAGTAAATATAAGACCTTAGATTCCACCTTAAAAATATTAAAGTCTTTCTGACTTCATGAGTTTCAGTGACTTTGAGTATTAAAAAATTTAAGAGATACAATATCCTTGGAGAGTAATGACATATTTTCCACACATTCATGGAAGAATATAGACCCGAAGTTGTGAAAGGAAGGAGTTAGTAGAGAGCAAAATAGAAGTGAACAGGAATAGGTAAAGTACAATGAGATGCCAGTTCTAGAGTTTAAAAAATAAGGAAAATGATAAGAAAAAGATATCCATTTGTATCATTCATATTAATGTCCAGGATAGGAGAAATAGGATAAAGGCTGAATATGTTGATAAAAAGATAAGTGAAATGATCTCTTTCTTACATAGGGCTTATCATTTTTTATATCTTAATTTTAACAGCCCTTTGTAAAAATACTACTATTAGAAAACGTAACTCTTTTTGAACTAGAATAGGAATGATAAATAGGAGTCAGAGCAAGATGGATGAACAAATAGAACTCTCCATTGATCATCCCCCCTGCAGGAACACCAAATTGAACAACCATCACACAAGAAAGAACCTTCGTAAGAACCAAAAATCAGATGAATAATCAGATTTTAAAATATCATGAAGGAATGACACATTGAAGAGTAAAGACAGTAGTGAATTGCTGATACCACCACTCTTCCATCTCCCAGCAGTGGTGGCACAGCATGGAGAGAGAATCTGTATGCTCGGGGAGGGAGAGAAAAGTGATTGTGGGACTTTGCATTAGAACTCAGTGCTGCCCTATCACAGGGACAGCAATACAGCAGGATTTGGCAAGTATCCATTGGGGGAGCATTTAGACTAGTCCTAGCCATAAGAGAATTATCCATCCCAGCAAATGGAACCTGAGTTTCAGCTAGTTCCACTACTATGGGGTAAAGTACCCTGGGGTCCTAAATAAATAAATAAGGCATTCCACACCTTAATGACTGCAATTCCTGGACAAGTCCTGGTGCTATGTTAAGCTTGCAGCCAGTGGACCTGGAGTGCATATAACCCAGTAAGATACCAGCTGGGGCAGCCAAGGGAGTGCTCATGTCACCCTCCATCCCCCACAACAGGAAGCAGCGCAACTCATAGCTCCAGGAGGAGAGAGGAGAATAAACAGATCTTTGTGTTGCAACTTGACATCAGGTCAGCCATTGTAAAATAAAACACTAGAGTCCTGAAACCCATATACTAGGCCATATCTCCTAGATGACATTGCTAGACCCACCCTGGGCCAAAAGGGAACCCATTGCCCTGAAGAGAAGAACTCAGTCCTGGCAGAATTCACCACCTACTGACTAAAGAGCCCTTGGGCCTTGAATAAGGGTCAGTGATAACCAGGCAGTAGCCACCACCAACCTGGGGGTGGTGGTGGCCATGGGGAGAGTCTCTTTTTGTTTATGAAAAGGAGAGAATAAACTAAAGAGGACTTTGTCTTGCAACCTGGGTTCCAGCTCAGCCCCAGTATAATAAAGCACCAAGCAGATTCCTAAAGCCTCTAATCAAGGTCCTAGCTTTAGGATAGCACTTCTAAACCCATCCAGGGTCAGAAAGGAACCTGTGGCACTGAAGAAAAAGACCCAGTGCTGGCAGGATTCATCATCTGTTTAATAAAGGGCTATTGGACATTGAATAAACATCAGCAGTAGCCAGGAAATAGTCTCCACAGGCCCTAGGTGAGACCCGATACTATACTGGCTTCAGGTATGACCCAGTGCAGCATCCCCTTCCCTGCAACTCCAAGCAGCTCAGCATGGAGGGTGTGACTCCATTTGCTTGGGAATAAGTAAGGAAAGAGAACAATGGACTCTGCTTAGTAATCCAGGGAATTCTTCAAGATCTTGCCAAAGGCCGTTAAGGTGGTACCTCTACGAGTCTGCAAGAGTCACAGCATTACTGGGATTGGGGTGCCTCCTAATGCACATACATACAGCTGCAGTGACCAAAGACTTAGGTCACAATGCAATTCTCTTTTAATACTTGGGAAGTTTTCTCAAGAAGGACAAGTATAAACAAGCCCAGACTAAAAAGACTAGAATAAATACCTAACTTTTAATGTCTAGACTTTGGTGAACATCTGGAAGCATCAAGACCATCAGTGAAAACATGACCTCATCAGTGAACTGAATAAGGCAACAGTGTTCAGTTCTGGAGTAATAGACATATGTGACCTTTCAGACATATATTTCAAAATCACGCTTTTGAAGAAGCAGCCCAATAGAATTCAACATAACACAGATAAAGAATTCAGAATCCTATCAGATAAACTTAAGAAAGAGATTGAAATGATTAAAAAGAATCAAGCAGAAATTCTAGAGCTGAAAAATTTAACTGACAATCTGAAGAATGCCTGAGAGTCTCTCAATGGCAGAATTGACCAAGCAGAAGAAAGAATTAGTGAGCTCAAAGACAGGCTATTTGAAAATACACAGAGGAGTCAAAATAAAAAATAACAAAGCATGCTATTAGAATCTAGAAAATAGTCTCAAGATGGCAAATCTAGGAGTTATTATCCTTTAAGAGGAAGTAGAGAAAGAGATAGGGGAAAGAATTTACTCAAAGAGATAATAACAAAGAAATTCTCAAACCTGGAGGAAAATATCAATATTCAAGTACAATATGATTATAGAAGACCATGCAAATTTAACCCAAATAAGACCACCTCAAGACATTTAAAAATCAACCTGCTGAAGATTAAAGATAAAGAAATGATCCTAAAAGCAGAAAGAGAAAATATATGAATATGACACTCTAATGCTTCTGGAAGCAGAATTCCCAGTGGAAACCTTACCAGCCAGGGGAGAGTGTTATGATATATCTAAAGTGATGAAGAAAAAAATATAATACTTTTATCCTTGAATACTATATCCAGTGGAAATATCCTTTGAAAGTGAAGGAGAAACACAGACTTTCCCAGACCAACAAGAGCTGAAGGATTTTGTCAATACCACACCTGTCCTACAAGAAGTGCAAAATGGAATTATTCAGTCTGGAAGAAAAGGATGTTAATCAGCAGTAAAAAGTAATCTGAAGGTACAAAATTCACTAGTAGCAGTAAGTACACAGACAAGGAATATTATAATGCTGTCACTGTGGTATGTAAACTACTCACATGATATAAATAGTAAGAGCAACATGTTTCAAAGTTGGGATATAAAGCTAAAGTGTGGAGTTTTTATTTTCCCTTTGCTTGTTAGATGGTTTGTTTTTGCAGAGTGAAGTTGTCATCAATTTAAAATAATGGGTTATGTTATTTGCAAGCCTTGTGGTAACCTCAAATCAAAGCCTGCAAGAGATATACAAAAAATATAGAGCAAGAAATTAACATATACAAACGAAGGAAATCACTTTCACAAAAAGGAAAACAGGAAGAAAGGAAGTAAAAAAAAAGACAAATCCACAAAACAACAAAATGGCAGTAGTAAGTCCTTACCTATCAATAGTAACATTGATTGGAAATAAACTAAACTCTCAAGTCAAAAGGCATTGAGTAGCTGAATGAACTAAAAAAACAAGACCTAATAATCTGTTGCCTACACAAAACATATTTCATCTATAAAGATATACATAGACTGAAAACAAAAGGATGACAATACATATCTTATGAAAATGGAATCTATAAAAGAGCATGAGTAAACTTATATTAGATAAAATAGATTTCAAGACAAAATCATAAAAAGAGACCAAGAAAGTCAGATCATGACAAGGGATCAATTTAGCAAAAAGATATAATAATTATAAATACATATACACCCAATACTATAGTACTTAGGTATATTAAGCAGACATTATTGGAGCTAAAGAGAGAGAGAGGTCCCAATATAATAATAATTGGAGACTTCAACACCCCATTTTCAGCATTGGATAAATCATCCTGACAGAAAATCAACAGAGAAACATTAGACCTAATCTACACTATAGACCAAATGAACCTCATAGATATTTGCAGAATTTTTAAACTAAGGGCTGCAGAATACCTATTACTCTCCTCAGCACAGGGATCATTCTCAAGGATAGACCATATATTAGACCACAAAATTAAGTCTTTTTTAAAAAAATGACATCATATTAAGTATCTTCTTTGACCACCATGGAATAAAGCTGAAAATTAATAACAAGAACTTTGGAAATGATACAAATACATAAGAATTAAACAATATGCTTATGAATGACCAATGTTTCTATGAAGAAATTCAGGAAGAATTAAAAAATTTCCCGAAACTAATGAAAATTGAAATGCAACATACCAAAATCTCTGGGATATAGCAAAAGCAGCACTAAGAGGAGTTTATAGCAATAAGTCCCTATATTAAAAAATAGAAAAACTTCAAAAAAACAACTTAAATATGCATCTTAAAAAACTAGAGAAGCAAGAACAGACCAAATCCAAAATTAGTAGGAGGAGAGAAATAATGAAGATCAGAGCAGAAATAAACAAAATTGAAACAACAAAAATATATACATAAAAGATTAAGGAAATAAAAAAAGGTGACTTTGGTGTTTTGTTTTTTGTTCTTTGTTTTCAAGACAGGGTCTCAGTTCAGTTGCCTAGGCTGGAGTACAATGGCACAATATTGGCTCACTTCAGTCTTAGTATTCCTGGCTCAGGTGATTCTTCCATCTCAGCCTCATGAGTAGCTGGGACTACAGGCATATACCATCAAGCCCAGCTAATTTTTTATATTTTTAGTAGGGACAGGGTTTGCCATGGCTGGTCTTAAACTCCTGGACTCAGGTGATGTACCCACCTTGGCCTCCCAAAGTGCTGGGATACAGGCATCAGCCACTATGCTGGCCAGTTTTTTGAAAAGATAAGCAAAATTAATAAACCTTTTCCAGGCTAAGAAAAAAAGAGATGACTCAAATAGTAAAATCAGAGATGAAAAAGGAAACATTATAATTGATTGCACAGAAAATCAAAGAGTCATAAGAAACAAATGAAAATGGAAACTAATATGAGCAACTGTATACCAATAAATTGGAATACTTAGAAATAGATAAATTCCTAGAATACAACTTACCAATATTGAACCATGAAGAAATGCAAAACCCGAACAGGCCAATAACCAGTAATGACATCTAAGATATAATACAAAGTATCCCAGCAAAGAAAAGCCTGGAGATGGCTTCACTGCTGAATTCTACCAAACATTAAAGAAAAAATATTACCAATTCTTTTTTCTTTAATGCATTTTAGGTTTTGGGGTACATGTGAAGGACATACAAGATAGTTGCATGGGTACACACATGACAGTGTGATTTGCTGCCTTCCTCCCCTTCACGTATATCTGGCATTTCTCCCCATGCTATCTCTCCCCAACTCCTCACCCTCTGCTGTCCCTCCCCTATTTCCCCCCAACAGACTCCAGTGTGTGGTGCTACCCTCCCTGAGTCCATGTGTTCTCATTGTTCAACACCTGCCTATGAGTGAGAACATGTGGTGTTTGATTTTCTGTTCTTGTGTCAGTTTGCTGAGAATGATGGTTTCCAGGTTCATCCATGTCCCTGCAAAGGACACAAACTCATCACTTTTGATGGCTGCATAATATTCCATGGTGTATATGTGCCACATTTTCCTTGGAAAGTCTATCATCGATGGGCATTTGGGTTGGTTTTAGGTCTTTGCTATTGTAAATTGTGCTACAATGAACATTCATGTGCATGTGTCCTAATAGTAGAATGATTTATAATCCTTTGGATATATATGTAGTAATGGGATTGCTGGGTCAAATGGAGTTCCTATTTCTAGGTCCTTGAGGAATCGCCACACTGTTCTCCACAATAGTTCAACTAATTTACACGCCCACCAACAGTGTAAAAGTGTTCCTATTTCTCCACATCCTCTCCAGCTTCTGTTTTCTCCAGATTTTTTAACAATTGCCATTCTAACTGGCATGAGATGGTATCTCAGTGTAGGTTTAATTTGCATTTCTCTAATGACCAGTGATGATGAGCATTTTTTCATATGTTTGTTGGCCTCATGTATATCTTCTTTTGTAAAGTGTCTCTTCATATCCTTTGCTCACATTTGAATGGGCTTGTTTGTTTTCCCTTTGAAATCTGGCACTAAACAAGGATACCCTCTCTCACCACTCCTATTCAATATAGCACTGGGAATTCTAGCCAGAACAATCAGGCAAGAAAGAGAAATAAAGGGTATTCAAATAGGAAAGGAGGAAGCCAAATTGTCTCTAGTTGCAGATGACATGATTGTATATCTAGAAGACCCCATCATCTCAGCACAAAATCTCCTGACACTGATAAGCAACTTCAGCAAAGTCTCAGGATACAAAATCAATGTGCAAAAATCACAAGCATTCCTATACACCAATAACAGACTTAAAGAGAGCCAAATCAAGAAAGAACTGCCATTCACAATTGCTACAAAGAGAATAAAATACCTAAGAATACAACTAACAAGGAACATAAAGGGCCTCTTCAAGGAGAATTACAAACCACTGCTCAACGAAATAAGAGAGCAAATGGAGAAACATTCCATGTTCATGGTTAGGAAGAATCAATATCGTGAAAATGGCCGTACTGCCCAAAGTAATTTACAAATTCAACGCTATCCCCATCAAGCTACCAATGACCTTCTTCATAGAACTGGAAAAAATCACCTTAATCTTCATATGGAAGCAAAAGAGAGCCTGCATAGCTGAGTCAATTCTAAGCAAAAAGAACAAAGCTGGAGGCATCACACTACTGGGCTTCAAAGTATATTACAAGACTACAGTAATCAAAAGAGCATGGTCCTGGTACCAAAACAGAGATATAGACCAATGGAACAGAACAGAGGCCTCAGAGGCAAGGCCACACATCTACAACCATCTGATCCTTGACAAACCTGACAAAAGCAATGGGGAAAGGAGTCCCTGTTCAATAAATGGTGTTGTGAAAACTGGCTAGCCATGTGCAGAAAGCAGAAACTGGACCCCTTCCTGACACCTTACACTAAAATTAATTCCAGATGGATTAAAGACTTAAACATAAGACCTAACACCATAAAACCCCTAGAAGAAAATCTAGGCAAAACCATTCAGGACATAGGTGTAGGCAAGACTTCATGACCAAAATACCAAAAGTATTGGCAACAAAAGCCAAAATAGACAAATGGGACCTAATCAAACTCCACAGCTTCTGCACAGCAAAAGAAACAGTCGTTAGAGAAAATTGGCAACGAACAGAATGGGGAAAATTTTTTGCAGTTTACCCATCTGACAAAGGGCTGATATCCAAAATTTACAAAGAACTAAAACAGATTTACAAGAAAAAAAGAAAAAATATTACCAATTCTACTCAAACTATTTCAAAAATTGAGGAGGAGAGAATACTTCCAAACTCATTCTATGAGGCCACTATTACCCTAAGGCCAAAACCAAAGACACATCTAATAAATAAACCTGCAGGCCAGTATCTCTGATAAATATTCATCAAATATTCTCAACAAAATACTAGCAAACTAAATATAACAACACATTAAAAAGATCATTCATCATGACCAAGTGAGATTCATCCCAGGGATGCAAAGACAGTTCAACAAAAGTAAATCAATAAATATGATACATCTCACATCAACAAACTGAAGGAATAAAATTATATGATCATTTCAATTGATACTGAAAAGCATTTGATAAAATTTGATAAAATTCAATGTCTTTTTGTGATAAAAATAACCTAAAAAAATAGTATAGACAAAACATACCTCAACAAAATAAAAGCCATAAGCAACAGACTCACAGCTAGTTATCACACTGAATGGGGAAAACTGAAAACCTTTCTTCTAAGATCTGGGACATTACAAGTGTGTTGTATACCACTCTTAAGAAACATAATACTGGAATTTCTGCATAGAGCAATCAGACATAAGAAAGAAATAAAAGGCATCCAAATTGTAAATGAAGAAGTCAAATTATTCTGGTTTGAAGATGATATAATCTTTTATTTGGAAAAAACTATTCCCTCAAAAAAAAAACTATTTTAACTGATAAGCAAGTTCAATATAGTTGTAGTTGTAAATACAAAATTCAGTAGCATTTCTACATGCCAACAGAGAACAATCTGAAAAAGAAATCAAGAAAGTAATTTTATTCACAATACCTACAAATATGATTAAAAGCGTATGAATAAATTTAACCAAATAAGTGAAAGATTTTTACACTGAAAACTATAAAATATTGATGCAAGAAACTGAAAAAGACACACGAAAGGGGAAAGATATTCCATGTTCTTGTATTGGAAGAATCAATATTGTTAAAATACCCGTACTAATCAAAAAAACCTACAGATTCAAGGCAATCTCGATCAATATACCAATGACATTCTTCACAGAAGTAGAAAAAATACTCTTAATGTTATATGAAACCACAAAAGATCCAGACTAGCCAAAGGTATCCTGAGAAAAAAGAACAAAACTAGAGGAATCACATTATCTGATTTCAAATTACAATACAGAGCTATAGTAACCAAAACAGCAAGATACTGGCATAAAAACAGATCATAGACCAATGGAACAGAATAGAGAAAACAGAAATAAATCAATATATCTACAGTGTACTCATTTTTGACTGGGACACCAAGAATATACAATAGGGAAAAGACAGTGTCTTCAATAAATGGTTCAAGGAAAATTGGATATCCATATGAAGAGGAATAAAATGGGACTCCTGTCTCTTGCTGTATGGATCAAATACTTTAAGACCTCAAACTATTAAATTACTACAAGAAGTCATAGGGGAAACTCTCCAGTACATTGGCCTAGGCAAATATTTCTTGAGCAATATTCCAAAAACACCAGCAACCAAAGCAAAAATGGACAAATGGGATCACAACAAGTTAAAAGCTTCTGTACAGCAAAAGAAACAATCAATGAAGTGAAGAGACAGCCCATAGAATGGGAGAAAATATCTGCAAACTACACATCTGACAAGGGATTAATAACTATAAGAAGCTTTAACAACTCTTAGGAAAAAAATCTAATAATCTGATTTTAAAGGAGGCAAAAGACCCAAATAGACATTCCTCAAAAGAAGACATACAAATGCCAAGCAGGCCTATGAAAAGGTGTTCGACATCACTGAGCATCAGAGAAATGCAAATTAAAACTACAATGAGATAACTCATTCCAGTTATAATGATTTTTGTAGAAAAGACAAGTAATAGTGAATGATGGTAAGGATATAGAGAAAAAAGAACCATTGTACACTATTGGTGGGATTGTGTACACAGAAAACAATATGGAGTTTCCTTAAAAAAATGTAAAGCTAGAACTACCATATGATTTATTAATCCTGCTGCTGGTATATACTCAAAAGAATGGAAATCAGCATACTGAAGAGATATCTGCACTCCCATGTTGATTGCAGCACTATTCACAACGGCCAAAATTTGAAAGCAACCTAAGTATCCATCAACACATGAATGGATAAAGAAAATGTGATGTGATATGGTTTGGCTGTGTCCCCACCAAAATCTCATCTTGAACTGTAGCTCCCCCAATTCCCATGTGTTGTAGGAGGGACCCAGTGAGAGGTAATTGAATCATGGGGGTAGGTTTTTCCCCTGCTATTCTCGTGATAGTGAATAACTCTCAAGAGATATGATGGTTTTGTAAAGGGGAGTTTCTCTGCATAAGCTTCTCTTGTCTGCCACCATGTGAGACATGCCTTTCACTTTCCACTGTGATTGTGAGGCCTCCCAGCCACGTGAAACTATGAGTCTGTTAAACTTCTTTCTTTTGCAAGTTGCACAGTCTTCAGTATGTCTTTATCAGCAGTGTAAAAATGGACTAATACAGATACATAGACATGGTGAAGTACTATTCAGTCATAAAAATAGAATGAGATCATTTGCAAATTATGGATAGAACTAGAGGACATTATCTTAAGTGAAATAAAACAGATACAGAAGCACAAACTTTGTATGTTTTCATTCATTAGTGGGAGCTAAAACTTAAAACAACTGAGCTCATGGAGATAGAGAGTAGATTAGTGGTTACTAGAGGCTGGGCAAAGTTGTACAGGTCAAGGAATAGTAAGGAAATGGAGACGGTTTGTGAGTATAATTAGAGAGAATAAGACCTAGTACTTGATAGCACAACAGGGTGACTACAGTCAAGAAGAATTTGTTGTATATTTTAAATAACTGAGGAAATGTTTGTAATACAAGAAAATGACGAATGCTTGAGTTGACAGCAACCACATTTACTTTGATGTGATTATTATACAGTGTATGCTTGTATCAAAATATCTACCTCATAAATATTTATGTATGGCATGTACATATAAAATTAAAAATTAATACATTTAAAAAGAAATGATAAATATGTTCTAGTTATATAATATCTAAAAGTAACACATTGGGCAAAATTTTAATTATTGAATGAATTTATAATACTAATCATCTTGAACTGGACTCTTGGTAAAACCAAAGGTACTTGGAAACTGTCATCACCAATTGCTATTCCTATTTGAATGCTGCACTGCACCTTCTGTGTTGGGGGACAAGGAGGGAGGACAATGAGGTAGAATGGAGTACAAACACTGCCTGCTTGTTCTGGGAATTTTCCCTGGTAAGTTTACAGCTTCTAGTGTTGGATTTGTTGCTTCTGGTGACAGTGATGATTGAAGGATTTTAAGCAGTAGGTGACATGATTTGGTTTTCATTTAAAAGAGTTCACTGTGGTGACAGAATGAACTGACTGAAATAGGATCAAACTAAAAAGAGGAACACTTAAAAATTATCAGTAACAAGCTAAATATGAGAAGATATAATAGGAATTACTTTGCCATGTGGGCTGGTAGGATATCACTATGACTACTGCTTATCAATATACTGTAAATATAAATAAATATAACAACTGAGTAATAGGCAATAAAGCACATACTTTATATTTTATAGTGGGTTCAAAAAAACCCAGAATTTTTGAATATTATAGACCATATTATAGGCATTATGAAAATATTTTTATAAATTCACAGGTTTGTTAAAAGGTCTGCAAGGTTAGTTAACATTTTAATACAACATGGAGAAACCCTGACAGCAACCATGTGCTCTTAAGAATGTATTTAGTTAGTCTTATTTCTGTTGGAGAAGGTTCAGTGCTATGTTTTTAGAAATACAATACTTTAGTATGTCCCATCAAATTTTGCATCAACACTTGAAAAGTATTATTTCTGCTATTCAGTGACCTCTTGGCTATACACTAATAGATTTCCAATCCACTGAGAGGCAAAACCCTCACAGACACTTTTCAAACATTCAAAGCTATGATTAAATGTGCCTTTACATCAAAAATGCATCTTTTTAAAGGCATTCAAGGGATTTGCTCTGCAGAGCAGAGACTAGCATGCTAGCCAGGTTCTCCTAGACTTCTAAAATATCTATCTTTTCCTTCTGCAGAAAGTTATTATTCCAGGAACTGTTTATAGAGGCAGATTTCCAAAGGCCTCCAAATCCCAATTAACATCATTTTGGCTTAAGAACACACTCTCATTTATTACAGGATTTTCTTGAAGTACAAAAAAGTTGCATGCTTTAAGTGTAACAATCATCAATTCGTAGATTTGCCTTTTTTTTTCTTTTGTACTTTATATGGTTAGCTGAACAGCACAGTCTTTACTTTTAGAAATGTCCAAGTAATAATACACAGGAGATTTATCTTTTTCAAGTCACTGTAGCACTTCCATAAAGTAATATTTTACATTCTAAAATTCTCATAATAAAACATTACAGGTAGATTTAGCTAGTATTTAATGAGTTCTTCATATACATGATGTCTTTTGTGAACACAGATAATTGAATTTTTTGGTAGTGCTAATGGTTTTCTGTGCTTGTTAATCTTGATTCTCCTAAAAGATATGTAAGTTTCCTGGGAACAGGGATCCCAACTACTACTTTGCTTAATTTCTATACTACATTTAGCAGAGTTCTAGAGATTAGTAAGTAATAGTGAACACTAACAATAAGCCTTTAAAACTAGATGAAATCCAATTGAAATTGTTTAAAAAGTTTTTTATTTGCAAATAATAGCCCCATTCAGTTCAATACATGGAACAGTAGGTTGCAACTGACAGGTTCTATTGTCATTGATCTGACATTTTCCAATCATTCACAGATTTTTGTTGTGGTACAACTACAGTATTGAAGCAGTGAATGAAACCTTTTATCAATTGTCCTAACTGTCATATTGATTAGTCTCTTACAGGTGTATTGAT
Source organism: Callithrix jacchus (assembly GCF_049354715.1). NCBI lineage: Eukaryota > Metazoa > Chordata > Mammalia > Primates > Cebidae > Callithrix > Callithrix jacchus. Next base: position 81,100,286 of record NC_133510.1, on the reverse strand, counting down.
GTCATTCTGTTATAACAGTTTCAGTGGTGTTACTCTGTTATGTTCAAAACTTTCATTTGTGCCTACTTCTTCATTAAATATTGGGTCTGCATGCAGTTTCCAATGCATCTTCATGATGTTCCAATATTTAATTATTTTGTTAATTTACTAGGAAACCATATAAGTGGACTTTAATGAAAGGGGTCTGCACATGATCACAGATTACTTGGCAGAGGCTGGCACAGCACAAGCCAAAGGAAGACATAGATCATTTATCTGCTTGTAAGAAGTAGGTCCTCAAAACCACTGTCTGATGTTCAATAGGAACATAGAGCAGAAACCCAGAAGCAAGTGATACTGGGCTCACATTCCCATCAGAATGATCCAGAATCTAAAACTCAACCCAAAACCTGGCACATCTTCTATCCCAAAATCTGCTATCTTCCCCAGATAGGTGAATATACTTATCATACATCTTGTCACCCAAGCCATCAATATGATTTCTGTTTCTCACAGACCACAATCAAAACATACTCTGATTCGATTTTCTTGATATATTTTAAATTACTCTAATTCTTTCCATTCCTAGGGCCATCATACATGTACTATTATTATCATTCTCCTGCCTCTAGGCTTGCTACATAATCCTATTCCCACATTGCCTTCAGCATTTAATTCATGGTCATGTTCCTCTTGGGTTAAATATTCTTCACAAGTTCCCCATAGCTTCCAGATAAAAATCAAAATTTCCTAGAAGGACATTCACATTCATTTATAATCTAATTTATGGACCTTTCCAATCTCATCTCTCACTCTTGCCTCTTATGTTATCTGTTCCAGTGATCTTCTACTTGAAGCTCTTTGTGTGTTGGATCATTCTGTGGCTGCTGGCTGCCTTAACCACCCTTCCAATATATATCTGCTTTATCTGGACTTCTATTTAAAAGGCTCCCATTTTTTATGTTTTACTTTCTTCAGGCTTTATGCTATCCGAAGGACACTCTGTTGCCATATCTTCTGATTCCTTTTGTCGGTAATAAAGTTTGAAATCCTAAATTTCGAAGAAAAGTTAGATTAGAAAAACAGTAAATAAAATGGGCATTGAATTGTATTAGGGTCAAGAGGAAACAAAAATGCAGATTCTGCTCCTTGGAAGTATTTAAGGGAGGGGAAATTGTAAAACAAAGCTAGTGTCAGTGCCATGTGATAAATACCGTTTCACTCTTTTCAATCAAGCATAATAATAATATTCAAACTGGGAACAGCAGACTAAGAAAGAATAAAAAGTCAAAATAGGTATAGTGGGTTTCCATTACTGCTATAACAAATTACAACAAATTGTCTTAAGGCAATACAAATTTATTATCTTAAATTCTGAAGGTCAGAAGTCCAAAAATGTATCTTGTTGGACTAAATTAAAGTGTCAACCAGGCTGTCTTTCTTTCTGAAGGCTCTAAGGATACTGCATTTTCTTGCCTTTTTCACCTTCTGGAGGCTGCTTACATTCCTTGGCTCATATCCTTCTACTATCTTCAAAACCAGTAATGACCAGTCTTTCTCACATAGAATCACTCTGACATTCACTCTTCTCTCTTCATCTTCCACATTTAAAAGCCACTTGTAATTACATTTGGGCCATTTGGCCCATGGAAATCCCCAGAATAATCTCCCTATTTTAAAGTCAGTTGATTAGAAGCCTTAGTTAGATCTACAGTCTTAATTTCTCTTTGCTGTGTAACCAAATATATTCACAGGTTTCTGGGATTAGGATGTAGACATATTGGAGGCAAGGACATTCTAGCTACCACAATAAATAATGTAATAAAATCTTCAAAGGAAGCTAGGTTTGTATAGCGTGAAGTCTTGTGATTACAATGTGCATCCCATAGCCAGAAAAACCTGGGTTTAAATCCGGACTCTCCTATTCACCAAAAAAAAAAAAAAAAAAAAAAAAAAAAAAAAAAAAAAAAAAGACAAAATTCTCTATATTGAAGTCTCCTAATATTGAAACCTGAGAAAATTTGCATTGCAATCTGTCAGGTTTATTGGGAAGATACAGGTTTTTCAAGCATAAAATCTCTTCTCATAATGCTGTAAGATAAAAAAAAATGGAGTTGTTTTAAAGATTATGTGACTCTCAGTGTTAAGTATAAAACATATAGAAGGACTTCAGTATCTTTGAAGAGCTCAATCTGATAATTGTGGGTATTTTATGCCTCAGTGAATGGCAGTGGTTATTATTATGAACCTAAGAAAAGTCATTCCCTTTAAACACACCAAAAATTTGAGTTAGATACAATGGGAAAATATTATAATTATTTTTAGGTAAGAAACTACCGTTATTTAGAAAATCATCTAGGTAGGTTCTTTTAGAATTATGAAAGCCAAAGCATTCTGAATGTAATCCAGAAGCATAGTAGAATGCTCTGAATAACACAGAAATACATTTGAGAGTTTCCTTCAGGCAGCTGGACTAGGAGGAGGTTTTTGTGGAGATGGACAAGACTCTGGGAACAGAGAAGACTCACCTATATTATGCAAAGAGCAGAGGCCAGATAAGAATATAGATCAGTGATAGATCCTCCAACACAGAGAAAATAAGAAAACAAATCCTGATTATGAAAACAATATGTTGTTTTTTGTTCATTACTGTGCCATAAATCCCTCTATTATCAAATTTTTAATCCTAATTATTTTAAATTCTAAACTTTTAGTAGAAGGTAGCTCCCATCAGCAATCTTATTTTAGTGGTGCTATGGGGAATGATGTAAAAGAAGCCAGTGTTCAGCTCAGGACAAACAGCTCAACTTGCAACAGTGCATGTTCAGATCAGGCATCACAGAGAAGCAAAAGCCAGATGGGGAATGATTTAGCAGAAATATGAGACCAATTTCTTTCTCTTCAACTACACTAAAAATGGGGGGAATGTTTTTATTTGTTCATGTTGTTTTTGAAGAAGGATAAGGCAGAGGGAGTTGGTGATTCCTGACCTCACATGTATTCTGTTACAGAAATTAGACCTATCTAGAGAGTAGGTATTATTATTTTAAATGATGATGATGATGACTGCTGTCATTTTTATCATTTCCAGATGATCTACATTATTTTGGGATTAAGAAACACTTGCAGATTATTCTCAGAGATGCCATAAGGAATATTTTCAAATCTTGGAGCATACAAGAAGTACAAGAGGAGTGAAAATATTATATCTTAATTTTGCAAAAAAGAGAATGTTTTTAGTATATACAAATTAACAAAATAAACCTTCACACAAATCTAAACTTTATTACTAGATTGATCGATTATACTTTGTATGTGTTTACTAGGTCACAGGGAATTTCAATGGGCTTTCTCTGCAAAAGATTTCATGCGAAATATATTTTTCTAATTTCAAAGGTTTTCTAAGATTTTCAAGGCAACTAAGAAGTTTTCTAAAATGACAATGTTTGTAATACAGGTAAGATATAGTAGAAAAAGTCCCTTCCAAAGCATAAGTTTTTCCACATAGTAAGTTTGTGTTTTGGGACGTTACATGAGTTTCTTCAGATTCTTGAGTTATAAACACAATAATATAACAAGTTTTCTAGAGGTCTGAAAAGTTTAACATGTAGCATAAAAATGCCTAATGTAGCTAAGATGCAGTATTTCCCAATACACTTGAATACATCTTGTTTTCTATGATAAAAATGTTGGCACATTCTTTACTTCTAAGATCTACTATAAATGTAGAACTTAGCTGTTAATACTTTAAACCATATTGTACAACTGCCAAGTATTTAAGAGAGTAGTAAACATATTTCTGATTAAATAAAAACTCAATAAAATCAAAACCTAATTAAATTCCAATTAAAGAAAAAAATCATTGAAATAAATGTATGTAAATATATTTACTGGAGTAACTTTTAAGATACTCTCAATCATTTATGTCTACTGGTATCTATGATTTTTATAATCTCCTCTGCCTAAGTGTAACAGGGTTGTGATTTGCTTCAATCCAATAGACTATAGCAAAGGTGATGAACTGTCACTTCCATAATTATGTTACATAAGATTATAACATCTGTTCAGCTAAGGGACTTTTTCACTTGCTAGCTTTCACAAAGCAAATGGCTGCTAGGGAAGTCCACATGGCAAGCAACTGACAGTGACCTCCAGAAACTGAAGCCCTCAGCTTAACAATCCACAAAAAGTGAATGCTGCCAATAACTTCATGAATTTGAAAGCAAATTCTTCCCAAGTCAAGCTTTTATGAAGAACTTATCACGGGCTGAAAAATTTGATTGCAGCCTGTAAAGAACTCCTCAGCCAAGCTATGTCTGGACCTCTAACCCACACAAGGAAATCTACCCCCGTGATTCTGTCACCTCCCACTAGTCCCCTTCTTCAACATTAGGGATTACAGCTCCATATAACATTTGGGCAGGGACACACATCCAAACCATATCATCATGAATCAATGTTTCTGAACTCTAGTGTTACATTCGAACTACCTGGGGGGCTTTTAGAAAATTACAAATCTCTAAGCTTCCATCTAGATTGATTAAATAAAAATATCTGGGCATTAATTCCTTGAGTTTGTATTTTTTAAACCTTGTCAGGTGATTCTGAGGGTCAATGAGTTTTGAGAACCACTGATCTAAACCTTTCTGAAATTTCTTCTTGTTCTACAAAGTGAGGATAATAATATAAGGATATCTGTGTCAAAACTTGATATAAGACATATATATAACCTAAGCTAAATCAAATTCGGAGCACTGTATCAGCATATAGAAGTAGAACAAGTATGTATTTTGTAACCAGGTTCCTGGCCTAGCTGCAGTACTTCCTAAGTCTGTCACAGTCAAGACACAGGACTTTGGATACTCAGTTTCCTCATTTCTCATAGGACCTTGGAGCCTCAGTTCTTCTCATAGTACTTAACTCATGGAGCTGGTGTAAGGATAAAATTAGATAATATGTATATAAATATTTCATACATTGTAGGTGCATTTGGTCTCATTCCTTCTTTCTGAAAAGTCTCTGCAAAACACAAGTGTAATCATCCTTACCATAACATAAAGTTTCATGTGGAGTTTTAAATTTTAGAAAGGGAAAAAACACCTTTCATTGATCCAGCCATCTGGATGCTACTCATATTTCTTTGACTTCTTCCAGGGTTGGCTAGTGGTATAGTATGGTTTTTAGAAAAAAAAAAAAATGTTTGTAAAGGTTTCACCACTGAGGAAAATGTAAGCTTATCTTTCGGTCTTCAATGATCAGACTTTGCTTATTTCTTCTCCTATACTACATATTTTATTCTCTCTCTTCCAAGAAAGGGATAGTACCCGTGTTATAGGAGTTAGTGATTTCAGTGGACAAGATGTAATCCTCAAGATGTCTCTTCTGACATTCTAGAATTGTTATGCACTTAAAAGAGTTCTCGTGCATCTGTAAGGTTAGGAATGTCTTCTGCAAATTAGCAGCCTCACTGATTTCTGGGATATGCAATAAAGGAATTCTGAGACTTATCTCTGTATTGTCTGTCCTTTCTTTTAACCTGATGATATCTGTTCAGAATCTACTCAAGTGAACAGAACATGTGCAACAGATTTTTGGGGACTGAAAGATATAATGCAAATCCCAGAATTGCCATGGTTAAGCCAAACACACACACACATACACACATACATAAATATACACACACATTAGAACTCATAAACTCAGCATTTTGACTTTGACTTTGTAAAAATGGTTAGCCATATTGTCATCAATCTTTTAGCCATATTGTCACCAATCTTAAAATTCAGTGAACTGCAACAAAAGAACATTTTTTGGAACTTTAAAAAATTATCATTCTTACATAATTAAACTGTAAAATATTAGTTGACCTGTTGTCATCTTTAGGTCTGATGTCTGTGTAGTGTAAGCATTATTAGATTATACAGTCTAGTATTTGGAATTATACTGTTACACCAAACTACGAAATCTCTAAAGACAAAAGTACTCAGTCTCCAATAAATAGACAATGAAAATGACAAAAGAAAATACAATTCCCAAAGGTAAACAATTATATTTTCTATTCATGAGTATCAATAGAACAATGATGTCATGTTGTGAAAATAGGGTAATAAAATGTCTGTTTTTTTAATATGCTACTGCCAAGGAATTTCAGGAAAAGAATATTTTGCTGCAACAGCACTGAGTCATCCATAAGTAGAGATTATATTTTCTAAAGAGATTCTTTTGGTTAGGGTCTGGGTTTAATTTTTGGCCAGCTTTTAAATGCTTTCTTATAAAAGAATTATTTTGAAGTGAGTCATGATTTTCTTTTCATTTTCAGAAGCAGTTTAGTGGGATTGGGGCTGAAGAGGCTGAAAATAGATGTATCAGATACTGACTAACAAAAGCATGCAGCAGGAGGACAAAGACGGCCAACATTTAGAGCAGCGATTTAGAGTTCCTGGATTTCTCTTGACTTCTTTACCATCAGAAAACCTAAACCTTTTCATTTTCTTAAATCTAAACAGAAACAAAATGGGCTCTCAACTATTCCAATCTAACCTAAGCTCCTATTTTCCTACTGGAAAGTGCTATTAACGTTCCCCTGAGAAAGACAGGTTATATGAGAGCCAAATAAATAATGCTTTATTTAAAGACCCTAAGAGTGCATACAATGAACAGAAAAATCAATGTGAGCCCCTTTGACAGCTGAAATTAGATATCTCATAATGTTTTGCCAGCTTCATAAAGCATTGTGTATTTTCAAGCTACGCTTTATGCCTTTGCGCTCTTTTATCTTTATTTGCCTCTCTTGTTAAAAATACAATTTTGCCCTTTTGCTAACATTTCATGGGCTTAGGGACTTACTTTTAAGACCTGGCCACAAAGCCTTGAATTGGTGGCACAGGCATTGCTACAGCAAATTAACCTGAAAGAATGTGTGCATTGGGGTTATTCAATAACACATTACCATTGATAATTTTTATTCTGAAGTTTTGCCTTATTTTCTTTTTATGTCACATGGCACCTAAGTAAAAATGTACAAAGGCTGCAGAGAGTTGCCTGGAAGAGACACATTCTTTGTGATTTTGCAGAGTCAGTGACATTCTTATGTCTAAAGATATGGAAGTGAAATATGAGGCGTAAGTTTCAAGTTAGGAGAAGGAGATGGGAAACTATTTAGCTAGATAGTTCAAAATCATGTTTCTTAGGGATAGAGAAAAACTACAAGAGGGAAGCAATTTATTAAACAGATGGACAAAGAAATATGTTATTTAATAAAATATCTTAACTACCAGGGGTACTTTTCTAAACTTTCCATACCTTACCCTGAAAACTACTTCTGGCAATATTTATTCTAGTATAAAATGTTACAGCCTATAACAGCCTTTGAAGCCCTATCCTGACCACTTATTTAAAATCCAGTGTCTTGCTCCAACATGGCATCCTGATTCCCTTTAACTTACCCTACTTTTTTCTTTCTGTACATTCTGACATAACTAGAAAATGTACTTATTTTTGTATACTTTTTATTTATCACAGATATCCTTCTACGAAAGGAAAAAATCTTGAGGTCAAAGGCCTTTGTTTTACTTACTGATATATCTCACGAGTGTAGAATAATGATTAACACAATATATTTGGAGAATGAAGGGATAAATGATTGAAGAGTAACATGACACACATTAATCAGGATTTTTTTTCCTGCCATAGAGAAATTAACCCACTGGGGCTGACATAGTTTTTAGTACTGGCTCTGACATTTTCTCTCTATATTCACTATCTGCCATAATTTACTGTTTCTGCCTTCATTGTACAAATGTAAATTCTATAGTTTAAAAACTGTTGCAATTTCTCCCAGTTTCAAGTGTACTAAGCAATAAAGCCAGAAATAGATGTAGGACTGTAGAGCATTATAGGTAAACTTTCTTGTTGGAACATCACAAATAAATACTTCCAGGACTGATCACCCACAACTCAACGAATTAAAGAACAAATATAAGAAGAAAAAATAAGGAGTAGATTATATCATTTTTCATTAGTTTAATGGACAAGCAGAATCAAATAAGAAAATGCTGAAAAAATTTATGGGAAAGAAACCCCACAGCTCTAGAGAGAAAGACTGTATCTCATTACTAAAGTTCTAAACTTCAATAGAGAGGAATGGCAGATTTCTGTTTAAAAAATGATTCTCTGTGACATTTCAGTGAGTTGTCAAATCTATAACCTCCTTTTTTGAACTGCTGTTGGAGGACAGATGCCTTTCCTGTGGGGGTTACACCTCTGTGAGTGGTTAAAAAGGGAAGGACGAGCTTCCTGCACACTATTCACTGAAGAAGGTTATTTTCGTGCTAAATCATCTGCACCAAACCATATGGTTGGAAGAAAATAGACTGCTAGCCAATATATAGCATCTCCAGAGGGCCTAGACTGGCATAAGATGCCTGCTGATTTGTTTGCTATTTGAATAGATGCCTTCCTTTCCTTGGCTCAGTGAAGAAAATTGTGATTTGGGGCAAATAATGCCACAAAAAAGTAGAATGGAAAAGAATGTCATCAAGTAAGAAATACTTCCCAGTACTTTTATATCTATGTTCATATTTTATTACAATTTCTATGTGTTATTCACTGCTATTTGCTAACCATTATGTGACTTTAACAAAGAAATTATATGAGTTTCTTTCAATCCATTATAATACGTTATGCTCTCTCTGAACTGTGTTCCAACCTCCTTAACCCAAAATGTATGTGTTGAATCCTCAGTGCTTCAGAATGTAACTGTATTTGAAGATAAGGTTTGTAAAGAGGTAGTTAAATTAAAATGAGGTCATTGTGATGGACCTTAATTCAATATGACTGATATCCTTATATGAAGAGGAAATGTAAGTCCAGACATGTAAATAAAGAAGATGAATATGAAAACATAGGGAGATGACAGCCATTTACAAGCCATTTACAAAAAGACCAGGTACAGATTTTTCCTTCCCAGTCTTGTGAAGGAAATAACCCTGCTGAAACCTTGACTTTGGAATTCTAGCCTCCAGAACTATGAGAAAATAAATTTCTGGCCTCGGGTTTGTATGCCACAGTCCTAGCAAACTAAAACAATGCACAAAAATCCAAAAACTGTCTCTTCTGGAATCAATGAGGATAACAAGCAAACTGATGGAGGGCAGGCGATTTCTGCTTCTATAGAAATGGCAAGAATCAAAGTACAGAGAATATACATTCTTCTCAGCACCACATCACACCTCCTCTAAAATTGGCAACATAATTGGAAGTAAATCACTCCTCAGCAAATGCAAAAAAACGGAAGTCATAACAAACAGTCTCTCAGACCACAGTGCAATTAAGTTAGAACTCAGGATTCAGAAACTAACTCAGAACCACACAGCTTCATGGAAACTGAACAACTGACTTCTGAATGTTGACTGGATAAACAATGAAATGAAGACAGAAATAAAGAAGTTCTTCAAAACCAACAAGAATGAAGACACAACATACCAGGATCTCTGGGACACATTTAAAGCAGTGTCTAGAGGAAAATATACAGCAATTTATATTTTCCACGTGAGAAGCAAGGGAAGATCTAAAATCGACGCCATATCATCAAAATGGAAAGAGCTAGAAGAGCAAGATCAAAAAAACTCAAAAGCAAGCAGAAGACAAGAAATAACTAAGATCAGAGCAGAACTGAAGGAGACAGACACACAAAAAAACCCTTCAAAATATCAATAAATGCAGGAGCTGGTTTTTTGAAAAGATCAACAAAATAGACTCCTAGCCAGATTAATAAAAAAGAAGAGAGAAGAATCAAATAGATGCAATAAAAAATGATAAAGTAGATATCACCACAGATTCCATGGAAATACAAACCACCATCAGAGATTACTACAAACAACACTATGTACATAAACCAGTAAACCTGGAAGAAATGAATAAATTCCAGGACACTTGCACCCTCCAAAGTCTAAACCAGGAAGAAGTTGAAACCCTGAATAGACCAATAACAAGGCTGAAGTTCGGGCAGCAATTAATAGCCTACCCACCAAAAAAAGCCCAGGTCCAGATGGGTTCACAGCTGATTTCTACCAGACATTCAAAGAGGAGCTGGTACCACTCCTTCTGAAACTATTCCAAACAATAAAAAAGAGGGAATCTTTCCCAAATCATTTTAGAAAACCAACATCATCCTGATACCAAAACCCAGTAGAGACTCAACAAGAAGAGAAAACTTCGGACCAATATCCATGATGAATATTGATGCAAAAATCTTGAATAAAATACTGGCAAACTGATTGCAACAGCACATCAGAAAGATTATACATAACGATCAAGTAGGCTTTATCTGGAGGATACAAGGCTGGTTCAACATATGCAAGTCTATAAATGTAATCCACTACATAAACAGAACCAAACACAAAAACCACATGGTTATCTCAATAGATGCAGAGAAGGCCTTTGACAAAATTCAGCAGCCCTTTATGCTAAAAACTCTCAATAAACTAGGTATTGACGAAACGTATCTCAAAATAATAAAAGCTATGTATGACAAACCCACAGACAGTATCATACTGAATGGGCAAAAACTGGAAGCATTCCCTTTGAAATCTGGCATTAGACAAGGATGCCCTCTCTCACCACTCCTATTCACTATATTATTGGAAGTTCTAGCCAGTGCAATCAGGCAAGAAAAAGAAATAAAGAGTATTAAATTAGAAAAGGAGGAAGTCAAATTGTCTCTATTTGCAGACAACATAATTGTATATTTAAAAGACCCCATTGTCTCAGCCCAAAAATCTCCTGAAACTGATAAGCAACTTCAGCAAAGTCTCAGAATACAAAATCAATGTGCAAAAATCACAATCATTCCTATACACCAATAACAGACTTAAAGAGAGCCAAATCAAGAATGAACTGCCATTCACAATTGCTGCAAAGAGAATAAAATACCTAGTAATATAACTAACAAAGAATGTAAAGGACCTCTTCAAGGAGAACTACAAACCACTGATCAAGGAAATAAGAGAGGACACAAACAGATGGGGGAAACATTCCATGATCATGATTAGGAAGAATCAATATTGTGAAAATGGCCATACTGCCCAAAGTAATTTATAGATTCAACACTATTCCCATCAAGCTACCAATGACCTTCTTCACAGAACTGGGAAAAAACACCTTAAACTTCATATGGAACCAAAAGAGAGCCCACATAGCCAAGTCAATTCTAAGCAAAAAGAACAAAGGTGGAGGCATCACACTACCTGACTTCAAACTATACTGCAAGGCTACAGTAATCAAAACAGCATGGTATTGGTAACAAAACAGAGATAGAGACCAATGGAACAGAACAGAGGCCTCAGAGGCAAGGCCACACATCTACAACCATCTGATCTTTGACAAACCTGACAAAAGCAATGGGGAAAGGAGTCCCTGTTTAATAAATGGTGTTGTGAAAACTGGCTAGCCATGTGCAGAAAGCAGAAACTGGACCCCTTCATAACACCTTACACTAAAATTAACTCCAAATGGATTAAAGACTTAAACATAAGACCTAACACTATAGAAACCCTAGAAGAAAACCTAGGTAAAACCATTCAGGACATAGGCATAGGCAAGGATTTCATGACTAAAACACCAAAAGCATTGGCAACAAAAGCCAAAATAGACAAATGGGGCCTAATTAAACCCCAGAGCTTCTGCACAGCAAAAGAAACAATTATTAGAGGGAAGCGGCAACCAACAGAATGGGAAAACAATTTTGCAATCTACCCATCTGACAAAGGGCTAATATCCAGAATCTACAAAGAACTAAAACAGATTTACAAGAAAAAAACAAGCCCATTCAAAAGTGAGTGAAGGATATGAACAGACAGTTTACAAAAGAAGACATAAATAAGGCCAACAAACATGAAAAAAAGCTCATCATCACTGGCCATTAGAGAAACACAAATCAAAACTACATTGAGATACCATCTCACACCAGTTAGAATGGTGATCATTAAAAAATCTGGAGACAACAGATGCTGGAGAGGATGTGAAGAAATAGGAACATTTTTACACTGTTGGTGGGAGTGTAAATTAGTTCAACCATTGTGGAAGACAGTGTGGTGATTCCTCAAGGATCTAGAAATAGAAATCCCATTTGACCCAGCAATCCCATTACTGGGTATATATCCAAAGGACTATAAATCATTCTGTTAAAAGAACACATGCACATGAATGTTCACTGCAGCACTGTTTACAATAGCAAAGACTTGGAGCCAACCAAAATGCCCAATGATGATAGACTGGATAGGGAAAATGTGGCATATATATACCATGGAATACTATGCAGCTGTAAAAAAACGATGAGTTCATCATGTCCTTTGTAGGGACATGGATGAACCTGGAAACCATCATTCTCAGCAAACTGAGACAAGAACAGAAAATCAAACACTGTATGTTCTCACTCATAGGCTGGTATTGAAAAATGAGAACACATGGACACAGGGAAGGAGCATCACATACTGGGGTCTGTTGAGGGGAACTAGAGGAGGGACAGTGAGGGGTGGGGAGTTGGGGAGGGATAACATGGGGAGAAATCTGGAAGAAGGCAGCAAACCACATTGCCATGTATGTACCTATGCAACAATATTGCTTGTTCTTCACATGTACCCCAAAACCTAAAACTCTCTCTCTCTCTCTCTCTCTATATATATATATAAACAAAAAACATCTCAGTGATAAGAAAGAAAGAAAACATAGTATTAAATTTACATGAATTTCAAAGGAATAATAATTACCAAACAATTAATGTTTGCAACATAATTTTGCCAACATTCTGTCAGTTCAATTCTGACAACACTGTGAAGTTGGTATGTAGATTTCAGTCTGCAATTTGACTTGTCCAATTCACACAGCTGGAATTTGAACTCAGATCTCCTACCTTTAAATCCTATTCTATCAGAATGAAGCCTCTCTGCCCTGATTTCAACTGGGTTTAATTCTTTTATGTTAATTGCCTTTAATGAAAGAAGTTTGTTCTCGTTCTCTCTCTCTCTCTCTCTCTCTTAACCTAAAGACCATGTTACTCATAAGCAATAGAAATACTGGCAATTGGTGGTATATTCAGGTTTTCTTTAATGGCCAACAATTTAAAATAATGAATTATGTTTTCTTATAATGAAATTCATCAACCTCTTCAAAACACTGAAATCATTTAGCTACATGAATCTGTAATCTGTCTTAAAATTGAATAATAAAATATGTTATTCACTATGTATGTGTGAAAGATGTTATAACATTATGTACTACTCAAGATGTAATACAAAGATGTCTCAATTATTTAAGGCAAGAACACAATTGCTAATAATGTTTGGGATGAGGGAATTGTAACTTTCTAACATCAAGTAGTCAGTTATATAAAGTATATTTTATTTATAATTCAAGAAAATTGAGATATATGTTTCATTAAATGTTGGGCCAAAAATATTGAAATAAATAAGACTGTGTTTTTATTTTTCATTTATTACTTTCTAATTTCACTCAAGTTTTGTATGTGCATACTTTATATTTTAATATTTTTAATCCCCTGAAACCAAGCATATTAATGTGCTTCATATTTGAAACTTCCATTTTGTTTGTAGTAAGTGCTCAGTAAATATTGAATGAACAAAATCAAAATAGTTCTCTTTGTATCACAGCTATTAAAAATATGAATTAAATGAGAATAATCCACTAAGTAATGTTTTGTATCAAAGAAAACTGGGGCAGTCAAAATAAGAGTATTTATACCATGGTCAGATTTTAAACAATTAAAGTGCTAACAGATGGTAGTGTTCTTTCATCTGTGTTAAACAGATTTTTCATATGAATTTATGAATGGTGTTCATCAAATTTCTATGGCATAAGAAAAGTTTTCTTCCTTAAAATGTCTGCATGTAATCTATGGCTTAAGAAACTAAAGGCCATTAGTCTAGCTTATTTATGCCATCGTTTTGGTACACTGGACTCCCCTGGGATATATTCTTTCCTGCTGTTTCAATTAACACGCTAGAACACTCATTATCTTCAGTAGAAACTATCTTTGAAACCGTAACACCCTTCCACTGGAAATATGTTATTTGATTGTTCAGAGTTAAAAGCCTTTTTTTATTAAGGAACTCACATGGGGATGAAAATTACAAGTAGAGGAAGACCTTGGCCAAGACATTCAGAGAAACTGATCACCAAGTCCCTCCTGCTGCTTAGCAAAATAACCAAGTCCATAATTAGGGCATAGCTAAGGTTAAAATGCTAGGAATGTACCTTTCCAGCTCCCTAAATGACACAGCCTTTGCTCTCCAAACCATCTACCTCATTAGCTGGGTTTATAAGACCTGCTTTCTCATTCTGCCTACCCTTTAGTTGAGAAAGTAAAAACAACTCTTTAATCTTTCCCCATTCAACTAGATGGCTCCAGTCACCAGTCGACAAGGTTTATTGGGGCCTTTTTCCATGGAAAGCCTGGGTGGCTATGTGGTATATTAGCACACGCGCGCGCACACACACACACACACACACAGAAAAAATTATACTTGCCTTTGAAGAACTATAAATATGAGAAACCTAGGAATAATGTTAATTCCTATTATCACCTTATTCTTTTATTGGAATGTACAGAGAAAGACACAAAGATTAATGTGAATAAATGCTGCCAAAAATATTTTCTTGTTGTATTGGGTTTGCTACAGTGTGGAAGATACATGGGATAAATGGAGAATCCTCAGCTCACACAAATTGGCCTTATTTTTAGGCAAGTACGCCACATGAATTTGCAAACGCATTTGCTGAAAGGTGATCTTATTAGAAAAATTAGCAACTACATGCTGTAAAGACATGAAATATATGATAACATGATGCCATAAATATTCAGCCCTCACTTTTTTAGGCAGAGACTAGTTGACTACAGGTAAAATCACTGTTTATCAAAATCTCATCTTCTTTTAAATAAAATTTTAACAAAGAGTTGTGGGAAATTTTTATCAAAATGTTTTAGTTCCTGTTAAAAGGTGTGTGTGTGTGTGGGGGGGGGGGTGTGTGTGTGTGTGTTTTGCTTTTTGCAATCTCATTCCATTAAAAGAAGTGCAGTGTTTTGATAAACTAGTAAAGACAATGTATAACAACTCACTGGGAGAAAAAAACCAGTTTCTAGAACCATTTTATGATAGCTCTTCTAATATTTTTTCTCTTGCAATGTTCATTATGATCAATATATAAAGTTTCTCAATATTCTTGAGATTGACTGGCTTCATCACAGGCAAGAAATTTATTCTACCTAAATTCATTGAATGCTGTCCCCAACATGATTTTTTACTGTCTTGTCACTCCTCCCTCTCTCTCTCTCTCTCTCTCTCTTTCAGTTCACAAATCATTTTAGGGGGAAGGGTAAAAAACTAGAATGGAGATGATTAAGAACTAAGAACTATGAAAGGTAGTTCTTTGTCAAATGTTGACCTCTGGAAATTAGGGACATCATTAAAGTTTAGTTTTTGGCTAAACATTTGATTATTCAATCAGGGTAGTCAGTTCTGAATCAAAAGTTATTTCACAAAGGAGGCACTTTAATAACTAAAAGGGGAAAAATGGTATGTTTGGTAGTTCATATTAATGGGCATTTTATTACTTTAAAGGCAAGGTGAACTAACTTTATAAAACATACTCTTATGTCTCTTCTTTAAAAAATATGAATCATGGCCGGGCATGGTGGGTCATGCCTGTAATCCTAGCACTATGGGAGGCCAAGGCAGGTGGATCAAGAGTCAGGAGTTCAAGACCAGCCTGGCCAAGATAGTGAAACCCTATCTCTACTAAAAATACAAAAATTAGCCAGGCATGGTGGCAAGTGCCTGTAATCCTAGCTACTCAGGAGGCTGAGAAAAGAATGGCTTGAACCCAAGAGGCGGAGGTTGCAGTAAGCAGAGATCACACCAATGGACTCCAGCCTGGGCGACAGAGTGGGTCTCTCTCTCTCTCTCTCTCTCTCTCTCTGTGTGTGTGTGTATGTATGTATGTATGTATGTATGTATATATCTATATCTATATAGATATACATGAGTCATTTTAGAACATTTTATTCATGTGTAGGCTCAGATACTGACTTAGGTTTGTAAAAAATATAATGAACTGTTACATGCAATTCATTATATTTTTTGTGAAGAAAAGGGACATATTTTATTTCTATAATTTAAACTTCTGTGCCATTCATGCCAGACAGGTTATTGTAAATTTAAAGTATAGAATAACCTAGTGTGCACATGGTGAGTATGTTAGACATTGATTTACAGTCTGCAAATAAGGAATTGACTAGAATCATTCAGCTTTTACTGGGTTTTAGGTACGCACAAAGTTGAGGAAAATCTGGTCCTTGACCCAAGGAGCTTATAGCCTAAGAGAGACGTTATAGGATATATACATATCCTTGCTGTTAAATAAGACATATTCAAAATCATTAGAGGTTAAAAAGTGCTTTTGAACTGAGAAGAGTAAAAAATGTATACATGGAGCATTTATCAAAATTTCATTGGATTGGGCCTTAATATTGTCTTTAATATTTGGGCAAAACTTAGATGAAATGAATTGAATGAGTTTGGAGGGAGTAACAGTAACAAGAGACTAGAAGAATGAGAAGGTAGGTATGGTCCTTGACAGCAAGTAATCCCGTCTGACTAGAAAATAGAGTATGGGAAAAATGAAGACAAAAAGGAAGCTTGATAAAAATCTTTTACATTCTTAAATGTTGGGCTAAATAATTTGGACTTTATTCCTCAAGTAATGAAGAAGAATAAGAATTTTATATATTGCATTATTATGCACCTTTTATAACCAGTTATTTACATAGGCTATATAATTTAAGTTTTTCATCAACCTCATAATGAAAGCAATTTACATACAAGAGTCTGTAAATAGGATGTAAGTGGCTCTTGTTCCAAAGCTCCTTTGTGTGTGTGTGTGTGTGTGTGTGTGTGTGTGTGTGTGATGGAGTCTGCCCTGTTGTCCCAGGCTGGAGTGCAGTGGTGCGATCTCAGTTCACTGCAACCTCCACCTCCCAGGTTCATGCCATTCTCCTGCCTCAGCCTCTTGAGTATCTGGGATTACAGGTACACACCGCCATGACTGGTAATTGTTAGTATCTTTAGTAGAGACAGGGTTTCACCATATTGACCAGGCTAATTTGAAACTCCTGACTTCGTGATCCACCTGCCTCAGCCTCCTAAAGTGCTGGGATTACAGGTGTGAGCCACGACATCCGGCCTTCTACATGACGTCTTTGTGGTCATAAATGACTTTGAGAATTTCATGAATGCCATGGAACTTCTTTCCAAAGAAATCCATATGTGTATACATATACAAAATTTTTCCTATACTTTCATGATATTCATTAATTTCCATTTCATTCCCTGTTAAAACACCACCCAAAGATATCTCTTATAAGGCAATGCATTTCCTTCTAATTCCATCATCCAGTAATATTTCAACACAGCAATATAGTAAAGAATGCTGTAGAATTAAGTTTTCAATAAGGCCATTATGCTTATTATGTCAACAAAAAAATGTGTGTTAATGATTAACTAAAACAAATTTATAATGTTACCCCAAATTTGGAAATGTTCATCTTATAAAATAAAACAGACTGGTCTAAATCAGAACTACCTCACAATAATTTAAATCTCTTTAATGTTTTATTAGCTTTTGTTTTGCTTCTCTTAATATATATTTCTTTAGTGCATTGCTTTAATTTTTTACCATTAATTATTTTAAGCATACAGAAAAGTATGCAGAAAATATATAACCCCTGGTCCTGGTTTATCAAATCTTTTTTAATTTTTTTATTATACTTTAAGTTCTGGAGTACATGTGCGCCCCATGCAGAATTGTTACATAGGAATACATACGTCATGGTGGTTTGCTGCATCCATCCCCCCATCATCTACATTAGGTATTTCTCCTTATATTATCCATCCCCATCTTTTTACCCACTGCTATCCCTCCCCCAGCCCTTTCACCCCACAACAGGCCCTGGTGTGTGATGTTCCCTTCCCTCTGTCTATATGTGCTCATTGTTCAACACCCACGTATAAGTGAGAACCTGCAATGTTTGGTTTTCTGTTCTTGTGTCACTTTGCTGAGAATGATGGTTTCTAACTTTATCAATGTTCCTGCAAAGGACATCATGAACTCATCCTTTTTTATGGCTGCATAGTATTCCATAGTGTATATGTGCCACATTTTCTTTATCCAGTCTATCATTGATGGCCTTTTGGGTTGGTTCCAAGTCTTTGCTATTATAAACAGTGCCACAATGAGCATACGTGTGCTTGTGTCATTATAATAGAACAATTTATAATCCTTTGGGTATATACCCAGTAATGAGATTGCTGGGTCAAATGGTACTCCTATTTCTACATCCTTGAAAAAAATGCCACACTGTCTTCCATAATGGTCGAACTAGTTTACGCTACCACCAACAGTGTAAAAGCATTCCTATTTCTCCACATCCTCTCCAGCATCTGTTGTCTCCAGATTTTTTAATGATCACCATTCTAACTGGCATGAGATGGTATCTCAATGTGGTTTTGATTTGCATTTCTCTAATGACCAGTGATGATGAGCTTTTTTTCATATGTTTGTTGGCTACATAAATGTCTTCTTTTGAGAAGTGTCTGTTCATATCCTTTGGCCGCTTTTTGATGGGGTTGTTTTTTTCTTATAAATTAGTTTAAGGTCTTTGTAAGTCCTAATATTTTTATCTAACATTTCCCATTTTAAGAAATCTGAATATCCTATTTTACCCATATCTTTCTATTTAAATAGAAACATTTTTGTTGGTTCGAAATTCTTGTGTTTCGGTTGCTTAGCCATTTTGGACTTAAGGCCTTAGAGACAAAATGGCTAAATCTGAGTCATGAATCTGTACTGCTAACAATGTAAATCTGGACACACTACATACACTGCATTTTATTTAAAACCATAAAACTCTGTCAGGTTCCTTTCCTGAAAATTGGGAATAATAGTAATTATTTTATTCTTTAAAAGGTTATTATATGTAGAAAATTTCTAAATGGTAGAAGTAGTTTAATATTCATTGTATCTATCACTATTCAATTCATGGCCATTCTTTAAAACCTAGTTGGCATAACAGCATTAAGTTTGGGGCCAATTTTTTTTTTCTTTGAGGCAGAGTCTTACTCTCTCACTCAGGCTGAAGTAAAGTGGTACAATCTCGGCTCACTGCAACCTCTGCCTCCCAGGTTCAAGCGATTCTCATGCCTCAGCCTCCTGAATAGCTGTGATTACAGGTACATGTCACCATGCTTGGCTAATTTTTGTATTTTTAGTAGAGACAGGGTCTCACCAGGCTGGTCTTGAACTCCTGACCCTAGGTAATCTACCTGCCTTGCCCTCTCAAACTGCTAAGGTTACTGGTATGAGCCACCCAGCCAAGAATTAATTTTAAAAGGCAAGGATTTAAAAATAAGACAAACATACTTTAAAAGATAAATATATAAATAATAAATGGTACAAGTGATATAATAAGAGCATCATATAAAATGCTAGGAAAACACAGATGAAGAAGTAATGACTGGTTCCTGGAGTACTGCAATAAATAGGTAACATTTGAGTGTAACCTTCCAGAGGGGTGTTCTAGGTTGACCTAGCTGACTATTAAAGTCATTCTCAATGTAAAACAGCAGTTTCCGGTTCTTGTATAATATATTGGCCCATGGAACATTCTTTAGAATATGAATATTACATAAGAAAGAGAGAAATGCTATATTTTGATTTAAATGCTACTTACTGGACCATTTATATAGTTGTAAAAATGCAGTATTATTCAGTTATATTGAGAAGTGCATACACTGCCTTTGTTTCAAATTCAGGTATTTAAAAAGTCAGATCATGTAAATGACATTAAAAAACAATGAAACTGGCTGGGTGCGGTGGCTCAAGCCTGTAATCCCAGCACTTTGGGAGTCCGAGGCAGGTGGATCATGAGGTCAAGAGATCAAGATCATCCTGGCCCACATGGTGAAACCCTGTGTCTACTGAAAAATACAAAAATTAGCTGGGTATGGTGGTGCGTGCCTGTAGTCCCAGCTACTTGGGAGGCTGAGGCAGAATTGCTTGAAACTGGGAGGCAGAGGTTGCAGTGAGCCGAGATTGCGCCACTGCACTCCAGCCTGACGCCCGGCAACAGAGCAAGCCTCTGTCTCAAACAAACAAACAAACAAACAAACAAAAACAATGAAACTAATGCATTATTTGAGGGATTAAATGTTACTAACTCTAAACCACACAAATGATATTGTTTCTAAATATGCCACTAAGGATGGGTGTCTCTCCATGACAATTCTCTCCTTGATATGGCATTTCCGTTCATCAGAGTTTCTTTCTAAAAGCATTTTATGTTAGGTTTAGGGGTACATGTATGTGCAGGGTTGTTCTATAGGTAAACTGCACAGGTTGGAGTTAGCTGTACAGATTAGTTGCCCAGGTAATAAGCATAAAGGTGTTTTTCTTATCCTCTCCCTTTGCCCACCCTCCACCCTTGAGTAGGCCCCACTGTCTGTTGTTCCTCTCTTTGTGTCCATGTTTTCTTGTTGTTTAGCTCCCACTTATAAGCGAAAAGATGAAGTATTTGGTTTCCTGTTTCTCTATTAGTTTGCTTATGACAATGGCCTCCATACCTCCATCCATGTTGCTGCAAAGGACATGACCTCATTCTTTTTTTTCCTGGTAGAAGTATTTTTTTTTTATTTTTTATTTTTTACTTTTATTAAGTTTAAAGGTACATGTGCAACTTGTGTCATGAGGATTTGTTGTACAGATTGTTTCATCAACCAATAACTAATGGGCACTAGGATTAATGCCTAGTGTGTTCATCTTATAAAATGGATTGGTCTAAATCTGAACTACCCAATAACTAATGGGTACTCTATAACTAAGGGGTACTAAGATTAACTAGTGTGGGAAGAGGGAGAGTTATTTTTCCTGATAACTAAAATAACTAATGGATACTAAGTTAAGCCTAGTACCCGTTAGTTATTTTTCCTGATCCTCTCCCTCTTCCCACACGCCACCCTCCAATAGATTTCATTCTTTTTATAGCTGAGTAGTATTCCATGATTTGTAATGTACCACATTTTCTTTATTCAGTCTACCACTGCTGATTATTTAGATTGATTCCATGTCTTTCCTATTGTGAACATTGCATGATTAACATACATCCATGTGTCTTTATGGTAGAATGAATTATATTACTTTGAGTATATACTCAACAATGGGATTGCTGCATGGAAGAGTAATTCTGTTTTAAGTTCTTTGAGAAATTGCATCACACTGGCCATTGTTTAAAAGTCAAAAAATAACAGTTGCTGGCAAGGTTGGGGAGAGGAGAGGACTTACAAACTGCTGGTGGGAGTGTAAATTAATTCAGCCACTGTGGAAAGTAGAGCTGCTTTTTAGCTCTGCCAGGAATTAGGATGTCAGCTAACATTTGCTGAA
Source organism: Callithrix jacchus (assembly GCF_049354715.1). Taxonomy (NCBI): domain Eukaryota; kingdom Metazoa; phylum Chordata; class Mammalia; order Primates; family Cebidae; genus Callithrix; species Callithrix jacchus. The sequence goes on along the minus strand of NC_133510.1, from coordinate 81,078,800 downwards.
TCGTTAATCTGTATTAGTTACAATGCTAAGCATACTGTTGCATTCTATAATTTTTTTACTTTAGTTTTCTCCTATTTTACAGATGGAAAATGAGATTGAAAGAGATTAAGCCATTTACTCAAAGTCAAGAGCAAATTCAGTTAAAGAACATAACTGAAAGTTGAACAAAGGATATACAATATATCCACTCTGTGTCCAAGAAATAAATCCTGTAATGCCTACAGGTAAGAGTGAGGCATATATTACATGAAAGAGCCAATTCAAGCTCTACATGTTTCTGTGGAAACTCAAGGTCTCCAAAATTAATAAATAAATCAGCAGCAAGACACTCAATGCCACATCAAGCAGGTAAACAATTGTCTATTCAGCAGAGAAAGTCAATACACCTCTACTAGTTAGAGCCAAGGATTATCAGATGGTAAGGTATGGGTTTCCTATCTGCAGGGTGTCGAGATTCAACTATTAGTGACGTGTCAGAAGTCCAGGCAGTTCAGAGGAGCATCAGGTCTCTTCTATCTGGAACTTTTTTCTTTTTTTTTTTTTATGGAGACAGAGTCTCACTCTGTCACCAGGTTAGAGTGCAGTGGTACGATCTCAGCTCACTGCAACCTCTGCCTCTCAGGTTCAAGTGATTCTCTTGCCTCAGCCTCCTGAGTAGATGGTATTTCAGGCATGCACCACCAGCCCAGCTAATTTTTGCATTTTTAGTAGAGACAGGGTTTCACCATGTTGGCCAGATGTTCTTGATCACTTGACCTTGTGATCTGCCTGTCTCAGCCTCCCAAAATGCAGGGATTATAGGCATGAGCCACTGCACCCCACCTGGAACTTTTATTCTTTACTCACTTCAAAAATGACATCATCACCATGCTAACAAATTAATGTGTGCTTTCACTGCCAGCTAGCTGAATACAACTGAATGGCTCTTCTCATTGCACAATTTCTATCAAGGTAACAGGAAGTTTTCATCCCAGAGTTTCCAAATAACATAGGATTTTTCTACGTGGCATGAGGACTTTCTAGCCTAGATGCTTTCTGCTAGCTGTGACCTACCAAAAGTGTCTTTTTCCTAGAACCTAGGATTCAAAGTAGCAACTAGAAACACTAACATATTATTTGCTGAAGGAATGAAAGTGTGAGGTCAAATTTAGCATATACTGACAATCATGTACTACCACATGCCTTCAGATCAATGATTACATCTTACGTATTCTTGTATTCCCCAAACCTAAAAAAAATGACATTGCATAGTGAATAGTCAGTAAACATTTGTGGAAGGATTCTTTGGCCTGTTATTTATATACTACCACTGAATTTAAATTACACAAGGCTTTGAGATATACTATTAATTTTCAATATTTCTAATGAAGTAATTACATTTTTTTTGAAGAAAATCCATCTAGTTACTGACTGCGTTGAAATTCCAAACCAATCTTTTTGTTTTGAAGGTAACATCTTGTTTTAAAGGTTACACCAATGAATTGAATGATTCAAAAATGTGTAACTAATGATGAAGAATTGAACATACCTGCAGTGCCCACAAACTATGAGAAACATCAGGAGACATTGTTAATATTCATTTAATCCTCATAACAATCTTTAGAAATTAGTATTATTATTTCAACTTAACAGATATGAAAAAGATATCTCAGAAGTGTAGGAAAATGTGTCCAAGGTTAGACAATAGAATATGGCTAGTTACTATGTGTCAAATACTTTATTATATTAACTTCTCATAAGCTAGGGAAGAACTTGAACCCTAAGAGTCAAATTGCAGTGTCCATATTACATTACTCTTCCTATGCTTATTTAGTGAATTTTAATTTCCTGAATTTGATATTAAATATTTGGATTCAAATAGCTAAACAGCAATATCCACAAGACATAAATTTGCAAGTAACTCTCATATAAAAACTGAGTGCTTACATTATTAACAACATTTGTTGAACTTCACAACCTGAAATACACAGCTTATCCTCATCTGGGAAACCTCCCTCTTTACTTGGCCTATTTTAGATATTAATATTTAAACCCAAACCTCAATTGCAACAAAACACCATTTGATCCAACTTTTCTAAATAAAATAACTCAATACAAAACATTCATGATAGCAAACTGCTCACCATTATACTGAAGATGTATTAGCCAATGCAGATTAAATGTTTGTGTACTAGTTAGACAGTTTAAAAATCAGATTTTTATTTAATGTAAAGTATGATAAGCAATAGCTATTTTGGAAAGAATCCATTTCTAAGTCAAAATTGAGGATAACAAGACAGGGCCCTGCTTTGATAACCTTGGAGATTTTGGAGGAAAGAAATAGTTATCTGTCCTTTCCACAACTCCATAATGAAGATAAGCCAGAAAGAAAGTATGGCTATGCATATTTTGCACAGAGATGATTTAATAGAGATTTGAAAAATTCAAAGTAAATACAAAGGGGCACCTCCTTTCTCATACTACCTTGTATATTTGCAGGTCTGTCATTGTTTTCTCCTCTGGTTTGTGAGCTCCTGAGGATAGTGATTTGTATTTATGTTGTTATAAATCACCATGCACACAAACCATGCTCCATAAATATATAATAAGATGAACAGGAACACAAATATTACAACAAGAAAATGAAGTCCACAGTGACTCAACTTCACAATTCACATGTGCCCTTCCATTTCCTCTGGCTCTGATTCAAATTGTCAGGATCTGAGTTTTCTCCAATTATCAGCTCTTTCCATACACCTAAGAACTAACCCTCACCTTCAAATCTCATGCTTACAAACAATCTAATTTTTACCAAGTCATTATCAAGTAGCAGCTATTACATTATAAAGTAGCAACTATTAAAGTGGTAACTTTACTACTTACTATATAAGTAGTAATATATTTCTACTTATATTTTTTATAAGTAATAGCTTATAAAAATATAAGTAGTAATTTTTTTTTTACTTAATGGACCTTTGTTGAATTTTCATAAATATAAATTTATATTTTACTACTTAATGGACCTTTGTTGAATTTCATAAATGAATATTTATGAAATTTATATTTTATGTATTTATAAATTTCATAAATTTATATTTATGAAATTCAACAAAGGTCCATTAAGTAGTAAAAAATATTACTAGTGGTAAATTGATCAACTTTTAACAACTGCCCCAATTCCATGAAAATAAGAGAATAAATAAAGAATTATGAATCCAGAACTAGAGAGAGAAGTTTCCAGAAGAGCACTTACACAGATTACTTGTAACTAGAATGTTAATGCCAAATTACATTAAGTGATTTTCATATGCAAAACAGAGAAATATGTGAATATATTTCTCCAAATGTGAGTATGTTCCTTCATGTTTCCCCAATGTTGGATAGAGCTGTGCAAAAAAAAAAAAAAAAAAAAATTGTTGATTGAGAAATGTCTACCAAATTTTGGTGCCCTTTCACAATTATTAAACCAAATATTTGTGGCAAAGAATCAGAGACATCTGTAATAGTGTCTCCCTGTTTATTTCTCTTCAAAATAAACTTTATTACATAATCCATTTTAAATTTAAAAATAGATTAGACTATAGTAAAATCTGTTATAATGAATAGTTATGCCCGGCTTTTAGCTGATCTGACACACGTATAAGCCAAGATTTTAATTGGCAAATTGGCAAATAACAATTTGATTCTAATTTGAATACTAACGGAAGGGCAGTTTCTGCCCCTCCCTTCAAACTTCAGCTGATTCTTTTCCAACTCTAAGCATATAGATATTACATACTCTTTTATTTTGATTTACATTTAAGAAATATAAACATGCTCTATTTTTAGAATGTGTAATTGAGGCAATTAGGTTTTTAAGATGAAAAGATGTAAAAAAAAATTAGTTTGTAAATTAATAAAGTCATCAGCTATTTTTAAATTTCTAACCTCCCTCCTACAGGGGATATATAATCGCTGAGGTTAATTGTGTTACTCTTCACATACATTGGGTGCCTCCCCTTAAATGCTCTTCCTTCTGAGAGGCTGATGCATCACTATGCTGTTTCACAAAAGTTGTTTTCCCTTTTGCCCCACAGGTATAGGAGCGGGAACACGGTTTGCATGCTCTCTACTGCTTTCATTAAATCACTTACCAAACAGTAAGCAGCTAATGGGTCATAGGTTCTAGAATAAAGACAATGTAGAATAGAGCCACAGCTGCCCCACAATGGACGTGCAGCATGAAAAAGAAATAAGTCATTTTTTGTAAGATATTAAAATATTGTGGATGTTTGTTACCACAGAATGACTTGGTGTATCCTCTCTAATATACCTGTTAAATATAACTTGAAAATGGTTGACGCTTTGTTTAGAGAGAATGGCCATTATTTTTACCATCAGAACCTCTTTAAAAAAATATGTTCAATAGGATCATTTATCATGAGGAATTAAGTGTAAACAGATGAACAAATCATCGTTACTTGGCCAGGTAACAGGACACAGAAATAGCGTTGCCTTAAAAATTCCCTTAAATCTGTTAAATAAAATAATCGCAACCAAGTGTAACCCATGTCTTTGTAATAACATGAGATTTCTCTTTTTAGAATGTTTTCATACAGAGAGCCAAGAGTAAAGAACACAATTGGTTAACCACGTTTAATTATTTGCCTTTCTGTAAGAAGTACCTACGTTTACTTTCTAACAACAAAAAGCACCATTCCGTACTCCAATGAAAAAATAAAACACAGGAAAAATGTTGTTTGGTTCAAAGCCTACATTTTCCCCCCTCACTTCTCATTTTGTTCCTGAAGTGCTGGTACTAAGGAGTGATTTTATTGTGTAAACAACTCAGTATTTCCACTAATTTCCAGTAGTTACCAGTGGTCTTTTATGGTGATTTAAGAGAATTATGTTTCTGTCATATAACATATTTAAGCTAAAAGGAGGCATCTGGGTGTCATGTCCTAAATAGTGCTAAATTCTTAAACCCTTACATATACACAAATATGCAGTGTCAATAAGAAATTAGTATCAGTAATACTGAAAGAGAAAGTGAGAGAGAGAGAGAGAGAGCACAGATAGTAGCCTGGTTCCCCTAGCAAGGAATTGACATGTTCTGTTTTATCACATTCCCTGTAAAATGTTACAAAATATACTCCAGAACACACTTTTTGTGTATGATTTGGAATTAGACAATTATTCTTTTATGTTAAAACAGATTTTCCTGCTCAATAGTTTCCACAAAATGTCAGAAAATAAAACAGCCAATTGGACCATCTTGAGAAAATAAAAATTCGAAGATATTTTCTCTAATTGCGCTACACTGTGGAGGCCCTAATTGTATACTATGTTTAAAAAGATTATCTGTGCCACCAACAATATTCATATTCTCTCTGTAGACGGCAGATGATTTGTCTCCAAGAACACTGTGATAAATGCCCTGCTACACTAGGAATCTAATGTTCTAATGTTTGAGGATATGCTTTGTTTTCATATCTGTATCAACACAAAATCTTTATTTGCAAGGTCTGTCATTTCAACTTACTTGTGAGAAATGATTTCTTCTCCTAGAGATTGTCAGTACTCATCTTAGATTCTAGTCATCAACAAGGACAGCAAATGGAGGAGAGTTCCTAATGCCAAGAATATACAAACATCTTATTCTAGAAGAAGATTCTATCAGTGATTACTGCTCTAAGAAAGGGAGAAAAACAAAAGACTTTAGGAAACACTTTCAGTTCAATGAAAGTGTTTTTACCTTTTCTCTTTCCGGAAAAATAAAATAGACATGAATGAGTGATATAAAAGTGGCCAGGTATATCAATGCTGTTTCACTGCTGAGTGATTAGCCTTTGCAAGTTCTTCAAAGGCAGGTAGGGTGAAGGAAAATTTCTTGGTAAATTAGTTGAAATTACAATGATAAGAAAAGAGAAATGTGCATGACAAAGAAGCTAGGCTTCTTTCACTGAAATACCAGATAAAAAACAAAGCCCAAAGCTTTAATGATGCTGATTAGATGCCATTGAGGGGCAGCCTCAGAAACTGAAAACTCCCAGCTTTTGTAAGCCTTGAGAAGATACTAAAGAAAATAAGAAAATTGTCTCAACCCTGAAAAATATAGTACACTAAACTAAAGGAGACAAAACATCCTATCTGCATAATTGATTATATTTGGAATAAAGATGTTTTCCTAAGACAAACGAATATGTAGTCAAGAAAGTATTTTAATATGACAATATTATTTTCAATAATATTTGAATTGATAGGCATAGTCATTTGATATACAAGTGTGATCTTAGCCTAAGAATCAGTCTTATTCTGGGAATATGTAATCCATGTGTCTAAATGTATTTCCTCTGTTTTGTGTTTAGGGCTTTATGACATGCTGATCTCAATCCCTAGCCATGAATATGGCATCTTGGGAAAGGCTTGCTGATGACATCTTGAACGGGCAGTTTTCACCTCTGAGATAGGCTTGATTGCCCTGGCCTTTAAATGTCAGGGGCTGTGCAGGAAAGGTTGAGACTTTGCTCTTAAAGATCTAGCAGTACCAAAATTTTCCCTGCTAATGAAGAAAAAGCAAATATTTTATTTCCTTCAAAATCTAGAAAATTTACTCTCCTCAAATTAAACAAAATGGGCAAACACTTATCTCTATTGTCCTTTAACTCAGAGAGAGCTATTAAATTTAGCAACTTTCTTAAACCTAGCCTTTAATCTCCAGAAGACATGGCTGAGACATGCAATAAAAAGAAAAAAAAAAGGGCCAGGCCCGGTGGTTCAAGCCTGTAATCCCAGCACTTTGGGAGGCTGAGGCGGGTGGATCATAAGGTCAAGAGATTGAGACCATCCTGGTCAACATGATGAAACCCCGTCTCTACTAAAAAAAAAATACAAAAAATTAGCTGGGCATGGTGGCATGTGCCTGTAATTCCAGCTACTCAGGAGGCTAAGGCAGGAGGATTGCCTGAACCCAGGAGGCGGAGCTGAGCCGAGATCGTGCCATTGCACTCCAGCCTGGGTAACAAGAATGAATCTCTGCCTCAAAAAAAAAAAAAAAAAAAAGGAAAAGAAAAAATGGCCAGGCATGATGGCTCATGCCTGTAAATCCAGCACTTTGGGAGGCCCAGGTGGGTGAATCACCTGAGTTCAGGAGTTTGAGACCAGCATGGCCAACATGGTGAAACCCATCTCTACTAAAAATACAAAAATCAGCTGGGTGTGGTGGCACACACCTATAATCCCAGCTACTTGGGAGGCTGAGGCAGGAGAATGGCTTTAACCTGGAAGGGGGAGGTTGCAATAAGCTGAGATCACACTACACTACTCCAGCATGGGTGACAGAGCAATACTCCATCACAAAAAAAAAGAAAAGAAAGAGAGAGAGAGAGAGAGAAAGAAAGAAAGAAAGAAAGAAAGAAAGAAAGAAAGAAAGAAAGAAAGAAAGAAAGAAAGAAAGAAGGAAAGAAAGAAAGAAAGTTAAACATTAGCTAAGAGGCCTTACCTGGAGTTGTAAAGCAGACATTGATTAATGGCAAATGTGAGGAGCTTATATACCTAAAAAAAGAAATATTTTTATCCCTGTTCATCTAGTACATAGGCTCCCTCTTCTAAAAACTGCTTTAATGCTTAAAACAGAAAAAGAAAAAATAATTACAGAAAAAGGGACAAATGTAGCTCCTTAATATTTTGGTTGAACATTCATAGCCATCTGTATAAATAGCCATGGAAGTAGAATGATAGTTAACTGAAATCGTTTTTGTAGAATAGCAGTGTCCCCCATCCAAAATATAACAAGAGTTACTATACAATACGATTTTCTTTTCTTGAGTCAGGGTCTCACTGTGTTGCTCAGGCTGGAGTACAGTGATGCAATCACAGCTCACAGCAACCTCTGCTTCCTGGGTTCAAGCTATTCTCCTATCTAAGCCTCCAACATAGCTGGGACTACAAGCATGTGCCACCATACCTGGCTAATTTTATTTTTTATTTTTTTTAGTAGAGATAGAGTTTCCCCATGTTGGCCAGGCTAGTCTCAAACTCCTGGGCTCAAGGGATCTGCCTGCCTCAGCCTCCCACAGTGTTGGGAGCCACTGAGCCTGGTTGCAATTTTAAATTTTCTAGTAGTTTCATTAAAAAGGTAAAAAGAAACAACACAAATAAATTTTGATATGTTGTTTAATTTTATAATACATAATCAGTATTAAATAGTATTAAAATCAAATATTAATCAGTATTAAATAATCAATATTAAAACACATGTATACTGCCTTGGTTAAGTTTGACTTTAATGAATTAAAATGAAATAAGAAGAAAAAGTCCCTCAGTTGGCAATAGCTGCATTTCTAGAACACAATACCCATAGTGCCTATTGGCTCTCATACTGGACAGTGCAGTATTGGAACACACAAAAGTCAAAACATGGAAATAAAAGTTCAGGAAAGAGATGCTCAGATTGGGTAAATGAACTTTTTAAGGCTACTCAACTCAGATGCTTTTTCTAAGCTCAAGATATTTCTTCTAAGTAATGTTTCCATGCATACTAATGCACGAAATTTTAATTTTACATACCAAAAAAAACCTTTTGTAGTTCTTAACACTGCAGATCAATGAAGACTAATTCGCTGATTATACTATAAAACTTAGAGGTTTCCAAATGAGCGTCTTTAAAACATTCAGCAGCTCTGCAGTCTGATTAGGAGAAATGGACACTCTTATGGCTCATATTTTATTCTTTTCCTGTAATCAGCCAAATGTTCAAATTGTCACAAGTCTCTGGCCCATGTTTTTCTTTCTCATTTTAGTTGGCCATTAGGTTCACGGTTTTATTAAGTTTCCTGTGGCAGTGTCAGCCACATGCCAGAAATCAAGTGCATGTCATGCCATATCTAGATCCTTTTTTTAAAGTGTCCTTCCAGACAACTGGCCACAGGCGGAGTCACTTCAGTTAACTCAGCTGTAACAGATGATGGATCTCCTTCACTATGGGATCCCTCATCCATCATAAAGCACACCCTGCTCTCTACAGAGATAATACATCATTACAGGGCTCAGGGACATAAGAGAGAAGAATCACAAAGAATAATATACCAAAGAATGTGTTTTGTCAGCACAAGATAGGGCCACATCAAGCAAGCAAATAAAAACAGAATTTTCTTCAGGTGTGAGTACGTTTGCTTTATAAAAATCTTCTGCTGTAAACATTCTTTGTTGCTGCATAAAATTAAGAGTCATTCTTTGTGTTCTCAGACCTTATATCTCTTTCATTCAATTATCCTCTAATGCCCTGGACTGTACTGGAAACTGTCCCAGCGCCTTGTCAAATCCTTTTATTTTTGTTATGAAGCAGGTTTTACCTGAAGGAGATGCCCATTTGTTCCCAAACTTAATTAAGTAAATTTGGATCTTTTAGAACAAGAAAAGCATATGAATGGCTAAATAGCAAAGGACATTTTCTGTGCTTTTCTACAGCACTAAAACACCACCATGTTCTTTCCATCAAAGTAAAAGACAAAACAGAACACTTCCAACCCCTACTGACACCGTGCACATTATTTGATTATCGTTATCCCCACTTAACAGGTGGAGAAATTGAGATAATGAAAGATAATTAGAGCTACCTAGTGCCACAAAATAGAAGACAGAGCTAGAAGTTATTAACTTTGTCAATTTCCACAGCACAGCTGAGGCACTGTGGTTTTGAAAAAGAACAGATGGTAAGTGAAGGCAAAAGCTGAAGATGAGACCTTCCTTTAGTAACTCAGAAAATTGTGGAATGCTATTCTGCATGCTAAGTAGAATAGAAATTCCATATATTGAAAGCAAGCCACAGTGCCTTATATGAGGTTATAAAAAATATATCCCCCTCACGCCTGTAATCCCAGCACTTTGAGAGGCCGAGGCGGGTGGATCACGAGGTTAAGAGATTGAGACCATCCTGGTCAACATGGTGAAAACCCGTCTCTACTAAAAATACAAAAAAAAATTAGCTGGGCACGGTGGCGCGTGCCTGTAATCCCAGCTACTCGGGAGGCTGAGGCAGGAGAATTGCCTGAACCCAGGAGGCAGAGGTTGCAGTGAGCCGAGATCGCGCCATTGCACTCCAGCCTGGGTAACAAGAGTGAAACTCCATCTCAAAAAAAAAAATATATATATATATATATATATATATATATATATCCCTTTCAAAAGGGTGGCCTATATTTATAATATCTTTTAGTGTCCTATTTTCAGGGGATCCAATTTAAAGAAAGGTATTTTTTTGCTTTAAATAGTAGGTGGTCTTTTCAGTGATCTGTTCTGAAAAGACCACCCACTATTCACCCCAAGTAGTAGGCTACAATTACATATTTTAGATGAATTTCTCTATTTTTTTTTTTTTTGCCATTCAGTTCTATAGTGCCAATAAGAATAATCTAATCTACCAACAAAGTCCATATCTTTCTCCCAAATAAATTCTAACCTGTTAAGATTTTGCTTCTGTCTCCAGAAACCTTAGAAACAAACTTTTTTTTCTGTAATGCAAACCTGAGAACCAAGAAGTCTGGACATTCTTCTTTTATGATATTATTTGATAATATTTTTCATGTACCCATGATGTTTTGCTATTTTTTTTTTTTTTTTTTTTTTTTTTTGAGATAGAGTCTCGCTCTGTTGCCGAAGCTGGAGTGCAGTGGCACAATCTCTGCTCACTGCAACCTCTGCCTCCTGGGTTCAAGTGATTCTTCTGTCTAGGCACCCAAGCAGCTGGGACTATAGCCATATGCTACCACACCCTGATAATTTTTGTATTTTTAATAGAGACAGGGTTTCATTATATTGGCCAGGCTGGTCTCAAAATCCTGACCTCATGATCCACCCACCTCAGCCTCCTAAAGTGCTGGGATTGCAGGGATGAGCCACCGTGCCTGGCCTTGTTTTCTTAATATATCAAAGAAAGGATACTTTAAGCTATGAGGTATTTTAATTTCTTTCTGCCATATTTTCATCACATATTATTTCATTTTAATCTTACAATAACTTTTAATTCCATGTTTACAATTAAGACAAACTGTTCAACTTTTAACTATATGCTCTAAAACTACACTGTCTAATATGGTAACCACTAGCTGTATGTGGATATTAGCACATGAAATGTGGCTAATTCTAACTGAGGTACATTGAAGTATAAAATGCACATTGGATTTGAAAAGCTTTTAATCCAAATCAAGTAAAACATCTCCATAATTTTAATATTGACTACACATTAAAATAATATTTGGACTATATTAGGTTCAATAAAACATTTTAAAATTAACTTTACCTTTTAACTTTTTTATAAATGTGACTACCAAATTAAAAACTACATATATGACTTACATTTTAGTTATATTGGAAAGTACTAGTGTAGAGCAAGGGTGGGCAAGCTTTTCTTGCGAAGGCCCAGATAGTAGTATTTTGAATTTTGATGTGGCTATATGGTCCCTAGTTAAATTATTCAGCTCTGCCCTATAGCATGAAAGTAGGCATAAACAATACGTAAAGTAGGGAGCATGGCTGTGTTCCAATAAAACTTGATGGACACAAATTAGAATTTCATATAACCTGCATATGTTATGAAATATTCTTATTTTCTGTTTAAAAAAATCTCCTTTCATGGGTCAAAAAACTCACCAAAAAAAGAAAGCAGGATGGTCAGATTTGGCTCACGAGATGTAGTTTGCCAACCCTTGTTAGACAGTATATGTTACAGAAAGTGTGATGTGGGAACAACCCTGTCATCCACCAAAGTCCACTCTCCCTGTCAAAGAATCAAGTCCTGTTATAAGGTTGGAAAAAGAAATCTTAAATGAGGATGGCTGGGATGAAAGTAGAGGTAAGGATACTGGTTTAATTGCTCATGTTCCATAAACCACAAACTTTTTTCATCTTCAGGAATTAATGCTATCATATTTTATTCCAGATATTCTTATGCTAGTATTTTTTCATGCAAATTTTAAAAAATGGAGATGAAGAAGCTGAGACAGAAGGTGAAAAAAAATTCACAGATGTTAGTTAATTTTCCTTCCTAGGTTTCAGTTGCCCAACCCATTGTGCAGTAAGTGAGTCAGCTGGTGGGTCCGGAAAAAGAAGTCAGCAGAAGGTGATGCCTTGGCAGAGTTGAATAGCAGATGAAGTTTGCTACTGACATTTACCCATCTCTTCCATCTTTGCCTGTTAACCTCAGACCTCACACAGCTTAGTCTAGTAGGGCAAGTAGACTTTAAGCAAATAAACATATATCAATTAAAAATATGAAATAAAAAAGCAGGTACAATCAAATGGTGTTTCCTGAACTTAAACATGCATATATAACCTGAGTATTTTGTTAAAAGGCTGTACATGATTTAGTACATTTAGGTGACACTCTCCATTCTTCATTTCTCTTGAGCTTCCAGGTGATGCTGAAACTTTGATCCTTAGACTACATTTTCTAAAATGCAAGGTTTACAGTGAGAAGCACTTTTGGGGTTTTTTGGGGGGGGTTCATTGATGCATCCTAATTACCCAGAATAGCACTTACTACATAATAATCACTTAAATATATTTAGAATCAATGAAAATTGATAAAGAAGAAAATCACATGGATGTATCATTTAGATTGAGGCATCTAAAAATTGTCTCTGACGGAGAAATATTTGAGCTGATCCTGGACCCAGAGCCATCTTATCTTCCAAATGCTACCAGTGCATTCCTTCTTCCTCCATTGTTTATTATAAACTCTAAGAATGGGTTCCCATAAAATATCTCAAATAAAGATGGAGATTATGGATAATAGCAAAGTATGTTGCAGCTTCTGTGGCATTTGCATTTGTAACATTAGTGCCTGGAGAAGGAACACTTTCAGAGGAAAGACTCTCTAATGATGGAGTTCAAGGACTAATGACAACCAAATGGCGACATATTTGGTGTTATTGTCCATTTGATCATGTCCAATAATAAAACAACTTACTACAAGTCTGTATGTAAATGTAATGATATAATCATTAACAAGATTGTATTAATTTTTTTTTTCTGTAAACTAAGGCTAATAGTTATGATTAACACCATTTTCCCTCACAGAGGAATAGACAGAATAGTGGACTCCTAGAGTTGTAAAGAACCTGAAGGACCATCTATTTCAATCACTTTCTTAAAGTATTTTTAATTTCCTGTTCAAGCTTTAAATGGTTATGCAATCTGAGCTACAAAACAATCCATTCCATTATTAGTACCTGGTAAATGCTACTAAGTTGTTTCATTAATAATTTATCTATGGGCCGGGCGCGGTGGCTCAAGCCTGTAATCCCAGCACTTTGGGAGGCCGAGGCGGGTGGATCACGAGGTCAACAGATGGAGACCATCCTGGTCAACATGGTGAAACCCTGTCTCTACTAAAAATTACAAAAAATTAGCTGGGCACGGTGGTGCGTGCCTGTAATCCCAGCTACTCAGGAGGCTGAGGCAGGAGAATTGCCTGAACCCAGGGGGCGGAGGTTGCGGTGAGCCGAGATTGCGCCATTGCACTCCAGCCTGGGTAACAAGAGCGAAACTCCGTCTCAAAAAAAAAAAAAAAATTATCTATTCTAAATCTTTTATTTAATTGCTCTGGTTCATTTATTCAACAGATATTTTAGTGCCAACAACATGTTGAGATGAGTGCAGTTAGTCATGGGCCTTGCATATATATTTTTGTCCTCGGGAGGCCATCAGAATAAGTCTGATTAATCTTCCCTGTGACAGTGCTTCATAGTTTTAGAAGACAGTTATTCTGAAAGATGTGGGAAACTGTCCATTTATCTTTATAAGAAGTTACTTCATTTGGTCACTCTGTCCTAAGTGCCATGTGCCAGTTGTTGTTTCAAGCACTTGGGCTACTGCTCTGCACAAGACAGACATGGTCTTTGTCCTCATAGAAACTATAGTTTATTGAGTAGTGCATGTGTTGAACAAGTTAATACAACATTGAACATTTTTATAAGAAAGAAATGATGCCATGAGACATAGGCAGTAAGAGAGTAGGATCTCTAACAACTCACCTTCAAATTGAAGCCTAAAAAACTGAGGTTGAGCAGAATTCGAGAAAGAATATCCTAAGCTAGGGAACAGAGAGTACAAAGACCCCATTTGAGAAACAGGATGTCATATTTGGAACAAAGATGGCTATAGCATAGTGTGGGAAGGAAAAGCGTTGAGATAAAGCTGGAGGAACCAGGTCTTGAAGGGCTTTGTAACTTAATTGGCAGGTTTTGTACTTACTTGAGCCAAATGACATGAAGGTGAGGTGTTTTAAGCAAGATAGACACAATCGGATTTGAATTCTATAAAGATTGCTCTGGCTTCAGTGTTCAGAATGGAATGGAAGTGAATAGAGACAGGGAGATATGCCAGTGTTTCTTAAAATGTGGCATGCATATAAATCATATGAGGATCTTGTCAAAATGTAGATAAGTAGGGTTGGGTGAGCCCTGAGATTCCACATTTCTAACAAACTCCCAAGTGCATGAAGAAGACTGGACTGAGAGATGATGGAAAGTAGATAAAGTGATAGCAGTATAGATGAAGAGAAGTGGATGGATTCAGGTAAGTTTTAGGAAACAAATTTGGTAGGTCTTCACATATGATTTGATGTGGGATAAAAGAGAAAGGATGCTCCCCAGATTTCTAACTTAGCAAATGGGGAGTTAGGATCATAATGTCTTTGAACATAATATTTGTGTTTGAAAACAGCCAAATCTCAATTATTTTCAGTCTTTCATAAATATAACAAATTTTCTCCAGTCAGCTGTCTTGGTTAATGAACTCTCATGTATTTATTCTAAAATGTGTTAAGCGGCTTAGAAAATGCATAAGCTTAAATGTATTGCCTTGATATGGGATTTGTGCTTTTTTAAAGACAAGCAATCTGAGTATTAGCTTTCTGTATACATAGCGACATGCACATTCAGTAACTATATCCTTGCAGGCGTGCAGATCTGTACTTCTACAGAGCACTATGGACTTCAATGACTTGCATACCAATGGGACCTCTTTCGGCTTTAGCAGCAGAAATGGGTAACTAGAGATGAAAAGGCTCATTTCCTAAGTTTTTACTACTGGTGTGGTAGTAAGAATGGAAACCACATTTCTGTGATGAGCTGACATGGTTTTTAACAGCTAGCATTCTTTCTCCACTCCCATAGCACATTATCTGGCAGATTTCTGTTAAACAGAAGAGGCAATTTAAAGGTTTGATTATTATAGATTTCTTAAAGTTTAACCCACATAACAATTGCAGCCAGCCTCTCTAGAATAGTTGAAAGAGAGGGGAAAAGAAAAGTCTGATGCATTGAAACAGCAAAATCTCATTGTCAGAGACAGACCTGTTCTTTCTCCTGTCCGAAATATAACACCATTTGGTTTTATGAACAAAATGTTTATTTGTTGAACTGTTCAGGCACAGGGATGATGAGCAGGTCCTAGACTTGTAAGCTGACTTGGAGAGTTAAAATATTCTTGGTTGCTAAGCTTTAAAAAGATGGTTGTTTATGGTATATAATCCATAGTTTTCCATCTGCTTAAATTGAAGCTGACAAAACTTCAAAGTCAATGCCTTTCTTATAAAGTGATCCTTTGTGATGTAATTTCAGAATAAAATCTCTAGGCTGAAATAGGATTTTCTCCCATGGAGATAACATTAAAAAGAAATGGAGATTACTAATAAACAATCTAAGAACATAGATGAGCAGCAGTGAAAGGAAGAAAAGTCACTTAATTCTCTTGAATGCTGTCAAAAAATAACATCACTCAGCTGAAACAAGCAATTTAAGCTAGGCTACAGAAACTGGGAAAGCCAACAGAGGCATTGCCAAAGTCACAGGAAAAGACAGACAGTTGTCTTATGACAGAAGACATCATTACGAGACCTGCACAGCACCCAACACTACTCTCTGTCAACTTCTCTGCTGACCAACAAGGATGGGTCCCTGTGGAAAAGATGATTCTATGCCATTCCTCCTGGATTCATGAATAGACCAAATTTCCCAGCTTTCCTTGTGTTTAGATCACCCCATGATTAAGTTCTAACAATAGAATGTGGGTGAAAATGATGAATGCCACCTCTAGGCCTGGCTTCTAAGAACCCTTTCAAGAGTTCCTCCACCTGC
This sequence comes from Callithrix jacchus, assembly GCF_049354715.1. Lineage (NCBI taxonomy): Eukaryota > Metazoa > Chordata > Mammalia > Primates > Cebidae > Callithrix > Callithrix jacchus. Next base: position 81,062,700 of record NC_133510.1, on the reverse strand, counting down.
TTTGTCTCTTCACCCATTGGCTGCTCAGTTGAAGAAGAAACAATAGAGAATTCTGACATCATAGAGGAAGCCAAAGCTATAAAAGTCATTGACTGTGCTGTTGTTGTTGTTGCAGCAATCAGGTACAGTTGACTAATAAAGTCCATACGGCCATATGCTTGCTATATGACTCCAGGACCCAAGTTAATTGCACTGAGGGTAAGAAGTTCACTTTTGTTGAGCAAGGTTTTCATGTCCTAGATAAAAGAGTTCAGTGCTCCTGACCCCTGGAACTGAGGACATGTCAATTTGGAAGCTTGCAGCAGCCACATTTGATTAGAGGTGTGTGAAACAGATAAAAGCAGACTGATGAAGTGATTAACAAGCCAGAGCGCCCACAAGAAAGACCATGAGGCATGCTGTGCAATGTGCCAGAAAAGCTTGGTTTCCTGAAAGTTTGCTCTTTGTCCTGATTTTCTTAAGAAATAAATCTTATTTTTAATTAATAGGTTTTTATTTATGTATTTTTAATTTTTAGCACGCTCCATCGAGTTTTTATGAACTGGCCAACAAGACATCTCTTACTTATCTAAATTCATGTGACTGATGATCAGAGCTGGGATTTGGGACAGTTCATAAAGCAGGCCTCACTTACTGCTCTTCTTTCCAGAGATCAGAATTAAACTTATTGTAAAGAAGATTCAGGAACTCGAATCATCCTGTTTCTGTTCAGTAATTCTGGCTATTCTTCCAAAATTGCAACAGAAACCAAGAATCTCAATCCCATCTGGACTGCCTGTTGCTTTATATCAGATTGCATAGTTTCTTCAGAACAACAGGGTCTATTACCTAAACAAAGACCTGGCTGACTTCACTGGTGGAAGAGAGAAGGAAAGTGTTAAGATACTTTGATTCCTTTAGGAAGAAGGAAGGAAAGAAGACGAAGTAAGTTGTGGAAGATAAAAAATAGATCAGAAAAAAGAAAAATGAGGCAGAAAAAAGGAAAACAAGGAGAAGGAAAGGATTGTTGGTCAAGTTTATCACTGCCGGTAGGCAGGCCAACAGACACTGAATGAAGAAAGAAGTTGCCCGTAAGCCGCTACAAGTCTAATCTTCAAAACAAAACACAGTTATGTGAAAAAGATGATGTTCCTTCTGTGTTTGGGGTGTTCAGGAAACAGAGAAGTCAGTCTGTTGATAAATATAGCTATTTTGTGTAGAAATTTACAACTCTGAGTCTGAAATACTATAGATACATATATGTATATATCTATCATATATATGTATATTTATCATATGTATGTGTGTGCATATATGTGTGTGTGTGTGTATATACACCCATATATATATATATATATATATATATGGGTTCGAGTGGAAGTCTATGTGTGTGTGTGTGTATGTGTGTGTGTGTGTGTGTGTATGGGTTAGAGTAGAAGTCTACACACAGACAGAAAGGGCAAGTAAAATTTTGCATGCCAAAAATAGGACCTTTATATAGATAAGATAATTTTTGAATCAGTTGGCAAGCCAATAAGTGATTTTTAAGCTATATTCACAGTTACCTCTGCTGTTCTGGATTTTGCTGCCCTATCTAAGCTCACTGTCTCTACTTTCTTCTATGCTCAATTTTTCTTTCATAGAGCAACCAGAATGATATGTTGACAGCAAAAATTTGACTGTTCATCCCTGGCATAGAAATCTTCAGGGACTTTGTACATTGTTTGATGAAGCAGTCTCCTTATTAGCCCAATGTAAATTGTCCTTAGCATATGCTTGCATCTACATTTTTTTTCCTTTTTATCTCATTTGCAACCAAACTGAGCTACTACCTCTTCCCCTAACATTTAACATATTGTTACCTTAGTCTGAAGCTGCCTTTTCTATCCTCCTCTCTTAATAAATCGACAGTCTTTAAAGGGTACCCTTGAATAGCAAGTGTTGTTCCTTTGTTGGTCTTTCCTTCCTCTTAACCCCATGACCTCTTTTTGTTCTTTGTCATGTGTTATTGACACTGCGATATGCCAAGCAGTTTACTCAACTCATTTTTTTCAAAACAACTTTATAAGTATTCCCATATCATCTGCTTTCTAAAGAAACCAGAATATAATCTATCTAAAGACACAGGAATGTTAGTCAGAACCAAGATTTGAATGCTAGTATGCTGGCTCCATAACCCACTATCCTTACTATGCTGCCTCTTTTACAGCTCGTGCTCTGTCCATGGTTATTTGCAAATCTCTCCCACTAGAATATAAGCTCATTGAAGGCAGACATATCTTATTTTTCTTTGTTTCCCAAGCAGTAATTATGGATTGCAGTGTATATATGCATGTATAGATTTTTTTTTTACTTAAATGGACAGAGAAGGATGGTAATATATTTTGAAGTCTATATATATTACAGACAGTGATAAAATTTTATACTGCAATGAAGTGTTCATCTGAGGAGCCTCTAGTAAAGGTAGATAACTCATAAGCAGCAAATAAAGTAAAATAATCCTCATTCTGTGGTTTTAAAAAGGGACTTTTATTCAAAATCTTAGTGTCCTGAATCCTTTTTCTTACTAGAAAATGTGAAATAGGAGAAAGACTTCATTAGACCTAAATGTGAAGGAATTTTCAGAACATGAAACTGTGACTGCATTCCAAAATTTCATTTTCCTGTCTTTACTTCTACTACTTTCACATCATTATGAATAAATATGCCTTTAGTATAATGAATCTACAAAACATCATTCATCTAAAATATGGCAGAAACAAAGAATTCACTCTAGTTCTTTTGACCATCATGCAGATGACCGGATACTGTTTTGATCTAAATAGTTCCACTGAATTTTTATCATAAAGCTGGAATGATCCTTTTTCTGTCTTCTTTTCATGATCACCATCTGAAGCTATTTTTATTTGTTTGTTGATTTTTATATGCTTCATAAGCAAGTCTCAGCATTCATAATAGCGTAAGTAGCTTGTGTTTCTTTCAATGAAGGTTATAGTAGATGCTGTCCATTCATTTGTATCTTTAAAAAATAATTGCTGAGAAGCTTCTTAATCCTATTACATTTAGTAAATGTTTTCAAATTCTGATAAAATAACATGTAAAATACCAATAAGAAGTATAGGTGATTTCGTATCTGCTAATACTTAAAACTTTCATCATTTCATTAGATTACTTTGTGTGATGGTTTTACTTACTATTTACTGGATACAGTGCTGCACAAGCAGACAGAGTGGATCTTCGCTGTGTTCACCTCAGAATGAGCTATTTGTCTCTGATTATTCAAGCCTTATTATATTAGAATTGTAGCATATTTCCCCCAAAAAGAAGAAGCATGGCACAGAAAATTACGATGGAGACAATATAGGAAAGGCTCCTATTGCCTTCTTCCAGAGCACCAGACCAGAACATTCTAAACTTGGAATGCTGCACTGCCATCTGGGGGATAAAAATCTTCATATTACATTTACTATTGAGCTGAGATGGAGGAGCAAGATTCCACAACAATCAGAAGAAATTGGGAGCAATGAGAATTTTTCTAAAATACAGTGTGAAGTTCTCTATTAAATTCTGGGTTATTTCCCCAAGACAAATACATATATATGTGTGTGTGTGTGTGTGTGTGTGTGTGTGCGCGCATATATATATATATATATATATATATATATATGTTTATTTTTCAAATATATATTTGTATATCTCCATCCCTACCCTTTAAAATAGTGTTCTGTCATAATGATGTATTTATGACATTTTATTTTCTTTAAATTATTATTTGAACCTAAGGAGTTTTAGGAATTATATAGCATATTCCCCTTCTTGCAGAGATGATGAAATGGAGATGCAAGTATTTCTATACTTTGCCTTGTCACAGAACTAGTACTAGATCCAAGACAAATACATCTGTTTCCCAATTGAATGTCCTCTCTTCTGCAAGAAGTCCCATTCTGTTCCCAACAATATCAGAACTTAGATGCTTCCAAACCTGGTAAATAGTCACTTGCCCAGTTTCCCAGGGGTAAGACGTGTACAGGTAAGTCTACAACAGTGTTGATTTTCAGATTCTATTACATACATTCCTCTAGTGGAAGGCAAATAAAGATATTAAGGTGGAAGAGTAAGTGGCAATGGTTGATTTCTGTGCTTATTTTAGAGACTAATATATTTGTTCATTACTAATCTTTTGATATTTATCTCCCAGAGTCCAGAGATGTCGCTGATTTTAAAAAGGAAATTAAAAAAAACAAACACTTTTGGTCTATACATAATTACCATCATAATAAACAGAACCTAAAATATATTAATTTGGTTTCTACTTAGTAAGATAATGAATCATTGGGTTACATGGAAACTAGAAGTAAACTGTAAGTTACCAAAAAAGGTAACTTCATGTGGCCAAGTAGTTTTATTATTTTTCCATTAATTTTTAAGCTATTTATTGTATTTAAGTAATAATAATATTGTTCCTTTACTATTTGTTAATGTTGTATTATTCCTACTTTTAAAGGATTGGGCAATTCATTGATATGAACTAAAATTAAGTCATCTTTCCCTGCACTAAAATTCAAAATTCCTAAGTCATACTTTCTAATAAATGGGATTTCCAAGGGTCTTATTCTCATGCACAGGGAATAGCTGCAGGTCCCTGCGAATCCCTCCATGGCTTCCTAGCATCTATCCAACCCTTAAGAATAATAGGTAAGATCCTTAGTTCCTAGCCATGCCTTTAGTAGTCTGCAAACCAAAGGATTCAAAGTGCTTTGAACTTGAAGTGATTGAATACAGATTTTATTTTTAGGGGAGAATGACAGCAATATTACTATAGAGAGGCATTCAGTTTGCAAGCTCTTGATCCGTGGAGGTAGCATGAAGAAGAAAATGAGAAATGAATGGACATCAGATGGAAATATTAAGAGAATTGATATAGAACAGTTAATATATACTCTTAAAATTTGTAACCCACAGCAAAAGTACATCTTACTATCAACTATACCCATATATATAGGTATAAACAAAGCATATGAACAGATGCTCCTATGCTATAACAGAGAGATATAAAGTAAAGAAGTTTATTTCTCTCGTGTTAAGTTCCAGACGGAAGAATCAAGCCTGGAATGTTAATCTAGGTGTCTCTTGGTGTCTGGCCTTCCTCTTCAGACCACATTTTTGTCTAAGTTAGGTGCTTCACTGCCCATCACCATGCCAAACTCAATTATTGGCAAAAAGGAAAAAAAAAGAGGGAACTATTTGATAGACATAATTTAATACTCTTTTTTTCTGCTCTGACATAAAAACAATAGACTGAGTAATCAAAAGCTAAAGAAAAGAAGTTTATTTAGCTTATGATTCTGGAGACTGAGAGGTCCAAAAGCATTGCACCAATCTAGCAAAGGCCTGAGGTGGCAGAAGGATAGAAGGGCAAGTGAGTGTGAGACAGAGAAAAAAGGGGCCAAACTTCCACAACAACTCCCTCCTGCAAAAAACAGCACTTATCTATTCATGAGGCCAGAGCTCTTTAGACCTAACCACCTCTTAAATTAACCCCTTAATATTGTTGCAATAGCAATTAAATTTCAACATGAGTTTTGGAGAGGACATTCAAACCATAGTAATGTCATACTCTTGCCTTAAAGTTCATATAGTAGAAGTTATGTTTCAATTCAGTTCATTTCCTACTGGCAGGGCTTTATTCCGCAGTGACATCTAGAGGCATGAGGGACTGGAACATACCAGTTTTAGCTGGGTGGTCATGTGCTGAGTTAATAGTCTGCTAGATGTAAAAAGATGTGTAAGTTAGAGTAATGCTAGTTTCTATTTAAAAACAAAAAAAGGGAGGTCTCCCAAAATGAAAAATAGTTCAAACACAAGTTTATATCTCATCTGTGTGTGGCATTTGTTTACAGGAATAGGCTTATATTGGCTCTGCCATCTTCAATACATGGGTTCCATTTCTGGGATGTGAGAGAGGTGTTCACTTCTTTACATGGTTGAAGAAGTAAAAGGAGACGGAGAAAGTACTCATATTTCTTCAACACCTTTCCCAAGAAATGACACACTTAATGGGTCATTTTTATAACATTCATTGGCAAGCAGTTACGTGACCCTATTTAGATGCAAAGGGGGCTAAAACATGTAATCCCGGGATGAACATCCTCTTCCCAATATCAACTCTGTAGTATAAATGACAGCATGAGTTTGGGTGGAAAGGTAGTTTTATCTGGAACAGAAAAGAATGAATATCGAAGTCTACTTTAGTCACTGCACATTTAGGTCACAATTTTCAATCATAATTAAAACATGCTCTGGGCCAGGCGCAGTGGCTCAAGCCTGTAATCCCAGCACTTTGGGAGGCCGAGGCGGGTGGATCACGAGGTCAACAGATCGAGACCATCCTGGTTAACATGGTGAAACCCTGTCTCTACTAAAAATGCAAAAAAACTTAGCTGGGCACAGTGGTGCGTGCCTGTAATCCCAGCTACTCAGGAGGCTGAGGCAGGAGAATTGCCTGAACCCAGGAGGCGGAGGTTGCAGTGAGCCGAGATTGTGCCATTGCACTCCAGCCTGGGTAACAAGAGCAAAACTCCGTCTCAAAAAAAAAAAAAAAAAAAAAAAACACGCTCTTGCCCTCTTACCCTCTAAGAGAGACAACTGAAAAGTTCTCTTCAGGTCCTGCATCTTGCTAAAGTTATCTGTACCCCACTCCCTAACCTAATCTATAGTGGTGACTAGGAACAGGATAGACATGCTTTTTTAAAAACTCAATTTTCACAAAGGATAGAAACAACGCAACGGTAACTGGACTCAGTATCATGACAGTGGAGTAATTTCCTGTTTTAAGCTGTCTGGCAGCACTTTGTACCATTCTCTGCTGCACACCGTTCTTGTTCATTATCCTATGAATGTGTGGCTTTGCCTTCAGGGAGGTTCTTGCATGTCCATTATCTCCATGGCCACATATGAAGTAGACATTGGAGAGTCTTACCAACTTAGTAAGATTCAGAATGCTGGGAAGACTTCTTCCTGATGGTTAGTACAGGTTTAGGGAGACACAGTTTGCCTGAACAGGGTAGGCTATAACAGACTTTTATAAGCTTGGCCTGAGGTTTCTTTGACAGTGTAATACAGTGAAAACCTTTGGTAGGTCCATAGACTCTGTTTCTATCAGTTCTGGTTCCAAGTAAATGAAGCCAAAGTTCTCATCTGTACATTGATTTTTAGCCTGAAAACTTTGGCCTTTAGTTACTTGCTTCCATGTCCTGTCAGTATCCTTTTTGTTCAATTTCATAGTGACCAATTTAAGGAGAAATAAAACAACTGGCTTTAGTAGGAAGGCAACATTCTTAATCTTTTTTTTTTTTTTTTTTTTTTTTAATTTTTTATTGGATTATAGGTTTTGGGGTACATGAGCAGAGCATGCAAGACAGTTGCGTAGGTACACACATGGCAGTGTGCTTTGCTTTTCTTCTCCCCTTCACCCACATTTGACATTTCTCCCCAGGCTATCCCTCCCCACCTCCCCCTCCCACTGGCCCTCCCCTTTACCCCCCAATAGACCCCAGTGTTTAGTACTCCCCTTTCTGTGTCCATGTGTTGTCATTTTTCATCACCCACCTATGAGTGAGAATATGCGGTGTTTCATTTTCTGTTCTTGGGTTTCCCACTGGACTGGCTCCTATTGTCTGGTAGTCCGAATGGTTTTGTCCAGCCTTACTTATCTTCACTGACTGTTTCTTGATTTAGAGACTTATTTTATTACTTCCTCAGTTTGGGCACAAAACCCTTTATTTTCTGTCAGAAATTATTTATAAGGCCCTGAATTACAAGACTCTCAGTCAATTTAGATCACAGGACAAAAACAAATAAAGAAAAAACTCGAAAAGCCTATCTTACCACAACTACATTTTTTTCCTTTTTATCTTGCAAGTGCTAGTTCTAGAGTTGTCCCTCTAGTAAGACTTTCCTATATGGAAAAAATTTAAAAATTAAAAACAAAAGAGCCAACAATCAGCAAGAGTATAAGAGTTAAAGGCTTGGTTGGCAAATGGTCTTATGTTCAAGATCTCTCCAAGTCAACTTCCTAAAATGTTTTGCCATAATACAGTTATTGCCAATAGTTATCCAGTCCAATATCTGTGTCTCATTTTCTGCCACCTAGTCACTAAGCCAATGCAATATTTTTATGTGTTGTTTCTATGGCCCCACTCAATTTAACCATGGTCAGAGGCAATCTGAAATAAAGCTTCAACAAGACAGATGCTTGTTTATGTCTTAATTAGAAGTCAGCTAGGTGGTCTAAAACATGATACGGAGGCACCATAGTCACCAGGGTTTCAGGGTCGTTCAATCTTGTCTTGCCATTTTCAATACACGATTTCTATTAAGTGATACAAGTTGCTACGTCAGCTGTCACCACCATGTCTGCATTCCAGCCAAAACAGAAGTTAGGAGAAGAGGCCAAATTTCCTTCTCTCAAAGGCACATCCCCAAAGCAGCATACTTTCTTTCTGTTCATATTATTTTAGCTGGAAGTCATATTGTCTTTCCCAGCTAGAGGGAGACTGGGAAATACAGTCAATATTTAGCTGTCTGTCATTTAAGAAGAAGAGAAAAGGTATTTGAGGAAAATCCAGCAACCTTTTAAATTCATTTGTGTGTGTCACTGAAACAAAACTTTAACAACACAAAATCTGCCCTAACTACTTACAATGCCCCTGATATTTCTACTGAAGCCTATCTAGTAAAAATACTGATGAAACCCATAAAATTAAGTTCTCTACTTATTCATGCATAGAACCATCAATATGCGAGTCCAGAAGGCAAGTTTAAGCACATACCCTTCATTCTAATTCTGCATCTTTGATTATTAAAGGACTTTTACATTTAGGGATAATCGCAGTTTATAAAGGCTTCTGGAACAAAAAAACAAATCTACTCGCAGATACAAGGCAAAATAACTATAACAAAAAGAGAAGAATGGAAAAATAAACCTCTCTTATCAGTCTTTAGAGACTAAGTCCTTCACAATTAAGAGATAAAAAGCTTAAAGAAGATATAGGACCCGGAGGTGTTAACACATGACTCCAAATTAGTTTCACTAGGTTTTATATCCTGCAGGGCAACAATAATTTATTAATTTTGCTATTTAAAATAAATAATACCTCTGTTATCAAACCTCAAATTCTTTGCATCCCTCTGAGCTCACAGTCATATTTTTTTCAGACTGCATTTATCACCAGTATATGAATAGGACCTAGAAAACTGGCTGTCTTTTCTTAGCACAGGTCTGAGGGTGTGCTCCATATGGTTTCACAACAGAAAAAACACAAATGTACATCTTTGAAGAACTAATTATTTTGCCTTTTTTGAGTTTTTTAAATTTAAGATTTGGAATTATATGAAATCTTGAGGAAAATAAATGCCAATTCTCAGTGGATAAAAATTTCAAGAGTGAATATTGTTTTGCAATTGTCCAACAAAAATGAATCTTAGACAACACTTTATTTTAAAAATATAGCGTGAGGTAAAATATTGAATCTTCAGGGGAGGTGCTGATGCTGAACTTTGATGCTTCTGGGTTTTAAAGAAAATTATTTTTTAAATAAGTTGCTTGTAAAATAGCATATGCCACTAAGATTTTGGGCTGTGGAATTAGGAGTACAAATGTAACATATTGTAAGTATTTCCAAAGCAAATATAAAACAGCAACTCCACTTCAGAATAATATATTATTTGTCTGCTGTGACAAGCTAACAAAAAATCTCTGCTCTTTCTCCAGCAGCCTCTTCTGTAATAAGGAATCTATCTCACATTTATCACTTTTCATTCTTCTTTAGTTTGACTTAACTTGGTAATTGATGAGAAGCAATATAATATCTCCAGTATTTTCACATAAAACATTATAATATCCAGAAACAAATTTGCCTTTGACAATTAGAAGATGCTGTTTCATAAAGTACATATTTTCAAGTAGTACATACTAAAAGACAAAGGGCAATTCCTAACAGATGGCATTTACATAATTATATTGAAGAGTTATGTTTCTCTTTTATGTTCACCCCCTCCTTCTTTATCCCTACCATGCTTTCCTTTGGCCACGGTAGAGTGATGTCAAGCTGACCTAGCTGTGTTGTTTGGCTCACACAATCTGCACAGTGACCTACATTAGTTCAATTAATTCATGTGACTGTTAGCTTCAAATCCCATCCCTCTTTATTTTGTACTTGAAGCCTGAGCAATGTTCAATCAACCTAAATATTATGTGGCTATGGCTCAAACTTTTGTTCATGGCATCTGCTTTATCTGGAATCAGTTTTCTTTTGGTTATCACAACTACTTTTCTCCTGTGTGCTCCCTTATAATGTTGTGTTAACTTGGAATTTGTATTTAACACATGCACTGTAATTGCTGGGTTTTATACCTGCCCTTTTCTTTAGATCATGAACATGTTAACAATCTGTTTACATCTAGTTAATCTTGTTTATTTCAGCATTTAGAACAGTGCCATACATAATAACACCTTAATAAAAGCTTTTAAAATGAATTTATAAAGGCAAGAAGATGAAAGCCCTCATGACAGCCAGAACGCACTGTGCCATGGAGTGGGAGTGGAAGGGATGGGGATAGTCTGGGGTTTTGGAGAGGAAGAATCCTTCACAAACTGTGTTACAGGAAAGTCTCCATTAAACATTCATATCTTGTATTCTGACTCGTGGACATTTTCCAAACTTTAAGCTGATTTGGATGCAATTACAACTATATTTATACAATATAAAAGTACTGGATTGGGTAAACATATTTATTCTCTCAGTTGGCAAACTGAGATTTTGTCTAAGCCAAGTCATAGGCATCTTAAGTACAAGATTCTAATCCTAAACCAAGTTTTATAATCTGTCTTTTATGATCTGGCAGCTAGAGCACCTGAAACAACTCATATTGAAGACTTTCTGGGGACTGGTATTTATCTTTCAAGCCATCAAAGAACCTTCCAGAAGAGCCTAGAATTGGTCTTTCTAAGCATTGTGGAGAAGTCAGTAGAAGGAACTTTGCATTCTGACAAAAATGTAACAATAGAATATCTGGCTGAATATTGAATTTACTAAGAACATATAATATATAACAAAGGAAAACAATAGATAAATGAATTAATTTTTGTAACCAAACTCCTTCTGTGTTTTTTAATGTCTTTCTGTAGCATCTTAAGTTACCAGCTAACATTTATACAGTTTTCTCTTAGGCAGACTTTAATTCACAAGAACCAAGACATGCACTGAAATAATAGGGGCTACCTTAAAAGGCATTCTCATTTACACGGTTATATATTCTTTGCAAAAAAAATTAGAGAGGAACAACAATGGAAAGGCTACACTTTGGTCTCACTTTCTCTGGAGATGTGAAGGCAAGAAAATGTTTTTTTCTTGGGAAGGTTTGCCTGAGGCATTCTCTGAGTCAGACTGCAAAGTGTCATTCCTCTGTTTTCCTCTTTAATATGCTTGAGGTTTTTTTATTTTTATTTTTTATTTTTTTACTTAATATCAGAGAGAGATCATTTGGGGGGAAAGCAACAAACAAAAATTACTGGATAAAGGACATGGATCTTGAATGTCATGAAAGGTGCCTGCAGAAATTGGCCCAGATACAAAGCCACTGCCAATTCTATATGGCATAAAAATTCCTAAAGAATTCAACCCTCCTCATAATTATTTGCTTTGTCTTGCACCTTGCAATATCCTCTACCATCCTACAAGGTGTACTCAAAAAGCGTATATACATACATTTTCTTCACACATATATCCATTGCTGGACACATCAGTTGATTTCAGAGACTTATGACAAGTATTGTAATAAACATGGAAGAGCACATACCTCTTTGACATATTTATTTCATTTCCTTTGGATATATACCCAGTAGTGGAATTGCCAAGTTATATATTAGTTCTATTTTACTACAAAGCCATAGTAACCAAAACAGCTTGGTATTGATATAAAAACAGACACACAGACCAATGGAAGAAAATAGAGAGCCCAGAAATAAATCCTTGTGTATAGCCAACTCACCGTTGACAACAGTGCTAAGAACACACAATGGGGAAAGAACAGTCACTTGAATAAATGTTTTTTGGAAAACTAGATATTCACATGCAGAAGAAGAATAAAATTAGACTCTCCTCTCTCAAAATATAAAAAAATAAACTCAAAATAGTTTAGAGACTTAAATATAAGAACTGAAACTATGGAAGTGCTAGAAGAAAATATAGGGAAAAAATTCCATGGCATTGGTCCACACAATGGTTTTTTGGCTATGACCTCAAAACCACAGGCAACAAAAGCAAAGTAGAATTTTACTGCTTATTTATTCACTTGTTTAGAAACTGAACTCACTGAGTTATTGGTATATAGCTCAAATACAAGGGCCTCTGAGTCTACAGTCAATCAAGACAAGGTGCTCATCATTCAGTATGTTCAGTAACAAGAGACAAACATGTAAAATAATACAGTACAATTGGGCCTCAGTATCCATGAGTTCTTCATTAGTGAATTCAATCAATGGCAGATCAACAACATTCAGAGAAAAAAAAAGGACAGTTATATCTGTGCCAAATGTGTAAAGACTAAATAATATAACTACTATTTGTATAGCATTTACATTATATTCAGTATTATAAGTAATCTAGAGGTGATTAAAAGTATGCAAGAGGATGTACACAGATTAAATGTAAATGCCACATCATTTTATATAAGATACCTGAGCATCTGTGAATTTTGATATCCACAGGGGGTCCTGGAACCAATCCTACATGGACACTGAGGGACAACTGTATGTATAAGTTTTCAAGTGCTCACATAGCAGTATCTCAGCATACAGTAGAGGGCACAAAATTCTACCAATTTGACCAGTAAAGGCTCTGTAACATGCAACACATAGAGAAATGTAGAAATGACCTAAACATATAATGCTAACAGGTTAGACAGGTAGAGTAGCTGGGGAGCTAATCTAATAGTCTTGGAGAAAGATAAAGACCTGCATGAATCAGGAACAGTAAGAATGGATAGAAACCAAGAGATGTTAATGAGAAAACACATATGAGCTCTATCTCTGTCTGGCAAATGGAAACTGTTAGATATGTTTTGGCTATGTTTGTTGTTTAACTCATTATCTGCAAGCAGATTACTATAAATAAAGTAGTGGGCACAGGAAAAGCCATCAATTGTTTAAAGAATGAATGAGGATCTTTCTATTTCTAGTAATATAACAGCAGCAATGGTACTAGGCCTAAGTATAAGAGTCCCATTGCATGAGCTCTGCACACTAGAGGGCCTGAAATGGTCCTTCCCTGCCCCCACTCATCTTCACAGGGTAAAAAACATGTTTTCATGCAGATCTGATCATAAGAGTCTCTGTTAGTCTTCTAGATCATGTTTCTGGGACACAGGAATCCCAAATACCCTGCCCGTATGACCTCAGCCTGTTGCACAGCTTCACTTAGGTATCTTCCCTGCATTGGTCATCCTAAGGGCAGCCTGAGCCACTGCTGTTCACATCTGTAGGCTGGAAGGGTGGCTAAGGAATAACTGTTTATAGGGATGGGGCCTAGATTAATGAAAATGAATGTGGTAGCTACATGCAAATGGGAAATCCCCTATATTCTGGGATGAACCCAATGGTGGTAAAGAAGGGGAAGTGGATTGCTGGCTGTAATCCAGGGGTTTTGGGGATAGAGGCTGGTTTTCTTTGTGCTACTACATTACAGCACAAATATATGAAAAGTGCAGTAATTCTAAATTTAAAACTTACCTTCCATGTCATTATGAAGGTTTAAGAGTCAATACTGGAATAGAGAAGATATTTAATGATTTATTTTATGATGTTTAAATACGTAGACATAAGATATTTAGGTCTCTATTTGTACACTTTTCCTGAGCCCTACAAAGATTAATGAGAATTTATGGAGAATAATTTTCTTGAAAAACTTTACCAAAAAAAAATTCTTACATTAGATGAAATTCAACAAATGCAGAGCTGATTTACCAAGAAGGTAAAGAATAATCTCAAAGTCACAAAAGAACAGATGGAAAATATAAAAAGATTAGTAAGAGTCATGAGGGATACAATGAGATATGTCTTCCAATTCAAAGAGGAAAATTAAAAAGGAGAGAAGCAAAAATCTTAAGGAAAGAATATCTGAGAACTTCTAGAATAAGAAATATGATTCTTCAGGTTCTGAGAAGCTCAACAAATTCAAAGCTGGATAAACAAAAGCTAATCCCAACCTAAACTCATAACAAAAAAAATTCAAAAACAAGAATGGGAAGGGAAATTTTCAAAGCAATTTTCGGGAAAAGCTGTAATATGCACATTGAAATAAAGATGAAACTGATAATACTTCCCACAACAATGAAGGAAGCCGAAAGACAGAACAAGTATCTTTAAACTTCTGAAAGTAAGTAACTGTCAACCCAGAACTGAGTACATAAACTATCATTCAAGAGCAAGGGAAAAATAATGGCATTTTCAGATAAAGGTGGATAGTTTATCACAAATAGAGCTTCACTAAAAAAACTTGTTTTGAGAAGTAATCAAATTCAAAAAGAAATATTTCAGAATTTAATATTTTATTTTATTTTATAATTATTATTATTATTTTTTTTTTTTTGAGACGGAGTTTCGCTCTTGTTACCCAAGCTGAGTATAATGGCGCGATCTCGGCTCACCTAAACCTCCGCCTCCTGGGTTCAGGCAATTCTCCTGCCTCAGCCTCCTGAGTAGCTGGGATTACAGGCACACACCACCATGCCCAGCTAATTTTTTGTATTTTTAGTAGAGATGGGGTTTCACCATGTTGACCAGGATGGTCTCGATCTGTTGACCTCGTGATCCACCCGCCTCGGCCTCCCAAAGTGCTGGGATTACAGGCGTGAGCAACCACGCCCGGCCAGAATTTAATATTTTATTTTAGAGCAAAGAAAATGATAAATATGGGTAAAGTGAAATATTGAGAATAAAAATGTGTAATTGTCGTCATAACAATGTCTAACTTTGGGAGTGTTATTAGTTGAACTGTGTCTCCCCTGCATTTGTATGTTGAGGTCCTAACTCCTCCATGTACTTTATTTGGAGGTTATCACAGAAATAATCAAGTTAAAATGAGATCACCAGTGTGGGCCCAATCCAATATGACTGGAATCTTTATAAAAAAGGGAAATCAAGGCCTAGAGACACACACAAAGGGAAGAGGATGCAAAGAACATAGGGCCATCTATAAGCCAAGTAGAGAGGGCTGGAACAGAGGGCCTCCTTGGAAGAAACCAATCCTGCTGACACCTTGATACTGGACTCCAAAGCTCCAAAAAGACAATAAATTTCTGTTATTTAAGCCACCTAAATGAGGTTAAAAAATACTTAGAATGACAATACTGGGAGGTTATAAAATTTTCTAAGGTCCTTTTGTTGTTCAAGAATACTATAGAGAAATTGATTAATATCATATTTTAACTTAAACAGGCATGTAAAAATTATGATGAATGAATGATAAGAACAAGAATTGTAAGTATACTTTTAAATCAATTGAGAGGAGAAATAAAATTTATACCTAAAAACGAAGTTGAAAAAAAATGCAGAAAAATTAGGAGGAAACACCGAAGAAAAACAGATAAAAAGTAAGTACACAGTGCAAATAATAAAATATTATTTATTTTAAAAAGTAAATAAAATCAACTGTGGAAAGGAAAAGATAGATTGGACAATGAAATGAAATCTAGCAGTATCATTTACAAAAGATACATCTAAAATGTAAGGGCATATTCACATAAAACCAGAGATCTACAATGCCTGACAAACAGTTTGGAAAAAGAATTGTGAGAAAATTGTAGAAGTAGGGCCAGTGTGGCCGCTCATCTGTGTAATCCCAGCACTTTGGGAGGCCAAGATGGGAAGATTGCTTGAGGCCAAATCTTCAAGACCAGATTGGACAACACAGTGCAACTCCTGTTCCCACAAAAATATTAAATAGTTAGCCAGGCATGGTTACCCATACGTGTGGTCTCAGCTACTCCAGAGGCTGAAGTGGGAGGATCACATGAGCCTAGGAGTTCAAGGTTACAATGAGCCATGTCCAGTCACTGCACTCCAGCCTGGGCCACAGAGTCTCTTAAAAAAAAAATCACGAGAGTAGTTATGAGTAAAATATCTTTTGGATATGTCTTTAAAATGCCATGGCATATTTTTATAAATTATTTTTTCCAATCTTTTAAGATTTTAAAAGATTTCATTCTCCCTGTGCCAATAAATGATATTTTAATAACAGGGATAATATATTTATTCTGATATTTATAATTAGGGAGAAAATATTACTTTTTCATGTAATAACTAAAAACATATTGGATTTGTAAGAAAGAAATTTGCTTTTCTTAATAAAAAACACTGATGGTTCACAGAGACAAAAACTTACTTTCTAAATAGTTTATTTTCTGCTGTAAGAATAAGTGAATATTATGCTGTTGTTACAAAAGGAGATAACTTTTCAGGCAACATGGATATTCATCAAATTATTATTATAGTATTTGCCTAGAAACTTAAAAATAAAATCAACTAGGAATGTCTAATACACATATTTTCACGTTTTTTGATAACTCGTGTTCTATGTCAGCTGACAATTAATATAGCAAATACCTATAACTTTGACAGATAGAAAAATTACTATATATAACTCATTTCACTAGCAAAGAGTCACTTCAAATGAGTAAAAATATATAATTTTAAAAACAGAAATAACATTTTTAGATTTGCTAGAAAAGCATTCACTATTGATTGAACTTTTTAGGGCTATAGTGTATCTATCCCAGAAATTTAATTAAAACTAAAAAAACCACCATTGTTTCTATATTTTTATATATAATGTATACAATATAAATAGAAGTGCTTAAAATAAATGAAGAAATTGTGGGAATATTTGACTATTTTTTCAAATTAGATTTCACTATAGTATAATAAAAAGAAAATATTAAGGTAGGGATTAATAATATCTGAATAAGAGAACATCCATTTTTCTTACTTGTTGTGTAATTTCACTCAGCATTTGCCAAGATAAACACTTTAAACTACCTAATTCTTGGTTGTGTTTGGGGCAGGAGGAAGTGAGGCTGCTGTGTTCATTTTAAGATGTTTAGCAGCATCTTGGACCTTTACCTATGATATGGTTTGGCTGTGTCCCCATCCAAATCTCATGTTGAATTATAGCCTTCATAACTCCCCCATTTTGTAAGAGGGATCCAGTGGGAGATAATTGAATTATGGGGCACTTTCCCTCATACTGTTCTTGTGGTAGTGAATAAGTCTCATGAAATCTGATGGTTTTACAAGGGGAACCCCTTTCACTTAGCTCTTATTCTCTCTTCCATGCTGCCATATAAGATGTGCCTTTTGCTTTCTACCATGATTGCGAGGCCTCCCCAGCCATGTGGAACTGTGAGTCCGTTAAATCTCTTTTTCTTTATAAATTACCCAATCAGGATGTCTTTATCAGCATGAAAATGGACAAATACAGTAAATTTGTACTGGTAGAGTGGGGTGATGTTATGAAGATACCCCAAAATGTGGCAGCAACATTGGAACTGGGTAACAGGCAGAGGTTGGAACAGTTTAGAGAGGTCAGAAAAAGAAAAGAAAATGTGGGAAAGTTTGGAACTTTCTAGAGACTTGCTGAATGGCTTTGAAGAAAACACTGATAATGATATGGACAATGAAATCCAGGCTGAAGTAGACTCAGATGGAGATGAGGAACTTATTGGGAAGTGAAGTAAAGCTGACTCTTGCTACGTTTTAGCAAATAAACTGGCAGCATTGTACCCCTGCCCTAGAGATTTGTGGAACTCTGAACTCAATGGAGATGGTTTAGGTTGCCTGGTAGAAGAAATCTCTAAGCAGCAAAGCATTCAAAATGTGACTTGGGTGTTGTTAAAAGCATTCAGTTTTAACAGGGAAACAGAGAATAAAAGTTTGGAAAATCTGCAGCTAGACTACATGATAGTAAAGAAAAGGAAAACCCAGTTCTTAATTTTTCTGAGGAGAAATTCAAGCTGGCTTACAAATTTGCATAAGTAATGAGGAGCCAAATGTTAATCCCCAAGGCAATGGGGAAAATGTCTCTAGGGAATGTCAGAGATCTTTATGGCAGCCCCCTCAACACAGGCCTGGAGGCCTTGGAGGAAAAAATGGTTTTGTGGACTGGGCCCAGAGCCCCCTTGCTGTTCACAGCCTAGGGACTTGGTGCCCTGCATCCCAGCTTCTCTAGCCAGGGCTAAAAGTGACCAAGGTACAGCTCGGGCTGTGCCTTCAGAGGATGCAATCCCCAAGTCTTGGAAGTTTCCCCATGGTATTGGGCCTGTGGGTGCACAAAAGTCAAGAATTAAGTTTTGGGAACCTCCACCTAGATTTAAGAAGATGCATGGAAATGCTTGAAAGGAGTAAGATCGCTGCAGGTGTGGGGCCCTGTTTGAACCTGCCTTAACAGAACCTCTGTTGGGGCAATGTGAAAGGGAAATGTGGGGTTGAAGTCCCTTCAGAGTCCCCACTGGGGTACTACCTAGTGAAGCTGTGAGAAGAGGGTCACTGTCCTCCAGACCCCAGCATGGTAGGTCCACCAACAGCTTGCATTGTGCATCTGGAAAAGTCCCAGACATTCAGTGCCAGCCCAGGAAAGCAGCCAGGAAAGGGGCTATACCTTCCAAAGCCACAGGGGCAGAGCTGACCAACATCATGGAAAATCACCTCTTGCATCAGTGTCCTGCATGTGAGACATGAAGTCAAAGAAGATCATTTTGGAGTTTTAAGATTTTACTACCCCACTAAATTTCAGTCTTGCATGATGCCTTTAGCCCCTTTGTTTTGGCCATTTTCTCCCATTTGGAATGGGTGTATTTATCTAATGTCTATACTCCCATTGTATCTAGGAAGAAACTAATTTGCTTTTGATCTTACACTGCTAATGAAAGGGACTTGCTTTGTCTTAAATAAGGCTTTGGACTGTGAACATTTAAATTAATGCTGAAATGAGTTAAGACTTTAGGGGACTGTTGGGAAGGCTTGATTGGTCTTGAAATGTGAGGACATGAGATATGGGAGGTACCAGGGCAGAATATTATGGTTTGGCTCTGTCTATACCCACTTGGAAGTTTCCCCATGGTATTGAGCCTGTGGGTACACAGAAGTCAAATCACATCTTGAATTGTTGCTCCCATAATTTCCATGTGTTGTGGGAGGGACCTAGTGAGAGATAACTGAATCATGGAGGCAGTTTCCCCCATATTGTTCTTCTGGTAGTGAATAAGTCTCAAGAGATCTGAGGGTTTTATAAGGGAAAACCCCTTTCACTTGGCCCTCATCCTCTCTTCCCTGCCACCATGTAACATGTGACTTTCACCTTCCACCATGATTGTGAGGCATCCCCAGCCACATGAACTGTGAGTTTATTAAACCTCTTTTTCTTTTTATGTTACCCAGTCTTGGGTATGTCTTTATCAGCAGCATGAAAATGAACTAGTACACCTACTAGATGCCAAAAACACCTCCTCATCCAACCCCACATCCTTCAAATTGTGATAATCAAAAATATCTATAGACATTGCCAAATGTCCCTTCTGGGGCAAAATCATCATTGGCTGAAAATCAGATTTAATTTTGTATTTTTTTTTAAAACTTTTTCCTTAGTGACACTTCTTCAATAGTCGCAGTTTTATCTATTTTAGATTACACATATGTCCAGCATATAGACCAGAAAACTTAGTCTAAGACAATGATTGACACTTGAATGGAAGCCATGATGCTTATATGAAGCATGTCTTTTACAGGGTATTTTTAAAGTGGATTAAAACACTTTCAGTTCTTTAATATGTATACAAAAAAAAGCTCATTGGCATTCTTTTTGGCTGGCTATATATATTAGTTAGATATTTTGGTTGCAAAGACAATCTCCATGAAAATTTAATTTAAAGAAAGAGCAGTCTGAGGATATCTCATGTAACCTAAGGGCAAAATAGCAGCTGGGCTACTTTGATAAGCTAGGATATTGTGAGGACAAGAAATAGTTTCTCTTATTTCTGTTTACATGTTTACCTTATTCTCTTAAAGTTTAAGAAAAATTTCAACTATACACAAAATTGAAAGCAACAGTATGATTGGCACCAATTTACATATAACTTAGCCTCATCAATTTCAATATTCTGCCATTCTTGTTTCACCTCTTACTTCTCTCTATATTTTACTCTATTTCATGCTGTGGAGGCAATGAAAGTAAAATCTAGAGACTATAACATTTCATTAGTAAATATTTCTGTATGTATTGCTGTAAGATACATGCCCTTTTGTAACATAATCATAAAACCGTTGTTAAATGTAAACTCAAAATAAAAATAATGTATTATTATCAAATGCCCCATCAGTGCTCAACTGTCCTTGACTGTCTCATAAGCATCTTTTAATAGTTTTAGTTTATTTGGAGAACAAACAAGTTTAATACTTAATGTTTTGCAGATGGGTCACTTAAATCTGTTTTAATCTATTAAAATCCTCTCTTCATTTTTTTCTAGTCCCTTTGGTTTATTTTAAAAAAGGCAGACTATTCTCTAAATATTTCTAAATTATACATTTGACTACCTGTATTACCTTACCATTTGATGTTCCTCTCTCCTTTGTGTATCTTTTACTTTGGGATTTAAATCTAGCTGCTAATCAGACACATGTTTAAGTTTTTGGCAAGAATATGTCATCTGCTGCACTGTGTAGTTTTTATTGCATCACATCAGAAGGTTTAAACAATGGCCAGACATTCCTTTCTTTTGTGAAGTCCTCGTATGTACTTTACTCTTTATTAGATGTCTTATTGTCCCAAATTACTTATTTAGCATTATGTAGCTTTTATGTGTGCAAGTGTACCATATTGACAACTAGTTTTCATTAAAATCACAGCATATGAACCCTTTATTAATGGATTTCTTTTTGAGAAAAATATTTTTTAATTTGTGTGTGTATAGAGTAGGTAGATATATTTATGGGGTATGTAAGGTGTTTTTATACATGCAATGAAATGTAAAATAAGCACATTGTGGAGAATGAGGTATCCATTTCCTAATATATTTATCCTTTAAATTACAAATACTATAATTTACTCTTTATTTAAAAATATATAATTAAGTAATTATTGACTATAGTCACCTGTTGTGCTATCAAGTAGTAGGTCTTATGCACTCTATTTTTTTCTTTCTGTATTTTTGAATGGATTTGAAACCATGTTAGAGCAAAAGCAGAATCAGTGGACTTAGTGGAAAACTTCCCAAATATTATTTGAAGAGGCAAAAATGCATTTAGATGTTTAATTGCTAGTAAATTTGTTTAAAACAAAAATGTCCTGGCCTTATAATCACATGATAAACCCAGTGACAAAGCTAATAACAAGTCTCTGGATATGACTGGAGCTGTAGACCTTACTAAGCAGTTTTACATCCATAATTTCATTCAGTTCTCAAGACAGATGAGAAGCGATGCTAGCAAGTTGGCTTGTGCATCCAGGATGGATGTGGAACAGTGCTCCTACCTGAGAGTCCATCTGTTATTGTCCAGAGTAAAAGTTTATCATTAATAATGTGATTATTCATTTCATGGATGCAGTGTTGCTATCACAGATTGCTTACTCAATTTTAATGCTCACTTTAAAATGACTGACTCTTGATGGATATTATTTAAATAGCAAAAGAGATAGAAGGTTGGAAATGGTTGCAGGAATTAATCCACATCATATTATGGAGGAGGAAATTCAGACCAAAAGAAAGAAGCATACCAAAGAGACCACCCTCTGTGGGTGTTATTTTGATTGTTATTGATTTATAAAGTTCTAATTTTCTAAAATAACTCTAATTTCAACTCATAACTCTAATTTATAAATAAGATTCTTGTTATCTGTGCATGACAATTTAGCTTTATTCAATACTGCATTAAACTGAGAAATTAAAAATTCAAAATTAGATCTCTGTGAGAAAATGTTGACAGAAGGCCTGTCACTGAGATGTATGCACTAATTCCTCACCAGGCTGTTTCAGAGACAGGAAACAAGTAACCAAAAAAAAAAAAAAAAATCAAACATATGGATGCCATGAACAGAGGAATGATTATTTAACATCATCATATTAAATATAACTATATCAATCCTGGTTTAATAAATATTTACGGGTACTGCACATTCAAGGGTCTAAACTCATACCGTAGAAGTGATAGCTATGAATTAGAAATAATCATTGTTCAAGCATTGTTGGTTAACACAAAATATGATAAACAGTTGACAAAAATGAGAGGCAATTAGGCTAAGGCAGCCCCAGTGCCCTGGGTTCCTTGTAAGTAAACAGAAATAAAACTCAGTGTCAAAGGCACCACAATCAGGGACAAATAACTGACTTCTAACTAGGGACTTTCTATTGGAATAATCCAAATAAAACTACCTGCAATACTTTATCAAATATCTTCAGTGTTCATCTTGTAAAAACCTTCCAACCCCTCCCATACCCTGCCTCCTAGCTGGAGCCCCAAACTGCCCATGGTCTTGAGGCTACCCCATTTATGAATCAGCGTCTGGTCAAATCTACTCTTCACAACTTCATGGTGTCTAAATTTATCTTTCATCGCAATAGAAATAAATAGGGACAAAATGATAAATGTTGTAAGTGCTGTTAAAATTTTATAGAAAATTAATTCCAACCACGGGTAGTTAGAAAGACTTCATGAAAGAGGTAGCAATTTTAAAGGAAGAATAAGACTCAGGCATTCTAGGCAGAGAAAACAGCAGGGACATAGTACAGAGATTTTAGAGAAAAGTTTAGGTTATCGAGAGAGAAAAATGAATATCCTGGTTTGAGGAAAGAGTAACACAGAGGAACAATAGTACCAAGAGATAAAATCTCAGTGGGGTGAAGTCGGGAAAGCTTTGAATCTCATCTACGAAATGGGGCTTTATTTGATTGACAATGGTTCGCTATCAAAGAATTTTTAGAAGAGACATACATGTTTACTACAGTGATATAGAATGATTTTTCTAGGAGGTGTATTAAAGATAAATTGAAAGGAAAGGAGAGTGGAGATGTTCAGGGAGTGAACCAGCCAACCTTTAAATCAGGAAATGAAAGTAGGGGCATACAGACATACAAGATAGTTGAGGGCAAGAATAGCTAGGCCATGGCTCCATAATGGCTGATACTGCTTGTTACATCAATTTGCTGTTTCCTCTTTTTGGCTAATCAGGTTTTTGTGTTTAAAGTTCAATTTAGGTTCTAAATAATATAATTTTAAAATGCCAAAAATTATACCAATTGAATAATAACATAGATGTATACTGTTTTTTTTTTCTTCCTGCCATAAAGTGGTGCCAGACAATGCCTGGTAAACATAAGTAATTTTTTTAAAGGTCAAGTGCAGACTGCAAACACCATATAAGCAAAGGGGATAGTCTACTTACTTGCCTTTGTTTTAGGTTTTAGTGACCAGCTGAGAAACAATGGAAGACCACAACCATCAAATAGCCTATCTGCATATTCATCTATATAATCAATCAGTGTTCACATGTAAAATATGTGGTTAGAAATAACCTATAAAAATATATATCTTTTGAGACCAGTATAAGTTATCAAGACCAGAAAAGATTTCTTACATGAGAAAAGGGAGGAGAATAATCCAAATATTATATTTTATAACTGAGACACTGACAAACTCATGATCAATTTGCTAACATCTATAAAGAAGACAAGTATAACTATATATAGATCAATGTGTAAATATTTGAAGGAAAAGATAAACATAGTTTATGTATCACCATATGACAGAGAGGCAGGCACTCTTGATGAGAGCAAAGTAAAGCCCTCTGTAGATCATGTAGTCTCAGAACTTCAGTCAAGCTTTTGTTTTCACCACAAGTAATATTTCTGAACACAGTCAGAATGCTTGTTAACTGGTATTATCTCCACATCCTCTGGGTCCCATGGGGTCCTACTGGACGCTCTTGCCACTCTATCAGGCAGTGCAGGGTAGTCCCAGAGTGACTGTACCTCTTTTGTATTATTCTTTTTGGCTTTTAGTTATTCCTTTATAATGGGAATCATATACTTTTACATGTAAATGGGTTTCTTTCTTGCGTATTTAGATGTATTCAAACCCCTCCCAAATCAGATTGAAGCATGTGTCTCTGTGGGTGATGGGGAAGGGGCATGGTGGGATTGCTACAACAGGAATACAAAGTGACAAACATTAACCTTTAATTCCTGACCGCCTTATGCCCTGCCCCTGGACCAACCTGGGAGTGACTAAATTCATTCATTCCTTCACTCATGCATTCACTTAGTCATTCACTCATTCAATAAATGTTTCTTAGATGCTGATTTTATTTCAAATACTATCCTAGGCCCTGGAGATATAATGTGAACTATTCGTTTATCCTTGTGGAGCTTATGATATAGTTGTGTTTCTAGAAAAGCAAATAGATAATATTTCAGGTGGTGGTAAATTCTACGGGAAAACAAACCAAGTTAAGGAGACCAGAATGCCAACATAGGGTGAGGGGAGGTGAAGGGAAAGTGCTATTATTAAAGTGACCCATGCAATGGCTCATGCCTGTAACCCCAACACTTTAGGAGGTGGAGTCGAGAGGAGTGCTTGAGACCAGGAGTCCAAGACCAACCTGGGCCACACAGTGAGACCTGATCACTACAAAAAAAAAAAAAAAAAAAAAAAGCTATCTGTGGTGGCATGTGCTTGTAGGCCCATGTACTCAGAAGGCTGAGGCAGGAGGATTGCTTAAGCCCAGGGTAACAGAACGAGACACGTTTAATAAATAAATATTAAATATATAAATAAATATAAATGAATAGTTGTCAGAAAATGCCTTGATAAGATGGCATTTGAGCAAGTCCTGAAGAAAAGAAAGGATTGAACCATGGAAGCAACTGTAGGAAGAGAATTCCAGGCAAAGGTCATGCTTGCTTCATTTGAGAAACAGTAAAGAGATCGACCAGTGAGGCTAGACAGGAAAGAGTGAGAGGAACAGGGATATCTGTGCTGGGATCTTAATTTTTCTAGGTTACCAAGAGACAAAACAGAGAAGTTAATATTTTTTTTAAAAAGTAATTTATTACTTACAGTTCCTGAGAGAAGGGAGGCAACTTGCCACATAGGGCCACAAAGGGAAGTACCAGGTTTGTTCAGGAGGCAGAAGCAGGAACAAGGGGAAGGCACTAGCCAGAGCTTTTATTGGGATTCCATGATAAAGGCAAGGCAGGGCAGGGTAAAAAGCTTAGGACTGGCTAGTTGGAATAGTTCTAGTGGGATGTGGGGCACAGAGCTTCCTTGGTTGTCTGGTATCTGACTCTGGGTTGGTTTAGTGCAGAAGAAATACTGGCTTGGTGTATGACAGTTAGACAAAGAGGTGGTTGAGGGTATAGACTAGGGACTGGGTATAGGATTTGTAATATGATTTTCATGCACTGGGAAAGCTGGTTCACAGAGAGATATAAACAACTTTTGCTGTTAATTTGGCCTTGTGATAAATGACCACAAAACAGACAAAGATGGAATTGAAAAAAAAAAAAAAAACAGTTAATATACAGTGATAGGACACAAAGCCAGAAAAGGAAAAGGGAGCAGATGGTTGATATGAATATCTATCAGTCATTGTAGGTATTTTAAATTTTGTTCTAGGTGAGCAGTTGGAGACTTTTGAGCAGAGGAATGGCATAATATGACATTTTAAAAAATGTTTTATTTCTAAAAAATTTTAATTAATAAAAGACGGGGTTTCACCATGTTGGTCAGGCTGGTCTTGAACTCCCGACCTCAGGTGATCCGCCCGCCTTGGCCTCCAAAGTGCTTGGATTACAGGCATGAGCCACTACGCCTGGCCAATCTGACATATTTTAAAGGGATCTCGGCAGGGCATGGTGGCTCACACCTGTAATCTCAGCACTTTGGGAGGCTGAAGAGTGTAGATCACCTGAGGTCAGGAATACAAGACCACCCTGGCCAACATGATGAAACCCCATCTTCATTAAAAATACAAAAATTGGGCCGGGCGTGGTGGCTCAAGCCTGTAATCCCAGCACTTTGGGAGGCCGAGGCGGGTGGATCACGAGGTCGAGAGATCGAGACCATCCTGGTCAAAATGGTGAAATCCCCGTCTCTACTAAAGATACAAAAAATTAGCTGGGCATGGTGGCGCATGCCTGTAATCCCAGCTACTCAGGAGGCTGAGGCAGGAGAATTGCCTGAACCTAGGAGGCGGAGGTTGCAGTGAGCCGAGATCGCGCCATTGCACTCCAGCCTGGGTAACAAGAGCGAAACTCCGTCTCAAAAACAAACAAACAAAAAAAAAATACAAAAATTAGCTGGGTGTGGTGGTAGATGCCTGTAATCCCAGCTACCTCTGAGGTTGAGTGAGGAGACTAGCCTGAACCCTGGAGGCAGAAGTTACAGTGAGCCGGGATTGCATCCCTGCACTCTAGCCTGGGTGACAGAAGGAGACGTGTAAGTGAGTGAATGAATGAATGAATGGATGGATTTCTATAGTTCCTGGGCTGCTATATTGAAAATAGTTTGCAGAAAGAAGAATTTCAGTAGCTTGACTTTTGACTTCTTAAGTTTAAACTGTCTAAAAAACAAACAGATGGAAATGTTGAAAAGTAGGTTATATATAATGGTTCCTGAGTATAGATTTTTAAATCTTTGTTGTATTTTAGATAGTGTTTAAAGCTTTGAGATTAGATGAGATCCCTCTAGTGTGGGCTAGATAGAGAAGGCCGATGACCAAGCTCTGTGGAACTGCAGCACTGAGAGATTAGGGTAAGAAGAAACCAGTAACTGACTCAGGAGTAGTCAGTGTGTAGAGAAGGAAACCCTAAATACTGCTATGGAAGCTATGTGAAAAAACGTGTTTTGAGAAGAAGGGATTAGGTGTCAAATGCTGACGATGGTATTAATAAGATGAGATCTGCTAATTGAATAGATTTAACGTTATTTGGAGGTCTTTGGTCACATTGATAAGACCTATTTTAGTGGAGTAGCATTGGAGTATTTGGAGAGGATTAAAGAGAAAATGGGAGGAGAGAACTTTGAGACAAGAGTATAGCCAGCCTTTTTGAAGAATTTTGTTGTAAAGTAAGCAAAGAATTATAGAGCATATGGAGATAAATAATGGGTCAAGGAAGTTGTTTTGTTGTTGTTAACATGGTTGATATTACAATATGTTTTTATGTCTGTGGGGTTGAGCCAGCATACTGGAAAATAATAAAGACACTGGATTGAGAGGGGGAAATTAATGGAGAAATGTTCTTAAGTGTAAAGTGATAAAAGTCAAATGACCAAATAAGAGGGTTAGTCTTAGATAGAAGCAAGAGGACTTTATTTGTAAGAACAGCAGGGATTGCAGAGTACAGGAATAGGAATACGGATATATAATGAAGGGTGTGGTAGAAATTATTTCCTGATTGTTTTCTATTTTCTTTAGTGTAATAGGAAGCTGAGACCAGAGAAGGGAGCATACACTGAGTATTTTTTTCCCTTCCCACATCTGAGGCATAAACCATCCTTCTATTATTGGCAGACAGTAACACACATAGAATAGTGTCTACAGCCACTGGACCACATTTGTAGAGGCAGGTGTATTAGAATACACAACCACTAGGGGTAGCTTCACTCCACATAACTCAGATATGCCTCTTTGGAGAATGGTTGCCCATCCAAACTCCACTGGGAATCTATTATCTAAATGAGTTTTCTCCAAAGATACTCTCTACTGCTTGCAAATAAATTTTTACTGGACTTGTCTTTATTGTTTACCAGACATGCCTGGGATTGTACGAGATTTAGAAATGGATTCAGCACTGGTTCCAACTAGTATAGAAATAAATAAGTCATAAATATGTAATGACAACTCTGATAAGTGCTATGTAAAGGAGAGATGAAATTTGAGCAGAGATCTGAAGGAGACATGAGATAGGCTAAAACGAAGAGAAGAAAGAACATGTACAAAGACAGTGAAGTGGGTATTGAAGACAATGAAGCCAGTGAGGCAAGAACACCAAAAATGAAGAAGGGGTGATAGAGATGGGGAGTGATAAACTTGGGGAGCTAGAACAGAGCTAGATAGTACAGAACCTTGTAGGTAACTTTCTGAATTTTTGTTTTTAACATAAAACCAGTAGAAATGTATTGAGGTCATTTAAATAAACATGTGACATGGGAAGATTTGAAAAATAAAAGCAGTTCAGAACTAAGGCAGCTGGAAGTTCTCACCTTGAAGCTCACTGCATAAAGAGGAATTTTTTCTTTATACAGTGAGGTTCAAGGGTACCTGTGGTGATTTAAAGGAGCCATGGAGAATCAGACATGCGTGCTCAAAGTGCTATAGATATTTGAAGACCAAAAGAGTAAACAGATTAAAGGAAGTTGAAGAGATAATACAGAATTAGTCCATCATTTAATTCTTCTACCTTGCAATTCTGTAACCTACAGACTAAATTTCTCAATATTTGTCTTATCAGTAGTTTCCACTCCTGATTTTCCATTTATTAGTCTTCCCTGAGTCCAGCACTACTTTCTCCTACTTTCTCACTTATTCATAAATACTATCATTTCTTCGGTGTTCCCAAAGGTTTTATAAGGTCAGAACTTAAAGTCCTTTTGCATAGCACACCCTTCCCTCCACTGTACTTGCTTCTGAATTTCTACCACCATAGGTACATTAAGGTAGTTATGCATTCTCACCTCCAGTAAGTCATTATATACAGCCCATTGACTAGAGTTTTCTCTCCTTCGATTTCCCTACAGAAAATGCTCAAAAGAGGGCAGGATTCAGGGATCAACTAACTGTATTATTCCAAGGTCAATCAATTATTTACTTAAAGGAAATCAGGCAGAATTATTTTGGCTGATAATTTGATCAACGTTATATTTTTTATTAAAATAACAATGTGCTGAATGATTACTATTGCACTAGATAATGGTTTTCAGCTGTGTATCACTGATAAATATTTAGCTTGAACCAAAATTTTACTATATAGCTGAAAGCCTCAGCTTTATAGTAACATGAGGAAAAAGAGACAGTTTTCCTTTTAATATGAGCAAAAGTTACTATGATGAGCTTCAACCAAGTTGTTAGGGTGCCATAAATAGTAATGAGAAGGAAAAAAGTGTTAAAATTTTCTTTTTAAAATGGTAATCTAACTGAATAATTTTTATAAATGTCCTGCTTAAGTTAAAATGCATGTGTTACTATTCTAAAGCATAACAACTTTGTTATATAGTATTTAACAACTTTGTTGAAAGTATTAAAATACTTTAAGTGTATTAGAACACTTTTAAGTTATTTTCAGTCTAATTTATTCAATAATGAAAATAATCCTACCTAGACTTCGGTTACTTTTCACATGTATATAGGGTCGTATACACTATGTCATCATGATTGTTAAATTAGAGACCTTCTCATCATGATGGCAAATACTAATAGGAACCACAGAATAGTACTGTCCCCAAAATTCCTCCAGACCTTTGAGACTTGCTTTTTAGCTCAGCTTAAAGATTTGCTTGGTTTCAGGAGCTCCTAAATTAACTCAGTGAATGATTTCTCATGTGTAACTCTCAAAATTTTCCAGACAATGGCATTTTTTCAACGAAATTTTATTTTAAAAAAAATCAGTATAGGAGATTAGGTCTGGGCTAAGAATTTGTGCACAGTTGTAGAAAAGACAATGGTCTTGCTCTATATATCTGCATTAGAAATAAAATTTACGAGGTATGGAGAACACCTTTCATTGCTTAAATAGTAGCTGTTCCATCCTCTGCCCTGTTATTCTTTCCTGGTAGATTCTACTTTCCAGACTGAAGAGGCAGAAAATGCCAGATAGTCAGTCTTTCCCAAGTAGACCATGGGCATGTAACAACCTATGTCAATGGGACCCAAGGTTTAGGTTGCTGATAAGCTTCTGGGAAAGATTTTCATTTTCATAAAACGTGGATGATACCTGGAGCTGCTGTAAGCTTCTACTGACCAAGAGAAAACAAACCTAAGAATTAAGGCCAGCACATTGAAATTGTAGAGAAGATGGAGAGAAAGTGCTTTGGCCCATGGTGTTGTAAGAGAGACTCTAAACCAACCTTAGAATTAGCTTACATCTAAGTTCCATGTTATACGGTCTATCATATTTTCTCCTAGTGTAAGCCATCTTTACTTGAGAAAAATGACCTGATTAATTCTCTAATTAAACACATTAATTAAACATAATAGTAGTCATAAGTAGAAAAGTAATGGACGGTTCTTATCTCTGGATGCTTTTAAAATAATTTATCTTGATTATTTAGGTTATTAATAGTAAACAAACCTGGAATTTACAGATTTATGAAGCATGGCTTGCTACAAAATGCCATGTCCACTGCATAATTAACATAGTATAAAATGAGTTTGATGACCATAACAGCTCTTTGTCAGCAATGCCCCACAGGCATCACTCAGAGATTTTACAAATTAAATCTCAGGCAGGATAGATGCTAATGTGCAAGGAAAGATATAGACAGTTCTGGTATTAGTCCCAGACTTTGCCATAATTTACCCTTGTTTCTTTTGAATTCTTTGTAAAGTTTTATACTGGGCTAGTTCTCTAGATTTTGTGACTATGATTTGATAAATTCAACCCTTAATGATATCCCACTGACATTCCTTTTAGCTTTCATTTTCTAATGTGAAATACAAAATGGCAACTCAAGCAGGACAGTATTTTCAGAAGATGCCTAAAGAGTACATGTATTAGAAAGAAATTTTGCTGTAAAATAATACCTAAGGTTGGGTAATTTATAAAGAAAAGAAGTTTAATTGACTCATAGTTCTTTAGGCTTTACAGGAAGCATGATGCTGGTATCTGCTTGGCTTCTAGTAGAGCCTCAGGGAGCTTTCAGACATGGCAGAAGGTAAAGTAGGAGCAGGTACTTCACAAGGCAAAGCAGGAGCAAGCAAGGAAGAGTGTGGGGGGTGGGGAGGTGCCACACTTTTAAATAACCAGATCTTGATAGAACTCACTATCATTAAGACAGCACTAAGCCATAAGGGATCTGTCCCCATGATCCAAACACTTTTCACCAGGCCCCACCTCCAGCATTGGAGATTACAATTTGACATGAGATTTGGGCCAGAAAATATCCATACTATATCAGTACAACTAGTTGAAAGAGAAGGACTTTCCAACGAGTTGGACTTTGAGGCTGGCCACAAATAATTTTTCAAAAACTGTGGTTTGAGTTCTGAAGAAGATGATCATATATTCTCCAGAAATCGTGGATTTTTAGCTGGTTATGGTAAATAGTCATCTGGTTTGAAGAGGAGGAGAGTATGCGTAAAGTAGAAGTAAGAGTATGTGCCTGGATACTTGAGTGTCTTACTGTAGAGACTAGTATTTTCCCTGTCAAAGGCATATTTTCTCTCTTACATAGTAATAAGATTTTTGGATGAATACAGAAATGCTCAACTTAAGACCACATCTCAACTTCTCTTCCAACTAGGTAAGAGATTATGACTAAATCCCAGCCAAAGAATGTGAATGGCTTATCATGTGCAATATCCAAATCATGGCTATAAAGAAAAGAAATGTGCCCTCCATTTTCTGTTTTTATTCTCTTTTCTTCTGACTGATAAAACCCATGTTGTGCCACAAGATGGACACTGTTATTAAAGATAAAAGTGCAACAAAATAGAGGGAATCTAGATATTTGATAATTACAGATTTAGAATGCTAGCCTCAACCAAACTCCTATACTTTCACATGAAAGGGAAAAAGGTCCTTTTGATCAAGCCACTATAATCTCTGCTCTCTACTATTGGCCTAAATCAGTACTCCAACTAATATATTCACCCATCTCCATAATGATTTGGCATTCACCTTCTTCCTACACATTATATTTGATACCTTAAAATATTAAGTTTGCATGTATTTTCTTCCCATTCCATCTTGAAAACTATGTTTAACTCAAAGTTCAACTCGTTACTTTGCAAAAAAAGGCAGAGTACATATTTGGGAACATCTAGCAGTCTCTGTCATGTTGGATTATTTTGGTAAATGAACAAAATAAAATTTTGGTAGATACAGTGGCTTAAAATCTTATTTTTTAATGTGTGTTTATTTTG
Organism: Callithrix jacchus; assembly: GCF_049354715.1. Lineage (NCBI taxonomy): Eukaryota > Metazoa > Chordata > Mammalia > Primates > Cebidae > Callithrix > Callithrix jacchus. The sequence goes on along the minus strand of NC_133510.1, from coordinate 81,030,535 downwards.
AGATGGCATCTCGCTTTGTTGACCAGGCTGGAGTGCAGTGGTACAATCTTGGCTCACTGCAACCTCCACCTCAGTGTTCCGAAGAGTCTTATGCCTCAGTCTCCAAGAAGCTGGAATTGCAAGTGTGCACCACAATGCCCAGCTAATTTTTGTATTTTTAGTAGAGATGGAGTTTTTGCCTTGTTGGCCAGGCTGGTCTCAAACTCCTGGGCTTAAATGATCTGCTTGCCTTGGCCTTCCAAAGGGCTGGGATTACAGGTGTGCGCCACCATGCTACCCTTAAAATGTTATTTAACAAATTATATTTCTCAATTATCACCATCCACAGATTTTCCTCACCTGTTAAGAAAACATTGTAATAGCATTTACCTGAATTTTTTAATATAAGCTCTTTTTTGCACCACGAGCTTTCTTCAAATAGGTAGTTTTGGTTTTCTAACAAGTCATTTTTGTTGGAAAGATGTCGATACAAAAGTTTCCACATTTACACACTCTTAAGTTAGGAATTATTATACATGTAAAAAAGCTACACTCTAGAGCCAAAGTCCCTTAACTCTCATCTTTTTACAAGCATTTGGAAGAAGGGTAGTATAAGGTCATTTTATTTTATTCCACGTCATTTTCTTTTTCGTTGTTGTTGCTGATTTTGATGTATTATATGAACTTTTGTTCACCATCACCTAAAAAGCACAAAAGCAGTGACAATGAGAAAAGTGCCTGGAAAAGAATATTTCTGATTTGGAATAAAAATAATAAAAATGAAGCAATATGTAAGAAAATAATGTTGCATGAGAAATAATTATAGGAAGTACTATCTTAAAAGAAAAGAGCAAATCATGCAATGTGTGGAAAGAGCTATGTGTCTTTTCAAAATAACATAACAAAGTGATGAGAAAAAAATTAGTGACAAATGGGAAAGCCAAATCTGTGTGATTATATCCAGAGTTCACAAGCTTTGCCAGATGTTGGAATTACTGAGAAGGTGAAAAAATACTCATGACTGCTTGCCATTCCTTAAAGAACCTATTCTAATTGGTCTTTAATATAGCATATGGCATGTGGCCTAGATGCCTAGATGTTTAAAATCTTTCTACTGATTCTATTTTGCAGCCAAGGTTGAGAATCACTGGACTAAGCATTAATGTCATTAACAACCATCATTAATGGCATTAATGTCAAATGTCAATTAGTTTAATATTAATGCAGAAGAAGGCTGGAAATTCATCTAAAATCTTAAAATCAGAAAGGGGTCTGATTGTAAAACTATCTCAAGCCACACAGGGTCAGTGCCTGCTACCCCATCAGCAATGGAGTAGTTTCTCAGATTCTGTAAAATTAAACTAGCCAGGTGAACCTTCTTCAATGATGGAAATGTTCTAGTCTGTGTTGTTCAATATAATAACCACTTGCCACATATGACTACTGAGGATTTGAAATGTGGCTAGTGAAACTGAGGCACTAAATTGCTAATGTTATTTACTTAGTAAAAAACATTTTAAAATAAAATATAATCAAATTTTATTTATTTATATTTAAATGTAAATAGACATCAGTGGCAAGTGGCTATCTTATTGGATGCTGCAGTTCCAAAATAAACTCAGAGGACATTAAATAGGAGCATTACCTGATTCCACAGACTTTCAATGTTGCAAAGTGGGTAGCCTATTTTAGATAAAAATTCCAGATACAACATATATTTGAAAGAAAAATATATATGAATTTTTTTAAACCTCCAAAGAATATACTCATACTCTTTTACTTACAGAAAGAAGTAAATTGCAAGTCTTCAAACTGTGAAAAAATAGGTATATAAATTGACTTTCAGAAAAAATCTGGTTGTAAATATGAGTTTATATTTGTTTTTCATTTTGATGATTTTAATTAATCAACCACTTAATTTTTTAATATAAAAATATGTCAGTAAGCTTCATGTCTAAAATAAAGTCATATGAAGAGACACATGTAGCAGTATAAAGTAAGACTCTGTGCCAATAAAATAAGCACGCTTCTTTTTCTAAATTAGACTCGTGTGTTTTAATACTAGCCACTGGGTTAACAGCCATTTACACATATATTATTTTTACAGCCATCATTTGAGGTAGGTACTGTCACACACATTAAGCACATGCAGAAACTGAAGCTCACAGTGGTTAATAATTCCTTCAAATTCACCTAACTTATGAATGTTACAGCTGAATGCTGTGTTCTGTCTTCATTAGTAGTAATAACTGGCAGATCTCCTTATAATTATGTAGGAATAGTTAATGGTGTTATTTTTATTGCTAGCCAACGTTTCAATGCTAAAATAAATGCTCTATCAACAGAAAACAATTGGTTGCTGTCTGAACAGGTGTTACTTATTTGCGCACTTGTGAATGTATATTTACTTCATTAATACCACTTACATTTCTGTAACTCTAACTCTCCAGCATAGTTTGAACCAAGCCAGATTCTAGAAGCCACGGTAACCAAGTATTTATTACTATTCAGAGATTAGAACAATTCATTGCTTTTCATTGTAGTTTTGCCAAGGTAGCACGAACAAAAGTAGGAAAGTGATTATCACTCATGTCTTGTAAGAGCCGTTTGTTAAGTAAAGATAATTAGGAAAAATACACTTCAAAAAGAATATGCTGATTTGCACATTTCTTCACCAAATGACATTGGCATTTAAAACCTTAATTTATAGCAAAGACATATCACAGGATTTTGAAGCAACAAAGCTTTTTCTAGCTGCTGAAGTGCAAAAATGAAGAGACAAATAATAAAACCTTAGGGACATGTCTAAAAATGTGACACTATACACCAAACATCTATCTCAAGGTGTCTCCAGAAAAGCTTGATGTACACTTAAAATGCACGATACTGCCACAGCAGAGCCTTTTTCAAAATGTATCACTTGATTTTGTATATTTCACTCAAGATTCCACTAGAAAGATGTTAGACTAGCCAAATTATTGTCATCAGCGAATTCTTTCAAGATTATTTTCCGGATACTTTGGAGATGAGTATCCCCAAGGCCTCATCTTACAGATGAAAGTTGCTATTTTCAATCAGTGTAACAGGGCAATAGATTTGAATATTCATATTAGCTTATGCTTCAATGCTGCCTTTATTTCTGGTTAATATAAATGGTTATATTCCTAATCATATTTCAATCTTCAAAAAATTATGAAATCACATGAAATAAAATTCAACTTCAATAACTAAAAATAGTTATTAATTGAATTTCACCAATTCCAGCCACTTTCCTTGGCACTTTATCTAATGTAATTCTCTCCACTTTATGAAGAAAAAATTATTTTCCATAACCTGTCTATGAAGAAACTAAGGATGAAGGTAAATGACTTCCCAAGAGTAACACAGCCAGAAGGGAGAGGTGCCTGCAAAACCCACGCTCTCTATTTTTTTCCTCTATGCTAAGATGAGAAAATACCTGGATGTGGCTAAACATTTTCTAGTCTTTTCTTGTCTGAAAGCAGACTATTATGCCTTTCACACGCACACAAAAAGGCTACTTTGAAGAAACCAAGGACACTAGTCATATAATCTACTCCTCCAAAAATATTTGTACTATCTCACAAATTATCCAAAAATTCCCAACAAGAAATCATCTTTCATTTTCACAACATGTTGAAGCCTTATTTTACCAAAGAAAAAATTGAAAATAATAAATTTATGAACTCAAATGTTTATTATTGTTTTTATTCTATACTGTATATTTACTCTTTTCTTATTGAGATCCCAAACTTAGTCAGTTCAGAACTGTAACACTGTTACAATAGGACAGGTAGTAATTAAGTTAAAAAGAAAACAAGATCGCATAAATACTAGAAGAAAATACCAGGGTCATATCTTTATAGTGTTGGAGGAGGGAAGACTTTCCAAATTATGACCTCAAGTATTCATTAAAAGTTTTATAAATTCAACTTCATCAATAGATATAAAGACATAGATATACAAAACTTTTTTATGATTAAAACACTATAATCCAAAGCAAATTACAAAACTCTCAAATCACGTACATCACAGAGAGAATATATGGAAGCTACTTAAAGCTAAGAAGTAAAAAAAACACCAGCACCCAATAGAAAAATGGACAAATACGAAACTGATGTTTATAAGTTAAAAGAAAAAAAAAAACAGATTTCCCTTAAATATATGAAAGCATAGTCAATCTCTCTCAGAACAAATGATCTCAGGATCAGAACAAAGGAATAGCAAACCCCCAGCTGCACCAAAATATAATTTTTAACCTAAAATAGACATGACAAGAACCTAAAGTTTACAACTCTTTTGGCAAGTTTGTGAAAAAAATAATTTCTCTAATATACTGCTATTGGATGTAAAATAGTGAGATCCTATAGAGGCAACTTGAGAATGATTATTAAAATGAAAATACACTTGCTGTTGATTTATCAGTCTCTACTTCTGAGAATTCATTCTGCTAATTTACCTGCATGTATACAGCATGAGATATGTAAATGGTAATTCATTACAATTTCTTTTTTGTGATAGCAATAGACTAAGAAAACAACAAAAAACATCGTCAGTAGGGACATACTATGTAACTATTGTCCTGTTCATAAGTATCTTCTTTCTGTTTTCACTTTTTGCTCAACATAATATGCCCCAGTCTTGTTCTAGAAGGGAAATGACATAAACTGGCCTGTGAATATTTGGAATTCTGGGAGTAAGACCCAGATAGAGTCATAAAAGTTTGTCTGGAAAATATCAGAACAGAACTCGCACCACCTCCCTGCTCTCAAGAGAATCTGGCACAGCACGATCACCAAGTCAGAGGGAGGGAAGTAAACCTGAGTCAGCTCCCAGGCAGTACTTAGTGTTCAAGGGAGGTATCACTCTAAGGAAAAGGATTGAGGTCATGGAATTAAGAGAAGAAACAGATGGAAGAATCATTTGAACCATATCCAGGTCTTTTGAAAATGATAAGACAGAAGAGAAAGAGAAAATTGCTTCAGACAGTTTTGCTGAGAAATTTGCCTCAGATAAATTTTAGAGTAAGGTCAGAGACCTAAGATAAGAAAATCTCTAGGCAGAGGTGGTTAAAAAAAGAAAAAGAAAAGAGCAAATACATTCTTCCTTCCTATCTTCAACATGCCAGAATAGCTTTACTAAGATGCTGCCTGATCATTTCTCTCCAGACACTTTTGCCAATGATCTTAACACTTTATAAGAACATTTCTGAACTTGATTCATTAATGATGAGAAATCTCTTCACCGATTAGACGACCAGGCTACAGTCTCACCTGCCAGGCAGTGCAGCTGCAGATCTTGGCTGACTGTCATGTAAAGTGAGCAAGAGACTAACACAAAATGAGTGCTTTTATAAATTGCAAGTTGATCTTCTGCTGATTGATATTCCTGGGTTGAATTACTAACATAGATTTGGGGAAGAAAAAAGAGGGAAAGGCATTAATTATATTTTTGTATGTGTCAGGCAAGATGTCAGTATGTTACTTGTGCTTTCTCTTAATAGTCTCATAAATGTTAAAAGTTAAGCATTATTATCCTTCATTTTGCAGATGAGAAAGTTGGGACTTAGTAAAGTTTTTAGACTTATGTATGATCACATAGAGGCAGAGATCAAATATGAATGTGAAATGGTCCAATTTTAAAGTTCCCGTTTCTTCTTTTAATAGATGTATTTTTTATTGTACTTTAGGTTCTGGGGTACATGTGCAGATCATGCAGGACTGTTGCATAGGAATATACATGGTAATGTAGTTTGCTACCACCCCCCACCTAAACACATACTACTGTTTCTATTTCAAATGTCAGAAACTTGGGTTTTACCCTATGCAAAACCTAACAGGTTAGTCTGCCACAGATGCTAGCAGAACACATGAGACTCCTGGGTCAGAGACAAATGTCAGTTTATTACTTACAAAATAGCAATAGGTAAAATGTATCATTTTTCTTATATCACTTCCTCAGGCTCCAAATACCATAGGTGACAAGAAAAAGGGCAGATGATACCTGCACATGCCATGGGCTCTGTTACAGGAGAAGAATGTCACATTTAAGGAATTTTACTGTTTTATAATAGTCAATGAGTGTAATTGCCTTTTGCCCTAGAGAAACACATTTTTTTTCCCTGTAAACAGTAAAACAGACCATCTCTGTCTTCCAAGATTGTTCACTATAAAAATACCTTTGAAAAGATGATCTAGAACAAAGACCATCAGTGTTTCTATTGACAAGAGGTACAGAAATAAAAGAGACCTGTGGAGAATGGTCTCTCAATACCAAGCCAATAATTGTATTATACTATTGTTTAGCATAGACTTTATAACAATTTATAATACCTTCTAACCAATATTTGTGCCCTTCTTTCCAAAATGGTGGTGGAGAAGCAAACTTGCTTCACTCCCCACAGCAGACAACCAAAAACAAATACATATCACCAAGATTATTACCAATACTATCCCCAACTCAAATATAAGAATGAGTAAGTTCCTGGGGACACACAGAGGTGAACAAATTCAAAAATGAAGAAATCATATCCAGTGTCTTTTCAGACTACATAAAATAAAACTACTAATCATTAATAAGGGGACCTTATAAACGAGAAAAACAGTTGGAAATGAAACAACGTGCTCCCGAATAACCTATAGATCAATGAAGAATTTAAGAAGGAAATTTTAAAATATTGAAACAAATGAAAATCAAAATACAACATACCAAAATTTAAGAGATAAAGCAAAATCAATATTGAGTGAAATCTGTAACAATAAATGCCTACATCACAAAGTTTAAATATTTCAAATAAACAACCTCATGATGCACCTCAAGGAACCAAATTAGAACAAAGCAAGAAATAATAAAGATCAGAATAAAAATAAATGAAATTGGCCGTGTGCAGTGGCTCACATCTGTAATCCCAGCACTTTGGGAGGCCGAGGTGGGTGTATCATGAGGTCAAGAGATCGAGACCACCCTGGTCAACATGGTGAAACCCCATTTCTACTAAAAATACAAAAAATTAGCTAGGCACAGTGGCATGTGCCTGTAATCCCAGCTACTTGGGAGGCTGAGGCAGGAGAATTGCCTGAACCCAGGAGGCAGAGGTTGCGGTGAGCCGAGATCACACCATTGCACTCCAGCTAGGTAACAAGAGCGAAACTCAGTCTCAAAAAAAAAAGAAAAGAAAAAAGAAATTGAGATTATAAAAACAATATAGAAGATCGACACAACAAAGGGGTTTTTATTTTGGATGGTAAAGATAAACAAAATTGACAAACTTTTTGTTACACTAAGAAAAAATAAACCCAGAAGACCCAAATAAAGAAAATCACAAACAAGAAAGAAAACCTAACAACCACAGGAATAGAAAGAATCATGAGATACTATTACCAACAATTTTACAACAATAAATTATAATTGCTTTGTTCTATGTTTCTATCTCAGGATTTTAGAACATATATTGTATAGTTGTTTGAACTCTTTATGTAAAATTAACTACTTATATGTAGTGTAAATGTTTTCCCATTTTATGTATTGTTTTTATTTAATTGTATATCATTGAAGAGCATAGAATTTTTTGAAATGTAAAACAGTCTATCAACAGTTTTTTCATGATTACTTCTATTTCAGAATAAGCAAGTTATCACATAGGTTGATAAATATCAAATTGTAATTTCAGCTATTTTTCATAAAATTTACATTTATATTAAGTAACTTCTATATCAATCTGGAGTTTCTCATTCCTGTGAGAATAAAGGCATCATTCTTTTCAGCTTCCTTCTCAAATTGTCTCTCCTGTAGCAATAACATGCCTGGTGCCTTGAATCTTTCTTTGTGTAAGTCAGTGTTACCATGTAATTTGCTATAAGCTTAAACATTTGAAATAAAAACTTCAGTCATAAATTATCAATGAAAGTAGAGTGTGATCATATTTCATCTCAGTTTGAGATATTGTACTTCTATTAATTTAGAAAATTCTTATTTACATTTTAAAGTCCCGTATTGTTAATTGTGGGTTCTGAACAATAGCTAAATTGGAGTGATGTTGGGGAAAAGACTGAAGTCTTAGCAATTGATTTCTTGGATTTAGCATGAGAACTAAACTCTATTTTTTTTTTGGCCAAATTTTTAAGGGGGTCTGACGAGTCATGCCCTACAAACCATAAATTCTCATCAGAATGGTTTTATTTAACCTTGAATATCATGAATTACTTTCCAGTCTGGCTTTGGTATAACAAGAAAAAAAAATCAAAATATTTTACCCCAAAACATGTTTCTCTGCCATATCTTGAAATGGCCCTGCAAAGCTGAGCTTTGTGGGGGAAAATCCACATCTGTAAAGACTCTTTATTCACAGAGACTTTTTTCTTCCTGGCCCTCCCAATCCTGAAAAGATTAACTAAGATATTAAGTCTAGCACCTTTTAAAGACCTAAATAGGAGGCCAGGAGTGGTGGCTCACTCCTGTAATCCCAGCACTTTGGGAGGCTGAGGTGGGTGGATCATGAGGTCAGGAGTTTGAGACCGGCTGGCCAACATGGTGAAACCTTGTGTCTACTAAAAATAGAAAAATTAACTGGGTGTGGTGGTGTGCTGCTATAATCTCAGCTACTCAGGAGGCTGAGGCAGGAGAATTGTTTGACAAAGCAAGACTCTCTCTCAAAAAAAAAAAAAAAAAAAGGACCTAAATAGGAAACATTTGTCATCTATTATCTCTAAGGGCAGCCACTATAAGACTCCAAAAGGACCTTGGTCTCTTGGTCTCCACAATGTTTTATTTTAATCTGAACTTTACCTCTTTTTGTTTTTTTGTTTTTGAGAGAGAGTCTCACTCTGTCACCCAGGCTGGAGTACAGTGGCATGATCTTGGCTTACTACAACCTCCACCTTCTGGGTTCAAGCAATTCTCCTGTCTCGGCCCTCCAAGTAGCTGGGTCTACAGGTGTAAGCCACCATACATGGCTAGTTTTTGTATTTTAGGTAGAGACAGGTTTCACCATGTCGGTCAGGCTGGTCTCAAACTCCTGACTTCAGGTGATCTGTCAGTTTCGGCCTGCCAAAGTGCTGGGATTACAGGCATGAGACACTGTGCCTGGCCTGAACATTTCCTATTGATCCCAGGTCTTCAGACAAACCCAACCAATTGTCAACCAGAAAATGTTTAAATTTACTTATAGCCTGGAAGCCCCTGCTTTGTGTTGTCCCACCTTTCTAAACCAAACCAATCTATTTCTTAAATGTATTTTATTGATGCCTCGTGTCTCATAAAATATATAAAACCAACCACCTCAGGCACATGTTCTTAGAAAGTCCTGAAGACTGTGTCATGGGCCATGGTCACTCATATTTGGCTCAGAATTAATCTCTAAAAATATTTTACAGAGTTTGACTCTTTTAGTCAACAAGCACAAAAAACTTTGAAGGCATTTTGACATCTTCATATAAAAATATAGTGTATTTTAAAATTCACATCCTTTATCATCAAGAATTTTGTGAGTATGCCTATAAAGTCTCCATAGGTAGAATCAATACTGGATAGGGTAGACCTCTTTAATTCATGATGAAACACTTTCTTACTAGCAATGGTTATAATTATTTTTAACCATTTATAAACATCTGAATTTTGCTGATATTCAAAGCTAAACTTGAGGTTTTTATAGCAAATCTTAAATGTCTTGCTACAGTTCAGATGTACTGTTGCCTGTATTTCCATTTGCTACAGTATCAGAAATGCAAAAATGCAGTTACTTATAGAGTTGGCATTGAAACGAGAATTAATTATTCCAATCATATTGGCATTAATTTAGGCAATTGTCAATAAATTAAAAAGATGGGGAAAATGAGTGGCAGTCTGATATTCTGGATACTGTAGAGACTGACCTGAGTCAATTATTTGGAAATTTGTTATAGCTATATTAAAAATAACCCAAAAAATTGCAATAAAACACTTAAACTGTGCATAAAAAGGCACATTGAATTTTTCTATGTCCATGGTTTTAGCTATATATCCAGAACATTATATTTTATTATTTAAAATAGTCTTGCAAGTGTTAATGCTATAATTTCTGAATATGTAAAGTTTCAGGATATCATATTTTAATCACAGATATATGATTAACTAAATTATTTTATTCTACATAATTTGAGTCTCAATATATTAAGACTATAAAAGTAATGATTTTATCAGATTAAAGTTAGAAGAACTGGGACTCTAGGAGACACAGGCTTTAACTAAACACAAAATCACTATGAACACCTTGGCTCAAATGACTACTCAGTCAGTTGGGACAAAGAGCAGTCAAATTAATTTTGTTCAAGTTTACTAGAACCTTTTTATTAAAAAAAAAAAAAGATTAGTCAGATTAATTGACCATGTGATGAAAAAGAGTCTACTGTGTGAATAAAATTGCTTTTGAAAATCTGTTTTACAGATAAAGTAAAATTTACTCATTCAATATAATAGAATGAATAAGCATTTGTTCATTTATTTAATAACAAATATTTGCGATGTTTCAGAGAATTTCTATCTCCAATTGGTATGAGATAGAGTCACTTAAAGGACATGTATATTAATGTGCAAAATATAACCACGCTTACAGGATGATGCAGGATGTGATCTATTGTTTCAAATTAGTCTACTCATGAATACATTACAAACAATTTCATTAGAAGGACTCTTGAGAACCTGGATTTTTAGACTGATTACTTTAATAGTCTTGCAAATACTATAAAGTTGTTACAATGCTTCATGGAACTTGAACTGTAAGAACTGAACTAAACTCATCCTGAGTCAGACAATGTAATTAAATCATAAAAGACCCTGCCAGTGCACTGCCTACCACGTCAGGATCAGACAGGATGTCATAGGAAAGATTAATTTAAACTAAATACAAAAAGTATGTAGATGAAAAAAACTATTATAGGGAGATTTAGATAAAATTTTATGCTACAGCTTAGATGATAAAATCATGGTGAATCAGGTGTTTCGTCTATGAGAAGAGATGAATAGAATAATAACTTGAACTCTTCAAAGGTTAGGGGAAGAAGTTTCCCCAGGACAAGAACCCTCATAGCAAATGCATGAAGACAGAGACCCAAGACCAATTTCCTTCTTTGATCTCACACGGCACTTACACGATTTCAAAAATTTCAGGTATTCTATATATCTGCACAGATGGAAGTCCTCAGAGGACTAAAAGATTTTAAAAATGAGTATCAGAAGTGACTAAAAACAACTCCAATGCTTTTATATATATAAATATATATATATACACACACACACACACACCATAGTTTATGCAAGATCTGGAGAGGTGACTCTTCTCCCCCTTCTGATTTTAGAAAATGCATAACTTAATTATCCAGCAGTATTGTTGGTTGCTCTCCAGATCATTTTTAAGAGAATACTGATATGCTAATATTTTATATCTGTGGAAAACTGTTGTTTCCCAACATTTTTCTATCTTTATATTAAAATGATTGTATCTGAACATGTGACTGCCCAGCTAGAAACAGTATTTCCCAACCCTCCTTGCACCTAAGTTTGCTAATATGACTAAATTCAGAACAATGGAATGTTGAGCTTAATGGTAACTTGCTCCTTACTTAACTAAAATGAAATTGACGCCATTCATTTGGTGCCTTTCTCTTCTTTCGTGGGTGGGTGGTGACCCAGCTTTAACAAAGACACACACGTTACCTTTCAGGGTGGAGAAACACGGAGGGAGGACTGGGCCTTAACACCTTCTACAGCACATCTGCTTCACCAGCTCTGGCTGGCTGGACTATTAACTGAAAAAAAAAATCCAGTTTTATAGTACTTGAACAATAATATTTGAGTTGCAAAAGCAACTTAGCCTTTGTTCTAAGGAATACAACCATCCTCATCCTGTATCAAGTCTGTGAAATTCTTAAAGAACCGTGATTCATTTACCTGGTCCAAGGCCTGGTTGATAGTAGCTTTCAAAAACTACACATAGGTACTGAATAGGTAAGAATCCTCTGAAATGTTACTCAGTTTGTGTGTGTGTGTGTGTGTGTGTGTGTGTGTGTGTGTGTGTGTTTTCAAGTCTACCTTGGTATCACATCAAAGAAAAAAAGGATTTTAACATACAATTTGAGGGTGGTAATCATTTTGCTCCTTTCCAGGCTAAATGCCAATTCTTTTAACCTTTTCTTATAAGACTTACTTTTCAGCCCTTTCATCATTATGTTGCTGTCACTTTCTCCGGATGCTGTTTAATTTCTCAACATTTCTTTAAAATGTAATGATCAAATATGCACGTATACTGTGTAAGAAGTGTTTAAGTAATGCAAATTAAGATGGAAGGATTATGTTCCAACCCCTATATGTAATACTCAGGCATATTTAACTTAATAGCCTGGTTAATATAGTTAGCTGTTAGCCCCAGAACTACAGTAATAGCTGTATTTACCTCATGATTTATAAAAATGCTGTACTCTAGTTATTTTGTTGCTACTATAAATTACCACCTTTATTATTAATACTTATTTGTTGATATTTCTACTCCTTTTGAGTCCCATTATGTTTTTATGGGACTAAAATATTTTTATTATTGTTTACAAATAAAATTATTGAATTTTGATCCAGTTAATTATATCATCAATAAAAAGTATCAAATAAAATTGAAAAGAATTCTGTGAACTCTTACCTGAATTGTCACTCAGGTTGGTCTAGAATCACTGATAATGACTGATACCTGATCTTGCTAAGTGTCAACATGTAAATTACTTCAGGGATTAAATTAACCTCATATAGTAAAACTTTCTTTAATCAAATTGCGGTTTTTTTTCACCTAATAAAATGTCTAGGAAGGAAATAAGGCAATAAATCAAGATTGGAGAATCCCCTTCACAAGGCCAGACTCCCATTTGTTTTGTTTTCCTTTGTCATCCTTAGTGTGAATCTGTCAACCTAACGGTTGTTAGAGAGCTGCAGGAACACAGAAAGGGGTAAAAGGGATATATCAGTGTGACTACCCATTTTAATCTAGATAATGGAGATTTTTCCCATAAGCCCTACTCAGTAGATGTCTGCTTATATTTCATTGGCCAGAATCATACCACATGGCTACCCATCACTAAAAAGGAATCCAAGAAGGCAAATACTTGAACTAGGCATAGGGCCACCTAAAACAAATTTGGAATATGTTATTGAAAAAAAGGGAGACATTAACTGTGAATGGACAGTTTACCATATCTGCTATGTCTTAGGCTGGCAGAGTCCAGATTATAATTCCTACATTATGAACAAGTATTTGCCAATGGAGAGAAAAAATGAAATCAATAATTATCTGTTCTTTCTCATTATTTGGCATATGTTTTCACTAATCACACTGTAACACTGTTCTAGGTTATAGTATGATAAATGTTTGCTGATGTATTTAATATTTACATAGAGCTATAAATTCTGAAATTCCTGGTTTTATTCCTTATGAAAAAAGACAATATTTTCCCTTAACTAACCCTTGGGGATAGGAGGAGCTTGCTGCCAAGGAACATTGAAAAACACTAATGATTTTAAACTGTTTAGACCTCCACTCCAAAAGAAATTTTTTTCAATGCCCCCATCCCTCTCCTCAGTAGAAAATTGTTAAGAAGATGATGGAGGTAGATTTGTTGAGTTTTTGGTCAGTTGTGTCTCTTTAGATAGGCTAGAACTGACTATTTTGATGCCGAGCACTTTCAGCTTGTGAGACCATTCAGAGATTGCATATATACGAGAGAGAGAGAGAGAGAGAGAGAGAGCAAGAACAACAATAACAACAGATGGGTACCACACAGGAATCCTTGAAGAAAGAACAATATAATTTTATGGTATTTTCTATCTTTTGATGTGGCTATTCAAAGTGCTCTGTAATCTAGTGGATTAAGAAGCAATTTCAATACCTGCTGCATAGTTTTGATTCAGCAGTCCTTTGACAATTTAATAACACTTAAGAAGCGGCCAGGCATGGTGGCTCATGCCTATAATCCCAGCACTTTGGGAGGCCAAGGCGGGTGGATCATGAGCTCAAGAGATCGATACCATCCTGGTCAACAAGGTGAAACCCCATCTCTACTAAAAATACAAAAATTAGCTGGGCATGGTGACATGCGCCTGTAGTCCCAGCTACTTAGGAGGCTGAGGCAGGAGAATTGCTTGAACCCAGGAGGCGAAGGTTGCGGTGAGCTGAGATCGTGCCATTGCACTCCAGTCTGGGTAACAACAGTGAAACTCCATCTCAAAAAAAAAAAAAAAAGAAGCGTAAGAACATTCTGGCTATACAGAAAGTATAGCAGGAAAAAGTCCTTGCTTTGAGATTAGACATGCCTGGGACTAAATTCTCTATTTCTTATTATTAGATGACAGTCATTAAATCACTCAGACCCTGCTTCCTTTTCTGGGAACTGGGGTTTTGATATTCCTTACAGTAATTACAATGGCCCTTCTCCAATATTTTCAAAACGCACACTCTACCAGAATGATTTATTGGAGCTAGGATTTATCAGCAATTATTTCCAACTTTAGCAAAACTTTACTGCAAAGAATGTAGTAAAAGGCTTCCTTAACACACTTTGCACCTCTGAAAATTGACAATCTTTAGGAACATAAAAGCTATTATTTTCCATCATGCTCTTCTCTAGAATTATAGATCTATAGGTACATAGCGGCTTTTGTCATTTTTGAAAGTGTATTGAACGTTTTGCTAAATATGGTGTATTAAATGTTGAAATGCTGACTGCTAAAAAGATACAAATTGTAGTTGCACCTACTCATTGTACTTTCATTGTAAACTCGTTACCTCACTGATCTGTTTCTGTCTTCTATTTTGCCCCTTTGTTTACCGTGTACTTTCAGCTCTTAACTGCCTCTGATTTTATTACATAAGCTTGTACATTACAATGTTTACAAAGTTTAATGATTAAGATAAGTTAATTCAAAATTCTGCAAAGCTTCTATTGTAAAAATGGCATCCTTTATTCACATTATTTAGTGGATATTTTTTATGGTTTTTAGTTCGTATTTCAGCACAAAAATGTTGATGCCGTTGTTAAATATATAACTGCCAAACAGTGTTCCTCAGTTTGTATGAATCATACATAGTTTTGCACTCAGTTATTTAATATATTTAGTATAGTTATTTAATATACACCTCTACTGAAACCCTAGGATGTACCTTATATACATATTTCTTTCATGTTTCATTGATATATAATTGATATATGTGTGTTTGGGATATATGTAGTAACTTGATACATTCATATGTGTGCAATGATCAATTCATAGTAATTAGGATATTGATCACCTTAAATATTTATCTTTTCTTTATGCTAGGAACATTCAAATTGTTCTTTAATAGCTATTTTTAAATGTAGAATAGATGTTATTAACTAGAGTCACCCTACTCATCTATCAAATACCAGGTCTTGTATTTTTTACATAACTGTATATTTGTCCTCATTAATCAACTTCTATTTATCCCCTCACCTACTCTTCCTGGTCTCTGGTAACCAAAATCTGCTCTCTATCTTCATGAGATCCACTCTTCTGGCCAAAGATTAAATGAGAACATGCTATGTTTGGCTATGGTCATTTAGCATAAGTAACCTCCAGTTCCATCTATGTTCCTGTAAATGACAGAATTTATTCTTTAGTGGCTGAGTAATAGTCTATTCTCTCTCTCTCTCTCTCTCTCTCTCTCTCTCTCTCTCTCTCTCTCTCTCTCTCTCTCTCTGTGTGTGTGTGTGTGTGTGTGTGTGTGTATCACATTTGCTTTATCCATTTATCCATCGGTGGGCATTTGGCTGATTCCCTAGCCTGGCTATTGTGAATAGGGCTGTCATAAACAGAGGAGTGCAGATATCTCTTTGATGTTATTGATTTCCCTTTTGGTGGCATACCCTGTAGTGGAATTGCTGGATCATGTGGTAGTCCTGTTTTAGGTTTTGTAAGGAAATTCCATACTGTTTTCCATCGTGGCTGTACTTACATTTCTACCAATAGTGTAATGGGGGTGCTCCTTTCTCAACAATCTTGCCAGCATTTGCTATTCCCTTTCTGATAAAAGCCATTCTAACTGGAGTGAGCTATTTCATGTTGTGATTTTAATTTGTATTTCTCTAATGATTAGTAATGTTGAACATATTATTATATACCTATGAGCCACTTGTATGTCTTTTTTTAGAAATATCTTTTTAAATCTTTTGCTCATTTAAAAATCAGATTTTTTCTTGGCTACTTAGTTGTTTGTGCTTCTTATACAAGCTCATTTTAAATTTCTTGCCAGATGGATATATATACAAATATTTTTCTCCCATTCTGTGGCTTGTCTCTTCATTCTGTTGATTGTTTCCTTTTCTGTCCAGAGGCTTTTTCACTTGATGCAATTCCATTTTTTAATTTTTGCATTTGTTGCCTATGCTTTTGTGGTCTTACACAAAAAAACATCTTTGCACAGACCAAAGTTTTGATACATCTCCCCGAAGTTTTCTTCAAGTAGTTATATAGTTTCAGGTGTCAAATTTAAATCTCTAATCAATTTTAATTTGATTTTTGCATTTGGTGAGAGATAGGTGTCTATTTTCATATTTTCTACAGATGATTAGACAGGTTTCTCAGCATTTATTGAAGAGACTTTCCTTTCTCCATTTATTCTTGGTGCCTTTATAAAAAATGAATTGACTGTAAATGTGTGGATTTATATGGGTTCTCTATTTTATTCCATTGATCTGTGGATCTGTTTTAATATCAGTATCATGCTGATTTGGTTACTATAGCTTTGTAGGGTGCTTTGAGGTCAGGTAATACAGTACTTTGTTCTTTTTGCTCAGGACTGGTTTGACTACTTGGGATATTTTGTGGTTCCTATAAATTAAAAAAAATTTCTGTTTCTGTAAAGAATGTCATTGGCATTTTGACAGGAATTGCATTGCATCTGTAACTAGCTTTGGATATTCCTGTGATTTTAACAGTGTTAATTATTCCAATCCATAAGCATGCACTACATTCTTTTCTCCTGTGTCCTCTTCAATTTTTTTCATATATCTTTCATACTTTTTCTTGTACAGATCTTTCACAGCTTTGGTCAAACTGATTCTATGTATTACATACTCCTTTTAACTACTGAAAATGAGATTGCTTTCTTGATTTCTTTTTCAGGTTATGAATCTGAAAAAGTGTAAAAATGCTACTAATTTTCCTATGTTAATTCTGTATCCTGCAATTTTACTGAATTTGTTCATCAGTATTACACTGGTTTTCTCATGGAGTATTTATATTTTTTAAAATATAATGTCATCTGCATACAAGCCTAATTTGACTTCTTTCTTTCTAATTTGTATACCTTTTGTTTCTCTTGCCTAATTGCTTTGGCCAGGACTTTCAGTATTACACTGAATAAAAGTGATAAAAATTGCACCATTGTTTTATAGGAAAGGAGTTCAATATTACTCACTCAGTAGGATGTAGGCTGTTTCTTCTGTACCAGGTTCTTGAAGGTTTATATCATAAAGAGATGTTACATTTTATTAGAGGCCTTTTCTAAATCTATTGAAATGATAATATATTTCTTTCTTGGTTCTGTTACTGTGATGTATCACATTCAATGAGTTGCATATATTGAACCGTCCTTGCCTCCCTGAGATGAATTTCACTTGATTATGGTGAATCACCTTTTTAATGTATTGTTGAATTCATTTTGCCAATATTTTCATTGAAGACTTTTGCATCTATGTTCACCAGTAACATTGACCTGTAGTTCTCATTTATTGTGCCCTTGTCTGGTTTTGATATCAGGGTGATATTGGCCTCATGGAGTGAGTTTGAAAGTATTCTCTCCTCTTCAATTTTTTTTGAAGAGTTTGATTAATATTAGTATTAGTTCTTTAAGTGTTTAATATGATTCAACAGTAAAGATATCAGGTCCTGGGCTCCTCTTTGATGGGAGACATTTTATTAAGGCTTCAACGTCATTACTAATTATTGTTTTGTTGAGGTTTTCTGTTTCTGTATGGTTCAATCCTGATAGGTTGTGTGTGTCCAGGAATTTATGCATTTCTTTTAGGTGTTCCAATTTGCTAATGCATCATTGTTCATAATAGTCTGTATTTTTTTTATGTCTTGTTTATGTCTCTGATTTTGAGTCTTCTTCCTTTGTTAAACTAAAGGTTTGCCAATTTTGTTTATCTTCACAAACTAAAAACTTTTTGTTGTGTTGATCTGTATCTTTTTGTAATCTCAATTTTATTTTTGCTTTTTATTATCTCTTGATTTCTACAAATTTTGAGGGGTTTTCTTTTTGCTTTTGTAGTTTGGTGAGGTATATCATTCAGTTGTTGATTGTAAGTATTTTAACTTTTGTAACGTAGGCATTTATTGTTTTAGACTTCCTTCTTAATATTACTTTTACTTTATCTCATAGATTTTGGTATGTTGTATTTCAATTTTTATTTGTTTTAATAAGTGTTTTAATTTTCTTTTCTTCATTGATATAATTTGGCTGTATATTAATATTTATGTGTTTGTATAGTTTGCGAATTTCAACTTCTTGCTTTCTGGATTTATTCCACTGTGGTCAGAAAAGACACTTTATATGATTTCTACTTTTAAAAAATTTATTGAGACTTATCTTATGGCCTAATGTACAGTCTACCCTTGAAATGTTTAATGTGGCAATTCAAAGAATATGTTTTCTGCAGCAATTGGGTAAAATGTTCTATAAATGTCAGGTAGGCCTATTTGGTCTAGTATATTGTTTAATTCTGATGTTTCTTTGCTGATTTTCTGACTGAATGATCTGCCCATTACTGAGAGTAGAGTGAAGTTCCTTGCTATTACTGTAGTGCAACCTCTTTCTTCTTTAGATCAATTAATGTTTACTTTATATACATGGGAACTCTAGTATTATGTGCATAGATATTTATAACTGCTACATCCTCTTGCTGAAGTGACCTGTTTATCATTATATAGCTATTTATTTTTTTAATGGTCTTTGATTTTTAGTCAATTTTATCTTATATAAGTATAGCAACTCCTACTCTTTTCTGATTTCTGCTTGCATCAGATACCTTTTTGCATCCCTTGACTTTCTGTCTATGTGTGACTTTAAAGTGAGATAGGTTTCTTATAGGCAGCATGTAGTTGAATCTTGCTTATCCATTTAGCCACTTTTTGTTTAGTTGGATATTTGAGCCCATTTACATTCAGAGTTATTGATACATAAGAACTTAGTACTGCCATTTTGTTGCTTGTTTTCTTATCATTCTGTAAATTCTCTTTCTTTCTTCCTTTCTTACCATCTTCATTTGTGCTTAGGTGATTTTTCTTGTTAGTATATTTTATTTTGTTGCTTTTTGTTTTTTTTTTTTTTGTTATTTTTACCATAAAGCTTACAAAAAACATTTTATAGTTATAACAAGTTATTTCAAGGAGATGACAACTTATTTTTGATCACAAAAAATAGAAACAAAGAAAAAAATTAAAAATAAAACAGTAAATTTTAGTTTTATACCCTAACATTTTTATCAATTGACATATTTTTATATTAATATTTTTAATAGGCTTCTGTAACTATTATTTTTTATAGATTTATCTTTTAGGCTTTATGCTAGAGTCATGAGTACCTTGCCCATCACAATTACAATATTGGAACATTCTCACATTATCTTTTACTTAATTTTAGCAGAGTTTTATATCTTCAAATGTATTCGCTTAGCATATTATTTTTTTTCTTTTAGATTGAAGAGGCCGGGCGCGGTGGCTCAAGCCTGTAATCCCAGCACTTTGGGAGGCCGAGGCGGGTGGATCACGAGGTCAACAGATGGAGACCATCCTGGTCAACATGGTGAAACCCCGTCTCTACTAAAAATACAAAAAAATTAGCTGGGCATGGTGGCACGTGCCTGTAATCCCAGCTACTCAGGAGGCTGAAGCAGGAGAATTGCCTGAACCCAGGAGGCGGAGGTTGTGGTGAGCCGAGATCGCGCCATTGCACTCCAGCCTGGGTAACAAGAGCGAAACTTCGTCTCAAAAAAAAAAAAAAAAAAAATAGATTGAAGAAATACCTTTATCATTTCTTGTAAGACAGGTCTGGTGGTGGTGAATTCACTCAACATTTCTTTGTCTGGAAAATACTTTACCTGTCCTTTAAGAATAGCTTTGTTGGATACAGAATTCTTGAATGGTATTTTTTTCTTTTGGCACTTTGAAAATATCATCCTACTTTCTCCTGTATGGTTTCCCTTGAGATATCTGTTGCCAGAATAATTGGAGCTCATTTTTATGTTACGTAGTTCTTTTCTCTTGCTGCTTTCTTAGAATCTTAACTTTGACCTTTGAGTATATGTCTTATGGTAATCTATTTGGGTCAAACCTGTTTGGTATTCTCTGACTTTCCTGTACCTGGATATTTATATCATACCCAAGTTTTAGGAGGGTTTTATTATTTCTTTGAATAAGTTTTCTACCCATGCTCTTCCTCTCCTGTCTCTTAAATGCCAAAAATATTTAGATTTTGTCTTTTGACGTAATTTTCTCTATTTTTTAGTTGTTCTTTTTCATTTTTCTTTTTTCTCTTTGACAGTATTTTCAAGCTCACTTTTTCTGTTTTCAAACTCACTTTTTCTTTTCTCTGCTTGAACTAGCTGATGAGAGACTGACAAATTTTTCAGTTCAGCGAGTGTATTTATCAGTCTCGAAATTTCTGTTTAGTTTTTTAATTATTATTTCAATTTGTTAAATAGCTTTGGTAAATTTTTGAATTGCTTTTTTGTGTTATCTTGGATATCACTTCATTCCTTAAAACTGTTATTCTGAATTCTTGTACAGAAGCTTACATATCACTGTCTCTTAGAGTCAGTCACTGGTTCCTGGTTTTATCCATTTGGGGAGGCCTTGGTTCCCTAATGTTGTTTCTTGTGGATATACATCTATGTATTTGTATGGAAGGATTAGTTATTGACTGCAGTCTTCTCTCTGACTTTTTTATTCTTTTACTGATTATGTTTGCTTTGTAATTTACCTGTTAAACTTTTTTTTCTTTCCTGCTAGAGAACTGCTTCTTTTTGGCACCAGACAGCACCTAAGCCCAGGTTTGCCTCCATTGCTGCCTGTCCAGAATGAAGGTGGTCACAAAGAGGATAGTCTATTAGTGTGGGAAGGCTGGCTAGGGGGTTGTACTCACAGGACCCGTAGGAAGGACTTTCTATATTGCTCTCCTTTTAAACCATCACTCTGATCTGGTGTCTCCTTTGGCCAAGTTACAGAGTAATTTCTAGATCTTGGAATGATAGTTCCACTTCTCCCTTTTGTTTCTGCTTGTTTTCAGGAATATGTTTCCCTTTGTGATGCTTCCTATGGATTGAGGCAGAGACAGGTCTTCTGCCTTGCAATCTGAGATGGCAAGCAGGCTGATTCTCTACCTCCATCTCAGATTTTCCAGTGAAGAAATTATGGGTCAGGAGTAAATTCTCTGTTTGCTTGGTGCTGGACAGATTGGAAGGAGATCCATCCTGGATGTGAAATCTGATTCTCTTACTATTTGTTCAGAGTATTTTCATTTCTTTGTGACTCCAGGAACTAACTAATCCTCATAGGTGAGTTCTAAAATATCACTGGTGATAATATTGGTATAGTGTATTTTGTTTCTGTTTCCCATGTGGGGGAGTGAGGCCAGCTTGCTTCTATACCCCCATTTGAGAATCAAAAATTCTTTTTGGCTATTTTATAATTTAAAACATGTTTTAAAAAATTAACAACCCTTGCAATATTTTCTTAACTTATGTAAAATAACAGAGCCCCAGAATTAAAACCTATGATCTTCCCAGTGATATATGGAAGGACTAACTCAAATTTTATCCGAAGACTAAGGAATGAGGTTCTATCATGATTATTTCTAGCCATACTGGAAAGCCATAATGGCTCACATAATTTGGAAAACGTGGCTGTCTAGCCTGTCTCTGAAGACAGCAACAATGCTATACTCCTGATGTGCCCTCAGGTTGCCTGTATTAGTTTTCTCAGGCTGCCATAACTGAATACAATAGCCTTTCTGGCTTAAATAACATACTATTTTTTCCCTCAGAGTGAAAAAATTCCAAGATCAAGCTGTTGACAGATTTGGCATCTTGAAGCTTCTCTTCTTGGCTTGCACGTGGCTACCTGCTGGCCCATGCCCTCTCATGGCTTTTGTTCTGTGTGCCCACATCTCCAGCATCTCTTCCTCTTTTTATAGGGGTACCAGTCAAATTGAACGAGGGCCTTATCCTTATAACCTAAATTATCTCTTTAAAAGTTCTGTTTCTAACAATAGCCACATTGTGGGGTAGGGATTCAACATATGAATTAGAAGCAACACAGTTTAGTTCATGACAATGTCTGTGCCAGCCATAGTATATGGAAATATGTCTCCTTTGTAGTTCCCAACTCTAACACCTCAATATAGCTTCACTGATGAAGGATCAAAAATTTATATCTCCACAGTAGCTATTAATGCATATTGAATGGAAGGGGTATACAGTGATGGTGCAAGTCCCTTGTACGTACAAAACTAGAAAAACCTCTTTTCCAATTAAGGTTTCAACAGATAATTTTATTCTGAATTATTATAAAAACCTACTTTATTTTTAGCCACAGTAAGAAACATCAGTCAGGCACAGGACACATTTGCATGCAGCAAATGTGTTTGGATGCCACTGCTATGTGCTGGCTACAGCAGACACAGTCATAATTAAATGACATTCAATTCATGTATTCAAGACCCTTACATTCTAATAGCTCTTAAATATCTATTAATATTTTTAAAGAGAAGAGAAAAGGTAATTTTTAAAATTTGAATAACGAGACTAAGGGGATAGAGGTGAATAGGGGTTGATCACTAATTGGTGCAAGATTTCTATGGAGAAGGATGAAAGTTCTGTAATTCAATAGTAATGGTTTCACACTTCTCTGAACTAAAACACTGAATTGTACACTTTGAGTGAATCTTACCATATCTAAACTATATTTCAGTAACAGTTATTGAAATGGAGACTAAGGAGATCCCCTATCTTGCCCTTCCCTTCATGGATGGTTTAAGCCCTTCCCAACCACTACTAGAAGAATTTCTGTTTTCTCTGAATTTCATTACAGTAATGGTTGCTGAAGTTTATGAAAATACACTTGAAAAAGTGAGGGTACACTGGGCATTAATTCTGTAGCTATTGGGGGCAATACTGTATAATGATTAACTTAAATTTAAGAATTAGGATGCCACGTGTTCAAATTCTGGCTCTACCATTTGCTGGTTGTTTAACACATGACACGTTATTTAACCTTACACATTTATGCACCAAAATTTTAAGCTAAGTATACGTAGCCTCATTTTACATACAAAGAATCAGGCTTGATCAAGGTCACATGGCAACTGCAAAAAAATGTTGCCAGTGGAAAGAAATAAAATATAGTTGGCAAGAGAGAATACTCTGCAATGAAATAAAATACTACTAAAAATCTTCAAATTTGGGCTCTATGACTTACTCTGTGACTTTTGGCAGGTTACTTAATGTCTTCAGTCCTCTTCTTTCTTACCTATAAGATGGTGTTTGGTCTTCTTTCTTACCTAACAGATGGTTGCTACATAACAAACCATCTCAAAACTTGAAGGCTTAAAATGTGCTATTATATTGTCTCTCCTGGCTCTTCAGGCAGACTGGGCACAGCTGGGCAGTTTTCTTTTGTGGTCTTTCATGCTACTGCAGGTAGATGCTGGCTGGGGCTTCAGTCATATGAAGACTCACCTAGGTTGCATTTCCAAGATGGCTGGCAGCTGCTGGCTATGGCAGGAGAGTCAGCTACAACTGTCAACTGTGGTCAGTCTGTGTGGCTTAGGTTCTTGAGGTATTATGACTGATTTCCAAGAGGGAGCTTCTCAAACAGGAGTGTTCCCAGAGGCCCAGATGGAAGCAACAATGTTACTTATGAACTAACTTTGGAAGTCCCTGAATGTCACTTCTGCTGTATTGTATAACTCATGCAGGTTATTCTGAATAATCCAGATTTAATGGAAGGGGGATTATAAGGGACATGGATGTGCTTTGGTCAAGGAATACGCTGAGGCAGATATACAGGCTTGCATGAATCAGCAAGTTTGGCATGAGGGTACACACCTTCACTTGTTATATAACCTGATTGTGTAAGTTCATATTGACTCTGAGCCACTATCGTCTATAAAATGTGTAACTTCCCTGTTGACGCTGTGCACGACGGGCATGGCTCTTGGGGCTTGGCTTGGCTCAATGTGGCTTTTGTGTAGGTTCTGGTGTCCAGAGAAAGAGAAAGAGTCAAAAAGGAAGGGGCCAGGACACAGCTCAGCTTGCTCATACCCAGAGAGAGAGAGAGTTAATCTGCTGACCCTGAAGGCAGAGGAGAGCCTGCTGAAGAGCCAGAGCAAACAGCCGAGATAAAGGTGGACAGTATAACAAAAGTTGCTCATAAGAGAGCTGGT
Organism: Callithrix jacchus; assembly: GCF_049354715.1. Taxonomy (NCBI): domain Eukaryota; kingdom Metazoa; phylum Chordata; class Mammalia; order Primates; family Cebidae; genus Callithrix; species Callithrix jacchus. The sequence continues at coordinate 81,006,066 of NC_133510.1, read as the reverse complement.
GTGAGAAAGCTGTTAATGAGAGCTGCTGCTGAATAAACTCTTTCACCTGCCTACAGCCCCTCCAGTGTTCTTTCTGCTCATCCACCCACTCCCTTAAGACTTCAGCATGGGTTGGACCAGGACCCCAGGAACTGACAGGACTTAGGTCCCATTTCTTCAGGTAATGATCTGCATGCACGTATCAATGGGGAAGGACTTAGTAGTTACCATTTTGTGATTAATAACCATGGTCTGCCCTTCCACTAACCACTCTTCCCATGTGCAAAACATACTCACCCTCTTCCCAAGAGCCTCAAAATCTCATCACATTATGGCATTGGCTTGAAGTTCAGCATCTCTCAGCCAAATCAGCCCCAATACAATTGAGACTCCTTGGGTGAAATTCCACAATGCAGTTCCACAAATGCAGTTTGACTCAATCTGAAGACATACAAACCAAAAAGTTTTCTTTAGTTATTTGCCTCCCACCCCACACCCACAGTACAAAAATGAGGTAAGCATAGGGTAATGACAAAATAAGTCACATCCAAAAAGAGAAAGGATGAAAAACAGCACAGAATTGTCACTGGTCCACAGCAGTTATTAACACCCTCCAAGGTTGACTTTAGTGACCCACTCGCATGCTTACATGGCACCATAGGCTTTTCTTATCTTTAAAATGATCAAATTCTACACAATTGCTTCTTATCTAACCTGTCCAACAGGTGGCAAGAGTTTGAAGAGCAAAGACTATTTTACCATTGTTCACCTAGTGCCTAGCACTTGACAGATGCTTAACTTGTCTTCTCTCTGTTAATGTATGGTCTCGTTTCTGTCACTTAATTACTTCACTGTTACATTTCCTCATCTGAAAAGTAAAAAGACTCAAGAGCTCTGGCTAGCTCCATGATTCTTGTTGTCACGTCTGCTTTGACATCCTGTGAACTCCAGGACCAAAACTACATTCTTCTCAGTAGCCCCAACTAGTCACCATTTATTCCCAAGAGCTGTATTGTATGATGGGTGCTGACTGAAACATAAAAACTGTGAACAACAGTTCCAAAGAGTGATGGGAAATGAGGCTCAGGTGCACAGCCAGATTGGGCCTAGTAGCCAAGGAGCAGCAAAAGACAATGACACCCAAGTAATGTTTGCATCGCTCCTCAAGCATCTTACAAATTCATCCTGGGGCTAGAGGAAGGGTCTGAGGAACATAATCTAGATACACTGCAGTGCACATCAGCAGATGGCAGAGGCGTATGCTTACACTCACCATTGTCACAATCCTCTAAAGTATCTGAAATTTCTGTACTTGGTCATCCTGTATTAGGATGGAAAACGTGCACACAGCGTCTCCTTTGAATCTCTCTGTGTTTTGATTTCTGGGTGTGTGTGTGTGAACCTTGCCTCTGAGTTCCTCTGCAATGGGTTGCTAAAAGACAAGTGCCTACCTTTGGAGCCATGATTGTCTTTCCAATTCATTTCCTAATTTTTTTTTTTTTTTTTGAGACAGTCTCGCTCTGGTGCACAGTGGCATGATCTTGGCTCACTGCAACCTCTGCCTCCCAGGTTCAAGGAATTCTTCTGCCTCAGCCTGTGAGTAGCTAGGACTACAGGCACACCATCATGCCCGGCTAATTTTTGCATTTTTAGTAGAGACGGGGTTTCACCATATTGGCCAGGCTGGTCTTGAATTCGTGACCTCCAGTGATTGCCCACCTCGGCCTCCAAGAGTGCTGGGATTACAGGCGTGAGCACTGCACCTAGCCGCCTATCTAAAATTTTTTTAATGACCTTTCTCTATGTTTTTATATCACTGTTTCTCTTCCTTTCTTGGAATAATTAACTCCCACAATAGAATCCCTAAGTAGTTCTCTCTTTCATCCCTTTTATTTAATCTTTGTTTATAAACTCCAGGGACATGGTTCTCAAATTTCAACTTGCATCAGAATCACCTGAAAGGTTTACTAAAGTACAGATTGCTGGGCCCCATCCCCAGAGTTTCCAATTCTATAGGTGGGTCTGAGAATTTGCATTTCTAAGTATTCTCAAGTTGCTGCTTGCACAGGGACCACACTTTAAGAACCCAGGGATTTAGTGAGTGTACCAAAACCTAAGTTTAAAAGTATTATTTTTACTTGTGGAACTGAGTTCTTAACCTGTGGGGTCTGCACTAATTCCAGGTATTTGATCCCCAACTTTTGAAAACAAATGAATTTTTAATTATTAGGGATATGTAATAGTTGCACATATTTGTGAGGTACATTTAATATTTTGATACAAACATAAAATGTGTACTAATAAAGTCAGGGTAATTGAGATATGTCACCTCAACCATTTAGCTTTCTTTTTGCTAAAGACATTCTAATTTCACTCTTATTTTGAAATATGTGACCAACTTTTATTATGTATATTCACTCCACTGTGCTTCATAACACTAGGTCTTATTCTACATAATTGTATTTTTGTACCCATGTACCACTTCCTCTTTATTTTTCCACCCCCACTATCTTTCCAAGACGTGGGTAACCATCATTCTACTCTCTATCTTCATTAGTTCAATTTTGGGGGGATCCCACATATTAGTGAGAAAAAGTAATATTTATCTTTGTAAGCCTGGTTTATTTTACTTAACATTATATCCTCCATTTTCATCTATCTCATTATAAATGACAGGATTATGTTCTTTTAATGAATAAATATTTTCTTTATCCATTCATCCACTGGCGAAGATTTAGGTTGATTACATATTTGGGCTATTGCAAATAGTGCTGTAATAAACAAAAATGAGAGTGCAGATACATCTTCAATATACTGATTTCCTTCCTTTTGGATATATACCCACAAGTGGGATTATTGGATCATATGTAGCTCCATTTTCAGCTTTTTGAAGAACTCCATAGTGTTCTTCATTGTGCCTGTTCTATTATATATTCTCACCAATAGTATACAAGGGTTTGCTTTTCTCCACATCCTTGCCAGCATTTGCTACTACCTGTTTGCTGGCTGAAAGCCATTCTAACTGGGATGAGATGATGTATCTCATATACTTTTAATTTGCAATTTTCTGATTAGTAATGTTGAGCATTTTTGTTATATACCTGTTGACCATTTGTAAGTCTTCTTTTGAGAAAAGGCTATTCAGATACTTGGCCTATTTTTAAAATTGGATTTGTTTTGTTGTTTCCTGTTAAGCTGTATATATTTTGGTGATTAATCACTTATCAGATGGGTAGTTTGCAAGTATATTCTTTTTCTGTGGGTTTTCTTTTCACTTTGTTGTTTCCTTTGCTGCACAGAAGCTTTTTAGCACTATGTGATCCCATTTGTCCATTTTTGCTTCGATTGCCAGAGCCAGAATTTTAACTGTCTGTCTGATCCCAAATATCATGAACTTAGTTATTACGCAGATTCCTGTTTAAACTTAGAATGGCTTTGAACTATTAATATGATTTTCAACTATTACATAAGAGAGCAGTTCCAGAAGAATTGCATCATACGTGAGACTTTCACCAAGTGCTATAAAAAAACAGTATTGAAATATACTAATATTTGACATTTTAACTATTTTCATTCTTTCCTCGATTTTTGTCTATTCTTAGCCAACAGGCTTCATGCTCTATACACACAATCAAAACTATTGTTAGAACAAGTCCTTATTAGCAGCTACCACGTATTAAAATCTAACTTCTGCCACTACTTTTCTATATATCATAAGGAGACCAAGAATGAAGCCATGAGAGTTTATATCCTTATATACATTCTTAAACTATTGCAATTACACATATATCTATATCCCCTGGGTGTGAAAGCAAACATGACTAAGCAATCCAATTCTTCTAAGTAAATTATTTCATATAATGCTTGAGAAATTATATTTGTTGCTATTAAGACAAACCACAGTCTCTCCTCTCTTCCATGGCCAGAATTTCTCTTAATTGTCTTTAAGTGTTCTAGAAAAAACAAACCCACCAGTTACTATTCAATCAGACCACTATAATTTTTAGGAGGATGGCAAGGCCAGCCATCAAACTCATTGACAATTATCAGGGGAAAAACACAGAGATCACGACAAACAGAAATAACAGAAGAGCTTACACTCGGCAGCCATCTCTTTCCTATATGTTCTATTTGATTGGCATTCTTCTATGTTAAGTAAAATCTAAATCTTTTTTGAGAAAAGGGCAAAAGTTGCAAGAGATTTGATTTTAAAGGCTCAGAATTTTTTGGAAATACAAGTTACATTTTATTGGGAAGAAACTACATATTATTGACATAAACCCTTGGGATTTATAGTGAGGTCAAAAATAGAAATGGAGAATGTCAATGCAAAGTGGAAGTCACTGATGCTGAAGTTTGTGTATTTGGAGCAATATGATGCATATGAGCCAATGAAAAGGGTCTTCAGGAGCAAACAGGGATAACTCAAAGCCACCCTGATGGCTTCCTCAATGTCCAACCAGTTGCTTCTCCCCTGGGCCAGCTATGCTGGTAAAGCAGCAACCACATATTTATTTGAGTCAAGTACTGTGACTGCTGTAACAAATTATCATAAACTTGGTTACACTTAAGGCCCACTTCAAACAACAGAAATTTGTTGTCTAAGCTATGGAGGCCAGAAGTCTGAGATCAAGGTATAAGCAGCACTGTGCTCGCTCCTGAGGCTATAGAGGAGATTCTCTTCCTTGTCTTTTCCAGTTTCTGGTGGCAGTTGGCAATCCTGGACTTGTGGCTGCTTTACTCTAGTTTCTGCATATATGATCATATCATAAGATCATATCACCTTCCACTTTTTGTCTGTCTCAAAGCTCCCTCTATCTTTCTCTCATATAGACACTTGTAATTAGATTTAGAGCTAAACTAGATAATCCAGGATAATCTCATCTCAAAATCTATAACTTAATCACATCAGCAAAGACCCTTTCCCCAAATAGGATGACATTAATAAGTTCTAAAGATTTGACATGGGCATATGTTTTGGGGAGCCACCACTCAACCAGTAACAATGATAACATGATTGTATATTCCTTACAAATAAAAGCCTTTGAAGAAGTGAAACTCTCTTTTCCTGATGATGATTCTATGTCCTTCAAATGAGTCTGGGCTTGGTCTTCCCTTGGTGTAAGGGTGGGGAAGAAAGGAAAGGAGTAGAGAGGAATCCAGCTGTACTTTAAAAAGATTGGACCTTTTTGCACCCCATCTCAAATAAAATACTGGTTCTCTGAAAATGATGATATAAGGATATATACTTAATACAATGATAATATCAACAGAAATAGATGGAAAAAAACTCTCCATCACCAAAAGCTATTTTCTTACAATAAGCTGGAGCAACAGTACCCTCTTTCAGGTCCCCAGGGATCTACTGAGTGTTTACAATAAATGGTCCCAAGTTTGAGCAACCTAAAAGAAAAATGTCTAGCCCAGGACCTTGAGTAAATCACATCCTTGAACATCTGGTTTGATGTGCTATTAAAATGTTACTGTCTATTGTTCTGCAATGGGCATACTATATCATCAATGGAAATGCTAGAAGCTTAGTCAATTTCCCAACAATAGAAGTGCAGAAATAACTTTTGGTGACCAAAGAGTTGCTTCTCTATTGTTATCTAACAAAATACTTCTCATTTGCTTTCCTAAAGTATATGGCTAATGACTTCAGGAGTTGCAAATACTAATTACAATTAGACCCACCAATTGAGTTTTTAAAAAATCAAATTATAAATTATGACACAGACTTTATAAAATTTATGTTTCTTGGAAAACTGATAGTAGATAAATGGGCATAAGAACCCTTGTAATCTACATTATACCTAGGAGGAAGCAGGAAAAACAAACAGTAAAAATAGTAACAAGACAAAAACAACCAATCCCCACTTCAAAACCTTACTGAATATCTTGAACATTATGTTTTTCATCACCCTTGTATGTAAACACTGAGACAAGTAACTGGCAATAAAAAAGCCACATGGTAAAGTTTTGTTCCAGTTTAATTATTTAGCTTCTTTGTTAATCTGTAGTTGCCTTGCCTTTTAATTCAGGATTAATGCCATCACAGAGTACTTTCTTTATTTTGTATTCACTCCATAACCTTCATCTGAATGCCTCTTTAAAAAAAAACTAACTTTCAAAAGCAATTTGCTTTACTGCAGAGAGTAATATACTGTATATTGATGTATAAGATTTCCATCTTTAAGGGGTTAACAATTCAAAAACAACAAATACTCATCTCTTTCCTCCTACCTCCTCTCTCTTCTCCTCTCCTCTGCTCCCTCTATCCTCCCTCCTTTTCTCCTCACCCTCTGTGGTTCCTACTTCCCTTGCTCTCTGTTCCCTATTTCCCTGGCATTCTGTTCCCTGCTTCCAAATGAGAAGCCAGCTGTCAGCATTGTGCTGCAATGTGAGGGATGTCAAGGACGTTCTGCTGGGCAATGCGCAGGACCATTGATCATTGTTTCTCTTCACTGTTTACAGAGAATCTCTTGGCAAGAGAAGTGTCTTTGCCATGCACAAAGAATTGAGAATGCTGCAACGTTTTGGATTTTTGGAACAACACATTAAGCTTATTGAGTTTTGAATATTCAGCAGGTTAAAATTCCTCTGTGTTTTTCATCCTTATTGCTTCCGTAAAAGAATTTATGTATTTACATCCGGAACAAAAATCTAGAGTCTCACTAAAACAAACCTAAGGAAGAAAATTTTTCCCCTCGTAGCTCTATATATTGAAGCAACACAGTGACAAAACACAACACTCAGGCTTAACAATCTTAGTTTGATAACTGTGTACTTTGGAGACCAAAAGAAAAAGTAAAGAACACTCAAATTACCATTCGTGAAATAGCCATGAATTTTTAGCATATGGCATGAACCACAGAAGCAATACAATTTGTTCTTTAAAAGCTTTGGATAAGCTTTTAAAGTTATGGATCTGCAACACAAACAAATTTAAACCTAAGAAGACATCCTGTTGCCATGACAATACGGCACACTAGCTCCCTGTCATGATGAGTCCTGGGTTTCAGGAATATGATCACACCATTGCAATTCAGTGTTCTTTGATAACAATGCGCTGCTTTTAAATCTTATTAACGTATTTGTTTTTAGTTTTAAATGATAGATACAACATTATAGTAAATAACCTGACAAAAATAAAAAAGTATTCAATATATTTATTTAAAAATATGTTATTATCTGGTGTTAGTAGTAACTGAACTTACAAACAAGATGTTAGATTAGAGAGATAAAATCTATTGTTCAAAATGGAAAAGTATCATTTACAGGAATCACTCATTTTTAGTGCTTCCATGGAAAAGAAAAGCAGATACAAATCCAAAACCTTAGAAAAACTCATCGTGATATATTATTCATTACACGATGATGTCTGCAAACGTGCTTTAAAAACAAAAGAGAGAATAAGGGGACGGGCCTTAACTTGTCACAAACAACATGAGCCGAAAAGAATTTCTTCTGAGGCACAAAACAAACGGTGAGAGGTTTCTTTCTGTCAATGCAGATGGCAGCTTATTATCACCAGTATCTCACTTTCTTCCCATTTCCCAAGATTGTTCTTGCTTTCTCTTTTCCTTATTATATTGCGGCTGCTAAGTAATGAGAGCCTACACTGAGTTACCATTAATTCATTCTCTCAGTAAACATTTAATAGGCTTTCTCTTAAAAAGACGAGAAGAATAAGCTCAGTCTAGCAAGGAGGGCAAATATGAGAAAAATAGACAATAAAATTCTAAAGGCCGTAGTCCTGGAACATAAAGGATTTCTTAAAATCACAGATGAGTATAGGCCTCAAACAGTCCTGAGGCATACTTTATGTTTGAGGTGAGCATTTTCCTAGGTAATAAGGGGTGAAAAGGAGAGGAAATATTTCAAGAAAAGGACATGTACAAAGGCACAGAATTTTGGATTTCACTATCTATTTTGGGAAATCCCACCAGGCCTATATGCCTAGGGTGAGGTGCATATGGGAAAGCAGCATGAAATCAGTTTGCCATAATATGAGGTTTGTACTTTGTCCTGAAAAGTACAGGAACCCATAAAAAATTACAGTTCATGGGAAAAGAGAGTCCAAAAATTGTTTTAGAACAACCACTCTAACAGAATGAGAGAGAATACATTGTATCCAGGTGAGACTGAAGACAAGAAAGTTAAGCTCTTATAATAGTTCAAGTGAGAGAGAGATCCGAACAAGGACTGTTTATGGAGAGATCTGGGAAATATTAGAGTGGTCAATTTAACAAACCCTGGTCATCTATTCATTGTAGAAATTAAAGAGAGAATATTTCTGGCATGAGTGATTAGATGACTGCTGTTATAACTGTGAGATATATGATTTAGGAGACAGGCGTGGTGAGACAGATTAGTGTATTACAGGAAAATTTCAACCAGTAAAACTATAAAGGGAAAAGAAGATTGAAAACCAAATGATGGTAACAGCTACCTTGAAAAGATATGCCAACAAAGAGGATACAACAAAGGAGGAATAAAATAGTTAGAAATTGAAAGGCTTTCTTTCAACAAACGCATTTCAAGAATCCTCCATATTGAAATGCACTTGAATAATGTTTCTAGTGTGATAAGACATCCATTAATATGACATAAATGTATATAATATTAAACAGTTCATTGTTTCACCATGTAGAAGCATCATTTGATATTTATCAAAGATCTGTGCACCTAGATTAGGTATTATTATCCCTCTTCTTATTTGTGGAAGAGAACACCGAAGGTCAGAGAGGCTGGCTAACTCCCTCAAGTTTACATAACTGGTAACCCAGGAAGGCTAACTCTATTTTCTCAAGATATTTACATATATGATCTAGTTATTCCTGAATGATATACAGAGATTTATTTTGTTGAAAGAAATACAAAATCATTCAGTCAATTAAAGCTATTTCATATCCTCTGTAGCACAGGATTGCTTTAAATTTCTAAATAAATATTTTGGGATAACTGTCTTAGAAATGACTACAAGCTCATTTTTACCCTGAATTTGTGGAACTGAGATATGACAGTTATGAAGGGGAAAAGGAAGAGTAGAAAAATGTTTCATAAATATATTGTGAACTAGATGTTCTTACTCAAGTCAGAGAATCAATGTAATTTTTCCTCTCAAGTGAGCACTGCCAGATGCAAGGTGGTAATTATTACCCACTACCTGTTTCAGATATACAAACAGGATACTCAGTTTTAGACTTACCAAGTAATATGGCAATCTCTTAAATGAGCCAAAGAATATCATCAAATGAAAGGGTTAAATTATTTCAAATACTTCCTTAAAACAATAAAAATAGCACACATAAATCTCTTGTATAGAAGCATAAAGGGCAAATGGTAAAACGCTTGGGAAATCTATCTGTTGCCAAAAAGGTGATATAAAAATGATAAAAACATCAGATTAAGAACTACAACCAAAGCCACATTTGCACAAACATCTTTTAGCATTGTGATAAATCCTTCCAGAGCCATATAGAAGTCAGCAGGTGTCATAATAATCACGTCGTTTTCAGTGTGGTCATCGAGAATATCTCACTTTTACTAATACTTTGCAGTAACAAAAATTACTATTTTTAGAGCATAACTTGCATACCATTAATATGTTTTTTACAATTTAATATTTTAAATTTTAGTATAAGGAACTTCTTTGTGATAGGTAAGTAGATATTGTTTACACCATTTAAAGATGAAGAATGGTCGCTCAGAAAGATCAATATTTGCCAAGTTTTATCAGAAGAAGGCAGAAAGCCAGAAAGTGAATTTGTGTATTTTGACTCTAAATATTTTGTATAGGATCACTATACCAGTCTATGCTCCATTTCCTAACTTTCAAATTTAATATTCTCATGATAAAACACAGGAAATAATCTTTTACAGAATAGCAAAAATCAAATCATATTAAGACGTTAGTTGTCTCACAGCAATTATAATTTATTATGGGATTACTCATCTGATACATAGAAAACTAATTTCTTTTTATTCTCTAAACATAAAGCATGTTCATAAGTAGCCAAGAGTGGGTTTTAGGTTGTTCTAAGGCCACTAATGTGTGAGACTCAGAGACTCTTCATTTTAATTACATGCTATGATTTCATAACTCAGTCCCATGGCAAATCATTATAATAAATACATCAAAAGAAGCCTCATCTCTTTATGCATAATGCAAGCATCAAATACAATGACCTTTCTCATAGTTGCACATAAGATGAATTCCTTTACTTCTCAATTTATTCTTTGTTTTTGTGAAATAATCATCTGGTATTCAGAGTCCTTCTTTATAAGTCAAATTTTGAAGTTTATTTGCTATAACCAAAAATATAAACATAGAATTCTCAGATAATAATTATGGATTGCCTAAGCTTCTTAACAGTATCTTAAGTAGTCCAGCTAGAATATGACTGCAAACAGCAAAAATATTCACTAAACCTCTATCCCTAGGGCATTCTTAAGTAGTGAAGCAGTTTTGAAAAATGTTGTTGGGCCTTTTGGGAGAGTCAAATGAAATTGTGCATTTCATTTGACTTCAATATCAGAAGGTCTTCAATATCAGACTTCCGGAATGAGATGAATATTTAAATTATTGATTAAATTAGATTTGGAATCTCTTTGTGAAGTGTGTTTGTGTATGCGCTTCTTCCTTTTGTGAGATGTGTATGAGTATGTTTCTGACAGTAAGTCCCGCAGGATTGATGACACCTGAGTTTCAAAATCATCAACAGGTATATTGTCCCATAAGGGGTACTAATCCACATACCATGATTATTATATTTACATAACTATTATAATTACTGTTTTTTCTTTCAAAAATTATTAACCACCTACGATGTGTCAGTCACTGGGTAAGGAGTTGGAAATATGAGGAAGATCGTAACTCTCACAATGAGAATACAAGGAGGACTATCTCTCAAGAAAGTAACATCATAAAACATGTTTACTGCCAAGTCCTTATCATTATCAAAAATATCTTCAGATTGATGTCATTCTGAGAAAAGTGATTTCATATTGAAAAAAGATTCTACAAAAATATAAAACTTTTTTCTGGATTTTCAGAATTTGGGGGGCAGATGTTTTCATCTATTTTCATCCTTGTCCTGGTAGAAATTATATGCTTGATTAACATTTTGGTAGGGAGGGTCAGTCTCTAAGGCTACAGATGAGAAGATCAGTTACTAGATGTGTTCCTAACTTCAGTATCAGTTCCAAGATCCTGAAAATAGAGAATGGAGAGAAAGGGAAACAGAAAGATCACTAGACAATGTGAAGACATTGTATGAAGACGAAGAAAGAGTGAGCACATGAGCAATCACAAAGGAGTATATCAAAAAAAGAAAGAGGTAACAACAGTTATTAGCAAGAGGTAATTAAATGATAATCTTGTCAGTGGCACAAACATGATAGTTTGCCACATCATTGGTCACTAGTGATCTGCGAGAAGCAATGTCTCAACTGTGCTTCTGTTACATTAATTATACCTGAAATAAAACCTTTGCACACCCATTGTTCCACATATAGTTATTCCTAAATAGTTTCATGAAAAAGTTAATAATAATGAATACTTATTGAATACTTAGTAGATCCAATCAACATGGGAAGTGCTTTATGTACATTAACTATTTTTTTATTTCTTTACATTAATTATTTTTAATATACAAACTCTGTAAGATATCTATTACTATTAGGCCAATTAGAGATACTAAAGTTGTATACCACATGACTTAATTCTTCACGTTTGTTTTTCATTTGTCTCCCTTCTCCTCCCTCAATAAGAGCTTGACATTAGTCTGAAGATACCGATAGTTTGCTGTGTCATTTTGGATTATTCTCTATGCCTTCCTTCTTCATCCACAAAATAGATACAACAAAATAGAGTATAGCATCATTGTGAGGATTAAATAATTCACATAAAATAATTTTATTTCTAGCTGAAACAAAACAACACTCAGTAAAGGAATTAAAAGAATTATTATTACCATCATTATTATTTTAGATGGCTGATTAGATAATATTAAGCATCGGAATCTTAAGAGTGTCACTCATGGTTAACTGGAAAATATTTTATAATACATCAGGATAGATGTTGGCTTAAAAATGAAATGCTAGATTCCAGATCAGATTATGGGTTTCTGAAAAAGTTTCTTTAAAAGCATCTAAAACACTAGCCCAGAGCAAATAGCATAGAATTTAATATAATTAAACAGATATCCATAAATACTGTAATGTTTGGCATCACTGTAAATGCCCGTGGGCCTCTCTGCACTGCTGCATATGCTACTCCTGACTGTGGGTTCCGAGCAGAGTTATAAGTGACACAGCAGCATCATACCTTCTGTTATAGTATAAAAGACCAGTATAATATTACATATATTAGATACATATACATATATATCTAATGATTTTATGTATGTATAAGGGATGAAATACTATTTTTTAAATATTAAAAAATTTTCCCTGTAAATCTGCTTGAGTTGTTTGTAAATTCTGGATATCAGCCCTTTGTCAGATGGGTAGACTGCGAAAATTTTTTCCCATTCTGTTGGTTGCCGATCCACTCTACTGACTGTTTCTTTTGCCGTGCAGAAGCTGTGGTGGGGAGGGATAGCCTGGGGAGAAATGCCAAATGTGGGTGAAGGGGAGAAGAAAAGCAAAGCACACTGCCATGTGTGTACCTACGCAACTGTCTTGCATGCTCTGCTCATGTACCCCAAAACCTATAATCCAATAAAAAATTAAAAAAAAAAAAAAAAAAAAAAAAAAAATTTTCCCCTTGTAAATTCCCTCTGCTCAGCTTCTGCTCTTTTCTCACAAACTTCCATCCTCACTTCATATAATTGTAGTGTTCAATACTCATAAGACAGTAGAAAGGAAAACAAAAAAGGAAGCCACTAAGCCTTTGATTTGTAAAAGAATAGAAGCCATTTATAAAAAGGGAAAAAATTCTAAGCATAAAGAACACATTTGAGAGAGGTAGGTTAAAGATACTCGGGATGTCCCAGGATTAGGAATCACAAGCAAAAAACAGGGGACTGATGGATCGGGACTGACATGGCCAGGTAGATGGGAATAAAGTGTGTTTTTCTAACAGAGACTTGTGTGGACAACAACTAGTCAACTTAGTGACTGCCAGCACATTTAGGCAACATGGAAGAGCACCTGCCTTCCCTGTACAGAGGTAGAACGTAAGCTTCCAGGATTTACTCAAGAACCTAGTGAAGTTCCAAATTTTATGTACATTTCCATCATGTGAAGAGAATGAATGCTCAGATTACAAATTAAATTGGCATGTAAAATACAAAGTGGCTTTCTTGCACACTCATGTCAGGTTCATATCTACACATCCTATTTGTATGACTGTATTATGCATGTGCATATCTGTGTGTGTGTGTGTGTGTGTGTGTGTGCGTGCATAAAATACATATAAAGACATATCAATGTGGCCATAAAATTATGCATTTAATTTCTGGTAAATTCTACAGAGTAGATACTGCATAAAACTTTCCCCTGGGAACATATAAATGTCTCAAAGGCAGGAATTCTGTTTAATTCGTCTTTATATTAACAGAGCCTGGCACAGCTCCTGAACTGAGTAAGTACTTACAGTATCTGTTAAACTAGTAGTCAATGTACATGTGTAAGAAAGCGGCATGATCAGAATATGTACTTTGAAGGACATTAATTTGGAAGCCATGAGTTAAGATAGCCTGGGTGGTTGAGCTAGGAGGCTATTGGAAAGTCAGGGAAAGGTTATAAGATTCTGAATTAGGCTGGTAGCCTTGGGAACAGGAAGGAGGTCATGAATGAGATCACTAAGTGGAAATTGATAGATTGTGGCAACGGTTTCCTATTATAGAACTAGAGCTCTTGTGGGCTTGAGCCTAGAATGATTTCTATCCTTGGCCAAATTCTTGAGAGTATAAAGGAAATATTGGCTGTCAGTGACAACAGGAACTAATAGAAACAGCATTTTAGAAAGAATAGTATTCAAGTAACTCATCCATTAATATTGATTGGATTTAAATATTCTGTCTAGTTAAAACACAAAATACAACCATTAAAACTTGGAAAATACCTTTTATGTTCAAAATTAGGTCATTAGTATTGTTCTAAGTACTCATCTTTAAAACAGCAATAATAGTAAAAGCAGTTATTATCTATGTTCAATGAACAATCACAGGAGCAAACACAGGATACAGCTTGTATTTTAAGATTGTGTGTGTGTTTGTGTGTGTGTGTACTCATTTTAAGCTGGAATTGGAATGGTTGCCAAATCCACCCTTAAAGAAATGGGTTAGTTACTGACATGCTAAAATGCCTGGGGTCTTTATTATTTTTGAGCTTCAGTGAAAAAGAATCTAAAAGGAGAAATAAATAAATGTATGTCTTTATAGACATATCAAGATGAAAAGTAAACATTTATCATTAGCTCCTCTCTGCCTTCTGCCATGAGAAACAGATGCAGGTGCCATACTTCTGGTACAACCTGAAGAATCTTGAGCTAAATAAACCTCTTCAAAAATTATCCAGTCTCAGGTATTCCTTTATAGCAATACAAACAGACTAAGACAAGAGACAACGTCACCATCTCTGCAAAAAAAATTTTGACGTCATTCTAAAAAGGTAGTTTTATATATATGTGCAGCATTAAGCAATCCTGATGAAGGCAAAAAAATAATTTGTATTTCCCATTTAAAGCATATGTAATGAGTGGAGGAGTCAGCCTCAGAATAGAGATCATTTAGACTAATTCAAAATATAAAATGGGTATAACACCCTATATTAGAAATTGATAAATTAGACCCTGCATCTGTATTTCCCCTTCACTGTTATCATGACTCTTCTCAACACAAAAATTAAAGAGCTTTACTGATCAAGGTCCTGAACATGGAAGGTCAAAGTAATGACTTTCTCCAATTTTATTTATGTCAGCTTTTCCAATTCCTGGTATTGACATTGTAGACAATATTTGGTGATATATTTTACCATATCAGTAAACTAATTTATTCACTTATCAAGAATGGTACGACTTTCATCTTTAACACTCTAAATTTCATATATGAGAATTTGCAGAAGTTGCTACTGAATAGAATCTAAGCGCTTTTCCCTCAATAGGCTTCCAAAAGAAGAAAAAAACTTCAGGAAACATGAATTATATGAGCCAAAGCATTAAACAAATTGTCCTCCTTTCTAAATTAATCTCAAAGCAAAGTGGCATTTGTGTTGGTTAAAATAAGATCAGACTTCATAAAACAGAAGACATTCTACCCCGAGATACAGTTTAGGGAGAATAATTGCTTGTCTGTGGAAACAAAAATTCTACCTGCAAAGAAATATAAACTATTTGAACTCTAAATCAAAAAACTTCATAGAGATTTTAGCATGGTTCTGAGAGTAGTTTAAAGAGAAACTGCCTTTTTTATTCCTTTTAGATTTTGGTATTCACAAACTACCTGCAAAAAGAGATTATTTCATGTGGTCCATGAAATAATCAAGTTCAAACAAAAGAATGATACCAATACAGACTTCTAACATGTAAAAATATATGCTATAATCTAACAGACTCAGATTAAATTTAAATTAATCTGAAAAATTAAACAAAGCATTATGAGCAAAAGGTCCTACATATTCAAATGATAAAAGTATGTTCCAAAATTTTACAAACATCATAGTTCAATAAAATACAGTTAGGAGCATTCTTTATATTTAATCAATAATTTTTAAATAAATTGTATTTAAATACAATTCTAGTTGTAAAATGTAACATTCTCCTTACAAAAAATGAAAAAGCACAAAAAGCTTAAAGCAAGCAAAAATGAGAAGAAATCTAACCATTCAGTGATGACAGCTAATACTTGGCTCACAGACTTTGAGATGACTCAGCTCATAGACTTTGAGATGACTCTCCATGCTTATATACTATTATAATGTTACATAAATTTGATTTAAAAAGGTCACATTCTCTAATGTATTTGTTAAAAATAATACATTATAAGCACCTTGTAATAATCTTAACTACCAATATTTTTATAATAGTAAAATAATATTACCCTGTGAGATGGTATCATAATATATTTAATCTTATACTGATAAAAATATATTTCTGTTTGTTATTGTGAAATTCTGAGAACATCTAATGTATAACTTTTTTATGTCTGTCTGATAGCCTTTATGATAAATTTTTCAAAGTAGAATTGTGGTTTAAATTTATAAATTTTAAATTTGAATATACAAGCTGAATAAATAATAAAAAATAAGACCTAACTATATTCTGGCTACAAGAGAGTCACTTTTCCTATAAGGACTCACATAGACTGAAAGTAAAGAGATAGAAAATAATATCATGCAAATGGAAACCAAAGAAAAGCAGGAGTAATCAATATTTGTATCAGATAAAATACACTTTAACTCAAAAAGTATAAAAAGAGACAAAAATAGTCATTACGTAATGAAGAAAGGGTCAATTCAACAAGAAGATATATCAATTTTAAATATTCACTTAATGCCAGAACACACAAAAATATAAAGCAAATTTTATTCGATCTAATGGAAGAGATAAATTGTAATACAAAATAGTGGAGGGCTACAGCATTCCACTTTCAGCAATGGACAGATCATCCAAACCAAAAATAAACAAAGGAGCATTGGATTTAAACTGCCCTGTGGATCAAATGGACATATGAAACACTTACAGAACATCTGTCTCATAGCTCTGTAGAATATAGCTGCACATGAAACTTTCTCCAGGATAGATAATACGTTAGTTCCCAAAAGAAGTCTCAACAAATTCTAAAAATTCAAACTCATATCTAGTGTCTTTTCTGACCACAATGGCATGAAACTAGAAATCAATAACAGAAGAACTTTGGAAACAGCACAACTACCTGGAAACTAAACAACACACTTCTGACTAACAAAGGAATCAATGAATACATTAAAAAGGAAATTAAACATTTCCTGAGACAAGTCAAAAAGGAAATAAAACAGACAAAAACCTATGGGATACAAGAAAAACAGTTCTCAGAGGCATGTTTATAGCTACATCAAATAATTAGAAACATTTCAAATAAGTAACCTAATGTTATACCTTATATTGTTAAAAAATAAATTCAAAAATAGTAAAAAAATAAAATAAAAATTAGAGCAGAAATAAACAAATAGACACTAAAAATACAAAAGATTAACAAAGTAAAGGGCTGTTTTTTTTGACAAGTTAAAGAAAATCAACAAACTTTTAGCTAGGCAAAAACACAAGCAAAAAACAGGAGAAAAGATTTGTATTAGTCTGTTTTCACACGGCTATTAGAGACATACCTGAGACTGGGCAATTTACAAAATAAAGAGGTTTAATTGGAGTTACAGTTCCATGTGTCTGGTGAAGCCTCACAATCATGATGGAAAGCAAGGAGGAGCAAGTTCCGTTTTACGTAGATGGCAGCAGGCAAAGAGAGAATGAGGAAGATGCAAAAGAGGAAACCCCTGATAAAATCATCAGATATCATGAGACTTAATCACTACCATGAAAACATTATGGGGAAACCACCCCCATTATTTATCTCCCACCTGGTCCCTCCCACAGCACGTGGGAATTATGAGAGTACAATTCAAGATGAGATTTGGGTGGTGACACAGAGCCAAACCACATCAGGATTCAAATAAATAAATCCAGAGCTGAAAAAGGAGACATTACATGTGATATCACAGAAATACAAAAGATCATCAGAGATTATTGTTATTATAAACACTAATAAATTGAAAAACCTAGAAGAAATAAATAAATTCCTGGATATATAAACTTATGAAGTCTGATTCATAAAGAAGTTGAATATCTAAACAGAGCAATAATGAATAAGAAGATTGCACTGATCTACACATACAACACACCCTCTTGAAATACCAGAAGTAAATCAGTAACAAACTGTTTCCCACCAAAGAAAAGCTCAGGATCTGATAGCATCACTGATAAAGTCTAGCAAACGTTTAAAGGAATATTATCAATTATTTGCAAACTATTCCAAAAAAATTTGATGAATTTGATGCTAGCAGCATTCTGTTACAAAAATCAAACAAGGACACAAGAAAAAAACGAAACTACAGGGCACTATCTCTGATAAGCATGTATATAACAATCGCAAACAAAACACTAGCAAACCAAATTCAACAGCACATTCAAAAAATTATTTACCATAACCAAGTGGGATTCATCCCAGGAATGCCAGGATAGTTCAATATATGAAAATAAATCAACATGATATATCATGTTGACAGAACCAAGAATAAAATTGATAAAATTCGATACACCTTTATGATAAAAACTCTCTCACAAATTGTGTATACAAGGAATGTATTGTACCTGAACAAAATGAAGACCATGTATGACATACCCAAAGTTAAGATCATACTGATTGAGAAAAAGTTGAAAGCTTTTCCTCTGAGACCTGGAATGAGACAAAGATACTCACTTTTACCATTTGTATTTAACATAGTACCAGAAGCCCTAACCAAAACAATTAAACAAGAGAAGGTAATAAAGGGGATTCAAATTGAAAAAGACTTCACACATACACACAAAAAAATTAGAGCTAAAAAATTCGGTAAAGTTGTAGGATACAAAATCAACAAACCAACACAAAAATTAGTAGTATGTCTGTATGCAAATAGCATACAATCTGAAAAAGATATCAATAAAATAATGTCATTTACAATAGCTACATACAATTAAGCAATATATCTAGGAATAAATTTACCCTAAAATGATCTCTAACATGAAAGATCTCTAAAATGAAAATACAACACTGATGTAAAAAATTGAAGAGAACAAAAACAAAAAATAGAGAACATAAATGGATTATTTTATGTTCATGGCTTGGAAGAATTAATATTGCTAAAATATTTGTAGTATTCAAAATGATCTACAGATGCAAAGCAATCTAGAGATTCAATGCACTCTCTCTTAAAATACCAAGGACATTTCTCAATGAAGTAGGAAAAAAAATCCTAAAATTTGTATGGAACTACAAAAGACACAAATAGCCAAAGCAACTCCAAGCCAAAAGCACAAAGCTGGAGGCAATCATACTATCTGACTTTAAAATACACTACAAAGCTATAGTAATTGAAACAGAATGGTATTGGTATAAAAGTAGAAGAATGGAACAGAATAGATAACACAAATAAGTTCCCACATTAACAGCCAATTGATTTTCAATGAAGGCACCAAGAACATACACTAGGGAAAGAAGAGATTCTTTAAAAAAAAAAAGGCACTAGAAAAACTGAATATCCACATGCAATAGAGTAGAAATAGAACCCTATCATTCACCAGACATAAAAATCAACTCAAAATGAATTAAAGACTTAAATGTAAAACCTGAAACTATAAAACTGTTGGAAGAAAACATTGAAGAAACACTTCATGACATTGGTCTGGGAAAATATTTTTGGATAAAGAACTCAATAGAACAAGTAACAAAAATAAACAAATAAGATTAAACAAAACAGCTTCTGCACAACAGAAAACAATCAATAGAGTGAAGAGACAAGCCACAGAAATGGCAGATAATGTTTGCAAGCTATGTAGGTGACAAGGGGTTAATATCCAGAATATATAAGAAACCCAACTTCAGTAGCAAAATATTAAAAAATCAAATTTAAAAATGGGCAAACAAACCTGAATAGAAATTTATCAAAATAAGATGTACAAATGTCCAAAAGGTACATGAAAAAAATGCTGATCATCATTAATTATCAAGAAAATGCAAATCAAAACCACAAGGAAATATCATCTCCCTGAAATCAGAATGGGTATTATCAAAAAGACAAAAAATGACAAAGTCAGACATGGATGTGGAGAACTGGAAATCTTTGTACACTATTGGGGAAATGTAAATTAGTATAGTCATTATGGAAAATAGCATGGAAATTCCTAAAAGAAATTAAAAATAGAACTACCATATGATCCAGCAATCAAAGAAAATAAAATATGTGGAAGAGATATCTGCACACCTTTGTTACTGCAGCAAGGTATGAAATAGCAAAGGTATGAAATTAATGTAAGTAATTTCTTTATCCATTATCAGTGGATGAATTTCCATTGATGAATGAAGTTTCCAATGTCCAACTGAAGATGATGTGTCCAATGGATGAATGGATAAAGGTGATATACACAATATTTACACATACACAACACAAACAACATGGAATGCTATTCAGCCATAGAAAAAAAATGAAATACTGTCATTTGTGGC
This sequence comes from Callithrix jacchus, assembly GCF_049354715.1. Classification (NCBI taxonomy): domain Eukaryota; kingdom Metazoa; phylum Chordata; class Mammalia; order Primates; family Cebidae; genus Callithrix; species Callithrix jacchus. Next base: position 80,985,841 of record NC_133510.1, on the reverse strand, counting down.
AACATGAATGAACCTACAGGACATTATGTTAAGTAAAATAAGCCAGGCAAAGAAAGAGAAATAACCCATGATCTCATCCATTTGTGTAATCTAAAAAAGGTGATCTCATAGAAGCATGGAGTAGAATAGTGCTTACCAGGGGTTAGGCAGAATGCAGGACAGGGGTATGTGGAGAATGGGGGGGAAATTGTTTAATGAGTATAAATTAAGTTAAATAGGAGGAATACATTCTGGTGTTTTATTTCACAGAAAGGTGACCAGAGTTAACAATATTGTATATTTCAGAATATCTAGAAGAGAGAATTTGAAATGTTCTCAGCCCAAGGAGATGATCTGTATTTGAAGTAATGGATATGCTAATACCATGACTTGATTGTTATGCAATGTATACTTATATTGAAACATCACACTGTACCCCATAAATATGTACAATTATCTGCCAATTAAAAATAAACAACAACAAAAAACAAATGCATAATGCCAAACCACTCAAATAGGAAGCCTGGATAGAAATATTCAGGGAAAATTCTTAACCGTAGTTTGTTACACTGCAAATTTTTCCAAGTTCAGGGATTGCTACTCTCTTGGATTTTATCCTATTCTCAATGTCAGAACCATGACTAGCATATATTAGACACACAACAAATATTAGTTGAATAAATTTATATTGCTTAATTAGATTTAAAGAGTTTAATTGGCATCTAATTAGTTTTTTATTTGAAACTGAGTGCAACCTTTAGAGCCTTCCCTTTAATATAAACTTTGAGAAATTTTTGATTAGGAAATATGGACAGATTCTCTCTCCTCATACTATAAGAATTATACACCCATTGTGCTCTGCTACCACTTTGTATGACCTTACGCTAATTGATTAATATTTTTGAGTCTCCCATTTTCCATCTGTAGGATGACTATAATGAAAACCTACTTTGCCAGCCTGTCAGGGTTATTCTGAGATTTAAACAATATAATGTGAGGTAAAAGCACTATGTACACAATAATATTGTCTACAAATAAAAGAGATTAACAATTAAAGAGAGGTTTAATGTTTTGAAATGCATTATCCACAGCTCTTATTAGCCTGAAAAGATTTCTATAAACATCCTAAAGCTCCAGGCTCAGAGGCTACTGTTGCCAATGTCCAACTGAAGGTGATTTGTCATTATGGTGATTTCTTTAAAATTGGAAAATTGCATTTGTTTTCACTTTTATCTGCCATATTTAGCTGAACAATGCTTCCTATTGATTTGTGGCATCAAACTCACTTCCTTTCTTCAAGCATGACATTTGCTGTTACCTCTTTTCACGCACAGAAATCTAAAAGGAACACCATAAAAAAATACAAACCTCACAGCTTAAGTATTGATTAAAAACACACTTGGTTCATTAAAAGCACTGCTGGGATTTGAAGCACTTAAGAGGTAATCTTTTCTTTTCCTCAGCATTAAAAAATGTAGTGATTTATAGATCTTAGTGGCTCTCAGGGGGAGTTAGTTGTTATTTAAATGTGTTTTGGACTAAAAAAAGAAAAAGATTATGAGTTAAAATCCAAATTTCCCTTTACTCTATTTAGCACCAATGTATGGCAAAGATAATTTTTCCTTAATTATACTGACATATGTTAATATTTGTATAGACTTTTTAATAAGAGGTTTTATATCATATATCCTATACATCTGTCTCATTTTGGAATTTCTTGGTCCTCCTCTGAAAGGGACAAGGTCAGGAATGTATTAGAGCTGAAGCAGAGCACTGACTAGCCTCTGTCTTTAGGGATCTTCCCAGAGAGGAAAAATTTGTGCTCCTGTCAAAAGGAAATATGTGTCCCAATTGCAACCAACAACATTATTGTGTTCCTCCTTCCAGCTAGGTGTCATGGTGGTTGGAGGGAAGAGTCAGGAGTCAAAATGACCCAGACCTTTTCCTCTCCTAGAAGGGCATTCAGCTAACACACTACTATAAATAAAGGGTAATAAAAGATGCTATAAATTGAAAAGGATTCTTAAAACTCTTGAAAATGAGTTTGCTTCTGTGTTTAGGTTTCTACCATTTAAAAAAAAAAACTAATTATTCTACACATCAGTGATGTTAATCTTCAGTATTAATGTACATTCATCAGGGTTCTGGCCATAGGTATGTATGAATTATACTATTACCTTGATTATTTTTAATTGACAAATGTATTTACTTAAAATGTATTTTAAGGGAAGTTTAAAATGTAACATAGTTTATCAACATAAAATGATTAGAAGTAGAAATGGAACAAAAACCAAACAATGGTAAAAATCTTATTCCTACTTTGTTATAATTGCCTATCCTAAAGCCATTTCTCTATTTCCTTTTATAAAGTACAATGATAGAAAAGTGTTAAGAGCAATAAACAGCATCAAAACTACTTGATCTTGGTTGATCAGAGGATTGAAGAGAAAATTTAAAATGGAGTTATGCTTTGTCATTGTTGTGTGACACCATGTCCATATACCACCTAAAATACTTCTCTTATATCCAGTGATATTTTTCTTACCTTCTGAGAAACACAGCAGTGCTGTTTTTATGTCATATATCTCTTGAGCTGTGGAGCCTCAATTCTGATGCCCCTACTTGAATGAATAACACAGAAGCATCACAAACATTTTACTGTGCAGGTAAAATATCAAAAGTGAGTTTTTAAATTTTTATCCAAATTTATTGATTTAGGTATTAATTGTCCATAACTGAAAAACCACAAGTAACAAAGATCTTAGGGACATAAAGCAATTTAGACTTTTAACCCAGAATGAACTTCCAAAAAAAATCTTGGGTTCAGAAACAGTCTACAGTACTTCTCAAATTTTTGTGTGCCTATAAATCACCTGCCAATGTTGTTAAAATGCAGAGCTGGGTAAGACCTAAAATGTTTGCATTTCCAATGCACTCCAAGATGATGCAGTCACCGATGGTTCGTGGACCACAGCTGAGTAGCAACAGCTTTAAACGCAGGCTCCGAATTCAGGCTCTGGTCTTAACCTTTGAATCTCTGCTTCACTATTGTCTACTTTTGTAAATAGGAACAATATATTTCAATTCTTGAAGCCTGTTTATTTATCTGTTAAATGGTATAACAAGAAGTGGGGGAGCCTATTTTACTGGATTGTAGTGGACAGCAAATGAGTTTCTACATGTAAAGCACATTGGAATGTATCTAATAGTTATAAACCCTTAATGAATAAATAACAGTTCTTATGAAGAAGCAACAGATGACGATTTTAATGAATTTTCAGCAGTATTATATGGTTCTTTGAACAAAAACTGTGTTACTACATGGGATAAATTCAGTTACCAACAAATCTCAGAAAATGCCTGCAGTATCTTATTGCTATAGTTTGGATATTTGATCCTTCAAACCTCATGTTGAAATTTAATGCTCAGTTTTCAAGGTGAGGCCTAATGGGAAGTGTTCGAATGATTGTGATGAATCCCTCTTGAATGGCTTGGTGACATCCTCATGGTAGTGAATGAGTTTTCCTGCTCTATCAGTTCCCATGAGAGTTTTCCCCAAAGCTGGCTGTTAAAAAGAGCCTGCCACATTCCCTGCCTCTCTAGCCTCCTCTCTCAATATGTGATCCCTGGATACATCAGCTGTCCTTCACCTTCCACCATGAATTTAAGCAAATTCAAGCCCTCACCCAAAAGATACTGGTACCATGCTACTTGTACAGTCTGAACAAACTGTGAACCAAATAAACCTCTTTTCTAAATAAATTACCCATCCTCATGTCTCCCCCTTACCTTCAAAGCAACACAAAGACACTAATCATATCACTCTTTTTACTACACTTCTTCAATAGCCCTACTAAACCCACATGGCTTAACCCCTTGGCATGCTTAACAAAGCTTAATGTATTTTGTGATTTTCCCCTAATGCTGCTTTGTATCTCTCCCCCTAAAATCACCTAATATTTTGGCCAAATAAAACTATCTCAGACTCTAAATATGCCATGTGTTCTCATATCTTGGGCCCTAAAGAGGCGATGAACCCTGAAAGCCAAGAATATTTGCCTGGAATATTTCACATGCCAGTGGAGAACAAGAGTATCTTCTATGTACTTTAGTCTTATCATCTTGTTCTTGTCATTATGCCCTGTATCATATATTTTTTTAATGACATATTTACTCTCTATGATTATCCCATAATTATGTATTAGGGTGTATCATCAGTACCACGTGAGAACTGTAATGTAAGTGTTCATCTCACTGCTTCACACAGTGCCACTAAATACTTGTTGAATTAATGAAATTCAGAAACTGAAAGATATATGCATGCTTACAATGTCATTCTTTCTATTCCTTTTTCAGAAATACTTTCACTTACCAGTAATATAATAACATTTAATTAGCCAGCACTCAATATATATTAAAAGACATCTACTTTGAAGAATTGGTAAAGGATGCAAAATTTATCCATTACTCCCAATTAGTAATTCTCATACCCTTCACAAAATAACTTTTCGTATGTCATGTTAAAAAATTTGTGTACCTTATTATGTAATAAGTCTGTGTTCACATATTTTAAATTATAATTTATATCTTAAAATATTCAAAGTTTCTTGTCTATTCCACTAATGTACTTTTTAATATGCCTATCAACTTCAGAAATATGACTGAATTGAGAAAAACCCACATTGCATATCATATTGTTATGACAGCCAAATTTTCTCCTTCTTTGCCAATATTTTCAGGTATCAAGTTTAATCTTAAAAAACTGTTTCTTACTATTTAAAATTTTATGTAGTTTTATATTAATATGTAGTCATTTTTGAAATTAAGAAACATTTAAATAATCTTTGTCACCTTACAATTAAAATTGATAGTATTTTTCTTTATATGGTGATATAGAACACATTATTTCTTAAAATTAATGTCATTTTAGACACAGTGTAATTTTAATATATGGGGGGAAAAAGTCAAGAGGTTTTTACCAGTTGACAAGCAAATTAATGTGATCACAGAGGAGAAATATTCAGAGCACTGTCAAACAGGTGGCATAAAATAGATCACCACTAAAGGAAATTTTAATGTGCATCTTGTTAGACAATGAAGCTGCTTAAAGTTGCTAAGAGTGTCCAGGATTCATTGCTTAGTCACTTTGACTATCTCATATAAATACTCTAAAGGATTTTTCAGATAAAGAGGGAAGAGTGCCACTTCTAATTCTGGCTATAATAAACTAGCTTTTATCAGTCCAATATAACATAAAAAGATAACTTATTGTCTTTACTAATAACAACATAAAAAGATGTTGAATATATATTAAAACCATCAGTTTGAAGGCATGGGAGAGCTACCAAAATATCTAAACTTATAGCCAAGATGTTAAAGAAAAATACAGAGGGACAGTCTGACATTTAGTATATCTTTTGTCCCTGAAGCATTCATGAGCACATTAGTGATGTGTCACTGAGTAGCTTTTAGCAATTTCAAGGGGCTTGGAAGAAAAAAAATATACAGTCAGAGACTACTAATGAGGTAAGGGCATGGGAAAACCTCCAAATTTTCAATTGAGATGCTTGAAAGGTTATACTAGAGAATTAATGGAGAGGTAGGAATAGAGAGACTTCACCATGACAAACTCAACCTCAAATAAATTTAACCCATGGTTGGCTTACATAATATTCTCCAAGTCTACTGCCAGAGGAAAGGTAAACTCCACACTGAAGAAAGATAACATCTTCAAAATACTCAAATTATTTATACTTTTATACATGATATTCAGCATTCAATCAAACATTGCCTGATACATCAGGCAAAAATACCAAATTACCACAAACGGAAGAAAGAAAGAAAGATACCTACAGGAGATTCTAATATTGGATATATCAAGCATGGACTTCAAAATAGCTATGGTTAATATATTAAATAAAACTGAGATACGTAAGGTTAAGTCAGCATATACGTGGGATCTATGAAGCAGAATTACTGTGAAAACCACGGAAAATCCAGAACTGAAGAATACAATAAATGAAATATCAAAAATAAATAACTCAGAGGAGTCTGACAGCAGATTAGACATAGCTCAAGGAGGGACTCACTGGAAGGCAGGTTAATAGGTCTAAAGCATAGACCACAAAAGGAAGCAAAATACAGAAGATAAATGTACATACAAAACTATGAAACATTATTGTGCTATATAAATAATGCATAGTTTAATAGAACTTCATGAATTGGAACACTCAATAATATAAAGATATTAATTTCTGCCAAAGGGCAGAAATATAATTTCAATGAAATCTCAGTTAAGAACTCAGAATATTTTTTTCTTTGCATTTGACAAACTGATTTTTTAAATTCTGTCAAGATGCAGAGAAAAAAGAATAGCCAACAATATTGAAGAAAGATAAATAGGGTATAAAATAACCTTAATGTGGGTTACCCTTCCCACAGTCTGTCTTAATACAAATTTTACCTCTGTTTTTCTCAACAAATGAGCCTTTCAAAGAATCAATAAATCATTATATGCCCTATGTTTTTCTTTACCAAGAAATTTATTCTATCATTCTGTAAAATTTTTATGTTTTCACAGATATCATTACTAAAGTATATCAAAATCAAATTAATGGACAAATAATTAATATTAATATTGGTCTTCACCTATTCATACTGCTATAACAAAATACCATAAACTGTGTAGCTTATAAGCAACAGAAATTTATTTCTCACAGTTCTGGAGACTGAGAAGTCCAAAATAAAGGTCTTGAGAAAAATCAGTGTTTGTTGAGGGCCCATTTACTGGTGCACAGAGGGCACCTTCTTGCCAGATTTTCATATGATGGAAGGAGAAAAGCAGCTCTCTGGGGCCTCTTTTATATGGGCACTAACCCCAGTCATACGGACTCTGCCCGTCCTTGTGACTCAATCACCTACAAAAGACCCCATCTCCTAATACCACCACATTGGTAATTATGTTTCAGCTATGACTTTTGGGGAGACACAAACATTCAGACCACAACAATGATATAATCCAACTATAAAATGCAGTCAAATTCACCATAGTCCGTCATTTATTTTCACATAAACGTTTCCCACCACATTCAAATTGTAATTAAATGGCATTATTCAGTAAGAATGTCTTTCAGTTTTGCTGCCTCTTTCTGACCCAAAATAATTTGACATTTCTACAATAGTTTAATTATAGCTATAGTAATAACAACCTAAGAAAATATCATCATTTACTATTCTAGAATGTAACCTTTTTATGCAGTTCTAAAGCTAACCTTAAAATAAGGTTCAAGCAATTTTTATTTGCTATTTTGACTGTTGCAATTATGGTATTATCCTTTATAAACAATACTTTTTTCTGTAAAATCTTTTGGTGAACTTCATTTAATTATCCATAATTGTCATGTACCTACTACAAAAGACACCCAAGTTCTGACCATCCCCAGTTCGTAGCCCTAGATTACATTAGATTTATGATTGATAAGCCATGTCATTTAACTAAGAAAATAACCCTGACATATTCCTTTGTGGAGACACTCCTAAATTAATTGGAATGAATGAGACAATTTGTTACTTAGGTAATAGAAGTGCATAAACGAGAAATTTAATGTTTTAAAGTTTATAATTACAGTTTAAAATATTTAAAGTTAACTTACTAAGTTTATGAAATATCAAAATTCCCCTTAAAAATGATTGTTCACATTTTCTACACTTAAAACCACAATAGCAATATTTACAAACTATGCTTAAAATCTTAAGAAAAAAAACTTGTTTCTTTATTAAATCAACTATAAATATTTAAGATCAAATTGGATCTCTGAATAATTTTTTGTGTCTGTGAAAGCCACCTTTGAAGGCACCAAAAATTCACTTTAACAATACAAAACTTAAAAGTTGATGAGGTTTTCTAGATAATCACAATTTGAATTATTGGTAATTCTCAACAAATATTATCGATTATTGTTTGGTTCTTATTGTGCCTCTTGGGAAAGCAAGCATGCAGTTACTACACACAATTCATTACTTGGAGATCTTCACTTGGTATGTATGCTATGGTATGAACTATGAAAACTATTATGGTGGTAATGATAAAGGGGCTCACATGTATCAATATAAATAAAGTCACTCGGTCTCATAACTGGAGGTCAGATCTTTTTAATGATATCTTTGTTATCATACTTAAATTTCAAACATTACATCTTTAAACGTTTTATTTTTCTCTTCATTGAGATTAGACTCATTAGAACCAAATGTCTGTAGACTGCCCAACCCTAAAGAGTATTTTTCATATTGCAGTTTATACAAATATTGCCATCCCAAGATTAACAGCTTGGCCATTCTTATTACTACAGTCATAGTAACTTTTCCAAAACAGTACATTTTCAAGAAAACTTTCATAAAGTTACTGAATTAAGTGTTCTTTGCTTCCTGTGGTTCTTCTGAAATGTTAATTCCTCCATCTAGCACATTTTAATTTATGAGCACAATATTTTATTTTTGATCTCTCAATAGCATGCTGCTGTAACTACATTTTTTTTTTTCCACAGCAAAGTGAATTTAGGATTAGCTAATGTTGCTTGGTAATGTTGTGAAAGGAATTATAGGCATTGAGGTAATGCACAGTACTCCCACATCTTTCACCTCACTGTGCAGTCAGCCAAATTATATATTTATTAATTTTGTTAAGCTGGCCTCATGAGTCAATAGATTGAATAGAGTCTTTGTTAATTAAGTTTGCTGATGAAATGACTAGAAACGTGGAGAATAGCTTCAGAATTAAAAATGAGTTTAACCAGCCGGAGGGGATTTAGGCATTGGATAAGGGCTGGACCAGATGACCTCTGTGGTCCTTTTCACCTCTGGGATTCTATGAAAGACTGAGAAATAAATATGAGAATAATTTATATTAAAAATTCAATGTAAAAAAGTTAGATTGAATGAATTCCTTAAAATATTTTTTTAAATATCAAAACTTAAAATGAATGGTTATACACAGGCATTATAGTTTTATATTCTAACCAAGAGACATTCTAAACATTTGTTACCAGGTTACGCTGATTCAATTATGACACTGAGATGCCTTGCTTTCAAAAAAAGCCTTTTCTATAAAATGTTTTTTATTGTGTGCCAGATAACAAAACCTGTGTTTTCCACTTCCTGCTCAATCAACAAGATTACGTTTTTTGGTAGCTAAATTTCTTACAGCAAAATTAAAGTTTAATCAATGTAATGTGTATATAAGTGAAGCACATCAAGTTCAAGCTTGCCCTGTAAATCTATCCTCATGTGATTTTCCATTCTCTTTATTTATTAGCCCAGCTATCGTAGACCAATATGCAACGCAATGCAAACTTGGATTCTCTGCTTAAAGATGACATATCTTAATAAAACAAATATATACATGCATATATATGTGTGTGTGTGTATAAATAAATAAATAAAAATTAAATAAATAAATAAATATATATATATATTTCTTCTTGCACAGTTTAAAATGGTAGAAGTCATGAGTAGGTATTTCTGAAGAAGATACCAAAATATCCAGTAAGGATATAAAAGGCTAGTAAACTTCATTAGTAATTAAGCAAGTGCAAGTTAGAACCTCAGTGAATACCCTTACACCTCTGCTGGAATGGTTACAATGAAAAAAATACCTCACAATGCCAAGTACTGACAAGATTGCAAAGCAATAGAAGTTCTTATGCACTGAGAGTAACAAGGTAAACTGAGAGTTTGATAGCACTACTAAAGAAAATTCGACACATATTCTATAACCTACCAATTCTACTTCTAGTTGTTTTCCCAACCCACAGAAATTCATAAATACATTTACAAATGCATCTACAGAAATCCTCAAAACAACGTCATTGATAATAGACAAAGCAGAAGTCTATCTATGGTAAAATAGGTAAATAATGATATATTCACAATGAAATCTCATAAAACAATAAAAACAAAATTTTTATTCCAGGCTAAATTATATAAAATTTAGTAAAGAAAACCAGAAACAAACACCAACATACATGATTTCATTTATATAAATTTCAAATGTAGGAAAAAATAGTAAGTATAGAAATAAAAAACGTAGCTTTGTTCCGTGTGTATGTCTGGTAGACACTGACTTATAGGGAATTGTGGGAGGCTTCTGGAATGCTAGGAATGATGTACATTTTGATTTAGGTTGCAATTCCACTGCTGTATTTACAAATATCTATAGAATTTAAGCCTAAACTTTATGTACTTACCTGCAATTAAGGAAAAAAAAAAAGTTTACAGAAAGAGTTATGGTTTGATGATTCTAGGTTAAATTTCCCAAATAAATGTATGAGATATTAAAACAGTAGAAATTCTATACAATTTTCTTTCTCAGATTCAATGGTTTAAATCATGTCCAAAGGCAGGTTGGGAGATTAGATGACCTTTCAGGGTCTCCTTCAGCCCTGTGAGTCTATGATATTTCCTGCGATATGTTGTTTTCTTAAAACCCCCTTCAGTTTTTCTATTTCTCTAGTATTGAGTTGTCCTGGACTGAATTTAATACTCTAGGGGGTTTCTCACAAGGGCAACATAAGTAGAAAATCTGTCACCTCCCTAATGGGTAATATGATGGAGTTGTATCCATTAGGAAATCTCAATGGCATTTCATCCAGCCCTGCGATAGTTGGATGGATAATGCAAGGTCATATACAATTTTCTCTCTGCTCTCACCTCTGGATATTTTGACATTATTTCTTCATGAGTTTCCCTTCACATTGTATGTTTTGCAGATTTCTTTTTCCCCAAGAGGTACTAATTGACTTCCCTTTTTTCAACTTCAGAACAATTTTGTAAACATTCTCACTGTGAATATATAAAATGAATAGTGGTGATTTCAAAAAATTTTGTGGAAGATATCCTTGGATCCCTTGTCATTACATAAAGCAATGGGATACATTGATGAAGTAATTTATTTTGCTTTGAAACATATTTTAATGTCATGTGAACACAGCCAAAAAGATACAGGCTAGAAAAGAGATTGAAAACATATTGTACAAAGTGATTTTATCATAACCATAGGTATTTGAGATTTCACTCCTTATTTTTCATGGGCATTATAAATGTTACTATTAATATTACTTTAAAACTCTTCATTGACAGAGTTTTAAATATTAAATGAAGCAATTTACACTATACTACAATATAAATCAAATTATTTCTGTTAACATTGTAATTTTCAAATAAACTTCAATGTTAATTTCTTTTTAGTTTTGGAAATGTGCTACATATATTTTGCTTGGGCTTTGTTGAATATAAAAACAAACACTAAAATTTGTTAGCTTCCTTTCCACATTTTAGGAGCACTTTTAGTTGGAGAATCCACAGCCTATTATTTATGGGAGTTCCTCAAGCAAAATATTCACTCTGGAGAAATAAGCTTGCAGATTTGAAGACATCTACATTCATTGACACTGTAACATTTGTTCCTAGACTTTTAAGGCTCTCCAAAATCTGTAATTTCAAGACACCCATTCAAGCTTTATGCCACTAAATGCTTTGGGGCAACTACAAAAACCAGCATTCCATTGGTACTGTGCATCTCTGTATATAGCAATCTTAAATGCAGCTAATGGAATCCCAGCATGAAACCAGAAAAGATTTTTCCAAACTCATTATAGTTGCAGGTTACTCTAGTTGAAAAATTGTTTTTGCTCTGGAAAGTGAAAATCTAACTTCATAATGTCATCAGTCATTGGAAAAATATGTAATAGAATAATTATTTCTATGCACTGAGGCCTGGATGCAAACCTACCAATTCACAATTTAAAGAAATTTTTGTGTTATTCAAGTGCAACCAAAATGTCAATAAATTTGAAAGGCAACTTATAGGAATGCAAATAGAAAATCTGTATTTATTTTAAATAAAAATACTTTTTAAAAAAACCTCTCAGAGCCAATTAATAGATATTTCAGTCCTGGAAAATTTGTAAGAGAGTACAGAGCAGACATAATTAGTTTCAATTCAAGAAAAACCTCATTCTTCAGATGACTGATGCCAGAAATAAGAATTCTAAATGATATCCATCCTATTGGCATGTGTAATAGGCAAATGAGTAAGTTTCATTTATTCATTTAACAGGATTTTTTTGGATGCAACTGTCTAAAAGGCCAATAAAAGAGATTTTATGAATCATAATTTTTCTTATCTGCATCATATTTAAAATTTTATAATCATATGTATGATCTAATGTCCCAATTCCAGTAGACTAGCCTCATGTTTCTAAAAGCAAAGAATTTTCCTTTTAGTATTTTCTAAAGTATTTATTTAAAGCCTGACATTTTATGGATCCCTGATTGAAAAACACTAGTTTAGTTGAATAATGACAAACATGTACTTTATAGAGAGTTTTGTGACTGTAATTCCACAACTAGTCCCAGAGTACTGCTGCATCTGTCAATCATACAGTTCTTTACCTAGGTCAGAGGAGAATCTTGCTTAATAGCCATTCCATGAATTTGTAAAACTGGTATATTAGACATTTTCTACTTTAATGTGATTCCTAGCCTGTGGGTGCCAGCTTCTGTTGACTGACAACATTTTGCTTCTTGGTATTTACACCCTGGTGTCTCTTCCCTTGAGTGTGAACTAGAGTTACTGAATCATTTCTAATAAATGATTTCCTATATTCTAATAAATAGAATATAGGAAAAGTAAGGAGAAGGTCCCTTCTGAGATTAGGTTCTGAAAAAGTCTATAGCCTCATATTGGGTGGCTATTTTCTTTAGTTCTTTTACTTCTTTGTTCTGAGAGTAGCCAGTTGCCATGTTGCAAGCTGCACTATGGAGAAAGCTAGGTGGCAAGGAAATGAGAAAGGTCTCTGGTCAGAGAATAGTAAGTACTGTCTCCTACCAACAGCCATCAAACAATTAAATACTCTGAGGAATGAATCCTACCAATTGACAGAGCAGGAGCATCACCATCTTGGACAAGCACCACCATTTTAAAGTTCACCTTGATCAAAAACTGCCTAAATCCAAAGGGTATCAGCCTAATGGCTAAGGTCAACATGACCGTAAACCACAAATGACATCTCCAACCAGAAACATTTCAACCCTAAGACAAACCTCTTTTGGACAAGAGACATGCCAGCCCTGAGATAACCCACCCTCCAGCTGAAGAGATGTCAGCTTCAACATAATCTCCCCTCCAACTAGAGACATTCTGACCCTGCAATAAACTTCTCCTCCACACAGAAGCATTCTAAGTCTGTCATAAGTGTATTCTCACCCTAAAACCAGTAAATACTCTTGGCCTGTAAGAGAGAGCACTCCTGACCAAAATTGGCCATAAGCCCCTCTCAGGTTTATTCTCCAAAATAAACCTGTCTTTGACTGTTGAACCGCTTTTCATGATGATTTCCTCTTTAATTCTTACACCAATAACCATGTTAGTGAGTTTGGAAGTAAATCTTCTCTCATTTGAACCTTTAGAGGTGACTACAACTCTCTATGGCAGGCTGACTGGAACATCCTAGAGACCTTGAGGCAGAGGCAACCAGCAAAGTTAAACTTAGATTTTACACCCAGGGAAACTGTAAGGTAATAATTGTTGTTTTAGACCACTAAGTTTTGCAGCAATTTGCTCTATAGCAATAGATAACTTACTTTTTTATTACTTGTGCAATTAACTTGTCTTACTACATCTTGTGATTAACCTCTGCATTTATAAATGCTTTGAAAATATCGATAATTGCCAAGTTGGGCTATGGGTATATTTGGGTTTATGATATTCTTTACCTTTGTATATTTACAAAAATACAGAAGTTTCTTAACTTGTTTTATATAATCAGAAAGAGAATACATATTTTCCTTTCCATTTTCTGAAATTAAACATTATTTCCTTTTACATGTCTCATAAGAAATTTTTATTATTCTTTAGTTTTTTCCACATATTTTAGAGCATATTGATATAATTAGAAACATTTGTTCTAAACAACCAGAAATTTTTATTAAAAAACCCTAAAAGGGCCAGGTGCGGTGGCTCATGCCTATAATCCCAGCACTTTTGGAGGCCGAGGCAGGTGGATCACGAGGTCAAAAGATCAAGACCATCCTGGTCAACAAGGTGAAACCCGTCTCTACTAAAAATACAAAAATTAGCTGGGCATGGTGGTGTGTACCAGTAGTCCCAGCTACTTGGGAGGCTGAGGCAGGAGAATTGCTTGAACCCAGAAGGCAGAGGTTGCAGTGAGCCGAGATCATGACATTGCACTCCAGTCTGGGTAACTACAGCAAAACTCCGTCTCAAAAAAAAAAAAAAAAAAAACCCTAAAATATTTTTTTAAATGTAGGATCTTTAGGAGAAAGGTATCTCCAACTCACAAGTGTGCATAACAAATATAAACTTTATCATTAAGCAAAAGTGAGTCCAAAATAATGTAATAATAGTTAATATGACTACTCATTTTGTAAATATTTAAAACTGATTTAATAAAGCTAACCTTGTTAGTCTGTGATAGAGTATTAATGTAATATTTGCTACCAGTTGGTGAGTACTTATGATGTAATTGGCAAATAGTTGTCTTATCTCATAGAAATCCTAATAAAATCCAGTAAAATAGAATCCATTTTTTTCTAATAAAGAGAAACTAGGCATTAAGATATTAAGTAACTTTCTTAAGGACATACAGATAGTGATGAAGCTGAGAAATTAACTGAGGTTTTAATCACTAAACTATACAAAACATAATAGATAACTTACATATCTAAAAATATCTACCACAGAGCAAGTACTATTGTAATTGTTTTTCTCTTCATTTTCCTCATGCAAAGATAGATTTGAGAGTCAGTGAAATAACTATTTGTACATGTCAGGTTTCTACTGACATAGGCTATATACAGCTACCCCAAAATCTCCATGGCTTAAAACAACTTTCCATGCTTATAGGTCTGTAAGTCGGCTAGGAAAAGCTCTGCTTTGGACTGGAGATCATGTCCAAAACCATGCGTTCTTTTTATCCTAGTCCACTAGACACCCATAGCAAGTACTTTTCATTTCAGATGGAAGAATCTCCAAGAAACTTAAGCATAAATATTTAATGCTTCTTGAGGACTAGCGTGTTCTCACTGTATCCTCATTCTATCGTCAAAGCCCAAAGTCAATGGGGCATGGAAGTACACTAGCCCACAATGAATCATGAAAGGGAAGAGAAGAAAAAAACAATTATAGATAACGAATACAGTTTGAAGCAGCACTCATAAAAAAAGTTGTAAAATAAACATTGAATAAATGAGATATTTGGTGCTTAAGTTGTATATACACTAAAATTTTATACTTTTAGCATAATAAAAGAGTTGCCTTCCTAGCAATTTTTCTGATCATTCTCATTCAATTTTACTAGCCATTCTCTGGTTGACATTAACACAAGTCATTTTGTTTTTTAACTTTTTTAAACCATTCCTTTTTAAATAAGGAAATAAAGAGATTTTTAGTCATTCTCAGGAAACTCTTTCTTCTATAATTACTCAAATTAATGCCTAATGGCTTTAAAGTAATTTCTATAATTACTAAATTACTTTGGAAATTATGGTCGTAGTCACCATAAATCACTGTAAATTTAAATGTATTATGTTTTCCAGGTACCTCTAGGTAAAAGCTTTCACAATTATAATCTGATTTCCACAGGTAAATACAACTGATAATTTGTTACCAGTGCTCTATGTCTCATCTCTTTTGCACTAGGCAACTTAAGGAACATCAAAGAAATTTGTTTTAATTGCCCTCTATTATTATCTGTCTTCGATTATCACAAAAAAACAGAATTGCCACTTTCTCTCTTATCTTGCAATAAGATAAGATAAGCACTTCCTTGGTGCTTCCATTTTTACTCATAGTTTTGTTTGTTGGTTTTAGAATAAATGGTTTATGTATCCATCTCCTTCACTACATTGTAACTTCCTTCAAGGAAGAGATAGGATCTTATTATCTTGGTATCATTTGTGTGCCTATTCTAATCTATGCCTATCAACTGAAACTTGGCTGAACAAATAGATGACATAATTACTCACCAGACAGTCTGATGCTCAGAGTTATAGAAACAAGTCCTATTTTTAAAATAATAGTTTTTGACTAAGAAATATTCCAATTAATTCACTTTTTAAAGAATTGAATGCTCATGTAGTAAGATTTTAAAAGGCTATCATTTATCAATGAATCAATCCAGACATGTTGGGATCAATATGATAAATTTAGGAAAATCTGTACACGGTGTGATGCCCCTTCCATCAGTACACAAGGAGGAGTTATAATTTCAGAGAACAAAAATCATTTATTACATTATGTATACTATCAAGCACTCCAGCTATATCCTGAGTTCACAGTAGGTTTTACAGCTATATGGAAAGTGAAATCATAAGAGGCATTACAAAAATATAATTATTATTGTAGCAAAAGAGCAGTCAGTATCAAAGGCTGTCAGGATTTATGCCCTAGGTTCACCTTTAGAACATCAGAATCCAGGTCTTATTGTCAACAAATCTCAAAGAACACTCTACTTTAGCAACGGGGGAAAAAAAAAAAACAGGAAGATATAGCATTCTTATATACCAGATTGTTTTTCTAAGAAAAGAACAGGAAAATACAGCGTTATTATATACCAGATTTTTTCTAAGAATTTCATTGTATGCCTGTACACGCATTATTTATTTATTCAATACATGTTTATTCAGTGTCTACTTGTGCCATGTACCATTTTATGTGCAAAGAAAATGAAGCAGAATAGAGGATAGCATCAAGTCCAATGAAAGAAATGTAAAACTATATGTAAAATAATAAGAAGCCTTTTCTTTTTGGACAGTCTCACTCTGTCACTCACCCTGGAGTGCAGTGGTGCAATCTTGGCTCAACGCAACCTCCCCCTCCCATGTTCAAGCAATTCTCCTGCCTCAGCTTCCCAGTAGCTGGGATTTCAGGTGCATGCCACCATGTGCTGCTAATTTTTGTATTTTTCATAGAGATGGGGTTTTACGCTGTTGGCCAGGTTGGTCTTGAACTCCTGACCTCAAGTGATCCACCTGCCTTGGCCTCCCAAAGTGCTGAAATTACAGGCATGAGACACTACATGTGGCCAATAATAAGACATTTTAACCACAGTTTGTTTTATGAGAACATAGAACACCCAACCTGAATTCAAGGGATGGGGAAAGCTTACAGAAGAGGAAGTGAATTCTAAGTTCAGAACTGGAAGATGAGCAACAGTCAGCCAGAAAAACATTTCCGAAAAAAGAAAAACATGGGTAACTCAATACAGTTTCTTCTATAGGCCACTTGGTAGAGTCTGTACTGGAGAAATTGAGTACCTGTTAATTTTTATTTTCCATTTTGACAAATAAAAGACTCTTATGTCTAACATGAACGACAGGCAGATATTCCTTCTCCTAAACCATGAATAGCTAGTATCCTACAAGAGGCAAAAACTCAGTCAATCTGCGAAGACCCTGCCTGTGACATGGTCTTGACTGCACCTTGTTTTCCTTCTGCTCCACACATTTTCTGAGCCTGATCGTATCAACTGTTCAATACTCTTAAAATGAATTCCATTTCTGCTCAAGTTAGCCAGAGTTCATTTCTCTTATTTTCAACCCAATTCCTTGAAAACTCGGTCTTTAATAGATTTTAAGCAGAAAAGTAGCAGATATATAAATGTACTTTAGAACAATTTGTCTAGCTGCAGGATTGATAATGGAAAAGAGGGTAGCTATCTTGGAGTCAAAGAATCTGTTTCTGTGAGTTTACAATCAACTAAACTAGAGATTGAGATCGCCTCATCTAGAAGGGTAAGGAGAATGGCCAGTGGCTTTGAGAGGCGTTGAAGTAGAATTTACGAACACATGGGAATTAAAGAGAAATAGAAATAATGGATTTCTTTATTTTAATGAAAAACATTTACTGACCAATTTCTGAGTACACATTTATTATACAGAAAATGAACTATATGGAAACTCTACCAAAGAAATCTGAGGACAAAAATATAAAGCAAACCTAAAGAACATATAAGAAAGGAAATAATATAGATGCAACAGTTAGAATTTAAATAAGCAAAAACCTACCATGAAAGAGCTCAAACAATAAATAACTTTTTGACCTATGTATCTCAGAGTTTAAAGTCAGATCTTTGATTTAATCTACTAACTAAAATTAAATATCCCTGAATTGTATCTGGCTTTTAAAAATCTTTCTGAGGTATGTTTTCTCATTAGGAATATATGAATAAAGTTAGAGTAGGTTGGGGGCACAAATTTGTACTAAAAAATGCTCAGAGAAAAGAGTCCATTTCCTTTTGTGTCTGTTACAGGAAAGGCCACAATTTCCAGATGCTCCAGAAAACTTCTCTCCCTTACTCATTGCTATTCATTTGGGCATGTGTCTATCTCCTGAAACAATTATTATAATTAGAAGAATTACATGTACAATCTTAGACTTGGTTTCTTCTCGTAAGACTAATCAAGAAAATAATAATATGTAATAGGAACAAAAAAGGAAGGTGCAAATAAATGGTATTAGCAATTTAAAGGGTCAATGCAATGACAGTATATTAGGTGTTTCTTTAAATGATAAAAATGTATTATAAACAACTTTATGCCAATGTAACTGAAAAAATAAGAATAGGCAACTTTGTAGAAAAAAAAAAAAAAGTAAGTTACCAAAAGTGATTTAGTAAATAGAAAAACTGAATAAACTAGTATTCACTAAAACATTGTATCAGTTGGAGAAGAAAAGTCTTTCTCTAACATAGGCCATAGACCCAGAACATATCTTAGGTAAGTTTTATCATATCTTGAAGGCACAAATAATCCTAGTATCACCAAAACAAATTTTTAACATGCTTATGGAGGTAAAATTGACATACAAAAACTGCACATGCTTAATGTGTACCATTTAGTGAATATGGACATATGCAAACTCCAGTAATACCATCACTACAATCCAGGAAATGGAGGTATCCAATACTTCCCAGAGATTTCTAGTGTCCCTTTGTCTTTCTTTTTATGGTAAAACACTTCTGTTTTTGTGAATGTTTTGTACTAAGAACACCTTCACATTCAAAATTAACAAATTTTGAAATGTGCTAAAGCACTTCATTGTAAACCAAAGGCACTATGTTGTACAGTAGATTTCCAAAACTTACTCATCTAGCACAAGTCCCTGGAACAACTCCAATATGGTTTAGAGACAAGAAAATTATAGAAAACTATTTTACTTATGAACCTAACATAACATATGAGAAAATTAGACGGCGACAGTATAAAAATTAACTTATTGTTAACTATCACCTTTAAAAATAGACAAAATAACATGACTCAAAAATACCAAAAAAGTATTTATTCTAGGAATGAAAGATTAGTACATTTGTTTAAATTAGCAAATCCATATAAAATGTTAATCTATAGAACTGAATGTATGATTTTTAAAAAATTAGGCAAAGAAAAAGTCATTAAAAAAATTTCACATCCCTTTATGAAAAAGTTCTTAACAAACTGGCTGTCAAAAGGAACATCCTCATTTAATAAAGTGCTACCAAAAATCCATAGGAATATTATTCTTAAAAGTAAAACATAAGAACCATTCCTACTAATGCCAGAAATGAAACAAGTGTTTCATTATCATTCAGTTATTGCACATTGCATTAAATGTCTTTGTCAATATTGTAATTCAAGAAAAATAAAAGTGATGCATACAAATTGTAAAAGAATTACCAAAATTGTTTTTATTTACACAGAAAATTTAAGACAATCATAGACAGCATTCAACCTAAAAGACAGTTTAGTACTTTTGCGGCATAAAAACCCAACATACTGAAATCATTATAATTCTTATACATAGCAGTAACAAATTTGAAAACGCTACGCAAAATGCAAACATTCACAATAGCAATGAAAATTAAATTTATCTGTAGTTCCTTTAGGAATGAAGCTAACGAAAACTATAAGACCTCCAAAGAAAAAAATTTAAGATGTTATTAAAGTACAGAAAATGTGAAACAGTGGGGAAATATGTCAGATTCATATTTATATAGAAAGCAAAACTATAGCATGTCAATATTGGCCAACTCTGTGTACACTGGCATTTGTCATATTTGCTGAACTTTCGGTATTTTAAGTTTTCAAAACAAAGACAAGTCAATACAAAAGCTGTGTTTTTCTGCAGAGAAAAATACATTTTCCTTCATGAATCGATGAAATAAATTTCTTCCTAATACTTTTTCCTAAGTAAAAGTTTGCCACAAGTATTGACTCAAAGCCAAAGTTTTTCATGTAGACTATCTGTCTAAAAACATTTGCTTTTTGAACCAGAAATACTAAAGAGTGTTTAAAAGTATACAAGGAGAATTACACAGTGGAATTAAAATCCTTAAGAATTACTAGAATTATTTTCTGCTCTCATTTTTATTAACATAATTTTATCAATATATACATATCAAGATAGGTGTATGATAAAAGTAGGACCAACATTTTTTCATTTATTTGGAAAGCAATTAAACAGAACCATAAGCTATCATGACTAAAATATATTTATGAAGCAAAGTGAGGTAAATTTTGAGGAAAATAATATTTTTCTTTCTTTTCTTTTCTTTTTTTTTTTTTTTTTTTGTTAATGAGAGCTTGTTATGTTGCTCAGGTTGGCTTTGAACTCATAGCCTCGCCTCCTCAAGTACCAGGACAACTGGCCGGAGCCACCGAGGCACTGCGGCTCCCAAATTTTTCAAAATATTTTAATGCATTTTCTTTAGCAGTCACTGTTGCATTGTTGAATACTGGATTCATATCTAAGACACTGAATCATATATGTTTTCTCTCTGTATCTAGTATTAACACCTTCAATGTATCCATAAAGCAGGATTATTTTTCCATAATTAGTGAGGGATTATTTTCTCATCCTATCTCCAAATATTATTAGATATCTGACACTTTTGGATGACTTAAATTATCACATTGCATCCCGAGTCAAGAGGAGAGAAAATTCCATGTTAGTTTTATGTTCTTGCCAAGTCTAGACTAAACTAAGTAAGAAATAATAAAGTTTTATTAAAAATAAAAGATGTGTCTTTTGTGCTCAAAGCCAACATATATGGGAATCTTGAATTTAATTGTTTATCTTGAATGTAGTTGTTCCCCTCATAAAATGTGGGGACTTGAGAAAGCATTGGTGGTTAAACACAAAATCCACAGACAGCATCACAATAATCTGCAAATCCTGAATATTTTTGTCTACTTACCACTGTTAACTGTTAAAATTCTACACATCACTAAAGTGCAATTTAAATTTTACTGTTTCTAAACTGACCGACTAAAATGAGATATAATCTCTACCTGCAAGCTAAGTTGAGGTTTTGTGTGAACTATGCTTAGAATCACACTCTGTTGGATTTGGAGAGGAACATGCAAATGATTTAGGTCAAGCCTCTTGCCAAAGAATAAATGATAATGCTGGTAAATATTTGGGGTAGCTTCTGCTTAAACCCTCCTAAGTTCTTATGAACTTTGAGACATTCCATGTGGACTCTTCAATATCCAGTTATGATTTCTCCCTTTCTCCTTACTCTCAAGACCAGAAATTGAACCAACAAAAATAAACCCTAACTTAGACGAGGAAAGACTTTATTTGCAGGAAAGACTACTGCAAAATGGAGAACTCCCAGATTTTAGAAATCTAAAAGAATCTCAAAATCAAAAAGAAAATGTCTCATCTTTCATAGGGAGGCATAAGTGGTAGGTAAGGGGAAGTGAGGCAAAGGAGAGGGTAAGTACTGGTTTGGAGGCCTGAGTAGAAATATGTCTTGTTACGGTCAGTCATTTCTCAGGATATGTTGATAAGAGGGCCTGTTCTACATTTTAGGGCTCATTCAGGGTTGGGGGCAAGCTGACGTACAGCGGCATGTGGCAAAGAGAGAAGCCTGACTAAAATTTGGTCAAGACAAAGCAGAGGTCAAGAAATGGAAAATTGTGAGCTGTCAGTGAGAAGCTATGATGTGTGTCAGAAGGGTGACCATGTGATGTTGTCTTGGCTTACAACATGCAAGCAGATTACTTCTGTTTTATTTTCCTGATAAAAATGGGCCCACTGAATAGGTAAGCAATTTTCACCAACATGACACTGCAAGTAGAGCAGCAATATTATAAAGAACAAACCACAAATGAAGATGATAGTTAAAAGGAGCCAGATCACATTTGGCACCATAAACTATTATTGCTTTAAGTAACAATAGTTACATTTGTTACTTACAGCCATCTTAACTTATAAGAAAAATATGTTCATTAGTCTTTCCTAAAATTCTGCCAAAAGTCAACATTAATTTAATATTTTTTAAGATACTTGGAATCAGTTGCGTGTGGTGGTTCAAACCTGTCATCCTAGCACTTTTGGAGACTTAGGCAGAAGGATTGCTTGAGCACAGGAATTTGAAACCAGCCTGGCCAATATGGCGAAAACTCACCTCTACCAAACATACAAAAATTCATTGAAGGCAGTTGCATGCCTGTAGTCCCAGTGACTCCAGAGGCTGACGCAGGAGGATTGCTTAGAGCAGGAGGTCAAGGGTACAGTGAGCTGAGATCACACTACAGCATTCCAGCACGCGTAACAGAGTGAGACCTCGTCTCAGAAAAAAGTAGAAAAAAGAAAAAAGATACTTTGGATCTCCATTGTATATTCTTGAAAAGTTTTCACATTTACACATCTCCAGTTCTGTAGATTTTCATTTTTCATAATTATTTTCAAAGATGAATAATTCTTATCTTCATCTTTCTAATTCTTATATATTTTGGTTCATATATTTTGCTAAGCAAAATTTATGAATTTTGCTTAATTCATAAATAATTATTTGCACTTACATAGTCTAACCTCTCTTTTTTCTCTCTCTCTCTCTATATAATGTTATTGTCTCAACTATATATGTATAATTGTCATTGTCTCCCATTGAGGCAATGACAATTTGGCCTCTTATTTCTAAGAGGCCAAATATATATATATATATACACATTTCTAAGAGACCAAATTACTGCATGTGAAAATAATATATAATTATAAAGTACTACACAAATGTTATTTAATGTTGGTATGTTGTTTTTGTATTCTGTCAGTGTTTTTTACTTGTTAGATACTCTAACAATTTTGAGTAATTTCATGAAATATCTAATTCTAACAAATTATAAACATTGAGAGGACTTGGAAAGCTCTTAGTTTTCATGTTAATTCAAAATATCACCACTGTGTTAATAGCAACATGAAAAGAATTAACTATAACTAAACATGTTTCTGAAGGTCTTTTTTCTTAAAGTTAATTGAATTATCTCAATTTCATTGGAGAAGTACAGTATTTAGAGAAATCCTGTGGTGAAAGCTTTTACAAATATAATAATTATTCCTTTATTCACCTATAATTTATCTGTTAAGCTTTTTGTTTGTTTTAGGCAGACTTTATAACATATCAGCACTTGCAATTTTGAGTTATATAAGCTTTAACCAGGATGCCCAAAAGCAATTGAAATAGTTGTCAGGGAGATGGGAGAGGCAAAAGGTAACTCTGGGGAAAAAAAAATAATGGATGCAGCAAACCACCACCAAGATATATGTATACATATGTAATAAAACTGCATGATCTGCACATGTATCCCAGAACTTAAAGTATAATAAATAAACAAAAAATAAGCTAAAACTCTTCCAGTGAATTTTAGTAAACAAGTTGATTTTATCTGGAAGCAACTTGATCTACTGACCAGCATTGCCTAGGGTCTCGAGGACATGTTACAATCTAGGTCAGACGTCCCAACGTTTTTGTCACCAGGGACCAGTTTCATGGAAGACAATGTTTTCATGGATGGTGGAGTCAGGGGATGGTTTCAGGATGATTCAAGCATATTACATTTGTTATGTACTTTACTTCTATTATTATTACATTGTAATATATAGTGAAATAATTATACAACTCACCATTATGTAGAATCAGTAGGAGCCCTGAGCTTGTTTTCCAGCAACTAATAGTCCCAACTTGGGGGTGATGGGAGACAATGATAGATCATCAGGTATTAGAACCTCATAAGGAGCATGCAACCAAGACCTCTCACATGTGCAGTTCAGGATAGGGTTCGCACTCCTATGAGAAGCTAATGCCACCACTGATATGACAGGACAAAGAGCTCAGGTAGTAATGCAAGTGATGGGGAATGGCTATAAATATGGACAAATGAGCTTTGTTCATTCACCCACTGCTCACCTCCTGCTGTGCAGCCCTAATTCCTAGCAGGCCATGGCCCAGGGGTTGGGGACCCGTGGTCTAGGTAATGCTCATCCCCTATATAAATCTGTATCTCTTTTGTTGGGTTATGGTCCTCCTTATATTAATGAAGTTTTGAATTTTAAGTACACAGATTCGATTTTATCAGATCCTACCTCCATGAGGATTAGGGGGTGGTCAAAGTTCTGGCAAATGGAAGATCTGATTCAAGACTTGATACAGCCTAGAGTCCTCCAGGGTCTGTATGGTGTTACATAAGGACCATAAATGTTAAAGAGCAGACCAGACAACATAAACTCTCACGGTCATAGTCAAAGAAATTTTCTCAAGGGGAACCAAAACAAACCTAAATTGACAGTCCCTTGGTTTGGGTTTTCATCTGGGCCAATTCATCCTCACAAAACATCAAAGTAAGTTTCAAATTTGGTTCTGAATAGAGTAGTTAGTAGGATGTTCAATGAAGAAGATTAATCCAAATAGGAGAAATGTCAGAATTTTGGCATCTATCAAAAAATTATATACTAAACAAAGGGTTAACATGGTCTATTATAGGTTTTTAGATGTGTTTGTGTGAACAGGAAAATGGTTTATAATTAGGAAATAAATTATTTGTAATTACTGGATGCATCCAAAGTTCATAAGGATCTCCAAAAATATTTTCATAATATTTTAATTCTTTTAGAATATTTTCTTGGCAATCTACCTTGTGTAATTCATTTTGTGTACCAAACTTGTCATCACAGATTGCAAAAGTAAGCTTCCTGTTAGGTGCTATATGAAAGACAATATATTCTAAATTAATAAAAATATCCGCTTAAATATATTAAAACTTAAATACTAAGTTTTCTATAAATATATTCTATTCATCTTTAAGAACAAAAAAATAGAAGTCATTGGTGGTAAAATATTAAAACGTTGAAACTATCACCAAAACTATTAAATAAAACTGTCAAATGTCACAAAATTTTTTCTATTGTCTGGAAGACATTAAATTCTGGACACTTTTCTGGCACTTATAAATAATTTCCATCTGAAAGAAGAGATATGTTTCTTACAAAGAAACAAAACACCGGATATTTACAGTTGTTTTTATAAGCAATACTCAACTATTATATAGATCATGTTACAGTACTCTTCTGTCCTGTATTTACAAACAGGATTCATGACCATAAAAATTCTGAATAGCAAGTTTACATAACATTTATTATTGCCAATCTGCAGATTGATTTCAGGGAGGAATAAGAAAAAGAGAAGAATTGGAGGGCAACCAAAAAAAGAAAAATAACTGTATTACGCTAATTGAGAATCTATGTTTAACATTGACAAAGTAGTATTTTTCTGTCAAATCTGTGTTATTTGTGTAGTATTAGATGAAAATTATTTAGGAAGAGGGAACATTATTGTACATTTTTAAATAGTTATTCTCTATTTTTCTTACCTTTCATAACTCAAAAAACCTAGAAAAATATGTCATTTGCATTGACTAGTTTCATTAGGGAACTTAAAAGTTTCACATTGCTTCCCTTAAAAGCTCAGGGTATGTCAAGTTAAACCCATTATGATGACTAATGATAAGTTTCCCTGTCACTGGGTTGGCCACCGTCAGCCGAAGAACTCTGCCATGCTGTCATGATTATGGGCAGTCTTCTGGCTGGCTGACCCCAGCTTCCTTCTACTCCTCCACAGCTCGTTAGTACTCAATGATTAATGGACTGTAAAATAAAAACTAGTCTCTGAGCAAGTCAGCATCCCTTCCCATGAATACTGAAAGGGAATACGAAGTTTCTTCCCTGAATTTGCCAAGATGTTATGGGAAAAACTTCATCTTTTTTTTTCTCTCTAGCTATATGACTGTTTTGTTACCAACCAATGTTGAAACCAGGCATCAAACTGGGGTTAATAAAGAATTTTTTTTTCTATCATAACCTAAAGAGCTGCTATGTGTTTTTCATCAATGTATTCCAAGTTATTGCAACCATTATGATTCATCATTAGCTCTTTCAAAACTTCCATTTTAGGGCTGTACTTTGGAATCAGGGGCCTTGTGAAAGAGAAATAATTCAGTGAAGCAAATATAATTTTAGAGTCAAGAACAGGCTGACTCTAAAGCTCATGTAACTGAATCAGGAGTGCATAATGTGCATAGCAAGGCTGCTTCTAATACTGTTGTTTCCATAAGTAAACACAAAGTCCAAATAAAATTAGAACCATAACTAAAAAGTTCAGGAAAACAGGAAATAGAATAGAAAAAATTAAGGAAAGAGAAATGAGACCTGGTTTAATGCTAGCACATTGATTTCTAAACTTCTTATCCCAATTGCATTTCCGTAAGAATTACAATTCCAATTAATCTAAGAGATTATCATGGATATTGAGTATGAACAACTAAAAGCTCACTTTAGCTGTCTGTAAATTTGAATTTAGCAAACATTTTGCAATAAAATTATTCTGTGAATGAAATAAATTTCTTTTTACAAACCATGCCTTCTCATTCTCCCTTTTGTTATAGAAAATTAGTAAATGGTGAAATTACACATAATATCCGATTATTATAAGCCCTTGTATTTCCATTACTGCTTTTTGAAATTGCATTGGTCAAAAACATATTTGTCAACTTTTCTTTTGTATTGTCTTTTCTGGCTTTTGAAACATTTTTACTTAGATGCATTATTCTTGTTGCTTATACTTCAAGAATGCATATTTTAGTGTTCTTTGAACTGAAAATCAAATTCAAATCACCTCAAGCATTCTAACATGAACATTTCTTTCTATTCCTTCCAATATATATTCTTCCTACCAATCTATCTCATATACGTATAATTTTTTTTTCTGAGAGATGTGGATTCACATCATGACACATCAGGATAGTTTAGCATTTTGCTAGAATTTGTAAGAATTTAGCACAAACATTACTAGTTATCCGACGGCCAATCAAAAGACTTGAAGAATAACAGCAAAAAGAAAAATACGTTTTAAAACTGCAGGCATCAGAAAATATTTTTGTAAAGTTGCTACTATGTATGTTTTGTAAAAAATATGCTTTGTTAACAGAAAATTCTCATATTTTTGTACTCAATGAAAAGGAGTCTTTTTCATGAAAGTTTAGCTTCAGGTGCTTTTAACTGAAACTATCATTATTTTCAATTTATCAAACAATGTAAGGAACAACATGAGATGGCTAGTGACTGTGAATTGACCCACTTAGGGTCAGTGTGGGTGTTTGGGCTTTTTAACACAAATGTGTATCATAAAAATAAAATAACAAAAAAAAAATAGCTGAGGATGCCAGGCATTCCTTTTTTTCAAATCTGTGTTTTCTTCACATAGCTATGGCATTAGTGTCAGGATGGAGGTGCTCAAAAATGCACAATATATGTCTAAAATCTTCATAAAGTTACCAGATTTTTAAATAATTATCTTAAGAGATAGAATATAAAAACAAAATTTTAGAAAACTCGGCAGGTGTTTTTTATTATTGTTTTTCCTTTATTTTTGCATGTTTTCTTGTAGTTTTTCCAGAGGAAGAAGTTCTCCACCAGGAGGACAAAGTAGTAGCAGTACTCTAATGACCAAGTGAATGCCGTCACTATGGCAAAATTCTGCATCATGTTGAGAAAGCAACTAATTGTTTGGCTTCTTCTCTTACTAGCCAAGTACTCCCTGATATAGCCACCAACTCACCAATTCTACATGTATAATAGGAACTACCTATGCCAAAGCAAAACAAGGTTCTGACAGACAAAAATGGAAAAGTCACAGAGTAAGACTATAAATACATTCAGTTTAGCTTTTTGGTTTACTTCACTATTCTTATTTGAAAACAAAATCAAGCATATAACATTATTTACTCTGGAGCTTTATATTTTCCACAAGGATCTATCAAAGATTGGTTTACTGCTACCCTAAACGGTCAAAGTTTGGGGTATATACCTATAAGTTCTTCAAAATAGACAGATGGCCCCTTAATGAGTTCATTCATTCAACAAATATTTATTGATAACATGTTGATTCTTAAGCATCCTTTTATGTGCCAAAAATACAGTGATACACAGGAATAGTAATGGTTTCTAACACCAAAAAATATCCATCTAGAGGAATAAGATGAAAAGAAACTCCATCTAGAGGATAAAAGCAGAAAATACATAACTTGACAAACATAGATGCACAGATTCCATTAATGTTCTGAATAAAACAAACAAAAAAACATGACAAAATTCAGTGTCTAAGGAAGAAGAGAAAGTACTTTAGAATATACAAGAAAGGATTTTCTAAGAAAATGTCATTTGAATTATGACATGAATTGTGAGTAGGACCTGGATACATAAAAGTTCAGGTGAGAGCATCCCATGAAGAAGGCAAGGGTTCAAAATGTAAACAAACTGGGGTATTCAAGAAACTGAAGGAAGTTAATAAGGTATTGTTCTTCTTTCTTACATGCAAACTTTAAAACTTTGCAAAGGACAGAAGACTTAATATGCTCAGAGCCTTTGAGGGATGAAGATCCTATTGTTCTTCTAGTATAGTAGACTTTTTTAAATTTTAAAACTGATACATCTCAAGACTTTCAAGAATCTTCAGTTTCACATCAACCATTATTTTGGTAATGAATTTTGGACTTAGACTTTAGCTAAGTGACCTGAACCCAAGCTCACAGCTCACACAATCGATATTTAAGTGGTTTTACATGTATAAGCATACATAAACCTTAGAGACAACTATGTGATTGAGTTAACATTCTAAAAATTTTCGTGAAATTTTGAGTGGTTCATAAAAAGCTGAATTGAGGAATATTAAAATCACAAATATTTAGGTTCTAAAACCCCACTCTTCTTTCCTAAGTTGTTATCTCTTCTCCATTTCTACTGCATCATCTACCTTACTGCTCCTTCAAAACGTTTTGCAAGTATCTTTTTTTCCTAATCCAAGTAGTATTATTTGATGATTTTTCATCACCTCGTATTCTTCCCTATGTTTAATACCTTTCCATCTGTCTTCCTGGCTAAAACTTACATATTTTTCAAAACCCAGTTTAAATATTTTCCCAACTTTAATGTCCTTCCTGTGAATGAGACCAAAAGAAATGATATATGTCTTTTTGGCACTTAACACCTTGGGTATCAGCTCCCCTTCTGTCTCTGTATATCTCACAGCATCTAGCCAATTACCTGCCCAGAACAAATACTTCTGGGAATGGTGAAGATGGAGTAAGGTGGAGAGAGTACTCTATTCCAAACTTTTCACATGGAGGAAAGAAAATGTGCACATTTTAGGAGAGAAAAGCATGTGGGAACATGCAGTCTTCTCCTTCCCCAAAAGAGGAGATGTTTAATTGATTAATTAGGGGAAGGACATGAGACTGTAAATTCCTGCTTCTATGTTTCTTTAAAGCAGTTGTGTCTCAAGGTACATGCTTCCTCTGCTTTTTTGAAAGCAGGCTCTGTATCTGTTAATGCCTGCATTTCTGAGTTCATCCATTTTATTGTATAGGGAAAATATTAGGAAGCCTTATTATAGTTACATATCTGAAACAAATTTTCTAACTCTAATTATTAATAATAAATCTGTGGTATTTTGAACTCCATCTCTATTTCTCTACCTTAAAAAAAAACTCAAATACATACTTGATGAACAAATAAATGTGTGAATGAACACCACGTGGAGGCTGATTACCCACCCCTCCATCTCAGTTTTGTATTTTGGCCTTATTAGAAGGCCAATCTTCCAATTACCTTTGGGAGATTTATAAAAGGAAAGAAGAGTCTAAATAAGTATTCTCTGCAGCAAAATTATTTCACCTTACCCCTGAGACAACACATCAATGTGACAAAGTTATATTTTGCTGTTTCTTTAAAAATTTCTCCAAAATAAAGGCCTTTTCAACTTTAAAGACTGGAAGACTGAGTGCTAAGTATCTTCTCCACCAACACTGATGAGAAGTTGTATCAAATAGAATGCTTTAAACACACATAAAGAGGCACGTTTCATGCACTACTCATCAGCCAAGCACTCTCATTTATTTCAGCACAGCATTGTGAACCTAGAGACTGATATTTAGACACTAGGAAATTTATATTTCCAAGAAATTGAAATAATCTCAAATACTGTATAATTAAATAATTATTACATTGAAAATAGTATCTATTATTCTTTCATAAAACTAGAATCGATACACAACAGCTACATCTCCATTCCTCATGAAGCTCTCAGGAGAGTCCCTGCTGTGCCATACTTTAATTCACTAAAGAAAGTCTATTTGATCTGGAAAAGGGGAATAAAAAGAAACATTTCACATTATCAAAATTAGAGTTGAAGAAAGCAGTCATAATAATTCTCAGCATCAATGCAATTGTTAGCAAGTTAAGACAATTCTCTGCATTCTATGTTTAAACAGAGTACACTTCTAAAATAAAAATCATGAGTCATACCAAAGAACTAGAATCCTGAATTCATCAGCAAAGAAAAACACCAGTGAAAAGCATATTGTCTTTTTTTTAAAGTGACTTTTAAATCTTTTTCTTCTCAGATTTACTTGTTTTCTAGTAGCTTTTTTTTTTTTTTTTTCCTACAGTAGCCACACTTTCCTCTGTAATAAACAGGAGTTTCTGGGAAGCACATTGTACAATATCATTCTGCTAGAATACAGCAATTACCTAACAGCTTAACTGTCACCAAAAATATTTTTAACTAAAATGAAAAATTCACTACACATCCTATTTCCTGGAGGACTTTAATTTATATTCTAATTTGTATATTTCACAATTTAGAATCTTTCCATTTTCCTCTCCCTGAATTTGCCATTCAGATTTGAGTTCACTGGAGGAGAACTAAAACTTAAGCTGTTATGGCCAGGT
This sequence comes from Callithrix jacchus, assembly GCF_049354715.1. Classification (NCBI taxonomy): domain Eukaryota; kingdom Metazoa; phylum Chordata; class Mammalia; order Primates; family Cebidae; genus Callithrix; species Callithrix jacchus. The sequence continues at coordinate 80,954,745 of NC_133510.1, read as the reverse complement.
GCAATACGAATATTAACTACCAGTACAGAGGTTCACTTATTAATGATTCCCAACAATGTCTGAAACAGAAATGCCATATCACTGGGGTGACTTCATTGAAGCTAGGCCTCATTCAGCTGCGATGTCACCATCTAATCACATTTTTGTCAAGTTATAAAAAAGACCGTGTCTGTTAGGTGGAAGAAGCACCAAGCTTTTCTGAGTCTAAAAATGTCACAATCAAAGAAGGAGCAATTAATAGTTGTTAGCCACCTGCCATTGCATGAATATCAGTCTGTTTAAAATATTACCTCTGTTTGTGTGCAAATTGCTCTACATTTCATCCAGAGTCCGGTTAGCAGCCATCTACTCTACTGCTAGAGTCCCGGCTTAAGAAGAAAGGGATAGTTTGGCAGCTTTTGATGAGAAAGAAAGATTAGCCTAAAATTTATTATCATATTTTAAGGAAGTTAATAAGAATATTCAGACCAAGGATATTTCTCAAACACTCCTTCCTTACTATACTCCATATGATCTAGGTTCAGCTTTACCTCCTGAAACCTCATGTAGGAGCTCAGCAGAACCCATGAGCTGGCTCACTCATGAGTTTGCACCGTCCTTCATAATGGAGATACATCCGTTTCAAGGCTTTATGTTTTCGTCCTATTTTTTTTGAGTTTCCGAAATCTACATCACAAAAGCAATGCCTTATTTTCTGTCAGTAACACTATTATCCTCTTTTTTTTCCCCAAAACCATTATCTTCTTTTCTTCATACTGTCTACAAACGAATTAAGCATGTTTGAAATTTTAAATTAAAAAATGCTTAACACTTTGTTAGACTTAATCTTTCAGGCTGGTCTAAAAAATAACACTATGATATCTTCTGACAGTTACTGATATCTATAGTACATAATACATTGAATTTTTTTTTTTAAAAAAGTAAGACAAAAGCAGTAAATAAATTTATTTTATTTTGGGGAAGAGATTGGGAATGATACTCCAATCTCTTATTTAGGGGACACCAGTGTGATAACAGCCTAGGCTTTCTATGTCTCACTTTTCCCAAGGAATAAATGATTACTTAACTAACTGATGGTTTTCCAGTGAAAAACTGGGAAGACCAGTCACTTCCTCTTCTCTTTCATTTTGGAGATAGGATATTTGAGGAAAAGATACATTCTGTACTATTCATCTATGCTATTACCCTAAGCATGAACACTTAACCCCAAGCCACAGCAGGCTGTGACTGGGTCTAACTCTCTGGCTCTGTATTAGATATACCATCTTCTTGTAGATATAAGCCACCATCTGCAGTATTAACATCATCAATAAACAAGGCTACTTTCCCATCCTCATCTGTTTTAGTCTTTCGTCTTATATTTCAGTTGTTCAGAACACAGGGCATTGATAGTTTCATTTCATAGACTCCCTATCCCTGCACATTTGAAGAAATTATATCTTTCTTAATTCATCTACTATTTAATAGAAGGGATAATCCAAAGATCATAACTGTATGTTTGGAGCAATCAAGTAACTTAACAAAGACCCATTCTTTCCTCAGGTTTGTTCTCAGCTAGTCAGCGTATCACACAGTGTTTTAGTATAACAAGGAAACTACATGAATAACCTGCTTAAATATAGAACAGAGCACTTACATTTATAAAAGATAATTTATCCCAGAGCAGCAACTTAATATAAGATAATAATGGTTATCATATTAAACAAATGATGGTTAGTAGCCAATATTTATTGAACACTCTGTGATGATAATACTACCGAAGACATATTATCTTATTTAATTTTCAAAACAGTCCTAGGAGAGGAATTGTTATTATCTGTACTTTAAATATGTTAAAATTCAAGTTTTAGAACCCTGTTTGAGAACATAGGAATCTTGTAGCATTGAAAGGCATGTCTGTATAGCCTCAGAGTCCATGTGCTCTGAAAACATACTTTATATTACTTCTGCAAGAATGCTCTTGTTAAACTAGAACATCATATGGGAAATTAATTCAGTTTTACTCAATTTGAATTTGATGGTCAAATCTTACCAATATATAAAAATAAACCAAATTAATCAAATATTCAGCACTGCAAAATTCATAGATGTTATTAGGAACCTATTGTCTTTAAACAAAAGATTCATCTAAACGATACATGTAAAATGAGGATCCTTTATGTTTGGACATTTCCAGGAAAAGAGATACAGAGAGATTGTTTCAGCTATTTGGAATCCATCTTAAAGAGACATGGGAAAGTAAAACAAATTGGAAGCAGTTCCAACTGCCGCATAATCAAATCTTACGGAGAACTGAGACACTACGCCACGTGTAACAGCAGCTCCAAAGCCCAGATACCCTGTTACATTCTCGGCAGCACCCCAGTTAATTCAAACATCTTCTATCTGACCATAATAGTAACTCAGTAGCTTTATTTTGCTTCTCTCTTCATGTGTTTTTTTTCCTATTCTGCTATGATTACCTTCACTCTTTTTCATGAATTCTACTTTCTTCAGACATCAATTGCCTCATGACTTTTGTTATAGATGAGCTCAACTTAAAACATGATTAGCTTTCCAACTTAGACTCAAGTTGACACAGGCTGATGGTTTATTGTTTTCATGCTTCTGACTTTATCCTACTCCAGTGGTATATACCAAGGAGTTTTCTTCCTAAAGCAATCAGACTTTCCTTTGCTTATTTTGAAACTTTACCGTTGATGTTTAATCATGTTTTATTTCAGTTATTTCAGAGAAAGACAATACCTTTGATGATATATTTACTTCATTTACAGACATATAGTTGCCTTTAAGACACAATAGGCCTGTATTTAAAGTTTTTTTAACTTCAGTTTCAGCCCAACAATTTTTTGTTTTACTTATTTATTTGAGACTGAGTCTTGCTCTGTCACCCAGGCTGGAATGCAGTGGCAGGATCTTGGCTCACTGCAACCTCCGCCTCCGGGGTTCAAGCAATTCTTGTGCCTCAGCCTCTGAAGTAGCTGGGATTATAGGCATCCACCACCATGCCTGGCTAATATTTATATTTTTAGTAGAGATGGCATTTCACCAGGTTGGCCTCAAACTCCTGACTTCCATTCATCCACCTGCTTCGGCCTCCCAACATGCTTGGATTACAGGCATGAGCCACCATGCCTGGCCTTGTTTTATTTTCAATCATCACTGATGATGTTGGCCAGTTTACTGCTATAGCATGTATCAGTATTAGCATGTGGCACAACCACACAGTTGTAAATATACATTTTAATTATTACTGAATAATAAGATTGAGAGGTATAATAAAAACTGTGGTTTATTTTCTCTGTAGTCACAATGTTTCACTCTACCATGCTTTTAGTAATACATCCCACTTTCCTATCCATAGAAGTGAATCTTAACCATAGCGGCCCTTGCCTCTGACCACAGTGAGTGGTTCAGTAATAAATTCATAACCTAGACCAGACCAATCAGATCTTTTTTTACAGATTTTATATAACTGGGGCCATTAGTTCCTCTTTAGAAAACTCTTATGATGTGATTGCAAAGTTGATCAGCAATCACAATTTTTAACACATGGGAAAAGTCTGACCACCATAGAAGAAAATAATGTAGAGCCAATTAACAATAAGCAGAGAGAAATGGAGGGACTGAGAGAAAGAGTTCTGGCTTTGGCCAAGTTCAAGCTCCTGTTCCTTAAGCTCCTAGAGCTGTCCAAGTCTGAGCTACAGCAATATTCTTCCAATAAATCTTCATTATTGCTTAAACTAATTCAAGTTAGTTTCCTATAATTTACAACTGAAAACACAAAAATATAGCATTTTTCTTCATCTATCCCACATTTTTACCAATAAAGAACAGCCTGACTGTGACTCTCAGTCTTTATTCATCACAAAGTGTCTTCATTGAACAGAATTCTCATCCAAGATTACTTGAAAGTACTTCTAGTCCACCATGAGTAACACAAACTCATCCTTTATCCCCCAATTACTTTTTCTATGTAACTTTCCAAGTGTATCAGTAATATAGTCTTGAATTTTGAGAAACACTGCTCAACTTTAGATAAAATAAATAAATCTACAAATAAAATCCAAACTTTTCGACTTGAAATTCAAACCTACCATTTCTACCTAAATTCTTATTGTTTTCTATCACAAATCCTACAATTATCCGTCTAATATTCCCTAGTCACATATTTATATTTCTATCTCCATATAATTCATTTTACCTAGAATGCCTTTCTCATTTTCATCTTATTTTCAAAGCTTTGTCTAGCTCCAACACTATCTTCTCCTTGGAGAATGCATTTGCCTGGAGGCAAGCTATACTAATCAAGAGGAATTGAAACGAAATGTGATGACAGAGGAGAAAAACATACAGATAAATATGTAAATCAATTTACTATGGAAAACAGTAGCTATAACATTCAAAGAGGAAAATATTGTGGGTAGTACCAGTGAATTATATGAGAAAACAATTGAACCCAAAACCAGTGATAACGCTTATAACACCAAATGCAAATATACATCCTACACAAGTTCTAAGTAATGTGAATCTTAAATTTTAGAGAAAAAGTGATTTTTTAAAATGTAGACTTGCTGAATTTTTATAAAAGGAGATTACAATGTTAGGACATATATACCTACTAAGAAATAATGGAAGAGTGGTATAGAGTGACAAATACTATGTCCACCTAGAAACCAAAGATTCTGAAAGGTAAAGATTACTGGAGACTAGAAGATACTTCTTTTAAAAAATGAAAAGGTTAATCTGATATATTTTACTATGGGATTAGAACTTGTACAATGGTTAGGGTTATTGTGAGGGTTATTCTGAGAGTGAAGTTTAGGGTTAAGGAATACCAAATAGGGAATAAGATATTTGCAGAGGGAAGAGCCAAGATGTTCAATTAGATTGAGTGAGGAAGAGCTACTCCCCCTGGGATACTAGACCATCGTGTAGACTAGCACACTCTGAACAGATCTTCAGAAAGAAGGCACTGAGACTAGATAGAGAGAGAACACAGACCCCAGGACTAAAAGGGGAGGAAGCTGGAAACCCTGCATAGGATTGCCAAGTACCAGGGCTTGTTCCTGGCCCTGCAGTGGCTCTTGCAGGAAGGAGAATGAGATAGGCATGAAGTGGCATACCCTAAACATGGACCTCCAGGATCTTAGCTGCAGGAGACCCATAACCCCCAAAGACATTTGAATTCACAGGGAGAACCACCTGGAGAATTGGCAGAGACAGAAATCAGTCTGCATGAAGCCCAGAGGCTTTGGCAAGTGAACAAACTGAGTGGAGCACAGCCATGGGTGCCTATACCCCAAGGCTTGCAGTTCTTCTCTAGGTGGCTTTAGCCCTTGTTAACTGCCAAACCTGAAGAGATCAGGGCTGTCTTGCTCTTAGGACAGGGCCAATCTAATCTGAATGCCCCAATGTCTGCTGGCTTCTCCCAGGGCCCCTGCCTAGCCTCACTCACATGCAGCGCAGCCTCAGCTGTCCCACTAAAACACTTCCTAGAGATGACCACCATAGCATTTTGCTAGAATCCCCTGCTTTCCTGTTGGAGCAATTTTGCAGATGGAACCCCACCAGCATGCCCTCCTCCACTGGTGCACACTCACCTATAAACTCCCCTCCCTGCCCTATTGGCATGCACATGTCCATGGTCTCTCTGCCTCACATTGGTATACATGCCTGCAGCCACTCTCTCATTCCCACCTCCCCCTGCCCACGTTGGCACACACTCACTGGTGGCCTCACACTGACCCACTGGTATGCACTCGCCTGCCCCTGCTGCTTCCTTCCGCTGCAGAGCATTCTCTCTCAGACCCTTGCCATGCTGCCATAGTGCTTTTGCTGGCAGCCCCCTTTAAAGTGTTGTAATCAGCAGATGAAATACCTAGGACCCTTCAGTGAAGCAGGTGTTTGACCTGCAGGGGCCAGAGAACAATGCCACAAGCCTGGGCTCAGCCTCCAGAGATAGAGCACACAGCAAAGCAAGGCTCAGCTAAGCCTTAGCTCCATCAGAGCATCCAGAAATGAAGCCAACTGACTAAACCCAATGTATCAGTCCATTTTCATACTTCTATGAAGAAATACCCAAGACAAGGTAATTTATAAAGAAAAAGAAGTTTAATGGACCCACAGTTCCACCTGGCTGGGGAGGCCTCATATTCATGGTGCAAGATGAAAGGAGAGCAAAGATGTATCTTACATGGCAGCTGGAAAAAGGGAATGGGCAGAAAAACTGCCCTTTATAAAACCATCATATCTTGTGAGACTTATTTCCTATCACAAGAACAGCATGGAAAAAACCTGACCCCATTATTCAATTCCTTCTCACCAAGTCCCTTCAAGGACATGTGGGGATTAAGGGAGCTATAATTCAAAATAAATTTTGGGTGGGGTCATAGGCAAACCATATTATTCCACCCCAGCTCTTCTAAATCTCATGTCCTCACATTTCAAAACCAATCATAACTTCCCAACAATCCCACAAAGTCTTAACTCAGATCAGCATTAACTCAAAAGTCCACGGTCCAAAGTCTCATCTGAGACAAGGCAAGTCCCTTCTGCCTATGAGCCTATAAAATCAAAAGCAAACTAGTTACTTCCTAAATACAATGTATGTACAAACATTGGATAAATAAACCCATTCAAATTGGAGAAATTGTCTAAAATGAAGGAGCTACATACCCCATGCAAGTCCAAAATTCAATAAGGCAGTAATTAAACCTTAAAGTTCAAAACAATCTCCCCTTGACTCCATGGCTCAAATCCAGGTCACACTGATGCTCTCATGGTCTTGGAAGCTCCACCTCTGTGGCTTTGCAGGGTACCTCCCCACTCTTGGCTGCTTTCAAGGGCTAGCACTGAGTGTCTGCAGCTTTTCCAGGCACAGAGTGCAAGGTGTTGGTGGAGCAATCATTCTGGGGTCTGGAGGATATTGGCCCTCTTCTCCCAGCTCTACTAGGCAGTGCTCTACCAGAAACTCTGTGTGGGGTACATTTTCCTTCTGCACTGCCCTAGCAGAGGTTCTCCATGATGACCCTGCCCCTGAAGCAAAGTCTGCCTGGACATCCAGGCATTTCCGTGAATCTTCTGAAATCTAGGCGGAGGTTCCCAAACCTCAATTCTTGATTTCTATGTATCAACAGACTCAACATCACATGAAAGCTGCCAAGGCTTGGGACTTGCACCACTGAAGCCAAGGTCCACGCTGAATCTTGGCCCCTTTTAGCCACAGCTGGAGCAGTAGAGCATCAAGTCCTAAGGCTGCACATAGCAGGGGGGTCTTGGCCCAGCCCACAAAACCATTTTTTCCTCCTTGGCCTCTGAGCCTGTGATGGTAGGAGCTGCCTTGAAGGTCTCTGACATACCCTGGAGACATTTCCCCCATTGTCTTGGTGATTAACATTCTGCTCCTCATTACTTATACAAATTTCTATAGTCAGCTTGGCTTGAATTTCTCCCCAGAAAATGGGTTTTTCTTTTCTACTGTATCATCAGTCTGCAAATTTTTCAAGCGTTTATGTCCTGCTTCCTCTTGAAAACTTTGCCATTTAGAAATTTCTTTTATCAAATACCCTAAATCGTCCTTCTCAAATTCTGTTTCACAGATCTCTAGCAAGGGCAAAATGCCACCAATCCCTTTGCATAGCAAGAGTGACCTTTACTTCCAGTTCCCAATAAGTTCATCTCCATCTGAGACTACCACAGCCTGGACTTTATTGTCCATATAACTATCAGCATTTTGGTCAAGGCCATTCAACAAGTCACTAGGAAGTTCCAAACTTTCCCATACTTTCTGTTTTCTTCTGAGTCCTCCAATCTGTTCCAACCTCTTTCTGTTACCCAGTTCCAAAGTCACTTCCACATTTTCAGGTATCTTTAGAGCAGTGCCCCACTCCTGGTATCAATTTACTGTATTAATCCATTTTCATACTGCTATAAAGAAATACCTGAGACTGGATAATTTATAAAGTAAGAGAGGTTTAATGGAATCTCAGTTCCACATGACTGGGGAGGCATCACAATCATGGTGAAAGGTGAAGGAGGAGAAAAGGCACATCTTACATGGCAGTAGGCAAGAGAGCATGTGCAGGGGAACTGCCCTTTATAAAACCATCAAATCTCATGACACTTATTTACTATCATGAGGACAGCATGAGAAAAATACACCCTCCTGATTACCTCTCACTGTGTCCCTCCCTCAACAGTGGAGATTATTGGAGCTACAATTCAAGATTTGACTTGGGTGGGGACACAGCCAAAGCGTATCACCCAACATATATCGCTATCAAACCCTCAAGGTCATTAATGAATATAAGAGCAAAAAGTCCCATCCAAAGGGCAGTAACTTCAAATAGTAAAGGAAAACAAGCCCACACAGATGAGAAGGAACCAGTGCAAGAATTCTGGAAAATAAATCTAAATGCTAGATTGTCTTCTCACCTCCAAATGATCACATTAGCTCCCCAGCAATAGTTCTCTACCACAGTAAAGTGACTAAAATGACAGACATAGAACTCAGAATATGGAGTGAAAGGAAACTCAGTAAGATCCAGGAGACATTTGAATACATTTCAAAGAAAACAGTAAAATGATCCATAAGTTGAAATATGACAAAGCCATTTTAAGTCACAATGAGAGTGAACTTCTAGGAATGAAAAATTTACAACAAGAATTTTGTAATGCAATTAGAAGCATTAATAACAGAATAGATCAAGCTGAAGAAAGAATCTCAGAGCTTGAACAATTCCTTCAAATCAATGCACATGGACAGAAATTTAAAAAATATATATTTTAAATAATGAATAAAACCTGAGAAATACGGGACTTTGGAGAGACCAAACCTATGACTTATTGGCATTCCTGAAAGGGGTGGAGAGAGAGAAGCAACTTGTAAAACATATTTGAGGATATTTTCCACAAAAACATCGCCAATTTCCCTAGAGAGGCTGCCATGCAAATTGAGGAAATTCAAAGAACCCCTGTGAGATACTATACAAATGATCATCTCCAAGATACATAATTATCAGATTCACTAAGGTGAATGTAAAAGAAAAATTTTAAAGGCAGCTAGAGAGAAGTGGAAAGGTCACACCCAAAGGGAGCCCCATCAATCTAACAGTAGAACTTTCATCATACATCTGATAGGTCAGAAAACATTTGAAGCCTATATACAGTATTTTTTAAGGAGAAAACTTCCAACCAATAATTTCATTTCCAGTCAAACTAAGCTTCATAAGTGAAAGAGAAATGAAATGCTTTTCAGTCAATCAAATGCTAACAAAATTCATTATCACCAGATCTACCTTACAGGAGGTTCTTAAGGGAGAGGTAAACATGAAAACAGAAGACTGATACATGATAATATAGAAACACACTTAAGTACATAGCCCACTATACAACTATACAGTCAAGATTATATAAGAACCAGCTAACATTGTAAAAGAATCAAATACTCACATATCAATATTCACCCTAAATATAAATGAACTAAATGCACCTCTTAAAGGGCACAGCATGGAAAGTTGGATAAGGAAGCAAGATTCAACTGTATGCTGTCTTCAAGAACCCCATCTCACATGCAGTGATACCCATAGGCTCAAAATACAGGAATGGAGAAGAATCTATCAAACAAATCTATCAAACAAATCAAACCCTCAAGGTCATTAATGAATATAAGAGCAAAAAGTCCCATCCAAAGAGAGCAAGGGTTGTTATTCTTATTTTAGACAAAACACACTTTAAACTAACAATGATCAAAAGTGACAAAGAAGGGCATGACATAATGATAAAGGGTTCAATTAACAAGAGGACTTAACTATCTTAAATATATATACACCCAACAGCGATGTATCCAGATTCATAAAACAAGTTCTTAGAGATCTGCAAAGAGACTTAGATAAACACACAACAATAACAGGAGACTTCAATACCCCATTGACAGATCCTCAAGGTAGGAAACTAACAAAGGTATTGAGGACCAAAACTTGACACTTGATCAAATGGACTTAAAAGACATCTACAAAACCAAAATCATACTAACCACTCTCTCAGACTGCAGTGCAATAAAAATATAAATAAAAAGAAGTACTCACAAAACTATACTATTACATGGAAATTAAACACCCTGCTTCTAAATGACCACAGAGTAAAGAATACAATTAAGGTAGAAATCAAGAATTTTTGAAACTAATTAAAACAAAGATACAACATATCAGAATATCTGGAACAGAGCTAAAGCAGTGTTATGTCGAAAGTTTAGAGGGCTAAATGGCTACATCAAGAATTTGGAAAGATCTTCAGTTAGCAACCTAACATCACACCTAGAGTAACTAGAAAATTAAGAGCAAACCAATCCCAAGGCTAGTAGCAGAAAAGAAATAACCAAAATAAGAGCTTAGCTGAATGAAATCAAGATGCAAAAATCCATACAGAAGATAACCAAAACCAAAGTTTGTTCCTCAAAAGGTCTTTGACAGGTCACTAACTAGATTAATAAAGAAAAAAGAAGACTCAAATAAACACAATCAGAAATGACAAAGGTGACATTACCACTGATCCCATATAAATTTAAAAAATATATCAGAGACTACTACAAACTCTCCTATACACACAAACTAGAACACCTAGAAAAAAATTAATAAATTTCTGGAAACGTACAATGTCTCAAAATTCACACACAAACACACAAATTGAAATCCTGAACAGACCAATAACAAGTACCATTCTTGAATCAGTAATAAAAAACATACCAACTAGAAAAAGTCCTAGAGGCAGACAGATTTCACAGGCAAATGCTACCAAAGGTACAAAGAAGAGCTGGTACCTATCCAACTAAAATCATTCCAAAAATATAGGAGGAGGGACTCCTTCCTAACTCATTCGATGAGGCCAGCATCATCCTCATACCCAATCCAGGCAGAGACACAATGAAAAACACCATCACCACCAGCAACAACAAAAAACTTCTGGCCAATATCTCTGATGAACATAGATGCAAAATTCTTTAACAAAATGCTATCAAGCCAAATCCAGCAGCACATCAAAAAACGAATCCACCAAGATCAAGAAGCCTTCATTACTGGGATGCAAGGTTGATTCGACATAGAAATTAATAAATATGACTTTATCACATAAACAGAACTAAAAACAAAAGCCACATCATCATTTCAACAGACACAGGAAAGACTTATGATAAAATTCAGCGTCCCTTCATGTTAAAAACCTTCAACAAAGTAGACATCAAAGGACCATACCTCAAAATAATAAGAGCCATCTATAACAAACCCACAGCCAACATCATAGTGAATGGGCAAAAGCTGGAAGCATTTCCTTTGGGAACTAGAACAAGACAAGGATGCCCACTCTCACACTCCTATTCAACATAGTTCTGGAAATCCTAGCCAGAGCAATCCGTCAAGATAAAGAAACAAATGGCATCCAAATAGGAAGAGAGGAAGTCAAATTATCTGTCTGCACATTATATGATTGTATACCTAAAAAAACCCATAATGTCTGCCCAAAGACTTCTAGAACTGATAAACAACTTTAATAAACTGTCAGAATACAAAATCAATGTACAAAAATCACTAACATTTTTATACACCAATATAACATCCAACCCAAGAGCCAAATCAAGAACACAGTTTCACACACAGACCAATGGAACAAGTTAGAGAACCGAGAATTAAAACACAAATCTACAACCATATGATCTGTGACAAAGTTGAGGAAAGCAAACAATGTGGAAAGGACTACTTATTCAACAAATGGTGCTAAAATAACTGGCTAACTGTATGCAGATGTTGTATGTAACTGAACTTCTTCCTTTCAACATATATAAAATTAACTCAAAATGATTTAAAGACTTAAATGTAAGACCTGAAACTATAAAACCTTGGGGGGAAAAAACTAGGAAAAACAATTCTGGACATAGGCCTTGGCAAAGATTTTATGACAGTCTCCAAAATCAATTGTTACAAAAACAAAAATAGACAAGTGGGACCTAATTAAACTAAAAAACTTAAGCATGGCAAAAAAAAAAAAAAACACTATTAACAGATTAAACAGACAACCTACAGAATGAGAGAAAATATTTGCATGCTCTGCATCCAACAAAGTTCTAATATTCAGAATCTATAAGGAAATGAAATCAACAAGCAAAAACAAACAGCTCCATTCAAACATGGCAAAGGATATGAATAGACATTTCTCATAAGAAGACATAAACACAGCCGACAACCAAATGAAAAAATGCTCAACATAGTTAATCATTAGAGAAATGCAAATCAAAACCACAATGATGTACCATCTCACACCAGTCAGAATAGGTATTATTAAAAACTAAAAAAATTACAGTTGTTGAAGAGGTTGAGAAGAAAAGGGAATTCTTATACACTCCTAGTGAGAATGTAAATTAGTTCAACCAAATGTGGAAAGCAGTTTGGAAATTTCTCAGGGACCTTAGAACTCATTGACCCAGCAATTCCATTATTAGGTATACACTGAAAGGAATAGAAATTGTCCTACCATAAAGACGCATGTGTATGTTCATCATGGCACCATTTACCACAGCAAAGACATGGAATCAGCCTAGATGCTGATCAACAGTAGACTGGATGAGGAAAATATGGGACATATACAACATGGAATATTGTGCGGCCATAAAAAATAACAAGATCATGTCCTTTGTAGCAACATTGATGGAGCTGAAGACTATTATCCTAAGTGAATTAACACAAGAACATAAAACCAAATACCACATGTTTTCACTTATGTAAGTGGGAGCTAAACATTGACTATACCTGGACAGAAAGATGAGAACAATAGAACCTGGAGCCAAATAGAGTAGGGATGGTCAGAAGAGGACGAGAGTTTAAAAAGTACTGACTACTATGCTCTTTATCTGGGTGATGAAACCATTTGTACACCAAATTTCAGCAACATGTAATTTAACCATGTGATAAACATGCATGTATACCCTTGAACTTAAAAGTCAAGAAAAGGAAAAAAAAAAAGATTTGTACAAAAGCAAAGTAGAGTAGTATACTGAGAATCGCTGGACTGAAAACAGAGTTTATGACAAGTTCTACACATATTATTTTTCCTGAAAATTTGAAGTCCCAGAGAAGGGTAGGATTTACCATTGGAAATTATTTAGAACCTGATTTTGACCAATAAGGAAGAACTGGATGAAACAAATAAGTAAAATACAAAACCTGAGAAACGATCTTAAAGTATCATGAAAATGTTAACCTGCAGAGGATTGGCATGGTTGTATGAATAACAAGCACACTATGCTTTAAGGTAAAAAGCACAATTAGAAAAAGAAAAGTGGTTTCTACTTATTAATAAACATAATACTTAGGAAAACACAAGAATTTTAGCCAGCATTTATGCAAGAATAAATCTCAGCGTATAATGAGATGATTATTTGGAGAAATTAAAAATGTTACTTTCATAGTGGAAATTTTTAAATTAATGGCTCACTTTTTTTTTGAATAGGCACATTCAACAAATAATAAGAATATAAAAAATTTGAACATACCAATTACAAAACTTGGTATGATAATACATATACAGAATCATGCATGCCAAAATTAAAGACTGCACAATTTTTTCAAGTGCATGTGATTCATTTATAAACAATTCAAGCACCAAGCACTAAAAAATTTCAAAAACCAAAAGACAGTTAACATGTAAAGCATATTCTTGAATAATAAACCATTTCATTTAGATATAGTTCATTTAAAAAATAACAAAAGAAGAAACACATTTGAAATGGTGAGTCAGGCATGGTGGTTTATGCCTGTAATCCCAGCACGTTGGGATGCCAAGGCAGGTGGATCACTTGAGGTTAGGAGTTCAAGATCAGCCTGGCCAATGTGGCGAAACCCCATCTCTCTAAAAATACAAAAATTAGCCAGATCGTGATGGCAGATGCTTATAATCCCAGCTGCTAGGCAGGCTGAGGCAGGAAAATCACTTGAACTCAGGAGGTGGAAGTTGCAGTGAACAAAGATCATGCCACTGTACTCCAGCCTGTGCAACAGAGTGAGACTCTGACTCAAAAAAGTGAAAAGAAAAGTTTAAAAGGCATTTCTGAATAGATCGCAACTCAGAAAGTAACAAATTAGAATAACTTAATCAAATGTAAAAGTACTGCATGTTAAAACAAGTGAAATAAGCATTATAAATATCTTTCACTACCCAACCTTTCTTGATATGAATAATCAATACAATGAATTGCAAATATTTACCAAATTCCCTATCTGAATCGAAAATTCCCATTACAAATCTACGTTTTTATACTAGGAAAAATGTTGAATTTGTATATTAACCAGGGCCAGAGAATGCAATGTGACTTCAATCTATTCTGGAATTTTCCCCCAAAACAGTATTTTGATCTCATCATTTTAAAGAATTCTACATTATCATTATGTATTCCAACCTATTTCCTGGGCCCCAGGGTTTGCTGCTGCTGAGCAAATAAGCATAGTACAAACCTGGGTTCAGTTGAAATTGGTATCTTTACCCTACAATTTAATTGGTTATTTACATGGTAGACATGTTCTTTGTATGCATGTATTACAAATGTCATTTATATTTAATATTGGATCATTATTTCATAGCGAGAAATCATAGAATAAATGGCTTTAAATGCTTTTGACATATAAAAACCCTAATATTAAGAAAGTTTTAGTAATAAGTGGAGAAACTGGTTGAGAGCATTAGATGGCCTAAGAATTACATTTGTACTATTTAAAAACAAATACAATAAGCATATAACATGCAAAAATTTGCTGTTCAACATATTTTCAGGTAAACATTAAATATTGATAACAAAGGATGCATATACTACAATCATTATATGAAAACAATGAAACCTAATAGAAATATAGATATGGATTATTAAGGGAAGAAAATAGTAAAAAATTATATTTGTGTTCATAAAGGAAATAATCCTCAATAAAACATAGACAAAGAGAATGTTATTGTACATAAAATAGCATAAAATTAAGGTTTTTCCAGGTATTCAAAGATAATTTAACATTTTAAAATGAAACGTATCATGCTAACAGATGAAAGAAAAAATTAACATCATTACAACAGATAAGGAAAGAGAATTTGAAAAAAATTGTCAAATAAAAACTTTTTCAACCCGTGAGAGATTAAAAAAAAAAAATCCACCAGAAAATCTACAGAAATCTGCCAGAAATCTACAGAAAACATTTAACTATAAACAATAAAACTACATAAAGCTGTTATGCTGAAAACATTAGAAGAATTAATTTTAAAGTCAATAAAAGGTAAGGATCTTGCCATCATCACTGTAACCGTTACCTATGGCTGTGAAACAAATTATGCTAAAACTTCTTAGCATCTTATTTTTAAAAAGTGATTTATTAATTCTCGTGAATGTCTGAATTGTTTGAGCAGGACTAAGATGAGATAACTTATCCATTTTGTTTAAATCATTTGGAGCTTGCTCATGTGGCTTTAGTTTGGGCTGAGAAATTCAAGATGGCCTCTCTCACATGTCTAGTTTCTAAGCTAGTATAGTTGGGTCCTTTATCTTTCTCCTCTTTAGGTTTTTATCCTCCAGGAGTTCTCTCCACCGATATTCTTTCATTTACTGGGATCTTTCTCTCCATATGGTCTCTTCAGTAGGAGAGCTCAAGTTTCTTCACATCACAACTCAGGATCTCAAGAGGCTCAAAGTAGAAACTGGTATGCGTCATAAAGCTTAGGCTTTTAAACTCAGACACCACCATATCTATTTTTTTCTTTTGCTTGAATCAAGCTAAATTCCAGGCCAGATTCAGTGTGGGAGATTACACAAGGGCATGAATATAGAGATGTGTCTTTTATTGGGGGTCATTTTGTAGCAATTTATCATAGCCTCTCTCTTCATTTCAAGTTTGTATTCGAGATTTTGCCTGTCATACTGTGATGAAGAAGATAAGAATGATGACAGTGATATTAAAAATTGAGGGGAAATCTCATTTAGGGATATGATTGCATATATAGAAAAATCTTAGAATGAACAAAAAATATTAAAACAAAATAATTTCTGTCAATGATCTTAATATTAGTATATTAAAAATGAAGTATATCGGTACAACATGGTGAAACCTCATTTCTACAAAGAATACAAAAATTAGCTGGATGTGATGGTGCATGCCTGTAGTCCCAGCTACTCAGCAGGCTGAGGTGGGAGGATCACTTCAGCCCAGGAGTTTGAGGCTACAGTGAGCTGAGATCACACTAACACATTCCAGACTGGGTAACAGAACAAGACGCTGTCTCAAAATAAATAAATGAAAATAAAAGTAAATTATACTTCTATATATCATAAACAAACAAAATTTAAGATTTTTAAGATAATATGTACATTAGCAAGAAGTCATCATAAAGTATGTAGATGTTCCAGACCATTATGAGGACACTGAAAACATTTTCTTGAAAGACATTAAAGAAAATCTATAGAAATGAGAAGAAATGGCAAATGGGTAAGATCTCTCAGTATCACAAAGTAAATAATTTTTCTACTAACAATATATACATTTAATAAAATTTTAATCAGAATTACAATAAGATTTTTCCTGAAACCTAAAAAGTTAATTCTGTAATGTTAAGGTACAAAAATCCAGGAATAACCAAGACAAATTTAGAAAAAAATGAACAAGATTTGGAGTCTGGTCCTACCACATATCAAAACTAAACAGAGGTGTTAATTTAGCAAGAAACAAAAGCACAGGAATAAAGGAAAAGACTGATAAACTGTACTACGTTAACAATTATAAACTTCTGTACAATCAAAGAAACCAAAAGAAATAGAAGGTACAAGCAGCAGTGTAGAATGCACATGTAATGACTTGTCTAACACATCACTATCAAAAATATATTTTAATAAAGCTTTCAAATTAATAAGAAAATTGAAATGAAAATAAAATAGAAAAATGGACAATTACTATACATAGGAAACTGAAGACAAGGAAAACCAAAATGTTCAATGAACAAATTAAGTTATTCACTTTTTCTAATGATGATGAGTGAAAACTAATCAATAATGATTTGGTAAATTGTAAGCTATTTAAAGATTCTACACATTTTTAAGAAGGTAGAGACTCTCATGCAGTGCTGATAAAAGTGCAAATTGGTACAACTTATTTGAAGGGTGATTTAGCAATGATACACATTTCTAAATGCCTAGTGAAACCTTTGTACACTTAACCTAGGAAAATATGTACAAGAATGGTTTTCACCATTATTTATAATAGCAAAAAAATGAAGTAAAACCTATGAGAGAAGCATAAATACATGTGGAATACCCATACAAAGGAATTGTATCAAGCCATAAACAGATGAATCCTTCAAATATGTTAAGAGAAAACGATTTGCTTGAGGGCTATAAAATTTTATACCAGTTTTATAATTTTTTAAAAAAATTTCAGCCAGTCATAATAATGCTTACATATTTTATAGGCATTTGTATATGTAGTAAAACTACTTTTAAATGAATGAAATTTTAAAACATATTCAACACAGTAGTTAACTCAGTCTTAACTAACTTTTCTTTTATATTCTTGATGGAGGGCACATGGATATTCATATTATTTATATTTTTGTCTGCATGCCCTTGAATATTCCAAATATAAAAAAAAATAGAATTATAGTGATTGGGTGGGATTCTGGGAACATAAAACTTAGCAAAACAAATGATTTCCTGTTTTTAAAAATAAAACAAGAATAAATTGTTTATATCTTTCAACAAATACCTGTTATAATTCCAATATATATCAGACAATGTGGTGAGTGCTAAAGAAACAGTCATAAAAAGAAAGACCCAGAAGATCTAGTTATCCCTTTCATGGCATTTATAATCTGATTATTACTTAATCTACAGAAAGTGGTGGTTTGTGACAACATAAGTCACATCATGCTATTTATTTGAAAGTTAACTTTATTTCTCTTTGGAGTCCCTTTTTAATGGTGAAGATAAATACAATAGAATTCAGCAAATCTATGACAACACATAGATTAACTGGCATCAGTCTGAAGAAAGGTTTGCTTTTTGGATTATTGCACTGCTCAGTTTCTCACCTATTATGAGTTTGTTGTTGTTGCTTCTTCTTACTGGCTTGAGAACAGTTACAAACTATAAAGTGGAGTATTACTTTTCTATATAAACTGAGAATAGAGAATGTTAACATGCAATATACTAGTATGTATATACCAAATTTACCAGTAATATGCCAAAATTCTACTTTTCTCTTTAACCACACTGCCTGTTGTGAATTTACAAATACTCCATGGCATAAACATTTAATTCCTATCTTAACTTGTGACTATCAACTGCAATGGCTTAATTAGGTTGCCCTAATTGATTGTGAAATATGTTGAATATTAAATGCCTACAACAACTTATAGATCTGAAGTTTTCAAATCGTTTTCCCTTTCCAAAACAGCAAAGCGAGTGGACTCATCATGCGTGGGTGTCAGCAGAGACTGTGTTAATAACTGCTGCTTTAGAATACATGTTAAATTGTTACCACCTTTCATTTTGCTTGACTTTCGATTGCAGCTTCTTTATAAAAACATTTCTACCAAAGAGAAAAATTAATCGTTTCAGTTACCAAAATTTAATAAAAAGAAAATACCTCAGGGGGGTAAATTTTAGCAATCTGTAAAATTTTAGCACACATTGGGATACTTCCGGATTAGTAAAAGGTATACCATAAACAGGTTTATCCCAGAAATGCAAGGTTAGCACTGGAAAATCAAGTATAACTTACTGTCTTTAAAGAAGAGAAGGGAAACATTATAAGATTACCACAATAGTGTGAAAAAAGCATTTTACAAAATATAACAAATTCATGCTGAATAGTCTCCACTAGAAACAAAAGATAATTCCCTTAATTTGATAAAGGTATCTTTTAAAAAGTTTAGACCTAATATCATGCTTAGTAGTGAGAAAAAAATTGCCCTAAGGTAAGGATATCTGTTTGCCATTTCATTGGTCATAATACTGAAGGTCCTAGCAGGTGCAGCAAGCCAGAAATAAATTACATACTGGAAAGAGAACAAAGTAAAATTGTCTTTTCATAGATGATATTTTTGTCTTTATAGAAAATCCTAAGAAATCTCCAAAAGGCTACTAGCATTAATAAATGAGATTAAGAAGTTAGCAGGATAAACATCTATATTAAAAAAACTGTATTTGTAAACTAGTAAAAACATCTGAAAATAAAATTTAAAAATTACTATTTTGTAGTACCCCAAATATTAAATACTATGAAAAGTTTAACAAAACATGTGAAATGTATACTGATAAACATAAAACATTGCTGAGAGACTTAGAAAAGACTTAAATAGAGATACTTGGCATGTTTATGGATTGGAAGATAAAATATTGTTAATATCAATTCTTCCCACGTTGATATACAGTTTGATAGTAAACTCAAACAAGTCTCAGTAGGCTTTTTTAAAAGTAGAATTTGGGAAGCTTATTCTAAAATGTATATAAAAGATAAAATACATTGGGTAGCTAAAACCATGTTAAAGTAGAGCAAAGTTGCAGGAGTTATACTACTGAATTTCAAGATTTAGTATAAAACTTTTAGAGCAGAACAAAGGGTTCAGAGATTGTGCTATACTTTAGTCAACTGAGGGTGCAAAGGTGTAAACGTCATTCAGTGGATAAAGGATACTCTTTTCGGGATATATTTCTAGAAGAACTATACCTTCATAAGGAAAAAATATGAAAAATAATCTATATCTCACTCCATACACTAAAATTATTATGTATCTAAAAGTAAAGTTGTAACTATAAAATCATTAGAAGAAAATATTTTCAACCTAGAAGATAAACAAGTACTTCTTAGCACATAAAAGGTACTTCTCATAAAGAAAAAAAGGTCACCGCATACAGCCAATAAATTATAGAACTTGTATCCAAACCTACTCTGACTACCAAGGCAAAATCTGTAACATTATACATTATATATTTTCTCTCATGTACTCTTTTTCTCTCCAATTCATGTCAACTTCAGAATATGCAGAAACAAAGCAATTCTCAATTAGCATAAGTAATGACAAAACATTATTCCTACTTCAAAATCTGATTTCTTTGGATTTCCAGTAGTTTTGGTTTGGCTTTGAGTCCTATAAAATGTCTGTGAACACAAAAACTGTTGCAGAGATTTTTGTACAACAAAGTAAGTTTCTAATGGTAGAGAAAAATACATATTTGTGTTTACTATGTATTAAGTCCAATTCTAAATGTTTTATCTTTACTAACTCATTTAATCCCAAAAATAAACCTATGAGTGAGGCACTTTTATCCTATTTTTCATAGATGAGAATATTTGAACACAGAGAGAGAACTCACTCAAGTTCACATAGCTTAGTAAGACTTCCAAACAGTATTTAAAGTTGGGTAGTCTGACTCCAGATTTTATACTCTTAACCATTGACCGTGTGCAACTGCTTCCACTGTATAGCTCAATGCTCTTCAAACTTCACAGACATACAAATCACCTAAAAGACTTATTAAAACGCACATTCTGGCCTACAACTTGAGATTCTGTTGGTCCAATAACTTCCATTTCTAAAAAATCTCTGCTAGTCTCAGAGCATGCACTGGTATATATCAAGTTTTGGGATTTTTCTGCTAATGATCTTTAAAACAATAAACTTTATCAGCCCAGTGCAGTGAGGTATAATCTCACTTCAGGGCAGTAAGACAAAATAAACCTCTTTAAATCCCATGACTCCATGAAACTCTTTCCTAAGTCAATATGGTTTACACCTAGAGACAATCAAAACATGATTTATATAATACTAAAAGTATTCCTTGCCAGCCAAAAGACAGGAAAAAACAAGTGCATATTAAGAAGAGAGATTTTTAATGAGTTTTCTTATAAATGCTCTACAATGCAAAGGAAGGTATTAACAGTAAACTCTGAAATCTGCTGGGCTTATGAGCTAAACTCTGTCCACCATTAGCTTGCAGGTACAAAACTCAGGATTTGATGTTTCAGCCAGGACAGACTGAAGAGTAGGAAGAGGATGCTTTAAACAAAGCCTGAGCTGTGTTCAGAGGCATGCATGTGCATGCACATTTTGATTGTCCTTTTGTCTTGATCACATAATGAATATCCCATCTCCATTTTACAGACAAACAGCTGGCTGCTTGCCATGTTTCTTAGAGTGGAAATGTGATTTATGCCTTGCATAGGTGTAATGAATGTTCTCTTCACGAAGTCTGTGCTAACCATATACATTTTCTAGGATCATATATAAACTGTCCCTTATTCATATAATAATTTCTGGGCTTTGCTGAGTTTTATTAACATCAACTAATGTCAGTGATTTTTGATAACTCAAATTCACACACACACACACACACACACACACCTTTCATATATGTGCACACACATATATGAGCAAGTCCACAGGCCATCTCTCATTCAATATTTGTGTATATCCTCTCCTATGTTTAATGTCTGGTAACCACCCTCATGGCCTACCCAGTACAGAGTGAAGGTGTGCCATGATGGATCTGGAGCACAGCTGGGGGCACTCAGATCAAGGCAAGTTGCAAAGGGATGAAATGGCACCAGTGCAACAGACCCGCAGGCCCTGGGCAACATCAGCTTAGCATGACTAGCCTGAGATATGAGAAGAGAAGGACAGAGAGATGACATCATGGGATATTTTCCAGATGATTAATAAATTATAATGAAAACTAGTAAAACAACAATCAGGACCTACAAGAGGCTTGAACACCAATTGTCTCCCCAGCCCTTGATTTTTCTACCACACATAAACTCATGTAAAGAAATGGTCTTAGACATTTACCCAAGAGAGGAGGGAATATGTGAGTAATAGTAGCAGTAATTTGAAATTAAACAGTGAATTCTAGGGAAATGAGGCTAAATAAAATGATCATTTTGACTTGAACTCTGACAAGCTGCAAGCCAAATTTCAGTTGACTGCTTTTCTGGTCATTAAATGGAAAGAAAATGGCTCTTTTCCTTTGCCTTATTCTCAGTCTTTCTATGACAATCATGCTTATGCACTATGTTTTTCCCTTAAAATTTAAACACTCTTTTCTACCCACCCACAGGATAGGATGCCAAGTGCTATTCTCTGATCAGCTATTGATTTTGTGCCATCTGTCACCTATGAAGCATGATTTCAGGGAAAGCAATGGTGTGGCATCTCTTAGCTTAAATTGTTCTAGGCAACCACCCCTTCCAAAGTGCTAGACAGAAACCTGTTTATTCCCTGTCTACCATCATGATTTATGATCTTTATTATTTATATCTTACATCTAAATAAATTCACAAAATATAGGGGAAATTTGCATTTGAGTTGACAGGTTCAACAGTGGGTTTTCAAACCATTATTTTCCTCAATCAGGAGGTTCTAAATAATATGCCAGACACCTAAATGGGCTTTTCAATAAAACATTCCTTACCATAAGTTTTCTTTACTTACTTCTGGCAATTCCAAATCTTATACTTCTTCTTCTGTGGATTAAAAACAAATACCAATGGAAAAAAACTACATTATTCAATTTGAATTTTCACCACTTATTTAAAAAATTGTTTTGTGTTAAAGGATATTCTAATTTCTGGTCAAAATAGAAAGTTGATGTATTATCATAAGAATCATAACTACACTCATTTTAAGAAGATATAGCAAAGAATGATTGAATATCTATTATTATTTTACCAGATGCAATTTCTACTTTTCTAAATCATTGGCCTTTCCCTTCTCTGTTTACCTAACCACTTACTTTCTACACATTCTCCTTAATAATCTTTTCTTCATTTTCAAGAAACAGAAATATATTTAAGCAAAATTAAGAAAGAAATGGTAAGGTTATTGTTATTATAATGAAAAACATAATAATTTATTGGACACTTATTATAAAATACAAAGTACAATTGTATCTAACTGTGGCCACGTCAGGAAGTTGCCTCCAGGGTTAAGGCAACTAGCCTTTCTTCTCAAGTCAAGAGTTTATACAAATATGTATTGAGTGATATCTATGTGCCAGGCACTGTCTTAGCCACATAAAATAAATGAGAAATTGTCTCTGCCCTTTTGGCATTTACAATTTAGGGCACAGCACAGACATTAACATTAAACAAATTATTTAAAACGTTTTAAATAGTAAAGTTGAACAAAGGTGATATATTAAATGCAGAACACAACTGATTTTTAGAGAATAGTAAAGACTTCATAGGATAAGTGATGCTGAGGTTGAAATCTTAAGAACAGAAAATAATTAGAAAAGTGCTGCTATGAACATTAAATTAGTACAACTGCGTGTTTAAAATCTCTTGATATAACTGCTTCATTCTTCTATCAGCTTCTTTGGCTACTCATAAGACCTAAAATATACATGATTTCAAACCTGGAGATTACATAAACATACAAATGACTCTGTTGTCAAAATGGGGAATTCAACTGACTTAGCCTGGTCTATGGAGGCTTTGGCTTCTATTAGATGCCACTAATGGCCTAATCAACTTGAGCTGAGGTTTTATTGGGGAGGTGGAACAGAGAGTATCTATATTTTTATGATTTTCAAAAATTTTCTCCCATTCTGTGGGTTGTCAGTTTTTTTTTAATTATATTTTGATTCTGGGGTACATATGCAGAACATATGTAACAGATTTGTTATATAGGTTTACACATGCCATGGTGGTTTGCTGCATCCATTACCCCGTCACCTTCGTTAGGTATTTCTCCTAATGCTATCCCTCCCCTATTCCCCTAGCCCCCTGCTATCCCTCCCCTAGCCCCCACCCCCCGACTGGCCTCGGTGTGTGATGCTCCCCTCCCTGTGTCCATGTGTTCTCATGGTTCAACACCCACTTATGAGTGCAGTTGGAACAGGGAGTGTCTTGAAGCAAATGTCTGTGGCTATGGTCAGGAAGGAAAAGCAAAAAAAGAAAAAGCGAATTGTAGCAGGTGAGCTGATTGGCATGTCTAGAATACAGGTGTTTTTGTGTACACACATATGCAGTGAATCATGGGCCGTATTCCCTGTCATTTCTCATTGTCATGAAAAGCTGTACACATCCTAATCCAGCTCCCTGAGTGATTACTGGATAGCATGTAGCAAGATTTAAGAAATGGCCACAGGCACCATTAGGTTGTGGCTATAGAAATTATATGACTCCTTTGGGAAAGATACTTATGACTTTAGTTTGACTAGCTCTCGTTTCTTACCCACTATGAATTACTATTTCTGCATTGAAAATAATTATGTTGCATGCTGCATAATTTAGATATTCACAATAAAAATACTCTATCCATATATTAACCTAAATATAGTAGTAAATTATTGAGTTCCAGAGTCATACAAATCCCAGTTTGAATCCAAACACTACCAGTTACTAGCTGTAATAAAAGTTACCTAACATGGTTAAGCTGCAAGCTTCTTCATTTGTAAAATTGAGAAAATAACAATACCCATGTCACAGTTAAGAATTCTGTGGAGTAGCATAGAACAAACTGTCCAAAATAACTGAATGGCTGAAATACATATGGTTTAGTCTTTCTCACAAACAAAGTACAGATCTAAGCAGTCTAAGCTGGCAAGGTGGCTCCAGGAAGGCCGCCAGGACCCAGGTTACTTCTGCTTCCCCATGCTCAGCACTGTATTCCATCCTCAAGCCACCATGCATCATGCTGGCAGCCAAATCATTAGACATACCTGCATTTCAGATTGTAAAAAGGAGAAAGTGGAGTTGGGGGATAGGTTAAAAGGAAATACCTTCCAACAGCCTAAGCTCTGCATAACAGTTCTGTGTACCTCTCATTGGCTAGTACTCAGTCAAATGGCTGCAAGACGCTACAAGATAGGCCTGCAAATGGAGTCTTTGTCATTTTGCATAACATTTTGGTCATGAGGAATAAAGGAGAAATAGATTGGTGGGCAACCAGGTGTCTCTGCCGCATTATTCTTCACAGAATTTTTGAGAAGATTAAATGAGTTAATACCTCTTTACATCTTAGCACAGTGCCTGATACATGTCAGCACTCAGAGGCTACAATTATTACTGTTAGAGAACTGCCAGAGACATCAGAGATGTTAGTTTCTATTATTTAAAATATACAATAACATTTAAAAATAAATTATCTATGATTCTGGAAAATGCAAATTTCTTTATTCCACTTGGAACTGATTAGATGTTAAAGGAAATGAATCAAAAGAAGTCATAGACAAAATACTTAGAAAAAAACTTTAAGCCAGTAGTTAAAAATTGTACATTGGAGAGTTTATAAATGAATTAAAAAATTGATTTCTTTATTAAATGAAAGATCCAAAGCTAGTAAACTGCAGAAAACTACAGTGATAGGAAAGGAAAATAGTTTTCTTGAATTCTAGAACAATTCTCAATACAGAAATGAGAAGAGATGGTAATGAAATGTGGGTACTTCTTCAATACTTTACAGATTTTTATATAGTTTAGTACAAGTGCCTATGTGGGTGGAGATTGAAGGAGAGAGGTGTTTCTGTTCTGAAGTGTTTGGTTTCTGCTTTCTGATTTGCCTTCCTCTATTTTGACCAGCATTTCCTTTTCTCTCATTTCCTCTTAGTCTCCCTTTTCTGTCTTTCCCTTTGCATTTTTCTCTTTGCTATGTTTTTGAGGTCTGATGCAAATTATAATCAATGTTTTTTATTATTTTGTAGAGTGTACATTATCCTGAATCACTGCTTCCAGGTAGAAAATGATGCCAGGTTCTATTAATGCTAATACTCTCTTTTAATGCTCTCTCAAATCTAAAATGGAAATACACTGCTGAAAACAGTAGCAGAATGGGTTTCAGCAACACACAGACCTAGATGTGTGCCATCTTAGGTAATTATTCTTGGCCTCAGTTTCCCATTTCCTAAAACTAATGTAATAATGGCATATGTTACATAAGGGCTTTTCCTACAGATTTAATCTGGTGATATATATATATAAACTCCACAGTTTAAGTAAAGTAAGAATATAATACACAAATAATTATTAGCTCTGTTATAATAAAGCTAGATACAAAAGTTCTACAGTTAAGCTTTTAGTTTCTACAAGATATTGTTGCTAAATAACAATATTTTTTAAACTGTTAAATAATTATTTTACTATGCTATTAGATCAATAAGAACTTTCCACATTAAGCAAAACAAACAAAAATTAAGAAATAAATGTTATATTTGATTCATCTGTCATGTAAAATCCATTCCTTGATAGAGTACTGAAAATTGCCCAACTCTGTCTTGGGGCTCTAGTTCAATAGCAAATAAGTTCATACATTTTCTGGATGAGGAACTCTGATGCCTTCCCTCAACCTTCCATCATTTGGTCTAAGAACTTCTCTCCCTGGTTAGTTCTTGTTTTTGGAGCTTGAAGTTATTTCCTCATGATTCATTATCCTCTAAAGGAAATAATCTAGACTTTATCAGATATTCTATATATGTTAATTCTCACCAATAACACCTTAAATCTAATTAGTCTGTTTGTGATTACTTTTTGCCTGACCATCTGCAATAGAAGTTCCCACTAATTCACTGCCTTCTAAAGCACATATGGTGTTTTTCTGTTTAAAAGTCTTTTCCCCAAGGCACTTACATATCTTGACAGACTTGTCCTACCTTTATCAAAAGCAAAGGTTCTTAAATGGTTCTGGCTAATGAATATTTGTGAGAATCTGATGAGAAGTGCAGTTGAAAATGAATGTACATGTGTACTTCTCTCTCTGAAAAGCAAGTACACATGTACAGTCATATAAAAATTTTACAATTTCAAGAGATTCACAGTCAGACCTCCTGATACATATCAGTTAACATTTTTAGAGTTAATTCAGAAAAAAAAATCTTGTCAGTTAATTTTTATGTAAACCATAGAAATCTAAATGTTATCATACAGATGAAAGTCATAAAAACGTGGAGAAAATTTAGCTTCTCTACAACCCACAACTGAAGTTGGCAGTTTGATTCAACTGACGTATATATTTTTTCTCCTCACTTCTAATGTTGACATCATCTTTTAATTTGGGAGACTACTTATACCCTTTAACACCTCAACCTTCACAAATGATTTAAAAATAAATGCAGTGACTATCCTTATATTGTAGAACTGAATAGAAAAAAAAGCCTTTCAAAAATGCATATGGTGAATGCCCACCTCATTTCCAACTATTATAAAGCCAAATTCATTTTTTATTTCCAATCACATTTTATATCATGGAGATTCATGAAAATGTTTATTAATTCCCTGATAGTGCCATAAAATAACTTAGCACATTGTGAGTAAATCTATTAAGACTCCCAAGAGACAGGATAATTATAGTTCATAATTCTTAACATATATGTGATTTAATATCAGCCAGTGTCTGTAATATACTCTTACTTTTGCATCACAGATACTTAGAGTTTAAGGGTCTCAAGAGCCAGATCATGCTTAAGAGACAGGAAACCTGCAGTGCAATCCATTTCCATGCAAATCCGAAGTCTAGGTTTTTCAACTGCGCACTTCTACAGAGAATGTATCTATACTAATCCGTCTGTTTATCTGCTTCTTTTGCAACTTTTGTTGAATAACTGCCATAACAGACGTATTTAAGGAAATACGTACTTGATGCCAGCCTATGTACATTTAGTATATGCAAATTTTACTATATTCCTTTAGTGAGAAACAGAGAGAGAGAATAATTTGAATAGTTTAAGTGGTTTTGCTCATCCTTCTATTCAAAGAGATGTGCCCACAGAGAGCCTCCAATGAGAGAGATGAATCTGTAGAACCCTCAATAGCTCTCAGTTCCAGCATGTCTCTCATAGTGAGAGCAACTAAGTATGATTCATCATCAAAAGATGGTATTGCAAATTTATATTTTGTACATATATTTTTTATTGTAGTAACACTTTATTACCACAGTAATGTTTGTATATAAACATGTCCAAAATCATTGTACTCTATGAGCTCATTTACAAATTTGGGGGATAATTTTTACTAGTAATAAGTTGGCTAATAATTTTCAAGTCAGGTACTGAGGTGCCAATAATAGGAAGATGGACTGAACTGCAATTCTAAAATGGGTGTCCAGAGAGACAGATGTTGTGAGGCGGACTTCAACTGTAACTGGGGAAGGGGACATCATGGCCTGTGAATACGAGCATCTCGTTAATTTTGCTGTATTAGAGGTAGATGAATCTGCTTATACCTTAGTTTGATGTCACAAATCATTCAAATCATCCAAGAAAAGCTATGCTTACTCTGGTCTCATCTTTTCTATATAAAACTTTGTAACTTGGTTTTCAGATAGATTCACCTATAAAAATAATACAATTTGTTCCATTTGTTAATGCGTGTACCCAAGGAAATTGCATGGTATTCTTAGGTTTTTATGGTTTTGTTTTTACTTTGTCCAATAGTGTTTTATGAATTTGAATGAAGAGACTCAATTTACCTATGACGCTAATGGCATCTAATCATATAAAGAAGGTCTAAAATGTAACTCTAAGCCTTGTAAGTAAGAATAAGCTCCTGCAATGTGGTAATCCCACCAAATAATTATATTTGAGAAAACCTGAAAAGATTCCTGTGTTATGGAAGAGGTAGGAAATGGCAGGTTGTGGGGAGTCTCGAATGTCCTGAGTGTAGCTGTTAACATATAGGTAACTGTGAGTCTGGCTTTTGTGCAGGAGAGAAACATGTCTGTTTAGTGAAATTTTTTCCTTAGATTGGGTTAGGGAGTAGAGTTGTATGTCCTCTGATGTTTCAGTTCTTAATTTTTCTTTTGCTCATTTCCCCTTTACCATCGATTGCCAGGTGGCACTTTCTCCCTTCCTTCCTTTTGGCCTTTTTTTCCTCCTCAGAACCTATGCCTTTCAACAAAAGACTCTAAGAGTAATTCCAAATTCTACCCATGTTTAAACTCCTTCCTGTGGTCCATGTTCTCACCTACCAGACACACTTTCAGTATTTCCAGACTTGCAAGGGTAGCCTTTCTGGTTTAGACCAACTCCAGGCCAATCCTGGGTCCCCTCTTCTTTCTCCCTCAATGGCTCATGTCCCCTTTTCTCATTGAAGACCCTGCTGTCAGAGGGGCTGGAAGGTAGCCTGAGAGATCCTGGACTGAGTTTGCAGTTTTTATTGTTCGAGTGGATCACCAGGTCAAGAGATCGAGACCATCCTGGTCAACAAGGTGAAATCCCATCTCTACTAAAAGTACAAAAATTAGCTGGGCATGGTGGTGCGTGCCTGTAATCCCAACTACTTGGGTGGCTGAGGCAGAATTGCTTGAACCCAGGGGGCGGAGGTTGTGGTGAGCTGAGATCACACCATTGCACTCCAGCCTAGGTAACAAGAGTGAAACTCCATCTCAAAAAAAAAAAAAAAGAAAAGAAAAGAAACTCACTTGGAATAGAGATGGAGAATAAAGCTCAATCAATCTGGAGAAACACAAGCTTGCCCATCCTATCTCTACTGAAGTAGTCGTAAGGGATTTGAAGAATTTAAGCCAATTTTGTGCAAATATTGAATATATTACCACCACAGCCAACTGGAGAAATTAAGTCTGTCCAGGAGGCAAAGGTTTGGATTATAAATTTAACAGGAAACATTTATATTTACTTTTTCCTTTTCTTTCCCCTTTTTCCTCTCAGCACCAAAACATTTCTGGCCTGTATAGGAAGACATACCTATAGTCAAAAGGATTATGAAACCTTGCATTGGATATTTTAGTCAACATTTTTCCTTTGGACCTTTCTTCTTAAAAACTAAGCTCTGGCACATTGCTGTGGATTGTTTGTGCCAGAGCTTAGTTAGTTAGTTTGTTTGTTTGTTTCTTTCTTTCTGTCTGTCTGTCTCTCTCTCTCTCTCTTTCTCTCTCTTTCTTTGGCTCTGTGCACATGCTGTTGCTTTTGTATTCCTTCTCAGCAGTGCGTTCTCTGACAGCTATATCAATCAGAACCTTCTTTTAAAAACAGAGCCAATGTGGAGAAGATCTGGAGGTCTGTACTGGAGTCTCCCTTTGAGATGGGCTTGGAAATCAAACAAGAAATGCAAACCATATTATTAATCAAAATGGGCTCAAAGGAGATTTGTCTGACAGCACTGCAGAGAGCAGTAATAAAATTAAATAAGTGTCTGTGAGTAGTTACACAGGAAAAAATGTTTCCTTATTTGTAGGACGACAGATAAATGGTAAAGCACATTAAGGTTTGAAAGCTTCTTTTGGAGGAGGGCTGTCAGAGTGGCAATTTACATACTTCAGCTGGGCGCCAGAGTCTTCTGTGCATCCTAATAGCTCCTGTGCTGTGCCTGCCCGGACTGTCATTCAGAGATCATAAACTAAGCAAAGAATCAGCATCTCTTCATTGTTTCAGATCAGAGGCTAAACATTTTTACAAGCAATGCGACCGAGTCTCTCTCTGTCACCCAGGCTGGAATGCAGTGATGTGATACTGCCTCACTGCAACCTCTGCCTCCCTGGTTCAAATGATTTTTCTGACTCAGCCTCCTGTGTAGCTGGGACTGCAGGCACGTGCCACCACACCCAGCTAATTTTTGGTATTTTTAGTAGAGATGGGGTTTCACCATGTTAGCCATGTCTTGATCTTCTGACCTTGTGTCCACCCACCTCAGCCTCCCAAAGTGCTGGGATTACAGGTGTGGGCCATACATCTCTAAATTCCTAAATACAATCTGAAATATACATAGCCTTGAGTTGCAGAAATTTGGAAGATAAAGGTATCTGGGTATTATTCAGTCGGGCAGTGGGGACTGCACATATAGAAACTCACCTGGAGGCTGGGTGCGGTGGTTCACGCCTATAATCCTAGCAGAGAGACATGGAAGAGGATCCAGGGACAGAGTGCATCAACCAATGAGCTATAGCTTAGAAATCCATTGTAAAGATTTTGGCTTTTATTCAAAGACTAGAGACAGCTGATGTGAAGAAGCCATTCAGATGAATGCATTAGAAATGCTAAAATGTTTGACTCCTTTTCCAGACATTGCTACAACCTTTTGACAGTGTTAAAATACCTTTCGAATTTTCTCTTTACTCCACCCAAATCACATATACCTACTGAAAAACTTCTCTACTCTAAATCATCAGAATTTGAAGAGCCAAGATTTCTAAAATGTCTGGTTTTTCCCCCAAATGTATTTTAAAAGCCTTCTAACATAGAAGTTGAGGGTTTCACCACTGCTCTAAGTAATGTACCATTCTTATAGCATTATTAAATCTTTGGATTTTATTGGGCAATGCATTCTTTTTTGAGCATTTGATCTACAAATATCCTAGGTAATTAAAAAGTGGAGTGGGATAGGGGAGAGAAAAGCAGGGGTTGACTACATAAGGCTATTCAAATAGATGCCCTCAAAGTCTTTGAGCACAGGTGGGCATCACTTGGATAAGTTCAGGCAGTTTTTGATGTTAGGATGGAAAACTTACCGGACACAGACAAGAACAGTTAATGAGGCTCTCCAGCCCTGGGAACACAGTGAGCTTGCTCAAATGGCATGGATGGTCTGCAAGCCCTGGCTTGTATCCCACACTGCTCCCTGGCACAGGAGACTGACAGTGTTTAGCAGTCTCCTGGTGATGACTATTTCTGATGCGGGCTTGGAGAGCCAATTTGGAAGTCAAAAACTAAACCTTGTCTCTTTCTCTCTGCATTCCTGCCACCACAGTTTAATTCTCCAGGCAATGTGCATGCTTCTGACTACCTAGGGGAAGGATCACACATGAGGAGGTGTGGGTTCAATATTTCAATGTATTATCTCACTGCACAGAACATCTACATTTCCATTTGCATTCATTTCCCAGTAAGCAGTGGACAAGTAAAGTGCCCAAACAAGTGAGAAGAGGCAAATTTTATGACTGGAGAGTTGCAACACAGGTTTGTGTACTTAAGTGATCATTAACACTTCAAGAGGGAGTAAAAAATCTGTAGAGTTTAAATTTCACAATTATTTGGTTCCTTCTGCCCCTTTGTCCCCAACCATGTTTCCTGTCCCATTACATGCTTTTTGGAGGTATAGATGAATTAACAAAGAAATGTAGATGAATTTTGCTAAAGGGCCTAATCCTCGGGATCTTTTTAGGAGTTTCCTGTGTCTAATAAATATTCAAAACAACAGAGTTGAGCAAATCCTAAACCGCTTATCTGATTAGTAATCTTAGCTTAACCTCATGTCTCCAATAAAGCTTTGGTTATCATTTGACAGGAAGAGATTTGTCTTTTGGAGGAAAAGGGAGGGCAATGAACAGACGTGAAGAGAAAAACAACAACAACAAAAACTAAATATAGGGAAAGTAGGAAGCTTTAGAAGTGGTTTGCCCAGTTGGTACAAATATCAACCAGCATATGAGCTACCGGCCTGCAATTTCCACCTGTTTCTTGGTGCCCTGAAGATCAGGTGTTTTTGCAGTTTAAACGTGTACTCGAATCCCTCAATAGTATTTCAATATTTTCAGCACCTCCTCTGGTGCTAGCCTCTTTTCTAAGTTGAGAACTCGCGTTGAGTGTTTATGCACCACGTACAATGACTCCATTATGCAGATCCTTCTCTTCCTCACTAACGTGGAGGATGGCAGCTGGTGTGGAAAGAACATCTTTTGCTTGGATCAAACAATTCTAGATTCTATTCTTAAACTTCCCTTTAAGCAAATCTATTCAATGCATGGTATCTCAATGTCCTCATGTGCAAATTATGCATATTAGTTCAGCGCTAACTTCCTCATAAATGCACTTCGCCTTGATTTCTTGCTCTTCTCTGTTTCATTTCTCTACTTCCCTATCAGTGCTTTTTTGTTTGCTTTTTTTTTTTTTTTTTAAGACGGGAGTTTCGCTCCTTACCCAGGCTGGAGTACAATGGCGCGATCTCGGCTCAAGACCATCTCCCGCCCCCTCAATAAACTACTTATACTCAAGTTCTTATCTCAGGGTTGACTTTCTCAAGGAACACAGCCTATTTAGATATCTAACTCTATATACGATTTATAAAACTCTGCCCACTAACTAAAGGCGACACTATGACTTACAAAATCTGGAGGATATTGGGTAATTGGTTCTAATAATTCTAGAGAGTTCAAATAACAAAGGTAACAATAAATGAATGGAAGCATTAAAAGTAAAACCCAAGATTGGTGAATATAACAACATAATTTGTATTTTAGTATGCATACACACACACATACACACACACACACCACTAAGTCTAAAGAAATTTAACAAAGTGGAAGAATCTATCAAAACATATACCACAAACGATTAAAATCCCTAGCATATATAAAACCCTTAAAATTGAGGGAGAAAAATAAAAACCAAGGAAAATGTCAAAAAATATTTGAACGAACCGTTCTCATAAAAATGATACAAAATTCTTTTTGAACATAGGAAAAACTGTTCAAAGCCACTTATAATTAGAGAATTGCAAATAAGATAATACTAAGAAACCACTTTTCACCTATCAGACTGGAAAAAAATAGACACATAACAGAATATAATTTTTTCCCCCAGAGGAAATGAAATGGACCCCTGGGGGGAAAAAATTACTCTCATGTATTACCAGTAGGAATGCAAAGTGGTACAGCCCTTCTAGAAGGTTATTTAACAACATGTAACAAACTACATATGCAATTACCTTTCAACCTAACAATCACAGTTTTAGAAAAAGACACCTCCAAGAATGCAGAAATACATATGCAAATGTGCATCATTCATTGATACGTTATTGCAAAATTTTAAAATATTGATACAAGCTAAATATACATAGAAAAATGATAGGATAAACTATCATATCTGCTCAATGGAGTACTGTGCAGCTGTAATAAAAGAATGAGGACGTTTTTTGTAAATGGATAAGGATTTTTAGGATATACTGCTAAATTTAAAAAACAAATATCTACGTATGTTATCTTCATGTAAGAAAGGGATAAAAGACAATTCACATGCCTCTATTAATAGTATTTCACCAATGTTAATTTCCAGATTTTGATAGTTGCAACACTGTTAAGGGTTATAAATAAGGGCTATATGAAAATTCTCTGTGCTATTTTTGTAAATTTTCTGTAGGTCTAAAACTATTTCAAATTTAAAAACCTTTCTTAAAAAAGTTAAAGTCTGATTTATCTCAACAGTAATGCCCTAAATAATCTGTTTCTTCTTGCCACCCAAAATTTCAGAACTACACTATGACCTACCCTTTAGAAGGCCCAGTTATTCAGCCTTCTCTTTGAGTGTGTGTACAGCCATTCCATAGTTATCCATCTTTTTTTTTGAGACAACCCAAGTTAATTTCTATTTGAATGTAATCAAAGAAACATCATTGACAGTGGCTAGCTTAAAGGACAGACTTTCAAATCTATTTCAAAGTTTAACATTTCGATGTTCAAGTGGAAAATTTACTGAAGGAAAAAATTTAAAATGAGTCCAATGTGATCTTTTTCTTTCTTTTAATATAAAATGCTGATATCTTATTGTCTTAAGAACTGAAATATGTGATGAAATTTAGGGAAATTTTAAATTTAAAATACAAGGATGTAGTCAGAAGTGGTAAAGGAAGAAAACATTCACATTTGATACAATTGTTACTGTTCTTAATTTTAATGTGCTATGACTTAACTCCTTGTCTGACTCTGCCTGGAAGTCACTTTGACACCACTCTATCTGAATCTCGGAATGATATCAAACAGAGTGGGAAGTGTTTACTCACTAGCATGTATGTATTTTCTCATTTTGAACATTCAATGCCTATTTTCTAATTCATTTCTCTCTTCATTCCTTTCTCTGAAGCTTTTGCCATCTATTGTGGCCCCTCACACATTTCTGTCTTACCAGGGATTCAACAATTAAAAAAAAATGAAAATCTAAAGTACCTTCTCTTTCTATGAGGTTCCAGCAAACATTCCATGATTCGATACAGGCCAATGTTAGAATGCAAATATGTTTGGTGATAGGACTAAATTAGGAGCTAGGAAACATTATGAAGACCAAAATTTTTCCAAGTATCTTACCCTCCTGCTCATTTTCTTTTCCCCAGCAGACCATCATTTACTTATTCACTTAAAAATAATAAAATTTGTAAAAACATGGGTAGGCAAATGTGAACACCTTCAGTAGACTCTCATACTTTGATCGGGAGACAGGCACACAGACAAATACAGTATTATATAAGGGCTGTAATGTTTGTATGAACCTTTTTTTGATTTAAACAACAAAAACCACAGTAATCCGAATAAAGTATGGGACTTAATTTAAAACCATCAGCAACAACAGATATGATGACATAGACCCAACAACCATTAATTTAAACCCTTCATGAATCCAGTTGCAAGCAATTGATCTCTTCCCACAACACTAATTTTTTAACTCTTTTGTGTTAAGTATAGCAGTGCTTTTTCCAAACTTTATCTTCAAATACCTGTTTCATTTTGTAATTTACTGGTATTTCGAGAGTGAAGGCTATGCTATATACACATAAATTTGTAAACTGGCTACTGATAGAGCAGATATTATTATATCAGTCTAAGTGAAAATAGAGAGAAGTCGGTGAATTCAAGAGAAATCTGAAAGATAAAATTGGTGGACTTCACTAATGGATAAGACTTGGAGAGACAGAAAGAAGTAGGAATTAAAAAATGATTCCTACGTTACTATCTTGAGCACCTATATTGCTGGAGATTTCTTTCCCAAAGATATGGAATTGGTAGAAATGCACCAGACTTAGGAAGGCTAACCAGGAAGCTGCGTTACCACCGAAATATGGAAGAGAAACTGTCAATGGCATTTAATACTATGCATCACATTTTCCTTACAATAATTTCCTATCTTGGCATCTACCTGGTATTCTTTATACCTTTTCATATTCTCTCATTAAGTATACCGTGCCTTTGTTAAATATGTTTTGCCTATTCTGAACTCGAAGTCTTGGGGTCCCCAGGGCTTTGTCTTGGACACCATTCCTTTTCTATCTCACTTATTCTCTATATGAGCTCATCCAGTGGCAGTGGCATTACTTCACACCCCACTACCCTGTGAAAACTCCCACATTTTGATCTAAAACTTAAATGTTGTGTTATATGGAAGCTGCTCTCTATCTCACACAAAAATTTTATGCTTTCTTTTATGCACAAGATCTCTCACTACCTAGCTACTTCCCACACACAAATGCACCAAGGTCTGCTTTATGACTCACAAAAGAGGCAGGGCCTTGAACTCACAGATAAACAAACTTAAAAGAAGCTATTTGAAAGAAAGCATTAGTTTGAAAGTAGTCAAATATACAACTGAAAATATGGGGAACACGTAACATTTTTTCAGATCAGAAAGGAATATAAGATTGAACATTATTTAAATTATCAAGATGACCAAGTGAGTAAAACAGAGGATCTTTCTGTTATTTGTGATTGTTTTAACGTGTAAAACTGGTTATGTGAAACTCTGATAATAAAGAGTGCCTCATTTCATAATCTCCAGATGAGACCACTCTCCAGAACTTCGGGATCATATGTGTAACCTCGACATCTCTACTTTAACATCAAATAAGCATCTCAAAGTTAGTATGTCAAACTTAAACTCCTAACAGCACCCACCTGCCAACTGCTTAACTGTAGTGTCATCATTTCATGTTTCATCTTTCTATGGCCAAAACATTTGGAGTTGTGGACTAATAGTCAGGAGTCAGGATTCTCCAGAGAAGGTCAACCCACTCCCTGCTTCACACACACACACAAAGACATACACTGTATGGGTGTAAATACAAAGAGAGAGGGGTGGAGATTTGAAGAGCTTATCTCAGCAGCAATTGTGGCAGTTAGTGAATCTGGATTCTTTTTTTCTTTTTTCTGAGACAGAGTTTCACTCTGTTGCCCAGGCTGGAGTGCAATGGTGCGATCTCAGCTCAGTGCAACCTCCACCTCCCAGGTTCAAGAGATTCTCCTGCCTCAGCCTCCAGAGTAACTGGGATTACAGGTACCCACCACCACGACCAGCTATTTTTTTGTATTTTTAGTAAAGACAGGGTTTCACCATGTTGGCCAGGCTGGTCTCGAACTCCTGCTCTCAGGTGATCCATGTGCCTTGGTCTCCCAATATGCTGGGATTACAGGTGAAAGAGACTGGATTCTATGGACAAGCCAGCTGAAGCTGGAGATTTGGTTAAGAGTTGATGTTTTAGTCTAGAATCTGAAAGCTGGAAATTCTGACAGAATTTTCTATATTCCAGTCTATAGTCAGAATTCCTTGGTCTTTGCTCTTAAGACATTCAACTGATTGGATGAAGATCCCCCGAATTATGAAGGGTAATTTCCTTTAAGTCAACTAATTGTAAATGTTAATCACATTTTTAAAAATACCTGTATAGAAACATCTGAGCTAGTGTTGACCAAATAACTGGTCACCATAGTCTAGCCAAGTTGACATAAAATTAACTACTTTAGGATTCATCCTTGACTTTCCTTTACCCAAAATCCAACCACTTCCCTACTCCATCCACTCCATTTATCACTCTGACCTAATTTATTAACATTCTTCTAGATTATTGCAATCACCTCCTACCAGGTTTCCTGCCTTTTACTTTTGCATCTCTAGGCATGCTGCCAATCTCAGGACCTTTGCCCTCGCTCTTCTGTCTGCCCAGAAGACTTTAGCCTTGGGTATCCTCATGACTGACCCAGTCACTTCTCTGTTCTTAAAAGTCCTCACTCCAGTTAAACATTTCCTGCCCCCATCTGTCATCTGTCACAACACGCACTTCACTTCCCATTCCCTGCTTTTCTTTCTAACTCAATGTAACTTACCTACTTACTTACGTATTGTCTTTCTCCCACTAGAATATGAGCTCCATAGGTAAAACTTGTGTGTGCATGCATGTGTGTGTGTGTGTCTGTGTGTGTGTATTGGACAAGAAAGGGTGCTTGTCATTCTATTCTAGGACCCAGAATACTGCTTGGCCTATAGTAGGTACTCAACAGTATCAGTTTAATGACGGAAGTGACTTATGGAATTTAATCACAATTAAAAGAAGTTTTGGAATTCAGAATGTCAGCAATGTAAGTTTGTTAGGGATTATTCAAGGCAGAGGAAATAACAAAAACAAAATCTTGGCCTAAAACAGATAACATGTTAGGGGACAAATAAGAGTTCAGCATGACTGAAAATGTAAAGTTCAGTGCAGAGGCAATTAGTGTAGAATGAATTTGGATTAGTCTGCAGGAGTTGATTAGAAAACGCCTCATGGGAACTTTAAACTAGATAATGGGAAGATACTGAAAGATTTTAAGAAAAAGAGTGACAAGGTCATATTTTCACTCTAAAATCTAATCAGAGACTGCAATTTAAATAAGGTATTGGAGAGGGGCTAGGAAGAAAAATAGTTGTTTCTAAAATGATCTTGGCTACAATAAGATAACTCTCAGGGTTACTGCGTCTTGAGAGAGAGAAAAGGGATAACAATGTCATTGAAGATGAGAATCTATCTCCTACAGTAAAAGAAAACAAAAGTTAGGGGAAAGAAGTCATCTCATGATAGGTTTCTAAGTCTGTGTTGCACTGAAATAAAAAGTCATTTTGAAGCAATAAACAAATATAATTGTAACAATGATTCAGGTACACGTGGGAGCTGAGGAACTAATTATTTTTACCCTCTAAAGTACCTACTGCTGTTTATCAAGTTTGCAAGATAAGTGTTTTAATTCACTACATTTACATAAATCCCCTTGCAGCACCTTTTTTTAATCATCAGTGCTCTTAGAAAATGAATTGATTTTCTAACGTTCTCCAATTTTTTTCAATTAGCATACTTACATTTGACCTTTTTAAAATTCATTTTTCATCATGTAAAATACCTTATCAATTTATCACCAAAAATATGGATTTCCAGAATCAATCAAAATGTGAGAATTTAATTTTCTTCCTTATAATAGAATCCACCTTGTCTTCCCTTCTATGTGACACTAACCTCTTTCATTAATTCAAAGCTAGTGAACTTGCCCTTAGGTTTAGATGCCGAGCCTTAGAAAGAATTGGGAAACTATGAGTTGGTACAAAAGCCCAGATCATCATGAAAAAGACTACCAAATAAATCTGTATTTATCAACAAAATAAAACTGTCCAAGCATGAGTTTTTCTTAACATGAATTGTTCATCCTCTTCATCGGAACAGAGCTTTGTAAGGTGATCTGTAGTACTACATTACAATCAAAAAGCAAAAGTCTATCCTTTATAATGCTCACTAAATAGAATAGGAAATATCAATACATATTTCTGTGCTTATTATGTTCTTTAAGTGCCTCCTAAAAGAGTATGAAGTCACAGTTAAAGGATGGGAGGAAGAAGCAGAAGGATGTAATTATACCTTTAAGCACATTAAAGAATAGATTAGAATAGATCTAAGGCTGATCTATTATACAAATAGCTCTTAGACAACCCCAGATACTGGACTAGAGGAGAGAATGACTGCCTTTTCCTCATTTTTTTCTTTCTTTGGCTACAGAGTAGATCAGTTTTAATTCCTCAGATTAATGTTTTTATCTACATCTGAGCATTTGGATGCAAAACTGACACCAACCAACTGAAGTTAGACCAAAAAGACTCTCTCAGCTTAACTATAATTTAGACAGGTTAATCCCTGACTATAGGCCCTCAACCTCTCTTTCTTATGTACTTTAGGAAACTTGAAACTGTTAATTTTTACTCTATCCCTTTGAAATGTAAATGTTCTACAATCCAGTCATGACTTTCTCCAGGACCTGAGAAATAGAAACATCAAGAAAAATAGAGCCCCAATCTCCTAGTCTTTATGAGAGAGCCTAACCTGGGGGAAATGCCAATTAGCAAACACAGATGTACTAATCATATTGTCCAACACCCCATCCTGGATCTTCAAGTATTTTCCAAATAGCTCACCCCAGTGTTTATCAACTCTCCTGCGTTTTATTTCAGTGGAATTGAATTCATTCTCTCTCTTTATTCCAACAGTCTTGACTCCGGTTGTAACAGTAGAAGACTTAATGAAGTCTTCTCTCTCTGTTTAACTGCATCCAGTACATTTTTTATTTGACAAGTCACAGGGTGATATTCTCCACTGATGAAGACAGTCACAGCCCTATTTGGGTGATAGTTTTAATAATTAGGCCCCAAGGGTAACAGGAACACAAAACTAGAGGGTATTTGTGTTTGCCTGCTTGCGTGTGTGTATACACACACACACATGCACACGAACACATTGGCTGGCAAATTAGACACATCTTTCCTTCGGTTTTACCTTCTTATTTGCAGAAGTTTCTGGAGAGAACTATCCCATCTCCTCCTCTTCAGGGGAGGAGTGAATTAGCTACTTGGTAACATTGGGAGCAATAGACTGGCTGGCTGCCTGACCAGCTCAGCGGGCAGTTTGAGACAGAGTAAGCACTGTAAAATGGTTACATTAATGAATTGTAAAATAAATAGCTACATTTCAAATTCAGGCAAGAAGCACAGAGATTATTTGTGAGGTTCTCAAGTGCTAATAGTTTGTCAGGCCAGTACTTTACAAAATTTAGTGCTTACAACATTAAATTTAGAAATTCAGCTTAAAATATTTAAGGGGGTTTAGTTAACTAATTTATTCAAGGGATTAATTGTTGGGGAGAGTTTAAGCCATTACACTTGAGCTGATCAAATGTTAATTAAATGTACGGTAGAGGGTGTCCAGGTTCTTGGCGTCCTGAACAAAGAACTGGACAAAGTGCACAAACAAAGCAAGGAAGGAATGAAGGGATTTATTGAAAATGAAAGTACACTTTACAGTGTGGGGCTGGGCCTGAGGATGGGGGGCTCAAAGGCCCCGTTACAGAATTTTGGGGAGTTTAAATATCCCCTAAAGGATTCCATTGGTTAGTTGGGGTACGCCCTATTTAAATGAAGAGAATGAAGTAAAGTTACAAAGTCATTTACAGCCTACCTCCTATGGAGAGGATATTTTCAGTCCGGGCTGAAGTGTGAATCCACCTTAGGTTCCCTGCCTCCAGATCCTATTTTCCCGCCTCATAAAGAGTAAGTAAAAGAGTAGAAGTGATTGTTCTTTTTCAAATGAAATTTATTTTAACTTTTGAATGATATGATAAAATTTATAAAAAAATTGCTTGAAACCCTAAGGCAAATGTGGTTATTGAATTTGTAACCCTAATAAATTGAATATCAATTTAACTGTAAAATATAAAAGTATGTTCATTGCTAAAAGGCATTAAAATTCATTAACTAGTAAAATAATATATCCAGCCTTTCAGGAATTATTTTAAATAGCTTGAGAACAGATGTGAATGTCACTAAAGGACCCATGAAAGGATTTTGAAGATTGGCTATGGGGAAATTATCTATACAAACTTCCTTGGTTACCTCTTTAAAAAGAAATCAGCAAGAAAAAGGTATTTCCTTTAAAATAAACCTGTAACCAGGTTGCAGATGGGATGGGGCTCACATTCCCCCTCCCCCACCCCCCCAAAGAGTTTTGCAGAGAGTGATTTATTAGGCAGAGAGAGAAAGAGAGAAGAGCAGAGAGAGTTCCCAAGCTGCTGTGGGAGGGGATCCCAGAGAGGGAAATCTGCGCAGGTAAGAGGGCAGTGGAGTTTTAACTTTGAAGTTATTCCCACCCCATTCGTGTTTTCTTCCAATGAGAGGAGTTCTTTCAAACTTCTCTGGAGTGATTATTTTTGACTTTATTTCAGATTGGTTGCTTAGGCCCACAACAGAGTCCTTCCTTCCAGGGCTTTTGGTGGGCTTTCTGAACAAAGGAAGCTCACCTGGAGTTTTACCTAGCCCCTCTGGGGAAAGTTAGGCAAAGAACTCTAGGTTCCTGGATGGGGAGGTAGATGGAGGAATGGCCCTGGGGAGGTCTTGCCTTTGAAACCACGCCCCCTATGGACCTGGGAAGAGAAGTTAACATAGTCCCTCGCTTCTATATTTTAAGTATCAAGGAAAATATAATCTGATTATTTTGTTTTTTATTTATTATTATTATTATTATTATTTTTGAGACAGAGTTTCACTCTTGTTGCCTGGTCTGGAGTGCAATGGGACAATCTGAGCTCACTGCAACTTCTGCCTCCCAGGTTCAAGCGATTTTCCTGCCTCAACCTTCCAAGTAGCTGGAATTACAGGCATGTGCCACCACACCCAGCTAATTTTTTGTGTTTACTAGAGACAGGGTTTCACCATGTTGGTCAGGCTGCTCTCCTGAGATCAGGTGTTTGAGACCAGTCTCATAACTTTAAATTGATGTTTATTTTAGTTAACATATGAGATTTCAATAGGTCGTTCTTTACTCAATGACCCAATTCTATACAAATGAGTAGACTTTTATTTTTTAACATTTTAAGGACTAGGAAAGACCTTTGTACGAAAACAAGTATGATGCAATTGTGGCCATTTGCAGCAGTGTTGCCTAACTTTACTATTTTAAATTATAATCAAGGTAGAAGTCACTGTGCAGAGTGATTAATCTAGAAAAACTCCGTGTATTTCTATTGCAATTATGACTGTTGAGACACACATACAAAACAATATTATTGTAAAAGAACTGAAACGAGATAGTATATAAAATATAGTAAAATTTCATTTCTTATTGGGGGTCCCCAGAGAATCAGGTATATTTGCTCTAACTCTTACAAGATAGGTAAGCACTTGATCAGGGATGTGATGCAAATTCGTTATACCTAACTAAATGTCCACTGTCAGATTATGTGACTTCCCCACTCATAAAATTTTTCCTTTGAGAAATATGTTATGTTTCAATGAGATCTAATTTATTCTCTGAACTTCAGAAAATTCAGACATATGAAGGCAAGCCCTGCTTCTTCTTTGAATGCATATGTCACAAAGATAACATTACCATTTAAATGAATACCATCATTGGAAGTCAGTAACTCAGTAAAAAAGCTAATTGCAACATTTTCAAGATTAAAAACGTGCAGAGGTTCTCAGAAAGCTAGGTAAAAATTATTTACAGGTTGGTGTAATTAAAGAGAGAAAGAAGTAATAAGGATAAAGAATGCAGACTGTGCAAAGATAGCAGGACAGAGTGTGAGGAGATGGACTTGAGGGAGAGAAGAAGGAAAAAAGTAAGCAAGATTGGCAGTTACTAATGGCTGTTTTGGTTGTTCTCATGAATAACAGGGAGAGGCATTTCTCAAGGCCGTTCCATGACACAGGGAAAAAGGAAGCTGGAGAAAACGGCAGGTCCCAAGGCCAAACTGTTTTACTCAGAAAGGGCTGACCTCGCTCTGCATGCTGCTGGAAACGATTAACATGTGCATAGCTGAGGGAGAAATTCAGACCTTTTTACTTTTCACCCAGTTCAAATAAAAACCAGGACACAATCAACATAACAAAAGATGTGCCGATTACTTAATATAATTCTACTGCATTCGTCAAAAGCCTTTCTTTGTTTAGAAGCCTCTTCTTCACAATAGTTAGGTGTCTCGAAGAGATAATGAAATGCATCATCAAAGAAGCCCTTATAGTCACATGCATTAGTAAAAGTGTAGCTGAGGCCACCTACTGGGTATTCGGTGAAGTGCAGGAAATTACCCTATTTTAAAATCCCTCTTTTAGCGGCTTGCCAATGTGAAAGAAATTTCCTCCAACAGGATCTTTCACCTGTAGGCATCCTTTTCTTTAAAGCCCAAGGTTAAAATACAAGTCTCTTAACTGAAAAGAAAACTCGACTTCCTTTGTAGGCCTGATCCTTATCTGTAATGGTTAATTTCACTGCAGATGGCAAATTTGGGGTATTCTTCCCAGGTTTCTTCTTTGTAAAGTTTCCTAATTCATATAAGGTGGCATAAGAGAATTATGTATAGAATTATTATGTATTAAAGCATGTGTAGCCTTAAAAATGTATTCGAATTTATAACCCCTATGCATCTATAAGATCAAAGGCAGTTACAAATACCAATAAAATTATAAAATCGAGAATAGTCAAATGAGTAGTATAAATTTAA
This sequence comes from Callithrix jacchus, assembly GCF_049354715.1. Taxonomy (NCBI): domain Eukaryota; kingdom Metazoa; phylum Chordata; class Mammalia; order Primates; family Cebidae; genus Callithrix; species Callithrix jacchus. Next base: position 80,910,747 of record NC_133510.1, on the reverse strand, counting down.
TATAAAGACAATACCATTTTGCTTAAAGTGAATCATTGAATTCCTAATGAGTCATGTGATGAGTGAATTTTTCTACTGCTGAATTTTCATTCAGACAGTATGCTTGACACCATGGATCAAATGCATCACACAGATTTTAAGCACCTATTGTTTAGGCAATAATTTTGACTCTGTTCTTTTAACAATAGCTTTCAACATGTCAGAATAGCACAGTGTGACTGTAACTCCATTATAAATGCACAAATTCAAGGTCTAAAATCAAGCATGGAAATCAACTAGCAAAACTTGGTTTTATGATGGTTGTCCAAATGATCCAGGATATGTTTTTTTTTTTAAATCTTAAATATTTAAATTCAAATAAAATTTATGACACTGAAACATAGATTCATTTTTACTGAAGCATTTGTAGGCTCCAATTTAAACTACATTTCTACAGAGCAATGTTGTCTAATAGAACTATCTGCAATCAGCGAGGTACAGTGGTTTATGCCTGTAATTCCAGGTACTAGGAAAGTTGAGGAGGGAGAATACTTGAGGCCAGGAGGTCTAGACAAGCCTGAGCAACATAGTAAAATCCTGTCTCTAAAAAAAAAATTTATTTAATTAGCCAGGTTTGGTGGCATGTACTTCAACTACTTGGGAGGCTTAGGAGGGAGGATTGCTTGAGCCCAGGAGTTCAAGGTGTAGTGAGTTGTGTTGTGCCACTCCAGCCTGGATGACAGAGCTCTCCTGGTCTCTAAAAACAGATAAATAAATAAATGAAAAACTTTCTGCACTAATGAAAATACTCTATATCTACACTATCCAATACAGTAGCCACTAACCACATTTGGCTATATAGCTCATTCAGACATAGCTAATGCAACTGGCAAATTGAATATTAAATTTGACTTAACTTTGACTAAATTTAAATAGCCAAATAGGGATAGTGGCTACTGGAATGGTCAGCACTGCCGTATTTTTTATTGAACCCTCATTAAATCCTGGCTTTCTAAAATATTACTAAAACAATGTGGTATAACCAAAAATTCACAATCTAGTAACTTAGAACAAACATTTATTAACACACACAGTTTCCATAGGTCATGAATTTGGTAACAGCTTAGCTGGGTGGGTCTGACTCAGGGATTCTTATGATGCTGCTGCCAGGATGTTTGCGTGGGCTCACAGTAGGCTGAAGGCTTGACCATGGCTGAAGGATTAACTCTAAAACGGCTAACTCGCAATTGTTGGCAGAAGGCCTCAGTTCATTGCTGGCTGTTGCAGAAGGCCTCATTTCCTTGCCAGGTGGATTTCTCTAGGGGGCTGCTTGGTGTGACCACACAATGTGGCAGCTAGCTTCCCCTAAAGCATGTAATTCAAGCTTCCTCCAGAGTATGCCATTCAAGAAAGGAAGTCAAAGTACTTTTTTATGATATCATCTCTAAATTCACACCCTGGCACTTTCTTTACTAGAAGAAGTTGCTACACCCAGCCTACTCTCAAGAGGAGAGAAATTAGGCTCCATCTCTTGAAGGCAAGAATATTAGAGAATTTGTGTGCATAATTTAAATCTACCATAGACATGTTAACTTATCTAAAGCAATGGAACTACTAAGTGGAAAGGCCTGCATTAGAATTTATTTCAGTCTTAGTCTGAAACCAGTGTTTTAATTACACTTCTCCAGTGCCTAGGACAACTATATATTCTAATGCATTATCTCTTGAGAACACATTTAGAAACCAAATGCAATCTAAATGTAAGTATCTACTTTAAATTTTCTTGATTTTAAAGAGATGTAGCATTTCAAAAATCTATTTATAAGTTCCCAAGTATAATTTGAAATGACATTTCATCATTTGAAACTTTTCCTCTTTCCTAAGAAATTGGGTAGATATTAATCTCAGACAGAAGGTAAAGCAACCAGCAAGTTGTTTGGAATTTCAGTATCTATTTCTGGAAATTCCAGGTAAGCTTCTCCCTTTTAGGAAACCTCAGAGTGACAGCTATGCCCAAACTCTTCTTTACAGTCCCTTCTGTAGTCCTGTGTAAGATGTGCCCCATGTAGTTACACTCAGGGAAGTGGTACAATCAGGGAAGCACAGTTTGAATGATGTTTGCAATCTTTATCTGATCTCTCAAAAAACAATAAAGGTGATTCAAGTACGAAGTTGACAGGAATTCTTACTAAAATCCAAAATACCATGGAATGCCCCAGAGCCTCTCATCCTTCTGAGGAAAGAATGCTTCATATTCTCTCCATCATCCCATGCCCCACTTTCTCCGCCTCTCCCACTCCACCCACCATGTGTGCTTTCACACGTCTTTCTTTGGACCTGTGAACTGCTCAGAAGTAGATTAACTATGCTTTCCTCCACACACTTGCTGAAGAATTTGGCAGTGGGGCTGTTGCCCTTTCTGCTTCTTCACGCACAGACTCTGTCACCACAGCCCAAAATAACAATGACCATAAGAGAAAAAGAGACAGCAAAATAATCTACTGATCCACAAGCTTTCATGGCAGTCAGGGAGAAGGGGCATCTACATATATGATTGTTTTCTCTGCCACTCAGGATGGAGCTGCCTGGACCAGGAACTGGTGTCTGACATAAAGGCAGCTGTCTGCTGGTTAAGCAGGAATCTGAGAAATGGCTTTGCGGAAGCATGGTAGACTGAGATCCACAGTTCACAGTGACTGAGAAAACCTCTCACACCCTTTTTTTTTTCTAGAAAATTTGATTGTGAAATACTTGGTAAGGAAATAAATGAGTAGAGAGAGCAGAAGCCTAGAGATGAAGACCTGTAAGGCAGTAAGCCTTGTGGGAACATTAGCCCTGAGTAGTGACAAGAGAGAAAACTAGGTTTAAAACAAAATCTGATTAACTGAGACAACTCAAGTGTGCCTCTTTCTTGCAATGGAGGGATCTTATGTACCTACTAAAAAGGATCTAAATCATGTCTTCTATCTTTCAACCACTTTTATTTAGGGTTTATTATTTATTTATATGGTTATTTACATCAATCTTAGCCCTAACCTGGTCGTTACAGCAAAAACCATAGCTAACATTTCTTGGATGGTTACTAGGTATCAACACTGTCCTAACTGGTGAATTATATTAGCATGTCTCTGCTACATTTCTCCCTTTATATGAAGATATGAAGACACAGTATCAAACTAACTGGGTTCCTGTCAAACAGCTAGTGAGCGGCAGAGGTAGCAGCTTTGTCCATTTGTGCTGCTATGACAAAGTACCATAAACTGAGTAATTTTATTAATTTTTTTTTTGGCTGAAAGAACAGAAATTTATTTCTCACAGTTCTGGAGGCTGAGATGATAAGATCAACATGCTGGCAGGTCCAGAGAGAGCGAGAGAGCTCTGGTCACTTTTCTTAAAGTGACGCTAATGCTGTTGGGTCTGGACCCCGCACTTCCCACTTCACTTAACCTTAGTTACCTCCATAAAGGCCCTACCTCCAAATACAGTTCCACTGGGGGTCAGGGATTTAGCATATACATTTGCAGAGGATACAAACATTCAGTTCATAGCCACTAATACCATCCTTTTAACTGGGAAGTCACTGGTAGATTTATCAACTTTGTCTAGGTTCATAAAGTGGGTTTAAATTTTTAAAAATATGAACAATAGAAATATATTCCTCAGAGTTCTGGAACCCAGGAAGTTCAAGATCAAGGTGCCAGCAGATTTAGTGTCTGATAAGGACCCTGATCTCTGCTACCAAAATCCCCTCATCTCCAAAGGGGATGAAGGCTGTGTCCAGAAAAGCAAAAGGACATGAACACTAGTGCCCTCCAGACAGATTTATACTTTCACTAATCCTGTTCATGAGAGCTCCACTCTCATGACTTAACTAGCTCCAAAAGGCTCACCTCTTAATACTACTGCCTTGGAGATTAAGATTTGACATAAATTTTGGAGGAACACAGATATTCATACCATAGCAGGTAAGGTTTGAAACTACATAGTCAGGTTCCAAAGGCTGTGCTTCTAACTGTTGTGTTCTGCTGCTGCTCTGAATGTAGGAGTTCCCTTCTCACTAGGAGATAATTTCCAAATGTCTTACCCTGACATGAAAGGCTCCCACAGTCTAGCCCACAACAATCTTATTCCATTACTTCAATTTTTATAAACCCCAGCATCTTCTCTTATAGTCCCCTAAAACATGCAGCCTGTAGGCTTTGTATTGCCTCTCTCTGCACCTTTATGTCTCCTGAAACTGGAAAACCTAACGAAATAAAGGTGTGATCACAGGGAAACCAACACATAAAAAGCAGCAGGCCTTCCGACTGCTACAGTTTCATACATCTGAATGCTGAGGCTGTAGAATCCAACACTGACAAACAACGTAATCTTTCCGACTGTCTTATAAGTGTTTATTTAGGTTCTCAGCTGAAGAACAAGAAAAATGAAATTTAGTGCCAAGCTATGTGGACATGGGCAGGCTCTTGTATAATTTATTTTTTATGACAGATTCCATTTTCTGCTGCTGGCATGATTACACAGGATGACATTTGTCCACTGAGAGCACGTTTGTGTCTTTTGCATGGACTAACTCAGTGGTAGGATTTAATTTGTGCAATATTATTCACTTATTAGACCAAAAACCAGTACATGCTTGGCATTACTAAGTTTATTGAAATGTTATTACAAGAATTTGTCTTGAGAGGCAAAAAGAACATCAGTACTTCGTCTAAGATTTTCTCATTATCTTCAAAGTGCAGATATTACTGCGATGATTAGTTTCCGGGATAAATTTAGATTTGAAGAGGTGTGAATATGTGCTCTGCTAGAAGTGTTGTGTTGCAGTATTGTGATGGTATAAGGCTGTTGCTGAAAACTAAAGTAGGTATAGAGTGACCTGGGTGAGTGTGTCTTAACAGGGAATGGTAAACTCTGAGAACACTCCTCAGAAAACAGGTACTGCCACTTCTCAGGTCTAGCCAATTGTTGCAATGGTGGAATGTAGCCCACATTGACAGATACCCTCATTTTTAAGAAAATCCAAACTTTGGGATATCTTTATGAAATACCCTGATGTTTAAATGTTGGTAAGTATGGTAGGCAGAATTCTAAGAAAGACTTATCTTGGCTCTCTTCCTTGGGTAACCCCTCCTTTTAGAATGTGAGTGGAATCTGTTAATACAATGACATATTAGGCCTGTGACTGTTATGTGGCAAAAGGGTAATTAGATTATCTGGGGGGGCTCTATCTAACCATGGAATCAGAGGGGGAAAGCGCAAGACTCATATCACAGATCTTTGCTGGCTTTGAAGATACAGGAGGCTTTATCATCAGCCTCCAGGAGCTGAGCACAGTCTGGGGCTGGTAAGCTAGCCAGAAAATGGGGACCTTAGTCTCACATCTACAAGGTACAGAATTCTGCCAACAACCAGAATCAGCTTGGAAGTGAATTCTTCCTGAAAGCCTTCAAATAAGCATTCATCCCAGCCAACACTTTCTTTTCAATCTTGTGAGAACCTGATCAGAGAATCCAATGGAGTTCGACCTAACTAACGACTTAAAGATTTATGAGCTAATAAATGGGTCTTGTTTTACATTGATAAGTATGTGGTTATTTGTTATCCAGCAATAGAAAAGTAATGCAGTGTGTTAGTCCATTCTTATGCTGCTATGAAGAAATACCCAAGCCTGGGTAATTTACAAAGAAAAAGAGATTTAATTGACTCACGTATGGCTGGGAAGGCCTCAGGAAACTTAAAATCATGGTGTAAAGCACCTCTTCACAGGGTGGCAGGAGAAAGAATGACTGAAAGCAGGGGAAATGACAGACACTTATTAAACCAGCAGATCTCATGAGACTCACTCATTATCACAGAACAGCATTGGGGAAACACTCCCATGAATACATTACTCCCACCTTGTCCTGCCTTTAACACGTGGAGATTATTAAAATTCAAGATAAGGTTTGGGTGGGAACACAAAGCCAAATCATATAATGCAGTAAGCATTTAAAATTATTTTAAAAGCTTTACTAGGAAAATTAACACATGCTAGTCAATGAAGCATCAGTTTACAATCTTTGGTATAATTAAGGTAAGGTAAGAGTTCAGATGAAAGGGATCCTGAGCATTTTTCCATCTTCTAAAGTAACCAACTGTGCCATGGGCTTCTAGTTGTCATCATTAAAAGTCAGCCTGAAATAAATTTTGATTGAATTCCTTTGATTAAATGGATACCTTTTGATTGAAATGAAAATACAATTCACAAAGCAATGATGGGTGAAAACATAAAATGATGAAATATGTAAGAGCATTAAGAGAGAATTTATTTGCTTTCTGGATATTTTTTGCATTTGGTAATTTGAGGTAATGTAGGTAAATCAAGAAAAAGGAAATTTTTCTATCATTTTTTCCAAAAAATAATTCCAGTATATCTGTTTCTTTAAAAATTCTTTGTATGCCTCCATAAATCTGCTTAGTTTATTCTCGAGGATGTTTCTTTAAAATAGAGGGCAAATATTTGCATTCCCAAAGGTCCCCTAGCTTGAATTGCATTTAGTAAAAGTAGTGCAAGTTTAGAAATTCCGTAAGATGTTTCTTCCCTTTTAGGAAACAAACTTTGAAAGATTATTTCTAGAGAATAAATTTATTTTCTTTTTCTTGCCCCAATAATACTCTTCAACCAAAGTGGTTCTTAACTATCAAAACAGTTAATCAGTAATTACTGTCTCTTGCAGCTCTCACAAGACTATCTTTGTATAATCAACGTAATTAATTGAACATCTATTATATTGTGGCCACTGTGTTATAAAGAGAATACTAAGAACAAAGATGGCCAAAAAGGATAGCTATCTAGCTTTAAGTAGCTTACTATCTCCTTATTTTTAAAAATTTGTCTATTATAGTTAAGAAGTAGATATGTATTAGCTTTACTAAAGCTGCTACTGAGATTTCCTAGGCACACTTCCTCCGCCACCAACCACACACACAAACACCAATTTGAAAAAGGCAGTTAAATCCACTTAGTTGCAGGTAAAGCAGAGGGTTGGCAACTTTTCCATCTCCTCCATGGCTGGAGAAACCTGCTTAGGGATGCTGACTACATAAAAGCTGGCAAGCTGGATTCCCCTTCTGCCCTCCATGGTGGATACATGTGACCACTTGCATGCCTTACCATTCATGTAGGTCATTCCTCCTGCTCTGGAAGAGTTTAAAGTAAGGAGTAGGGCTTTCGAGAGCAGGCTAGGGCCTTAGAGAAAATCTGGGGAAAATATGATAAATGTTCTTTACATACTATTTTTACAAATGTAATACATTTGGACCCTGGGCCCCTACATATTCACCTCTCCTTTCCAGAATTCCAGGCCCTGTCATCTGTACAATCCCCTTGCTTTGGGGATAGAGATGGACAAGCAATTTCTCCATGGCTCTTTCCTGATGAAATTTCTATTTTATATAGCCCAAGGCCAAACTATTTCCTTTTCATTAGTACTTATTTGGTCTTTAAAAATCAACCATTTATCGATTCAATGAAATTTAAAATAATGTATGTTCATAAATCAAACAAATGCCTTATCTTTAGAGGCCACAGATGATTATTAAAATCTAGAAAATACCGAAGTTTATGTTAAAATGTTACTAACCCTGTTTTTATTTTTTGGAATTTTCCAATTAACTTCCTATAAATACTAAATAATGCATGTGTTTAACTTTGATTGCACAGTGTATTTAAGCTGGGATTCCAGACAACTTTTCTCCACTTTACAAGCCATGTTCTATTTGAAGAATACTATAAGGCTATTTAATAGTTTTGTGTATTTTCTGAAAATTGGTTACAATATTTAGTAGCTATACCTCTATGGCCTTATTAACATTATGACATGGAAGAAGTTACTATTGCTAATCACAGTCATTTATTTTTATTTTTATTTTTTGAGGGAGTCTCACTCTGTCACCCAGACTGGAGTGCAGTCGCATGATCTTGGCTCACTGCAACCTCCATCCCTCGGGTTCAAGCAATTCTCCTGCCTCAGGCTCCTGAGTAGCTGGGATTACAGGTGCACACCACCATTCTCAGCTAATTTTTGTATTTTTAGTAGGGACGAGGTTTCACCATGTTGGTCAGGCTGGTCTTGAACTCCTGACCTCATGATCCACCTTCTTCAGCCTCCCTAAGTGCTGGGATTACAGGTGTGAGCCATTGTGCCCAGCTTGTTTTTTTTTTTTTTAATTAATACTTAGGTTGATTTCCTAAAAAAGGAAATTACTTGTGACATTTTATGATTATTTTCAAACTACTCTTCCATTCTTGCCTTACTGATGTTGAGATCTGAAACTTGACTTTTCTTTGAAATTAATGGTCACACAGTAACTGTAGGTCTGATTCTAACAGTATCAATATTTGCTTGGCTGGAGAAATGTTTCCATCTGTTTGCACAGGATCTATTTTCTAGTTCTCTTGAGGTCTTGCATATCTTTTGCAATTCATTGTGAGAGAAGGAAATTTCCAGAGCAGACTGCAAATCCGTGGCGTCCTGCAGGAGTAATGTGGGAGTCCGCCCTCATGTAGTTAGTACACCAGCTGGTCACCCAGAAACTTTCCTCCACTATTGTTCTATGCTAATGGCATATAAACATTTTATTTTCAAGTTGGCAATTTAGATAGCATTAGTACCAATTATAATGTTATTTGATGGGATAATTATTTTACTTAAATCCTAATGCAACTGTGTATTGGGGATATTAATAATTTCAAATTTCTAATGTGACCCTTGTATAACAGACTTCGTTTTCTCCAGCTAGTTACTAAAACTCTCAGTTGATGCTGAAAAATAAAAGCAAACAGCTAAAGGGCACACCAAAGTAAAAAAGGCTAATGACTGTATTACATTCATGGAGGGATTACTTACAGCGTGTTTTCTATAGTCAGCCCTATGACTTCTGCAGATGAGCAAAATTTCTAGTAGCAGATATTAAAGAAAATGTATATTGTTGAGGAAATATGGAGTTTTTGATTTTGGAAAGAAATATCTACTACATTTTAATATGTAAGGAAAATAATATATAAGAAAAAGCTTTACATTTTAGAAGTAGCCTTACAGGTTTGGGGGTTCTTGGGAAATCATATTAGCAATTAGCATGTTGTTTGGTGAACAGAGAATGCAGACAAAAGCAGCTGACAGCCCTGTGCGATATTTTATCCAGATCAGGAAAAGTACTTCTTCGGTCTGTTTCTTATTTGTCATATTCTGTCTGCATGTCCATTTTGAGTGTATCTGTAGATTTTTTCCTCTCTTATTCTGCTTTTTACAACATTCTCTTTGTATTTATTGATAAGTCACAGAGGTGATCTTACCTTGTTCTGAGAGTCATTATTGGATTTCAAATTGCTTTGGATAGCTGTGTTTTATACTGTTCCTTTTACTTTTTAATCTAGAGAAGAATATCAGTTCTACCACGCAAAAGAATATTTGAGAAGGGTCTTTTTAATCCATATGTAGAATGAGGAAGCGTCATGGACCAACTTTTTGTGTCCCCACAAAATTTATATGTTGAAATCCTAACCCTACACTATATTGGTAGTAATGGGTGGGGCCCTTGGTAGGTGATTAGGTGTTGAGGGCAGAGTCCTTATGGATAGGATGGGTACCCTTGCCCAAGAGATCCTAGAGAGCTCTCTTATCCCTTCACTCATGATAGGGTGCAGCTAGAAGACCTTTCTCCATGAGGAAATGGGGCCTCAACATACACTAAATCTGCCAGTCTTGGTCTTAGACTTCCCAGCCTCCAAAACTGAGAGAAATACATTTCTATTGTTTATAACACCTGCCCCCGCACCGCCATCAGTTTATGGTATTTCATTACAGCAACCCAATAGATTAAGACAGTAGGATACTTTTGTCCTGGGATTACAGAGTAAGAAAATTACATATATAAAATTTTGAGTTTTTCTGGAGAAGCGGTGGACATATTTATTACAAAGTCCATGTGTTTTTACCTAATAATTGAAGTTAAGGGAAAATGTTTGAAAAGATGGACCAATGTGATCTCTACCGAAGCTTGAGAATAAAGAAGGGTAACAGAATCCCTGCAGTAGTTACAATGAACCACTGGAAGCCGGCATTGGGTATGAAGGGAAACCTGGTATGTTGTCTCTGTATTAGGTAAGTTGAAAAAGTTCCAAGTCAAAGCCCCAGGGTAGCACTTTCAGCTGGGAAGATGCTCTGCAAGTGCTCTGAGAAAGCTGCTTACCAAGTGTGGCTAGAGCTACGCTATTTAGTAGCAATCACTGGGCACATGTGGATGATTAGCATTTGATGACTATGTCAATTTAGGAACACAATTTTCAGCCTTATTTCATAGTAATTACCTAAGTTTATATTTAAAACTGGTAATTTATTTTAGGTGTATTTGAAACAACTTAAGCATGCCAATCTATCAACTGTAAATATTTTCAGTTCTAAATACAGATCAAATTGTTCTGATGAAATGTATGAATTCATCTGATGAATGTATGAATTCACATTAGCTGTAAGTATAATATACATGCTAGATTTTAAAGTTTTAGCATACAAAAAGAAAAAAGCATGCAAAATATTTCAAAATCTTATTTAAAAGTGTTTTAGCTTGATTTTATGTTGAAATGCTAATTTTGTAATATACTCGATAATAAAATATATTATAATTAATTTTACCTCTTTCTTTATACTTTTATCAATGTGGCTACTGGAAAATTGAAAATTGCATTTTATCCAGGCATGGTGATGAATGCCTTTGGTCTCAGCTACTCCTACTTAGCAGGAGGATTGCTTGAGCCCAGGAGTTCAAGATGACAGTGAACCCCGATTGAACCACTGCGCTCCAGCCTGCATAACAGAGAGCCTTCTCTAAAAAATAAAATAAATTGCATATACAGCACTCCTATTTCTACTGAAAGTTCTGCTCTAGTCTAAAATCATAAAATCTCACGATGGGGATATAGTCCAGGTGAATTTTCCTCCGTTTATAAACCACTAATATTGGAAAAGATTCTTTTCTAGCTTTTTTGTAGCCAAATTGGAGACTTTTTCTCCAAACACCATCTACCTGACTCTAGCTCTTCATAGCACTGGCTTTCAGCCTCAGAAGTTCCACCAAAACCTGGCTTCTGTGTAGCATTGCTTCATCACTCATCCTAGCTCCACCAGTAAGAAGCTGAAGAGAATCCCCAGGCCTACATTCTGCAATAACCAGAGGAAGGGCTGAACCAGGTAATATCAATAGATAATCAGGGAAGATTTTTGCCTGGGAAGTAGGCATCCCCCACCCTGTCAAGAGTTGCTAATATTAGGCAAATGGCCACTCTACTACAGTAAAAGAGTCTATAAGGAGTGTGGTCCAGCTTCTACACCTTGAACATCACCCTGCAAAACCTGCTTATATACTCAGCTGCCTCTGCACAGCTTATCAGGTTAGGATCAGATTACACTGAATACAATTGTACTCAAGTGTTTTTGGTTGGGCTATTACCAGATACCTAGACGTTTTACTCTCCCCTGAAAATATCTGATAGATATACATTATTTATATCACAGAAAATATATAGAACCACTCCAGTGACATTGGGTGAATTTTAATATCTGTCATCATCTTAGGGTATAAAATCTACAAGAACATAAATGGCTCAGATGATTTTTCTAGGAGAAATCACAAAACATAACGAGGATACAGATTTTTCTGACTCTTAATTCAATGGTTTTCCCCTTATATTCCTTTATAAATGTTGCATTAAATGTGCACAAATAGATTAGGTAAATTAACAAATAAAAGCTAAAAGAACTACAAAGATTCTCACCATATTCTTGAAGTTCTATTCTCAGTCTCTTCTTGGTCAAGGTCTGTCTTGTGGGGGATCATCCCAAAGTGAAATTCACATCTTCACTTCTCATTTTTGCCAAAGATTCCTATTTTGAGTTTTCCAGCCACCACCTGTCTTCTAGGCTGTAGCATTACATTTGTACGCTTGATGTATTTTCTTTGTTTCCCCGGAAAACCCCACACGTTTACATTGCACCATATATAACTAAGGTGTCTTAAAAAAAAAACGTGAAAAGCTGAAAGAAAAAGAAAACTTGATAGAAAGTATGAAACACATTATATCTAAAGGAGAAAAATTCCCAAGCATGAGGCAGCGCTTCAAGTAACACTGGTTCTCAAGTTCCTTGCTTCTTCCCTGGTCACCAATCAGCATTCTAATTACTAATCTGGCTTCCCAGGAAGCGCTACACCTGTAAAAGTCGCTCAGCTCAAATTTAATGCATTTGCTTAACATATGCTAAAGTTCAGTTGTCGTCTCCATGTTCAGAAATATGTTTATTCCACAATATTATATGGAATAATTATGTACATATTTTTCTGGAATATAATTCCATAATATTTTATATATATATTTATTTTGATATTAGTGGAAAGCAAATAACATAGTTTTTTTTACCTAGTCTGAGGGATCAGAAAGGTTTGTCTAAGGAAATGACATTTGAGACTGTATAAAGGTCTTGGGGGTAAGAGAAAGGAAATGACTGTAAAGGAAATATTGTACCAAACCTGGTCTGGGACAAATCATTATATATCGCTTGATGTAGTTTGTAATCTCCTTTATTCAGTACATTTGATTTATGATCAAACATTTGGCAATTTAAAATAACTGTTGAATTATGAGATGACATTTGTCCCGATGAACTAGTCACTCACTCACTTATCTGAGAGTCAAGAGTTTGGGAATAAATACATTTTCTTTCCTATCTTGTCTAATTTCCTTTTTCTATTGTTGTCTCTATTTTAAGAGAAACTTTTAAATTGGCCTCCTAGAGACTTTTTAGCATGCTGCAAGATTATAACAAAACTTTGACATATGCTCATAGCTATGTGTCTGGGAAGTTATAAAGTTATTGTTGTTATTTGTTTCCACAGTTACTTCTAGATTCTACAATTAAGCTAATGTACAAAAATGGGGGTGGTGGACATGGTGATAAAAGGGAGCCAAGGGATAAGCAAGCTTCAATTTAATTATGGAACTGTTGTCCTTTGGTATTTGAATCTTATTTTTAAAAGCAAAATACAAAAGAAATGAGAGAGATGATCACATTTATATTTTGTGAAGATGAGTCTTTCTATAGCAGCATTAATAGAAATATCAAGCAAGCTACAAATATGAGCACTGTTTTTAATTTTCCAGTAGTAGCCACATTAAAGGCCAGGTGCAGTGACTGATGCCTGTAATCCTAGTACTTTAGGGAGCCAAGGTGGGAGCATCTGTTGAGCCCAGGAGTTCATGACCAGCCTGGGCAACATAGTGAATCTTTGCCTGTGCAAAAAAAATTTTTTTTAATTAGCCAAGTGTGGTGGCATGTGCCTGTAGTTCCAGCTACTTGGAGGGTTTGGGGTGGGAGGATTGATTGAGACTGGGAGGTCAAGGATGCAATGAGCCATGATCGTGACACTGCAGTCCAGCCTGGGTTTCAGAGTAAGACTCTGTCTCAAAAATTAAAAATAAAAATAAACAAAAAACAAAAGAATCAGATGAATTAATTTTAATACTGTAGTTAATATAGCCTCTATGTTGGCAATATTACTATTTTTACATGTAATCAATATAAAGAGTATCTACTCTGTTATCAACTTCAACTCTACCATGCCTTTCTGGAATATTAAGGTCACTAGTGTTAAAATTTACAATGATAGGTTAGGTGCAGTGGCTTATTCCTGTAATCCCAGCACTTTGGGAGGCCAAGGAAGGCAGATCACAAGGTGAAGAGATCAAGACCATCCTGGGCAACTTGGTGAAACCTCATCTCTACTAAAAATACCAAAAAGCAAAAAAATTAGCTGGGCATGGTGGTGGGCCCCTATAGTCCCAGCTACTCAGGAGGCTGAGGCAGTTGAATCACTTGAACCCGTGAAGTGGAGGTTGCAGTGAGCAGAGATTGCACCACTGCACTCCAGCCTGGTGATAGAGTGAGACTCTGTCTCAAAAAATAAAATAAAATAAAAATTGCAATGATAAAGAAAGATTTCTTTGATATTAGCATTCTTTTTTACAATTTCATGGAAAATAAAGCTTGATAACTTTCATTTTTCTCTAATAAAATTCTATAATGTTATTATTCTAAATTCTAAAATGTTTAGAATGTGCTCTATTTAATTTCTGTGAATGTGTTTTCTTATTGATGAGCTCCTGGGTAATTGAGAGATAATGTATACTTTATGTAGAGAAGAGATCCTCTTAATGACTTATCCAAATCATATTCACTGAATTAAAAAGAATAGTTAATTCACCAATGAAATATTTTGCCTATTAATTGGTATACCTCCCGAAAAGGCAAAACAAAATAAAAACACAATTGAAGCTTCCTTTTAAACATCTTCACTGATCAAAGACATAGAACTAGACATTTTTAAGGTGGCCTATTGTTTATAAAGATAATATTTTTCTTTTTTTACTGTGAAAGTCCAAGGCCTGAAATAAAGAGGGTACTTGAATTTCTCCAAATATAAACATAATTATCCAAATATAAACATAAATATAAACTGGTATCATTGATTCTATCAGAATCTGAAAATATATCCTGTTCAATTTTTCAGTGGACTATTCACTGGGCTTTTAATAGGCATCCTTATAGTAGGGAACTTAGGGATTCATCGTAGTAAGAAGTGAAGGGGACAAAGACATCATAGTAAGAAGTGAAGGGGACATTCTACTAAATGTTAAATCCTTTAGGGCCATAGCCTGTGTCTCAATGGCTCTGATTCCTAAGAAAGTTGCCTGGCACATATTAGGTAGAACGACAGCTAACACTTATGTAACATTTCAGCCAGGACAGAATTCTGAGTATTTTACATATTTAAAAATATTCATTATTCAAACTAATCTTATGAGTAGATACTATAATAATTTCATTTTATAGATGAGTAGATTGAATCCTGAGTATATTACTGATATTATTCATTTATTGTAATGGCAGTGTTAATATAGAAGCTAACAATTATTGAAGGTTTCTTGAGTGATAGCTATTATTCTGAGTACTTTACAGATCTAAACTCAATCCTCTTCACAGCCCTATGAGTAAGTACTATTTCTATGTCCATTTTGTAAATGAAGAAATTGAGTTAAAATATATATTCTTTCAACATCTTATTCTCAAGAAGGTTTGAAAAAAATAATAAATATTTCTTATTATTTTGTTATGATTGTTGTTCGCGAAGTTACAATTTACGGAGGGCTAGGCACTGTTCAAGGAATTTGCATGTAATAACCCATATGATCTTCAGAGTAATCTGTGAGAGGCGGATAGTATTATTATCATCACTTTATGGGTGAGGAAAATGAGGCTCATAGAGTTTGAGTAAATTGGCCAAGGTCACACAAAGAATGACGATGCTGGGATTTATACTTAGGCAGCCTGAAATTGTATTTAGCAGAACTGTGTTGAAGTTTTGGCTTAATTCAATGTTTATCTGAACAAGATGAATTGTGGAAATTTCCTGATCTCCCAAACTGAGTAAAGGAACAAATGCACTGATTATAATCCATTATGGATGATTAGTCTATTTTAACTAATACCTTTCTTTCTTTGCTCTATAACTATTCTAATTCAGAAGTTTTCCTGCTTTTAGAATTAAAATCCAACTTATACCATCACAAATATATAGTCCAATTACTGAGGTTAAAGGGATTTCCAAGCTACTTTAAAAGAAATCATAATTTTAAAAGGGATTTTTTTTTCTTTTATAATCTTCCCTATTAAAAAAACATAACTACCCAAAGAATTAGTTTGCTTTAAAATAATGTTTAGAGCTAAAAGTTCAAAGGAGGATTTAATGGAATAAAAACAAAGAAACATTTATTGAGTTAATTTGACTCACTGAATCTCATCATCTTATTTTATATTCTTATTTTATCATCAGGTATTTAGGAAAACTATTCAGAGTTTTCTAAAATATTCACTGAATAATTATCATTTAAAAGGTTAAACCAATTACCTTTATTTACTTGAAAGCTTTGAAGCCCTTTTTATGATGTTTATAAAATATAAATTTGCATACAGTCCTATTGAAGTCATATTAAAAGTGCAAGCAACATTTTAAAGCTTGACACTTCTCGGTATATAATATTCACTTTTTCCATACATAGACACCATACCATGTTGTCAATAAATAATTCCACTTTAATGGCAAAGTAATAATTTAGACGGATACAGGGTGCACATTTGCAAAAAAATATATGCAAGCTGGTTTACAAGCTAGAGGAACAATAAACCAATAGAAAATACATCATCCAGTTAAGTCCATTGACACCAAGTACTTATTGTTGGGGCTTTACAAAGACTACAAAACTTTTCAGATGATTTATTTCACTGTTTCTGCCTATTTACATGATATCTTACATCAAAATGTACAAAATATAAAATGTATACAGACAAATGTTTCACAAACTAGTTTAAGTTGTAAACTAGGTGGACCTACTGGGATGTATTGCAGGAAATTCTGTTTATGCTCATGTCTGGACTGTGTTTCTCAAAATGGCAGGGAAAGATTAGCAATTTTCTTTGATCACATATTATACAAGGGCAACTAGTCACTCATCCAGCTACATATATTGATGTTTCACAACAGATTTGATCCATGTTTGAGGCTTCAAAGTCAGGGTAACAATTCTATGTGCATAAATTCAGTTCGGATTTCCCTTAGGGCAATAGCACCGTGTAAGGACCTGTAGACTTAGTGACACTCTAAAAACTGCACAGATGTTTTGTGGTGGTGGTGGTGTTCTAAGCAACTGACCCATTGGTGGTCACAGAGAGTAGCACCAATTACACGTCCTAAAAGCAACACATTTTCACAAACTTATAGAACAAGTCTATACCATGGCCTAGCCCTTGGGTTTCGTAAACTCAAAACCTGTCCTTTGTGTATGGTGGTTACTTCTCCAATGACTGGTCGGTTTTCATGCACTCTCTTTAAAGCCTGCCATGACAGATGTACTTTCAGACAGTTTTACTTATCCAAAAATATATTGGCTTCATGTACAGTTTTGAAGCATGCTCACTCTAGCACTGATAGCTCCTGCATAGTCATAACAACTGTAAATACAGGACAAACACACCAGATAATAACAGCTTTGAGGGTTTGCATTCTGTATTTGTTTGCAATGTACAGGAAATCTCAGCAAGTGAAACACCTCTTAACACCAACAGGATAAAATACACTTTTGTTTGTGTTTGTTTTGATTTGTGCAAGTTTTAAAAATTATTATTTACAATACCTACCCAGTAGACTGTGCAAATCTAACCTTCTTTTACAGTATAAACGCTTCCTCTTCCACAGTGACTTTACTGCTTCAGTGTTCTTTAATGCTGAATTTCTCATGTACAACAATAGCAATCAAAACAACATGCATCAAAACTAATTAAAAAAAAAATAGGGAAGGAAAGCCGAATAGTTGTGCTCATGCTGCATCTAGTGCTTCCAGCCCTGCTGGATGATAATTCAAAATCTCCTGCCTTCTGAAACTCTTTCACTTAGAACTGGATGGAATTTCACCATGTCTTAGCTTTTAAGTGACGGTCAAAGAGCGTTTCTGGGTTATTTTAATATTTTGGAGGATAGGCAATGCAATCTATTCACAAGGTTAAAAATACTGATCTTTCTCCTATCCATTTCTTCAAAAAAAAAAAAAAAGAAAGATATATAGAGATGAAGCTACTGTGTTAACTGGTGTTGCTAGATTGTAAATGAAAAGACAGTGGAAATTACCAATGGTTTAGGATTTAAAACAACTGTTAAACTGTTGTAGAAATCTGTTTTAAGGCAGTGAGACAGCACCATAGGAAATGTTCCTTCTTTCACTGAAAAGGCTCAAACAAATAAAGCCCTAAAAAAGCCTTTTGTCAGTGTTGACTAATAATTGGTATAAAACTCTTGTTAAGGGAGTGGGCAGGTGGTTTAAAAAGACCACTGTGGTAAAAACAACCTTATAAAACCGGTGACTCGTACTAAAAAGTTGGTGGAGCACATCATGAGAACATGGCAGTTAGAATTAAATTGGCACTTGTCCAGTTTGCCATAGTAGTGTTTTTCTGGTGGTTGCACAATTCCATTTGTGCTTATGGAGGACTGGCCTCGTGGATTTGTTCTGGAATGGGGTGAGCGCACAACACAAACACTACTGAAGCACTGGGACCAGCACCGTGTGGCACAAAGGAGGTTGGATGGATCAGAAAGATGGACCCAACCTGGGGAAGAACAGCCCCTCAGAGGAAACAAAAGGAAGGGACAAAAATGGTCTGCATTGTAAACTTTTAAAGAGGAAACAAAGAAAGTCCAGTTTGGCTATCCCATGTGCAATCTATTCAGTTGCCCTGTCATTAGGGTCCTTTCCAGTTGAGTAATGGAGCCTTCTATTACTCCATGGATATAAAAAAAAAATGCTTAGAAATTAACTAAAGTTAAACTTTCATTGCAATTTAGCATCTCGGCGGTTCAGACTTAGTTCTGCTGCCTCCTTGGAGACCACCACGCTGGGTCAGGGACCTTGACAGGGTGCTTTTATACTGGCAGTGGTTTAGTGAAAATACCTTTCTTTTTAAACATTTTTTAAAAAATCGATCTTTTCCCCTAACTTTTTTCATCCTCTAGAGGGTAGATTCAAGAGATGAATCCAAAATGTCTTCATGGTGGCTGGTGCTTTCGCTGTCACAGCTTTGTGTGCTTGAGTAATTGGCTGCTTCTTGAAGTTTCATTAGCATATTCATCTGAAGAAACAAAAAAAAGAGACATCGATGTAGGCAATGATGCATTGAGTAAGCCAGCCCATAAAAAACAAGGCCTTGAGCCACACAGATGAGGCATCTTATCCCATCCAAGTGACATGGGAAAACAATTTTAGATTTTTACTCATTGCCCCTCGCTCCTACCCTGTTTCTCCCAAACATGACTACAACACCAAACCGGAAGGACAAAATAGGGCCTCTAGAAAACTCTTTTATTTGCAGTTGTGAATGAATACTGCTCCAGCAGGGAGACTGGAAAGGAAACTGTATCACAGCTGGACATCTGGGTTCGTTGCTGGAAAGTATGCCAAGCTTCCCAGCTTTTTGGCTGGGAGAAGCAGAAAGCATTGAATGGCAACTGAAAGTCGTGAATGTTCATACACATACAGACACACACACAGGCACACACTCACAGTCCCTTGAGAGAAGGAGGGGATGGAGTGGAATGAAGCCAGCTGCTGCACACAAGCACACCATCTGCTGTTTAGGAGCTGACCTCGGGAGGAGGTGACCGAATGAAGCGAACCGTGAGTGTTTGAAGAGGGAGAAGGAAAGAATTACTGTCAAGTGTGTGTAGTTGGATTTCTGGCTAAAATATGATTGATATATCACTGAAAACAAAAACCATCATTTGGAACAATAGCAGCTGTCTCATTTCCCAGCCTTATAGGAGAATGGTAATGTTTGTTCTCATAAAAGGGACATATGCATGAAAGCACCTGGGGAGAAAGGCAGCTAGCATTTCCATGTATTATAAAATAAAAAGCAGTCACATTGCTTGAATCTTGACAGCTCTGGAGCGCCACTGTTAGAAATGGACTTTTTCTTTTTTTCAAATGTGTTCTTGATAAATGCTTGTGAAATAAATGATAAACTGGTAATCACCAATTTCAGCAAGAATTCCTTTCTGACAAAAAGAATTTGAAGTCATTTTAATAGTCTTCAGGACAATTTGTTTTAAGCTAATTTTCAATCTAACTCTCTGAATTTATTAAATAAGCTACATAAGGTTATGAAATAAAAGTAGTGATAGCTTCTCAAACTCAGTAAGCCAAGAAAATCAAATGTCTCCTTCAACGTAGTTTCTTTCTCTCCTACTCTGCTCCTCTTTTTCTCTCATTCACACCCCCACCTTCCTACCTTCATGTCCATTCATATTCTTTCTCCAATTTCTTTTATCAATCTACCACTCATTAGCAGTTGCCTATGTGTTCAAGCATTTGGGTGAAACTCATCTGTAAAATAAAACTGACTGTTGAGCATCCTGGTGATTTAGTAAGAGTAAAAATGGTAAATAATATCTTTTTTAAATGATACAACTATATATTGGACACAAAAGTTTGAAATTATTTGAATGCTGGATGTTGTAAAAATTTTATTGTTTAATAGTATTATTATTAAAGTCTTAATTTTGCCATATAGTAAATATGTTCCATTGTAATACAGTCCACATCTCAGATTCATAATAAAGGTATAGAGTGTGATTTACTTTGCCTTTGCATAGTATTATCTTGTGCATTCAAATCAAGGGAGATTACAAGAGAAGATTATGTATGAGTAAGTCATTATAATGATACATCAGAATCCTCCAAAAAGTATTAACATTTTTCTTCTCTTCTTCCTTGCTTCTTCCCCATACTCATGCTACGGTTTGCATATAACATGCCCCTTCCGAAACTCTTGTTGAAGTTTTATACCTATTGTGACAGTGCTGGGATGTGAGGCTTAGTGGGAGGTGTTGAGTCATGGGGGCATATTCTTCATGATCAGATTAATGCCATTCTGTTTGGAGGTCAGTGAGTTCTCACTCTAGGGGGAATGGATTAGTTCCTGTGTGAGAGCAGGTTGTTAAAAAAGAGTCTGTTTCTTCTCTCACCATGTAACCTCTTTGCACACTCCCACTCCTCTTCCATTTTCCACCATAAGTTCATGCAGAATGAGGCTCTCACCAGATGTAGCTGCCCAATCCTAGACTTTACAACCACCAGAACCATGAGCCAAATAAATCTCTTTTCTTTACAAATTGCCCAGCCTCGAGTATTCTGTTATAGCAACATTAAATGGAAGAGGACATCTATAGTCATAAATCTAATGTGTATCATTTCTGACACATTGATCAGGTCTTTATCATCACTGCTACTTACAAATCTGCTAAGCTTCCAGACTGCATCCTATCTTCTTCAATCTGTCCTCTCTCTACTCTGTTTCTAAAGTGATATTTAAAAACTGCAGATCTAACTAGGTAAATCATGGCTCAAACCCCTTTGAGGCTTCCCACTGTCTGTGTGATAAAGTTTTAACTTTCTGCAATGATAACAAGGTCAGAATGATATAGCAATTGTATACTCCCATAGTTTTAATTCCTACCACCAACTGGTGTATAGTTCCCTAAACTCATCATTTTTTATTATACTGTCCTCTAATGTTTTACAATCTATTTCTTAATTTTGGATGTTTTCCCTCCAACCATATAGTGAACTCCTATTAAGCATTCAAGATCCAGCTCAAGCATCTCCTCTATAAAAATGTACCCTAAGTGCATCCTCAATGAATGCACAATTTTACCTAACATGTACCTCTATTATGTTACTGCACTTTATATAGGTAAAAGCCTCTCTTAACTGCTGGAATTTAAGCTTCTTGAGATCAGAAATAATACCGTATTTATCTCCTGATCACCAGGTCATAGCATCAAGGACATACTCATTAACATTCATTTATTGTTAATGATAAATACACATTGTATTTTTAAAATAATGTGAGATATACCAAAAACTTGCATCCTTGTTCAGATTCAGAAAGTGTCTCCTCTCTGCTTTCCTGTTTCTTTGCCATACTCATTGCTATGGTGATTTCTGACCCTAAATAGTGGATGTTTTCTAGGATTTCTGATTTAGAATGACTGAAAATATATGTTGGCTTCATGTTAGTAATTACAGAAATATACAGAAATAAAAATAGATAGACAATTTTATTTTTTAAATCAAAGAATGCCTGATCCAAAGATTTAGTTTTAGATGATGTCTTACCATTTAGCACGCAAGACATTGCAACACCCTGTTTTTTAAGATGTTAAATAGAGCACCAGGTTAGGAACCAGGACTTTTTTTACTCCAATTCTCATGCCAGAATGGGAAACCTTAAATTTCTTTCTTGTACTAGAAGACAAGTGCATTCAGAACCAGGAAAAAGGGCGCTTTATGGAATTAGCTGACCTGGACTATGAGAACTGGGAAAGTTGGGGGCACTTCCTAAGGGTTTAATACTCTACAGACTAAAACTGAGAACAAATTTTATAAACACCTCTCCTTATAAAACAAACATATTATATAAAAACTGCAGCAGAGGACTGAACTTTTTGAGGAATTCAGATAACATAATCCATACTCATATTCTAAAGCTTATATTTACTCTATTAATCATTCTATCAGCAATTATTTAGTGTATGCTCACAATTATGCTAAATCCAAACCAATTCCCCCCCCCCCCCGCTGATTTCTAACTATGTATCACCTAAAAGGCCATGTACCATGTTATAAAATTCTAAGTCTGGGCTCTTAAGGAATATATTGCCTAGATCAGAAATCAACAGGAAATCCCTGGACTCTAAGTAGGTCTATGTATATACTTCAGTGATTTTATGAAAGTCTTAAAATTGTATGCCAAATTTTTGGTGTGTATGCATTCTTCTGGGGAGAGGATATTAAAAGTTTATCAGATTTTCCACAAGAAACTCCCAAAATGTTAAGAATGATTAGCTGAGATGATGATGGTGTGTATGTGTCAAGGTTGTTAGTGTAAGAGTATTCCCTAAAATATCAAGTAATTTTATGTCCTTAGGTATAGTCATAGGTTATTATTTTTAATTAGTTCTGTTTTGTGTTTGTTTGATTTAAGCAACATAATGACTTTTATTTCAGTATCTTTTCTTTCTGTATTGGTTGTACAAGTCCAATAAGCTCTTTTGTCATAGAATGGTGAGCTAATAACACTTTACGTTTGATATCAATATACTGAAAGTAATCTACACAAATAAAAAATAGATACGTAAAAAGTGTTTTTTCTAATAATACTACATACTTAATATTTTCAGAATATTCATACTTCAGAGTTTTACAGAATTTTATTTCAATTATTCCACTATTTTAAAAAGTAAATAAACCATAACTTCCATTTGATTTCCAAGTCAGGTTATCCTTCTCTAGAGTAGGGAACAGAAGACCCATTCTATACTGTTAGTAGGTTAGTCGATATAGGCAAAATATTTTTTAGTTCTCCATGTGTACATTACACCGTAATTTTTTGTTTTTCTATTTAAGAACAAGATTGAGTTTTCTCTCAAATGCCTATTGAATTGAGTCATGCTATTTGAAAATTATATTTAATTACATACACAATTTGATGCTTAATCAGGGAAGAATTATAGTCTAAGAATTCATTCTGGTTGTAATGTTTCTTGATTCTTTTTAAACATACAAGTTTGGTTTTCATTTTAAGATTATCATCCAATAAAAGCAGGCCAAAGATAACAGGGTTAGAACTGTTCCAAATATTGCCTAGGATAACAAATGTCTTCGATAGAAATGACTAAATACTAACGAGTACACACTATAGTCATATTCTATAGGAAGAAATGAACATCAGATTCTTACCAGGGGATCTCCTTCTGTGTCAGTTTGTGGAATGTGCTTTGAGGTTGTGGCTTCCTTAGTGGACGTGCAGCTTTCATATCCAACATCTTCTGGTCGTAGCGGAAGTAAGGCTGGGCTCTCCTGAGGCAGAGATGCTGAGCTCCATGGGTATGTGTCAAGCACCCACTTTGAAGGATCTTCCCACGGTGTGCGTTTCCCATACATCTAAAAGTTGACCACATGTTTAGCATATATAAAATGCATTTCTATTCAGTTAAAAAGAGGACTACCAGTTGGATGTGATTTTTTGACACATTGAGTTCTTATGAGACTTTCAAGGGAATTAAGTATCTGTATACAATTCTTCAGATTTAAACATGTATCTGTCTACATAGCTCAATTTAAACTCGAAGGCTAGACAACATAAAGCTGAACATCTGAAACAGATGTCAGCATTTGGGGGAGAATATAAGGAAGGTATATTATAAATACACATAGAAATGATCACCCACATTTACTTTTACTAGTAATTTTACAAACCAAGAGAAAACTAAAGGGTGAAAAATAAAAGCTTCAATTATGGAAGATTTTACAAAATATGCTTGACATTAAATAGAGTACTCTATTAAAGTGCACCTTGGAAAGATGGAAATAAAAGGAACGGAATTTATTTTTCTCTATCTAATGCACTCTAGTTGAACTTTCTTCTAGAGTAAAAATACTTTCTCTGATAACAGTTTTCCTGTGGTCAACTTCCTCTTTAATCCCATTGCATTCTGTAAAAACTCTTTTTAGATTTTTGTGTTTCAGGCCACTAGTAAAAGAGGATAAAAAATAGGAAACTGAATTATCAACTTTACAAGAACCATTATTGGGCAAATTGCCCAATAAGAAAGAGATGATATAGCCTTGTTAAAGTACTGGCAGTGGAATAGAAGAATAAAGTAGTGGTAGTGGAATAGAAGACTTAAGATGAATCCAGTCTCTTGAATGTTAAACATTTTTAAGCTGGAAGCAAGGCTGGACCCAACTGTTAGATGGCTGTTTTGTATAGTTTGTTTGGTTCAGTAAGACAAAACGCAAAATGATGGACATTAACACCACAAAAACTTTATGGACTGCCTTGGAGTTTTCTTTTGAGTTTCCTCTGGAGAAGTTGAACTTACCCAAAATAAAAGGGAGTCTAGCTACTGATATCTGTGCATTTCCTTAGGAGATGATAACAGTGGTGACAATCATTAGACTTTCTAAAAATAGTTATCTTGTTTTAGAGCAAAAGTTTCCTCTCAGTTACAAACTTTATAGGTATAAAATACAGCATGCTATACAACTTAAACCAATTGAAGCAAAACATGCATAATTCTTGGAAATCTTAATTATGTTTGTTTTAATATAAGTCTAGAATCGACTGATTTCAGACATTTAAAGAACAAGCCAGGAAAGCAAAATTGGAAATGACCAATGAAAAGCTAAATAGGCCCAGTTCAGAGTGAAATACATATTGTAGAAAAATAATTGAACAAAGAGAAATATAAATATTCAGCATGAGATGAACTGATGGTTGACTTTTTAAGAAATAATCACCAGCATAAACATCAAAATCGATTGTATCACCAACATGTTTTCCAACTAGAACATCTGGCAGAGATCATTCCTGATAAGGTTTTTCACACACACACACACACACACACACAAACACACACACATCGGCCTTTATCTGAAGATATTATTCTTATAACTCTGAACTTAGAACACCATTTTTGCTACCAGACTTTGTTTCTCCACCTCTTCCTCCGATTGAAGATTCTTTGTTGTCAGTAGATCCATGAGAATGGATTGTGACAGATATGATTCATTTGCTTCTTGCTCTCCTAGAAATACTTTCAGCTGATAGACTTTTCTGGCCCAGCATAGTCTTCAATAGCAATGGCAACTGTCTACCCACCAAAGGATTTTCCTATTTTTCCCTTCCCGTGTGCTGAATTCCCCTTCCCCAACAACCCCTACATCATGGTTGATTCATCTTTCACACTAACCTACTACCAAACATCCTGAACCACAGCAAGAAATGAGACATTTTTATTCCTCTTGGAAAATAATTTTGAAGTAGCTCTCAGTTTTAGTTTGAAAAACTAATCCTTAAGTGATTATACTTTTGCCCAAATGGAAACCTTATAGGACTATAATTCTCCACACAATATTCTATAAATAATATTAATTTAAATATGAAACAAAGAACCCATGCACCTTTTGAAATGAGATCTAAGGAAGCTAAGCAGTTTTAGGCATTATCATTTTGGAGTTTTTACAAAGTTTCTTTTGCTTTCTATTAGCAAGAAAATATTAAATAAGGAGAATTTAATTTGTAAATAATTGGATAATGGTTTGTTAAGACCAAAACCATAGCTAGAGAACAAATAATGTATTTAAATATTAACTTTACAATCATGAGTTCTAAAATTTTCATAAAATAATTTTTTTGGTACAAATAATCAACATTGAAACATCCAATGAAACATCCTAGGTAGTATAATAGTTTTGGAAGAATCCTGAAACAAGACACGTTATACTTGAAAAATGAAAACATTTGTATAAGCTTTTATTTTGTTGGAGGTACTTCCTTGGGGTAGATTGACTCATACACTTAAAAGTGTTAAATTTGATTATTTAAATCTAGAGTAGAACCAATCAATAGCACTCTTTAGGATCTTAGCTTTATCTCTGAGGCTTCAGTGCATCCAGATAAAATTCATCATATTCACCAGAACTATCATTTTACTTCTAAATGATAGTAAAATGAATGCCATTCTACTAGAGGAAGAGATCAAGATATTAAAAGGGAGTGAAAGAGGGAAAAATAGATGGAAAATTTTTTAGACAGTAAAATAAAAACACAGCATTCTGGATGATAGAATGTGTAGAACATAAACTGCATCTTAATTCTAGTAGTAGTTATAAAAACCATAAATATAGATGCCTCAGCTGAATTACTGAAAAGGAGACAAGATTTGTCCTCAATAAATTGGGTGGTTATGTTACACACATTTTAAAGAGTTTTATAATTCCACAATTTCAAATTCAACTTAAGGAAATATCAAGACTTATGGAAAAATGACAATGTATTTTGTTGGAGAAACATGGATTTCTTTTTGTGATACATTTTTATCTTTTAGTTAAGGAAAGACAGAAGGGCCTCGGTTACAGGGCCTTGAGATATCAGGCACATGAGAGAAAGAGCAAAGATGCTATTAAACCAATTTGTCGTAGATCAAAAGACCAACTGACTGCCTTAGAATTTAGAGTACTTCCTCTAAAATAGTAAAGAATCCCGCAAGAGATATTAAATGGCGTCAAACAATGAAGTATACTAAAAACAAGAAACTTAACAAGAAAAAGCTACTTGTCAATATTTAAGTGCAAAAAAAGAAAAAACAAGTCGAGCCTGAGCAACATAGTAAAATCATGTCTCCAAAATAATAATATTAATAACAACAATAAAAATAGCTGAGTGTGGTGGTGTGTGCCTATACTCTCATCTGCATCGAAAGCTTCATCACTTGAGTCTAGAAGTTCGAGGCTGCAGTGAGCCATAGTTGTACCCTGCACTCCAGCCCGGGTGACAGAGTGAGACCCTGTCTCAAAAAAAAAAAAAAAAAAAAAAATATATATATATATATATATATATATATATATACACACACATAATGAAGAAAGAAGGAACAAGAGAAATGGAGAAAGAGAGAGGGAGAGATGGAGGGAGGGAGGAAAGAAGGAGGGGAAGGAGGGAGGGAGGAAAGGAAGAAAGGAGGGAGGGAGGAGGAAGAAAATAGAGGGAGAAATAAAAAGATAAAAGAAATTATGTGATAAGAGTTTAAATGGTCAAGTATCATGTAAACACGGCTGTGACATAAGATATATAACTGTGCAATTAATTAGTTATCTAATAAAAGCAATCTGTAAACATCCATGACAACAATTTGGACTTAAATGTGTAGTTGCTGAAATAACTATGCCTTTTGTTTTTTATTTATTTATTTATTTTTAAATTTTTTATTGCATTATAGGTTTTGGGGTACATGTGCAGAACATGCAAGACAGTTGCATAGGTACACACATGGCAGTGTGTTTTGCTTCCTTTCTCCCCTTCACCCACATTTGGCATTTCTCCCCAGGCTATCCCTTCCCAGTTCCCCCACCCCCCGCTGGCCCTCCCCTTTTCCCCCCAATAGACGCCAGTGTTTAGTACTCCCCTCCCTGTGTCCGTGTGTTCTCATTTTTCTTCACCTGCCTATGAGTGAGAATATGCGGTATTTCATTTTCTGTTCTTGTGTCAGTTTGCTGAGAATGATGTTCTCCAGATTCATCCATGTCCCTACAAACGACACAAACTCATCATTTCTGATTGCTGCATAATATTCCATGGTGTATATGTGCCACATTTCCCAGTCCAGTCTATCATCAATGGGCATTTGGGTTGGTTCCAGGTCTTTGCTATTGTAAACAGTGCTGCAATGAACATTCGTGTGCATGTGTCCTTATAGTAGAATGATTTATAGTCCTTTGGATATATACCCAGTAATGGGATTGCTGGGTCAAATGGAATTTCTATTTCTAAGGCCTTGAGGAATCGCCACACTGTCTTCCACAATGGTTGAACTAATTTACACTCCCACCAACAGTGTAAAAGTGTTCCTTTTTCTCCACATCCTCTCTAGCATCTGTTGACTCCAGATTTTTTAATGATCGCCATTCTAACTGGCGTGAGATGGTATCTCAATGTGGTTTTGATTTGCATCTCTCTAATGAGCATTTTTTCATATGATTGTTGGCCTCATATATGTCTTTTTTTGTAAAGTGTCTGTTCATATCCTCTGCCCATTACTGGATGGGCTTGTTTGCTTTTTTCCTATAAATCTGTCTGAGTTCTTTGTAAATTCTGGATATCAGCCCTTTGTCAGATGGGTAAACTGCAAATTTTTTTTCCCATTCTGTTGGTTGCCTATTCACTCTAGTGACTGTTTCTTTTGCCGTGCAGAAGCTGTGGAGTTTCATTAGGTCCCATTTGTCTATTTTGGCTTTTGTTGCCAATGCTTTTGGTGTTTTGGTCATGAAGTCCTTGCCTACTCCTATGTCCTAGATGGTTTTGCCTAGATTTTCTTCTAGGGTTTTTATGGTGCCAGGTCTTATGTTTAAGTCTTTAATCCATCTGGAGTTAACTGTAGTGTAAGGTGTCAGAAAGGGGTCCAGTTTCTGCTTTCTGCACATGGCTAGCCAGTTTTCCCAACACCATTTATTAAACAGGAAATACTTTCCCCAATGCTTGTTTTTGTCAGGTTTATCAAAGATTGTATGGTTGTAGATATGTTGTGTTGCCTCTGATGCCTCTGTTTTATTCCATTGGTCTATATCTCTGTTTTGGTACCAGTACCATGCTGTTTTGATTACTGTAGCCTTATAGTACAGTTTGAAATCCGGTAGTGTGATGCCCCCCACTGTGTTCTTTTTGCTTAGAATTGACTTGGCTATGCGGGCTCTCTTTTGGTTCCATATGAATTTCATGGTGGTTTTTTCCAGTTCTGTGAAGAAAGTCAATGGTAGCTTGATGGGGATAGCGTTGATTCTGTACATTACTTTGGGCAGTATAGCCATTTTCACGATATTAATTCTTCTTAACCATGAACATGGAATGTTTCTCCATCTGTTTGTGTCCTCTCTTATTTTGTTGAGCAGTGGTTTGTAGTTTTCCTTGAAGAGGTCCCTTACGTTCCTTGTGAGTTGTATTCCTAGGTATTTTATTCTTTTTGTAGCAATTGTGAATGGCAGTTGGTTCTTGATTTGGCTCTCTTTAAGTCTGTTATTGGTGTAGAGGATTGCTTGTGATTTTTGCACATTGATTTTATATCCTGAGACTTTGCTGAAGTTGCTTATCACTTTCAGGAGTTTTTGGGCTGAGGTGATGGGGTCTTCTAGGTATACGATCATGTCGTCTGCAAATAGAGACAATTTGGCTTCCACCTTTCCTATTTGAATACCCTTTATTTCTTTTTCTTGCCTGATTGCTGTGGCTAGAACTTCCAGTACTATATTGAATAGGAGTGGTGAAAGAGGGCATCCTTGTCTAGTGCTGGATTTCAAAGGGAATGCTTCCAGTTTTTGCCCATTCAGTATGATATTGGCTATTGGTTTGTCATAAATAGCTTTTATTACTTTGAGATATGTTCCATCGATACCAAGTTTATTGAGGGTTTTTAGCATAAAGGGCTGTTGAATTTTGTCGAATGCCTTCCCTGTGTCAATTGAGATAATTATGTGGTTTTTGCTTTTGGTTCTGTTTATGTGGTGAATTACGTTTATAGACTTGCATATGTTGAAACAGCCTTGCATCCCTGGGATAAATCCTACTTGATCATGATGGGTAAGTTTTTTGATTTGCTGTTGCTATCGGCTTGCCAATATTTTATTGAAGATTTCTGCATCTATGTTCATCATAGATATTAACCTGAAATTTTCTTTTCTTGTTAGGTCTCTGCCGGGTTTTGCTATCAGAATGATATTGGTATCATAAAATGATTTGGGAAGGATTCCCTCTTTTTGGATTATTTGGAATAGTTTCAGGAGGTATGGTACCAACTCCTCTTTGTGTGCCTGGTATAATTCGGCTGTGAACCCATCTGGACCTGGGCTTTTTTTGTGTGGTAGGCTCTTAATTGCTGCCTCAACTTCTGACCTTGTTATTGGTCTATTCATAGTTTCAGCTTCCTCATGGTTTAGGCTTGGGGGGACACAGGAGTCCAGGAATTTGCTCATTTCTTCCAGGTTTACTAGTTTTTGTGCATAGAGTTGTTTGTAATATTCTCTGATGATGGTTTGAATTTCTGTGGAATCTGTGGTGATTTCCCCTTTATCATTTCTTATTGCATCTATTTGGTTGTTCTCTCTTTTCTTTTTTATCAATCTGGCTAGTGGTTTGTCTATTTTGTTGATCTTTTCAAAAAACCAGCTCTTGGATTTATTGATTTTTGAAGGTTTTTTTGTGTCTCTATCTCCTTCAGTTCAGCTCTGATCTTAGTTATTTCTTGTCTTCTGCTAGGTTTTGAGTTTTTTTGATCTTGCTCCTCTAGCTCTTTCAATTTTGACAATAGGGTGTCAATTTTGGATCTCTCCATTCTCCTCATTTGGGCACTTATTACTATATATTTTCCTCTAGAGACTGCTTTAAATGTGTCCCAGAGATTCTGGCATGTTGTGTCTTCGTTCTCATTGGTTTCGAAGAACTTCTTTATTTCTGCCTTCATTTCATTGTTTATCCAGTCAACATTCAAGAGCCCGTTGTTCAGTTTTTATGAAGCTGTGCGGTTCTGGGTTGGTTTCTGAATTCTGAGTTCTAACTTGATTGCACTATGGTCTGAGAGACTGTTTGTTATGATTTCAGTTGTTTTGCATTTGTTGAGGAGTGCTTTACTTCCAATTATGTGGTCAATTTTAGAGTAGGTGTGATGTGGTGCTGAGAAAAATGTATATTCTGTGGATTTGGGGTGGAGAGTTCTGTAAATGTCTATCAGGTTTGCTTGTTCCAGGTCTGAGTTCAAGCCCTGAATATCCTTGTTAATTTTTTGTCTGGTTGATCTGTCTAGTATTGACAGTGGAGTGTTAAAGTCTCCCACTATTATTGTGTGGGAGTCTAAGTCTCTTTGTAAGTCATTAAGAACTTGCCTTATGTATCTGGGTGCTCCTGCATTGGGTCTGTATATGTTTAGGATCGTTAGCTCTTCTTGTTGTATCGATCCTTTTACCATTATGTAATGGCCTTCTTTGTCTCTTTTGATCTTTGTTGCTTTAAAGTCTATTTTATCAGAGATGAGAATTGCAACTCCTTCTTTTTTTGCTCTCCATTTGCTTGGTAAATCTTCCTCCATCCCTTTATTTTGAGCCTTTATGTATCCTTGCATGTGAGATGGGTTTCCTGGATACAGCACAATGATGGGTTTTGGATTTTTATTCAATTTGCCAGTCTGTGTCTCTTGATTGGTGCATTTAGTCCATTTATATTTAGGGCTAATATTGTTATGTGTGAATTTGATACTGCCATTTTGATGCTAGCTGGCTGTATTGCTTGTTAGTTGATGTAGATTCTTTATGTTGATGCTCTTTAACATTTAGTGTGATTTTGGAATGGGTGGTACTGGTTGTTCCTTTCTATGTGTAGTGCCTCTTTCAGGAGCTCTTGTAAAGCAAGCCTGTTGGTGACAAAATCTCTGAGTATTTGCTTGTTCGCAAAGGATTTTATTTTTCCTTCACTTTTGAAGCTCAGTTTGGCTGGATATGAAATTCTGGGTTGAAAGTTCTTTTCTTTAAGGATGTTGAATATTGGCCCCTACTCTCTTCTGGCTTGTAGAGTTTCTGCTGAGAGATCTGCTGTGAGTCTGATGGGCTTCCCTTTGTGGGTGACATGACCTCTCTCTCCGGCTGCCCTTAGTATTTTCTCCTTTATTTCAACCCTGGTGAATCTGACGATTATGTGCCTTGGGGTTGCTCTTCTTGTGGAATATCTTTGTAGTGTTCTCTGTATTTCCTTTATTTGAGTGTTGGCCTTGCTAGGTGGGTGACATTTTCCTGGATAATATCCTGAAGAGTCTTTTCCAGCTTGGATTCATTCTCTTCGCCACATTCTGGTACGCCTATCAAATGTAGGTTAGGTCTCTTCACACAGTCCCACATTTCTTGGAGACTTTGTTAATTCTTTTTTGAGCTTTTTTCTCTGATCTTGGTTTCTTGTTTTATTTCATTGAGTTGATCTTCAGCTTCTGATATTCTTTCTTCTGCTTGGTCAATTCAGCTGTTGAAACTTGTGCATGCTTTGAGAAGTTCTCGTATTGTGTTTTTCAGCTCCTTCAATTCATTCATATTCCTCTCTAAGTTATCCATTCTTGTTATCATTTCCTCAAATCTTTTTTCAAGGTTCTTAGTTTCTTTGCATCGATTTAAAACATGTTCTTTTAGCTCACAAAAGTTTCTCATTATCCACCTTCTGAATTCTAATTCCGTCATTTCATCACAGTCATTCTCCATCCAGCTTTGTTCCCTTGCTGGTGAGGAGTTTTGGTCCTTTGTAGGAGGTGAGGTGTTCTGGTTTCGGGTGTTTTCCTCCTTTTTGCACTGGTTTCTTCCCATCTTTGTGTATTTATCCACCTGTCATCTGAGTAGTTGCTGACTCTTCGATTGGGTCTCTGAGTGGACGCCCAGATTGTTGATGATGAAGTATTTCTGTAACTTGGTTTTCCTTCTACCAGTCTAGCCCCTTCACTGTACGACTGCTGAGGTCCACTCCAGGCCCTGCTAGTCTGGGGTGCACCTATAGCAGCTGCAGAACAGTGAGGGATGCTACCAGTTTCTTTTTCTGCTATCTTTGTCCCAGAATGATGCCTGCCAAATGTCAGTCTTCTGGATATAGAGGGGTCAGGGAGCTGCTTGAGGAGACAGTCTGTACTTAATAGGAGCTCAAGTGCTGAGCTGTGAGCTCTGTTGTTCATTCAGGGCTGTTAGGCTGCTATGTTTAATTCTGCTGCAGCAGAACTCATTAAAAAAAAAACCTTTTTCTCTCAGATGCTCTGTCTTGGGGGTGTTGGGGCTTTCTTTATGAGTGTCTGTTGCACTGTCCTGCCCAGCTAGGAGGCAGTCTAGTCACTATTTGCCTGCCGAGGCTCTGCCCTGCTGGTGTGAGGTCCGCCCTGTTGTTGCAGGCTCTGACCTGCTGCTGTGGCCCCCTCTGCCCTGCTGCCATGGGCTACGCCCTGCGGCGGAGCCTCTCTGTTGTGGCGGGTTGCCTTGGCAATTGCAGGCTGTGTCCACAATGGGAGTGTACCTCAGTAGTGGTGGATTGCCTCAGTAATGGTGGACACCCATCCCCCACCGAGGTGCACCGTTCTGGGTTCAGCTATGTCCGCAGTGAAACTCTCCACTCGGAGCGTTTGGAATCGCCGTTTTGTTTGTCCCACTGTGCTGGCCCAAATGCCGTTTCCCTGGAATCTCCCAGCCTGGCTCACAGTGCAAGTCCTGTTCACTCAGATGGATGTGCCCATCTGCCCTCTCAAGTCTCAGATTGCCGGTCCAACAGGGCACCTAGACCTGTGCGCTTTGTGCGGAGCGCTGTGGAGCGCCGCTGTGCTGCTGCACTGGCCACTGGCTGCACCGGCTGCTGGCTGCACCAGCCAAAACCACTGTGCTGGTGCCCCGCATCTCTTTTATACCTGGGAATTTCTCCGTTCTGTAGGCAACAAAGATCCGTCTGGAAATGTGGCCCTGACTCACCCTCCGCGCATTGACCGAGAGCTTCAATCTTGGGTTTTTCTCACCGCGCCATCTTGAGTCGGTCCCCAACTATGCCTTTTCTTTCTCTTACATATTTGTTCTCAGAACAGACAAAATATTATAAACTATTTCCTCTAGAAAACTTTATTGCTCTATTTATAAAGTTCATGATTTTAGTTTTCTGCATAAATATCCAGATAATTTTGTTTTTTTTTACTTTTAAAATAATTTTTTTTGCTCATTTTTTAATAGCAGTGAAAATTGCGTACTATACCTGAAGACCTTCTCTCACTGCCTCCAGAATATAAGGTACTAAAGAATAGTTCCAGAGATCCATGAACCACACTCTAGAACCTTCTACATCCATGGGGCAAGGAAGGAAAAGCCGGGGACCTGAGAATGAACAAATAACAGAATATTTTAAGAATTATATTTAATAACCTAAAAACATATCTAGGCACCATTTTAGAATATAATGTATTTCTTGCAAATATCATAGAAAATTGTATTATTGGCCAGCTTGATTATATTGAAGACCCAATATCCTAGCCTCTTCTATCTTTTTACAATAAATATTAATCTAGGACACAGTATACCAGAGTTAAGAGAAATCATAAAAGTCATAATCCAGTCATCCTCTCCCATTTTACAAACAACAAAGCTGTGCTGAAATGAACTGCTGAATGTAAAACATGTCATTATTTGCAGAATTGGGACCTGGCATGAGTGTTTTGTTCCCCACGTAGAATTCTTCTTTCTAATCTAAACTGTGTTTACAGTGAGTACATTTTTATGATCTATAACAATGCAAAAGAGACTTTTGTATGTGCAGTTGAAGAAGGAATACAAATGTAAACATCTTTATGTGAACTAAAGAGAAATAATTCAAACAGTTTTGTTTTCATGAAAAACACAAAACACCTAAATTATCTACAAAATATCTAAATTCTCTGTAACTAAAATCTTTTCTCACAACTTTATTTGACATGAGCTATTTAGCCAAATTCGTTTTTAGCGTGAAAAGTATCCTCAAAAGATACCATTCATTTCCAGTGGTTATCTGATTTTTTGATATTTGTCCATAGTGAACTTACTTGATCTCAGTAATATATTAGCAAATATTTCATATCAAATATTAAATATCTCAGTGATATTTAACTGTCAGACAAAATGGATTTAATGAAAGATACAAAGCTAAGAAGAAAGTAAACTTTCAGGAGAAAAAAATAAATTTAAATCTTTGGAATCTTGAAAAAACATTAGCTTTGCTTGTTATTTTCTACTATCCAATCTGGCCATCTTTACCAAGTACTGTTAGTTCCTGGAAAATGGCATATTGTAATTTTGGAACTCACCAATGGTAACATCAGAAGAACTGTGTGTTTCCAAAAAACTGTTGAGATGATGCCATGTCTTAGGAATCCAATCTATAATTTTGACTAGGTCATTATTGCGTATGTTCCTTTCAATTTCTATCTCTATCAGTTTTCTTCGAAGATATCTGCCTAAAAAGCCTTTCACCGGTTCTGTATGATTGGCACATAATACCCACCTACAAAAAAATCAGAAATTTTTATATAAATTACATTTTACATTCACCGTGATTATTTTTCCAATAGAAAATAATTATGTTCTCATTTCAACTGGTGGCCACATTTTGATGACCAAAGGTGCTAGGAGGTCTACTAGCATGAGAGCTATAATGTAACTAACTCTACTTTTTGAGCTAAAAGGAAGTGTATGTGCGTCAGAAGTGAGTGGGAGTCTATATGCTGAACACTCTTCTGTAGGAGAATCCCGAATCCCGAAATAGGAACTCTCTTCACATTTCTCACACTTAGAAGGAATATGCTCTACTTTAACCAGGGACATAGTGAAGAGAAAAAAAAATTTTTCTTTTCTCTTATTTTTTCTTTAAAGAAACACATCTGATTACAGGTTGAAGGTTACAAAATATTTACTTGATGAAGAGTGCCAGAAGAAGTGAGAATTACTTTCACGCTACGGGTCATCCCTGGCAAGATCTGTCAAAGTAAAAATGGAAAAACAACTCCCAAAAACAAACAAAATGCCATTGCTCTCCCCACGTACAAAAAACAAACAAACAAAAAATTCTTCAATTTAACTTTACCTGAAATTGTGATGCAGCTCTAGATTTGGTGATGAAGAAACTCCCTGATTCATTGTTCCAATAATATACGGACTACAAAAAAAAAAAAAAAAATAGAAAACTTTAATTTACTGGAGGTAAAAGCGATTAATTCATTAAAATTATTTTAGAAAACAACTAGGATAGATATGGATTATTCTATTTTAATTTTTGTCTTTTAAAGGGTAATTTTGTAATGGAAAATGACAAAAATCACTGGACTAGAAATTAATACTTGAGGTTTTAATTCTAGCTCCGGCATCAAGGCAAAGTATTTTCTCTCCCTGAGCCTTAGTTTATTTGTAATTTACATTATTTGAGTAAAGAGTTTAGTTAGAAAAATCACAGGGATTTTGTTCCACATCTATTTGTAATGTCAAAAAAATCTCTAGCAGCGATAATTGGAATATCTGGCACTGTGAAAACTAATTTATGTTGATATTCTTATATGTCCTTTCTTTAGAGGCCATGCCACAAGGAATCTTCAGTGGGTTTTAATACCTTACTTTAACCTTTCCTTTTATTGCAAATATTTAAAAATCATACTCATTAATGGAGGGAGCTATATCTGAATGTATTGCATATCTCTATAAAAAGGTTAAGTTTAAACTTTGATATAAACTGAGAATGAATCCAGGGCTGTAAAGATTCCATTTAGCTTTAATTTCCCTGATTAAAACTGTTCCATCATTGATACTGGTTTCACAAATGTTCATCATGTCTGCAGAAGCTAACATCATTAAGAAAGCAATGTTTTCATAAAAGTGCCTGGGACATGGTTGTTGCATGAATACATAGATATTCTAAGGAATGCATATTGATTCTTTAAAACTATGCTATAATATTAAAGAGGGCTTCTCAAATTAATGGCATCTATTGTAAGTCTAAAAGTAAGAACTACTCAGGTAATTCATATGTTAATTAGCTAGAGTTAATCATTCCACAGTGTGCATTTACTTCAAAACATCATGGTGTACACAATCAATATGTAAAATTTTATGTGTCAACTTCAAAAGTAAAAATTAAATATTCAAAAAATCTAAAAAATTAAAAAACAAAATGCATACAGGCACAAGAGAGCAAATGTGATGACAATTATTTTATATTTCATTATTCAAAATATTTGATAAGCATACCATTTGTTGTATTTACAATTGAGGAAACCATTGAAGATATCACTCAAAGAGCCCACATGATGAAGATTATCAAGAATTATTACAACTGGGAGCTCTACTCCATTGTTATCAGCACTACACTGTTCAGCCAGGTTAGCTAGATATTGTTGCAATTCCTTTTAAAAAATGAAGAAAACAGATACATCAGTGATAAATATATACTAATGGTAAGCAGTTAATATTTTAGGAGGAGCACGCTTTGTCTTCTATTCAGTTTCTTTCATTAAGGTCATAGATTATTCAACAGATATAAACTCTTATTCTACACATCAAAAACCATATATTGCTGACAGAATAAATTTTTTAAATTAAAGAGAGAAAAAGGAAAACAATAGAAGATCCAGTACCAAACACCTTCAGCAAACCTGAAAGTATAAACATGAAGGCCTATTTCTCAGTGGTTTTCTCCCTGAAAGAAAAGCCAAACTGAGTTCTGGATATAAACTCTTATGATAAACCATATATATTGGGATTTTATTCTGAGTTTTGATGTTCAATGATAAATGTAAATTTTAGCAACTTTAATATTTCAAGTATGAACTAAATTGAAAATGGCACTTCTCAGATTCCACTAATATTTTTAATGTGTTAATTCTAATTCATGTAGATTGGGTATATCTCAAACTGCAGCCATAGGACCCTGATACAAGTATACTTAATTAATTATTTATTTATAATCTGCATGCAACTGCTGCAATTTTAAACAAAGACAAAAATTAGTTATATTTCACTGGTGAAATATAACATTGGCATTTAGTATCTCTTGAGTTTCTTGGTTCTTTTACAGGTATTGTTCCTGTCTAATAGCTTTTAATCTAAATATGATAACCAGTTTGCTGATTGACTGCTCTCACAAATGGGTAGGCCAGGAACATAATTAGATTTCTTAAAATTGTCCTAATCAGTAAGAACATTTCCATAATATTTGCATATTTACAATGACATTTTCAATTTGGAAATCGTGCTCCGGTTTATAAAACAATTCCATGATTCCAGTTTCTGGCAGCCAGGTAAATAGGTGAATTGTTCACTCTAGATGCGACCACTCTCTGTCTGTAATACCTCTGCTAAACTAAAAGTAGGAGATAAAACAATGGCCAGGATTTTGAGGTATTTAGTAATTTTCATTTATGTTCAAATATTAAATTTATTAAAGAAATAAAGTACTATTAGTTTTCTATTGAGCTAGTCATGTAAAATAAATTTTGTCTAAGTCAGAGAATGCAAAAATATATGTTTAAAACTGCTGAATATTCTGGAGAATTATGTTTACTTTAAAAGAAAAAAATAAAATTTATACCACGAATTTAGCTACATTAAGTCATTCATTCATTTATAAAATACTCACTATCTATCTACTGTGTTCACAGCCTCAGACTAAGCCCTGGGTATACAAAAATAGTGAAGTATCATTCCTGCTATCAATAGTGTTTAAGTAGGTTTAACATTTATTATGAACTGCACCAAGTACTTTTCTGGACATGAGGACTAAAAAGGGGTAATCAGGCTGTCTTCCCTGTAAGCTTTAAGAGTTGTCACATTAGGGACTGGAATTTAAATATGACAAATGACTTTAATATAATATCATAAATACATTATGAGATAGGAGAAGTCAAGGAAAGAGAATTAGCCTAGACGCTGGGTGTCAAGAATGGTTTTCTGGAGGAGGTAATGTTGGAGCCTGAGAGGGGTGGTAGGCACCCACATAAATAATGACAAATTTACACAATGCAAGGTAAAATATTCCATGAGGGAAGATAAAGGGGGCATGTGGCCTACAGGAGGGAAAGAGATTAATTCCAACTTAAGCATCCTGCTGGCACCAAGAATTTAGAGATAAAACATAATTTCTGTCTTTCAGGAACTTGAGTTGATAAGCACGGAAGCAAGCCAGCAAGTGTTTCACAATACAGTATGCTAAGTGAAATGCACAAAACATTATAGGGATACTTAAGAGAAGCGTCTAATCCAGTCTTTAGGTTCACAGAACAACAGAGTACATTGGTTAAAAAGCAAAAAAGAAAGAACATTGAAGTCCAAAGAATAAAAAGTGAAAGTTGAAAAGTGTACGTGCATGATATGTTTTAGGAAATAAGTGTTCTCTTGTTACAGAAAATTATAGTACATGCCAGTGGTGGTGGCAATAAAAAAGAAAAAAGGCTGAATCCATGCAAAAGAAGTTGCATTGTATTACATAAACAAGTGTCAAGCATTGATATGTTCATGTGCTTTTCTGTTTTCAGTAGAGAAAAGCAATTTGTTTATCCAAGGAAACAGAAATGTGAAAAATATAAGAATTAATTAGAAATGGAAATAGCATTTAAGAATCTTATTGCCTTCCTGGAATAGAAGGTCAGGCATATACCTATATAATTCTCAGTCAAAATAATATATTACTTCAAAATAGTGTAGGTCAAAGATTTTGTTTATAGTATGTAAAGATTGCTTGTAGCCTCTGAAAAAGACCTTTTGGTGGCAGTATTATTTGCTATTATTATTTTTAAGATTGGGTAATATCTTGATATTTAACATGAGAGAAGAGCTTTCCAAAAACAGAATAATCATTCAGAAACATGATATTCATGTAGGAAAAAACTGATATAAAAAAATATGATATCCATGTAGGAAAAAAAACTAAGAGAATGTGTTTTGTGAAAGGAAATGGTGGTAACGAAATTGGAAAGGAAACTTTGCAACCGTAAATGATTAGTAAGATCATTGAACATTTCCTGTTTGCAGTGAAGAAAAATTGTTCTAGTGATTTGAGTGAGTAGTCAAAGCTGTGATTTAATATGTGGCAAACATACTCAAAGGAGGAAGTGAGACCAGCCAAGAGAATATTGAAATTATTGAAGCCTACAGATACTAAGGGACTGAACAAGGAACAGTGTGATGTTTTTGATCTAGTACAGAAAGCAATAAGAAACTATTGAGCTGGGCATGGTGGCTCTCACCTGTAATCCCAGCACTTTGGGAGGCCGAGGCGGGTGGATCATGAGGTCAAGAGATCGAGACCATCCTGGTCAACATGGTGAAACCCCATCTCTACTTAAAAAAAAAAAAAATTAGCTGGGCATGGTGACACCTGCCAGTAATCCCAGCTACTCAGGAGGTTGAGGCAGGAGAATTGCCTGAACCCAGGAGGCGGAGGTTGTGGTGAGCCGAGATCACGCCATTGCACTCCAGCCTGGGTAACAAGAGCGAAACTCCACCTCAAAAAAAAAAAAAAAAAAGAAAAAAAGAAACGATTGAAACATTTTAGTCTGCTCAGATTTTAATTATGAAAAGATGTTCTATGTTCCATGAGGTGAATGAATATATCCCAAAAAAGAGAAGG
Source organism: Callithrix jacchus (assembly GCF_049354715.1). Classification (NCBI taxonomy): domain Eukaryota; kingdom Metazoa; phylum Chordata; class Mammalia; order Primates; family Cebidae; genus Callithrix; species Callithrix jacchus. The sequence continues at coordinate 80,870,380 of NC_133510.1, read as the reverse complement.
GAAATTTAAGGGAGATTGTTTATCATGCAGTTACAAAATAACTGTAGAAATCCAAGAAACAGAGGAGGATGTTAATCTGGAGGAAGGGTGGTTATGGTGGAGAGGAATGAAAGAGGATGGATTTACAATATGTGTTTGGGGCTGAAATTGTCAATTTTCAACTTGTATATTTAGTAGGTGAATAGAAACATATTTGTAACATAACAGAAAGCTTAAAAAATTGGGAGAGTGGGCATGGATGATAGATAGTGTTTAATTGGAGTCAACCACGGAAGTCAACACAAGTTGAAGTCATGAGAGTCATCCAAAGAACAAAAGTGAGAGTGAACAAAATAATTCATTATAGAGAAAACCAGTTTCATTTACTGGGAAGAGAAGGAAGAGAAGAGAGTGAAAAACACTGAAAGGGAATTTACCAGGGGGTAGGAAACAGAGAGAATGATAATCATGAATGTCAGAAGGGGAGAGAAAGAAAGAGTGGGGCAGGCACAAAGGAATTGAATTTCATAATTAGCAGGTGACTGGGTCATTTCTTGACAATCAGAGCCTTTAGATTCTAATTCTAGAGCAGCTTTCTTTCATCTTGAGAGGATGGTAGATCCCTTGGGAATCTGATGGTAGGTATGAACCAATGGCTGTAGAAACAGGCAAACACAAATATAATTTTTTCATGTAACTTAAGAGTTTTTCACAGATTCCCTTGAAATAACCTCATGATATCCACTTCAGATTGATGAAAAGGAAATCTTAGATTGAGGCACTGATGACTGTAATTAAAAATCTTTTTTCCAGATCTACTCAGGTAGAAGGAAACAGACATATCTTCCGGATGGACACTGGCAATAAGATGAATCCCATACTCTGAAACTGTGGGTGGAACACCACAGTTAGATAAAAATGGTAGATCACTGTTTTCTCGGATTCTGACACCAGACTAAAAAGGAATCTATCAAGTCCAGTTTTCTGATCTTTTCCAACCTAACATTCCAAATGGCTTCAGCTGGTCATGTATTCTCTACTAAATCCATCTCTAGCCTTCTGGGCCTACTCTATCAAATGTCACAAAGTCTAATTGTTTATGTGTACTGCTCTCAATCAAAATATTCCAGCTGGCAGCTTGAGGGAGAGCTTGAAATGTGGGAAGAGGAACAGAATGTAAAGTGCAGAGGTACCGAAAACATGAAAAGATGTTTTTCATTTGATGATTTGTCATTCAATTTTTTTTTTCTTGAATCAGTAAGTGCTTTTTGGATTTGTCTATTCAGTGCTATCTATGGCACAGCATAAAATGCGTCAGCAGTTAAACAGCTCCAGGTTTTCAGGAACAGGATTTATTATTTCATGCCTCATTAGCATTTTACTTTAGTAAATCTACACTGTTAGTATCCCTAACACAATCTCAAGTTGTCATCCCCTCCTTTTTTTATATTTGTCCTCACTTACCCTTACCCCAACTCCCAAGAAAATAGTTGCTATTCTCGGTCAATTTGGCAAAAATTGGCCAAATTCTCTGGCAATGAGTTGGTATTCAGTATTACTGATAGCTTGTTCATATCTTCAACCATAAAGAATAAACATTTTTTCAGTTATACTTTGTGCTTTCTTGGGAACAAATGCTACTGTGATTTTTTCAAGAGTTTCTTCCTATGACTGTTTCCTAGCATGATTAGCTCCACCACTGCTTGGCAATGTTGTTGCCCTGCCCATTATTTTCAATAAAATATTGAACTGACCTAATAATGGCACAAATTATTATCCTCTGAAAAAGCAAAATATAAGAGTGTTGGAAATATTTAATAAAAAATGTTAAAAGGACACTAACATGTTCTTAAGAGAACATGTTTAAGCAATAAACTTCTTTCCTAAGCTGAAATAAAAAGAACAGATATATATATATATATTTTAGGGAATGCTATGTTTTATAATAAATGGGAATTACCTATTCTTTAGCATGTCAACTATATTCTAATGAAGCTTCATCTATTAAATTCAAAACTTGATTTTAAGCAAACCTCTCTCTCACAGACACACACTTGCACACATACATTCATTTAGTTCTTAGAATAGCTCTACTATTTTCCCCATTTTACAGGCACTTTATCAAAATGCCATGGTCTTCTCCAATAAATCTATTTTGCTCTTGTTTTCTAAACACTTTTTGTTCCATAAAAGAAGTACCTTGTAAAGAGTTCTCTCATACCAACACTGAGAAAAAAATACTGGGGATGACTAAAGAGGCCTTTCAAAGCCTTTCATAGTTTTTTGGCTGAAAATATTTAAAACTGTGCTAAAAGGCTTTTTTATATCGGGATATGAGAAGATAGAATTCACCGTAAGCAGTAAACATGCCAGCTGAAGCAAACAAACAATTGTGCTCTTCCTACTTTTGCTCAAAGAGTCGAGTATTCTACCTCAGGTTCTATGTTTTTCTTTAGATGGTAGTTCAACCACAATTTGAATAGGTCTGAGTTCCAAGGAAATAGTCAGAATTTATGTATTGTATTTATTTAACTTTAAGAGAGCCCATTGTGTTTTATGTACATCATTGTTCTTGAAGGATACATATAAGACAGTTTTGAACAAAGGTGTGCGTGTGTGAGTGTGAGTGCACATGAGTGCACTGTGCATATGTGTGTGTGTTCATGAGAGAAATCTTCACTGGGAGTCAAGGACTATGATTAAAAATTGCAAGTAACCCTTATATTGTGCTTGCTACTTGTGCTATTTCTCTCTCTCTGACACACACACACACACACACACACACACACACACACAAACACACACACTCATTCATTTAGTTCTTAGAATAGCCCTACCATTTCCTCCAATTTACAGGTGAGAAAATTAATACTTTTTGTTCATTAAACTATATGCCTGGTTTATTTCAATAATCTAATGGGGTTGGGCTGCATTTGGGAGTCACGTTTATTTCTGAAAATTTGCAGACCTGAGGTTTCTGAGAAACTGGGACAGTTTAGATCCCTGAACCAGGTTATCCTTGAAAGAGTAATATGACCTAGTATAATTGGGATTCCTTCAAGGTACTGCTTATAATAGTTGCAGTTTCCCAAGAGAAACTTTTAGGTTTCATTGATTCAGACTTTAATAAATAATTACAAGTAAAACTAGGTAAGTGTTAAAAATACGTTAGCCACCAACTATTTCCTTTTTAGGATTTTTAAAATTTTACTCAGAAACATAACTGGCTATGTTGTATAGATTCTCATACCTTTTTAATATCTGAGTGTTCAGATTGATTACTATGGCACATTAGACCTTAGTTGGTGGTGAAACTAAATGTTGTTAGATTTCCTAAGGTTTCTAAACAAAACTTTTAGGGAGATGTGACATAAACAAATCGTTGCTCCCAGAACTTCTGCTTGGAATATTCTAATTATTGCCAAATCTCCATTGCTGCAACACCCATGTTATTTCCTACTTGCCTGTAAGACCCAAGCAAGTATTACCCTTTTATAAAGCTCTGATTCCTCCAAGAAAAGCTATTCCTTCTTGCTTGTACACAGACCTCTTTCTACTCTCCTAGGTGGATGTCTAAGAGAAACCATGCAATCGGGGCCCTGCCATTTTATTCTGTATATTCCCAATGCCTGGTGGAGTACCTGATAACTGATGTTACTGAAAATAGCAGTCTTGTTCAAATTCGTGAACCAGAGTTTGGTCACTTACCAGGTTACAGATTCAGTAACAAAAAAAAGATGAATATTCTTTTCCATGTACAACATGGAAGTCTCACACGATCTTATAATTTGATTGCTTAAAACACTTATGGATAAATTGCAGCTGTTCTCTTAGAATTCTGTAACATACCTTACTTGACTTGTGGTCCACATTAAAAGTGGCAATTGCATCCTCTGTTTTTTTCCTCCCAGATTTGGTTATTACATATTCAGCAAGTTTATTTGCTAAATAGGTCTTTCCAGTACCACTTGGTCCTGAGAGTATAATTCTGTGATGCTCCATCAACAAGTTAAAGTACCTTTGGGTAATTGGTTTAGGAATCAGCGTATCAAAAACAAAACTGTCCAAACTGTTTTCTTCTACCCCTGAAAGAAGAAACAAAAGCAATAGCATGACTTATTGTTCTATATAAGCCAGAATTTAAAATATCATGCTAACCAGCAACAGCTTGGTTAGTCATAGGAATACAGTCCTTGCAAAACAATTTCCTAGATATTTCTATCCTCCAAATATGTGTTGCCATTTTAAGGAATAAAATCTATCAGTAATATGGCAGAGTGAACATCTGAACAAAAGCAAGCTGTTCCTTTTTGTTAAAGCTCCACTTCACTGTCTACGCCTTGTTTTCACTTACGTATCCAGAGAGAAATGGAAGCATTATAAATTCTATCATAACATCTTTTATCGAAGATGATTATGTATGTTAAGTATAAATGTGAAGATTATACACGTGTATATATAAGAGTTTCTGTGTGTTCTTTATTTTAGTTTATCTTCTACCCACCTCCTTATTCTCTTCTATCTCTCATTATGCAACCTAGTTGTACAACCACTTAAGCTTTTGAAGAATACAAATTGTTATGTTTGGCAAGGAATTAAATAGGGAGCAACAGTATCTTCTTTTACTAACCCAATTACCTTCATCATAAAATCAAATATTGACAAATTCCTCTATTAACTCAAATTACAAATAGATGTATTTTGATTCTTTAATACAAACAAGGAATTATGAAGATAAAGATACTTCAGATATTACATTACCCTATAATTAATCACATCATCCAAAGCAAAGAAAATTCTCAGAATTTCCTATCCTTGATCCTAAATTTCTATTCCCTATTCCTAGGGAATATTTATTACGTATATGTACTTTGAAGCCAAAGATTCATCAATGACTATGTTACTTTGGAATACACACTAAATGTTTTAAATCCTCCTGTAATAAAAGGTGATAATGAAGAAAATCCAGAAATTTGAAGTTCCTAAATCACATTCCTTTGTGTGAGCCTTGATAAATCTTAAATCCCAGAACTCAAAGAACTTAATTTCCTTAGATTCTATTGCTTTTAGTAGGACTCTAGGATTTAATACTTTGGTATGAAATGAGTCATATTGATTTTTTAAATACTACATAGTTTTCAAATAGAAAAGTTTTAAGGGAAACTGGCCAAAAAAGTGTGGGGTGGGAGAAAAAAAGTTGCTAAAATTTAAATTTGTGCCTTTTTTTCCATTTTTCTTTTTACCTTTGAGGTTCACAGTGATGATGTTATTATCTCCAACAAGGTATCCACAAGGCAGCAGTTCAGGCACTTCTAGGTTATGGGATCTAATTAAGTCTCCTATACAATAGCTAGCAATGCAGTCAGAGCTCAGACCAAGGCTAGTGGATGTATCAATTCGGAATACATATTCCTAAAATGGTACACACAAAAAAATAAAGTCAAAACAGAAGTGCAACTCATCTACAACAAATACATAACCCATAGGGATATAGAGCTAGTTGTCAAGAATATTAGAAATGTGTAATATAAGAACTGTTAATATCAAATAGCGCAAAGAGAAAGCGTTCTTTATTTGAGGAGAGGAAAAGATGTGTCTATGCTATTGAAGTTAAGGAAAACAACTAAAGAGAAACACATTTGAAAATTAATATTAGGGCGTCTTGCACAACATACCTTGAAGAGACGTCTTATTACACCATCTAAGACATCCCACTTGGTTTTTCCACTAACACCAATGGATCCTATCAAATAAGCCTGAGATTTTTGATCCTAAATAAGAACAAAATAAAGTACGATAAAATACAACTGTGCAACTTTTTTATTACTACGTTTTCTACTAAAATTTGTTAATGTAGTTGTTAAGACTAAAATATATATTAAGCCTATGGCTTCTATGACAATAGACACATATGGTCGATTACATAAAATAAAACATATTTCAGCCAACTAACGAACCAACCAAATGACAGCAATAGAAACTTTGCGTTTACTTTTAGCAGCAATAGCAACAGCAACAAGTAAGAAAGAGATGAGATAAAGCAGTATGTCAAGGAAAACTGATGCATGACCTGTTCTATAGAAGGCAAAGGTGAAGGAATCGGAAAGAATACTCTTGCATTATAATACAGTGGACATTTTCCTAAAGAGAAGCAGCTCGGTGGGAGGGAAATAGTGAGAGAGACAAAGGAGAACCATATTATGTGAATTATCGAACTTCATCTTACTATTTTGTGATCTGATCTTTGATAAATCCAACTCAGTTGTTTTTATCAATTTTAATCTAGAATCCAATCTCATTTTAAAAAGTACTAGCTATGATAATTTAAGACATCTGCATACTTCCAAAACTGGTTCCATTTTGAATGTATCAGAAATTCTCTGTTTAAAAGACTTTGCCAGAGAAGTGGGATTTTGAGGAATTTCTACATATATTAGAAAAGTAAATAATTCAGAATTTATAATTTAGCTTGAGCTTCTATTATGATGACTAGAAATGGTTAGTGAAATAGTGATTATGATACCAATAGATAAAATTAGATAGTTGACATATTACAATCCTGGTTCTAGTCACTAAGTATGTTATCATAAAGCGGTGGTAGAATAATCACTGAGTCATGGGTTAGAAGGTATGGATTCTGTAACACATAATACCTACCACCTAATTAAGAAATGTGACTTTAGGTAAATTACTCAGCTGGCTCAGAGCCTCAATTTCTTAATCTGTAATATTTAGCACCATAAGGGTAAATGGTTATCACCATTATTCAGATAAAATCTGAGTTAGAATACAATACCTTTAGGAGAATAAGTTGAGAAATTCACAGCTGATGATTGTGATTTTTGTTATGAATATTGTTATGAAACGATATTTGTGTCTCTTCAAAATTCATACATCGAAGCCTTAACTCTCAAAGTGATGGTATTAGGAGGTGAGGTCTTTGGGAGGTAATTAGGATTAGAGGTCCTAATGCTAGGTAGGACTTTCATGATGGGATTACTGGGTAAAGTAAACAATTCAGGATTTGTGGTCTTTCTCTCTTCCTACCTACAGACATTGAGGTAAGACTGAGTGGGGCCAGAACATGAATTCCACCACCTGCAATACAAAAAGAGAGCCCTCACCAGGAACCAAATCAGTTAGCAGCTTAATGTCGGACTTGCTAGTCTCCACAACTGTGAGAAAATAAATTTCCGTTGTTTAAGCCACCTAATCTGTTATTTCGTTATGGCAGTCCAGGTACAGTAAAACAACTACTTTCATGTTTTTTAAGAGAAAGCATTCAGGCATTCAGGCCCAGTGCGGTGGCACATGCCTGTAATCCCAGCACTTTGAGAGGCCAAGGGGGGTGTATCTGGAGGTCAGGATTTTGAGACCAGCCTGGCCAATATGGTGGCATCCTGTGTTTACTAAAGGTACAAAAATTAGCCAGGCGTGATGATACATGCCTGTAGTCCCAGCTACTTGGGAGACTGAGGCAGAAGAATCACTTCAACCCAGGAGTTGTAGGTTGCAGTGAGCTGAGATCACGCCATTGGCCACTGCACTCCAGCTGGGGTGACAGGGCAAGACTCTGTCTCAAAAAAAGAAAAAGAAAAAGAAACAATGTTCAAAGACACTGTCTGTTAGAATTATTGTGAACAGAAAATCTTGTTTTCACTGTTTATAATACAGTCGCAATGGCTGCTTATGCAATACCTTATAAAAAGCTGCTTTTAAATTAAAGTTAGTTTATGTTTCACTGAGACTACTATAGAATCCCACATCAAGACCCACTTGGAAAAGTAGGTACAAATATGCAGCTCAAGCAGAAAGTTGATGGCACTGGAATCCTTGGAATATTGGCTCAAGGTAGGAATTCATAAGTGCTTTCTTACTTTTCAAACTGAATTAAGTACTTTAAAATTCTAAGGGATTTTTATTTGCTTGGTGTAAAAAAATTGGATACTTAGAAACATGTATTTTTGGCCACTCAACTAAAAATTTAACTTACAATTTTTTTTTCATTAAGAAAAGGATAGAATGACATTGACAATTTGAAGGCAACATTCATTGCTAAAAGTTAAAATACTTGCTTGGTCATCTAGGACCTTGCTTAAATAGACATGTAACATCAATGGAATTTGTCCTATTGAGTTTAGTAAAACAGGAGCCTTTCTGATGTCTAGAATATTCATTAGCTTACAGTCTTCCCTTTGTATAAGGACCATATTGACAGCTTTAGTAACATGTTACTGCACATCATAAGCATTACTTAGAATCAATAAGTGAAACAAAAAGAATATGTTAAACCAGATGTTTGTCAAAGAAATAACTATTATTTTAAGTTCTAGAAATGAGAGGCTGATGATATTTTCAGTGAATAAATGTGAGGTCCATGTAAGGCACATTTCTACCTCTAGGATGATGTCATCTCTTTATTGTTCCTTTCATATTTATGTGACATATTAAACCAGTGGCAATCCGCAACTGTTGTAGGATATTTACCAGATCAAATATTCACGTACAAAATATATTTTACTCGAAGTCATTCTCATCTGTTAGGAATAAAGAAATACCTTTGCTCGACCGTAGCCCTTGCTTATGGAGACTATAATTTTCACACTGCGGCCATCTTTATGTCCAGTGGCATCACCAGCATCATCTAGCAAAATATCTACCAAATTTTAAAAGAAAGACAGACACAAAGACAGACAGAGTAACATTAGCTTGGATTTGTTTACTGTCATTCTTTTCTCCCTCATAGTTTTATATTTTCAGTGGGATTTGCTTCCCATTCTAGCCTAACTGGTTTGAAAAGCCTCAGCTTTCAAGAAGATGAATTACTGTGGCTGGGTTAAAGTTTCAATCTAAGAAATTATTTCTGCTTGCAAAGACCTTCACTCAAGTGTAGGGCCACTCACTGCCTTAAGATGAGGAAAAAAGAGGTTTCTTTTTCTATTACACATAGGTCTGAGTAATACCTGAGTAATATTTAGTCACCATTATAGCCATGACAAACTGACAAGCCATCTGATTTTTCTATCCAATCTAAAATATCCAAGCTCAATATCCATGTAATGTATAAATGTAAAGGTGCTGAGATTGACTGTCAAGTGAAATTATTTTCAACCATTTGACACAGCCCGCTATATAACTACTCACCTTATCTTTATAATTATTAGGTTCCGTTATTGAATTTCAACCGTGGCATTATACTGGCATTATGATTGCTCTCCTGAATCCTTTATGCTAATAGTTTCAAAACCAAAATAGTATTTCTAGTAATCAGCTAAGAGTTACAGAAGCATGACAAAGCTAGCTAACCTTTAAAATATCAGCCTTTAAACAGTGATTAAAGATTAACTTTTAAAATACATTATACCAGATTCATTTCCAATTCAGAGAATTATTAAGGTAAACTATCCCAAATATATGTTTTCCTTTGATAATAATGCTATTATAGAACCATGATTGATATTTAGACACTGTTCTGTGGATAAATGAAACTCCATTACATGCTAAAGAGCTCATGTGCCTGGTGAAATGAGAACTCAACTGCTCTGACAAGAAGTTTATAGAAAAAAGATTATGAGTATAGCATCATAGAAACCAACACTCTAATAACATGACTTCTGAAATTAGAATGGTTTCTATTATCTTGGTAATGAAGGATATATAATTTTGAAAGTAACCAGTAAAAAATACTCTAAGAGCATAACAATCTAAAACAACTTTTAGAGCTTGAAGAATAGGAAAATTTTGCAATCAATTTGTAAATCATCAAAGATAATCTCTTGCACTGGAGTTTAATTATTTTCCAAGTCAACATCTTGAGTCTTTCACCTTTTCACCTACTCCACTCAAAAATAAAACTCTTCCTTAGTCATTTTAATTCTCTCGATCCTTGTCTCAGAAGTTTAGAGTGGTTTATCTTTGGCTGTTCACATCTAGACTTCTGGCAGTTCATGATCAAATTACTTTTGTACTTATCTTAATTACTCATAAATGTTCAAAAATATTACTAAGCATAAATGGTATGAGCAATTTTGCTGAGTATTGGGAATGAATACCAAGGTGAAAAAGAAAGCAAATTTCTTGCTTTTTCGGAGTATATATTTCAGAATAGTTTAAGCACTGTGCTAATATAAACAGGACAATGAAACAGACAGTAACTGAAGGGAGTCTGCTCTAGATAAATAGGTCATCCCGGAAGGCTTCCTTGAAGAAGTGGTATTTGGAGATAAGACCAGAAGGCTGCTAACAAGTGCTAAACAAGTGAAGAACCAGGAAAAGAGATTAAGTCAACAAAAACAAGTACAAAAGCCTGAGATGTGTGAGCTGGGTATGTTAAAGGAAGAGAGAGATGTTTGGGGTAGCAGAAATGCAGAGACAAGTGGAAGGTGAGGAGTGGTATGAAATGATGTGGATGGAAATAAGTAAGGGCCAAATCACACATGGCCAAGTAGTCCATGGTAAAGGGGGTTGGCCTGATTGTTGATCCATATAATCTGCTTAAATTTGCCTAGGAGTATGTTATTCATTGCATGTCATATTTACTTTTAAAAACTATGCTTACAATATGAAATTTCTCCTGACAATAGTAGAATAAATATTTACCAAAAATGAGTGAATGACTACTATTCTTTGCTTTTATTATGTGTCTACTTAAGGCAACATTAATGTAATAGTGAAAAGTCTAGATCCTGGATTCATCCAAACTGGGGTTTGATTATTAGTTCTGCTGCTTACTAGTTTCATGATCTTGAACAAATTATTACAGTCACCATCCCAAGTCTTGGCTTCCTCAGCTGTAAAATGGGGCTTGAACAGCACCTTCCTGGTAGTTATTGAGAACATAAAAGATAATGCTTTTAAAACACCTCATGCTCAGTGTGTACTAAGTTTTGCTCTTCTAACCATTATTTCTGTTTATTCTAAGTCCTTCTGTTGACTGTGGGAGGGTCACATCATGACTCTGAATCTCTCCTGGGCAGAGTATATTGACAGGACAGTCACCTGATGAAACAAGTCCAGAGAAAGACAGCAAGTTTAAAGTAAGAGGCTTCTGTATTTTTGCTTGCTTGTTTTGTTTCTGTTTTTAACTAGAAAATAAATCGGCCAGGCATGGTGGTTCACGCCTGTAATCCCAGCACTTTGGGAAGCCAAGGCGGGCAGATCATGAGGTCAGGAGTTCAAAACCATCCTAGCTAACACAGTGAAACCCTGTCCCTACTGAAAATACAAAAAATTAGTCAGGCGTGGTGGTGGGCGCCTGCAATCCCAGGTGCTCAGGAGGCTAGGGCAAGAGAATTGCTTGAACCTGGGAGGCAGAGGTTGCAGTGAGCCAAGATTGCGTGCCACTGCACTTCAGCCTGGGTGACAAAGCAAGACTTTGTCTCAAAAAAAAAAAAAAAAAGTCATGGTCCTCTGTCTACATTTTCAAGGAAGAATTAAAAAGGTCTGTCATTCTGACTATAATCAAGTGAAATTTTGGCCCAAAACTGAAGGCTTCTCAAACATCTGTCTTGACTGGATGCATAGAACATGCAATTAATATTTCAGGAACTAGATACCTGCCAATTATCCTCTCTCCTGCCTACTTTCTTTTTCTTAAGATTAATCATGAAACCTAGAAAGATTCTCTGTCAAAAAGACCCAGCAAAAACACATTTTGTTTTCCAAGTGCTGAACCCACTGCACAAGAGTGAAGGTAATAAAAACAATCTTAGTTGTGTGATTTAAGTTTTTTTTTTTTCAGTTCAGACATAAGTATCACTACTGAAAAATAATGAAGGAAATAAGATATATCAAAAATAACTTAGGGAATGGGTAACAAAAAAGGTATTTAAAAAATGCAAAAAAAAAAAATGCAAAGCTTGCCTTCTTTCTCAAAATTGCCTCAAATGCTTAATTACGGCCAACAATGTGTTAAGCCTAATAAACACACACATTGTAAATTTAAACTCTTTGATTTTATATTTATCTTTATGAGTTCTATTTTTCCCAGACATTAAGTTTTTTATATATATATATATATAAATATATATATGTCTATTTTTTCTAAACCACCTTCAGTATTAAAACTTGCCTCCTTCAAACTTTATCATATTTTCATAAAATAAAACAGAATTATATTTAAAAAGGCAGTGGAATCCTGCCATTAGTTTGGTGACTGGTAAGATACTGGCCCTTGTCTTTCCCTAGGAGCCAAGGCTGGGGATCCAGAAATGCGTTGGTTATCATGAGATGTAGATCTTACTTCACTTCTCTGTCAGGTTCATCAACAACAAGCCAACATAGAGGATGTTGTCCAGAACTCAGATTGTATACATTTAAACATTTGTGCGCTTTCCTTTGTAGACTATTTTCTTAAGTGTGGATAACAAAACATGATGTATAATTTACACACTCAGATTATCATCTACTTCCATAGTCTTATTTTACTTAATGATCTCTAAGTTCATTTAATTCCGAAATCTCTTGCTTTTTTACTTGGCCTCTGATAATAGTTTTACTTGATGTTTATTCTCAGAATTTATTTTCTTCCTCTAATCCCCATCAGAATTTTATAAAAGTTGTTTTCTTAAATTATAAGGAGTGCCCACTTGCCTTTTACATTTAAGATGAAGGCCATAATATTATAATATTACGAAGAGCAGCCACAGTATCAGAATTTTTAAAATTCTGACTTTGTAGAAGAGATGTGATTCATTGGAAATGTAATCAGTATCAACATGCCATATCATTTCCCTTCTCCTTCTGTATTTTAATATGTTTTAAGGCAAGCAGTGTATTGTCTCCATTCTATAACGAAATCTAACACTGGCTACAAACATACATATTACTGGTTTCCAGGCGTCATCTGGTGGCTGTGCTTTACAATTACCACAGAGCCTCATGTAAATATTCCCTAGACTAAATTCTCTATCCTTGAAATGATTCTCTTGAATGAACTGTTCCACAGAAACAGTTAAACTTTATGATTGGATGGTTCATCAGATATTAAGATGAAATTATGTCATATGATTCTATCTGCAATTGAATAAAAACTGTACCCTTGATGGAAATAACAGAATCCAGTATATTCTTTTTGTTTGCTGAAAATTTAAGATAGCTGCAAACTGGGTGACAGAGTAGCATTATGTTCTCTCTAGGCAGCATCATGCAGGGTCTTCTAGTCAAATTTAGAAAATAAATCCTGATACACTTATAAATCGGTTTTTGCATACTTAAAAAAGAAGAAAATTACATGGGGTTATTATTATTATATCTATAAGTACTAAGTATCATCACTGAGAGTATTATTTCTTCATCGTCATAATCATGGAGAAAGTACTTGCTAAGCAAAAGTGCTTTCTTAAAAATGTTATGAAGACATTATCTCTAAGATTGACTATTGGACACAGAATATGCTCTTACAATTATAACTAAGTAGAATAGATTTATAAGATCAAAATAGGACTATTTCTAGAGTACAACATTTTTAGGAGTATGTAAAGCTCTCCAAATTCCAGGCTTCCCACCCGTTAACTTATGGACATGATGTGATTCAGGCAAGCATTTGCACTAAGTCACCTGAGGTAACAGTCTCTGTGATGTTCAAATTGTTTAGAGAAAGTCCTAACGACTGCCTAGAAGATGAAGAGGAGGTGCTGCTTGAGGATTCTGACGGTGGCCGAGCAGGCTTAGCTGTGTTGCCCGTTTCTGCCTTCAACCGGTCATTTTCAGCCTTCAGTATTTCAATTTCATTCTGTCATGAAGACGGAAAACATGAAAAAAATTCAGTTGATTTGAGTGAGAAAACAGCACCAAGTCTTTTACCAGAATTAATTAGCTTGTTTGTTAAGTAAAGCAGGTGGTAATACATTAAACAAACAAATATAAGATATGAAAAAAGGTTTCCTTCCAAAGAAGGAAATTTAATCTTTTTCTCTGTCTCTCACACATTATGGATTCCTGAATTCACAAATATATATAAATTAACCATTCAACATTTTTATCATTATTTTTTGACCAAATCATGTGTTTGAGAATTTTTCCAGGACTTGGTCTCATTTGAATTAAGAAAAATATGATGGAATCATTCATAACATTTCTCATTTTAAAAGCGATGATACAATCTTATAGGCATATAATGCCATGTGTAATATCACTATGAATTTGTGGACGGTTGAAAAACAGAGCAAAACAAAAATAATGTAAATAAGGTAATTTAAAATTACTCCAGAATCTTATTAACATCTGAAAAAGTTTTTGTTTCTTCCAAAAGGGACACTAAGGTCATAAAAACAACAACAAAATCTTTTAGATGAATATCTACAGTAGCAGATGAATCTGCTCAGCAATGAGCTTTTCTTATGTCAGTCATCTGTGGTACCAAGTGATTACTGGTTTACAGTAATAAAATGAAAACTTCGCCTGAGCACAGACTGGTTCTGAATTTAGTTTTTAGATGTTTTTTAAAAAATACAAAAGCTTTGCTTTTACAGATGGCATTCTAAATCACTTTTACTTCCATATTCAGAAAGCCTGTGTTGAATTTTTAGTTTCCTCATTACTTTTGTATTTCTACAGAAAACTTGTGAAAGTATTTGAAAATCAGATTTTGAAAGGACAGGCAAAAAGCCAAAATAAAAGTAAATGATGGAAAAGTGAAGAAGCAAGAATTATAGTAGCCTTTCTAAAAACGTAGCTCTCAACCTGAATCCAGTCACTAGCACAAGTATCCTGAGTGGTTCTTGAATACAACCTGCCCGTTTGCACTCTTACTTCCAAACTTGGATTTGACAAAATTCTCAATTCAGTACTAAGAAATGAGTTGCAAAGACTGAATAAACAGAGTACTTTTCTAAGGTGGGTTTTCAAGTGGAATTTGTTCTGTGTTAACCAAGGGAACAGAATAAGCAGCATTTTTGTTGTTGTAGTTGGTTCTCCATTTTATTCCCTGAAAGTGCTTCAGCACCAACCTGCATCCGGTTCATGGCTTCCCGGATCTGATCAAGATGATGAGCAGAGCTGAGAGCCTCCAGCCGAATATCCGTTAATTTTAATTCCTTTTCTCTGAGCTCACTCTTAAGCTGCAGAATTATCTCTGCCTCAGCCTCTGTGCATTCACAGATCCTGAAGAAGGAAACAAACAAAATCAGTGGTCTGGGGAAGCCAGAGGATTAAGAAAAGCACTGCCTGTTTTAAAGGCTGAACTGCAATATTATCCAGCAGGCACAGATATGATGTGCTGCTGGCAAAACCTAGAAAAAAGGAGAAAGAGTTTTACAAACAGTGATGCATTCACAGGCTCAAAATGGAAATGTTTTTCTTTAAATCTTTTTTTTCTATTTTTTGAAGTTTAAAAACAGTCTACTATTACTGAGTATAAAGTGATCTTAAAAATTCTTTTATTGGTGATATTTATAGGCAGAAAACTCATAGATTACTACATTTCATTCCAACATTTTCAAGGGACTTAAACCTCTATTTGCAACATGTGACTCTTCTTTTATAGAAGCAGTTATTGCATTCTTAAAATGTTCATTACTTCTTTTGTACAATTGTGCAAAAAATAACTTTGCCACAATACTGTCTTTAAGTTACCATAAAAATCCAATATAAACACTGTAAAAAATAAATTAGATTAATTTTGGACATTTAAATAATAGTTGCATTATATAACCTTTCTATTAAGCTCAGCTGATTAAGGAGATCACAGCTAAATCACAAGTTTCAATGCTACTAGCAGGTTAGCTGAAGCCTGTTTGAAGAATACACATTGTATCCTTGTGCTGTTTTATTGTTTTGTGGACAGCTTTGCAGGAAATCTGTCAAAATATTGTTTTATATTAGCTAACATCTTTTTCATTTAAAATTTGAGGACAAGTTTACTGGCCACAAAATGACAGTGACATGTTCTTCCTTTCTACATAAATGATGAAATTATGTAGACAAAGCACAGTGGCCCTGTGCTATATGAGTTCTATGCTAGTTGTTGTCATGAGCATACAAGGAAATTAGATTTAAATAGTAAATAAAGAGAATTATCTCATAATAACACTTTTCCACATTCAAAATGTGTTCATTTTTGTATAGAAGCCCCCCCTTATCCACAATTTTAGTTTCTGTGGTTTTAGTTATCTGTAGTCGAACGTGGTCCAAAAATATTACAGTGTTTTGGGCTAGTTACAGTGGCTCACATCTGTAATGCCAGCACTTTGGGAAGTCAAGGCAGGTGAATCACTTGAGGTCAGGAGTTTGAGACAGGCCTAGACAACATGGTGAAACCCCGTCTTTACTAAAAGTACAAAAAATTAGCTGGGCATGGTGGTGCACACCTGTAATCCCAGCTACTCAGGAGGCTAAGACAGGAGAATCGCTTCAACCCAGGAGGCTGAGGTTGCAGAGCGATCCTAGATCCTGCCGTTGCACTCCAGCTTGGTTGACTGAGATTTCGTCTCAAACAACGACAACAACAAAAATTACAGTGTTTTGAGGAAGAGAGCGACCACAGTCATATAACTATTGTCACAAAATATTATTATAATGTTCTATTTTATTATTGCTCTTAATCACTTATTGTGCCTAATTTTAAAATTAAATTTTATCATATATAGGTATGTGTATAAAGAAAATAAAAACCTAGTATACATAGGGCTCGGTGCTATCTATGGTTTCAGGCATCCACTGGGGGCCTTGGAAAATATCCCTGATGAATAAGGGGAGGCTACTGTACTACCAGAAAGTGGGCTTCCATAAAAATGCTATGTTAGGTTACCTAACAGGATCAAAGAAAACTAGACAGCAGATCAATTTTAGGAAACCAAATTTTAGTTGAAAAAACAGAAAGAGAAGGCATTTATTGTTGAAATGCATGTGAGTGATTTTAGAAAAAGCAAAAGCAAACACTAGGTTAGAACCTGGATCTTTGCAGTTTTCATGCATCTCACTCCACTTTACCGAGATCTATGCTTGTAGATCACAGGGCCATTTTGTCGTTTCTTTGGTGGCCAGACAAGGGGTGACCTGTATGTACATACAGTTAGACAGATACATGGACAAATGCCCATGGAAAGAAGTGAGAATTATGATTTAGAAAAATGAAGAATGAGATCAAGAAACACTTGAATTCTAACATATGAAAATGAAACAGAAAAATGAAAAGAGAAACTAATGCTGCCCATCATTCTCAGAAAAATCTGAAAATAATTGGCACAGACATGATTGGAACTTAAACATGGCCTCGATTTAAAACTGTTTTTGAAAAATATTTCTGCATTTTGCAGAAAGAGTGACTTACGCTGAGGCAGATTGTGAGGGCTTCATGGATGCTGAGCCACAGTCACCAGCATTATGGGGCAATTTGGGGGATGCTGGAAGGGATGAATCAGTAAGCTCTTCAATGTCGGAATGTGATGAAGGAGGCTTGGTGGACTTTTTCTTCCCAAAGGCTTGTTTGAAAGAACTTCTCAGCTGAAAGAAGGACAGAAATTACCCTTCTTGTCTATTTGCACTTGGCGAGCGTTTGCTTTGGGGCGTTAGTTTGCAGATGCCATCCTAGCCACTGCCTGGGGTCAGTATGTATAAGCAGAGTATTAACAGTTGCAGCACAGTATCTCTAAAAAAAATGATACCGTGTTTTGTGTGTTCATTTTACTCTTGTATTAATCCAGCGCAGCGCAAACATGGAAGGCTTTTAAATAGTGCAAGGTCAAGGGCATGGCTGTCAGAGCACTCATTTAAAACTAAGTACCTTGAAGGGATCTCCATTCCCAATGCTTCTCTCTTCAAGGCAATTTGTTTTAAATGGCCACTTTAGCGCTACAATCAAGTCATGTCCTGCTGACAGTACAAACTTAAAAAGCAAAATGAAATCAAATTCACCTAACACTTCATTAATTGCGATTTTCTATTCAAATTTTCCAATCCCAGACTACTCAGAACCAGAATTGGTATCCCCTACAGCTCTATTCAGAAAGTGGTTTTACATCTCTTTAAAATTGGAGATTAAAATGAAAAGACACAAAGAAAAGACATACAAGGTAATCTGTTTTAAAAGCTATAAAAGCCTACTGCCAAAATGAATAGCATTCATGCCAAGGTAGGGTTTTGTATAGATGCATGCCAAATTGTCCATGGTTTATATTCACCTCACTTCCTCTAGAGTTCACCTTGCAGAAACATGAAAGAGTGTGGAATTACAAATCAAGGGAATGAAGGCTGATCAGTATTTTAAAATATTACCTGTATAAACATTTTTTAAAACAAAAAGATATTTCTTCCATTATTTGTAGAAAGCACTCCAGTAAAATCCTCTGATAATTATGTTTGAATTGCATCAAGAGTTGTATTTTCTTAAAATCTACTTTTCTTTTTGGTGTTAAAAGAAATCCTTGACTCTATTGTTTTTAATTTTTTTGCAGTAATAGTATCTTCCCATCGGCTATTTAGCTATTGATCAACATCATAAAGTATATCTCTAGCAAACTTAAGGTACAGTGCTATTAAAGTACATTTCTATATTTCTGCTATATTCTCTTGTTTAAAAAATCAAGCAGATACTAATGTGGTTGATTTCTTTTAGGGTGAAACTATTCACACTGTAAGCCCTGTTGATTCTAAAAGCGGAAGGAGAGCTTTTACAGTTTCTTCTTTCCCTTGTTGATTTCCGTTCTTCTCCTTTCCTCCAACATCACTATCACCATTATCATCACCATAATCATCATCATTTTTTCACTTTTCCTTCATCGCTATCCCCAAAATAAACCCCTATTTTAAGCCATTTACAGATGTTATCTTATTTTTCTTTAGTTTATATAGTTACACTATAGATAAATAAGATAACATCTGTAAATAAATTGTATCCACAAATACATACAATTGATATAAACTATCTTTTTATAGATAAGGAAATTCAGGCCCCTCAAAAGGTAAGGTAACCTGACCTAGATCCAGTGGTGATTCAAACCCAAGTTTCGTCTCAGTATTAAAATATATGCCTTTCAGTGCATGCCACTCTAATTTTGGTGATGAGTGCAGCATTTGAGGTATCAGTAGCTTGAATGGGACACTTTGTAAATTGCTGCAGATCACTAAAGCCCCAAAGAAAAAGGCCTAACTCATTATGCATTAATAAGCTTCTGAATTAAGTGAAGGATGGTGGCTTACCCAGTTTTTCTTTTTCTTTTTCTTGGAGTCGGCATCATTACCACTGCCAATACTGGAATGGCTTGTGGCACTGTTGATACTAGAAACACTTTCAGAAGAATGCTGTCTTCTGATGCGGAGATCTAGCAACAGATAGAGAGTATCACATTGGCTCATAAAGAATCTCAATCTGAACAAACAAGTCTTTTAGGTCTTTTGAGAGGGCATTCGCTAATAAAGGTCAACAAGGCTTTGTACAGATAATTTCAATGCAGTTTTGGTTTTAGAAGTTTAATAAAGTACAACCATATTTTTTTTTAATTAACTGAGTTATCTACATTAAGATTTAATGGGAATCTCATATAAGTCTGTAGCCCTTGCAGTTTAATGAGTTCTGAGTTTTGTCTAAAATTAAATGCTATGCTAGTGATTTCTACTGAATACCTGGATCAAACAGCTCTTCCAAAATGATTTGTTCTGAATGATTAATTTCCAGGAGTAAATGGAAACTCATAATAGAATGAGAATTAATTGTGCCTTTTTAATATTTGTGCTTCAAATATAGTTACTAGAGCCAAATGTATTAACTTTCCATTTCATAGAATCATACCATATTAGAGCCAAAACAAACCCTGGAAGTCATGTAAGCACATAATCTCACAGATAAGAAAACTGAAGTGCAAAGAAGTTAAGTAACTTGGCCAAACAGCCAATGAAAGACAGATCCTCCAAAGAAAGCCTAGGTAGACTGAGTTTGTGAATTCAACAGAGGACATATTTAAGACAGTGCAATTCTTTCAATGCACCCATACTCCCTGCCCATGACTTATTATAGAATAGTAATAGTAATAAAACTAGGTTTTACAATATGCTAGATATGCCCCCAGAGTATCTAATTTTATCCTTAAAGCAAACCACTGAAATGACTTTAATTACTAAATGCAACTTGCACATGGTCACATAGCCGAAAAATAGTGGAGCCAGGCTCAGCCCTAGACTGATTCTAATATCCACTGTGTTAACTACCATGTATGCAGCACATGGTATGGCCTTGCTATACTCTAAAAGCAAGCAGTGTTTCTTTAGTTAAGATATTTTGAAGATAATAGCATTTGCTTTTTAATCATATTTAAAGGTATCCACTTCTTTAATACAAGCAACTTGTGAGATTTATCTATAGCTATTAAAAGTAAAACAAACTGAAATTTTCCCTACCTAAAATGCACTAGTTTTAAGTATTAGTGAGATACTAAGAAAATTTACAGAATTGTACTTAAGACCACATTTGCTTTTAGTCCATTTCCATTAATATATTTATTGGCATCAAGGCATATTAGCCAAGCAAAAAAAAAAATCTCAGTGGAAGTAAGATGTCAAAATTTACTCTAAAGTTTCCATAAAACTAATACCATAAAATCAAGCCTTTTCAATTGACTGACTTACTAAATAGTAAAAATGATTTACGGCAACAAAACTATAATTGGTTGCTTTCAAAACATATAATAAATGAGTATGTACATATTAATAGACATGTAATATATGTATATACATATACATACATATGTATGTGTGTATATAACTATCTTCACCTTCATTTACATGTGTATCAGTAAGATGCTTATTTTTCTACTAAGAAAATCATGCTGAAAAATTTTATAGGAAGAAAACACATAGAGCTTTTTGTTTTTTAGAATCCCTAGAGATCGCCCCTTGAAATTATTTTACAAAGTACTGATGAGAACATTAACTGGTTTTGTATGCCAAAATATTATCAACACCTAAACCTAAATCAAGGTATTCATGTAGGAGGCTTTAGTTCAACAGTAAAGGAATCTGGTATCCTTTAATCAACTATTATGGAAGTCACATAAATAGGCAATAGAAGAATATATGTATTTCTTCATGTTTTAAATTTTTGCTGTGATTGGCCATTAGCTTTTTGAAAAAGATGTAACATTTGATAGCCCATTCCTAATAACTGACTTTCACAAATAGAAAAGCACAAAGTATTAAAGTATTTCAGAATTTTTATTATATCCAGAATTAATAAATTGTGTTTGACTTCTTTAATACTAAATTTTTAAAAAGATAAGTAAATTATTATAATCATAGTTCAAAAGTAGTCCTTGGAGGTATCAGTTACTTTCAAGTATGACTGCATTCAGCAATGAAGAGTGGCAAAGCCATAATTTTAATACTAGTTTGAAATGAAGGAAATGTGTTTTACCGTTCCCTAACAATTCCTTTTTAGTGCTTGTAAATATTTAATTTGGTACATGGGGCATCATAAAGTTCAGTAAACAACGGCTAACCACATGAACATCAGCCATCAGAATGAATGGAGAAACCTGTTTTTAAAGTGAAGAAGATTTCAGGTCCGTGTTTGTTCACTCGTCATTTTCCACCTCCCGTCCTCTGTGTCACCACGGCCCCAGTTCAAGCTACCACTATAACCTTTACAGCAAATATAGCTACTGAACTTACTCATCTTCAAACCATTCTATAAACAATCGCTAGAAAAATCTTTTTTAAAAGGAAAACTTCATCAACACTCCCCTACTTAAGACCTTTCAATAACTTCTCACTTTAAGAAGAATAGATTTAAAAATGCAACTTCTAAATATGGCCTACAATCCCTTAGTAATCTTGTCAGTTTGTAACTCATCTACTGTGTTCTTATTAAACAATTGCTTAACATCTTCCTTATGTTAGTTCCATAAAGGTACTAACTTATTTTCTGCCTCAAAGTTCTTTTGAAATGCTCCTCCCTCAGTACTTATGATTGAAAATTATTCCTTGGATATTCACTTAATTATCACTACCTTGGAATCATCTTCCCTGTCTGTGCAACCTCCAGTAGGCTCCTTGGTACCCTCTTTCCCTATGGTACCCATTACTGTCCATCTTAGAACTTATAACTGTTTTGGTATACATGTTCAGGTACACCAATGATCACATATGTTCATTTACCTTCTGCCCTCCCACTAGACTAAAAGTTTTATGGAGACAAAGACCATATCTATTTTGTTTACCATTATATATTTCAAACCTTGTATAGCATATGGCATGTGGTATCAATCAATACATAGCTGTTAAATAAATCTAGTCTTTTTCATTCAATATAACTATGTCCATCAGTATTTCTAAAAAATATTTAGTGCTGACAGAACTTTAATACGTGTGTTATCCAACTATATTTGGTATATCTTAAGGAAAAACAATTCCATATTTACACAGAAGTAGTGACTTAAAATGCATTGTTACATTTTGAAAAATAAAAGTAAAATTTTTTATTATCTTCAACTTTCAAATTTCTTATCACAATTATTATATTTGCAGTGGATTTTGAGCCCCATGAGCACAGGGTAATTTTTTAAATCTTTCTACTTTAAGATCTGATAATGCCTAGTATTTAATAGCAGGTGTTTAAAGATGTTTGCAAATAAAAATATTTTATTATAGACTATAACTATTTATCCAACTTTGTTAACAAATGTGATGCATTAATTTAGAGAAAATAGAAATACACATTCACAAATCAGTATGTGCTTTTGTGATAGTCTGACCTGTCTATAAAACTGTTGCCTCTTCCAAATATATCTTTGAAGATCATATGTTAAAAATATACGTGACAAACATTTTAAGGGTCTCTAAAAGTGAATTTCAATATGATTTCTGAATATAAATTTATATGACATAGAATTACCTTAATAGCCCGTGAAAAGACACATAATTAGTCCAACTATTTTTTCCATATAATGTCAGTGATCAATGTGATAAGAATCACACTTTGTGTTCATTAAATTTAATACTGAGTTTTAATATTACAGAAATACAATCTAACTATCTTGTATACATTTAACCCCTTACAGCCAGTTGTTTTGGTTAGTTTTAAAACCTAGAAAATTATTTTTAAATATTTCTTGATCAATTTAGATATTAACTGTTATTTTTCATCTTAAGCACCACCCCTCTAAGCAAAGGAATTTCAATTTTTCAATTTCAGTAGATATATTAAGCTACCTATTGCCTAAGATAAAAGGAATCCTTTCAGAAAGTTTCACTTCA
This sequence comes from Callithrix jacchus, assembly GCF_049354715.1. Classification (NCBI taxonomy): domain Eukaryota; kingdom Metazoa; phylum Chordata; class Mammalia; order Primates; family Cebidae; genus Callithrix; species Callithrix jacchus. Next base: position 80,847,217 of record NC_133510.1, on the reverse strand, counting down.
GTGACTTGTGCTGTGTTAAAGTAAGGATTAAGCCTTTTAAAATCCCTTCTGGACCTATTTACGACATGAAGATTTAGAACATAAGCTGCTTTATTATAGCTCTAAGATAAGCTTTAAATATGCAGTAATTTTCCATGCATCACGTAAATCACTCCTCCACATGAAAAGTTGCTAAATTCTTGAGACAAGTATTCCCTGCAGAACTACTTTGTCCTTCAATTTAAGTATATCTCGCGTTATACAATTGTTTTCCTAAAGTTTAAATTGAAATTCATTTAAAAATTATATTATTCTTCTTTTGAAAATTCAAATATGCCCCTTTTATGTACCAGACATCATCATGGGCACCCTGATGTCTTTGAAAAGGGTGAGAAAACAAACCCTACTATTGTCAATCAGGAAAGACATGCCTTAAATAAAAGCCCCAAAGTATAATGTAATTTTAAGAAGGGAAGTATAGCTACTTCCAGAAACATATCACAGGGAACTTCATTCATTGTAGGAGTCAAGGAAGCATATTTAGGCTAACTGCTGCAGTGTCTCATAAAGCTTTTACGCTTTTCAAACAAGATAGAATATTCTAAATGGAATAAACACAATTTATAAAGAACTTATGAAGAATTGAAAAACATCAGGATAGCTGAAATGTAGAATAATGGAACAAGAAGTGAAGTCTGTACGTGCATCATCTGGCACATAATTGATTCTGAATAAATATTTATTGAATGAATGAAGCTGTGAAGAGAGATTATGTCATGTTGAAGAGTCTATTCCACCTTAAAAGCGGATACCTTTAGATGTGTTTCTCAATGACTGTTCTGGCTTCGGTCTGAGTGTAAAGTAGTATAAGATTAAGAAGAGGAAGGCTATTTAGGGGTTTGTGGTCATGGTTCAGAAGAGAGATGATGGATGGTGAGAGTATAATCAAAGGAAAGTGATTAGATCCAAGAGATATTTAAGGAGTGGAATCAGTAGATCTTGGTGACTCATTCATAAGGAAGAGGAGGAATTATGAAGACTACCTAGATTTCCGGCTAAATGGAAGGGTGACAGTGCCATCTACTGAGGCAATGAGCACTGGAGGAGAAGGAGGTCTGAGACAGAAGACAAACTTAAGTTTGGAGATGTTGGGTTTAAGATGTGAAACAAAAATCCAAAGATATCCACATGGAGTTCTCTCTTGGTAGCTGGATATACAGAGCCTGGCCTGGAGACCTAAATTTGGCAGTTATTAGCTATTAGCACATTAATGAAAATTACAGCTAGTGTATGAGATGAGTTTCTATATAATTATAAATAGAATCATAATGTACAGAATCATAATGCAAGAGAGCTTAGGATATCAACAATTAACAAATGGATACAAAAGAGTGAATTTACAAAATAAATATTTAAAAATAGAAAATATTTCAATATTTTCAAAGGAGCAGAAGAAAAACCAAAAATGTACGATGTCATGAACATTAGAAAAACAAAATGTTTCACATAGGCAGGAATAAACATCAGCATCAAATGCTGTTTCCATGTCTGTCTCATACAATAAATATTTTCACTGTTTTACTAAATTTAGTGTCATGTAAGTTTCTACTGATCCTGGAGTGCATGTTTTGGTGGATTGGAAGGAAGAGAAGCTACACTCCATGGTCTAAAGATGGCTGATGGCTGAAGATATTAAAAAATTTCATAAAATTTTTCTCAGAAGTCTTCTGGAAATGAAAAGAGAGATAAGGCATTCATATTTTAGGACAGGATTTTTTAAGCTGGGAAAGAGTTGAGCATGTCGAATGATTTTGAAATGTGTCAGAAAATGAGTAAATAGAACTGATGTAAAGAAAAAAATGACATGACATTAATAATGAGCATTTCTTCAGTGGTGAACCAAGAAGTAGGGGCAGTGAAAATTCTAAATATTTGCATGTTTAGAATTGTCAAAGCATAGGAATAATATAAAACAGACATACCTTTGTCCATTGCTTTTATTTAAATTAAAATTGTTTTAAAATTATCTATAGAAAATGTACTTTTTTGTAGCCTCAATCCAGGAAAAATTGCTTCCAGTTCCCACTGCTTGTTATCTCATCATATTGACTATTTCATTTTTATATATAAATCTGGATTATTATACTCATTAATGGGTTTGTTTTGCCTGAATTAAGATATGCATTTATTAACCAACCACTCCATCTCCATCTCCACTATATCAAATAGGGAGATGTGTATACAATTATAGAAGCAAATTTCTTAATATCAGTTTAAAAATTATTTGATAACGCAAGTCCCTGTTCTAAAATTCTAAGCTTCTGACCACATCAATACCAACTTACTCATTATAAAAGGCAGTGGCACTGAGTAAATGCAGTTTTACTGTAATTAATAAATAAAATAGATGCCTATTTTGGAAATGAAACTATTTATAAATATACCTTTGGGAGGGTGGTCCGGACCATTCAGTGCTCCCTGAATAGCCGCCTGGGCAGCAGAATTCTGAGCCTTCAGCATTTCAATGGTTTCTCGTAGTTCTATAAGTTCAGACTCCTGTGAAATAAACAGAATTTGGAAACTTTAATACCTAGAAAGAAAAATAAAATCTGCTTTTTCATAGTTGACTATCAAAAAGGTTTGATTTTATGTAGTAACAACCTCTTGGAAGATTTGGATGTTTAGTTGAACTTGTGAAGTTGTACTTAGTAACTTCTTTTTTAGCTAACGGAGATTTCTTAGTTATTATCTTATAAAAGTGATATGAATAGTTTTTATTCCTTTCAAAGGGTGGCATCCAGAACTCACCAGTACAAAGTAAAACAGGATATCACATCACTCATTTCAGATAACATACTTATTAACATTACCTATGATTATATTATATGTTTATATATCAGTATTGGACTGTTGCATTGCATTGTATTTATTGTCATCAAATGAATGATTTCAGATTTTGTTGAAGTATTCTGTGCCTGCAAAATTGATTCTTGGTATTTAAGTGTAAAACCTGGAACTTACCCTAAATTCTTATTAAATGCCAACTTACTAAATTCTGATGCCATATCAAGGTTATGTTTCATTCTGATAGTTTTTCATTCAATAAAACTCCTAATGTAGAGACCTTGTCTCACCAAGCCAAAGCAACAGGAATAAAGCAAATAATAAATATATATGTTATATAATCTAAAAATAATAGTTAAATTACAAAGCAGCTTACAAATCAAATTTTAATAAGGCATATATTTTCTTAATGCATTTAGTGTAATCTTAAGATACGTCCCAATAAAAATACTTGTACACATTTGACCTTTCACAGTTATTTAAGTAAATTATTTTATCAGAAATAACTCATTATGTGTAAAATAAAATAGCTCACAAAAGACAGAAAGAAAGAAAACGAATTGAGTGTTGTTTCAGTATAGACCATGTTGCCATTAGAAGCTCAAAGATACAAGGGGTATCTTTCTTGGTGGCAATAAAATCCTAAAAATCAGATCTTTGTCAGCCTCTTAGAGGGAGAATTCCTTGGTAATGTATTTGTCATTCATCATTTTCTTTAGCATCTTTGGCAGAAAGCCAAAGACTCAGGCTTGGGTTCTTCATTCTCTGGTAAATCATTTCTCTTTACTCAATATCTCCCAGAATATATATTTTAAAAAGATCATCAACAACAGTCTGTGCAGAAAATTGCTTCATACATGGGAATATCCTGTGACTATTTTAACCTTAGACACTTAAAGAAAACAACAGATGATGCTAATTGAAATGATATCCAAGTTTGGAATGGATACTTGGCACCTCATATAACTATTTTCATTGGATCCCTGACATCTTCCTGATAGAGAACAGTTACATTTAAAACAACTAAACCTTCTCATGGACTTTTAGTAGCTTACAAGTTGAAGAATTTATTATAATGAAAAATCAATAGTAACCTCCTAAATTTATAGATGGGTCTTCAAATATTGACTGCAATTCATTTGCACTATATTTATTATAAAAGAAAAATATAATGTTTGTGGAAAATTTCGAGTGTCATGACAAAAGTCAGACCCAATTCATAATAATGACTCAGTCTCTACAATTTGTATATTCTGTCCATTGCCAAATTAGCATTTATTCTGCTCTTACTGAAAATTTATTCAAAAAGGAATAAATGGTACATAATTAATGGAATCATATAAATACTAATTTTACAACATAAATACTAGAATGCATATTAAATTTTAATTAAAATCAGATTTTTATTCTTAAATATAAGATCAATTAAGCTTGTACTATAGATTAAAATCTGTTAAAACATTTGCCTGTAGCTTTAAAGGAAAAAAGTGGAAATGAGATCTCATGACAACAATGTCAAAAAATTAAGCTTAACTTTGAGTTAGCTGCCTTATTTCAGTGTCAAACATTCAGTTTTTCAAGAGAAATCTCTTCTCAAACCTGTTTTCAAAAAAGATAAAAAGTAGAACATTCAGGGAATGTTGCTTTTTTAGAATATCATGTTTAATATGCCATAGAAGATGATCACTTTCTAATATTAACTGTCTTTTAAAAAGCAATAGATATTAGCAAGTTAGTTGTTACTCAGTGTGGCACAATAAATGTAAAAGGAAGAATAACTAGTTAAGATATATATCTGCTAGATAACTTCAGAGAATCATATCTATGAAAAAATTAGTTCAACCAAATTCATAGTTATTTCTTTAGAACTTTATCAGTATAAGCAAATACCTATAAAATATTCATAGTCTTTGATTAAAAAGATAGCCAAATTCTACATTGATTGACACATATTTGCAAAATTCCTTCCTTCTCTCTCCTTTCAGTTAATGAGATCTGCTCTCACCTTGTCACTCATGCCACACTCATCTCTTTCCTCTCTTCTCTTTTCTCTGAGGCTTTTCATATAATTTTTCCCTTTACTTTTAATATCCTTCCTCACTGTTAAAAGCCATGGTAAAATGTCTCCACACTTGTAAAACCTGTTTTCCTGTCAGAAAGAAAATGAAGCTGTGCTTCGAGACTATTTAATGTGTTTAGCTTGTCTAGTTGTTGATGAATATACTTTTTCACCTGATTTAAGAGCTCCATATTAACTGGGATGATTTTGTTTAAGTGTTCCAGTCTGTGTTAAATGGATGTTTCTCCCTTGAAAGAATAACATAAAACTTCAACTTTATTGCATACTTCTATTTATTTATTTTTTTTGCAAGAGGGTGTCTGCTGATCACCTAACAAGTGGAGTAGCACTTTATTATTTATTATAACCAGGAAGTCTTATTATGACTAAATTATAGAATCACCTCCTTTGGATGAAAACAAAGTCAGGATTTCCTTTCTCCCTTTCCCAATAGTGTTATAGAGATGAGCATAAAAGATTTTTAAATAAAAACTTAACTGAGACATAGAAATTTTTCAATAGTTTATTTCTAGTCTTCATTTTTCTTCTTCATAATTATGGTTAGTTGCTCACATTTATTTTTTTAAGCTATTTGCTTCTCAGGTTTCTATAATGCATAGAAATTATAATGTGGCCTCAAGACACAACTATTAATTTTTATTTATTTTTTTGTCCATAATGGGGAGTTTGGATCAGGAATATGATTAGAATTCCAGAGGTAGCTAACTATAAAATGATTAGATATTCTAAAATATTTTCACATAAATTTTTTTAGTTGAAGGGAAATTATAGAAGATACTAAAGTTTTGAGAATCCCTATCAATCTTCAGAAAAAAAAATAAAAAAAAGTGTATGCCATCAACATACGAATTTAGTCTACTCTTTCAATTCAGTCATTTCCAGTTTATTATTCTCATTAAATACCAAAGAGAAGATTGAGGCTGGGATAATTCTGCAAAAGGTTTTAGGAATAAAATAATCTGATCATATTTTGTAACTTCACACTTTTCAAAAATGATAGATATTTTAAAATATGAGAACCAAAGTAAGATTATACTTTCCTCCAATGAGATGTTCAAGATAATGATACCCCAATAACTGCTGACCTTGTAAAGTTCTAGTTTTCCATGAAAGTTTCTCATGTAAAGCAAGCTGAATGGAGTTGATGTCTCTTTTCACAGTTTTACGCATGTCTCTGAGGCTAAATAATTTATTAAGGTCAGGCTTGAAATGTTTCAAAATAAAAGATCAAATATTGTGTCACAATACTAGCTTGCCCTGGTAGTCTTTCCATTTTCTTAACTATACCTGATCTCTTTCCAAATTTCTCACTAATAAAGGCTTTGTTGAGAATACCACAAGCTTGGGACAATCTCATCAACACATTTCATTAACCAAACTTACCTTCTAGGCAAGCCTCTTTAAATTTTCCACCACATCTGTCTTTTGCGTCCTCACGTTGGCACTAGGTTAATTTCACACTTCCCAGCTCGAATTTACTCAAATGGGTCCTCCCTTCCTCACTACATTTTACGGTTGAGGTCTTCCTAATTGTTCTACCAAAAGAACCATCCCTACTGCATATATTTTCACCAAATACTAGTAGTGTAAATAATTGGAAAATTATAGATTCATATTATTCTATGCCCTAAAGATTAATGGATGAATCATCTGACTCTAGTGATACATTTTCAAAAACACTTCCAGAGGGCAAATATCATAACATGACTTGGGGAGAGTTAATGCAAAAATCGTATTCAACTAAATTTTTAGCTGCAGCATTATCTATTTTCAAAGATTTGGCTTCAAATTCCCTCATTTGAAGGTTTCAGTTTCTATTCTGTAGTCACCCCCCAAAATAGTTTCAGAATAATAACAAATAAGTAAACACTAGGCTTTATGGTTAGCATAGGAGTCAATATATGAGCTTCATCACTCATACGAGGGGATATTCCTCTGCCCTGCTCTGACCTTCTGACAAGAAAAACCTATCATACCTTAACATATGTTCTAATTGCCTTGCCATGACAGCTATAGGGAACTAATTTGAAAATCTTCTTAGTTTTAAATTCCTAAATATTTAGCAGTGAGTATAGCTTTAGCAAATTTGAACACAGGAGTTCAAGTAGTTCTGTAAAAATGTTACTTACAAAAATATAGTTTGCTGGATTTTTTCCAGTTGAGTCTTTCTTAACTGGCATTCTGTGAGAAAATTAAGCCCTGCACAGTGATTTGAGTAGCAATTTCCTCGATTCTGACAAGAGTGGTACATAGCTAGTACCATTCTAGATGGTGAGAAAAGAAGTTATTTCAGCAAATATAATGGATGCCTCAGGGCATCAGGTTTAATTTTTTTTTCATATAATCTGGGGAAGAAGTGCTGGTAAAATGATAAGGATCTGAAATCAACATAAAATTCTTGATCAAACTGTGTCAATTTCAGAGTCTACTGAGCCCTAGGTTAGGTATAGGGTAATGCCTAGAGATACTTTCATTCCCCAGCAAGCATCTTTTTTAAAATTTATTTTTATTTATTCATTTATTTTTTTTTTTTGAGACGGAGTTTCGCTCTTGTTACCCAGGCTGGAGTGTAGTGGCACGATCTCGGCTTACTGCAATCTCCGCCTCCTGGGTTCAAGCAGTTCTCCCCCAGCAAGCAACTTAACAATTCTCTTAACTTTTAGCTACTTATAGATTACTAATATAGAACATGTCTTCTTTTAGTAGCTATTGGAAACACTGTTTAACTTTTGGAAAATGCTGCCAAATTGATCACTAACTTTTTTTAAATTTTTCTTTTTTTTTGAGATGAAGTCTCACTCTGTTGCTCAGGCTGGAGTGCAGTGGTGTGATCTTGGCTCTCTGCAACCTCCACCTCCTGGTTTCAAGCGATTCTCCTGCCTCAGCCTCCCCAGTAGCTGGAATTACAAGTGCCTACCACCAAGCCCAGCTAAGTATGTATCTTTAGTAGAGACAGATTTCACCATGTTAGCCAGGCTGGTCTTAAACTCCTGACCTCAAGTGATCTGCCCCCATCAGCCTCCCAAAGTGCTAGGATTACAGGTGAGAGCTACCATACCTGACCAATCACCAACTTACTTTTATCACATCAGTCCAGTGTCAAACACCTTTAAATGGTTTCTTGTTTTAGACCAAATTCCTTAGACTTCTTTCGAGCCTTAGCCTTAGTCTAACATTTCCCACATATTCTCCATTTTTCCCTTAATACCTTTTATAATTTTTCTCTTTCTTGCCCATGCTCATGCATGTTGTTCCTTTTTCTGTGACATACATTTCTACATTTCCCCTGAATTAATCTTCTTTATCCTCCCAAAGCCTGAAGAGTGCCCTCTGTGCCACCTCTACTCTGCAGGCATTATGCAGATGTGAGTTTTCTTTGAGAATACACATGACATTGTACTCAGTCTAATAGCATGATAATTTTCTGCCTTCGGGGTTGTTAATACATGCCTTTTCTTTCTTACCAGGCTATAAGTGTATAAAACCAGTGTTCTGGCACACAAATTTGGCAAGAGATTCAGTGTTGTTTGGCATCTGGAAATAGGAAAAGTGTTAGGAGTGAATCCCTCTCTATTCAAAGGAGTTATTTTGGTCTATAAATCAAACAAAAAGTTTGATATAGTTTCAGGCTATTAATGCCATGTGATTGCTGAAAATCACACTGTGAAGCTCAAAGACTAGAATTAGAGTCTTAATTTAGTTTATCCATTTTTAAAGTATGTAATCAAGAACATGTAACCACCTTGGCCTTGGTTACTTAGTGTTAGCTTCCCACCCAGCTTCCCAATATCCTCATTCTCTGCTTTACTTTTTTCAGTAGTGGTTATCATCATTTGAAATCCTATATGTTATATATGTATATAAAAAACAAGATTGTGCCCCAGCACTCCAGCCTGGGTGACAGATCAAGATTCCATCTCAAAAAAACCAAAAAATACATATATACATATATATATATATGTATATATACATGTGAATATAGACACATATACATACACATAAATATATAAAAATACATATATATACACATATAAATACAAAATAAATAAATATGAAATAAAATATATATTTATATATGTGTGTATATATACAGATATAAATACATATATACATATATACACACACATATATGTATATATATGGGAAAAATACATATATATGTGTGTGTGTGTGTGTGTGTGTGTGTATATATATATGTGTATATATATATATATATATATATATGTATTTTCTTGTTTTTTTGAGTTGGAGTCTTGCTCTGTCACCCAGGCTGGAGTGCTGAGCACAATCTTGGCTCACTGCAACCTGTTTCCCAGGTTCAAGTGATTCTCCTGCCTCAACCTCCTGAATAGCTGGGACTACAGGTGCAGGCTACCACACCCAGTTAATTTTTGTTTTTAGTACAGACAGGGTTTCATTATGTTGGCCGGGCTGGTCTTGAACTCCTGACGTCAGGTGATCCTCCTGCCTCGGCCTCCCAAAGGGCTGGGATTACAGGCATGAGCCACCACACCTGGCCTGTTTTAATATATTTTTATTATCATCTGTCATAACTCCATGATAAAGAGATACAGATATATGAGAAACATAAACTGCATGAGGAATATTTTATATCTATATATGTATAATATACTTTTAGAGTTGTAGTAGACATCTGTATCTATAGATATAGACCTATATGTATCATTCTAGAGCTATATTTTCTGTTCTGTTTTGTCATTAGAACAGCACAAATTCAATGTAAACTTGATGAATGACTAAGTACACAAATGAAGCTTGTAACTGGGGGAAGGGAGTTTAGGAATCTCTGCTCTATATTTCACAAGCCTTTTCTCAGGATTGTTGGATCTCCAGAGAGCAATATACCCTTTTATCTCAGCTCCCTGAATAAATTCCTTTAGTGAAATATGATTAAATGTTATGCCCTTAGCTTTTAGAGAAATGTCTATTTGAACACTGATTTTGTCTTTTGTTATTCCATGACCCTAATTTAAAAACCTTGGCAATAAATTTGTCCTTGAATTTAGTGCCACAGAGTTTGTCTCTTCAGTCTACATTATGCTCTTCTGGCCAGAAAATGAAAATAAAGCACACCAAGCAATCTCCCTTTATATGTTAGCTTCCTTGAAATTCAATTCAGTTCAGTGCCTTGCAGTAGTAATTACCTAGGCTGAGGCACATTGTTATATACATTACTCTACTGGCTTTCATTGGATTCTGTCCTGAATTATACCATTTTATATTGCAAATAATTTCACGGGCTTTTAAAAATCACTTCGAGAATAAGCAAATTATAATCTAATCTCAAATTAATAAACTAGTTAACCAAGATTGTTGTGTGTATACAGTTTGCAATCCAAAAAGAAGTGATTTTATTTTCAGTTAAAAAAATGGTAAGGGCAATATGAGACATTCTGATATCTTCTGAGGAAATTTTAAATGTTGGCAATGTTATTTTAAGTATAATGTAGGCACATTATAAAATCTCTCATGTTACAGGAAAGTTTTTAAATATTCAGGGCTTAATCATAGGCATTATAAGTTAACTTCTGCATTTTTTTCAGTTTCTATGAGAAAATTTACTTACATATATAATGGAATTCAAGAAAATATTAGGTGGAAGACAAAATTTCGATTAATTTTGACTTCTTAAAGATATCGAGACTTAAATTCTAACACTCCTTTCCAGCAATATGCTTAGTATATGCCCAGTGAGGAATTTGGTGTTATCTTATAATTTTCAAGAAAAAATGAAAAATGTAAAAGATGGTAATATTTTTTGACAGGCCCTAGCATGTGACGTGATCAGAGTATCTTATTCCTCATGGTGATCCCACAAGGTAGTTATTGTCATCCCCATATTTAAAAAGGTGAATTTGAGATTCAAGAAACGTAAGATAAACTTGCTCAAGATTACCCAGCTTTTAACAGACATAGCCAGAATTCTCATTCAAGAATAATGGACCCCAGTGTTTTTATTCTTTCCCATTAACTGCTCTAAAAAGCCTTGTAATTCTATTTTCTGGATTCTTATGTTACATAGTGAAGTGACAAGCTGTAACAAAAAAATAAAAAGAGACAGAGGGAGAGAGAGAGAGTAGAAGAAAAGAAGGAAGGGTGGAAGGGAGGAGAAAGAAAGGGTTGAAAAGAGGCAGGAAGGAAGGAAAGGAAAGGAAAAATAATGGAAGGAAGGAAGGAAGGAAGGAGGGAGGGAGGGAGGGAGGGAAGGAAGGAAGGAAGGAAGGAAGGAAGGAAGGAAGGAAGGAAGGAAGGAAGGAAGGAAGGAAGGAAGGGAAGATTTACGGCTCAAAATGAGTTTCTCAGCTGTCCTAGAACAGGTTTTACAGGAGTGGATAGTGCTCTCTCTCACAGGCAGGTATATGGAGAGTATGAGAATAAAATGTGCTAGTAACACTACGCAATTATAAGAATATTAGGTTTTGCTTTTGATTTCACTGAACTGTTCATTCAGTATTTTAAAAATAAACTTTTATAAACGGACAAAATTTGGTAATACATACTAGTTTTGTAAAGCTAATCACATGCCTTACAGAATCTGAAGACAAAACTGAAGCCATTCCTATGGATAGAGGAATACATTCCTGAAAACACCCAAAACTTTTTATATAGTGGGTCTCTTTGAGAATTAGATGAAAACTCTGGACACCTGATCATTTATACACATTTACAGTTTTTACACACACACACACACACAAAAAAAAAAAAAAAAAAAAAAAAACATACAATTCCAGAGGTTTCACCTACCTCTGACACCCATGCAAAGAAGTTAAGGCCACTGGACTAACAGCAGAAAAGTAAGTTAACTGGTCATCACAGGAAAGGTGACCAGGCTTTCCACACAGTTTGGACCTTTTTAATGCATTTGTCTTTGTAAACTACATTTCCTGTTCCTTTCTTTTTGGTATTCCTTTTCTCATACCATAAAATCTTTTAAGTTCATTTTAAACATTTTGATATAACAAATCACTTTTCTTCAAAGGCAACATTCCTAGATGGAAACAAGTTCTTGTTACTTCAAAATTACACAGGATTGGTCCTGTTTCACAGATGTTGTAACCTGAAGTCCCTTACTTGGTAGGGTCCTAATACCTGTCCCAGGCATCCTTTCTGTGTGTCGTAGCCTACAGACATGCTCTACAGCTGGATTTAGTGACCACATATTTGTGAAAGTTCTTATCAAAGAATGATTCTTGTCAACTGCATAACAATTTGCTCTCCGAATATTCTCTTACGTGACTGTTTTTCTTTCTTAGCATTCAGTATTCTTTTACTAGTTCCATCCAGAAGTAAATTAATAGACTCCCTAGAAAGAATTTTGTGTGTATTTGTGTGTTCCAATATAAAGTAAAATAATTACATCTTTAAATTAAAATCTGAAAAGAAAGGTATTATCATTGTTTTAATTTAGTACAGAATGGAATCTTATTATTTATTATTATTTATTTATTTTGTCACCCAGGCTAGAGTGCAGTGGTGTGATCTTGTCTCACTGCAACCTCTGCCTCCTGGGTTCAAGCAATTCTCCTGCCTCAGCCTCCTGAGTAATGATTCTCCTGCCTCAGCATCCTGAGTAGCTGGGATTACATGCACCTGCCACCACACCCAGCTTTTTTTTTTTTTTTTTTTTTTTGTATTTTTAGTAGAGATGGGATTTTACCAGGTTGGCTAGGCTGGTCTTGAACTCCTGGCCTTCAGTGATTCACCCACCTCGGTCTCCCAATGTGGTAGGATTATAGGCATGAGCCCCTACACCCATCCTGGAATATTATTTTTAAAGAGTTTCAGGTATTATTTAAGAATTCTATGCAAGTTGCTCTCTTCTTTCCGTCTCCAGTGGCAAATTCTGAACATACCTTTTGTTCCGCTGTCATGGTTAGACTTTGCAATCGGCCAGTCATATTCCCTAAACTCTTTTCAAAAGCTGCTACAAGGTGAGCCTGTGAACAAAATGGAAGAAACATGGTTTAAATGTCAGAATCTTATGTGGATGATGAAAAGCCTTCATTTTACAAAATGCTTAATTTCATGTGTTCCAACTCTCTAAATACTATGACCCTTACAGTTCGCTCTGACTGGTGACTTCTTTAACACAGGTTTTCATTTATCTTTTCTAAATTGTGTCTTCTTAAAATCAGTGTTTCAGTCTCTTGTCATTTAATGTGAGTTTAACTTCTGAAAGAAGATGATATTTTGCAAGTAATAACTCCTTCTGACTTGCACGTCATGTAGAGATTTGACCCTAAAAATGGCAAATTTAAAGTTCTGATCTGCCAAGTTTTTTAGATTTAAAGCCCAAAAAGGGGTCATTGAAATAGTCAATGGACAAATGTTCCTCATTTTCAGACTTTCATGATGACCTTTGAAGATATTGTTAGCACATCTATTGTAATGATACACCCCTTCAAGTGTCAGACATCTGCTGACAGCTGTAACATTATCTCTCCTCTTTTTCTACTTACAAAGAATTGAATAGAAAAAGAGTTGTCTTTACCTTCCAAACTCTTTTCAATAAGAGGGCTCTTATTTTTTTATTTCAGATTCCCTTCAATGAAGGAAATACAGATAAGCCAGTTAGAAATAATATTCCATCATATTTTATTTTACGGTAAGCTTTTGTGGCTTTCGGGTTTTATTTTAAATTTCAGAGAATTATACATATTGTAGTACATAACTATAACCCTTATGATTAAGAAGTATTTGACAATCTTATTAAAGCTCAAAAATAGGCCAGCTTCCGTTTGCATGCCCTTATTCAACAGCTTGAACCCAAAATATTAAGATAAAGAGGTACTTCAATCTCTCACCATGGCTTCAGGTAGAACTAGAGGTACATTATCTCAAACTGATAAAATTGTATTGTGCCCCAAAAGGACATAAGGATTTAATATTTTACAACCTAAGTCTGTAATAAACTATAACTATATATAGGGCAAAATTTGGCAACCCTTGGCCAAAAATTGATTTCTTTTTGAAACATATAAATAAGATGACTTAAATAAAACATATCTCCATGGACATATAGCAGAGCTGAAATGGTGAGGCACCTACTACCAAATGGATCACAAAAATTCAAAGAATTAAGGTTCATATATATTCCATTATTGGTAACAGTTAGAATGTACACCTTCCTTCCATTAGCATTATAATAGAAAGGTTCTGAAATCATCCTGGGATGCCTTTATCTGACACTGCAAGATGGAGAAAAACAATTTGTAGAGAATACAGCTACTAAACTTCAATCTATCAGAACAACTCTATTCTTTTTCTACTCCTTCCCTTTTCCTTCATTGTCTCCTCCCCCTCCCCTCTCTCTCTCTCACTCTCTCTGTCTCTCTCTCTCTCTCTCACACACACACACACACACACACACACACACTGCGCACACCTTTACCCATGAGAATTACATACCAAAGTTTGTTAGCAAATTTAATTGGATAAATACTACTTAAAAAAAGTATCTTATAAGGCTATGCTAATTTTTTTTCCTTTTTAACTTTTAATTATTTATTTATTTTTTTAGCCAGTGCCTTGCTGCCACCCAGGCTGAAGTGCAGCGCCACAATCCTAGCTCACTGTAGCCTCAAACTCCTGGGCTAAAGTGATCCTCCTGCCTCAGCCTCCCAAGTAGCAAGAACTACAGGCATGCACCAACACGCCCAGATCCTTTTTTTTCATTTTCTGTGGAGATAGTGCCTCACTCTGCTGCCTGGGCTGCTCTCTAACTCCTGATCTCAAGTGATTCTTCCCAACTTGGCACCCCAAAGTGCTGGCTGGGATTATAGGTGTGAGCCACCACACATGAACTTTGACTTTTCAACTGTGAAAAAATCGACATACATAAAAGTGAACAAAATAAAAACAGCCCATCGACTTATCACATAGTGAACATTCATGCATTCACCAGCCAAGTTCAGAAGTAGGATATTTCAAGACCCAAGAAGCCCTTCTTTGCTCCTCTCTTATCACTGTTCCCTCTTCCTTCCCCAGAGATAACCACTACATAATTTCTGCAGTAATTATTTTCTTGCTTTTCTTTATTGTTTTTACTACCTAAGCTTGCATTTCTAAACACTATGTTTAGATTTGCCTATTTTAAAAACTACCCTAGTGTAATCAAATGGCATGATTCTTTTGTTGTTTTCTTTTGTTTGCTGTGCGTTTTAAGATTCCTCCATGTGGTATGTAGCAGAAGTTAGTCTTTAGCGTACAGCATTCATATACGTGAATTTACACTATATATGTCTGTCATGGTCATTTCAGTTTAGCCTATTAGAAATAACCCCACTATGCCCATAATATTGGTTACTAAAACCTAAAACTGAAATTGTGTGTTTTCTTTCAAAATAAGGAAAATTATAGCAGAAACTCTTTACTAGCACTTACTAAATAAAATGTAAGATTTTACTCACTATTTCAAGGTTTTAAGTCTCCTAAAATGGAGATATGCAAGGTTTAATCATTGTACTATGAGTCCTTAAATGTGTAAACTTGAAGGGAATTATTCCCCTTTACCCTTTGTGCATACTTTTTCAGTATAATCTGAATTAAAATATGACAAAGAAATCGTGATTGTAAAACATATGTTTCCATTAGCAATCTAAAACAAAGGTGCCTGTTTCTGTCTCTGAATCTTGGGATGTCTTTCTTTACCTGACATTGCAAGATGGAGAAAAACAATTTGTAGAGAATACATCTACTAAACTTCAACATATCAGAACAATTCTTTATATAAACTGTATTACTTACATTTTGTAGCTATAAGTAACCACAAAATATTTATCATTAGAAAGGCAGTTTGTAATTATGCACAAAAAAACTTATAACTGGTTACTAAAGAATATTTTAACTTGAGTCGTGTTGTTTTCAATGAAAAGTATGTCACGATTATGTTAGTGAAAAACACCTACAACCATCTGATCTTCAGCAAACTTGATAAAAACAAGCAATGGGGAAAGGATTTCCTATTTAATAAAAGATGCTAGGAGAACTGACTAGCCATATGCAGAAATTGAAACTGGACCACTTCCATATACCTTATACAAAAATTAACTCAAGATGAATTAAAGACTTACATGTAAAACCCAAAACTATAAAATCCCTAGAACAAAGTCTAGGCAATATCATTCAATACATAGATAAGGGAAAATATTTTATGACAAAAACTCCAAAAGCAATTGCAACAAAGCAGAAGTTAACAAAAAGGATCTAATCAAACTAACAACCTTCTGCACAGCAAAAGAAACCCATCAGAGCGAACACACAATCTGCAGAATGGGAAGAAATTTTTGTAACCTAACCATTTGGCAAAGGTCCAATATTCAGAGTTTACAAGGATCTTAAACAAATTCACAAGTAAAACACAAAAACCCCATTAAAAAGTGGCAAAAGACATTAATAGACATTTCTTAAAAGACAGTCATGCAGCCAACAAACATAGGAAAAACAGCATAACATCAAAACCACAATGAGATACCATCTCACAGCTGTCAGAATGGTGATTATTACAAAGTTGAGAAATAACAGATGCTGGGGAGGTTGCAGAGAAAAAAGAATACTTTTACACACTGTTGGTGGGAGTATAAATTAGCTCAACCTTTGTGGAAGACACTGTGGTGATTCCTCAAAGATCTAGAAGCAGAAATATCATTTCTTCCAGTAATTCCATTACTGGGTATATACCCAAAGGAATATAAATCATACTATTATAAAGATAGTGCTGCATTATGTTCACTGCAGCATTATTCACACTAGCAAAGACATGAAATAACCCAAATGCCCATCAACGATAAACGATAAAGAAAATGTGGTACATATACACCATGGAATACTACGCAGTCATAAAACGGAATGAGGTCATGTCCTTTGGAAGGACATGGATGGAGCTGGAAGCCATTATCCTCAGCAAACTAACGCTAGAACAGAAAACCAACCACCACGTGTTCTCACTTATAAGTAGGAGTGGAACAATGAGAACACATGGGCACATGGTAGGGAACGACACACACTAGGGCCTGTCAGTGGGAGTTAAGGGAGGGAAAGCATCAGGAATAATAGCTAATGGATGCTGGGCTTAATATCTAGGCAATGAGTTGATTTGTGCAGCAAACCACCATGGCGTATGTTGACCCCTGTAACAAGCCTGCATATCCTGCTCATGTACCGCCAAACTTAAGATAAAAGTTGAAGAAAAAAAGTATTGCCTTAAATTTATGTCACCTTGGTTTATTTTATCAGATTAACATTGTTATTTTAGAAGTTATAAGAGGCTAAATTTCTCACTAAATAAGGTAATCGGAAAAGGAGGCAAACAAGGGAACATTTTTCTACTGATGATCTTTATCACCTTAATGAAGAGAAAATGGAAAATAAAACTGATTAAACTTATAGAATAACTTATCTTGTCCAAAAAATTTTATAAAATGACTTTTAAAAAATATGGACTTTCAGAGCAGTTGCTAATCATAGTTTGCTTGGTTCTGATTTTTCCTTTAGCAGTTGCATAACTTTAAGGTCAGAGTAAAATTATATTAATATGATGATGAGTATCCCCTGATTTGTGTTAGATGAAGTTTGTCAAGGTAATAAAATAGGCAAGACTGAGTATTAGTAAAGAAATGATCATTTCAATTCCTACTGTCTTTGCTTTTGGAATCAAACAATGTATTAGGTTGGTGCAAATGTAATCTGAATAGACATATAAAGAGAATGACTATGATGCTAAACAATAAGATGAAATATACATAATGTCTACATTGTATTTCTTCATCCCGAATGCAGAGACAGACCACTGACAAATTAAAAACACTCTAGGCATATATATATATATATATATAGCAATATATATACCATACATCATAAAGCAATACATTAATATATAGGTGCATATATAGGCATATATGTATGCCTAGAGTATACATATTATATAGTATTTTATATATGTATATTATGAAGGCAGATTTATATATGCCTAGAACATTTTTATATTTATATGGGAAAATATATAGTATATAAAAAGTATAGTATATTATGTACATATATAAAATATATATATTATATGTAATATATATTTACCAATATAAACTTGATATATATATGACTTTATATTTTAAAATTAGTAGTTAGTTGAACCAAGAATCATTCTGCAACATAAAGTTTCACATTTCTTTTACACTATAAAAATTGTCCAAACACTGAAGTGTTTGTCATTAATATGTACAAAATAGATTTCTGTTAAAAGAGATGCAAAAAAGCAAGAGTAAGCCAAGAAGTAGAACACAATCTCAAAGAAAATAATACCCAAGAGATTTTTGGTTAAAAGACTTATCTGCTGAAAGGCGAAAAAAGCACCTTTTGTTTTCTTACATATTCCTTCAGTAATGTCTTTGAAAAATATTAGTAATAACTAGCCTTGGTGTCCATTTCCAAATAACGTAATGGCTGAGATTTGTAGAGAAAACACATTAAAAGACAAACAAAAGCATCCCACCTGACCTAGCTGCCTAAAGCTGTGGGCAAGAGGCCAGCGGCTACCTGGCTTATTGTGCGCTATGACCAAGCATCTGCAGTTGCCTTTCCGTGTATGGCTTCTGTTTTCTTTCTGTTTGTTGGTAGGTTATTGATCAGAAAAGCCAGGCAATAGCACCTGCCAATACACCCGCTTTCATTTTTAAGAACATGTTAGTAGAATCAACTTAACACTTTTCATGTGGTTTTATGCAGCTCTGTTCAGAATAACTTTACAAAAGGGAGGGAAAACTTAATATACATTCTACTGAATGGAGGCTTTACTCTGCCAGTCAAATGAGAGGTGAGCTAACTAGATATGCTTTTGACTTACCACTCTCCATTTGAGCAAAGTGAAAGAAATGCATTTTATTTTTATTTTATTTTATTTTTTTTTTAATTTTTTATTGGATTATAGGTTTTGGGGTACATGAGCAGAGCATGCAAGACAGTTGCGTAGGTACACACATGGTAGTGTGCTTTGCTTAAGAAATGCATTTTAGCAGAGACACAGATGTATTTCAGATTTAAAACTTAAAATACAGATCATTGTTTGTAATCCATATAAATGTAATTAGGCCCAGTTCAAATGTGTGATATACAAATTAATATATCAAAAATACCCCAAATAAAAGAAAAGCGTATAAGTTATGATAGAACATTTCATATACCGAGTAAAGATAAATATTTGATAATTTAAAATGTCATTAGAAACTTCTCATTTTTTCATAGAACCAAACTCATTGAAATTCATCCCTATAAATTATAGCTAGTAGATTTTTAATATAACAATTTCTCATTGTGGAGGCTGCACTCACATTTAATCAAAAGGTAAAAAGTTTACTTGTACTGTGAGCAAACTATTAAACAAGGACTTACTTCTACTTTCAACTGGGAACTGTACATTAAAAAAATCATTGATTATATTTAAATAATATATCTATTATTAAATATATAATAAATAATTAAAAATCCTATAAATAAATAATTTTATCAAATCCCTATAATCAATTTAAGTACATGCATGTTAAAAATATATGTGAATATTGAGAACGATTCAAGATGGCCGATTGCTAACATCCCGAGATTGCAGCTCTCAGGGAAGGCGCGGAGAACTAGAGGACGCCACACTTTCAGACAAAGTCTGGCTGCTCACGGAGCAGAAGATCCCCCAGTGGAGGGAACACACGGGTGGCCAGCGTGACTCTCGTGGCCGGCGCAGCGGTTCCACCCGCACCTCGGCGCAGCAGCTCTCCGAGCAGAGTAAACACATTTGGAGGACCTGCACGGGCCCCCAGCACAATACCAGAGCCCAGCGCAGCGGCTGTGACGGCACCTCGGCACGGCAGCGCTCGGCACAGAGTAAACGGGACGGGTTCCCCTTCTGACCGAGGTTTGGAGTCCTGGGAAGGCAGAGTCGCCTACTACGGACACAAGAAGGAAGCCAGACAGGAGAATCCTGGGCAGAAAAGCACCATCAGTTTTAACACCGCTGCTCTGGCCCTGGGAACTAACAACCTGGACATCCACTCAAGAGACCTAATCTGAAAGTTGGTAATTTCAAAGACGAAAGGAGGATAAATTTACAATGACAGGAAGAAACCAGCGTAAAAAAGCTGAGAATACTCAAAGTCAGAACGCCTCTCCCTCTAAAGATGATCACAGTTCCATATCAACAATGGAACAAGGCTTGATGGAGAACGAGCGCCTCCTGATGACAGAATCACTCTTCAAGCAATGGATAATAACAAACTTCGGTGAGTTAAAAGAACATGTTGTAGCCCAACGTAAAGAAACTAGGAACTTTGAAAAAAGGTTTGATGAAACCCTATTGAGAATAGACAACTTAGAGAGGAGTATGAGTGAATTAATGGAACTGAAGAATACAATACAGGAACTCCGAGAAGTATGCACAGGTTTAAACACCCAAATTGTTCAAGCAGAAGAAGGGATATCAGAGGTCAAAGTCCAACTTAATGAAATAAAACGTGAAGAAAAGATTAGAGAAAAAAGGATAAAAAGGAATGAGCAAAGTCTCCAAGAAATGTGGGACTATGTGAAAAGACCAAATTTACGTTTGATAGGTGTACCTGAATGTGACTGAGAGAATGAATCCAAGCTGGAAAATACCCTTCAGGATATTATTCAGGAAAATTTTCCTAAACTAGCAAAGCAGGTCAACATTCAACCCCAGGTAATACAGAGAACACCACAAAGATATTCCTCAAGAAGAGCAACCCCAAGGCACATAATCATTAGATTCACCAGGGTTGAAATGAAGGAGAAAATACTAAGGGCAGCCAGAGAGAAAGGTCATGTTACCCACAAAGGCAAGCCTATCAGACTTACAGCAGATCTCTCAGCAGAAACTCTACAAGCCAGAAGAGAGTGGGGGCCAATATTCAACATCCTCAAAGAACAGAACCTTCAGCCCAGAATTTCATATCCAGCCAAACTAAGCTTCACAACTGAAGGAAAAATAAAATCTTTTATGAACAAGCAAGAACTCAGAGATTTTATTACCACCAGACCTGCTTTACAAGAGCTTCTGAAAGAAGCATTACACACAGAAAGAAACAACCAGTATTAGCCTTTCTAAAAATACACCAAAAAGTAAAGAGCACCAACATAAAGAAGAATTTATACCAACGAATGGATAAAACAGCCGGTCAACATCAAATGGCAGTAACCCTAAATATAAATTGACTAAATCCCCCAATCAAAAGACACAGCCAAAACCCAATGGCATGTTACATCCAGACCTGTTTCACATGCAAGGATACACAAAGACTCAAAACAAAGGGATAGAGAAAGATTTACCAACCAAATGGAGAACAAAAATAAATAATAAATAAATAAAAAGCAGGAGTTGCAATTCTCGTATCGGATAAAATAGATTTTAAAGCAACAAAGATACAGTGGTAAAAGGATCAATGCAACAACAAGAACTAACGATCCTAACACCCAGATACAAGACTTAGATTCAATAAGACAGAAAATTAATAAGGATATCAAGGACTCAAACTCAGATCCGGAACAAGTAAACTTAATAAATACTTATAGAGCTCTCCACTTCAAATACACAAAATATACATTCTTGTCAATACCACATCACACCTACCCATAAGTTTAAATGAAACATTGATTGGCCATTATTAATACCCAATTTTTTTCAAAATAAAGCAATATTTCCATTTACTCTCCCTCTTTTTCTTCCTCTTTCTTCCTCTCCTTTACTTATTTTTTTTTCTTTCCTTCTCTCAAAAAAAAAAAAAAAGAAATCAACTTGTAAACCTCTAGATCCAGGTCCGCAATGTCTCTCTCATTGCTTGATTTCCTTCCTTCCCTTCCCTCCCCCCCCTCCCTGCTTCCTCCCTTCCTTCCTTCCTTCATCCCTTCCTTCCTCCCTACCATCCTTCTTCCCTCCCTTCCTGCCTTCCTCCCCACCCCCCCAAAAAAATATATATATGTGAATATTACATACATTAACAGACATTAACTCAGATGAAATAAAACACTCTGAATGAAATTTAAGCGTAGCACTTCTTATGAGTGAGGAAAAATCAAGTATTAACTAAATTATTTGTTGGCTCATTATGATGTATGAAATCGAAAATAACATTATAAACCAAACACAAAGAAAATGAATAAGTTTAAAATGACTTGTAGTTAATAGGGGACTTGCAAGTAATTCAAATTCCTGAATGTGTAAATAGATTATTTCCTTAAGAACACCAGTGGCCAGAAATATAAAAAATTAACCCCGTATTTATAACAATATTATTAAAATGTTTAAACTAGAACTGATGTTAAAATTGTTTTATAATCATTCACATACATATCCATTTATATAACTTCCCAGATACTGCAATATTTACTCTAAAATGCAATTTTAATGAATTTTTTTGTTAACAAAGTGGATGGTAATCCATAGCTTCATTTCCTGTACTTTTTGACTCTCATTCAATTTGTGCATGTTTACAATGTAAAAAATTTTCCTATTCTTAGTAAATTTACCTGGTGATAAAAATCTTTGAGAGTCCCTGTCACCACCAAATAAAGAAACACTAAATAATGGATTAAGGTTGAAACTCCTGGGAAACTAAAAATAAGATATTTTTTCAAAAGAACTGTGGCAGACCTTTAGGTGATTTATATTTCAGTGTGAAATAATTATATACACAAGAAGTTGCAAAGATCGTACAGATAGCTCCCTTGTATTCAACCGGTTTCGTCCAGTGATCATATATCTTATATAATTATATTATATATCAAAGCTGGGAATGCAATATTCATTTACATTAATAGATTCACATATGTGGGTTCATGTAATGGTCGTCTCACTCAAGATACAAAACTAAAGCTCTCCACTTAGTATAGTCATGCTACCTCTCTCTCTCCTCCATTCTTAGCAATCACTAATCTGTTCTCTGTTTCTTTAATTTTGCAATTTCTGGAATGTTATATAAATGGAATTATACAAAATTTGACCTTCTATACCTGCTTTTTTCACTCAGCATAATGCCCTTGGGATCCATCCAAGTTGATGCATGTATCTATCAGTAGTCATTTCTTTGTATTGCTGGGTAGTAGTCCATGATATGGATGTATCAGAATTTATTAACTGGCCTATTAAGGGATATTTTTGGTTGTTTCCTTTTTTTGGCTATTAAAAAAATAAAGCCGCTATGTACATTTTTTTGCGAGAATCTGATGTGTTTGAGAAGGTTTCTAAATTATATTATACATTGTTTAAAAGAGCATAAAAATAGGATATATATATCAGTCTCCCATCAGTGTGCAAAAATTAATACTAACGATAACATGTACAGCTGAGTGGAACCTAGAGCACTTGGCATTTGTCTCCAAGACTAGCACTTTTTAAATCAGCACAAAGACTGGCATGAAATTATCTATCAGCACAGCTGCTTCTAAGTCTGTGTTCCTTACTTTTATTTTTTTTCATTATTGACCCCCAGGGGAATTATTATAGATTTTTTTTCCTAATTGTGCTCTTCCCTCATGACATTTTAAAGCCACAGAAGAGCTGGATGTTCATTTATGTACTGTCTATATATCTGTGCTTCTCACATAAAAAGAGTACTTAAAACAACCCACAAAAACACAAGAACCAATTTTCACCCTTTGTTGTCATATCAACACCCAGCTGAGAATTCGTGCCCTAAAGTCATGAAAACACATCAGTGAAAATAGTATGACATGCGTAATTAGTGCAGACGGGGTGGGTAGCCAGCTGCTGGCACCTTTCTAAAATTATTGCTCCATTTTCAAACAGTGTGCAGAGTTGACCCCCAAGACTATTTCCCTATGTTAAAATTTGGTTCCGTGTGTATATGTGTGTGTGTGTGTGTGTGTGTAAGGAAGCTTTTGCATATGTGTATTAAGTATATGTACATGAGGATATAATAGAAAAATGTTGAAACGATACACAAGAAACCAATAATAATAAGTACAAATGATATTCTCAGAGCAAAAAAACAAAAAACAAAAAATAAAGTGAAACACCATTTTAATTGTTTCTTATTATACAGTAAGCATCATTACTTTTTAAATGGAAAGTATTAGCCCACCTTCCATTCTGTCCAGCAAGCATTTATTATTTCAGTATCTGAATTGTATGATGAGATCAACCAAGAGACATTAAAAATATAATGGAACCCTGAATAATCATTCAAGACATCTGCAAATATCTTGACAATCTAATAAACAGGGTCTGCCATTGAGCCTTCCTCATTGCAGATAAACATAACCCAGGAGGTTCTGGCATTTTCATTGTTCTACTTCCTCTGGGTACAAATTCAGAAACCTAGACAGCAATATTTCATACTTCTTTATTTTTATTTATTATTTATTTATTTTAAAAAATAAAGACAGGGTTTCACCATGTTGGTCAGGCTGGTCTTGAACTCCCTACCTCAGGTGATCCACCCGCCTTGGCCTCCAAAGTGCTTGGATTACAGGTGTGAGCCACCACGCCTGGCCAATATTTCATACTTCTATACATGTAGGCTATATTATAAAATGTACAGTTGCCTCTGGACTATCTCTTTAAAAAACACAATAAGGTTAATATTGTTATTTTCCAGTATCGCTTAAACAATTCTCTAAAATCTGCTATTATTTTCAGAAATCTCCTAACAACATCTATAAAAAATAAACAGAATAAATCCAAAATTAATCTAATTCTCCCAAATTTCAAAAAGAAAATAAATTCAAATACAGTGCTAAAATGAATACATTGTGAATGAAATGACACAAATACTTAGAATTTATACTGCACAATGATAGCTTTTTTAAAAAAAATTTAAAATGACTCTTATTCAAGTCTTACACTTGGGCCTGCACCTGCTCACTCCTGATATATCATGTTTTGTCTAGGAGATAGAAAAACTCAGTAGAGAAGAGGAAGGAGGGGTAGGGAGGCACAGAGCAGGCCCAAAGCTCTGCAGCAGAACTGAGCAAAGGACTGTTGAGCAAGAGAGGCAAGACATATGGCAAAATAGCAGGCATTTCCTTACCCCTCGCTGCTGTTCCTAACACCACTGCTCCTCAGGACTGGGAACAGTGCCACATGTTCTCCTTTATCATTCTGCATCTACTCTGAGGGCTCCCTGGCACATTGGAAGATATTCAGTAAATGTTAATTTAATTGAAGGTCTTCATTGTCATAATTTCTGCCATCCTGGGCTACTCTGATATCAGTAAAAGTGTACCCTTTTAAACTGCTATAAAGGCTGCCAGTGTTTATTTGAGTGAACCATGGCTCACCCACAGTAGAGCTAAGCTATCCAGATTTAGACCTAAGTTCATCTTCTAGAATTTACTGGATACTTAACTAATTGTTCAATAAATTGAAATGAAGGAGGCTGGGCACATGAATATTTTATCTTCTAAGGTCAAACGCTAACAACCCCTATTATACTGTCAAAGAGTCTTACGTATGATGAGTAATAAAAATAACAAACAAGAAAAGAAGCAACCCATATGGCTGTTACTGTTGTTTCCAATCTTATTAGAAACAACAGGGCATTTTAACCACATTGCCATCCCTCATCAGTTTGGGTTTACATTTCATTACTGAGTATGCAGAAAATGTTAACTTTATATGAGTCTCACTAGTCAGTGATTTAAGGCTGTATCATTTTGGGCACTGAAAGTTTGTAAGTTTATTACTATAATGACTCCATTTTACAATATAAAAATCTGTTGTAATATATTGAAAAATCAAGTGACTTACATTTGCTGAAAGCTGAGATGTGAGCGTAGCAACTTTTTCTTGTGATGCAACCAGTTCTCTCCGCAGCTTATGAATTTGCTGAATGCAATAAAAAAAATCAATGGAAAATGCAAGTATATTTTTACTTAAAACCAAGAAAACAAATACTATAGCTCATTGGAACCCCACTGTATCAGCACCAACTCCTGAAAATAAAAGATATGAACACTAGCTCCACAGTAACAAGCGAATACCATTCAAAAGGGAAGGGTTACATGTTGAACTTCAAAGCTGGTACTGAAATCTGCAAATTAAAATATGCTTACTTGCTCCATTTGCCATCCCTCAAATGGTAAATGACTCAAGAGCAGTTTGCCCTCTGTACTGATTCTTCTCCCTCTAGAAAAATTGTGGTAATAAAACTGTAGAAAAAGATTTTCTTTGTAAAAACGGAATATATATATATATATGTATATGTGTGTGTGTGCATATACATATATGTATATATACATTTATATAACACCTGTATTTTTTGGTCTTATTTAGTAAAAGATACTCCATGTTCTTTTTCAGAAAATATTAGGGTGTTTTTTTTTCCTCTGAACATTTTAATTTCTCACAGTTTGAAAACATCTCGAAAGTTGTAGAATACCCTTCAGTCACTAAAACCTGGGCTTAATTCAACATTTAATCAGTTCACATTTGAAATTTTATTGGCTGGAGTTTTGATGACTGCAGAGAAGCCTTCCCAAATCTGTATTATCATGGCCTTTATTTAGTGAGTTATTATTAGCTCATAGATGCTTTATAGCATATCTGTAGTTTAAAAACAAGAAGAAAATAGCAATAATAGGTACAGCTAATTAGATAAACCAGTATAATGAATAGCCTAAAGTATCTTTCTTTTTAGTTAAGTTCACGCTCCAAATAAAACTGAAAAAGAAAAGGGTGATGTTATATTACATCGTGTTTGAAGTTTAATTTAAGCACTTTCTGCAATTTAAATCTGTATGTCTCATGTTGTGACTAATATGGATATAACATTTATAACAATCTGACACTAGGTTCTACAACTATATATCTGGTCTCAAGGAATTTTAGTTACTTGGATATTAAACATTCTACTTTTAATGCTTCTAATTTCTTCGAAAACAAGTCTTCTATTGTACTTCAACATCTGGAATGCTGTCTCAGTTTGAAAGAGCATTCTTGACATAGCTTATTAACTGTCTAGTTTTTGTCCCTGAACATTACATTTTGTTGAAAAGAAATGGTGGTCAACTGAAAAACTCTAACAAAGAAGAGAACTCTCAGCTGGAAACAGACATAGTAGACATTTATACAATTTCACCAAATGTGATTCTACCTTATTCCTGTTTTTTTTTCCTAAAACAGACTCCAGTCTAAAATAACATGTGCTTTACATGTATAAGATAATGATCATGAATGATTTCAGAAAATATTTTTCTGAAAATATTTTTCTATTTTATTTTTAAATGAATACAGACTCAGAGAGCACTTCTCAAAATAAATGATCTCTATTACATGATTCCAGTATCTTTAAAATATAATCCAGAGAACTGTAAAGAGATTGAATTTTTTTAAACCATGTCCCATGATAGAGCATAAATAATAAAAGGGAGTTGAATAACTTTTACAAAGGCAAATAGATGTAGCATTTCCATGCTTCAGTAGCTATACTATGATCAATGTTAGAAGCTTTGTCATGTCCATATGATGTAAATAAAACCATTTTGATTTAAAAAATTAATATCCACTTTTTTGTTCAGAGATTATAAAGACAAATTGTTTTAATCAATACTTTTCAAATATTTTTAAAAACTGCACAAATTTTACTTTTAAAGGTTAATGAAATAAGACTTCAAAGGAAAGGAGTACTCTTGTAAATCTACTTTCAAGGCATTTTTTTGTCTCTGTTGTCTGATTGCTTCAGTGTAAACCAATCAGTCATTACGTCACCTTGAATAAAGTCATAATTAAAGTCCTTCTGCTCTCTTTAGCTGGGACAAATGTTTTACCAAGGGAAATTAAAATAGTATTCTCTCCTGGTGCAGTCTGATTTGTTCATGTGTGCAACAAAATATGTATTTGTGAAATATGTGTTATTAGAACAATAGCTGACGCACCAGACATAAAACAGCAATTGAGGAAACAAGATCATGACACAGAATAGACAGTCTGAGATGCTGGTATCCTGTGTTGTGGAGGCTTGTTGGTGAAATTGGTTCATGTGTGCAACAAAATACGTATTTGTGAAATATGTGTTATTAGAACAATAGCTGACACACCAGACATAAAACAGCAATTGAGGCAACAAGATCATGACACAGAATAGACAGTCTGAGAATCTGGTATCCTGTGTTGTGGAGGCTTGTTGCCTAAGATTCAACCATTAATCCTCTGTAGATGGTCTCACTGGTAGTGGGGGAAAAGCTGTAATAAAATAGGAAGACCACAGGCCTTCATTTTTCAATGATGCAATGAGTGCTTACTATTATAGACAACTTATTAGGTGTTGAGCTAAGCCTCAATCTAGAATGTGAGAGCAGAGCTTGTTATACAAACGTCCTTTCACTGTATTTTTAAGAGGCAATATCAAAGACCATTTATCACTTCGGCAGTCCTGTAGAGCTCTGCTATTGTATCACAGAGCCCTCTAGTGGTAACAATACTAATTTCATCATGAATGCAAACTAAAATAGTAATTATTAAAATATTCCAGTTTTTTTTTTACCTCTGAATGAGCCTTTTCTTCAGCCTGTAAAACAATAAAAAGAAAGATTTTTAACTACAAAAAGTATTTTCAATTTATTTCACAAGTATAAATAAAATAGTTACGATATATTTTTAAATTATCTACTATGAGAAGAATGGAATGAAATACATAGTTATTCAATTGAAATAGTACAAACAAGTTACTTTAGAATTTAAAATAAATTTTTCTTAATATGTAAACCATAAGATATTCTTAAAATATAGGTCATTTGATCCAGAGATATATAATATTCCTTTAAGCAAAAGATAGAATTAAGACTCTAAAATTGAAATCATAAGCAACATACACCAAATAGTTATAAAATTACACTAAAAAAATGGGTGAATGAAAACTTAAAATATTGAAGTATCTTTCATACAGATTGTAGGAAACAGACTCCATAAAATTATAGAGATCTCTAGCCAAGGTTTAGACGTCAGAATTTTATTCTGTGATTTACTGATCGTAAACAATGCCAAGTAAAGCTGTGGTAACATACAGACCTCTACTGGTAACCACAGATAGTTAACATTGTTTGTTTCTATTTTCTTCCTTTCTTTAATGATTACTAATAATTTTAATGGGTCAGAAGTCAGCCAAAGAATAAAACACTGAAACACCCAGTGATAAAAGTGTCTGACAAACATTTTTGGCTATGTGGCTTATGGAAAGGAGGATTGCCATCGGAATTCGTAGGGTGTTTTTGACTTGAGTTCCAGAAAACTCCTAGCTCTGTTTTTCTTCTCCATGCTGGGCAGCAAAATGCCAAAAAATGAGTTATGTGCACCATTACATTTAGGAAGCTCCCTTGTTCTGGGACAAGCTGAAGTATGCATAATCTTGTTGAATAGTGCAAGTCTGCTTATTGCCAGAAGCAGATCCAAAGCTGAAAAACAATCTCTTCTTATCTCCTAGGTCTATTTTTGGGATACTTCTAGATTCATTGATACAAAAGCACCTGAACTGTTTTTTATAGCTTTTCTTTCAGAAAACATCAAGCAAAGTAGCCAAATGATCAGGACACATTTTATTTGCCAGCAACTCTTTTAACTGGAGTTATTTCTTCCTTATTATTTTCTCTACCTTAAGAAAAATGTGAACTTGGTAATCTAGTACCTAAATAACAAAGTGGCTAAGTGGTAGAATCTTATTAGCCTTTAAAAGAAAACTGTTTTAAAAAGCAATGTTGACATGAATCTTGAATAATTTACACCTCAACTTTAGATTTTTAAGAAAAGATTTTATTTTTTAGATCCTAATGATTTTAAGGCTTTATACACAGTTTGGTTTTCGAATAAAAAGTTAGCAATGAATTTTAAGATGAAAGATTCATGGCTTTAAAACATATGGCACAATTAACTATGTGACCATGTCAATTAGTTTTCCCTAGTACTTTGATTTTGTTTTTGTTGTTGTTTTTCTTTCTCTCTCTCTCTTTTTTTTTGAGACAAGATCTTTGAGTGATCTGTCACTCAGGTGCACTGGCACATCCACGACTCACTGCAGCCCATGGTACCCGGCTTACTTTGTATGTTTTTTGTCAGTTTATGCTGCCCAATCCTGCTTCGAGGTTTCCTAGAATTATAGAAGGCTGGTAAAGACTGAAGAATCATTTAATGATTCGTTTTTTATAATAATGTATTATTTTTAAAAAATAATCAAGAAATATACTCCACATCTTTACTAAACTATAATAGTTCTGTTACATATACTAGTAGCAAGCGTAATCATTAAATATTAATTCTATATATACTATATAGCATGTCTTTTCTCACTTCCACTTTTTCAAAACGATTATTTGCTTTAACCCTTTCCTTCTTTCATACTTCATGGTTATTAATACCACGTAGGTGTTACCATCAAAATAAAGCAATGAGACAAAATATTAATATAATATATTATTTCAGGGACTTAGGTGTGGAATGAATCATTTGTCTTTTTTTTTTTACAATGGTTTTGAGCAAGTTCAATGTCCTAAAGAATGATAAAAAAATATAAAATACTCAACTGAATAAAAACATATACATTAATTCTTTACTCTGTAAGCCAATAAGTAGCCATTTATCCATTCAAATTTATTAATGAAAAATTATGACTTTAGTATTAGGTATGTTAGGCACTATGTTAAAGGATCCACAATGAATAAAAAATGGCACTTTCTCTCATACAAAAATACAAATTATATTTCAAAAACAAAGCAAGTTAAATAAAGTTTTTAATGTACAGTTAACCAAAAAACATCTATTGAAGGGATCAAAAATTTAAATGCCTAACAGGATAATGTTTATAAAGAATAAATGGACTTTAGATATTTAAAAAGTCACAGGGCCTTCTTTGGCTGTCTTCCATTTTCCCATTTGATAGCAATATAGATAGCAAGGGGTATTTTTTTCCTCATGAGGAAAGAAACAGCACAATGGCAAATAGCCACCCCAACAGCTTCATTGTCAGGAAGAAAAGCAAAGGTGGGGGCTGTGGCTTCCTGAGAGCCCATGCCAACATCTAAAGGGGTCAATTCCAGACAACTGAAAACCCAGAGGAATTTCATCTTAGTGTTGCTAGATATTCCAAAGATATTCCCATTATTTTTAAAAAGAATTTAAAATTTCAAATTTTTAGTTAAAAGCTCCACATTTCACAATATTTTACCGTGTTGGCTTAGATTCCCTCTCCCTCTCCCTTGCTTTTTTTTTGAGATGGTGTCTGGCTCTGTCACGAAGGCTAGAGTGCAGTGGCACCATGTTAGCTCACTGCAGCCTAGGCCTCCTGGGTTCAAGTGATTCTCCTGCCTCCACTTCCCAAGTAGCTGGGATTACAGACACGCACCACCACGCTGGGCTAATTTTTGAATTTTTAGTAGAGATGTAGTTTTGTCATGTTGGCCACGCTGGTCTCAAACTCCTAACCTCAAGTGATCCACCTGCCTCGGCCTCTCAAAGTGTTGAGATTACAGGCATGAGCCACCACGCTTGGTCTTAGATTTCAAAACAAACACGCAAACCGTAAGTTTGCCAAAGTTAACACCTCCGGCAGATCAGGTTAAGCTTGTGATTTCCAACCACTTTTCAGATGTCCTGTGACAAATGAGATAGATCTAGCAAATGTTTTCAAATTTTATTTTATAGGTATAGTCCAAAGAAATTTGGCAACTTGCCTGATGTCACCTGATTGAACCAGGCAAGAATGCTAATCAACTAAATCTCCATCCAGACTTATTAAGAAGGTATGAAAAATAATAAGTTGCTTTTTCATCTCATGTTTAAAAAGCATTTTCATGGATATTTTCTCACTGCCAATTAAGTCCCAGTTCCTGATCACGGAGGACTGGGGAAAGAATGACTCCTCATCTTTTATGATTTTTTTGCTTTAGTAGTTCCCCAGGTATGCATTCATTTGAATTACTTTACTACAGTTTACTTGTCAATTCAAATACATCATTTTCATCATCTCAAATACAACTCTTTTACTTTTCTAAAAGTATCACCTTCTCATGTGGCTCAATCATGTAATCCATTCTTTACTCAATTAAAGCTAGGATTCAT
Organism: Callithrix jacchus; assembly: GCF_049354715.1. Classification (NCBI taxonomy): domain Eukaryota; kingdom Metazoa; phylum Chordata; class Mammalia; order Primates; family Cebidae; genus Callithrix; species Callithrix jacchus. The sequence goes on along the minus strand of NC_133510.1, from coordinate 80,815,235 downwards.
CTTACCTCCATATGTTAGCCTATAAATACATTTACATATTCTATCTTAATCTCTCTTCCCATTTCATATTCTACTTTTAATATAAGACTTCTCGTGTATGCTTTCTAATCACCCTCATTGCTTTGACATCCCACTCCTATCTACAAACGTACCCCTTGGGTTCTCTATAAACTTGCACTATCCAACCTAGTAGCTGCAAGGCACATGTGCCAATTTATATTTTAATTATTTCAAATTAAAAAATGAATTCTTCTGTGTGCCAGACACCATTCAAATAATAGCAATATGTGACTAATAGTTACTATATTAGATAGTATAGATACAGAACACTTTTATTAATACAGAAAGGCCTAGTGGACACTGGTAGACTAGTCATCTGTTTTTCCTCAAACTCATGATCCTTTCCTTGAAGAATACATTTTTCAAAAAAAGCAACTTTAATTTTGGGATACACAACAGTTGTACATATTTATGGGGTGCATGTGGTATTGTACAAGAATACAGTGTGTAATGATCAAATCTGGGTAAGTTGGATATCCCATTCTTCATTTAGGAAGAATATCATTTCTTCATGTTAGGAATATTCCAAATCTTCTTTTCTAGCTATTTTGAAATATACAATAAATTGTTAACTATAGTCACTCTATTGTGCTACTAGACACTAGATTTATTTCTTCTAAGTTTCTCTTTCTTTCTTTTTTTGCTCTTTCTTCCTTTCTTCCTTCCTTCCATTCTTTTCAAGTTTTTAATTAGGTTTCATAAAGGTAATTTTATTCAAATATTTATTATTGTGTATGTTTATAGTAAAATGATAATGATGCTACATCTTTTTATGTTACGTAGAGATTTAAATGGCAATGGTTTAAATCAGAATACAATTCACCAACAAACGGCAGTACTGGCCCAACAGGAGGAACACTAAGTCATAATATATTTTTGTATGCATTTTTCTTTAGGCATATTTATACATTATTCACTTTATCCATTTGCACAAAAAGTACATTTATCTAAACACTAATAGTGATTCCTTAATTTCTAGAAGCTACTGGCAATTTTAATCATCGAAAGGAAAAACAAGCAAAATATTACCTCTGCTAATAACAGTCTGATTTTGGATGACTAGGTAAGGCAGTAAATATATGAGATTAACCTATAAACAGAAGGCTATAACATTTGAACCTAATGAAAATGAGTGAAAAGATTATCACCCATGATGCTTAGTTAATCAGTGACAGCAGAGGATATGAACTTTTCATGAACCTTACATTACAGGATTAATGCTTATTCATAGTACTCAAGTCTCATTGAGATTCAATAAGCTGCTTTTAAATATACCTCACTGTTAACCAGCTCTAAAGTGACTCACTCATAAAACATAACTTCCTCTAGCCTGCTTTTTCTTTTTAAAGACATAATTGTATTTAACAAACAAAATCTCTTCTTGGCAAAAATGAATTATAATTTCACACACTGGCAAAAGAAGTTGAAACACTGGTATTCTTCTTTTAACAAATAAAGTTTCTGGCCAAGTGTGCTCATTTATACCTGTAATCCCAGCACTTTGGGAGGCCAAAGCAGGAGGAATTGGTTGAGGCCATGGTATTGATCAGCCTGAGCAACATAGCAAGACCTTGTCTCTACAACAGTTTAAAAATTAGTTTGGCATGGTGTGCAGGCCTGTAGTCCTGGCTACTTGGTAGGCTGGGCAGAAGGATAACTTGAGGCCAGGAGTAGGAGGCCGTAGTGAGCTGTGATCATTGTACTCCAGTCTCAGTGACAAAGCAAGACCTCGAGTAAAAAAAAAAGTTCTAGAAATCACCCTCTTTCAAAAGATGTATTAAAAAAAGTCTCTAGTTCTTTTAAACTTTTACTCTTAACCTTACTGCTTTTACCCTTCAATAATTCTCTTAATAATAAACTTAAAAATTAAAAATGAGGAGAAAATACTATAGAACGATTAGTAGTCATGGCTCAGAGAACAAAACATGGACTATGAAATTAGAGTATAGCAGACTGCATGATTTCAGAGACTCCAAGTCTTACCTCAACAGGTTTTATAAAATTGAATTCTACATCCATTCATTTATTATAATGAGTGCACAAAAGTCAAGTGAAAGCACATGTAAGTGACCATAGAATGGCTGGTGAAGCATCTGGAACTTTGTTGGGTATTGAGTAGCTTAGACTATGCCCTTATTTCACTACACAACTCCAGTGTACAAGACACAGATGAATGTGATCTATTCACAGTAAAAGCATCTATTTCATCAACTGTGTGCATGGCAAAAGCACAAGCTTTCTCTTAATAGCCATTACTTACTGTAGAGTAAAGAGAAGAAGTGCTGGACACCAGTGATAATGAAGAGCCATGAACTGGAGAAAACAAAGAGAACAACAGAGTTAAAATAGTGAGGTCTATGCATAAGCCACAGCCTTTACAGAAAAAGTAAAGAACGAGTGGCTAGGGAAATTAAATAGTAACAACTAACTATAAGATTCTGAGAACCAGCCTGCTATAAATTTTTGTCAATCAAGACATTGAGACATGGAAGAGCCCCATCCATATTCCCTAAAGTACCTCAGTTGCCAAGTTATTAGAGAGAAGTAAACAAGCATGAGCCCTATCAGCTTGTTTTGTACACATTGAAAGCTACTATAAATTCCATGCAATAAATAGAATAGCATGGAAACCTAAACTAAAGTTGCCATAAACTTTTAAACCTTAAAAAAGTATGGATTTTCTTTATTTCATTTGTATACAACAAAGGTCCATTTTCAGATTTTTTTTCTCCATATAAGTTCAGGGAAATAAGCAGTTTGATCTAATGTGTTATTACAGCATTACCTGTTATGTGTTGATCATACTCTTGTAAATGTGGAATTATTGTTCTCTGATAATTTTAGTAACAGAAAAATACTTTTTTTCAAGGCTATGTCTCAGAGAAATTGAGAATGGAAATTTCACACTGGCTTTTGTCTATTTCAAAATGCCATTGTAAACATTTGACATTCTGCTTTATACTTCTGTTCTTACAATGTGCTAAACCCAAAAGGTGGATAAAATGGTGCTTAATAATATTTGTAGAAAAGTTCATCCACTTTTTACTATGGAGTAATATGATTATTTCTGTTCATTATGCATTAAACAACATTAGTTGAGCACAAGCAATGTGGCAAGATGTTGCTAAATCCCAGAACTACAAAAATAAATAAGATACAATCCCCAAAGCTCAAAAACAAGGAAATATATATAATTTAAAAGATATTTACAGTAGAGTACTATGAATGCTACTGAAATCGATGTGGTGTGTACTACAAGGGCATATGAAAGGTGCTTAAAATCCGATCAGGAGAGGGCTGGAATAGCTGCACTAGGTGGCAACATGGATGAAAACAAGGGGATGGAATTGAAAGATACCAAAAAGAACCTTTTTAAAATAGATGTGGTCAAAAGAGGAATAAAGAATAACCCATACTCTACCACTCCATGTGATGTACAAAATGTGCAAAATGTCAGTATTTGAGTCAATAATTAAAAAAACTATTTTAATCTAATAATACCTTCAAAAACTAAAGTGTTACCCTGATGTACCAGAAGAAAGGTGAACAATTAATCAAGTGATCTCATTTTCATTCTTTTTGATTATGACCTTAGAACATGTGGCTCAATCTCTTCATCTGTCAGTGTGAAGATCAGGTAGGATATCAATAAAGTTCCTTCAATCTAGTTCAACAAGTCTTGAGTCTAGATCACAGTTTAAAAACTGGAATAGTTCAGTATTCAATGCATGAACACAAAAAAGCCATCTTGCCCCCTTAGGCTAGCTTTTAGAAATTCAAATTATTTAACCCTCATACACTGAAGGCCATAACTTCCCAGTATATAAAAAATCACTTTATTTGTAAATGCCACACTCTAGAAAGCCATCTGTATGTTTAGCAAATTATTTTTAAAGTATTATAAGAAGCCTATCAGCCGGGAATGATGTCTCATGCCTGTAATCTCAGCACTTTGGGAGGGGCTGAGGCGGGTAGATCACCTAAGGTCAGGAGTTCGAGACCAGCCTGGCCAACATGGCAAAACCTCATCTCTACTAAAAATACAAAATTAGCTGGGCATGGTGGTGTATGCCTATAGTCCTAGCTACTTGGAAGACCGAGATAGGACAATCGCTCAAACCTAGGAGGTGGAGTTTGCAGTGAGTCAAGATAGCACTACTGCAGTCCAGCCTGGGCAGGGAGAGCAAAACTCCATCTCAAAAAAACAAAAAGAAGCCTATCTGTGAAGAGAGCAACAGAATCATTTTGTTTCAGAAAGTCGTGTCCTTACATTTGAGAATAGTTATATTTTGTCTATCTACATGGCAGTAACCAGTGGACTCACTGGATATAATTCGCTGTTTGTCATAGTGAACTTAGTGGTTTGGTTAATATTATAAAAGGCAATGACAACTCTTCTCTACTGATTTAGTGCCAGCATATTAAATCTATGGTGATGACCTGAAAAACATGAGTCAATTTTCATAGCTGCCTAAACCTTCAGTCAGAAAATACTTTAAGAAGGTAGGAAGATAAAAGAGAATGGTACGGAATTGTTCTTTATTCTCATATTTCATCCTTGTGACAAACCTATGAAGTTACAGATCTAGAACCTAGGCGCTAATACAGTTAAGAATCCTGCATAAGTTTATACGGCAAATAAATGGATGGCTAAAGGCTTAAATTCTGGTATGTTTTGAGATTTGGAGTCCTTTCTTTTATACATAATTATTAAGGTTAATAATTTCATTATAATCAGTTTGAATTTTTATGTGTAGTTTCCTTTTATCCTTAGCTGACATTCTTTATAATATGTATGCCATAATTTTTCTTTATGGATACTTAAAAAATTCATTAAAATGTCTCTTGAATTATTGTAAAATTTGACATTTGAGCCTCTATACTATATATATACATATATGTGTGTGTGTATAAATATATATATATATATTTTTGAGCATCAACTCAGCTTCCTGAAGTTTTCATGCTGATTTATTTAGAGTATTCACATAGAACTATATAACTAAAAAGATATGTTTATTAGGTTAGGTGGGAATTTTATTGACATTGGATGAAGAAATAATGACTTATAAAGCAACAAAGTAGGTACAATATGAGTTCTAAAATGATATGATGAAAAACTAGCACCAGAAGGAATTTCCGGGAATAAAAGTCAGCAACATGTGGTATTTTCATAAAATAACATTTCTGGTTTGTGTATCTTTATGGGTCTCTAAGCAAAATGTCAAACAAAACATTTGTTCTGATATTTGATGCACCTGGGAAAATAGTTTCTATGTATATTTTTATATTGGAAAAGTAGATTTAGTCTAAACTCTTCTATAGCCAAGTGTTAATCTAAACAAATTCTGGCGTATTTCCAAATGCATAAAGAAACAGAAGGTAATACAGAATAAAACTTCTCCAAGCTTTCCCAAATGATAATTTTACTAATTTATTTTCCTCTTCAGGAGTCTTTGTGATGTGAGTGACACAATGGTTTCCCTCTCAGGGTTTAAGTAAAGTGACTTCATCTTCATTTCCCCCCGATGCTTACCTTCTTCCATGCTGTCTCTGAATGAGCCTGAATGACTGATGGCACGAGGCCTTTCCTCCAAGGAAGTGGCACTCCCACAAAGCTGGGAGTCATCATAGAGATCAAAGGAAGAGTCTTGGGCTGGGATGCTGTTTGAGCGCATCATGCTGGGCCCAGGAAGATTAAACTGAGACAAATTTGTTGGGCTCACTGAAAAACAAAACACACAAAGCCTATTACTGTGAAGCTTGAAAGACGAAAACAGTAGGTTTGTAGGAAGTAAGAACGTGATCCCAATTCTTAGGAGAACATGAATGTATAGTGAGTATCTACTTAAGGTAAGAGTGTGCCTCTGAAATGTTCAATAACCGATCTCATTGAGTCCCTCTCTTCCTCTGGCACTTTCATGGCAAGCCTTATGTCAATTTCTAAAGCAACAGTAAACAAAAAAAGTCACCTCTACTGCTCTCGCTAGAAATGTAATGACATGGTATTTTCTGCTGCCTGTTATGAAGAAAAGATGGTCTTTCTAGAGTTTTTGGTTTTCTCTTAAAAAATTATCATCACTTTAATGGAAAAAGCAAAATAAAAAAGAAAGTAAAGTACAAAAAAATCTAAATTTCCTAAGAAGGGCCTTTAAAGGGAGTATTTCCAGGAAAATACTCCCAGTCACATTAAGCTCTTAACTGATATAAGTTCATGATTAGTACCATCATTATTATTAAAGTCATGTCATAAGACAATACGAGTGAAATAAAGATTTTTATAACATAACACAATGTAATGTACATGGTATCTGTAGTCCACCATTAAGTTAATCACATGAAATGATTTTCTACTGTGTTTAAAATGAGCATGTCACAATGAGATGGTCAAAAGTGACAAACATGTTTTATTTCCAAAGAAGTATCTTAAGTCTGTAATTTTCAAGAAAAATTCATTTTCTTATTGCTTATTGCCAAATAGTCCTAAAGAAATTCATCTTTTTTGGGTCATTTGGTAGTCATCAACTTAAGAAAAGATTTGGTTGGTTGTATGTACACCTGCATTAGAAAACAATACAGTTGTGAAATATGGAATAAAAGCAAAGAAGAAGAATTGAGAAAGATATTCTAAATGCTCACATTTAAGAAAAGCAAGTTTGTTAGTGGTATATGAGAAGGGACACAGGATCCTCTTAAGATATAAAGGGCACTACTGAATATTTTCAAAACCTTGGGAATCTGTCAGTGGCTCAGAGTTGGTCTGGCATCACTTCAAAATTTGCTAAGTTTTTTTCTTTGACACAGGCACTAAACTTCTTTTTCTTTTTTCTTTTTTTTTTGAGACGGAGTTTCACTGTTGTTACCCAGACTGGAGTGCGATGGCATGATCTCGGCTCACCGCAACCTCCGCCTGCCTTTTGGGTTCAAGCAATTCTCCTGCCTCAGACTCCCGAGTAGCTGAGACTACAGGCACTCACCACCATGCCCAGCTAATTTTTTTATTTTTAGTAGAGACGGGGTTTCACCTTGTTGACCAGGATGGTCTCGATCTCTTGACCTCGTGATCCACCTGCCTTGGCCTTCCAAAGTGCTGGGACTATAGGTGTGAACCACTGTGCCTGGCCTAAACTTCTTCTTAATAAAAGTATTGGCTCTTAAAACAATGTAAAACAGAAAAAGTATACCCAGAGGTAACTGGAAAGAAGTATCTTGCATTTACAAGGCACTGTGCTTGATGATTCTGGTATTAACGGAATCAACACACAGAACAACCCTCTGATAGAGCCAGTTATTGACTGGAGTAAAAGGAAGCACAGAACTAAGAATCACACATTTAAAATATAATGGAAAAGGAAGAACATATAAATCTGCAAAGTGCACAACCTATTGGAAAAAAAGAAGAAAGGATGGAAGGAAGAAAAAAGTAAAAAGGGAGAGGGAGAGGACCTGCCTATCTTTCAAGCACATTCCTTCAACCTGAAGTGACCATTAGTACGTTTCGGTCTGATCAGTGACAACAGCTGGTAGGTACATTGAAGGACGTTCAAGACTTAAAATGTTTGTGTTTAGGGTGGCAAGATTGGGGTAAGTCACCATATTCTTGGTTCACAGTATGAATTTACTCTTGCTTAAATTAATGAAGTATTCAACACATTTGCAAGTACATCATTTTAATATACATATCCCAAAGTTTAGAAGGATATTTCATTCGCTTTTCAGCTCTGTAAAATTCTTACCAAAATGATTGCAAGGATTCCAAGTGAAGTGTCCTTTTACAATTTCAATACATAATACTTAGTTCTATCAAGATGAAACATTAATGAGGATTAGTATAGATTTTAAAGGGAATACTGTGCATCTACAAACACTTCTGAACACGTCTGCATAGGAAATGACACCCAACTGCTTAAGAGTGTTCAGTTAAGTTAATAACTATGACAGATCTACTTTTAGATTTTGTAGTTGAATAGAAGGAAAAATATGACGGAGTCCCTGATTTCAAGGAAAGCCAGTAGGAGAGATGTCTGAAAAAGGAGAAAAGTTAAGACGTAAAAGCTATACTGTAGAAGACAAATGTAACATAGACAAAAATAATTTTTCAAATAAAACACAAATTGGTAAAGAGCTTCTAGTGGTAGTTTTGATTTCTATCTGCTTTGAGCAAATAACCTAATAACTACCCTTTACTTTTTTATGAGTATGAAATGGAAGAATAAAAGGCCTCTAAGATCCATTCAAAGCCAGGAGACACACAAGAATTTCTAAATAGAAGAGAAACAGATGTGGCAATCTATCAGGAAAAAGAGGGCTACCAACCTTGTCTTAAATTGCATTTGCATAGCCAAGTTACTATCTTGGCCAAGCCGCTAATCTATTATTAAGATTATATATTTATTTGTAGTAACTTGAGGAAAACAGGATCTGATATAAATATGGACCGGGTTTTTATGATACTATTAAATACTATTACTTTAAGACAGGGTCTCACCCTCTCTTCCAGGCTGAAGTATGCAGTGCCATGATCATAGCTTACCATAGCCTCGAACTCCTGGGCAAGGGATCCTCTTGCCCCCGCCTCTTGAGTGATGCTGACGTTACAGGCATGATCCAATGTATGTGGCTGGACTGGGCTTTTACATACTCCCAAGTCACTCTCTACCTTTGCATCTAAAGCTAGACATTAACTAGTGATGCAACGTGCACTAGGAACAATAGCTGAAGATTCAAGAGAATTTAATTTGATCTCTTAAAGGAAGAATTCCATAAGTATCATTTCTAGATTTAACTAGTTTCTATCATTGGTGGGCTTAAAGAAGAAGCTAGAGATATCATAAAATTTTACATAAGAGATGAAGGGTTGACCAGATGTGGTCTCTTCTGACTGTGAGATTCTATGCTTCCAAAAGAAAAGAAGACAGGAGTTTATTCTGAGAAAGTTGAAGGATGAACAGGAAAATGGGAAGGGATTCAAGGTAGAGGAAGGTTTTCAACAATCACTGCATGCAAAAGGATCCATCTAATATTTCCTATATTAGATGGATATTAGAAGTGACAGGTTGACATTAATGTTCCTACATGTAATCCTTGTAGCAAGTGAAAAATGAATGTGAGCTATTGTTATCACTCACGGGAATATGACAATGAGTCTCACCAGGTTATGAGATGCCTCACAAGAACTACAACCAACGGTACATAAAGTTTCATCCAAAGACTTTTTGATTTATGAAAGTTATTCGTTGTTATTCTTTCATGAATGGAAATGGTTTCTATTAGAGCTAGCATGCTGGGAACTGCACACAAACTATAGGTGACTGCAGCAGTAGCTCATAGTAGCCTCCCTAATAGGACATAGTTGTAGCAATCTTAAATTCCTAATGTATGTTGTATGTGATTTTTTACAGTAATATTTCTGAAACTTTTATATATTAACACATTTTAATTGTAGAAGGAATAAAGAAAATATGAATACTGCAACTCCTGAATATTAATCATAGTCCTGTATTGTACTGATCATCCAGAAAATACAATGGTCAAATAAAAAATGGGTGATGTCAGAAGACAACAATAGGACATAGTCAAGGTAAGTATATATATATATATATATATATATATATATATATATAAAATTTAATAAAGTAATTTTAATTTATGATTGCATTTTAAGAGTACTCATTTCTTGCCCAACAAACAGATGTTCAGGTGAACTGTAAATATAATAAAAACTCTTTAAACATTATTTTTATGCTTTTGAAATTAGTCATTTTTTCCACTATGAAATGATTCAGCATAAAGTTCTCAAAATGCCTGATTCGAAGCCATTTGTGTTTCTAAGAGCTGGGAGGTACACGAGAGTGTGTTGACATGAATAGGAATATCTTTTTTTATATTTCCCAATAGGTGAAATGTTGAGACATAAGGGAGTAAACACAGTAAGATCAATTTCAAATCTACTGTAATTCTGTACTGTTAAAAACGCTTCAGCAAGGACAATATCACTGAAAATGAGAGATGAATCTAGGAGATATTCTGAAAATAAAATCACAGGTTCCTGTCTACTGAAAATGCACAATATGAAGGGCACAGTTTCAAGTTAAGACTATTGATTACATAGATTTTTACACTAGAGTAGAGAAAAGGATGGTACGTGAAATTATAAGAAAAATAGAAGAAAGTAACTTAAGAAATTACTTTGATTTGAGGGGGCTATACAATCTAGCATACTGATTGGATTTTAGTTTTAGACCTGAAAAAGGTCTCAGAAAGTGAAATGTTCATTTGAGAGCTCAGAATTAAAGTTGTGAATGAGAACATAGAAAAAGGTTTAGGATTAAAAAAGTCTAAAGGGAAAACAACATGGTAAACACATAAATACAAGGAGGAGAAGGAGGATGAATTGCATTGCTCAGGGTTTGTACCTAATGCCTGGAACAATTATTAATATAGTTCCATTCACTCTCAAAAGTGACTTTGTGTCTACAATAAATGATACAGCTATGTTAAGATGAGCAACCCCAGGAGAAAGAATTGTAGTTGGAAAAGTATGAAGAGAATCAAGAGGGTAGTGTCACTAAAGTCATGGCCTGTCAGACACAGCTGAGAGATCTCTGACATAAAGCACAATAGACTAACGGGGGCAAACCCACACTCTAGAAAGGTAAGCTTGACCTTTCAGACTTGGTTTCTATAGGAATGAAACTTAAGGGATGTATTTGATCAGTGGTTTTCTAGTTCATCAGAACATTAAAGCTCTACAGATATGTTTGTTATCAGTAAAAGTGTAATTCATATTTCATTTATTAATTGTGTTTTAACTCTGAAAACTATGCAATAAAATACATTCCTAAGTGTGCTATATAATCACTATTTTTAACACATTGTGGCCACGGACATGTTGGCTTCAGTTGCCCTGTTAACTTTAGTTTATGCAAATCTTATAATAAACTTATGTTTGCACAAATAGTTGACATTTGTGATAAATGTCCTTGATAAAAATGTCATAGTTTTGTACTAGTTTTCCAAAAATAAAATCTGTATCTCCTTCACTTAAAATCCTATGGTTACTGTCTTGTGAATTACTACTCAATTAAATATTGACAAAGCTCAGGCATATCTGATGAGTGCTATTCTCTGATAGTGTAAGACATGTTTTCAATAAAAATAATGATTTGGCAGAATCTATCAAGTCTTACACACTTCTCCATGTTACATACACTATATCCATCACTCTTTATAATATGACCTAGGTATTAAATATCCGTTCAACAGATAAGTAAATTAAGTTTAAATGACTTTACCAATGTCAGACATAGGAAGTGATGAGTCCTTTTGTTCCTAAAGAATAATGAAGATGGATTTAATCAGAAAAAAAAAATGGTGGGGAAAAATAGAATAAAGAGTCAACTAATTAAATTAATATTAATTAATGAAAAAAATTGATAGGAGACACAAGGTACTTAGCAGGCTTATAGCACTTCAGGTGATTTGAGTGTGTTTCAGATGTTGTATGTTTCATATTTCTATGACCTACACAAACATTTTAAATTCATTTTCTTGAAGTTAAGGTGTTAGGCTTTTTGCTTTTTAAAAAAAATTAACTGCAACTTAAATTAAATAAAACTATACATTCTTTGGCATTATAGGCAAAGATTCTCATCACTATATAGATTAGGCAACAAAAACTTGGTGTTTGATATGAATTCATTAGCCCATATAAAACCATGACCAAAAGAATTGTTTTCAATTGCTAAAAACCCTACTCAATATAGCGGGAAGGACTGCAATAGAAAAGAAATAGCTTTGAGTCTTGTCCTGGTTGAAAGTTGCAAAGTCCTAATTACTGAAAAATGTGAATCTTCTGTAGGTGCATTATTAGGTTTTTTTTTCCAGTGAAAAGAAAAAAAGTAATGAGACCCTTGGGACTCTAGGGGCCCTGGAGGGTTTGGCTCCTTAGTGTCTGGGCTTCTGGCTTGGGAGAAGGCAAGATGAAAGAGGCAGTTGAAAACCCAAAGTGCTTCTCTGTGGGAATGTGGTCCATTGGTACAGGAGCCTGGAAGCTACTGCCTTGGCATTGCCGCTTCCAACACAGATGTGTTTTTGTCCAACCCCTGGAAGGAGGTGCTGGAGTACCTGGAGAATACAGACCTGAAAACACTGGAGAAGTAACCAGCAACTTTCAAAGCAAAGGAGCTATGGGGAGAAAATGGAGTTGTGCTTGTGGCTGTGCCAGGCTGTTTTCTCTGACAAGAAGAAACTGCAGACCTGTTCTCCCTGAAACTCAAGTTGGACGAGCTGGGGTTCCTCCTCTACGCAGGGGTTAATGAGCAGATCAGGACTGACATAAAGGTTTTCCAGCCTCGTTTCCAAAGAGAAATCTTCCTGGATGCTAATAAAAAGTTCTATGATCTATAAAGACAGAATATATTGTTTATGGGATTTCGCCCTCTGGGAGTGTGGTACAACTATATCCAGCCTGGAATCAAGGCTTCTCTGGAAACCTGGAATAACAAGGCTTCATTCTTAGGGGAGTTTTTTCAGTGGGGTCAGGAAAGCAGGGGATTCTTGAGCATGGAGAAAAAGAATATGGAGACAAAGTAAACTCACTTTCTGTTCTGGGAGCTGCTAGGAAGACCTAAACCAGAGACTTTAGCCTCAGAGAACAAATGATCTCATGAAACTACCAAATCAGAAATAACTAGGGACATTCATTCACCTGTGTTCATGGGATGTGCTCTTCTCACTTGTGTCGCTAAGGACTTAGAAACCTGCATTTATCCTGTTCTCAGTATTGCTTATTAACATATTTGAGTATTATACTCTGTTTAGGCCCAGCAAGGCAAAATAAGACTGGCAAAAAGCTTAAAAACCGTTGTTATTCTGCTGAAACCTGGAAAATACAAGGCTTAAAACTGACTGCTAGGCTGGGTGCAGTGGCTCACTCTTGTAATCCCAGCACTTTGGGAGGCTGAGGCGGCAGGTCACGAGGTCAGGGGATGGAGACCATCCTGGCCAACATGGTAAAACCACATCTCTAATAAAAATACAAAAATTAGCTGGGCGTGGTTACACATGCCTGTAGTCTCAGCTACGCGGAAGGCTGAGGCAAGAGAATACCTTGAACCCAGGAGGTGGAGATTGCAGTGAGCCAAGATGGTGCCACTGCACTCCTGCCTGGGGACAGATCAAGATTCCATCTAAAAAAGAAAGAAAGAAAGAAAGAAAAGTCACTGCTGTGCCTCATTACAAATGGTTTGAGTGCTGTATGTTTATTTTCAGGTGTTCGAAAATCTAGCAGAAGTTGATGATCGACTTGAAGTTAGAGAATATAAGGTTTTGGCTTGTGTGTTTTCTATTACTAATTTTTTATATAATGTCAAAGTAATACTTTTATGATGGAATTGATGTTCTCTGGGATAGTTTGACAAAGGCAAATTATAAAGTGAAATCTCTTGTTTGTCTTCTATCCTAAATTTAGAGATAAGTTTTTCTATAAGAAATTATCATCTCTGGCTCTAGTAAGATTATATATCAGAAATCACCTTTATGTACAAGATTTTCTGTTAACGCTAATAATACAAATATTTACCATAAAAATAATGCCACCACTTTATATGTGACTTTATAGAAGATAAATCTCTTTTTAAAGTCATTGAATCTATTAAATGGTATCTGGCATGTTTAGCTTTCTTTAATTATTTTGTCACTCAGAGTGTTTTTAACAACATTTATGTAAATGATATCATATTTCATACAAATAATGCTAAAGTAACCAAATGACTAAGGTGGTAATTTACTTTTCATTGTATCTACCTGAAAATATTCAGAGTATTGTCTTAACAGAAATTCTTATATGCATTTTAAGGAGTTTTGACTTTAGTAATGTTAGAAGAAGTTAACTTGGAGTCATAGAATTACATATATTTTTCTTCCTAATTGTTTCTATTTTCCATTTTTCTACAAAAGAGTATTAATTTTTTAAGGATGTTTTAACATTTCAAACAAATAAGGAACTGCTTTCCTGTTATTTAAGAGAATATTAAAATGGAATGGGAAGTCAGATGATCTGGAACTGAGTACTTACTGCCTTGAACCCTTAGTAATGGTAAGACTTTTTCAAGTCAAATGACCTCTCTGAGCCTCTGGAGCCTAGACTGGAAAATAACCACAGTATTTACCTACATTAAGCATTTGTTATGAGCAATATACAGCATAATGTTTGGAAATTATTCTGTGACAAATAAATGGAAGGTATTGTTAAAGTGCCTTTATCCCCTCCTTTAAATGAAAATGTATTGTGTTATGGAGAGATTCCAGTGCTTTTGCGAGTGTGGGTGGTGAAAGAGAAAAAACAAAACGGATATTTTAGAATATTTTACCCAAGTTAGAAAAGTGGTATTTTCCAGCTGCAGAAGACGACATAGCAGAAGGGGAGACCAGAGGTGACTGGTTGCCAGTGTCCTGAAGCCCTCCAGTAGAATGAGAACGCAACCACTCTTTGCCCTCTTCTTGGTTGGCCTGCCGAGATGATGGGGTATATCTGCAAAACAGCACAGCTAAGACACTTAAGCACATCTACAAGGGCAAGGCAATGCCAGGACAGGAAAACAATTGAGAGGAGGTTACTATTCAGAATGAACAACAACTTCAAACAGATTGAATCTAATTATAATTGCTCAGTTCTTCCAGATGATCTTACACCATCTGTTTGAATCTCATAGAAAAAAATAAAATAAAAGGATTTGAGGAGAAAATTATGCTTCTATCAGATACGCAGTTGAAAATCATAAGCAATGAGCAGACAGCCAAGTTAATTGAGAAGAACTCGAAAACACAGAGCTAGAAAGGATGTAATGAGGGTGAAAACATGGACTACAAATGGAGGACAGTGAAGGGCCAGGGCCGAGGGAAATGAAGTGATGGTCACAGAAGGCATAGGGAAATGGAATACTAATTGGCAGCTTTTTTTTTTATTAAAGGAAAAACAGCCCTTTTGTTAAACTGCCACTTGACATCATGCCTAGATTACAAAAATAAGGAGGGGGATGTGCTCATTTTACTGGAAAATAAATTTCTGAAACAAAATATTAAAATGGAATGATTGCCAGCTAACTGCTATTGTTAAAACATTGGAGAGAAAAAAAATAATGGAGAAAGACCTAGTTTTGCCATAATTCTGTGTTTAGGTAGACTGGGTAAATTCTTTTTCTTTTTGTAAGTAAATTCTTAGCACCAAAAGTAGCCGACTTTTCATATGCATTCAGTGACCTACCTCTATTAGTAGTTCATTCTATATCTCCTCCTCAGATAAAAGTGCACAGTAAAAGATGGCCATAAGTTACATTTTTATTTTATTTTTATTATGGATGGAATAATTATTTTGAGATTACTAAATATTACATTAATTCAGATTTAAATTGATCTGATAGCAGCACCCATGAAACATAGACATTAAAATAATTTTGAGATTTTTATCAAAAGAATTTGATAAAAATCATGCCTAATTGCAGCATTTGCTCTATGATGATAAAAATATGTTTTCTTTGATTCAAATTGCAGCATCCTTCAACCTTTCAATGTTAACTGCCCACATCTGTAGACGGTCTGGGTTTTGAGGATTTGCAAGCATATGCCTCCAATATGCAAATGTTCGGAGAGTTAATTTTATTATAATTTGTAGAAGTGAGCTCTGCATTCTACCAAAAGTTGCTGCCCCCCAAAAGCAATGCCTGGGACAAGTTTCTTTTAGAATTATTTCTTCAAAATAGTAGTATTCAAATTGGAATTTATTTAAGTTGAGTCACAGCCTCAACCTCTACTAGTATCTTGACCTAAGATACTATTTTGCCAACTGTTTGGGCCAGAGAAACCATCAAGATTAAAAGTGATTTCATCCTCAGTGGCAAGTGCTACATTGCAAACAAAGAAAGAAGGAAGAGAGACAGCACACAAAATTTACATAACAACAGAGAGAGGCAGCAATTGTGCTGAGAGAAATATATACCTTAGTCCCTTTTTGGGTAGTGTATTTCTGTCAAGTTGCATGCTGTTAAAACAAAGAAAACCCCTAAGGACATAATGTAAACAAAACTTCCAAATTACACATTCAACAAAAATGGTTCTCTGAAGTATAAAAAATAATTTTTTGGTAACTCATGTAAAATGCTTAACTCATTCAAAAAGGCCAATTAAGGGTGACAAATGTCCATTGCTGTCACACATGTTGAATTCCTTTCTAACACAATACCATTCAATGATAGTTTAGTGATAGGATTACCAGAAAATAGATTAAATCTAGTTAGCATAATTCTCCTTTGAATTCTATTGATTAAATGCTATCTTAGTTTTCCCTTGTCTATGCAACTGACAAGACTTTTGCTATGATGTCACACGCAAAATGAGATATATCTGCTCTGGCTATGAAAGCTTAACTAGTTAGAGTGACAACTTCCAATGGACAGAGATGGTATAAAACATCATTTAATACTTATCTTTTGTCTCCAAATTATTTTTAATAAAAATAAAGACATATTTATTGC
Organism: Callithrix jacchus; assembly: GCF_049354715.1. Classification (NCBI taxonomy): domain Eukaryota; kingdom Metazoa; phylum Chordata; class Mammalia; order Primates; family Cebidae; genus Callithrix; species Callithrix jacchus. The sequence continues at coordinate 80,798,643 of NC_133510.1, read as the reverse complement.
CCATTTACACATGTGAAGAAGGGTTTATGAGTGTTTGCTTAAAACTTAATTGACTCTGGTATCATTTATTCAAATATTTTAATGAAACTAAGATATACCATTTTTTAGAAATCATAAATTGGGTATTTTAAGCACTATAAATTTATCATCTCTATTTTATGGAATTTACTATAGATAACAAGAAGGGATGAAAACATGTATCTAAGAAAAATGAGAAATGGCCTCTCTAAAAATACAAGAAGAGGATATCAACAACTAAGTGGGACAAGTTTGGGGATTTCTTTTATGATCTCTGGCATGTGTATAAGCAAAAGTATAAAATTAATTTTAATTGCAGAATTATAGCTTTCTTCCTTTAGAACCCAAATGATCAAAATTAAATACACAGAATATGCATAATGGGGATGATATAACATGAATGTAAACAGGCTGACTTAAAATTTAGTCACTCAAACCAAAGCTAAAATGTTTTCTTTTATGTGTACTCCATTATTTAGCACTGCAATCGAAAGCATCCAAAGGTTTTATACAGCTTTGACTTTATTGGGAATGTCCACATAAAGTAATTGCTATATTATATAGAGGCCAGTTACAGTATATATGTTGACTATAGAAGTTTTTTTTAGTAGTGTTGATAAACAAACAAAAGAAATCATATTGAATAAATATGAGAAATCTCTAAATATGAACCACATGTGCTAAAGCATTTATGTGGTCATAAGCCATTCCAAGGATTATCTCTTTCCATGTGTACAAGTCAAAAGTTTAATGCCACAAAGAAAATAAAAAGTTGGTATTCTTTTGCCAAACTCATTCGGTTGTATAAAAATTTTATATGATGCAGAGCAACTTAATTAAAAAAATAGAATATATTTAAAGGTATCAAAATAGTTTAAAGCTTTATTTAGAAATATATCCGAATCTAGATATTAATGATTTTGTAACATAGACAGTTACTGCAAACCCACAAAGGTTGCAAACTCATATGCCAACAAGGGCCAGATAGGGCGTGAAAATGAATGTAGTGAAGATTTTAGTCAACAGTCTGAAGCAGACAGGCACTGTCTGCCTAGAGCAAATAGTCTCTGGGCAGAAATGTCAAGGCAGCATTGCCAGATTTGACATTTAAAAACAAACCCAGAATTCACCAAGTGGTAACTACAAATTATTTTAAAAATTTGGTTGAGTCAGACACACAAAACAAAACCAAAAACAAATGTAGACTAGTTATGGGTCAATGGCCACCAACGACCTAGAGCAGCTGCAGAGAGAAAACTGTTACAAATGTATTTTATTATTTTATTTAATTTAATGAAGAACCATTTAGACAAAAATTAAAATCTATAGGAAAATCTACTGATTTAAATATAAATATCAAAGAAATCATCTAAAATTGTAGACGAACAGGTAAATCATGAACATATATACATCTTTATTACATATCACTAATTAATTTGCCTTAAATATTTACATTAATATGCTTTTTTCTCGGGTGTAGCTTTTTGGTTTTCTTAGGATTTCTGACACTTCACTAACCAATTAATTAATCATAAGCCAGTATCACCCACTAGATCTACTTTTCTCTTTAATAGGTCATAAACTTTCTTAAATGTACTTGAAAGGATTAGAGTAATTTACTATTGCTTACAGTTCTGTTGTCAAGAAAACAAAAAGCTCAGTGTCTTACATCAAAATTTATTTTAATCTAGTAATTTACTGGAAGACAGGGAGTAGATCACTTGAGGTCAGGAGTTTGAGGCCAGCATGGCCAACATGGTAAAATCCCATCTATACAAAAAATTAAAAAGTTAGCTCAGCGTGGTAGTCTGCCCCAGTAATCCCAGCTACTCAGGTGGCTGAGGCATGAGAATTGCTCGAACTCAGAAGGCGGAGGCTGCAGTGAGCCAAGACGGCGCCACTGCCCTTCAGCCTCCAAACAGAGCGAGACTCCACTTTAAAATATATAAATAACATAAATAAAATTGGCCTATTTCAAAGGTTGAACATGTACAACAAATAAATACGCTTAAAAATAAGTAATTGCATATTTTCTAGTATATTTCTATATTGAAAATTTTATTGACTTCAGTTAAAATATAGAGTAAAATATTAAAACTGCATTTTGGTTATAGCTATACAACTAACCAAATTTATCATTTAGTTTTGATTTGAGAGGTACTTGGTTACAAATAGTTACTTGACTTTATTTCTGATTAATGTCTGAATGCTAAAAAAAGGTAGATGGCTAAATGGCCAACTTGTTGTGGATTATCTTTATAATTAAAAAAAAAATAGCCAGTATTGTGGAAGGTGGTTATGGTTAATAAATAATATCCTATTTGCAGTATGCTTGGTTTGTTTATCAACTTGATATTTAGAGTCCTCAAACATGAGCATACAATCTAGGATACATTCATTAAAACTATAGGTTGCTAATATATTTTAATGTAACTTATTTGTTAGTAGTTTTATAAATGACATGTGAAAAGGCCTATTTACCTTAGAAGTGCTGAAACTAGAATAAAATATTTTACAGGAAGTCTGACTTTTTAGATGGAAAAATAAACCCTCACTGGTTTTAATGTATGCTGTCTATAGCAGCATATCACAGCAAAACCAAAGAGAACTGGTTACATTTTAGTTGCTATCACCCAGATGTTTGTCTTGGCCCAGTTTTTTTCTTTATGAGGAAAAATTTATTTTGTAATTAGCAGCCCACCATAGCAAGCACCAATATTTTAGCTGGTACTAAAATTCTTTTTTCACTGGAAATCCCCACTGGAAATCCCCATTTGCATGGCTGTCCCTGTCTCATTATTAGGCAAGTAAAGAGGGATATAAGCAATATGTTGCTCTGGGTTTTGTATTTTACAAGGCCAAGAAAAAATGGGGAAATTCAAATTAAGGAATCTTAGATTAAGGGAAAACTGGTGTAACACAGACAGCATCTAGTCAAGGGCTTTAATTGATATTTTAAAATATCACTCTGGGAGTAAGCCTGAAAGTCTAGAAAAAAAGAAATGTCACCATCAATATCAGATTAAAAAAAAAAAAAAACTTAGGGAAAGATATATCAGGTATTTTCAGTGACCAGTGTTTCTTTCCACATGTGGCCAAGACCATATTTAAAGCTTTACTTGTGCCAAGAAACAAATAGTATTGCATTTATCAGGGAAAAAGCCGTGGTTTTAAGACATTTTCCTGGTGGTAAGAGTCAATACCAGTACATCCAAGAAAGGATCACTTTGAGGAAAAAAATTCAGAGTAATTTTGCTTGTAGGGATGCTTTGCCATAAGCATAAGCATATTAGGTAAGAAATGCTTTGCTATGTTCTCCACTTTAAGTTAAAATAGGTGTGTGTGTGTGTGTGTGTGTGTGTGTGTGTGTGTATGTGTGTGTGTGTAGCCAATGAGAAATGATTTGTAATATGACTACTTTTCAAGGGGTCTATTAAATATGGCACTGGCACTATAATTTTCTCTAAGAATTCATGCCTAAAAATTGATTATTTATTTTACCAGGCCAACTAGGATTTCCAAGAAATCCATCTGCTATTTTTTCATGGAAGTACAAATGAAACAAATGTAACATATTGCTCTGAGCATAACCGTAGAACAATTTCAATTTGGTCTTTGAAAATGCTTAAGTCATCATAACGAGCTAGCATTGTTCCGAAGCTTAAGCCAAATCATTAAAATGTCTTGAGGATATCTCATTCAATATCTAAAACATGCTTTGAATTTTACTCACATTGCCTACTGGGTATAAATTATGCATTCATATTAACAAAATTATCCACTCACCCTACCCCTAATGATTTTATTTCTCCGTAAATTTGGTAATAAGAGCAAATGAAAGGCCCAGTTTCATCACTCTTACATCCTTTTGCACAGGGGCACTCACAGCGAAATCAAGGAAATTTAATGGGGTAAGGGGTTAAGGCATAGAGCAGGGAAGAACGGAGAGGATGTTATCAATGCCTCCAGGAAAGCTCACCTTTCTGAAAGAGTAGATCTCACACTACCCGTTCTCATGAGAAGGCTCTGGACCTCATGAGTGCCTGTGGTCAGTCCAGACAGGGAGCCATGATGGCTGAGGGGGAGGTCAATGGACTCAGAGCTCGTGTGGAGGCTAGTCATGGATTGGTAGCTCGGAGTGTCCTTGCTGCCTGCAGAAGAACTGCTCATATTGGCAGCCCACACGAGACCACCTGATGTGAAAGAGTGAACCGATGCTGGGCTGGAGGCCAACGAGTGACTTAAACTTATAACATCTGTAGTTAAGTCTGAGGGTTTATTGAAGAGAGGGCTGCTGCTGCCACTTAGCCCACCAGCACTGCCCATGCTGCCCGTACCGGACGACGGTGACTCCAGACTGCCTTGCCGCGCTAATGTGGTACTAGGGCTGGGCATTACTGAGGAAGATTTCACACCCTCAGTATTAGGTGCAGAGGCAGATTTGCCACCTGCCTTGGCACCAAACAACCTAAAAGAAAAACAAATAACAACTTCAGTTGTTCCAAGAAGCTAATATCCACATTTAATATTTAGGGTTACAGTACACAGAGCCAAGTGTGCTTTGGTGTACTGAACTACAAAGCACTTCCTGTCTCTATGTTAATGAACTTTTATAAGCTTGGACTTCTTAATCAAATGCTGAAAATCTCACATATAAGATTAGGTCAGTACTGGGCTGCTACTAGGGAAAGAGGGGAAGTGGCTGAAATGAAAGTAAGTCAAACATGAAAACCCCCAGTTTTCATAATTTAAGTGATCGTGAGACTTTCGCTCAAATTCAAGTTTGACCATACTTGCTGTTACCTATTTACAGAACCATTATAATGAAACAACTTCTACGCATTCGATAGACAACACTTAAATGAGTTCTTCTCTTATGTTTTCTTTTTTTTTTAATTTTTAAAACGGTTTATTCAAAATCTAGAAGGAATGCTTAAGGCAAGTTTAGGGAGTTATGCTAGTATCTCGTAGACTGAGTGACTGTCAGGGAGCAGTTGGTTGGAAACAATATTGGACATCGTTGGCAACAAGTCATTTTGTCTGGATTTTCCCAGCAGAGGCCAGAGGGATTTATGTCAGTTGCCAGTGCTATTCAAATACATTTTTTAAAATAGTGATTTGAAACAGAGCTAGTGCTGTTAGATTTTGGAGTTTAGTTCAGAAAACATTTTAGTTTTGTAAATGAAGCAGATGGTAGAATCAAATTTATGTAAATATGGAAATACAATGATATGAAATAATGGCATAATGATTACTAATTAAGTTGCAATGAAATCCGTATTTCCTACAATGAAATATTTTATGACGAATATGAGAAATTGTTTCATAGGTAATGGGCCACAGGAGGGCACTCTTGGCTTTTACTTAAGAAACAGAAATATTTACTCTCCCTGTAAGCCATAATTCATTCTTCCCAATGAGAACCAGTATTTTAAAAAGACAGTTCTGCAGCATTAATATTTCTACTGAGGAATAAATCCTTTAGGTTTTTCAAACAATCGGGTATCTGAGATTACTTTAATATAAAAAATAAATGTTTCAAAATCCTTCATTTCCAAGATATCAAAGTTCTGGGTTTAGTCAACAGAAGAAAAACAAACATTAAAAAATATTGAACACATAATTAACTATAAACCATATTCTACCAATTTGCAGATGAGAAAACAGATCCAGAAAGGTTTAGATATTTGTCCCCAGTTTTTAACTGCATTTATTTTCCTTCCACTTAAAAACACATGGGTATTTAAAAACAGTGATATCTTAGAGCAGAACTCCACATATTTAGTAGCAAAAACAATCCAGGATGAGAAACCAAGTCACGATCCTTACCAGAGTCATGTCAAAGAAAGCAGATGAAGATTAAAAAGCTCAGCCCACTCTTCAGTTGTAGTACTGTACCAAGCATTGGAATATTTTCAAGCCCTATCATATCTTGATTGTCTTTAATGTGTCAAGATATGATACTGTATAAATCTGCCCAATGTAATCTGTTACAAGGGAAACTTCATCTATATTTATGATCATCAACTCATTAAGAGCCAGCATGAAAATGATGCTGGAAATGAATGACAATAGTCATAGAGACCTGCTTTGGTTTATTTTTTAACATAAAAAGGAGGGATGGAAATCTACAGAAATTTATAAGCTATTACTTTGCTTTATCACTACACTTAGGTATTACCATCCACTTTTAAGTCTTTTAGCTGTTGTCTGTGTTGCTGATATTACAATGACAGTGAAACTTTGAAGTTTGGCCATTTCTCAAAATGAGAACTTTTTTTTTACTGTTTATGTGGTAAGTTTCATAGAGCTCACTGTGTACTTTAAAGAATTCTAAGATATATATATACCTTATATATTTAGAATACATATATATACACATACACATTTATATGTAATATATGTATCTAATACATATTTATCCTTTATGTTTTTCCAGCATCATTTTATAATCCTTACCTTCGAAATGTGGGTGAGGCAATATCTGGATACTTGGATCCTGGCTGCCTGAGACCTTGTGCACCACAGGCACTGGCAGAGGTGGGGCTGGATTTGGGGGAACCTGACAAAGAAATACTTTCTGAATCTGAAACTGCTACTTTTTCCTTTTCCTTGTCTGTTTGGTTGACGGTGACAGGACTTGAGCGCCCTGACCCAATTTTAGTTGGTTCTCTCAGTTTTGAGGTGGTGGCCCCAGCAGACTTGCTGCTGACGTTGGAATCAATACTGCTAGTACTGGATCTGTGGCCACCTCGGCCGGGAATGCCACTGGTGCTGGATTTTGAAGGGCGGGGCAAGCTGCGGTACTGCAGGGTAGTCTTTGAGCTGACATGCAGCACAACGTCATCCTGATTCTGTGAACCGTCCAAACTGGTTTTTCTTCCTGCATTTGACTTCCCGCCAATGGCAGCAGATTTTGGAATTTTGCCCAGTGTCGCAGAGCCACTTGTTATGGTTGCTCCACTGCTAGTGATCATGGCAGAGGATCCTACTCCACTTGGTTTCTTAAAGCCAAAGGAGCTGGTGGCAGTCGATCTTCCAATGCCTGAGGGGGGCTTTTTCCCTTCATCTCCACTGCTTTTTCCTGCATCTGAAGGAGACCTTTGTAGAGATGATCCTTTCAGGGGAGTTTTTCCTTTCTCAGAAACTTTGGCATCATCAGTTTTCCCTAATTAATGAGAAATACACATATATGTGTACCTGTACAATTTAATATCACAACGCTTCTCGAAACAATGTGTTAAATGTGAATGCTTCTTTACATTACTTCTTTTCTTACATGTATTGTCTTAGATCAAAACTCTAATATAGTGACAGGACTCAGTGCATAGCTACAAAAATTTGGCTGTCAGAAGAAACCTTATGAGAGATGGAAGAGATAAAATGAAAACATATTTTTTGCTATTTGTTAATGACTTGTATTTTGCAACTCTCTTTATAAGGATAGAACTTAATCCTATCAAGCTAATTACTAAGAAAAAGAATTCATTGGAATATCTGTGTGATGATTATATTTGGAGTATCCTGTTAATTAGTACTTCAGTGGGACTACTGATATTTAGGCACTACTCTAAAAATAGGGGAAGAGACTTTTTCTAAAAAGAAAAAAAGGTATGGTACAATTTTGAAGAATTATTTCATTTTCTTCTTTCATGAAGTCTAATGAACAAGCAATGTTTCAAATCTCCAGCATTCCAATTGGTTGTGTCATTGTTTTGGCCTCTCAGAGTTTGAAGTGAAATTCAGTGGCATATTTAGGGTAAAAATACAAAACTTTCATTAAAAACTCAGAACAATAACAAAAAACTTTATCGCTGCTTTAGCAACCTAATCTTATTTTCCCATGATCAGAAATAACTGTGGTAAAGTAAGGTATCCAGTACCTCTAGTTTATGAGGGGCTCTTGAGAGAATGCCTAGATATAAGCCCTATTTGGGTTTCTATAACGAAGTTCGTGAAATGTACACAGAAAAATGATTTAACTATTTGACTCCATGTTTAATATGGAAAACAATTTGATTGTTTTAGAAATGCTATTGTTAGAGTAAACAAAGATTGAATGGAAACAATAAAGTAAAGCACTTTTGCATAACAGCTGCCAAATGACAAGCCTACCAGGAGTTTTGAGCGCACTCGTTCCAGGTTTCTGTCTAGATGGTGCTCCTCCTTGGGCAGACATGCCTCTTCTCCAGGAACCTGTCTGTGAAACGGACAGGGAAGCTTTCTGCCCTGCCTTCTCAGGGTCTTCAGGAAGTCCAGAGGACACAGTCTTCCACTTGCCACCAGCATCCCCATGGCTGTCAAAATCTTCTTCTGTTTTTTTCAGTTCCTCAGGACTATCCCAGGTCTCATCTGTTGTGGAGCGTTTCTCTGAATCCATCTTCGGCTATAAAGAAAAGTATTACAGAAAAACTTTATGTAGAAAAATTTATAAAGTGTGATTTAAGGCAACGAAATGTACTTTCTGATAACTGGATAAATCCCGAGATTCTTCTATTTTGATTTATCTTCATTTACATTTTGTTAATTTTAGCCACATAATTCCCACTTGCAGATATTAGAGAATGTCAGAATAAATATGTGCAGAAAACCCCAATTAAACACTAGAGAAAGGTAGAAATTTTCTATATCAAATGTAATAAGAAAAAGTAAGAAGAGCTAAAACTTAATGATGTAATGTTCATTTTTGGTTTACCATTCACAAGAGATGCAGTAATGTATTTCAGAGATCAATATAAAATTGATCAAGAAGTATCTAAAATTAGATTATGAAAATAATTGTTAGATTTTTAAACAAATATATCAATATTATAAGGAGAGATGCTAATATAAATCTTTCTGAATTAGATTATAATCAATTAAATATATATTATTGATATATTACTATATTATTATATTAATGTACTATATTAATATACAATTTTATGTAATATATTAATTTATACATATATAGCCTGGGTGTGTAGTTATCTACACACATATTAAATATATTAATAATGAATTATTAATATACATACCATATAGCCTAGGGTATAGTTATCTATATGAATATATCAATTAATTCATTATCATTATGCAAATATATTAATTCATTATTCAATATTTAATAATATATTTGTGTAGATAACTACACCCTCAGGCTATATGGTATGCATATTACATATATATATATATATATATATATATATATATGTAAGCTGCTTCTGTTTATTCAAAATAATCTGAAGTGCACATTGTTGCCCCTCCAAAGGGTTGTGATTTTAGCAAAGATTAAGTTTAAAGATACTTCAGGGTTCAGGAGTGGCAAAGAGAGTCCTTGTTATCTCTGCATTTTCCGGTTTCTGTAATTATTTTGGATTAAGACTGTGTGCTATCCCTTAATCTAATATAAAGTTATTTTGGGAAGAAACTGGATGAAGCACTGGAAAAAGAAAGGCGGTAAGTCTCACCTGAGTGTTCTTCCTGGAGGGTACGGTGATGTTGGAATAAGAGCTGACAGAGGATGTAGTGTTTAGGTCGTCAGTGCTGATGTTATCAAGGGTGTCACTGAGACCACTGCTCACTGAACTGCTGTCATCCCAGCTAAAAGCAAGACATGCAGGAGCAATGAATCAAATACAAGTTGCACAATGCAAGTCACCTACATTTCCATACAACATTGAAAATGCATTAGGAAGACGATCTTTTTTTTAAATCTTTTGAAAAGTTGCTTACTTCCCATTTTAGGAAAATCATGTTTATATAAACTGAGGATCTACCTGATAATAACCTTACCTGATATTTGGAAAGAATCAGTTTCTAGAGCAGTGTCCAGGTTCCAGAAGAATTTGTGTGAAATGAGTGAAAACACTAATAAAAATACTGCATGGTGTCAGAAAAGAATAATATTACAGCTGACTTTTTTTACCCCTAAAAATTCAACCAAGAATCATAAACCATGTAAAAATTTATTCTTTGTTCTAAAAATCAAAAACTTTGCTGTACTCATGAACCAGAAAATCATTCCTCATTCTTCCTCCTAGCTTAGTAACTAATTTCAATCATACACAGAATCTTATTGGATGAGTCTCATTATTCTTCAGTCACCAAGAATATTGAGATTCATTCAATCATAGCATTTGTCCTGACATCCCTCACATTTCTGTCCCAGATAACATACAGTATTCTCTTATCTGGCCTTCATGCTTTTGATCTTTCCCAACACAACTTTATCGGCTAACATGGAATCACTGATCAAAACTTCACATCTGGCCATGTCACAACCTTGCTCAACATCCTTCAAAGACTTTTCCTTTCTCAAACAGTGGTTGCTAGAATAAAATGCCCCTGTGCCACACAGTGCACAAGGAAATCCATTTGAAATATAAGAGAAATAGCTAAACTTCTGAATACAGTCATGTATTACATATTGTACTGTTATGTACTGTATTAATGAAAGAGACATATTTTAAGAAACACATCATTAAGTGGTTTTGTTCGTTGTGAGAACATCATAAAGTGTACTTACGTAAACCTAGATGGTATAACTCAACTACACACCTAGATTATGTAGTACAGCCTATTGCTTCTGTACTGGATACTGCAGCCAACTCTAACACAATGGAGAGCATTTGTGTATCAAAACATATCTAAACAATGAAAAGGTACAGGAAAAATATGTTATTATAATCTTATGGGACCACAGTAATATAAGTGGTCCTTCATTGACCAAATGACTGAAATGTCATTCTGTGGCAAATGATTACATTCTTACTTTTAATCTAAAGACGAATAAACTAAATAGTCTGAATTAATATCATGTGAAGACTAACATAGGCACCTTCAGTTAGTCAGTGCATCAGATGATGCAGAAATAATGTTGAATAAGCAGTGTAAGGTGAAGGAAAATGAGAACTCCACAATGTGAAAAGGTGGACCACAATTCTCGCATTTACTGGCTGGTTCTCATTTTATTGTGATGTGTAGTTTTTATTAGTAGCATGATAATAAACTAATATAGTAACTGGTACCAGGAGTGGGGCACTGCTGTAAAGATGCCCTTGCCAGTGTTCTCTCAAATTAATCTATGCAAAATGAATAAACACATTATATATGGATAAAAGATAATACAATATCTATCATGAAAGCACAAACCACAAAGAAATGTTGAACTGATACTTTTATCTTCTCTTCTATATGTACTGCAAGAGCTACATCATAAGTCCAAAATAATGATAATGTGTTTAGATCACATATGAAGTCAACTAAAACATAATTATCAGAAAGAATTTGAAAATTAAATTTATAGAATTGTTGTTAAGGCTGATTCCTCCCTAGGTGTGTATTTTGCTTGAAGTTTTAGCTTCTGAGAGCATTATTCATCATAATTATTAAAGACATTTATAAATCAGATTATCAATAACAATTATATTTTTAATAGGAGCAAAATGGTATTTTGCACTACTACAGCACTCATCTGTCATTTGTAGTTGCTCAAATCTTTTAAATCTTCCCTACATCTTAATTTGATAATTTCTCATACCACAATTGATATGGTTTGGGTGTGTCCCCACTCAAGTCTTCTCTTGAATTGTAGTTCCCATAATCCTCACATGTTGTGAGAGGAACCAAGTGGGAGGAACCCAATGGGAAGTGGTTACTCTCATGCTGTTCTCATGAGAGTGAGTTCTCACAAGATCTGGTAATTTTATTAGAGGGTTTCCTCCTTTTGCTTATTCTTTTCCTTCCTGCCACCAGATGAAGAAGGATGTGTTTGCTTCCCCTTTCACCATGATTCTATTTCCTGAGATCTCCCAGCCAAGATGAACTGTAAGTCAATTAAACCTCTTTTCTTTATAAATTACTCAGTCGTGGGTATGTCTTTATTCATAGCATGAGAATAAACTAATACAGTAAATTGGTACCAGGAGTGGGGCACTGCTCTAGATACCCAAAAAATGTGAAAGTGACTTTCCAATTGGCAGAGGTTAGAACAGTTTGGAGGCCTCAGAAAAAGCCAGAAAGATGTGGGAAAGTTTGAAACTTCCTAGAGACTTGTTGAATGGCTTTGACTAATATGCTGATAATGATATGGACAATGAAATCCAGGCCGAGGTAGTCTCAAATGGAGATGAGGAACTTGTTGGGAACTGGAGCAAAGGTGACTTTTGTTATATTTTAGCAAAGAGACTGGTGGCATTTTGCCCCTGCCCTAAAGATCTGTGGCACTTTGAACTTGAGAGAGATAATTTAGTGTATCTGGTGGAAGACATTTCTGAATAGCAAAGTGTTCAAGCTCTGAATTTGGTGCTCTTAGAAGCATTCAGTTTTATGCATTTGTAAAGATATGGTTTGGAATTAAAACTTATTTTTAAAAGGGAAGCAGAGCATAAAAGTTTTAAAAATTTGCAGCCTGATTATTCAATCAATAGAAATGAAAAACTCATTTTCTGAGGAGAAATTCAAGCTTGCTATAGAAATTTGCATAAGGAACAAGAAGCCAAATATTAATCAATAAGAAAATAGGGAAAATGTCTCCAGGACATGAGAAGGGTTGTGGCAACTCTTCTTATCACAGGCCCAGAAGCCTGGGAAGGAAAAATGGTTTTGTGGACTGGGTCTAGGGCCCCCTTGCTGTATGTACTATGGAGGCTTGGTGCCCTGAAACCCAGCTGCTCCAGCTGTGGCTAAAAGGGGCCAAGGTACAGCTAAGGCCATGGCTTCAGAAGGTGAAAGCCACAAGCTTTGGAAGCTTGCATGTGGTGTTGAGCCTACAGTTTCATGGAAGTCAACAATTGAGGTTTAGAAACCTATGCCTAGATTCTGCAGGATGTATAGAAATGCTTAGATGTTCAAGCAGAAGTTTGCTGCAGGGGTGGGGTCTTCATGGAGAACCTCTGCTAAGACAGTATGGAAGGTAAATGTGGGATTGGAGCCCCCATACAGAGTCCCCACTGGGGCACTGCCTAGTGGAGCTGAGAGAAGAGGGCCACGGTCCCCCCGACCACAAAATGGTAGATCCACCTACAGCTTGCACCCATGTGCCTAGAAAAGCTGTAGGTACTCAACACCAGCCTGTAAAATCCCCTGGAGGGGGACTGCACCCTGCAAAGCCACAGAGGCAGAGCTGCCCAAAGCTGTGGGAGTTCACCTCTTGCATCACGATGACCTAGATGTGAGACATAAAGGAGATCATTTTGAAACTTTATGGTTTATGACTGTCCTATTGGATTTTAGACTTCCATGAGGCCTATAGACCCTTGGTTTGGTCAATTTCTCCCATTTGGAATGAGTGTATGTACCCAATGCCTGTACCCCCATTGTATCTAGGAAGTAGCTAACTAGATTTCAAATTTACAGGCTAATAGGCATAAGGGACTTGCCTTGTCTTAGATAAGACTTCAGACTTGGACTTTTGAATTAATACTGGAATGAGTTAAGACTTTGGGGGGACTGTTAGAGGGGCATGACTGTGTTTTGAACACACTAATACAATAATCTTTACCATCCAAAAATAAGATATAAGAGCTCACATTTCCAGACTTTTTATGGACACCTATAGCATGTAGCACAGGGACTATCTATCACTTATAGCCAAGAGGTCACAAATGAGAAACAGTCTTCTGGCAAGCAAGGTGGCAGAGTCATTTGATTCTTTTCCATTATGTAGCAAAGTTATTCAATTATTTTCTATCAGCACTGGCAGATATCTAGCCTCTAGTTTCAAGTGTCAGAGGTGTCAGGGGGGTAGCAGTGAAGCCCTAGGGTATGATTCACTAATAGCCTGCAAAAGACTGGTTCTGTAGTCATCCTAATAAATGAGAGCCTCTAATATAGTTTAATTCCTTAAATTAGCCAAAGTAGATTATTTAGTTTTCAACTTGGAGCCCCAACAAATACAGTTATAAATTTAAAAATAGATATTTCTTTACTATACCATTTTTATATTTGTATATGTTGAATAATGCATACAATATCTTTTCACAGGAATATATGCATATAAATTACAAAAACACAAATATATACACTTTGATGACCATTGCCTCAAGTAAAGCTCAGACTCTTTGAAAAGACATATATCAAAAGAATAAGAAGACTACCTATGAACAGGAGTAAAATATTTCCAAAAGAAATATCTAATAAAGAACTGTTATCCAAATACACAAATAACTCTGTAAAAACAATTAAAAAATAACAAATTGATTAAAAATGGGCCAACAACCTAACAGATAACTCACTAAAAAGCAGATATATAGATGGCAAATAAGCATATGGAGAGATGCTTAACATTATATGTCACTAAAGAATTGCAAATTTAAACAATGAAATGTCCTACCCATTAACAGCCAAATCCACAACAACACTGCCACCAAATGCTGGTGAAGATGTTGAGAATTATAACTTGAATTCATTGCTTTTTGGTTTACAAAAAGGTACAGACATTTTGAAAGACAGTTTGATGGTCTTGGGTAAATACCTAGAAAAGTAATTGATGGGTCATATTTTGAGTGAATAAAGAAATTGGAAACTCTTTTTTTCAATGTGGTTTTAAAATTGTATATTCTTACCAAAAGGAATGAGAATATCAGTTGCTCTATATCCTTGGCAATACCAGGTATTGTCAGTCTCTGTAATAGCCAATCAAGTAGCATCTCATTGCAATTTTATTTTGCATTTCTCTGATGACTAATGATGTTGAACATTATTACATGTATTTATTAGAAATCTGAATATATTTTTGGTGACATGTATGTTCAAATCCTTTGACCACATTTTTATTTGGTTGTCTTAACATAAATGAGTTTTAATAGGTTTTCTAATTTTTTGATTTTTAGTATCTTAGTGAATTTTATTTCATTCTATATGGCATTAACATAATCAAGAAGTGGTTCTTATAGAAGTATTGACTTAATGTCTATCCATCTGAGTTAACATTGTTAGTGAATGATCTTGTATTAGTATGTTATTATTTTTATTTGTAAAAATTTATGGGTAATACATGAAATTTTTACCTGTATATAATGCATAGTGCTCAAGTATTTAGGTGTTCATCATCTGAGTATAACACATTTTAACTGTAGTCACTATACTCTGTTATCAAGCATTGAATTTAATTATTTTAACTGTTTAACCTTTTAACTCTCTTCTCTTTATCTTCCCTCCTACCCTCCATTTTAATTTATTTCAGCAATGATCTGTAATTCCTGTTATAGGAGATTTCATTTTATAAATTCCTAATTATTTCATGGTTCAATATTTTGATGTTATTATAAATTGTATATTTAAACTTTTAAATTTCAAATTTTTTTTGCTAGTAGATAAATACAATTGAATTTTGAATCTTGGCTTTGTATGCTATTATCTTGCTAAATTCATCAGTACTAGTTGCTATATTGATCTTTTTGTCTTCTCTTTATATATGTTCATGTCAACTATAAAAAAAGGCAATTATACTTTTTCTTTTCTAATCTTTATATTTTTTACAATACATTTAAATATATTAATGCATCAACAAGATGAAAGCCTTTTATTCATACCGGACAGATAGTTTTTCCTCTGTGATGAGATTATTGCCTAATATTTAAGTCTAGGAAAAATAACTTCAGAAAAAAATGCATTAAAAGGAAATGGAAGAAACAATGGAAACATAGATTAGATTATTAAGAAAATAATTGTCAGGAATTTTGTAATATCATAAAACATAAAATTAGTATTTATATCATATTCCTAATTCAACTCCAAATGACTTCAGGATGAATAAAAGTAGAGAACATTTCATTAAATACATATTTTTGTTCTCTAGACAAGAATTTTCACATCATAAAGCAATAAAAAAAGAGAGTAAAGATACCAACTTGACTAAAAAAACCTTTTCTATATGTTGCAAACATTTTCTGAAAGAGAAAATATAAAATGCTGAAAAGATAAGCTAAAATGTGTAGGAAAATCCTTAAAATTCTTGCTATCTGAACCTCAAACAAACCAGTAATAATAATACTATCTTGTCCAAAGAAAAATAGACAAATTGTTTAATAGAAAATTCACTAAGAAAAGTTTCAAATATCCCAAAAGTATATAAGAAAACCAAGCTTCACTAATAATTAAAGGTGTTAGATAATAAACAATTAAAAAAGAGAGAGTCCTTACTAGTGACTAGATACCACTCTAAACATTTGCTATTGTAATTCAGTTAATTCTCACACCAACTCAGTATGATTGGTACAATTATCCCCACTTTATAGATTAGAAGACTGAGGCACCAAGAGATTAAATAGCTCACCTAAATTTTCATATATAGTAAATAATGGAGATGGGTTTTGAACCAAATGTCTCTGGCTGCATAGCACAGTCATTTAACCACAATAATAAAATGCTAATAATGATATACCATTTTTGTCCCATCAAATTAGCAAATAATATCTTAAGTATTATCATTAACATTGTCAGTTGGTATAAGACAGACACATTTACTAAACACTGTCATAAATATTGGCAAAAATTTTGATATTATTTGGCAATATGAATCAACTATTTTAAAATTATTTGAATGCTTGACCTAGTGATACTATTTCTAGGAATCTATCCAAAATAAACAATCAGCATTGTGAACAAAAATTCATTTAGAAAGATATTTATCCCAGCATACTTTTTTTCTTAACAATTAAAAGGAGTGAACCATTGATACGAAAAATGACGCAGATGAATTTCATATGCATTATATTAACTTAAAGATGCCAGATTCAAAAGGTCACATACTGTATGGTTTTATTTATGTAATATTTAAGAAAAATAAAAACACTATAGGGATTTAGGACAGATCAGTGATCAGGAAGACTTGTGGTAGTGATTACATGGCTTGATGCATATGTCAAAACTCAGAACTGAACAATAATAAAACACACATTTTACATGATATTAAGTAAATAAAAATGTAGCTAATGAGCCTGTTGGAAGATTATTGTTTGAATACAATAGTACACTTAGAGTTCTGGATTCACTTCTGGATTCATGGTTAAAGGCAGACTTGATTTAAAACAAATATGTTACAGATTCAAGGTCTTTTGCCTGTTTTTTATGATGAGGAATCCTGTAATATTAACTGATTATTAAAATGAAATATGAATATTTAAAATTGATTCAAGAAAAGTGCCATTTGTGGGTAATTTTTTAGCACACTTCTCTTTTCTGATGTAACAGCACTTAATATAGCAGGTATTCAAGTTGTGTTCTTTGATATTTCATGTTACTGGAGCTCAATTGTCTTACTTATACATGGACATATAAAAGAGATAGTTTGCTTACATAAACAACCAATTGTTATACTTCCGGCATTTAACAGTAACCTCAGTTTCAAAATTTTCCATCAATCCAAGAAATACACTCACTACTGAATCTCCTAGATGTACTCTGCTCTCTATAACTACAATAATAAGAATACTGTTTACCAAGGTGATATTATTTTTGATTTTCATAAAAACACTTTTTCACTTCTAACCTTTTAATGATGTATTTTTTTTGTTTGTGTTATTAGAAGCAAAACTATAAGAAATCCATGTGCTATGGTTTGGCTCTGTGTGCCCACCCAAATCTCATATTGAATTATATTCCCATAATTCCCATGTGTTGTGTGAGGAACCTGGTCAGAGATAATTTGAATCATGAAGGTGGTTTCCCTCATACTGTCCTAGTGGTAGTGAAAAAGTCTCACAAGATCTGATGATTTTATCAGGAGTTCCTGTTTTTGCATCTTTCTAATTTTCTCTTGCTGCCACCATGTAAGAAGTGCCTTTTGCCTCCCGCCATGATTGTGAAGCCTCCCCAGCCAGTTCCACATGGAAAACAAAAAACAAACATTTTTGTTTTCTTTCCAGTCTTAGGTATGTATTTATCAACAGTGTAAAAATAGACTAATACAGTAAGTTGGTACCAGTCGAGTAGGGCACTGCTGAAAAGATGCCCAAAAAATATGGAAGCAACTTTGGAACTGGGTATCAGGCAGAGGTTAGAACAGTTTGGAGGGATCAGAAGAAGACAGGAAAATGTGGGGAAGTTTGGAACCTCCTATAGACTTGCTGAATGGCTTTGACAAAAATATTGATAGTGACATGAACAATAAGGTTCAGGCTGAGGTGGTCTCAGATGGAGATGAGGAACTTGTTGGAAACCGGAGCAAAGGTGACTCTTGTTATGTTTTAGGAAAGAGACTGGTGTCATTTTGCCCCTGCCCTAGAGATTTGTGGAACTTTGAACTCGAGAGAGATGATTTAGGGTATCTGGTAGAAGAAATTTCTAAAGCAGCAAAGTATTCAAGAGGTGACTTGGGTGCTGTTAAAGCACTGCATTTTAAAAGGGAAACAGAACATAAAAGTTTAAAAAATTTGCAGCCTGACAATGCAGTAGAAAACAAAAACCCATTTTTTTGAGGAAAAGTTTAAGTGGGCTGCAGAAATCTGCATAAGTAACAAGGAGTCAATGTTAGTCCCAAAGACAGTGGGGAAAATGTCTCTTGGGCATGTCACAGGTCTTCATGGCAGCCTCTCTCATCACAGATCCAGAAGCCTATGGGGTAAAAATGGTTTTGTGGGCCAGGCCCAGGGTGTCATGCTTTGTGCAGCCTAGGGACTTGGTGCTGTGTCCCAGCCACTCCAGCCATTGCCAAAAGTGGGCAAGGTACAACTCAGCCTGTGGTTTCAGAGGGTCCAAGTCCCAAACCTTGGCAGCTTCCATATGGTGTTGAGCCTGTGGGTGCATTGAAGTCAAGAACTGAGGTTTGGGAACCTCCACCTAGATTTCAGAAGAGGTACAGAAATTCCTGGATGCCCAGAAAAAAGTTTGTGGCAGGGGTGGGGCACTTATGAAGAACCTCTGCTAGGGCAGTGCAGAAGGGAAATCTGGGGTTGGAGCTCCCACAGAGTCCCTTCTGGGGCACCATCTAGTAGGGCTGTGAGAAGAGGGCCAGCGTCCTCCAGATTCCAGAATGGTAGATCCACCGACAGCTTACATTGTGTGCCTGGAAAAGCTGCAAACACTCAATAGCAGCCTGTGAAAGCAGCTGGGAGGGGGGCTGTACCCTGCAAAGCCACAAGAGCATAGCTGCCTGAGAGTATGAGAACCTATCACTTGGATCAGCAAGTCCTGGATGTGAGACATGGAGTCAAAAGAGATCATTATGGAGCTTTAAAATTTGACTTCTCTGCCAAATTTCAGACTTGTATGGGACCTGAAACCTCTTTGTTTTGGCCAGTTTCTCCCATTTGGATCAGCTGTATTTACCCAATATCTGTATTCCCACTGTATCTAGGAAGTATCTAGCTTGCTTTTGATTTTACAGGCTCATAGGTAGAAGGGACTTGCCTTGTATCAGATAAGACTATGGATTGTGAACTTTTGGGTTCACCCTGAAATGAATTAAGACTTTGGGGTACTGTTAAAAAGGCATAATTCGTTTTAAAAATGTGAGGACAAGAGATTTGGAAGAGCCAGAGGCAGAATAATATGGTTTGGCTCTGTGTCCCCACCCAAATCTCATATTGAATTATATTGCCATAATTCCCATGTGTTGTGGGAGGGAACTGTTGGGAGGTAATTTAAATCATGGGGGTGGTTTCTCTCATACTGTTCTCATGGTAGTGAATAAGTCTGAAGAGATCTGATGGTTTTATCAGTTGTTTCCACTTTTTCATCTTCCTCATTTTCTCTTGCCACCACCACATAAGGAGGGCCTTTCACCTCCCACCATGATTCTGAGGCCTCCCCAGCCATGTGGAACTGCAGGTCCAATTAAACTCCTTTTTCTTCCCAGTCTTAGGTATATCTTTATAAACAGCATGAAAATGGACTAACACAGTAAGTCCCTGTAAACACTGTTTCTGTATCCTCTTGAATGCTTTAATTGTTATTCAGGAACATAACTATATTGTTATTTAGGAACATAACTATAGATATTATGACATTTGTCTTCTGAGAGCTCTAGGTCAATGGTATTGGAACACTAGAGAACAAAAGCCTGAGGTATACCATGGTGTTTGTGGAGGCTCAAGCAACTCCATCTTGGATGCTAATCCACCATGTTGACTTGTTGATTAACCCCTGTTCTGGGAAGGCATCTGACATTTGCAGTTCATGTATTGCTCCTTGTTTAAGAATACCTACTTACCATAAATCCTGCTCTTAGGTTAAAATTGCCTTGACGTTATCATATTTTAACTGTTCTGCACAGTTCTTTTGAATTACACATACCCTTTTGCTATAATATATAAGCCCTGGGTTTGGGGAATACTGGTGCAGGGAACCACCATTTTGTCTTGCTGCTGCCTGAGACACAGACATGGCTTCTCTTTGTAAGTCTCTATTAAATGTTCTTTCTGAAGAACTGAATATGTTACCCTCTTGTTTGGTCTTTCAGATACCTAGAATTTTGAGGGTGGGTTTGCATAGACCTGCCCACTGCAGAATGTGTTTTAATCTTCTTCTCCCTCTCCTTCTCCTTCTTCCTTTTTTAATGGATGAGAGATTTCTATATGGCCCAGGCTGGCCTTGAACACCTAGCCTTGCCTCCTCATGCATCAGGAAAACAGGTCTAAGCCACCATGGCTTCCTATCACACATACTTCTTATCTTCTTGCTCTAGTCTCTTAGCAATTATCATCATTCATCATATTACATATATAATTAGCTTATCATTTTTATTGTCAAAGAACATATGAAAATTCAAGAGAGTTAGAAATTTTTGAATGTTTTGTTCACTGCTATATTTTCAATTTTGAGAACAATCCCTTGCATGTAATAGGCACTCAGTCAACTCTAGCTTAATAAATCAATTAGTAATGGCCACCTGCCTGCCAGATTCTCAATGCCAACAGTAGTTACCTAACTGCACTCTAGATTCCCAACCATGACTACGTTATTGTACACAGAATTAGATTATTGAATGACACCGCTGCTTGTATCTTAGTCCTCTAGACAACACTTTATTTATTGGACAGCTCTTGAATCAGGTCTTAATTACCCTCCTCCACCCAACTCCCACTCTAAACTCTAAATTAAAGCTCACATATCCTTGGTTTTATTTTTTACTTCAAAAAGTGAAAAAGACAAATTCTGAATTTACATTTTCCATTGGTAAATAAGGGAGATAATTTAATTAAAGTGTTCATTGCAGTCCTTAGAACCTGTGAGCATTCATCAAATATTTAGGATGACACATAAAATGTCTCTAGACATAGACACTTAGATGAAAGATTTACATTTATTCCACAAGTGTCTATTATAAAATGGGTATATTTAAGGTATAAGTGAAGTAGCAGAAGCAGGAAAACTATAAAGACTGGAGAAATGAGGGTAGAAGCTCCTAAAATTTTATTGGCATGCCAAAGGATCGATGTCAACATTCTCATGACATATAACATACCCAGAAAAATAATATGTTCTCTTCCAACCTACAAGTTGGCCAACAGTAAAATAACATTTTATAAAATAAGTGTTTTAAGAATTTTACAAAATATTTCTTAAGACAAAAATAACTGCTTCATGGAAAGTAAAATGAAGTACCTTTAGATATTTGTAAGACCATTTTGTGAAAACTTCTGGGTATGCTTCTTGTTTTCAAGGGGAAAACTAGGTAATGCTTGAATAACAAAATCAAAGCACCACTGATAAAACATCCTATCACATTTCAGTATAAATGTTTCCCCAATTTTTACAGAAATTCAAATAACACCCAGAAGGAGATAAAGTTTTAAAATATGATATAGAATATTTCCATATTATTGGGCACAATTATCTTTCCAATAATAATTAAAAATATCAAGAATTAACTGTTAGGCTTTCAGTTTTAGTATCAAAACTTTAAGTCAATTATTTTCTCCTGAAAACTAAATGAGCCCAGAACCCCTTAGCCCTACATCATACCTTTTATATATCAGCAAACACAATGCACTACCTGTCAAGTGTGAGCACAGCAACCACTGAAGTGTACATTCTATATTACCTCAGGGTCATTGATAGAAACCCATAAAATATATTTCAAGAAATATTTATTCAGCACTCCCTAGGAAAATGTTTTATTGCCATGAAGAAAAGCACAAGTCATTAAAAGAGGTTTTAGAATCTGAAATACCTATCAACACTGATATGCTAAAGTGATTTTATATTAAATACATTAATCTCAACCTATAACATGTATATGTACATGATTTTAATAGCAGTTTAAAAAAGATTGCTTTTACCTTCTAAGATGTGTCATCCTGCCACTGCTCATTAACTGTGCAACCTGGTGGAGCTTGAATAACGGGTTTAGAATCCAGTTGAAATGTCATTCCCTTTATGAATCTTTCGATGATTCTCAAGGACACTTTACCTCTTCCACATCTGCGTTTACTTCTAGCGTGCTTCTATTCTGTAATGTATCTGCATTCTGAGTACTTTGTGGTTTATGGCAATGGCAGTAGCTTCTTTCAGAGTCTCAGTGCCCAAGTTTGGCATTTGTGTAAATGCAGCACCTCAATGTTTGTGGAATAAATCAATAATGATTCTAGTCTTACACAGTCACAAACTATACTCATTACCTGTGATTCATTCCCTTATCCTAACATTCCCAATCGCAAATTATTACAAATTGTGGTAAAAATTTGAAGTGAGGAGAAAACTCCAGAGAGTGACTCCAACATTTGCTTGAGAACTGCTACTTTGAGGAGACAACTTCAGACAGCCATTAAGCAGGCAAGTAAAGACTGAAAATTAGAGGAAAGAGCAATAAAGAGAAATAAGAAATATTTTTAAATATTGTAAAGAAGTACATTTTTACATTTATTGTAAAAGTAAGTGTAAAAACCTGGAAGTAACAAAAATTGAGAAACCAGTGGTACAAGTACAGCAGGAAAGAGGAAATGCGTAGTTCTGAAGCTGAAAAGGTGAGCAGGGCAGCCCTTAAAGGATTTTAGACACTGGTAAGAAATGAGAGTATCTTAGAAGTGCAATAGAAAATCAAATAGTATTGAGCAGTAAAATGACATAAGCAGATACATATTTCAAAAACATTTTAGTGCTATGAATATACTAAAGTAGCATGCAAGTGATGAGCTTAATGAAGTATTGTGACATTCTTTAGTCTTTGATAGGGAGTTCAAGTAAATCAAAATAAGGAAGTTTCAAGATATGTTTTGGAGTAAAAAATGATAGAATTTGCTCTTGATTGGAGAGCAGTGAAAGAGAAAAAAAGACTAAGTCTCTTTTATGCTTTCCTACAACATAGGCATGAAAGGATTTTGGGAAAAGTATGGGGAAAAAAGAATCCTTCAAGAGGACTCAAAACATAATTTCAACCTCATCTTCTGTTTATACTTAGTACCATTGTTTTCATATATCAAGGAAAGTCTATATGAGTTTATTATACCATAGCCTAATATTTGATAGCCTATAGCCTATACACTTCTTGATAAACTACAAATTCATATAAATGTAAGGTTAAAGTCTTTTCATTCTTATTATTTTCAGTGTGCACATAGTGCTCTGATTTTATCCACAAATTATTCATAGAGACTAACATTAATACCATGTGGGTTTTGAGTAAAGAGAACAACCAATAAACCTTATACACTGACCTTTTAATTTTCTTTTTTTTTTTCTCTAGAATACAAATAACGAAGATTTACAGCTATTCTATTGTGGCATCAGAAAGGATTAGGTAAACAAAAAGATGGAAAGTCCTTGTTCTTTACAAAAGGAAGCCCTAGGTAGACTTAGCTAGACATTGTAAGTGATATTAGTTTAAAATGGATTTATGCAGTCAGATAGACATTTATGTTTTAATGATATCTGAAGGAGAATAGGGACATCTATTTGTTTTTAATTTGGGCTGAAATCACAATGGAGATAACGTAATTTTATTAAAATGTATTTTGTTTCAAGACATTACTGGAAAAATACTCATGATGTTTTTGCTAGTTTAATTTAATGCTAATATTTAAGAGGCTGTTATATAGTTGAAATAGGCACAAGTTTATCTAAAAGTCTTCTATTTGTGATAAGTTTGGAACATAGCATATGACACCCATGAAAGTTAACTCCAGGATTCATTGAAGACCATTTGGTATCTTTTTCCATCTTATATAAATGTAAAAACCAATATATGCTCACTGTGGAAGACTGAGCAGTTTAGAAATATGTAAAAGGAAGGAAGTATATCATCTGTAATCCCACCCAGAATTAAATACCATTAACATTTTGATGATTTCTGTTCTAGTTATTTTTAGGAAGTATTATCCACACACGAAAATTTACCTAGTTGACACCCCTCTGATTATAGTATCTGTACCTTATCATTCATTTTATATTACTTTATAATCATTTTTAAATTACCCTTAAATTAGTTTCTAAATCATTATTTATAATAATGATATAATTCCATCATATAGACTATTATTTGTTTAACAATTTGTATTTTAAGATGCACAAAACATTTTACAATTTTCTAATTATTGTAAATAACACTGTAATGAATAACTCAATATATCTATATTGAGATTATGTTTACAATTATTGTCTGAGGATAAGTATCCAAAAAGAGAAATATTGATTCACGGGATTTGGACATTTTAGACACTGCAGATGCAACTTAACAACTGAAGAAAACTCACTTCACTTCCTGCCACCCCTATAACAATGAGAATGTTACTAACAACAACAAAAAAAACCCCTGGATACTTTCATGTATTGTGGTTTCCTCTAGTAAGTCAAAAATTTTGACTTGTAAAAATGGTTACTAATTATATTAGTAGTTACATTTGTCAGATTGTGAGACTGAATTTTTCTACAACTTAATTAGCTAATTTTATTTCCAGACATTGTCAATGTCCTTTGTGTATTTTTGCAATGGAGTTTAAATAATCCACCTGTATTCTATTTTTAAATGTTAAAAGAAGTTTCAAATATTTTCCAAATCTGTCTTTTTCCCCTTTTAATTAATGATATTTTCATGTGTAGAATTTTTTTTATGTATAGTCAACTCTATAAATCTTTCATATTTTCTCCCAGAAAATTTTGCGATATAATTTGATTTTTCTTCCTCTTCCTTCTTTTATATTCTATTTTTATGGTAAGGTGAGAATGGTGAGAATCCTTTTTTTAAAATAACTATTTCTATTTATTACTGTGGTTTACTTATCAAGTCTTAATATATGATATATGAGCATTTTCAGTGATTATAAATGTTTTTCAATGGCCTATTTGTTGATATTTTACAGTAATATCATGATGTTTTAAATATTACGGTGTGTGAAAAGATTATTTTAAAAGACAGACTACAATTTAAAATGTGTACATTTAACTAGAAATTCAAACCTTTTAAAAACATTTTTATGTTTAAATTTTTAATTTAAAAAATTATAAAACTTAGCTGTTTTTCTAAACAATGATTACCATGCATAGTTGTATTCATTTACTAGTGAATCAAACATTTATTTAGTGACATTATTATGGCAGAATGAGAATACAGAAATAAGTAAGATGCTATAGAAACACAATTTTTCCCTTAACTTAGAAAACATGTAATCTTCACTTTTGAGAATGTACAGGCTATCTTTTGTATATCTGAGCATTTAGTCTAGGCATTCTACCTAATAAATAGCAATCACTGCTATTAAGTCTGAGCTAAATTGTCTCTTCTTTTAGAAACCTTCTTTCTCACTTGAAGTATCTTTGGCATTGGCTTTCTCTTTTAGAGTAATAAAAGTCTCCAAATTACCATAATTTCAAGGTTAAGTGAAAAGGGAAACATTATGTAAGAAAAAAAAGTTTAGATAAAGCTCAACAACTTAGTTACAGAACTAACCGTGAACAAGATTGAAAACCGAAATCTGTTCTGTTTTATCTTCCTTGAAACAGCATACATTAAAGTATTAATTCAATAAAATATTTTTATTTTTAAAAGGAAATGTTAAACAAAATTATTAACCATGAAGAATTATTGTTTTGGCTCTGAGATATACAAAATGTATTGTAATAAAAACTTTCCAGATTCTTCCATTTTAAAACATTCAGAACATTGCCTTGGTAAGGAACACTGCTTTAAAAAGGCACTTCAGTAAGTGAATATCTCTAGATGGGGGTGAAAGATAGTTCAGAATTAGAGAGATGTTTGCCAAGAGATTCACAGCCCAGCACTGAAGAACAACAGATGGCAGCAGTAACATTGAAAACTTGCCGAAGATCCTGTCTGGCACACTTTCAAAATGGCCATTTATATTTTCTAGCACAAACAGCCAACTGCTGTCTCCTTATATTGCAAGCATGGATACAGAAGAGAAGACAAAATGCAAGAATGACACTTGAGTCCTCTTAACAGAGGAAAGGGATTCAACTTGAATAGCAATGTGGGCTGGTGATATGCCCTTGCCTGACCAGATGTCTTAATTTTCTCAGATTTTCCAGGCAGTCTCCTCATTGCTGGTGACCTAATCTATCTCCAGGTCTAAAACATTGCCAGGTGCTCTCAGGCTGCTGCCTCACTTCCCATCCCCTGGTCTCTGATTCTGAGCTTTGTTTAGTAACCTCTATTTGAATGTTCCTTACTCCCTGAAGAGGATTTCAGTCCACAGATTGTTGTTGCTAACCTGGACTATGTCTCACCTCAGGCAGGCAAATTTGAGTGCATGTACAGAAAGGGTCAGGGCAATGCAGAATCGAGCCAGAGAGTGGTCACTGAGT
Source organism: Callithrix jacchus (assembly GCF_049354715.1). Taxonomy (NCBI): domain Eukaryota; kingdom Metazoa; phylum Chordata; class Mammalia; order Primates; family Cebidae; genus Callithrix; species Callithrix jacchus. Next base: position 80,771,943 of record NC_133510.1, on the reverse strand, counting down.
CAGCACAGACAGCAGATAGAGGAGTTGCAGTAACTGGAAAGGCTCAGAACTTCAACAGAAGGGATATGATACCCAGTAACAAAGAAATAATTTGATATGGTTTGGCTGTGTCCCCTCCCAAATCTCATCTTGACTTGTAGCTCCCATAATCTCCACATGTCATGGGAGGGACCCGGTGGGAGGTAATTGAATCAGGGGGCAGGTTTTTCCCATGCTGTTCTTGGAATAGTGAATAAGTCTCTCACAAGATTTGATGGTTTCATAAAGAGCAGTTCCCCTGCACACACTCTCTTGTCTGCAGCCACATAAGATGTGACTTTGCTTCTTATTAATCTTTTCCCATGATTGTGAGGCCTCTCCAGCTACATGGAACTGTGAGTCAATTAAACCTCTTTCCTTTATAAATTACCCAGTCTCAGGTATGTGTGTATTAGCAGCCTGGGAACAGATTAATACAGACCTGATACATCTAGCAGTCTTTCATCTCAAACAGAGAGCTTTTATATCACTAGAGCAGAAATAAATTTCCCAGGATTTGATGAGGACAAACAGAGGGGCCTGCCAGAAGAATGATATAAAGCCTTGGAGAAAAGTAGCTCCTGTTCAGGTAGCTTGTAGCATAGGTTATGATGTTATTCCCTATTCCTCTCCAGAGAAGAGAACTAGAATTTATAGGTGAAGCTGTATAATTGATTGGGATATATCCTATAAGGTGTTGATTCATGGGCTTGATCTTACAGCTTTATTTTTATTTTTATTTTAGAGACAGAGTCTCGCTCTGTCGCCAGGCTGGGGAACATGCACTGGCACGATCACTGTTCATTGCAACCTCCGCCTTCCAGGTTCAAACGATTCTCCTGCCTCAGCCACTCGAGTAGCTTGGACTACAGGCATGTGCCACCATGCCCAGCTAATTTTTGTACTTTGAGTAGAGGAGGGGTTTCATCATGTTGGCCAAGATGGTCTTGGTCTCATGACCTCATGATCCGCCTGCCTCAGTCTCCCAAAGTGCTGAGATTACGGGTGTGAGCCACCGCGCCCAGCTAGTTTTATTCTTTTATTTGCCAAATAGTGAATTTGATACTACCCTGTCTTACCTTCAGAGATATGAAATGCTGAATACTCTTCTCGGGCTAATATGAGTCAAATCATAGGATCAGGAAATAAAATTTATCCAAATTTGGGTTTATATACCAAAGCTACCTCATCTCCTATATTCCATATAGGTTATTCCAGATCTGCCACTAGCCCATGTAGCAAGTACCTTTGTATAGTTCCATGAAGGAGAGCTTACAATGCAGAGTGTCATCTAGATTTCAGCTAGACAGCCACTCTATTGTGCAAACATGGGTGAGATTCAACCTGTACAACTACACATGGTTTATTCTGAGTACTACCATGGAAGCACATACCCAAGGCAAAAACTCAAATTGGTCCATCATGCATAATCTCAATCTATATCTAACTGGGTACCAAGCTCAAGTGGATCTTTATTTCCTCCATCTGCATCTCTTTACCTGTATTGCCATTATCTTAATAAAACACCTCACCATTTACTAGTAGACTATTGCTGTGCTCTCCTAACTGGTATCTCTCCCTCTAGCCTGGGTTTGCAATGCACCTATCAAAGAGCAGGAATAAATTCTGTAAGCTTTAGCATGGTACAATGACTCTTCAAAGTCTGATCTTTGCTTAAGGCTTAGCCTAGTTTTCCACTGTTTACCTACATATAGTCACATTGAGCTACTCTGTACTTCTTCAACTGTTCACTTTCTTGTTAAAAATGTACAAATATGTTTGCACTTTAATTGTGTTTATATTCATATTCATTCATATTCTTTATCTTTTCCTCTCTCTTGCTCTCTCTTCACGAGTTGAGTTTGAACAAGTTGAGGACATTAATAGAGGTCAAATTTGTAAATTAGAATATCTTATTATGGATATCTTATATGGTTATATATAAATAACTTGTAAGACACTCTGGTACTGAGGTTTCATGCACTATGCTATGGTAGTATACTGACAAAGTAAATGCATTACATGAAACACATCAAATATGCTATCAAGTCAAGAAATATATTTCCTGTACAAGAAATTATGTTAGATATTATTTGCTTTAGATTTATAATCCAGTAATTAAAAACATCATTAGGGCTTCTTCAATGTTTGTCATATTCCTTAGTATAATCTCCTTAAACAGATAAACAACTTCTGCAAAGTCTCAGGATACAAAATCAATGTGCAGAAATGACAAGCATTCCTATACACCAATAACAGACTTAAAGAGAGCCAAATCAAGAATGAACTGCCATTCACAATTGCTGCAAAGAGAATAAAATACCTAGGAATACAAGTAACAAAGAATGTAAAGGACCTCTTCAAGGAGAACTACAAACCACTGCTCAAGGAAAGAAGAGAGGACACAGACAGATGGAAAAAAATTCCATGCTCATGATTAGGAAGAATCAATACTGTGAAAATGGACATACTGCCCACAGTAATTTATGGATTTAACACTATCCCCATCAGGCTACCAATGACCTTCTTCACAGAACTAAAAAAAAAAAACACCTTAAACTTCATATGGAAACAAAAGAGAGCCCACATAGCCAAGGTAATCCTAAGCAAAAAGAACAAAGCTGGAGGCATTATGCTACCTGACTTCATACTATACCACAAGTCTACAGTAATCAAAACAGCACGGTACTGGACCCAAAACAGGAATATAGACCAATAGAACAGAACTGAGGCCTTGGAGGCAATACCACACATCTATAACCATCTGATCTTTGACAGACCTGACAAAAACAAGCAATGGGGAAAGGATTCCCTGTTTAATAAATGGTGTTGGGAAAACTGGCTAGCCATGTACACAAAGCAGAAACTGGACCCCTTCCTGACACCTTACACTAAAATTAGCTCCAGATGGACTACAGACTTAAACATAAGACCTAACACCATAAAAACCCTAGAAGAAAACCTAGGCAAAACTATTCCGGACATAGGTATAGGCAAGGACTCCATGACTAAAACACCAAACGCATTGGCAACAAAAGCCAAAACAGACAAACAAGATCTAATTAAACTACAGAGCTTCTGTACAGCAAAAGAAACAATCATTAGAGTGAACTGGCAACCAGCAAAATGGGAAAATATTTTACAAGCTACGGATCATGTAAAGGGCTAATATCCAGAATCTACAAAGAACTTATGCAAATTTACAAGAAAAAAACAAACAAACTCATTCAAAAGTGGGTGAAGGATATGAACAGACACTTTTCAAAAGAAGACATATATGAGGCCAGCAAACATATGAAAAAATGCTCATCATCACTGGTCATTAGAGAAATGCAAAACCACATTGAGATACCATCTCACACCAGTTAGAATGGCGATCATTAAAAAATCTGGAGACAACAGATGCTGGAGAGGATGTGGAGAAATAGGAACACTTTTACATTGTTGGTGGGAGTGTAAATTAATTCAACCATTGTGGAAGACAGCGTGGCATTTCCTCAAGGATCTAGCTATTTCTAGATAGAAATTCCGTTTGACCTAGCGATACCACTATGGAGTATATACCCAAAGGAGTATAAATCATTCTATTATAAAGATACATGCACACGTATGTTCATTGTGGCACTGTTTATAATAGCAAAGACTGGAACCAAACCAAATGCCCATCAATGATAGACTGGACAAGGAAAATGTGGCACACATACATCATGGAATACTATGCAGTCATAAAAATGATGAGTTCGTGTCCTTTTTAGGACATGGATGAATCTGGAAACCATCATTCTCAGCAAACTAACACAAGAACAGAAAATAAAACACTATGTTCTCACTTATAGGTGGATGTTGAACAATGAGAACACAGGGAGGGGAGCACCACACAATGGGTTCTGTTGTAGGGGTCTGGGGGAGGGACAGCAGGGTGTGGGGAGGTTGAGGAGGGATAACATGGGAAGAAATGCCAGATATAGGTTACAGGGGGATGGAGGCAGCAAACCACCTTGCCATGTTTGTACTCATGCAACAATCCTGCATGATCTGCACATGTACCCCAGAACCTAAAGTACAATTAAAAAAAAAAAAAGAAAAACCAAGGTAAATAAAATAGTACATTTATAATTGTATATTTAAAAGTCTTATAATTAGGTTAAATGCTTTAGGATATTCTTGATGCTATAACAGTGTTAATATCCTCAAAAGTATAAATACACAATTTGCAATCATTTTAGTAATTTCTTGAATTTTACAAAGTATAATTTTTTTGACTTGGTGAATTACTTTCTTCTCACTAAAATGTTACACCATTATATCCATTGGCTTATTTCAGTTAAAAATGAACAGTCCATTATTTAACAACCTGGACATAGGTTAAATCTCAGGCATTTGAAATAAATATTCTCTAGGTGTCTTTTGCTAGCAGCTGCTTTTCAGCCTGATAAAAGACAAGTTGATTTCAACTGGCTCAAGATTTCACAAACAATTTTTTTACAGAGCTTTTAGATAAACTCTTAAACCAAGAGACACATAGCATTAATATCTAGTCCTCAGATTGTATTCAAAATTGATATGTCAGAAATTGTTCTTAAAAAACAAAATAGGCCAGACATGGTGGTGCATGCCTGTAATCCCAGGACTTTGGGAAGCTAAAGTGGGAAGATTGCTTGAGGCCAGAAATTTGAGCCCAGCCTGGGCCACATGGTGAGACTCCATCTCTTAAAAAAAATCAAAAATTTAGCCAGGCATGATGGCATGTGCCTACAGATCTAGATACTGAGGAAGACCACTTGAGCCCAAGAGTTCGAGGCTGCACTAAGCTATGATGGCACCACTGTACTCCAGTACTCCAGCCTGGGTAACAAAGTGAGAACCTCTCTCTAAAAAAGAAAAAAAAAAAGAATAAAATTATTATTATTTTTAAGACTTGTCTCTGTAAACAGTCCCTTGGGATCAATATGTTTTCTACATTTAAAATTAAAAATGATTTTGGGTAAGAAACAATTTTACTTGGCAAAGAAGTTTGTACATTTAATTTCTACTTTTTCTAAGAGTTTGATTTTCTACTTAATACTGTACTTTCTTTTTTTTAATCTCAGAATATCTTTGTTTTGCCAAACTAAAACAGAGGGCTTAGAGTCTCTATTCCCTATAGCTTCTCCACTGCTGTACTAATTTTTATACTATAGTGTTATGTGTTTTATTTATAAATATAATATTTGGCCTTGCTGTGTCACTTCCATTATAACCTCATGCCCCATGAGATTGAAGGACACTTTGGATTTCCTACCCAGAGATCAAAATGTTCCCTCTATTCTTGCACACTATAATTGGTGTATTGAGTGATTGCTGTATTTCTGGCTCTGTACTAATGGCTGATTATAGAAAGGTATGGAAAGTAAAAATTAGCTTTTGTCCTCAGTGAGCATATGAAATGTAGAAAAAGACAGATGAATAATCATCTGTAACTGAGATTCTTAATTTTAGCCCATTTTAATTGTCAAATAACAAATAAATAATAGTACATTGTGTAAAACCTATACCCGAATTTGCTTGTTCACGGTAAAGAGTGCCATAAATTTAGTCACAGAAACTTGAAAATGTTAATGATTCATATTCACTGTATATTGTTAACTCATTCTTCTTATATTTATTCATTTATTCTTCAGAAACTTGCTAGGTGCTTACTGGGCTTATAAAGATGAACAGAACAAAATCTGTCCACCAGGATTGGACCAAATGAAAATTACTGCAGGAAGTAGACGTGATTTGGCATGTTTCCCCAGGGGATTTAACCAACCAACCAGCTAATACCTAGTATATGAAAGCAAAGTACATACATTGTTCTGTGCTTTGCAGCAGGGAGAAACAAAAAGTCTGTATTTCCTAACCTAAAATAGCCTTAAAATTTGGCAAAGACCTGAGTGAATATGGATGAAACAGTTTAGAAAATAACGCTTTCAAAGGGTAAAATGAATTTCTTTTCTAGTATGGCATCAGAAAATATTACCATACTAAGTATGAGCAAATGTTTAAAGATCTATTATTTAATACACTATGGTCCTCCCTCAATATCAACAAACTATTTTATATGAGGCTGACCTCTACCCACCCCTCCAACATCCTTTCTGTTTGATAAGAAAAGACAGTAGTTGAGTGAGTTTGTTTTTACAACTGTTATACTTGATTTATAATATGTCATTTATAGATTTATTTTTATTTGCATGCATTTCTTCCAATTTGCACAGGTACATGTTTGCAATGCTACTTAAAGTAACCATTAATTTGAATGTCAAATTTCTAATAATTCAAGAAATTTTGCAAAGTTCTAGGTTATATGAAATCTGTGTCCTGGTTTACCTTGTGCACTATTGTGTCCCCAGTGCCATATACTGTAGGTGTGGATATTTGCTGAATCATTAATGAATGAATTCTGGGGTAAGAAATATTAGCAAAATTAAATTGCCACTTTCTTTCTTTCCATTATGACAACTCTTTAGTTTAGAGTGTGTGAGCACTTTATTGAGAATATACCCTGCAGGATAATGATTCTATATATTGTGTCTATTTAAAAATAAAAATAGGAAAGGAAAAATTGCACAAGAAATGTAGCCCATTAACAGGTGAATCTTATGGACTCTCATTAATATGCTCTTTTCAGTTAACATTTGTTTTGAATTAAATTATTGGTCAATTGAACATGCTGAGTAGTGGATATTTATCATAGAATAAATTCCTGAACTTCTTATTTTCTATGAATTAAAACTATCAACATTAATCAAAGAGTTATGCATTTTAGCAATATAGGGCTAATAATGCACCTTCAAGGAATCCAACATAATTCTATTCTGAAGTCAACAGTAAGTATAAAAGTATGGTTACTACTATTACTATATTCAACTGAGCCCTTCAATCCAAAAAGATCAATAGAAATTACAGGTATTATTTCTATGATCATGAACCCCTTAAGCATATATTGTAAGCTATAAACTGCATACTTTGGAATTATATTACATAATTTCCCAATATTGTATTTGACTAAAAAGCTAAAACTTTTCTCTGTTAGGACATTCTCTCTCTCTCTCTCTCCCCCCCTTCTCACACACACACACACACATAGAATACACCACAGCACAGAAGTACTTGTGATACCTTGCGAAACACCATTCATCTCTCACTTGTATTGTCATAGTTTGAAAGTGAAAAGATAGATCCCATGAAAAGACGGTTATTGAATTTTCACATCTTTTTGATTTTTATCTTTGAAGTCAATGAATTTTAGAAATATTAAAGCAACTATCATAGTAGTTCTTTGTATCACTTTAAAGATAGGTCAAAAGACAGTGGTATGATGTGTCAATATAGCAGTTTTTGTTCCAGAGAAACTTCAAACATATTTGAAAACATATATGGTGTCAATTTTAAGCAGAATCTATAAAAGAAGTGCCCAGGGTTTCTCTGTAATGAGGTTCACAATATACTGGCAACAAGATTCTATTTAACATTGACAGCACCATGATCATTGGGGAAATATTCCAAAAAGCTCATCATATACTTTCATTAATCTAACAACTTGGAATCATTTAAGACAGAATTTCTGTGGTGACATCAGGCATCTTCAGGCAATATGGTTAATGTTAGTAGAAAAGGTTTCAAATTCAAACAAGCTTAAATTAGAATTTGGATAAATTGCTTAACACTTTTGAATTTTTATTGCTTGGTTTTATACCATCCACCATCATTTGTAGTACTAAAATCAAAGAAGTATGTGTATAGGAATACTTTCAATTTAATTCAACATATATATATATATATTTGGGGCAGGGGAGGGAAGCCACATACAAAGTATAGTAGCAATTGCTTGAGCTCCAGTATGCCTGCATCAAGGGCATACTGGAGATAAAAGAGATGGCTACACCTAGATAATGATTATAATTTTGCAACAAGGAGATAGAGGTAAGTATACAAACAAAATCATATAAAAGTCAGGCAGTCCAGAGTAGAAAAGAAAGTGCTTAAATCCAAGTTTGAGAGATAGATAATTCTGAGTAAAGTTTGAAGGGAGAGCAAAAGCTTAGAGATTAGGATATCAGCTCATCTGGAGATCAAAGTTTAAGTTAAAGAAGTATGGAAGATGAAGTTGGATAGATACACCGGAGCCCTTGGGATGATAAATTATTCTTCATGAGTTAGATGCAGTGTCTAAGGCAGTACTGTCAACAGGACAGAAGTATACTAGCTATCACGGGTATCACCTTACACATGGTGAAAAGGAAGAGGGGAACCAACTAATATCATATCCTGAGTTCTAATTTCCATTCTTGATCCAGTGACTAACTGGTATATTCAAACTGAATAAAAATTTTAAAAATCATTCCTAATGGTAAACCTAAAACTCAGCAACCAAACTAATAAAAATAACTGAAGTTTATTTCATCTTAAAAATAAAGGAAAGAAACCTCTGGACAGTTAAATACAGTAGATTTTTGAAAGCCTAAATATTCAGGGTTAATGAATATTTGACAAGCCTAAATATTTATAGGTTAGTTTTTGATAAATCATAAATACCAGTATGTATGTCTGTTTAAACAAAGCAAAGTGCCATGGTTCTCTTAATATGCTAAAATGGTAGCTTTAAAAAATATGTTAAAATTCAGAATGCTTTCATAATAATGCTTTCATAATAATTTTACCAATACTTTATGGTGTAGCATGTATCTTTTCCTTGTTTGTTTCACTTGTATTCACTTATTTTCTCTACTTGAATTAAAACCTCAGAGGAAAGAAATCTGAACTTACAAATTGGTTGAATTCTATAAATTGATTTTTTCAGGAAAAGGCATGGAGGAATGGTGGTATGGAAAAAACAGTAAAGTAATTTGTTATTTGACTAAATAACAAATATAAATTAGCTGACCTGCCATATTTGCAAAGACAGTGCAAGGCATAAACATAATTCCTATTATGTTGATTTCACATTTGGAGACTAGAATCCCTTCATAATCCCAAATGTTAAGAGATCAATGAGTAGCTATTAGCAATAAACCGTATAGTTCCTAGTGAAAGGTCCAAAGTTAAAATTACTAATCCAAACGTGGATAAGAGAAGATGTTTGGGGCTTTAATAAATGTTTACATGTGTCAGTGTTTTCATGGATCCTGTCTTTGCTAGTATGACATGTCTATTTTTGGTACCATTATACAGTGATGTAGGACACACAGTGATTTTCCAGCTCATGCTTTCAGATTCTGGGTAAGCAGCCCATCTTCAAATTCTCTGAGGATCCCTGTAAAAGTATGTATTTGCTGCCTAATATAAGCAAGACTTAGCTGCTGTGGTCACAAGAATAGTAGCATTTATGTAGAGTTCTGGATTAGAGGTTTATTTATTTTAGTTGTTTCCTGATCTTTTCTCTTAAGAGGACAAAAAAAGAAGAAAAAGTAGAATGAAGTTTTTTTTTTGGTTTTTTTTTTTTTTGAGACGGAGTTTCGCTCTTGTTACCCAGACTGGAGTGCAATAGCGTGATCTTGGTTCACTGCAACCTCCACCTCCTGGGTTCAGGCAATTCTCCTGCCTCAGCCTCCTGAGTAGCTGGGATTACAGGAACGCGCCACCATGCCCAGCTGATTTTTTGTATTTTTAGTAGAGATGGGGTTTCACCATGTTGACCAGGATGGCCTCAATCTCTTGACCTCGTGATACACCTGCCTCGGCCTCCAAAGTGCTGGGATTACAGGCATGAGCCACCGCACCCGGCCGAAGATTTTTTTTCATTTTTCTCTTCAAATGAGGACACTATTAGCATCGTCTGTGGTTTTATACGATAGCTCATGTCAACAAAGTGTGGGAAGATGAAAGTGAAAGGAAAAATTGCAAGACTAATGTGATCACTGAGTCTTTTCTCTTTGTCCACCGGGTTGAGATAATACTGTTTTCAGTGATAATTCACACATTCTATAATAACAGTGTTTTATTCTTTGTTGGAAAGACATTGGAAGGAAAAGACAATAAATGAATGAATTTTATAATTTAACCTATTATATTTTGTATATGATATATCATTTATAGACTTATTTTCCTTCACATGCATTTCAGAACTGTCAAATAATTGATTTTAATGGATTTTATGTATTATGTGAATTGTATAGTTAAAACAATAAAGACTTGCTAACAAAAATTATAAATACCATTATGTTAAGTGAATAATGTATAAAATTGAATGACCCTCATAAGTTACCACACAGATTAAAATATATATGTAGTGCGTGTGTGTGTGTGTGTGTGTGTATAAAGAAACACTAGAAAGGAAAAAAAGTGGTAGTATCAATTATGCTTGGAAGAGAGGCATGTTTTTCTGAATTTAGCAAAAACTTTCTGTGATGTTCTGTGATACTGCTTTTGCAATAAAAATAATAGCTCATATTAATCATGTTGATCTACAAGTGAAGATTCAAATTAATCTGCTATAATTTGCTTTTATAGTTTATGAAACTAGGACAAATAAATAGATCCCTAATAAAATAAAAAATATACATAAGACCATAAAAATAATCAGTTTGTTGTGTTAATTCTAAAACACTAAAGGCATATGTATAGGACGAAATTCAAAAGAAGATAATTCACTTCAGTACTTTCATTTTATGAACCACTATTTCTAGAAAAATACAAGGTTAAAGCTTACACTTTATGATAATTGTCTCATTGACCATTGCTAGATTACTACTCACTAACATCACTGTCGTAATTTTTTTTTTAAGTCAAATGACATAAAACAAGGCTTTAATTCTCACACAGGTTACAAACCCATCTCTTAAATATTCATTTCTTGCTGTACACTGCAATATAGGGTGGTCACTTTGGTAACATCTAGATGCTCTGGGGTCCTCCTGAATCTGTCCAATGACTTCCCCTACTCCTCTGTGCTGTACAGGACAAAATATACATGTGGATACTAACACAATATTTAATCCTCCTTGAGGCTGTTGATTTTCAGGTAAAACTTTGGTTTCTAGGATTAGATCATACGTGTCAAAGTCTGTTACAAAATCAGTTCTCATAGAAGACGTATGTGTCTTGGCAGCTTAGCAAAGAAATCCTTGATTTCAGTGAGATCAATGGAACCATTTTTAGAAAATCACTGCCAGACCTGAAGCTAATTTTCTCTAATTCTACAACATCTGTACATCTCATATGGCAGTCTGGATTTTAATCAGCCCTGCATCCTAACAAATCACTAGTGATGAATGCTTAAAGAAAATAAACACCAAAAATTATTTGACAGGAAAACCATGAAAATAACATAAAAGAAAAATATGGTCTACAGGCTCTAGAAAAGATATTGTTTCATTGACAACTTAATTCAAAAATAGGAAAATGTGTTGGTGTCATATCGGTGTCTTCCTCATGAAAGATTATTTTTTACTACTATGAAAGAAACCCAGTGAAACCACTGAGATCCCAACACATAGATGATGATGTTAATGATGGAAAGAAATGATAATAGAGGAAACAATAAAATTCAAAGTGAATCTGTACTACAGGGAAGCTGCAGAAATGCTGGCAGTAGAATAGATATACCTATGCAAGTCTTTAATTCTAGCCAACTTCCAAGGTTGGCTAAATAAAAAGATCCCTCAGCAATGATTAATCCCCTTAAATAATTTTTATTACCATATGACTTCTCACTAGGCATACAAATTTAAGAGGCTGCAGGTAAATAGTATCAACGTTGTTCAAACAGACTGATAAATTCACTGTGATAAAAATATTGGTTGCAATAAATATGTATGCTATGCAGCCATACTCTTGCAAGGAATAAGACTTGAGCATTTGGGCATAATAAATCAAAAAATAAACATGTTATTACTTAAAATGCTGCATACTTTTTATAATTGAAATTAATCTTATTTGCATTTTTTACATAATTGTCTAATAATACATATCCCAGACATTCTTGTTAAGTTGTCAATAAAATTTTCAACACTAGTAAATAGAGAACATATGCCTCAAAAAGAGACTCCTATTAAAACAAAGATAAAGCCAGAGTTAATGTTTTCTTTTATGCAATTTTGTTAGAAATACTACATATACAAATTCATTGTTTAAAATGAGCCAGGAACATTTCATAGGCATAATCTAATTTAATCCTCTCAACAATCCTACAAGGGTAAACACTATTGTTATTTTTCAGAAAGGGAAACGGGCTTGGAGAAGTGAAGTAACTTGTCCAATATTGGCTAAGATTTACAAAATGGCTGAGCAGGAAGGGAAAGCTAGTTTTTGCATTCCTGAGCTTGTGCTTTTACTTTCTATGCCACATTGTCTCTGACAAATTTATAGAACTCAAAACCCACTGCTGAATGTATCTGGATGACTTAGTAGTAGATCACCAATTGACATTATCAAGATGCATTTTACTCAACATTTGAGTTTGTGAACCAGCTACTCTGTTTCTTGTAGTTATAGCTCTTCATCCTCCTTTGCCAAAATGCTGTGTTCTCAAATAATCCATTCTTGGCTCTACTCAAAATTCTTAGCCTGTCCTTTTTCCTAAGTGCCAGTTTTCCATTTCAAACTGCCTGCCTGACATCTCCTGAATGTTCAGCCCACACACAATATGTTTCTTACTGAATTCATCTTCTCCCTTCCCAAATCCATCCCTCTACTACATCTTCTATTTCTGCTCATTATTTTCACAATTGCTTTAGAAGGAAAGAAACTAGTGTGAATTGCCAGTATAGTAAATTGTATGATTATTTGCGAATATTCTATCTACTTTCCCTTTTTGTGGATTATACATATCTATCTCATTGACTTTGGGCCTTGGCCATATGATGTGTTTTGGCCAATGGATTATGAGCATACATGGGTTGGCAAAATCTTTAAGGGTCAGTGCAAGTTTCTGCTGCCTCTTTTGCTTTTCCCCTCTGTCTCAAGAAAAGATATCCCAGAGGGTGCTTCTTCAGTCTGGGTCTAGTAATAAGAAAACAAGTAAAGTCAAGCCACTGCAGTTAATTCACAGCTGTGCCAGGCATTGCAAATAAGAAATGAATGCTTGTTACCGTAAGCCACTGACATTAAAGAGTTAGCTGTTACTTCAAATACAGGTTTTTGTTTAATCTCACTTTAACATCAAATCAGCTGCAATCGGTATTAGTTCTATAATTAAAATATATTTCTATACTTTCTTTTCATAGGAACACAATCTCATTTTGTTGATTACCCATCCCTTTGATGATGGCAATTCTTTTAACATCTTTTTCTCTTTTTCCATTTGTTCTATCAAGATGACTCTTCCTAAAGTGAAATTTTATCATTTAATTCTTCTATTCAAACATCATAAACAATTTTTAAGGGGAAAAAAGATCTCATAGAAGACTAAGTAATCAATTATATCAAAGAGTCCTGATAGGTCAAGTCAGAAGAGAAATAAAAATAAAATGATGAATTTAGCCAAGTTGATTTTATATCAATGAAAGGCATTGCTAATCTTAATAAGAAAGTTGTTGATTAGTAAAAACATTTTTAGAAGAGTGATGGGGTAAAAGACTGAATGGAGTGGATTCAAGAGACAACAGAGAGAAACTGATGATAGCAAGATAACTTTAAAAAATATTTCAAGGGATTTATTGCAAAGGAGAAGAGAGAAAGAGAGGTGGCTCAAGGGCAATATGGAAGCGGGCGGTGTTTGGGGTTTATTTTGCATAGTTTGTTTATAATGACAGAGAAACCTCAAAAATGCTAATGTGCTGATGGGAACGACATAGCAAAGACCAAAAAAATAAAAAGAAAAGAAATTGGTGATGCAGGACAGTTTAGAAATAACTGGCGCTACAACTTTGATCACCGAGTGGGAATGGGATCCAGTGCCTAATTGGAGAGTTTAGCCTTTTATATTAACTGAGACAGTTCATATACAGTAACAGGAGGTAAGTGTAAGTGTAAATCGTCAGTAGGGAAGTAGCTGGGATGATGAGGCTGATATTTGGATTTCTTCCATTTTGTTAGAGAAATTGTAAACAAGCTAACTGAGAAGGGGAAAGAAAGATTGGAAATCTGAGAAGAAAGAATAGTTGAGTTATTTGTTATGAGAATGAAAGAGTGGAGCCGTGAAATGTAAGATTTCTGTGCACACCACTAGTCTACTTGAGATTACTAGTCATGAACATACTATGAAATCAATCTCCATGCTATTTATAATTTTCTCCAATCATATTTAGCTGGGAAGGAGCAGAGTAGATGAAATGTTGGTTTTAACTGAAGTTGAGATTTTTCTAGTCAAATAAGCAAAAGAAAAAGAAGTGGTAGAGTAGAAAAAAAAATCCAAGAAAGGTTTTTTCTTCGGCTGGTTATTTTTGATAAATCATGGAACCCATGGAACCTCTGTACAAAGAAATATATGACAACACAGAAAGAATTTAGGATTCTGACAAGTTAGGTATCAATTAATTGCAGATACTGGTCAGATTATATTATTCTTGGAACCAGAATAAGAAAGGAGTGAACTAGAAAAATAGGGATAGTTGTTAGACAGCACGATACTCAACCCTGTTTGAATGGACAAGGTGAAGTTTTTGCTAAGGGCAAGTTCCAGGGTGTAACAGTGGGATATGTGACTAAAGTATGAGTTGAATGGAAGGCAAGATAATTAAAGGATAAGGTGTCACAGTTCAAAGAAGTGAGGCTACGGGTCAGTGGATATAGATATCACAATAAATTATAATAAGAGTAGCATGAGCAAGCCACAAAATATTAGAGCTAATATCTTCAGTAACCCAGAGAGAGTAACTTAAGTTTCTTGAAATAATAACAAGGAGGGATAGCTGGTGGTCTAGATTGATGGTAGGGGCTTTGCTACGGTTTGAAGGCTTGCTCCCTCCAAACTCACATTAAAATTTAACCCCCAGTGCAGCTGTATTAAGAGGTGAGACCTTTATGAAGTCATTGGGTAGGAGAGCTATATCACACAGTCATTTTGTTTAACAATAGACTAACAGAAATCATGTATTAACCCATTCAAGGATTAGAGGGTTAATGGACTAATGCGCTAGTATGTGAGTTGGTCAGTTATCAAAGCCAGTTTGTCTCTCTCTCAGCTGCCCCTCACCATGTGATGTCCTGCACTACCTTGGTACTCTACAGAGCAGCCTCACTAGCAGGAAGGCTCTTATCAGATGCATTGCTCAACCTTGAACTTCTCAGTCTCCATAACTCTAAGAAATGTATTTATTTTCTTTAAAAATTATTCAGTTTCAAATAGGAAATGGAATAAGACAGGCTTCAACATAGGCATTTCTTTCAGAAGGGAGGTGATGATGAAAATGAACATTTAACCCACCTCCAGGCCCAGGAGGAAAAGAATGTGGGCAAGGACTACATGAAGTCCTCAGGGGAGAGGCAGGTTTCAGTGAAGAGAAGTATGTGAAGGGCATGTTTCAAGAAGAAATTACCAATAGAGGCAATTCAGGCAACAGTGGACTATGAATTCTAGGCAGCATAGTAAAGGGGTTTCAGGCATTGGGAAAAAATGAAAAATGTGGTTTAAAAGTAGAGAATTTACAGAACTATAAGTTTGTGGGGGTATGGGTATCAGAAATAACCTTTTGTCTTAAAAAGTTGATATATGTCAAAACATACCTTTCCAATTAACTATGTTCTATTGAAATGCTAACAGTAGGAGAGCTATATCACACGGTGATTTTGTTTAACAATAGACTAACAAATCACACAAAGTGTGTCTAAAACTAAATATCAAAATACTTAACACTGACTACCTTCAAGTGAAAATTTCTGAGAAAAATCATTTTAACAAACAACAAGATTTTCTAAAAACATGTGCACAGATATCTTCAAAATTGATTATTAAATTGACAAAATAAGACAAAATAATTCATCAGACTATTATTTATATTTGAAAATGTGCATATGCCTCTGTATAAGTCTGTTCTTAAGCTGGTAATAAAGACATACCTGAGACTGGGTAATTTATAAGGTAAAGAGGTTTAATTGACTCACAGCTCCACATGGCTGGGGAGGCCTCACAATCATAGCAGAAGGCAAGGAGGAGCAAAGCCACATCTTACATGGTGGCAGGCAAGAGGACTTGTATAGGGGAACTCCCCTTTATAAAGCCATCAGATCTTCTGAGACTTATTCAAACACAAGAACAGCATGGGAAAGATCCAGCCCCATGATTCAATTACCTCCCAGTGGGTCCCTCCCACACATGGGAATTATGGGAACTACAAAATGAGATGTGGGTGGGGAGACAGCCAAACCATATCAGCCAGGGAATTAGATCAATGAAAGGGCACCAAGGGAAAGATCTAGTTAAAAATCCGTTTTGGGACTGTTTGGCATTTTATAATGAAAGTTTATCTTTGTGGTGTGGGCAGATTCAGAAATACATATGTAAGTGCAAAGGGAAAGGGACAGGTGAGTGTGGAAGGCTCAGCACTGAAGATCCCTAACTCCAGCAAAGATAACCAAAGCCTTAGGCCCTCACCTTTGAAAAGGGAGAAACTTCATTTCCACAGAGGAATATCATAACACCTCAGACAAGCCTCTCTCTCACTTCCAGATTTGCCCCTGCCTATTTACATGGATAAATAGATCATGGCCAGAATTTTAGGAGAAAAAACAGCAAGAATGAAAGTGAGAGGAAATGGTGACAGCCTGCAAGAGACTGCCAGCAAGATGGACAGCTGACTCAAACTGGGAGGAGCATCCAGGCACAGCACAGATCCCATACTCATCTCTTGCAATTCATGTGCTGTAAAGGCTTGCAATCTGGGGCCCTCAAGCCATGCTGAGCACCAAGACCTTTAATCTATACTCAGCCTTCACTGGGCTCTCCATGAACTTTACAGTACTGAACTACCAGGTTCATTAGTTGTACTTACACATGGAGAATCATAAAAGGCATAAGAGGGCCTGTTGACTCTGACCAAAAGAGATTCTTTCAAGAAAACAATGTTCCTGGTAGTCAGAAAAATCAGCCTCTCTCTCTCTCTCTCTCTGTCTGTCTCTCTCTCTCTCTCTCAATGTATTATCATGCTATAGTTCATAAGATAATAGAGGTGTTATAACAATAGACCTAACTGAATATTTCACATACACATTAAATAAAGACTTAAAATACTCATATAGCTTGATAGGTTTTTCTCTTAAAAAATTAATAAGTCAAATTCTGACTTCCCTATTTCCTGTCTTATGCCTTTCCTGTTCATATGTGCTAGCTTGTCAAATGGATACAATCTCTAAAACATACCAGACTTCATTTATGATGACTAAATTACCTATGGTTGACAGGATTTTGAATTAGCCTGTTTGTTATTATCAAATGCATGTGCCCAGCTAAACAAAGTCATAAGACAAGCAAGTCTGAGGTAATTAGATGGTGCTGATTGTACCTGCAGTATGCACTTGACTTTCATGATTAATTCTGCATTGAAGGCTACACATACCATTGTATTCCATAAAACAGAGCATCAAATAAGAGAAAAGAGTCCAGGGTACCTCGTGACTACCAGTGTCAATTTGAACACTATTATCTCACCATGAGTAAATGGTCCAATATCTTAGAAAAACTCTAAAGCAGCTGCAGACCAAGAGTTATGATCTATTTTAGACAGAAATTAAACTATAATGGGAAAAAGTAAAATCTAAAAGTCATAATCAATGCTGACACCCACCGTGTTAATTAGTTTCTGTCATTACAATAACAATGGAATCAAAAGGGTAAGAAAAGTATCTCTCGAAATTGTGGTGATTAAGTCTTTCATCCAAAGAGAACATTTATGCAGGTGAAAATTTATTTTAAAAGTATATTTCAGGATAGAAAACTTTTACAAGATAATTTAAGGCTCTCTCTGTATATCACATGGACAACTTAATGTTACAAAATGATTTTTTGTTTTTTTTTGAGATGGAGTCTCACTCTGTTGCCCAGGCTAGAGTGCAGTGGCATCATCTTGGCTCACTGCAATCTCCTCCTCACAGGTTCAAGCAATTCACCTGCCTCCGCCTACCGAGTAGCTAGGACTACAAGCATGTGCCACGACACCTGGCTAATTTTTTTTTAATTTTAGTAGAGATGATTTATTATTTTTTCATCATGTTGGTCAGGTTGGTCTTGAACTCCTGACCTCATGACCTGCCTTCCTCGGTCTCCCAAAGTGCTGGGATTACAGGTGTGAGCCACCATGCTGGCCTAAAATATGATTTTTAATGATCTTTGGAAAATGAGAAAAGAACACTTGACTTAGTCTTTCTATTCCCCTGCTAAGGGGACATGATACTTTCATTTTCCACTTTCTACTGGCCCTTTGTACTTTTATACTTTGTGCCTCAATGATACCACATGAGTACCTACTAGATAAAACTTTTAAATTAGGAAAAGCATAAACTATATCCTATCCCCAAATTATTTTTGTCTGAAATGTCAGGTTTAAGAACGTCTAGATGACAACAATTTAAGAGAATGCCGACAAGATGGACAATATTCTGTTGACAATAAAATTTAAGATTCTATTGTCTTAATAAAATAAAATAGGTGGGGAAGAGGGTAACAGGTTCATAACAGTTTAAAATATAGATGAAACGTATTTTTATGGTAAATATATTAAATCTCCATGCTTCAGTGGCCTCATTTACACAATGCAAGATACAATATCTTTGATTATGAATATAAAGCACTTAACACAATATGTGTCATATGATTACTTAAACACGTATAAGTGATCTTTTTTTTCTCTCCTGTGCTATATAGGGAAAGAGTAGCCATTACTTATCGTGCATGGAATTGATAGAAACTCCATTTAGAGGATAGGCCTAATTATCCGTACAGTGTTCTCTTTGGAGATGGTTTCATTCCAGATATAATGCCAGAGCACTAGGGTATCTAGCCATTCTCTAAATAAAGAAGCCTTCTGTTTGTTTTCTTATTTGTAAAGAAGTGAGAGTTTTCAAAAGTTAACTGATTTCTGACTTCTGCTAATAATTTTTTTCTATGAAGAGAAGAAAAGGAATTGTGACTGACACTGTATAATATACTTAGGGTGTATTATCTTACATATTTTTTATAATCATCCCTTTAAAACAGGTTTGGGATTGTGAAGCAGGTATCAAATACCAAATTAAAAATATCAAAAAAATACTGCCTCCTTTTGCTGATAAGAATGTTATCAGTCATGAAAATAATGAATGCATCAATGTCAGGCTAATAAAACCTCAGAGATAAGAAATATCATGCTTTGTTTTAAAGCATATTTCTTTCAAAATTTATGATTCTATACTATTTTTTCCAAAATAGCATTTCCAGCTAGCTAAGCTATAAATCTAAGTCTTTATATCTAAAAATCTCACCCTGTCTTTTCATTTAAAAATAAAAAAAGACATCTTTAGAATTCTTGTGCTAGCCCATCCTTGCACTGGATGTAGGACTCAATGGCACATCAGTTCTTCATGCTGTGACAACTCCAGCTACAAAAGGTGTGACACTTCCTAACACCAAGGCACATTCACAGCTGGGGTTTTCAAATACAGTTTTATTTTGGAGTCAATTCAGATTGCTGCTAGGACACAGGAGGACGTTATTTGTGTATAAGCCTTTTGATCTATTTAAGGAATCACCAAGTTAAGTGGTTAAAATCCACCAAAATATTTGTTAGAAATATGATCAAAATTAATATTTTTCTTTATAATTTGATTTTTCTAAATACTGTTTCTCGCTTCCTAAAGTGTTTAAATATTCAGATGATTTCACTATGCCACATTATCTTTTGGATGTTTTGAAGGCGGGGAAAGCAAATATCAGAGAGTTATCTTTCCATGGAGAACTTTTTCAATGCTGTTCTAGTTCTATTATTGTGCTGTGAGATTTGAGAGAGAAGCTATGGCTTTAAATTTAGAAGACTGGAAAGAGTGGAATGCAATACTCATCCTTGTTACTTGACTTCATGGAAATCAGGTTTGATATAGAGCAAAAAGAATAAGAACGTCATGGGTTGAATTGTGTACCTTCCAAAATTTGGTTGTTGAATACTAAACCTAGAATCTCAGAATATGAGCTTACTTAGAGATAGGGTATTTACAAGTTAAAGTGAGTTCATTGGAGTGGGACCTAATGTAACATGACTAATATTATTATTAAAAGGAGAAATTTGGACACAAACACACACACGGGAGATAATGTGAAGACACAGAGAAGTCTACAAGACAAGGAGACAAGATTCCTCCTTCATGACCCTCAAGAGAAAACAAACCTACCAAAGCCTGGATTTCTTTTTTTTTTATTGCATTTTAGGTTTTGGGGTACATGTGAAGAACATGCAAGATTGTTGAATAGGAATACACTTGGCAGTGTGATGTGCTGCCTTCCTCCCCATCACCTATATCTGGCATTTCTCCCCATGCCCTCTCTCCCCAACTCCCCACCCCCGCTGTCCCTCCCCTATTTGCCCCCGACAGACCCCAGTTTGTAGTGCTACCCTCCCTGTGTCCATGTGTTCTCATTGTTCAACACCCACCTATGAATAAGAACATGCGGTGTTTGATTTTCTGTTCTTGTGTCAGTTTGCTGAGAATGATGGTTTCCAGGTTCATCCATGTCCCTACAAAACACATCAACTCATCGTTTTTGATGGCTGCATAGTATTCCATGGTGTATTTGTGCCACATTTTCCCTGTCCAGTCTATCATCGATGGGCATTTGCGTTGGTTCCAGGTCTTTGCTATTGGGAACAGTGCTGTAATGAACATTCATGTGCATGTGTCTTTATAGTAGAACACTTTATCATCCTTTGGATATATACCCAGTAATGAAATTGCTGGATCAAATGGAATTTCTATTTCTAGGTCCTTGAGGAATCGCCACATTGTCTTCCACAATGGTTGAACTAATTTACACTCCCATCAACAGTGTAAAAGTGTTCCTATTTCTCCACATACTCTCCAGCATCTGTTGTCTCCAGATTTTTTAATGATTGCCATTCTAACTGGCATGAGGAGGTATCTCAATGTAGTTTTGATTTGCATTTCTCTAATGACCAGTGATGATGAGCATTTTTTCATATGTTTTTTGGCCTCACATATGTCTTCTTTTGTCAAGTATCTGTTCATGCCCTTTGCCCACTTTTGAAGGGGCTTGTTTGTTTTTTTCTTGTAAATCTGTTTTAGTTCTTTGTGGATTCTGGATATCAGCCCTTTGTCAGATGGGTAGATTGCAAACATTTTTTTCCCATTCTGTGGGTTGCTGATTCACTCTAATCACTGTTTCTTTTGCTGTGCAGAAGCTGTGGAGTTTTATTAGATCCCATTGGTCTATTTTGGCTTTTGTTGCCAATGCTTTTGGTTTTGTTCATGAAGTCCTTGCCTACTCCTATGTCCTGAATGGTTTTGCCTAGGTTTTCTTCTAGGGTTTTTATGGTGTTAGGTCTTATGTTTAAGTCTTTAATCCATCTGGAGTTAATTTTAGTGTAAGGTGTCAGGAAGGGGTTCAGTTTCTGCTTTCTGCACATGGCTAGCCAGTTTTTCCAACACCATTTATTAAACAGGGAATCCTTTCCCCTTTGCTTGTTTTTGTCAGGTTTGTCAAAGATCAGATGGTTGTAGATGTGTGGTGTTGTCTCTGAGGCCTCTGTTCCATTCCACCGGTCTATATCTCTGTTTTGGTACTAGTACCATGCTGTTTTGATTACTGTAGCCTTGTAGTATAGTTTGAAGCCTGGTAGCATGATGACAGCCACTTTTTTTTTTTTTTTTTTTTTTGCTTAGAATGGACTTGGCTATGTGGGCTCTCTCTTTGTTCCATATAAAGTTTAAGATGTTTTTTTCCAGTTCTGTGAAGAAGGTCATTGGTAGCTTTATGGGGATAGCATTGAATCTGTAAATTGCTTTGGGTAGTATGGCCATTTCATGATACTGGTTCTTCCTAGCCATGAACATAGAATGTTTCTCCATCTGTTTGTGTCCTCTCTTATTTCGTTGAGCAGTGGTTTGTAGTTCTCCTTGAAGAGGTTCAAGGAGAACTACAAAGTCTGGATTTCTAATGTCTAGCCTCTAGAAGGAGGAGACAATATGTTTCTGGGTTTTTTGTTTGCTTGTTTTTGAGAAGGAGTTTTGGTCTTGTTGCCCAAGCTGGAGTGCAATGGCATGATCTGGGCTCACTTCTACCTCCACCTCCCAGGTTCAAGCAATTCTCCTGCCTCAGTCTCCCAAGTAGCTGGGATTACAGGATTCCACCACCACGCCCAGCAAATTTTTGTATTTTTAGTAGAGAAGGGGATTTCATCATGTTGTTCAGGCTGGTCTCGAACTCCTGACCTCAGGTGATCTACCCACCTCGGCCTCCCAAAGTGCTGTAATTATAAGTGTGAGCCACTGCACCCACCCAATATGTTTCTGTTGTTTAAGCCACTCAATCTGTAGTACTTTGTTATAGAAGTCCTAGGAATCTAATATAGAGAATCAGTGTTGCATTTAAGAGTCTAACAGTTAGCATTTGGATTTGTTCCACCACAATGGGAGTCAGCAAACTATGGCCATGGAACAAATCCAAATTGTACACTTATTTAAGAATGATTTTTACGTTTCTAAATAGTTAGAAAAATTGGAGACAATTTGTTTTCTTTTATTGTGTAAATCGATACAAAATATCTCAATTTTGCCTCTTTGCCCATAAAGTCTAAAAAATTTATTGTCTGGTCCTTTATGAAAAATGTTTGTAAACTCCAGACCACATAACAATCAAGCTGAGTTAAAATCCAATTTAATTGAGCTACTATTTGGGTTAACATTATTGTGCTTTCATATTTTCATTTGTAGAACAGAGCTTTCTACCAATTTTCCTTATTTTACAGAATCAATATCAATGAATAACCAAAAATATGAAGACTATGAAAAAACAAGAAATATGGAAAGGTCTATATATATAATTATATTTTTCAGAAATATGTGTATAAATTACATATACAACAAATATTAGAAGTCTAGCATTTCACTCCACACATTTTCTACACTCAGAGAAGAATTATTTGATGGTATAGACACAATCCAAAGATACTTTAAGCAAAATTTCTGAAGTTATACTTTGCTATTTAAATTTATTAATAGGGCAGCATATGGTGGCTCATGCCTGCAATCCTAGCACTTTGAGAGGCTGAGGCTGGTGGATCATGAGGTCAAGAGATTGAGACCATCCTGATCAACATGGTGAAATCCTGCCTCTACTAAATAGACCAAAAAATTAGCTGGGCATGGTGGCACGCACCTCTAGTCCCAGCTACTCAGGAGGCTGAGGCAGGAGAATTGCTTAAACCTGGGAGGCAGTGGTTGCAGTGAGCTGAGATTGCACCATTGCACTGTAGCCGGGCAACAAGAATGAAACTCTGTCTCAAAAAAATTATTAATATCTTGGTCAAAATATTTTAAAATTACCACAAGCCCACAGGCTAGAAAGTCTTGAATTTCTTAAGCAAATAAAACCAGATAGCAATATTTTGGATTATATAATTTTTATAGACTTTCATAGTTAATAAATTCTCCTCCATAACTATTTTAAATGTTAATACCCTAGCCACATGCTTCTTTTTATACCTGTGTTGTTTTTTTTTAAAGAAGCTCTCAAAAGAAAGCATGTCATTCATTTATTTACATAAACATTTATTGAGTACAAATGGTGAATCAGGCCCTGTGCTAGATTCTAAGACTATAAAAACCAGAAAAGACATGATATATCTTCAAAATAATATGGGAAACATTATAACAAAGATTCAAATGATGGTTTTGGGTTTTGGGCATCACATGTATATTTTGTGATGAGAACTGCATTTGATTCTGGGAGTCCCTATCCTTGGCTATTTCTTAGATTTCTGGAAAAGACTTACACAGAGTCCTCAATATAATATGGCAAATTATAAGATCGACACACAACTAGTGTGTAGAGAAGGGGCACTGAGTCTATAAGGTTTTGAGGAGTGTTCACAGAGAAGACAACACCTGAAGTGAGTCTTGGAGGATAATTAAGAGATATGAAGGAAGCCAGAATTGGTATTCCAAGTTGAGTATGAGCTTTCAGGCATAAGCAATGTTATGAAATAGCATGTTTTAGGGTGGTGGTGGACATCAACAAGTAGTTACATATTTTCATATTGTAAAGTGTGACACAAAGCAATCCAAGACATAAGATAAACCTGTGGCCAGATGCTAGGATGCTCAGATTGGGAAAACAAGAAGGGAGAGAGTAGAGAAAAAGTGTATTGGGAATTCCATAGAGTAAGCATGTTAAGAGGTAAGTAAAGTCTTAGGCTGTGAAGATGCATCTGTGCTTTTGTGATTGGTTCAGTGGTTCAGGAACATGCAAGATGTCCTGACCTGTTCAATCCACCTGACTCTTGGGAACCTTGCAGATGCTTGTTTCTCTCCCACTGGATCTGAACCTTGAATTATATAGAACTGAGAGTGCATTGCTGCAATCAGGAGAGCCTCACATTTCAAGTTGGCAGTCATGAAAATAATGGATAGATCAATGGCAGGTTAATAAAGCTTTGGAGAGAGGCAATAATTATGCTTTGTCTTAAAGTGCATTTCTTTCCAAAATGAAGACTGTGGACTAGTTTTCCCTGAAACAATTTCAAGTAATTAAGCTATAAATCTAAGTCTTTATATCTAAAAATCTCATACTGTCTTTTTACTTAAAAATAAAGTCTTCCTTAGAATTCTTGTGCTAGTCCATCCTTGCATTGGATGTAACATGCCACAGCACCCAAATCCTATCTATCTAGGAAAAATACCAAAGCCAGGCCAAGAGATGAAGGTAACCGAATATTGTTCTATCCAGCCACATCAAAGTTCAAGTAACTATAGGCTTCTCCGTTATATAAAAAATAAATACCTTTTTTCCCCCTTAAGTCAGTTTTAATATGATTTTCTGTTACAATCTAAAGAGGAATATTCTTACAACTTAAGTTTCATTCATTTCGTAAGTATAAAAATGAGACCAGGAGAGCTAACTTTCCAGACTCACACAATCAGCCAATGGCTTAGATAGGTTCATAAACCAGGAATCTAAACTCCAAATTCCCTTTTTATAATTAATTATAGAAAAATTATTTCTCACAACACTGTTTTCTTCAATGTGTACAGCTTACAGACATGTATAGACTTGCAATTAGTAAGCATGGGACAGATATACAGGGAAAGTAAGGGATCAGTGATAGTCCTGATCAGGTAGACTCACACTATGTTGCCAGGATTACAGGATACAAGGAGAGAAGACAGATCTTCTCAATGCTTAATTATCCTGTGTTCAGCCCTCAACTGTGCCATGTGTCCCATCCAGATTATCTTTCTATTTTTCTTTTCCCAGAGAAAAATCTCTAGTCTTTCACTCAGACAGAAAAGAGACAGTTATCTACTTTTCACAAGTTGGGTTGGGGACCTGGAGGTCTGACCACTTTTGAAAAGCTTCTGATCCAATTCCTCCTGTTTTTACTTCATATTCACTCCTACATCTCATATCAGAATTAGTAGAATACTTTTATTTTTATTTATTTATTTATTGCTTTTTGAGATGGAGTTTCACTCTTGTTACCCAGGCTGGAGTGTGATGGTGATCTTGGCTCACTGCAACCCCTGCTTCCCAGGCTCAAGAGATTCTCCTGCCCCAGTCTCCCAAGTAGCTGAGATTACAGGTACAAGGCACCATGCCCAGCTAATTTTTGTATTTTCAGTAGAGATGGGGTTTCACCATCTTGGTTAGGCTGGTCTCGAACTCCTGACCCTTAGGTGATCCACCCACCTTTGCCTCCCAAAGTGCTGGGATTACAGGCATGAGCCACCACACCCTATCTTTTACTTATCCTCCAAGACTCACTTCAGGTATTGTCTTCTCTGTAAACTCTCCTCAAAACTTCATAGGCTCAGTGCCCCTTCTCTACGTCCTAGTTGTATGTCAATCTTATAATCTGTGATAGTATTTTTGAGGACTCTGTGTCTGTCTTTTTCAGAAGCCTATAAAATATCCAAGGATAGGTAGGTGCTCTGTTCTACCTATTTGATCCTAAAATTGCCAAGCCTTTTTGGGGTCCCTGTAGCGTAAACTGCATCCTTCTTGACTTTTCCCACAGTGTTCCCAGGGCTTTTGTGGGCCTGCTAAATCAGTTACAATTCCTCCTCAGTGTTGCCACTCTCATAGCTTTAATGGTATTATTTCCTTCTATATTCTGGACTTTACAGACTTCTACATTTAAGACATTTTTTCAATAATATATTTGTACTGTTTCAGAAGCAGTGAAGCTAGTATAATATTTGACCATTAAAATATCTCTGCTATAAAATCATCAACTGTTCCAACATATTCCACAAACGTAGTATTGAACCGAAATTTGAACAGCATATCTATTAGTGTTCACTATGATTAACCTGTTCTAGTCACTATCCCAATGAAATGAGCTTGGGATCAAGGGTGAAACTAGAAACAATTTCAAAATAATCAAGTTACTATTGATGTCATTATTTTTATCAACGTTAAAACAAAACTTCACCTGGGTATAAATCTCAGCATCTGACATTTACTAGTCTTGTAATTTTGGGAAGGTTTTTCAATCTCTTGTGCATTGCACACCTCATTTGCAAAAAGGCAATGATTATAGTACCAAACTCAGAAGGATGTTATGGGAATTAAATTAATTCCCACATGTGAAGTACTTAGTAATATGTGTGGCCCCATCCAGACATTCAATAGGGAAACTATTATTACAAATATTTTTATTTTTACCTAGCACATATTTGAGCAGTCAGGTAGATGTGACTAGTCCAGGTTGTCTGAGGTCAGAGTAAAATATACTCTTAGAGAAATAAATGATAGGGTTTTGTTCCGTAGAAAAATAAGGAACTCCTGGATATTTAATTAAGCTTCATGAAGAAGCCCAGTTTCAGTAAAAAGATTTTATCAGCTATCTTGGCAGCAGGAAAGCCTAACTGAAAAAAAATTTTTTAATTACAACAAACTGGCCGGGCGCGGTGGCTCAAGCCTGTAATCCCAGCACTTTGGGAGGCCGAGGCGGGTGGATCACAAGGTCAAGAGATCGAGACCATCCTGGTCAACATGGTGAAACCCCGTCTCTACCCAAAATACAAAAAATTAGCCGGGCATGGTGGCGCGCGCCTGTAATCCCAGCTACTCGGGAGGCTGAAGCAGGAGAATTGCCTGAACCCAGGAGGCGGAGGTTGCGGTGAGCCGAGATCGCGCCATCGCACTCCAGCCTGGGTAACAAGAGCGAAACTCCGTCTCAAAAAAAAAAAAAAAATTACAACAAACTATAATTCCTGATAGTTTACAAATACATACTTGAAATTAAAATCTAAAATTAAATTAAATCATAAATCTTTATCTCACCAAATGAGAATTATATAGAAAAATTAAATACCAAATGTGTATGTATGTACATACACACATACCCACACAAACATGAACACACAGTATGTGAGGCATCGTGTTCTAGTAAGTTCAAAATTTGATCTTTTTAGAAGATAAATACATGAATATAGTCATACAACCAGATCAGATAAGATTTTTTTTTTTTTTTTTTTTTTTTGAGATGGAGTTTCGCTCTTGTTACCCAGGCTGGAGTGCAATGGCGCGATCTCGGCTCACCGCAACTTCCGCCTCCTGGGTTCAGGCAATTCTTCTGCCTCAGCCTCCTGAGTAGCTGGGATTACAGGCACGCGCCACCATGCCCAGCTAATTTTTTGTATCTTTAGTAGAGACGGGGTTTCACCATTTTGACCAGGATGGTCTCGATCTCTTGACCTCGTGATCCAACCGCCTCAGCCTCCCAAAGTGCTGGGATTACAGGCTTGAGCCACCGTGCCTGTCCCGAAGATTCTAATCATTTCGCAAATACATCAGAAATGTAATGAATGTCTTAAATTTAATGGTTCATTGTACTAGCTCTTTAGATACATAATTTATTCCATTAATAGAAGGACATGTAATCATTAAAAGTCATATTCAAAAATAATAATATCTAACATTATGCAGTATTATTTATTATGTAAATACAGTGAAAAAAGCAGGATAATATACTATATGTAGGATGTAACCCAAACCACACAAATAGAAAGGGTAAGGAAGCCTAGGAGGAAATATCTTACTGCAATATTCTTGGTTATCTTGGGGTTGAGAAGATTAGAGATTCTTTTTAGATTCTTCTTTATACTTTTGTATATTCTGTGAATTTTCATCAATAATCACAGAAAAGTTTTATAATAAAAAACTAGTTTAGAAAATAAGCACTCATTTATAACGAAAACACTTTCATTTACAACTTATCCTATAAAAACATATGGAAGCTCTGGTAAGACTTTTAAAAAATCAAGCTTATTGGAAATAACTTTATTTCAAATGCAAATTGAGTCAAGCAAGAAAAAAAATATAAATGGAACCCATATGACTCTAATAAATCAGTCCATGCCGCCCACTCTATGCAGCCAGAATGGAGAAGATGTAGAAGTATTTATCAGCTGTCAGCCAAAAGCTCTCAATTTAATGATCCCAAGTTGAAAGTCTGAACCCATTAGCCTATTTTTTAAAAAATTCATGCCTAGTTCTCGAAGGGGAAATAACCAAGTGTTTCATGTACAGATGTAATTTCTTAAATCAAATTAACAATTTAATTAGCTAGAACATCTCTCATTATGAAAAGTTAATCATGTAATATAAAAGGACTAAATTCTTTTCTCTTATATAAGTCCTATTTTAATATTTTTCATTTCACAAGTCAAATATATTTTTACCCTTTCCGTTTTTCTACTATTTCTTTGAGCCTGTTAGAAATGGATATTTCAATAAGAATTAGATCTCAAGATAATGACATTTATATATATTACACATATCATGTGTATATGTATTACATATAATTATATGTATTATATATAACATATGTAATTATATATGTACAAATAATTATGTTCTATATATACATATATAAAAGAATAAAACACTGCTAAATTGCTTTATTTATATTAGCAACTGAACTAGCTTTTTAGAAGCTCTCACTCATGTGAAATGATTGTTCTGTCATCTGTGTTTACAGATCTATTGACTACCTGCCATAGAAATAGATACCATTACACATTGAATTAATGTATCAACTTTTTTGAAGCTATATTTTTAAAAAAACTGTTTATATTGTAGGTATGTTTAGGCCAAAATTGAAAATGTTAAATAATTTACTAAGTCAAAAAATTTCATCCAAGCAGGATAAAAACCTTTATCTAAATTAATAATTTTATGAATAACACTTAAAGCACAGGATCTGAATTTAAATCCTGTAATTATTATTTATTAACAAAGTGCCTATGGGCAAGTTACTTGATCTAAGTTTAATTTGCCTCAATGGTAGTAATAAAACCTAAAGATAAAGTAAAATAATGTATTTAAGTAAAATGGTATGTTAGATACATATACTAGGCCCTCAGTACTTGTATCTATTATAGCTATTTTTATTATAACAAACTTGCCTACTCTTCCTCCTCCTTCTTTTTCTTTCCCTCCTCCTATTCCTCATCTTTTTTTTCTCAGTATTTTTACCGTCCTCACAAGATTCATTAGTAAATTCTATTATATGGAGATAAGATAAAAATAATACATAAATAAGAGACCTGGAACCCCTCTTTTGTATTGGGAGAATAATTCCACAAAGGTAAAGTTAAAATTTGATCAACTTTAATGCCAAGGTGAGTCTTATTAAAAAATAGCATTTATAGCTATAATCTACAACTTGCTGTATTGTTGAAGCATCTTTGGAATTTCAATGGCAATTGGGGTTTAACAATCCCTACTCTAATGCCCTTCTAATATAAGACCCTTGAGTAAAAAGCCCAGGATTGAGGACAGTGATTGGCAGAGAGTAGGTTCTCAACATGTGGGTATGGTATTAATTAATTCTCTAAGGGGCATTATAATAAATACTGGAAGTCTCTGAGGTTATTCACAATGGGCACAGTTAATTTTAAGATTTGGAGAGAAGTCCAGAACCAGTTCATACTCTTGCAATCATGATCAGAATGGCAAAGATAATTTGAGAGGGCATCAATATCACTTTTTCCACTTCCCTAATGTTTTGCATTGGTTTCTCCCTACTCAGAGTAAAAAAATGTGTGCAGAAAAGACAGGCCATCTGATTGTAAAATGAAGTAATTATATTTACTTTGTCTCTTTCCATCTCAGCCTGTTAATCTTTATTGTGTTTGCTTTTAATTACTATGGAAAGCCAGTAAGCTAATGAAGGAAATACTTAAGACATGGGAAAATACTGATTCTGTGATTATTCTGGAACAAATCAACATGGATAAAATGAGTTATTAGTTTACACAAACTAGTGACAAGCATCATGACTCTGATCCCTGAGATATTTGCTTTGTGGCTTAGGAAAAATCTCTGTTTCCTAGTTGGAAAAGGCTTAGAAATAGTAAAGGTCTCCCACACTTATAACTGATGTCCTCATGATTTTATGAGAACTGGCATGATGCCCTTTGACATGCAATGTAATTTTTTGCACATTGCTAACAATTGCAGACTTAGATATTTAGTATTAAACTATGTATTTAGATTTGAACTGAGGCTTCCTTCAATATATGATGAGTTACAATGGCAACCTCAGAGTCATATAAAATCATGACAATCGTTAATACCCTTTGGAAACTCTGTCATCAGTTGTGATTTCAGCCTCTTGATTATAGTTACACAAACCAAGCCAATCCATCTGGTAGTAGTACAATACAAAAATAATTTCTATGATGTATTATGCTTTTATACTTTCAAAAGAGCATGATTATACATCAAATCAGTAAAAATATTGTTATATTGATTAGTTTATAATTACAATTGGTAATCTCTATATTTAGGAATATAGTTTAGATAACAATGTGACAGACAACACAAAATATAGATGGTAAAGGCATCTTTGTTACTACAAGTTGTGGAATTTTGTTAACATCCAATATAATATATTATCTGGAGCTTTGCCTTTCTCTCCTTTGAAGCACATTTTGCCATCATATTGACTGAATAGCTACCTGTATGAATCATCGATGTAACCTAATTTTGACCTCTATGATCATTCTACTTCAGTAACCCAGGTTATAGCTTGCAATTTGTTCAACCACCCGGTAAATCTCTACCTCTCAAATGTGAAATTTATTATTAATTCATTTATTTTTGTGGCAAAAACCCTCTAACCAAAACTCTTTGATTTCCTTCCTTTCATTAAACATGCTC
Source organism: Callithrix jacchus (assembly GCF_049354715.1). Taxonomy (NCBI): domain Eukaryota; kingdom Metazoa; phylum Chordata; class Mammalia; order Primates; family Cebidae; genus Callithrix; species Callithrix jacchus. The sequence continues at coordinate 80,740,652 of NC_133510.1, read as the reverse complement.
ATGGACTTCAAGGTAATGTTTTCAGACCTTTATCGAGGTGCCAGCATATTTGTGTCTGAAGAGAGCCTAATTACTGGCTCATAGACAGTGGACTTTTTGCTGTAACCTCACATGCAAAAAAGGCTAAGGAGTCCTTGATGGTGGCTTCTTTTCTAAGGGCACTAACAGCATTCATGAGAGCTCCACTCTTGTGACCTAATCACTTCCCAAAGATCTTACCTCCAAATATCATCACAAGGGGACTAGTTTTTAACGTATGAATTTTGGAAAAGAGATAAATGTTAAGTCTATAGCAGACCTATAACTTTTTTCCAGATTCTGCTATCTTCCGTAAGACTTATCATCTTATTTTGTCTAGGAATTCACTTTCTGAACCAGATCAAATTCTTTTCTCCCCTACCCGCCAAAAACAGAGCAAATCGGCAACAATCTTCATGCTGTCCTTTGTGTTGACTTCTATCTGATCTCTCTTTTTATCTTCACCACAACTTTCCTCAAGGTCTCCTTTCCTTGTTTCAACCTCCTAACTTCTTCATCTTTTTATAACCTAGCACGCTCCTTCAGTATTTCATTGAAACTAACTTTGATAAAGTCACTCATAAGAAACTGGTTGTCAAAAACCACTTACCCAAGGAATTGGACATTATTGCATATTTCCTCTTTTCTCTGTTTCAAAAAATATCAGTTAGCCCTAGTTGTCCCTTGATCTTTGTGTTAAAGCTGACTTCTCTGTCTCTTCAATGGTTGTTCTTCCTTTATTCACTTTTTCAATGCTAAGAATTCATTCTCAGGGCTTGTTTTCTTACTCTACATCTGAGATACAAATGTGTTCCTAGTTTGCACAGTGCAAAGTCACAGAGTGCTTTAAACTAAATTTAATTTAGTACTGCCATAATAGGCCTCAGGCAGGCAGGAGGCCAGCTCCACTGAGTGATGCTATGGCTGGGAAGCTGACCTTAGATTCATTCTGTCTTGCATTAAAATCTCCAAAAAGAGCTCGGATAGTTTTGCTACAATTAACTCACCTGCTGGGCAGGCTTCTCATGACTGGCGGCATTTTCACTTTGCACAGGTGGTATCATCAGCAGCTCTATCTCTGTGAGAAACTTCAAGAAACTAGGACAGTTACAGGACAGTGAGTGCAATCCTCACTGTCTCCTGCTTTATATAAATATGTCTGTGAATTCCTCTCTCTCTCTCTCTCTCTTTCGGAATTTCACTCTTATTACCCAGGCTGGAGTGCAATGGCGCGATCTCGGCTCATCGCAACCTCCGCCTCGCCTCCTGGGTTCAGGCAATTCTCCTGCTTCCACCTCCCAAGTAGCCGGGATTACAGGCATGCGCCACCACGCCCAGCTAATGTTTTGTATTTTTAGTAGAGACGGGGTTGCACCACGTTGAGCAGGATGGTCTCGATCTCTTGACCTCATGATCCACCCGCCTCGGCCTCCCAAAGTGCTGAGATTACAGGCTTGAGCCACCGCGCCCGGCCCATGTCTGTGAATTTCTAGACTTTCTGCCACTAAAGAAAGTTTTTTGTCTTTAACTGTATTTATTGATCTTATGTATCTGTTAGGAGAGTTCTAATATTTAAAAATTGGGAAACTTCCCATAAGAGTCCAGACTCTTGGCTTCACTTGGAAAAAAAAACCCAAATTTTTTGGCAATCCTTGGCTCTCTTTTCCCCATTTATGCATTTCTAAAGGCAGCGATTTACAATATAAATATGCATATATATAATCTAGAGCTTGTATACAAGCTAATTTTGTATACAATTGTGTACAAGCTCTAGATTATACATACTTATATTTTAATCTAGCACCTATATAGTGCCTGTCCTTCTATTCCCAAGGATATAATCACCTGGGAGTTGCACAGGGTTATGAATTGAATTGTGTCTCCACCCCTAAATTTATATGAAGGGTTAACCCGCAATGGGACTGTATTTTGAAACCGGATTTTTACAGAGGTAATTCAGGTTAAACTAATTCATAGGATGGAATCCTAATCTAATAGCACTGATGCCCTTATAAGAGAAAGAGACACCAGAAACCTCTCTATAGATGATAGATAGATAGACAGATGATAGATAGATAGATAGATAGATAGATAGATAGATAGATATAGATAGATAAGATAGATAGATGATAGATAGATGATAGATAGATAGATAGATAGATAGATAGATAGATAGATAGATAGATAGATAAATAGATAGATTTCTCCAGGAGCACAGAGGAAAGGCCATGCGAGGATACAGCATGAAAACCACTCTCTGCAAGCCAGGAAAAGTTCTGATCAAAAAACACATTTGCTGACACCTTGATCATGAACTTCTAGCCTCCAGAACTGTGAAAAACTAAATGTCTATTATTCAAGCCACCCAGTCTGTGGTATTTAGTTATGGCAGCCAAGGAGTATCATACACACCCAAGTTCCTCTAGAAATAGATGGTGTCCCCAGCCCCCTTCCCCACTACCATTCTTTAGTTAGGTCTCATCTAGTTAATTTTAGTCACTTTCTAAGCACTCTACCTGTCTTTATCTCATCCCTCTTCGATATTCTTGCATTGCTCTGAGAGAGTTTCTTTTAAACTAAACACTGGGGTCTACTGGGGGGGAAAGGGGAGGGCCAGCGGCGGGGTGGGGGGAGCTGGGGACGGATAGCCTGGGGAAAAATGACAAATGTGAGTGAAGGGGAGAAAGGAAGCAAAACACACTGCCATGTGTGTACCTATGCAACTGTCTTGCACGTTCTGCACATGTACCCCAAAACCTAAAATGCAATTAAAAAAATAAATAAATAAAATACAATCTTTATACCATGTGCTCTTGCTATGAAATGAAATAAAACTAACTGAACTTAGCAAAGTAGCTCCTTATTACCTATAGTCCAAACATCCTAGTATGGTCCCTGGGTCCTCTGTCTTTTGTCTCCTTGTCAAGGAGTGCACTTTCCCAGTGCACTTCAGAATCCCATTCCTCACACCAAACTCTGCTATGCCTTTATGCTCTCACTCCCCACATTCCTTCTGATCTCTCCCAGGCTGGATGTCAAAAAGTTAGATGCTTTCTTTAAGCCCCTGCTTAAGTGCTATCACTTTTTGAAGTCTTTCGTTTATACTCTCAGGTAGAAGTAACTGTTTCTCTTCGGTGCGTCTAAGGCACTTTGTATAGAGATCTATTATGAGTGGCCTTTGTTTATACTACTCTCTCACCATTAAACTCAGGAACTTTCACCTGTATTGTTTTGTTTTATTTTTACCTAAGATGCTATTATGATGATGGGCACTTAGGAAGTAATCATATATTTCTTTATCAAATATTTGTGATTGTTAGCAGAGAAGGTAGAGTAAGAACAATAATAGGAGTTAATAAAGGTCAAAACCACCATCATCTTCCAGTCTCCCAAAATGTACCATTTAAACATAGCCCAACACAATGTATAAAACCCACATATTTAACTGTCTGCTATAAATGTATCTGTGAAGTTGCTGGAGAGTCTCCAACAAATCTACAAGGATTATATCCATTCTGTAATCCTTTTTTTAGTCAAGTAAATAAAGAAATGGGGTTGATGTTGGATTGATATGGAAAGTAAATGAACTGCAATATCTTTAAGCAATAAAATATTTAAAATACACTACAGATGGCCGCTGAAAATCCTCCTTTTTCTTTGGGGCTATTTTTAATGCACTTGTATGGGGAATTCAGTTGTTCTTTACTGTCCATCACATTTTAACCAGAAGTTGATCAAAGGGGAAAGCAATAGCCTTCGCTGTAACAATACAAACAATTCAAGTCCATTGCTATCCTAGCTAACTGGCTGGTTGCCATTGTGCTATGCCTCTTTGCTTTTGCACTTACACAGCTTTTAGAAAAATGGCATTTAAGCTTTCTTATTAGTGAACTATTATAGCAAGCCTTATCATTTAACCATTTAATATAATGAATCAATCACGGTTTCATATTATTTAAAATATCTTTGACAAAAGTAACTGGGAACCATGGAATAGGAAGCAAAAGACCTGAATCCTTGTACTATTAGCTACATGATCCCGGGTAAATCAGTTTTTCTGAGTTTCTCTTACTATATTGGCCAAGTGAACGCATTCAACTAAATCAGCATTTCTTAAAATGCTATGGAAATAAGTTAATTGTTATCAAAGGAGAAAAAAGTGAGGGAATCAGTGACCAAAACCCTCATGGAGCACTGAATTAAATAAAATTAAGCAGATTTTACTTTGAACCTCAGGACTTCTCTGTACCTTTGATATGTTAATATCCATCATGACTCTCTAAGAACAGATATGATATTCAGATTTTATCAAATGTATATAACCACAGAAAGCTGATTTTTGACTTAGAGTATCGACTATTGTCTCATGGTGTAAGAAACACTAGAAGAGTCCAAACTATATGACATCTGAAAGGTCTTTCAAAAAATGGTATCACATTTTTTTTGATATGTGTAATTGTTTTCTGTTTAAACTCACGTTTTTATATGTTATGATACGGTTATTTCCGCAATTTATCTGACATTCTTATTGAGCTCCTACAGTATCCTAGCTACTGGTGATAAAAAGATGAATCAGATATTATTCTACATTTAAGTGTTTCATGTTCTATGAGTGAAACAGACATGTAAACATGTAATTATGTGACTGCATAACAGAAAAATCAACAGGCTGCAGGAGCAGAGAGAAGATACGTTTTGAAAATGATGAGAAAGGAATGCTGCGAAAGACTTTTTGGCCTTTAAAATGTGATTTGCTATGTTGTATGGATATAGTTTTTAGCAGAATAAAATTTCCTCAATTGATATTTTCTGTAATTGTCTTCTATTTCCTACTAAGTCAAATTTAAGGTGCTGGGATTAAAAGGTTAAGGTAAATAGGCAGAAAACATATTTTTCTACGATTTCAAAAAAAACAAAAAGTAATTTTCTTTTTCTTGAGTAAACATAAACAAAAAGGCAATACCTTATATCTGTTCTTGCTATTCTACTTGAAATTGTAATAAATTTTAGAAAATTTTGTGAAATAATATTCAATAGAAGGAGGTATTTTAAATTAACTGAGTCACATAAGTACAACATTTAAGACCATGTATTTTAAAATGACATATATCCCACGTCACTTCCTGAATATAAGATTTAAAAAAGACATTCAGACTCACCTGTAATTAAAAAAAAATCTTTTTTCTCTGCTAATAGGATTTATACTATGACCTTATTGCAGTTTAATTTATACAAGAAGCTCAAGTGGTTTTCATATTTCTAAAATTATATAATTCTTTAAAAAACCATTTATATAATCCTCAAAAACTGCACCTACCAAACTGAACCAATTTATTTCAGGTATAACAAGTCACTTTCTGATGTAATTTAAAAATTAGCACCGTCAGTGTATTCTAACATTTCAATATTCTCATTCTCTTGAGAGAACACAGGTAATAAAGTAAATAAGAACTTTGAAATGTCGTTTTAAATGTTTAAATATTTGTGCTAGCTGTTCACGTGTTTGTAGGCCTGGCATCTATTTGTTCAATTTAATATAGTGATGCTCAAACTTTAATTTACGTAAGAATCAATGGAAGGGCTGGATAAAACTCAGATTGCCAGGCTTTACCTTCATGTATTCTCATTCAGTAAGACTTGGATGGAGCCGAGAATCTGTCTCTCTATCGAGTTTCAATGGCTGCTGCTGCTGCTCCTGCTGCTGCTGGTTCATGTACCATACTTTAAGAGGCACTGTTTTCACAGGTCTGAATTTATGAGATACATATCTAGGTCTTTATGCTTTTCTGAGTTCCTCAGCCAGAGCCCAATCTGGGGCCCCGATGGAGCAAGGAGAGTTGATTATTGCACTGTCTGCAAGCAGAAGTCACCTTGTGTTCATTTTTTGGTTCTGTGATCACAACCTCCTTTACCAAACACTAGCAGATCTTCCCTCCCATAACATTTTCCACTTTCAGCTAACAATAATAGAATAATATTAGTTTCAAAATGTGGCCCACATTTTCGGACTCTTTCCCTCTTATCACCATTTCCTATTTTTCACATAACTCATTTTTCTCTTTCATAATATCCTTGTAGTACGTTGGTTCTTTCTGGGCCTCATTTGCTTCTCTAGTTAATTAAATGTGATTGCCAACCTGTGTGACTATATAGCCTAATTATTCATTAATTTGTTCATTAATTGTTCATAAAATTATTCATTAATTTGTTCAAGCCTATATTCATTAATTTGTTCATTCACTCCACAAACATTTGTTAAAATTCAACATGCAAAGAATATGACAAAAATTCTGCACTCAGGGACTTACATTATGGGGGAAGATTCTTCACATACACACACACGAGAATATATAGGCTAGGAGAGTAGGATACATACAGAGTGGGAGCTGAGACTGTTCTAACCATTAAGAATTAGAATATCAATAGCCTGTAGATAAGGAGAAACCAAAGACTAATATTAGAATTTACTGGGTGTCAAGCCTTTGTGGTTGTACAAAAATACACAATGAATTGTACACGGTTCCTATTTAAGAATGTGAGTATATTGCATCTTAACCTTTTGTCGTTCTCATAAATGCTGAATCAAATAACTACTCTAGGTATTTAGATATAAAAATTCTGGAAACATGCAATCCCTTCCTGCTCAACAAAGTCAAAATTCTGAGTGAAGAGGGAGCAAAATCAGGTCCGGAACATATATTACAACATTATCTTACCAAAGCAATGTTCTTAAACAGTGATGATTCTGACAAAATCAGCAGAGCATTTTCTAGCAAAATAATTAGTTCATAACACATACACATAAACACACACACACAAATCTTTAAAAAATTTGAGGCCACAAAGAAGCAAAAATAAGCCTAAAGTAAGAGTTCTTCTATGTTTACAACACCTTCAAAAAAAAAAAGCATCAAGCTTCTTATACTAGATGATTTGAAATATGTTTTAATCTTTATATAATTAGTACCCAGGCAAATCTGAGGATATCTGAATCTAATGACATTTATTAACCAGTTTCTTTCTAATAAGAAAAATGTTTATATGTGTATAATTTTGCTTTTACAGATATTAACATTTGCAACTATGTAACCTGAAATTAAAAAAAAAAAAATCTCCCAACCACACACTTATTTTCAGTATTACAGAGCTAAAAGGCTCTTGTAAAGAAAATCATCCTAGTTTTTAAAATATCCCTAAATAATTATTTCTCAAAATAAAAAAATCCTTTGGTTTATACTGTTTAACAGGAGTGTTCCCTTATGGTCTTAGTTATAAAATTGCTTCATGCCCTCCTCCCCATCATATGTGCTGATGGCATTACCTGTCTGCATCCACTGTCACATCATGAACTCCTCTCTGGATGACATCTCGGGAAGTTGCTGTGTCTGGTATTCGGTTCAGACTTCTAGTGTATAGGTTAAGTCCTCCATCTGTCATGTACCTGAAAAGAAATGCCTAATTAATCCACAGAAAATTAAACTCAACTGTACAATTTAACTTAATAAACAAATGGTGTATACAATTTTCAATGACTACTCAAATATATTCTATTATCATTTTTTTCTGCATAAACATTCTACTCACCAGGAATAATTAAAATACTTTTTTTCAAGTTTATTAGGAAATCAATATTCTTGACTACAACAAGTAACTAGCCTATCATAGAACCCGTTTTTCTCTTTTCTTATCAATATTATGAATAGACTTGCAGATAAACTCTTAGCAAATTAAGAGAAAGAAAATTTTGTTTTTAAAATACTGTTTTAGAGTTCATAGGAGTAATGGATCAAAACCTATGCTTTCACTATATCTGCCATCTTCCTAGAGTTCTACAGTTTTATATTTAATATCTCATAGCAGCCGCTGTCACAACACTGTTGCAATTAGCTGTATCCCACCCAAATCTCACCCTGAATTGTAATAATCTCCATGTGTCAAGGGTGGAACCAGGTAGAGACAACTGAATAATGGGGGCAGTTTTCCCCATACTGTTCTCATGGTGATGAATAAGCCTCACAAGATCCAATGGTTTTATAAATGGGAGTTCCCTTGCACAAGCTCTCTTGCCTGGCACGTGCCATGTAAGATGTCCCTTGGTCTTCCACTATGATTGTGAGTCTTCCCTAGCCATGTGGAACTGTGAATCAGTTAAAGCTCTTCCCTTTATAAATTACCCAGCCTCAAGTATGTCTTTATTAGCAGGGTGAGAACACACCAATACAACCATCTTCCCATATATATATTTAACACACTAATACAGCCATCTTCATTTTTACATTTAACATCTCATATCAGCTGCTGTGTCACAATTAGCTATTTTGTAATTACATGCACACACACAGAATCTAAAGTGATCCTCACCACTCCCTTAAAAGAACTCCAGTTCAGTATCTTCCTTTAGAGTGGCACAGATAACATTTAAAAATGCCCCTTAAATGTGCTAGCTAAAAACAAACAAACAAACAAAAAAAACGCCTGTAATCCCAGCACTTTGGGAGGCTGAGGTGGGTGAATCACGAGGTCAACAGATGGAGACCATCCTGGTCAACATGGTGAAACCCCGTCTCTACTAAAAATACAAAAAATTAGCTGGGCATGGTGGCGCATGCCTGTAATCCCAGCTACTCAGGAGGCTGAGGCAGGAGAATTGCCTGAACCCAGGAGGCAGAGGTTGCGGTGAGCCGAGATCACACCATTGCACTCCAGCCTGGGTAACAAGAGTGAAACTCTGTCTCAAAAAAAAAAAAAAAAGCACGCTGATAAGGAATGATTGCTGTAAACCTTTTTAAATGATTGTTTGGAAAAAAAATCAGGCACCTTGGAGAACCCTTACATGTAGATATGCAGACAGTTTCCTAAGGTCAGCGTGTAAGGATGGTTGAGTGGTTGAGTGTAGACTGGAGCCAGACTGCTTAGGTTCAGCTACAGTGCTGCTACTTACAAGCTGTGTGGGCTCAGGTAAGTCACTTAAGCAAGGTATGTTTAAAGTGCTTCATCTGTAAAATGGAGACAGTAATGATATGCTTACTTCTTGCAGTGATGGTGACCTATCAATGAGTTAATATACATATAACATGCATAGAGCATTGTCTACCACATTGTAAGTGCTATATAAATTCTATCTTTAAAAATACTAGCTATTTTATGCATTAGCATTTCTATAGTCACTAAAATACCTCATATCTTGAATATGAAATTAGAAGAAGCATTAAGATTAGGAATGTCTGGTGCTAAAGATGGATCTTTTTAACACAGCTCAAGTAACCCCAATCTTTCACACACTGTTAGTCATACTTCAGTTAGCACAAAGTTTACTAAAGGAGAATTGAGGGAGAATCAGGGCAGAAGCAGGATTACAGTATATCTACCCTCACCCCTTTGCCTTATTTTTAATTTTTATTCAACAGAATTATTAGTTCGTGTTTGGTCATGTGACTTAAAGTATAAATTTAGGTTATATTCTTGGCACGACTATTTATTACTGTGACACCTGAAGAAAACTTCAATTTCCACCCTAAAATATGTAACTTTTATCCCAATTTTCCAGAATTTTTTTACTTCATAAATAGAGACTTTTCATAGAGGTTTATTATGAATAAGAGGCCTTTTTCTGACTAATTCCTAATTATTGACAGATTCATATCCCCAAGGGTTTAAAGTAATTTTAAAACGGAGAAGAAAGAGATAAGCCTTTGCATGCTTCAAGAAATTCTGAATTCTCAGAATGCTGATTAACTTTCTGAGTTATACCTAGAGTACATGGAAAAAAATAAAACTTTATTCCCATTTAAATGACTGCATGACATTCTTTGTGGTTACTTGAGAAAATCCTAAATTCAATACTACATTATTGAGCCTTCTGTTCCTTTAATCTATAAAACATATTTTTAAACATTTTGAAAAGAAAGTTAACTTTACGATTCAACTTTTTCATGAGTTGTAACATAAACACTTCTTTTTTTATTGAGATGGAGTCTCACTCTGTTACCCACGCTGGAGTGCAGTAGTAAGATCTCAGCTCACTGCAACCTTTGCTTCCCAGGTTCAAGCAATTCTCTTGCCTCAGCTTCCCAAGTAGCTGGAATTGCTGGTGTGCAACACCACTTCCAATTAATTTTTGTATTTTTATTAGAGATGGGATTTTGCTACATTGGCCATGCTGATCTCAAGTTCCTGACCTCAGGTGATCCATCTGCTTAAGCCTCCCAAAGTGCTGGGATTAGAGGCATGAGCTGCCACACCCAGTCAGCATAAGTCCTCTTTTCTTAATTAAAGAAAACACCGTCAAATTAAACTTTTCCTGGGATATCTCCAGCCCTCTTGTCTTCTCATGTTTTAATTCTAAGCTGAGATATTGGGGATATCGGGGCTGCCTCCTACCTAAGCTGACAAGGGCACACTGCATAGGCTGATGACTAAATAATAAGTCCAGCACATCCTGAGTATCCTCACACTATCACCCTTGAGTTAAGACCAGTCCCATCACCTGTTGACTAGTATTCCATACAGGTAAGAGAATTGAGTCATGACAAATTTCAGTGTCCTGTACTCTACCATTAGAAAAAAACAAATGTATATGAGTAAACAGGTAAACAACACTAGGGGAAGTTTTCATGTAGGATTTTGGGTATTTTTACTTGGTCAACATAAGACATATGGACCATCAATGCATACTTAAGGGGACTCATTTGTGAGACTAACCAAGACTTTGAAAGATGTTAGGGAACAAAAATAGAGGAAACAAGAAATCTTAATCAGGTTTGAAATGAAGCAGAAACAAATGAGGACAAAGGCTATAACAGCATTTTTTTTTAAATTAGCGAGTGCAGCAGATACTAGCCAGATGTCATCAAACCAATTTCCCTCTTCTCCCAGGCACACAGTTGAACCATATAACCTAGCCACTTTTGCAGTCATATTGGGATCATGCAGCTGTTTTAGACAAAGGAATGTAGGAATGCATGAATTCCAGGCCTGATCCATACAAAACAGTCTCACACCCTAGTTCTTCTTCTCTTTTGACATTTGCCTGTTGAATATCAATGCCCATGGTAACACTGGAAATCTGATTGGGTAACAACAGAATTACCAACCATCTTTATTCTCTGAGAGACTACATGGAGTGCATTCCCCAAGTGAAGATCAGAAACACCAGTGAGGGTCTTATGTGAATACATTGGCTTCTTTGTGTTCCGTTACTGAGATTTTGAGATTTCTGTTTTAGAAATTAATGTTAACTAATATAGCTAGTGTACTAGCCTAACTTGTGCTAGCATAACTGATTGCATCTTAGCTCTGAGCCTGATAAGCTCCATCTTAGCTTCTCCCTCCCTGCCACGGCCCCCTCAGGTGCATTACTGGGTCATGCTGTACTCAGAGCCTTGAACCCTTGAGGTTTGGGTCATGCTGTTCTCAGTACCTGTAACCAATGTAACAGCAGCCTGCTCGGCAAGCCCTTCTGCTATTGTGACATCCCCCCTTTTTGGTGATTGTATGGAAATACCCTGGCCCTCAGCCACTTCCCTTAACCTGCTTGTTCTGCTTCTGTAAAAATTCCGCTTCGGCTAGAAGCTCCCCTATCTTAAGCAAGGTATAAAAAGGAATCAAGCCCCTTCCTCACTGCCAAGAGAATTTTGAGAATTTTGAGCATTAGCCGTCTCTCAGTTGCCGGCAATAGGACTCCTGATTCATCTCAGTGTGGCACTTCCTCTATAAGTTGCTTGGTTACAACACTAGCATCTTGGAAGATACAAAATGCTCTTGAGTACAGTATGCCTGTAACATATATTATTATGTGCAGAACTCACATAATAATGTTTAAAAAACATTTAAAACAACTACTTATTTAAGAATATTTCTGTGGAGGTATATGCATACATATGTGTGAAGAATATAATTAATTTATTGAATAACTGGATAACTACAAAACTATGAAAACACCATCATGTGAATCACATGAGGGCAGGTACTGTGTCTGTATTATTCACTAATGAATGCAGTGTCTGGAATGCTGCTTGACACATAGGGTGAACTCAATAAATATTTTTAATAGACATATACATATATACATACAGATATATATAACTCAGCTTATGATCCCTCTTCTTTCCATATCATTTTCCCAGGAGTCCTAATGCCTCCCACAATTCCCACTCTCTTTTATTGAGATGAGATACGATAGATCTCTATCCTGGCCAAACAATCTTCATATCCCACCATCTCCAACTCTGCATCTCTAACTCCACATTCATCATCTCCTCTCTCTGCTTTCTCATTAAGAATTCCCACTCTCTCTCTCTGCAGATTTTCTCTGATGGTAGAATTTTTCATCTCCTGTGCTTACAATGTAGTTATCTAAATTCTTTGTCTCTCTTATGCCCTCATGGGTAGTCTATCTCTGGTTCTATAAACTTTTCCTTTGCAGTACTCCCCACAACCATTATTTTCTTCACTTTATCCCTACAAATGCCACTACCAGATTTCTGCTTTGATGAGCCTGAGCCTGAGCTCTTGCAATAGTTCCTGAAATTGAACCCCAGGGTTTCTCTCCTGAATTCATTTTGCGTATTTCCCATAAAGTAGCTTTTCAAAAGCCATCACCAACCACATGCTATGTTCTATGACTATTTTGTAACCTCTAAGAGATAGGATTTTACATAGTTTATAGTGTAAACTTCTCAGCATAATGATGTTAAGGTCTGTCAAAATACTGCCTATCTCTCAAATATTATCTTTAAATACTCACATTCCATGACTCTCAGTTAAGAGAAAGGTCATCAATATCATCGAATCCACTGTCCCTCTGATTCTGAAAATCACACTTTATGCCAGCTTACTGAATAATTTATACCTTCTACATTTCTAATTTATATATACATATGTGCATATATATATATTTATTTAAATATATTTCCTTTGTCTATAGCTTTTAAATCAGGAATAAAACTAAAACTTTTAAAAATTTTCTCTTTTCTATTTCATGTGAGAGTTTAGTCTTTTCCCCTCATTCTGAACCCTTAGCTCAATTTTATCCCTTTCCTTTTGAAATTCCCAACATATTGCTTTGTAGATGTCCCTTGATTTCTTATTCAAACTGCTCCCAAGATATGCTGTCACTCTCAAGATAAACATTCTACATGAGTGTAAGTATATATAGTCAATCATCATTATTCACAAATTCTATATTCGTGAATTTGCCTACTTGCTAAAATTTATATGTAGCTGCAAAATCTAAACTCATAGCACTTTCACCGCCATTCACAGATATGAACAGAACAGTGAAAAAAATGAGTCTCAGAGGTTTCCAGCTAAGGCTAAATGAAGTGATACTCTGCCTTCTTGTATCAGCTCCACTACTACAACAAAGGTTCTTCTATGGTCTATTTAGTGTCACATTTTTCACATTTTTTGTGTGTGTGCTTTTATGCTGAGAATTGTGCTGTTTAAAATGGCCCCCAAACTTGGTGCTGAAGTGCCATCTTAGGTTCCTAATTGCAAGAAGTCTTCAATGTGTCTCACAGAGAAAATATGCATTAGACAAGCTTCACTGAGGCCTGAGTGAGAGTGCTCTTGGCTGTGAGTTCCATGTGAATGAATTGACAGTATGTACTAAATAAGGTATCTTTAAAGAGAGACACACATATAGCAAGTTATATATACATTGATCAGTTGACAAAAGTATTGTGGCTAAAAGCTCATAGGAACCAAAACCTATATTTCTCCTAGAAGCAATAGTTTAGTATTCACTAACACAGTGTTTGTGGTGACTTGATAGAACATAACTACCATGAATAATGATATTGACTGCATATATGTATAAACACACACACACACACACACACACACACACACAGACATTTTTTGCTGTTGTTTGTTTCTTTGTTTTTTGAGACAGTCTTACTCTGTCACCCAGGCTGGAGCGATACAGTGATGCAATCTCAGCTCATTGCAACTTTCACCTCCTGCATTTCAAGCGATTCTCCTGCCTTAGACTCCCAAGTACCTGGGATTACAGGCACACACCACCGCACCCGGCTAACTATTTTAGTAGAGAGGAGGTTTCACCATGTTAGTCAGGCTGGTCTCAAACTCCTGATCTCAGTTGATCCGGCTGCCTTGGCTACCCAAAGTGCTGGGATTACAGGTGTGAGCCACCATGCACGGCCTGTGTATATATATCTTTATGTGTATATTTATGTATGTAATTAGTCATCCAAATATATTTGAATAGTGAGTTTAAAATTGAATTCACACATGAGTTCACATTTAAGAAGACTGAGAAAGAAAAGAGAGGAGGGAATAGAGTGGAAAGAATAGAGAAGAAAGAAGAGAGAGATGAGGAAAAGAGTGTATCTTAGATACTCCTGCTTTGCCATCATGTTCTCTGAAAGGGGCATTGCCTCCTAGGCTATGTTAAATACATACAACAATGATAATTATAACTAACAACAACCAAACATTGGTATTGTTATTAATGATAATAAATGCAATATTAATAATAGTGATGATAAAGAGGAGAATGATCAATTTATTGAGTGCTCATATCATGGCAAGCTTTATGCAAACTAAAATTTGTAGATAATTTTCTTCATTTCTAACAACCTCATGAAGATGGTACAATTTTATCCTTATTCTAGATGACAAAAACTAATTTGAGTATGTTAGGTCTCCAAGGGGTCCACACATAGCAAATGGAAGAGATTCAAATGAGACACTCTGAATTCAGTGGCAACTGAACAACAACCTATCCCAATTTATCATAATTGGTCTCTATAATTCTATATTTTTAGAAACTCAGGTAGAGTGGGTACCAGGAATGGACTGATGGGTATCAGGACATCAGAGCTAAGCTCTGAATCTAATCAAAAGCTATTTTGTACTCTTTTTTAGGTGGCGTCACCATTCAAACATAAGCTTTTCATGAATGAAATCAGAAAGGGTCACTTATATACAAGAATGATCTCCTACATGTGTCCTGTCAGATGCATAAAATCCAGATTCACATAAAGAGTAGGTCAAAGTCCAGATTCACATAAAGTTTATAGAAAAAGTTAATTGGGAAGCTTTTCCATATATTACTGAGCCTATGTTTTGAAGTCAGACATAGCTGAGTTCTAATGCAGGTCTGGCATTTCCTTAGTGTTAGGCCCTGGCTGGGGCCAATGAGACTCAGTTTCCTTATCCATAGAACATGTATAAAAACATCCACCTTGGCCGGGCGCGGTGGCTCAAGCCTGTAATCCCAGCACTTTGGGAGGCCGAGGTGGGTGGATCATGAGGTCAACAGATGGAGACCATCCTGGTCAACATGGTGAAACCCTGTCTCTACTAAAAATACAAAATATTAGCTGGGCATGGTGGCATGTGCCTGTAATCCCAGCTACTCAGGAAGCTGAGGCAGGGGAATTGCCTGAACCCAGGAGGCGGAGGTTGCAGTGAGCCAAGATCGTGCCATTGTATTCCAGCTTGGGTAACAAGAGCGAAACTCCATCTCAAAAAAAAAAAAAAAAAAAATCCACCTTATAAGCATTGCTGGTGATAAGAAGGTAAAATAAAACAATTATCTTCAAAGCACTTAACAAGAGCATGGTACATAACATGAAATGCTCAAAAAGGCAATTAATAGAATATCCTATTGCCTCCCTTTGGGCCTATTCTCTGATTAAGCCAAATATCCCAAATTGTTAATATACTCTAAGAGTTTTACAATCACAACATGTTTTAGAATGTAACAGGACACAGAGGAAAAACAAGGTCTGAGATTTATTAAAATCTGATACCACCAAAAGAAAATGAATAGACTGAAACTTTCAACTCCAAAGTGATTTTTCCTTCAAGTTAAACTAGGGGTGCATAATTGAACACAGCAAGAAAATAATTTTTTCCTTAAAGCAGTTACAGGCAGCTTCTGACAAGCTAAAAAAAAAAAAAAATTCAAGCAGATCAGCAAACTCCTCCTGTCTCCTTCCCACGTCCTTGACTACAAAATCTGTTACTTAAGAAGCATGTGAAAATCACTCTGAAAAACAGAGACCACATGTGTTTCTCTCAACAACAGAAAAACTTAGTGGCTTGAATTTACAGAAATTTTGGATTCTTTACTCACCATGAATGAGCAGAGGAAGGGCCCTTCAACACCCTGAATAACCTTGGATACCTCATATTTTCTCATGACTTTCTGAGCAAACTTACACATTTATTTATAGTGAATGCATGCTAGTAGACCGCCTCCCCTCTTCACACAATGCTGATGGAGAACAGGGCCACTTACCCACTGTTGATGTCATCAGTCCTGAGACTTTTCCCAAGGATATCACCATCACTCATATATCCACCCACATCAACTTCAGAAGACATGTCCAGGTCACTGCTTGCTTTCTCAGTCATGTCCATCTGTGACATGTTTCCCAGCCGAGAGACAGCAGCTCGACGAAGAGGCGTGGTATACATGAATCTTGAGGGGTCTGTGTGGATGAATCTACCGGTACCACTGCGAGGATAGCCAGCTCCCAGGGAGGGAGCATCTCCTGCCTGAAGTCGTGGACATGCCTGACCCAACCTCCAGGTCATGGGAGTGGGTCGACTTGTCAGGTTGGGTATGGTCCTTCCATTCACTTCTGTTGTCACAGTGCTATCAAATGTTGTCTCCAGGGTGCTGTCAAATAAAATGGATAAATAACTATACTCTGGTTCACTTAGGACCATAACCTAGAATGCATGAAGACGGAAAAGGCTAGAGTTGAGGATTGTCTTTAAAAACATGTCATCTTCTAAAAGCTAAATTATATGTTCATTTTGATATTCTAATCACCTGTGTAGAGGTCAAAATGTGGAAAGAACATTCATTTACAGCTCTTTGTTTGTCTCTTTGTTTTCAAAAGAAAGGCCATCAGGACATCTTGGGTAAAATGACATATTGTTTTACATTTTCAACAAATCCTTTACACAGTGTAAACTTCTGAGACCTATTCTGGAAGTTAACTGCAATTATGTTTGAATGTACCCCTACTACTCTGCCCAGTGCATTTCAAGTGCAATTTGTGCCACTATTTTCTAGAGCAGGCATTAAAACTCCACTTAACAGGGATGGTGGTAGTTGCAGTAACTAATTCCATTGAACTGGAGAAGACATTGAAAAAGACATAGATAGTAGATAGAGCTAGAGATAAGAGCTAAATAGGTATATGCTGTGAATTTTTAGTTTAAGGATAATTACCAACTTTTATATAAAAAAGAGAGAGAAAATTGTAAGGGGAAACTGAAATCCCATCTCTGTCTTTATAAGAAAAGTTAAATGTTTGTTTGTAATTATTTTTTCTTTACTGGCTCAAAGATATATGGAATTGAAAAAAAAAACCTGTGGCTTATTTGTGTCCCACGAAGACTGGACATAGTCTCTTCTAAATTCTGCCTCAAATCTGCTATGTTTTTAACTGTTCTCATTCTTCTTGTTTCAGGGTCTTCACCTAGGAAAGCAACATGATAAATCTGCTATTCATGACATTTACGATCCTCAAAATAATGAGGTATCATCTCATGCCAGTTAGAACGGCGGTCATTACAAAGTCAGTAAACAATTGATGCTGGAGAGGATGTGGGGAAATAGGAACTCTTTTACACCATTGGTGGGAGTGTAAATTAGGTCAATCATTGTGGAAGACAGTGTGGTGATTCCTCAAGGATTTAGAACCAGAAATACCATTTGACCCAACAATCCCACTACCGGGTATATACCGAAAGGATTATAAATCATTCTGCTATAAAGATCCACGCACACGTATGTTTACTGTGGCACTGTTCACAATAGGAAAGACTTGGAACCAACCCAAATTCCCATCAATGATAGACTGGATAAAAAAATGTGGTACATATACACCATGGAATACTATGCAGCCATAAAAAGAATGAGTTCATGTCATTTGCAGGGATATGGATGAAGCTGGAAACCATTATTCTCAGAGAACTGATACAGGAACAGAAAGCCAAATACCACATGTTCTCACTGGTAAGCATGAGTTGAACGATGACAGCAAATGGACCTAGGGAGGGGAACATCACACACCAGGGCCTGTTGGGGCATTGGGGGCATGGGAGAGATAGCATTAGGAGAAATAACTAATGTAAATGATGGGTTGATGGGTGCAGCAAACCACCTTGGCACATGCATACCTATGTAACCAATCTATACATTCTGCACATGTATCTTTGAACTTAAAGTATAATAAAAGAATCTATGATTATTAGGATCCTAATTATTTCAAGCTGTTTCTAGGTATACTAAGAATACTCGAGGTAAACTTGTATTATGTAGAAGGTATACATTCAGACTCTGGGGGATAAACTAGAGGCCTTTTCTGGTTTTGTTTTGTTTTGTTTGTGAGACAGAGTCTCACTTTGTTGCCCAGGCTGGAGTGTCTTAGATCACTGCACCTCTGGGGTTCAAGTGATTCCCCTGCCTTAGCCTTCCAAGTAGCTGATTATTAGGTGCTCACCACCATGTCCAGCTAATTTTTGTATTTTTAGTAGAGAAGGGATCTCATCACTTGGGTGAGGCTGGTCTCAGACTCCAGACCTCAAGTGATCCGCCCGCCTCAGCCTCCCAAAGTTCTGGTATTACAGGTGTGAGCCACCATGCCTGGCTGAGGCCTTTTGTTATGGAAGCAATAGCTTTTGAAGTCTTTTATTAGACTCATGGACAAAGACCGACAACATTAGATGGTTTTATTTTTAATTACTGCTCCAATTTCTATAGTTCTACTAACCATACTAGCGTTCAAGTAAAGAAAGCCCTAGGCATCTAAACCCAAAATGTTTGTATCTAATGAGCATGAAACAAATAGTTCTGCAAGTAGTACTAACGCTGGCCTGATACAATTAGCACCTATCAACTCCTAGCAGAAGTGACCTTAAGCCATTTTGTTTATAGTCATACAATACTTCCACGCCAGTGGTCTTCTGAAGCAAATGAGTCTAGACAAAAGGAAGAATGTGAAAAGAGAGTAGTGGAAGCAGAATTTTTATTCTGTTCAATTTGGACTGAACAGGATGTCTAAATGGACATTTTCATTAAAAAAGAAAAAAAAAGGAAGTAGGGAGTGGATAGATTAAGAAAAGGACAGGGAAGGAGATGAGACAGAGAAAAAGGAAGTAGGAAGGGGATGATTGGGAAGGGAATGGAATGAAAAGAGGAAGGAAGAAAAAGAAAGTGAAGGAAAAGAAAAGCAAAAAAATATATATTAAATTACACTATGAAAAATGTCAGAGAAGTCAAGATGCATATCTACCATCTGTTAAGAATACAGCTAACTGTTTAACCTGTTAATTTACTTTCTTAATATTCAGACCAGACTTTCACAAATCTATAACAAATGTGTCCCATTAGCACTTAGCATCACAATCATACAATCGGTAGGGATTTCAGAAATTGTCTTGCCTTAGCTTTTAGCCATAGCATTCATCTGTCTCACATGAGACAAGGCCATCTGCCTCTGCCTAAAAATGTCTGTATTGGAAAGGCCTCCATCTCAGCAGTAAGAGATGGCTCCTTCCAGTAGCAGATCAAAATGTGAAACATTTATGGGGGATTAGCAATAATTTGTCTCCATTAAACTTTCACCCCATGGTTCCAGTGGGTCTGAAACCAAATGAACACATTTACATTATCTTTACCATGGCAGACAACTGCTAATTCCTTTAGAATCTCTTTCAGCCAAACATTACTACTTTGTTCATTATTCCTCACTCTGGGTGGTTGCCAAAACAGCCACCATTATGCTGCCAGCCTGTTAATTTCTTCCTTTTAATTTACAAATGATTTAAACAATTAAAATGTACTTAATAATAACATCATTATTTAAAACATAAACTATTAAGAAACTTTGCTGAATATTTTTAAAGAATAAAAAAACACGTTGGGATCTCATACACATGACAAAAACATTTTCTACACTAATTAAATTTATGCAATCACTAATCCTATAGATTAATATTATTCTTTTAGAACTCCTCATAACTGTTAATAACTCTTGAGACTGATCATATTCTTCCTGGAAATTCTTCCCATTATTTCTCATACGTATAAGAGAGGGTATTTGTGAAATGGCTATAAAGAAGTCTACCTTTCACTTCCAAGTAATCTGATAGAACATTGAAGAAAAAGAAGAGTTGTGTAGAGAAAACTTTACAGAGCGGGAAAAATATTTATTACAGTCAAGGAAAAGGCAGGCAAAGAAGAAATTTATTCAAACTGGGTCAAAATGGGTAGTGAAAGGAACAAAATTGGGGAAGCACTAAACCCAAGATTCAGTATGAAAGATTTCATACAGTTATAGTCATCTTGGATTGTAGGTGGAAGATAAAAAGTCATGAAAGAAGCAGTATGTTGAGATGACCTTTTTTTTGGTGGGTTGGGGGAGGTAAAAGTAATTGATCTCATACAGGTTCCTAGAACACACCATTACATGTTCCTGTCCCTTTCCCTCTTCCCCTTCCCCCAGGAGAACTTTTAAGTTGTAATCCAGCTGCATCTCAACCACTTGCCAACTGGAATATTAAAATTGATATTTGAATTATATTCCATTTTAACATTAATTTTAATTATATTATTTAAATTAAATAATATAATTAATTTTGATATTAATTATATAAATTTATATAATTTAACAAATTAAATTTGCTGTTTCACTAAATATATTTTCACATCTACTTCATCTCCTTTTCAATTTCTTTTTTTAACCCAACAGCTATCTTAGATATTTGGATTCTTCTAACTGAACTCACTGTTTATATGGTTTCTATCATGTTTTAGAACCACAGCCTCCCTCATTCCTTAGGTGTTTCTTCATTATGACATCCACTCATGACATTGCACCCCTCATGACAGTCAAACAAATGGACCTTTTCCTCCCAACACTTATTGAGCAAAATAATTGCTGCCTTATTCATGTCACAAAAGATAATACCCAACACAGAATATATTGCAGTAAATGTTTTCAATGACCCACAAAAGGCAAGACAAAACTAAGTGTACTTACAAACCCCCTAAAGACTGATTGCACAGTCCTAAATATCCTGTAAATTTGTATCTGAATGAGATCCAGAGGCTTTGGAAGAAGCAAAAACAACTGCAAAGTCCAAATATAAAAGCACAAATAAAATTAAACGTTAGTAACAGTAAAAGTTACCAGAATTGCACATGAGAAATGCATTTAATCACAATAATGTTGTATCTCCTCCTACTCTCATAATCTCAAAGTCAACCATTATTCCTGAAAGAGGCTTCCTATGTGTCAAACACAATGGAATGACTTCCACACATTTTCCATAATGGTATGTTCTGAAATCTACTTGAGTTTTTAACATTTGTACAAAGTGCTTTCTCATTGCTCATAAGGTGTTCGTTGAGCAGAGAACAAAATAACAGTGTCAAGTTGGTACTTCTACATTACTATTTGGTGGCAATAGAACCACAGCCTCCCTGAGAAACCATTTAATCTGTGATCCTGCTCTTAATTTTTAGGCTTTAATTATACACATTGTAACCAACATTGCCAGCATTGCCATATTTTAATAGAAAATCAAATCCATATGAATGAACTTTATTCTCAGAGAATTATGCCCTCTATTCCATCCATATTACAAATGTTAGTGTACAGCTTCCTGGTTTATTGTGTGAAGTAACTCCAGTTTTTGGATGACCTCAACAGTAATTTGTATAAAGAATTTTAATCCCCTCCTCTCGTTAATCTTGACACTTTGGAGAAAAACAGCAATATATGGCCAAAAGCTTTATAGTTACTTTTAAAATATCCTCCTATACAGTTATAGCACAAAGCCTAACCCATCTGGTTTAGAAGAATATCTAAGAATAAAGAGTTAAACTCAAGGAACTCCACCTAAAAACTAACTTGGAAGAGGCCATTTTGAGTCAGAAGCAGAACCTGTTCAAGCACGTGGCAGAAATTCTGAAATTCCTGTGTGCTGTGGGTGTAGTTATATTCAAAAACTTAACATGTATCATTAGTTAGGGAATTGCATCAGATGCTTCATTATCTGGAGATATGATTATTCATATCACAGCTATTTGAATAAACTTCCCCTTACTTTTTCACTTGCATTCTTGAATACTGGCATAAGTAGGAAAAAAAAAACATAGAATAATCACACAAATACAATAAGCAGATGCTCCTATTGAAAAGCCAAGGCATACCAGCTTCTTTTGAGAGGTTACCCTCTGACAATAATGCTCCAAGTTATTTATGCACAAAAAGGCACATGTCATATATACACCCACCCACAGCATGCTATAATTTAACTGACTAAGCAACAAATACAGTTAGGGAACTACACTCTGCTCATATCTTTGTTAATACTTAAAAAATACTGAGAACAGGATAAATGATACCACTTCAAAAGCAAAAGAATATTATCTGATCTGATTCTACAGTTCCAGAGGATCCAAAAAAGAAAAAACCTTCATAAAGATTAAGACTTTCTCTAGCCTTTGTGCTACACATAGCCCTTT
Organism: Callithrix jacchus; assembly: GCF_049354715.1. Lineage (NCBI taxonomy): Eukaryota > Metazoa > Chordata > Mammalia > Primates > Cebidae > Callithrix > Callithrix jacchus. The sequence continues at coordinate 80,718,112 of NC_133510.1, read as the reverse complement.
ATGAGAAGCAGTTCATCATAGAAATCATACAATGGTGCAAAAGTAAATCTTCAGTGTTGGAGCACCTGGTGTATTCGTATTCAGATTCAGAAACCACTAGTGTAACAACTGTGAAAACATTACTCTTTTAAAACCAAACTGACATGAAAAACTGAACAATATTTGCCTCTGCTATCTGTAAAAGCTTTCTTCTTCTACAGCTGGCTCACTAAAAGAATCCAGAAACCCTCATAAAACATCTTGTAACAGAAGGGTCTACATTAAGAATAAAAACCAACCTGCATTTAGCATTAGTTTCATGGATCAGAAACAAAGAGATTACTTGCAAGGTTTAATTGTTTTCAATTTAAGGAGCCCTATATGAAGTCCGTGGAAATACACATTGACATAAAATATGATATGGCCAGTAGTTTAATACTTATGGAAGAAGAAACTGTATGATGTAAATATATTTTGGTGGAACACTGAATTCAGAAATAACAACTAAAATGTTCATATGTTAGCTGTTTAGGTAGGTGGCAAAGTTGGCATTTAAAATTTACTCTTAAACTGTAGAATCACTTGATCTCTTCTTACCTAGCTAATTAAAAATTGTGCTAGAAGTTACTACTGAAACTCATGACATCAAAAAAGTCTAGTTTATAAAGTACGAAAACAGTTCATAGTCATCTACATAGTAGCTTAAATACTTATAATGTGCACATGAAAAACGAGTTTTTTTCAAACACTGAAAAAAAAAAAGGAAAAAGGTAGAAGGCAGCAGAGGCCTCTGCAATTCTGAAAGTGTTACTGCAATGCACAGGGCTTGTCACTGAGTTATTGAAGAAGCCATCTATTCAGGTAGCACGAAGGGAGCAGAAGAAACTTAGCTCTACAGAAAATTTGCCCAGGAGGACCTTCATTCTTCATCTCATATCTGTAATGAGGTCGCCTTGAGAGAAGTTGAACAAATAAGCCCCATTAATGACTAGGTAAAAATCATGTTTGGTGTTTTAAAATGTTAACACTTATTTATGGATGCCTAGAAGGTCCTGGACACGAGGCTAGGCTAACAATGCTCCCAGCAGATTTTTAGAATTTACTTTCTCCAAATGAACCTTACCAGTGCTGCTCATAGCTCAGTTTTACCAATAATAATAATAATAATAATAATTTCAAGAAACAGGAATTAAAATTATAACTATGTATTTTTAAAAACCAGTCTAAAAAATGAAAGTTACATGGCAAATGCAAATAATTTCAAAAGAGACTACGAAATGTCTTAATACCCCACACACATTTTTAGGAGTAAACTGGACTTACCTAGTAAGTCGGTGTAAAGCGCCTGTTCCAGATCACCCAGCATGGTAAGGATCACTTCCTCATCCAGATGAGCTGTCCCTTCCCGCAAACAGTTTTCTCCCTCCTCTTCAGCCCAGCTTCTGCTGATGCTGCTCAACTTGGAGGACACATTTTCATCTTCGGACCTACTATCTTCATCACTCTCACCTTCTAAGCCTCTTCTTGCAGACAATTCCTCTAAGTCTTCACTGTCTGACTGGCCACCCCCAGCAGGCAGGAGGTTCCAGGCTGAGCTGCTGGTGTGACACAGGGACTGCACAGACCTGGAGAGGAACCTGGACAGTGAGCACCTCTCTGCATAGTTGGCTTCTCTCTGGCTGGCCTTGGCAGCATTTCCAAACCAGTTGGAAATGCGCACCGTGGGTCTCCTCTCCCCATCACTGGTGAGGGAAAGATTGGTGAGAGACTTTTGTTTCTGAAGGCAAGCTCCCTTTCTCCTTACTTCTTTGCTCCGGAACACAGAGAGTTCAGCAGGCCGCTGCATGATTCTTCCAGTGGCTTCTTCCTTTCAACTGCACTTCATATTGTCTTTTTACACTGTGATTGTAATGGATCCGTTTGATTTTAATTACCACATGCACTTCAATAAAAGCTCAAGCTCACACATTCACAGAAGATTCTGGAGATGTGGTATATATAATGGTTTGCCCACAATTTAGCTTGACACATCATTTTACTAATCAGCAATACTTACAAATATTTTGCTCAAATATAGCTGAAGCAGAAAAGAGTTCACCAAAGATTCTCCTCCAGCTGCAAAGTAGTCCAGGAAGCCAACTACGTTTGCCTGTCTTCATCCAATCACATGTCTCAGCAGGAGGATGGGTCTACATTTCCCTCTATTCCTTCTGTGTTCCGAAACGTGAGAAGGTGAAGCAGGAGCTGAGGTCTCTTGCTTTTTGCTTTCTTTTTTCCCCTGCCTTTCACCAGCTCTTAACTGACCTAGGTCTGTAACCCTTTAACTTTAATGAGCTGATACAGTGCAGCAAGTACAGCCTCCCCACAGGAGCCCAGGAAGAGCAGAAATTAAGCACTAAAGCCCAGCCCTGCAGGAGCCGCTTGCATTTTAGTATTCCACCTGCATTCTCAGATCTATGGCTCTTCCTTGCTGCTGCAGTGAATGCTGCTGGCTGCCATGGCAGCAAACATCCTGCTAAATTAAAACAGAGGCACGGGAACGGCTGTCCAGCCTAGAATGCTACAGGTTTCAGAGCCAAGCCTGTATGAGATGTTCCACTATTAACCTCATGCACATTTAAATGACTCTCAGCCACCCAATCTCAGACACGGATACACACACACACACACACACACACACACACACACACACACACTTACATACACAACACACACTCCCCGATGCCGAGAATGACAGACTAACTCTCTGTAGCTGCAGGCAGCTGAAGTAGGCAGATCTCCTTTCTGAATGTTGGGATTTGTGCTGTAAAAGCACAAATCAAATTCAAGCATGTAAAGGACCTAAAAAATGAAGCATGACAATCTCCACCCACTTGGAGATAATGCTTTAAAGGGAAAGACTTCCCCTCATCTTTTAAAGAACAAAGTCAAAGCCTTTTTATTTTGAATTTATTTAGTAAAATCCTAATGTGACATAAAAATCAAGATTTCTTACTATCTTTTGCAAAAACATGAAAGGAAAAGAAGAAAGATAATCTAAAAGGGTTTTCCCCTGATATTTTGACTCAAAGTATACAATTGAAAGTTTATGGTCAAGTGTGTGGAACATAATGTCACAGATAACACAACATGCACATTGTGTCTTTTGATACTGCATTTTTCCAAGTCTATTTCATAAGCCTATCACAGCATAATCAGCTCTTACTTTTTTACTATTTTCATTTTTTTAAATATTAAAATATGCTGCACTGTGTCACTGTGTCACTATATACCACCACCATAAAATTCTGATTTTAGGAAACTTTTAAAAACAAATATATAGTATAGCAGAAATCATGAGTACCATTTATAGTTAAGAAGAAAAGTATAAACTTTTTAGTATTTAACTTTGAAGATTTTCTGCCCACAAACAGAAAAATAGGGATTTTTTTCTTTATCAAATGAGGGAAAGTAGAGAAATATGCAGAAATATTATCTTCATTTTCAGAGAGAATATGATAAAATTAATTCTGATTTTCTACCTCCTATTGGTAATCTCAACTAGGGGAAATACCCAATCTCTTAACTATATACATTAACATTATAATATGCTTTGCCTATAACTTCACAAATATCACTTACTTTACAAAGTTAATTATTCCTTATGCCCCACCTTTCAAGGCAGATCAGACTTAGATCCATTTTATAGACATGCTAAAGGAAATTAGATGAAAAGAACAGCAATTATCTGTGGCAAAATTTTACAGTAAAGTAATCTGTGAATTATTGATACTTATTCTCAATTCTATACTTTTTGAAAACTAATTGTGTTTATATAAAATGTGCTTAAATAAAATGTGGGTACAAGTATCAGATCATTAAAACTGATAGTTATGCTTCTAAAAACATAATTTTGTAAAGTATTTTTAGAAGATCAAAATGACACTTCCTTTGGAATTCCTAAGCAGAACATCTTTCTTCTTCATTTTGAGTTACTGTAACTCAGTGAATTTTCAAGTTCTGAGACCATAGTGAAATTTGTTCAAATTACGCAATTTCAATTTGTTGAACATTTATTACACTAGTGTATATGCAAATATACCCTAAAGCCTTACAGATTTACAAAAAAATGGAATTCTAATGCTTTATATATCAAAAGAGTTGACCTTATTCATATGTAAATAAAAGCAGTATTTATGCCCTTTCCTTATTTAAAACTGCTTATATACCAATCAGTTTAAACCTGTGGTTCTCAAGCTTCATATATTCAGAACCAATTGGAGGACTTATTAAAACACACTTTGCTATGCCCCAGACATATAACTGCTCATTCAGTTGGACAGAAGGGTCCCGAGACTTTGAAGTTCTAACATATTTCCAAATATGGCTGGCTCTGAAAATCCACATTGAGAACTACCATGCTGAGATTAGTGGTTTTCAACTGGGGATGGTTTTTCCCCCAAGGAACATTTGGCAATATTTTGGAAACATTTTTCATTGTCACAACTGTGGGTGTGGTAGTGACATCTAAGGGGAAGTGGCCAATGATGCTGCTAAACATCCTACAATGACAAAACAGCCCCGCAGAAAAAAATAATGATGCATTTTACAATACCAATAGTGCAAAGATTGAGAAATCCTGACTTAGATGGTTATATTGCGTTTACAAATGGTTTAGAAATTTCAGGGGCATCCAAAACGAAGATGTACTTTTGCTGAAATTAATGTCCACTCCGTGTCTGTTGTAGCTCTATCCCAGGTATCCTTTATTCTAACAACCATGCTGAAAGAATAACCCCAGTCTGGGACATGTTGATTTCATAACTAAAGGAAAAGAGAGATAAGAGAACAAAGCAATGTCTCTTAAGCTTCTGCTCGGCAACAGCCCATGTCATTTTTCCACTTGTATTTCATTTGTCAAATTAAATCACATGGTTCTTCCTGATTCAATAAGACAGGAACTTTAATCCTTCTGGATGGGTGAACCCTGGAAAGGGTGGGCTCAGTCCAATGGAGCCAACAAGGAGGGGATTGTAGAAAGTGCTTATCAAAAGGGGGTTTCTGTCTGTTTCTTTGCTTAAAGATACTGTTATTAACTTGTGCTTATAATAGTTTTATCCCAGAACTACATCAGTCCACATGTACCCTGAGCAACTGTAGGGAACCCACTTATTGCTTATCTAGAGACAGCCATCCTGCTTGCTTTGGGTATACATTTATATATGGACGTTTTTATATTTATTTGTATTCACACATGTAAATGTATGTTATACAAGGAGGAGGAGGAAGTTGCAGTGCAAAGGAAACAAATATGCCCAGTTGGTAGGAAAAACGTGAATTATTCTAATTTTGCCAAGACCTAAAATAAGTTATAGCCATTACAATGTGCTAGAATGGAATGCTTTTTAACCCTTTAGTAAACATAATTATAATGTAGCCATTTAAGTAAAGGACTTAAGCTGATTTGAATTATCCCAGCTTGATCTTCTTAATTTTTATAAACATTCAAGAAAAGGCAATTTCAGTGATCATTTACAGTGATGATAAATGTCAGATATTTTCCGTTATTTTATATAATGTCTGGTAGTCAGATAAGCACATGTAGCCATTTGCTTATATAACTTCTGTTTAACCTAAATTCTTTTATTTCTAAAATGGTTTCCTGAACTCATCCAATAATTGTAATATTACTGTTTTACAAATGACATATCAGCTTTATTGATATTGAGCACGTCTGGCATCTAAGAACATTTGTCAGTTGAATATAAATTCCAGATAAAGGTTAAGACATGAATTAAACAAATGTTATACATGTTAGTGGATAGTCTTATGCAAAAAAAAGGGCAAATATGAACCTATAGAAAAAAATCAAAAAACTTTCTTGACTACCAGTGGGATAAAAATTTAGGCTTGCTTTACATTTGGCAGAATCTCTTGGTACATAATGAAAGGGATGGCTTCTGAGGACACATTCTTTTGGTCAATGAATGTGAGACCAAAACTCAGGCCAAAGCGGTAAAATCTGTACCATTAATTCAGCCAGCAGTGTAATATTGAGGTCATCATATGAATCTTAGAGGAAAGACAGGAAGCAATAAGCTATTTGCTCAATGCCAAAAATCATGTAATATATTTTACCTGACTATAATAATTATTGGAGCTATCATCATGAGATTGGGTAAATATGACTAGGCTTCCTCACAAAGAACATAATGAGCAAAAGCAAATTTAAGTCATTTACTTAAGAATATTGGAGATATACATGAAGACTTATGATGATATCCAAATTGAAAAAGTCTTCTATCCAGCATACTACTTTATTGAGTGTCATGCATTTCTGATGTTTATCTTCAAACCATAGTTTATTATCTTTTTAAACTTTCATTACCATTTAATGGCAAAGACAGTATTTTCATAATATCAAGTGAGTTACTGCACTGATGAAAATTTAAGCAGCTAAGCTCTCCCACTAACTTAGCAAATCCCTCTAATACATCTGCATTGTGAACCATTCAAGTTTGTTCCTTAACAGTATGGCAAATATGATAAATCTTTATATGTCATGCATCTTGTAGTTCATGCAATAGGGATGATTTTCCCATTTGTATAAGCACAACAAGATTTTTTTCTGGATTACATAACTCAAAAGTAGAGGAGAAATAGTTTCAGACATGGATTTTTCAGGGGCTCAGACATTTCCAGCAATGACCTTGAATTTGGTCTCTCCTGATTTAGGTCCTGTTTCCTCTGTGTTTGTTTCATTTGAGGGTGAAGGTTACTATAAGCAGCTCCAAGCTTTCCTTTTATTAGTTTTAGGTCTAGCAGAAACAGAGACCACTTCTTGTATGACAACCTCAGGAAAAGTCCTGAGATTGAGTCTTATTTTTTCTGATCAAACTGAATCGGGTGACACATTCAGTCCTCAAACAGTCACTGCAATAAATAAATAGATTGTTCTGACTGGTTCCACTTAGGTCAATTTCAGTTGGATCACATAAGCAGAGAATGATCCCCAAAGAAAATCAAGGTGCTATTATCAGAAGATGGGGCAATGGACACTGGCCACACAAAACTACACCAGAACTTTCAGGTACGCTTACTATACAACCAACAGAGCTTAAGCTATAGAACTCCTAACTCACCCAAACCCCTTTCTAGACACTGTACATTTTATTTTCTGTATTCTTTCCAGGCTTCCCAAAATTATATAGACTTAATAAATTTATGAAGCCTGCATCTTACCCTGCCAAGATTAACTTAATCAGAATTCACTTGGGGAGCAGGACATACTTATTCCTCATTGAGGCCCCTACACCAACCATGAGCAATAAAAATTCAACAATAACAAGAGCATTGAAGCTTGGGGTTACAGAAAATCAGAGAACTACCAGAACCCCAGTGAATATAAGAGAAATGCCCAATTTTACAAAAAAGAAACTAATGAAAATAGTAAGTTAAGAATTTCTTTCAAATTATTTTCATGAAGTTGTTTCTTCCTAGAATGTTATTCCACAATTTCTTTGTTCATTAGAATTCTATAACATATATGTCTGATATTCTAAGTTCCACATGACTCTTTCAACTAAGTTATTTCCACATTCCTGTTTATTCACTTATTTGTGGTGTTACTTTACCTATTTGTTTCTTACTCTTTCATAGGAGAGCTCACGTCTTTGTCACATTTGTTTTCTCAAATTTTGAGATGCCTGGAATGTATAGGATGACAGGTGATCGTTACTGAAAAGACTGATGGAAGAATAATACCATATCTCACAACAATCTTCTGAATTTATTAAGCATCATCATAGTCACTACACAGAAAAGGGAACCAAGGAGCAAATCAAACAGCTAAATAATCGCAGTGCGGAGGCCAAAATTTATTTTTTCCAATTCCTACAACATTTCTCTTTCCATGTCTCAAACAATCATGGAAGGGATATTCTGTGGGCCACTCTAAGCTAGGGCCTAGCAATAAATTCAGGTGCTTATATGCTTTGTGGTTTCACTAGCATCCAGAATATAGTGGCAACGACAGAAATCAGAAAGACAAGGACTGAGAAAGAGATGGAGACTCTGAGAAAGAGAGGCATCATTAATATAGAAAACATCCCATGAGCTTTAGAATTCTGACAGCTTCATTCGCTTATAGGATTATTCTATTACAGGTTTAATATCCCTTATTAGAAATGCTTTGGACCAGAAGTGTTTTGCATGTTGAATTTTTTCAGATTTTGGAATATTTGCCTATATATAGTGAGACATCTTGGGGATGGGACGAAAGTCAAAATTCACCTATGTTTCATATACACCTTATATACATAACCTGAAGGTAATTGTATACTTTTTAAAAATTTGTACATGAAACAAAGTGTGTGTGCATTGAACCATCAGAAATCAAAGGTATTTCTATCTCAGTTACCTGTGTGGACAATCTGTGGTTTTGTGGCATTGTCATCATTCCTGAGTTTATATGCTACTAATAAGCAATTATTTTATTGCAATTATTTATACATAAGTAACTACCAGTAAAAAATGTGATATAGCATTAACGCAGTGAAAAAATAATGTACTCAGGGTCACTAAGCAACACAGTAGCATTGCCAGAATATCTGCATCAGCTGTGGAACAACAGCAACCACAAACGACTGCAAGCTTCCATCTCTACATCCAATGCTGTGTTTGGATTAAAAGGTTACTGTACACTGTGTGTGTGTGTGTGTGTGTGTGTGTGTGTGTAACACTGTGTGTGTGTGTTTGGTGAAAAGAAACACCAGAAGCAGTTGGACCAGGAAATGGTTCCCCTGGGATGGAGGAGGCCTTCTGCTGGGTAGCTTTTTAAAAATGTTTCCTCTAGAGTCATCTGCCTCATAAACAAGTTTTTGTCTTAGAAATCTCTTTGATTTTTATCGACTGGCATAATTTATTGTTCAGTAGTGAATGCCACTGTTCTAGTTCTTCTCTAAGACCATCATGCATTTCCATCATGTTGACTCTAGGCACTTTTTCTGCAGTGTTAACACTGTTATCTCCATCATTACTATTATCACAGTACCATTCAGCACCATTTTGGCTATGTCATCATTGTTGAATGAATGAACAACTGGAGCCTCATTATCAGTATTAAAAATTTCTTTGATATCCACTTCTTCCAGCCCACTCATGGTCTCTGAAAGGTTCTTTTGTTGTTGTTGTTGTTGTTGTTGTTTTGCATACATAGGGTCAGACATCATAGACATCATTGTTTTTCTCATTTGACATATGGAATCCTTCAAAGTCACCACCTGTTTCATCATCGACTGAACATAGATGCAGACTAGAGGTCACACCAGACAGGTATAACCATGTTTTTAATCACTTTATTCCAAAGCTTGACCACAGCATATATGACATCCTTCATGCTAAACTTCTTTTGAAAACCTTCCACACATATTCCTCTGTTCACTGGTACAGGCATGCTATTTAAGGAAGTGCTTTATATTTATTCTTTGTTGATCAAAGTATAACTTAGTCCCTTGGCTAAATAAGTGAAGTCACATTTGGAGGGAAGTATATGGCATAAACATTGTTTCTGACAATAATTCAGCTAGACAATGTGTAGAATAAATATCATCACATACATTCTTGCAGTCTTCCAGTCCAGCTTCCCTGCAGTGAGCAAGAACTGCTGATACAAAATGTCTGTAAAACCAATCAGAAATATGTCCCTGGTGAACCAGGCCTTTTTGTTGGCATAATAATAAACTGGTAAGAAATTCATTACCTGAAAACAGCAAGGACACGAGCTTTTGGTTATCACAGCAAGTTTTTATTTATGGGTTACTGCTGCATAAGTACATCCAAACTCAGTTATTCTGTCCTTGGCATCCTTACTTCCTGTAGGGGCTGTCTCATCTTCTGGGTCAGTATTTTTCTGAGGTATCAAAACTGGATTTGTTCCAGAGTCAGATTTTCATCAGCAATGATCTTGGCAAACTCATCAATGAATGTCTTTACTATTTATCACCACAAAGCTTTAAAATTTTAATGTCACATCTTTCCTTAAGTTTCTACAACCAGCCTATTGAATATTTCCTTCAATTGTGAGTTCACTGTGAAAGAGCCTTCCTTGTTCCACCATCAGAATACCATTAAGTGACAAGTGTACACTGTGACACTGATAGATCCACACTTTCAATACACAATTGAGATCTTCATTTTTAGCTTTATACAGTATTTTCCTATTTTTCATTAACTGTCATCACTTTCAATGGAGACCTTCAACAATTTATCCTTTTGTTTCTTCAGGTCATATACGGTGGTCATTCCAACACCATACTCTTATGTAAGATGTTTCCCACTTACACCACTGTCTAGTTTCTCCAACAGTTTGACTTTCTGTGCTAGGGAGAAACATAAATGCTTCCCTTTGTTCTTATTACTGTTAGCCATAGGGGTATCTTCAGGCCTTTTTGACATTTTCAACAGTATCTTTATGCGACAGAGTAAAAAATAAGCAAACAAACAAAAACCAAACAGAAACCACAGTTTAATGCATATAGTTCTCGGCCCAATGTGGAGCATTGTGGGAAACCTGCCATTGGCATATCTACTCTGCACACGTCATTACCCTTTGTGGGTGCGCTTGTGTGGGGGAATCTGGGTGTGCATGAAAAAGATACATAGCAGCCAAAGGGGACTGGGAGACTATTTTTTGTCCTGAGAATGCTGAATAAACCACGTTGTACACTTGTATTCTGACTGCAATTTTTCACAGGAAGTCAGGTTTGGAATTTTCCACTCATGGCATTATGTCAGCACTCAAAAAGTTATAAATTTGGGACCTTTTGAATTTTGGATTTTTAAATTATTGATGTTCAACCTGTGTTATGAATTTATCCTTCTTCTCCGCCCATTTCCCCCCACCCTGCTTTTCGTTTGTTTGTTTTTCACACAGACTTGAGTGCAGTGGTGTGATCATGGCTCACTGCAGTGTTGAACTCCTGAGCTCAAGCCATATTCTCTTCTCAACCTCCTGAGTAGACTTGACTACACATGTGCTATACACCACCATGTCTGAATAATTTAAGTTTTCCTTCTTTGTAGAGACAGGATCTCACTATGTTGTTCAGGGTGGTCTTGAACTCCTGATGTCAAGCAGTCCTCCTGCCTTGGTCTCCTAAAGTACTAATATTTCAGGTATAAGCCACCATTCATGGCCTTCTTCCATTTTTTAATCTGCTGTTTCCAAATCTTAGAGCAACAGGGAGAGCTTCTGAACTGTAACACTGCTTTTACAGAATGACTAAATCTTTTCTTCCTCATACTCTTTGATTATTCAGTGATGGCATAACCAAAAGCAAATTTTTGTTTTCTATTTATATCAACCCCTTTAGTTGAGTATAATTTATCATAATTCACTGTGATTATTTTCTGAATGCCTTCCAAAGCCAAAGGTATAGTTCCTACCTTTTCTCTCTATTGATTTCACCTGAAAATTATTAGGTCCCTTTTTCATTGTAGTTATCATTTTAATGCTATGTCCATTATATTAATTTCATTTTACATGCATTTATTGAGTGCTATCTATGTACCAATTAACCATTGGTAATATGCCAGTTAATAAAACAGACAAAAGTAGAAAAAAGGAAAACTGGCAAATTCTGGATATATTTTGAAAACACAATTAATTATTCTAGGGTATCTCAGTACCTTATTTGTTATAGTTAGTTAGATATTGTGTCATCTAAATTTTTTCAGTTTCTGAATTTCTGACAAAAGTAACAAGAGTTCAAATACTGAGAAATATCCCAAAAGTTGACTGATATACACCAATTATCTCTGAGTTCAAATGGAAAACAATACTTTTGGTGTCAACAAGATATTATAACAAATAGAATATCAGGGCATCAGATATGAGGCATTAAAAAGGAGTCATGAATAAGTCTAAGGTTTTAAGGTTGCACAACTGGAAGGATGAAATTCTTAATCAAAATGGAGAAGACTTGGGTAAAGAGTTTTTGAGGGACACAATTTTTTAGGTTAATATTAGACGTTCAGTTTGGGATACACTATATGTTGTGTCTATGAGATATTCAAGGGGAAAGATTGTGTAGACAATTGGATATCTGAGTCCAGAGTTCAGTGGAAAGAACTAGAGCAGAGAGAGACATTTTTAACCTATCAGAATATAGATGACATTTAAAGTCATGAGATAGTATTATTAACATAAAATCACCAAGGGAGCATTTATAGGCAGATATATCTAGAAACAGAGACCTGTTTAAATCATAAGAAATCTTATGATCATTTAAATCATAAGAAATAATCAAGAAAAAAGTGTAACTAGAAAAGGAGACCAAGAAGGAACAGCAAGGTTTGAGGAAAACAAAGGGTTATATAACCCTAAAAAGTATCTTAGTCCATTTGTGATGCTATAAAGGAATATCTGAGGCTGGGAAATTTATGAAGAAAAGAGGTTTATCTGGCTCACTGTTCTTTAGGCCATACAACTGCTTCCAGCATCTGCTTCTTGTGAGGGCTTCAGCCTGCTTCCACGCATGGTGGAAGGCAAAGGAGAGCTGTTGTGCACAGATTATATGGTGAGAGCATAAACAACAGAATGAGAAGGTGCCAGGTTATTTTCAACAACCAGTCCTTGTGGAACCTAAGAGTGAAAATTCACTCATTCCCAGGAGAATAGCACCAAACTGTTCATGAGGGATCTGCCCCTGGGAACCAAACACCTCCCACGAGGCCCCACCTCCAACACGGAGGATCAGATTTCAACATGAGACTTGGTAAGGCCAAACAAACTATATCCACACTATAGCATCAAGGAAGAAACCTTCTTAGAAGAGGACAACTAGCTGCTGCAAGGTGAAGTAAGATGAGGCCTGAGACTTGATCCTTGGATTTGGCCATGTTGACACTAACGGTAACTTCAATAAGAGAAGTTTCAATGGAGAAGTGGAGCTAAAAGCCCAAGAGACTGTGATTGAAGCCTACTCTTTCCATAGTGTGCCATAAAGAGAAGGAGATAAATGGAAACAGTACTTGAAGACAAATTTGGGGTCAAGGGAAGTTGATTTTTAAAATTAAGGTTGCAGAAATGATTGTATCCCATGGGCTAAAAAAAAGTGATTTGGTTGGGAGGTAGCTATTAAAGAGAAGAGAGAGTAACCCAAGTAAAAGCAGAGTAAATAGGTATTAAATGGGTATAAATGTTATACTTGGGTAGATGTAATAACAGGGGTTTGTAAACTTTTCTTTGTGTTTTGCTTTTTTAAGTGATGTACACATCAAGGTTATCAGTTAAGAGAAAGGATGGGACTGGTGATGTTGGACGTTTGAGAAAAAAAGATGTAAAAAACATAGAATGACTGCAGGAGAATTACATACTTGAGGTTGGTGGTGACGAATGTAAAGTGAGTTGCATTGATATGTGATGTGCTTTTTCCTGGTTCATTCATTGTGGGTATAGAATAGGTGGAGATTTAATGTAACCAGGTCATGATTACATCGAATGATTACAATAAAGTGAGAGAGAGGCAAGGGAGTTAAGAGTATATAAAACTAAAATTACATTCACTTATTACAGGAATTTAGCTGACTAAAGAGAGAAGAAAAATATGCAGTGGTTTGTGTGGAACAGTAAAAAGTGGTAGGATCAATGAATTAGAAATCCTAGGGGAATCATTGCTGGGGTCAGGGAACAAAAGGAAGAATATTGAAATGATACGAGTTTATAATCAGTGAGACTGTGGTGCAGGAAAGTGAGGTCATAGAGAAGTTGCAGTTTCTGATGATGCCTAGATCTAGGGTATGATCGTGAGAAGAAGCAGCTCAGGAGGGATCGTAAGACAAGATCATGGGAGGAGAGGCCAAGGTGTAAGGAAAAGCATCTATGTAGATACTAAAACCTAAGGCAGAAATGGTAAGAGAGTGATAGTGATCCATAAACTAAAATTTTAAAATGATGAAAATACATAATCTAATTTCTTTGTGATAGTCATCTTATCACTAGCCTGCTCACATTTCTTTAGCTAGATTTCTTCAATTATAGTACTCAAGTTATAACTTACTAACTGCAAATAATATCATAATTCTTCCAGGAAATCTCAAGTTAACATTGAGAGACATTTTCACTATCCCACTACAGGCTGATTTTAAACAGATGATAGTGGGATTAACACAATTAAGCTTTATCACACCATTTGTTTTTGTTTTCTTTCTTTTATTGTATTCTTATCTAAATCTTAGACTGAAATCTATGATTTTATGTAAACAATTCATTATTGCTGCAAAATGTTATGCTCTCTAATAAATCCATTAAATTATAATATTAATTGCTAGTTTATATTGACTTTCAGGTATTATATTAAAATCAGAATGTTAAAGGACATATCAACTAGAAAAATGAAAAAGTAATCAAATGGTAGATAATAAGAAAGTGGAGAAAAAAATCAAATATGGACTATTTAACCAATCAGACATACTGTGATATATTTGTTTCTGAAAACAGTGTTTCTTGGTGAAATTCACATAAAACTGCAATTCAAACTCTACTAAATTAATTTCTTCCACAGATTTGGGCTCTAGTACTTAATATGCATATTGAAGACATTTATGTATAAAAAATAAATGAGGCATACACATCTTCATGCCATGCTAATTTTATACAACTCTGGTCATAATACACACATAGCATCGTTTTGATGATGGTACTACCCAGAGTTAATGGAAAGTCAACACATCGCCCATGTATTTGAAAAATCTACAATTACTATCTGCATATCTATGCCTTGGTATTACCATTTCTACCCCTACCTAGTACTGGCCCTTTGTTGTAATCTCCATATGAAACCTCTGATGCCTAATGTTATCAACTAATGTTGATTTCAAGAAGTACTATTGGAATGCTGTTCTGTAAAGGTTGTCAATATCCACTGTAGGATAATGTAGTCACGTCTAATGCTTGCCAGAAGTTTTTCAGTTTTGCTGAAGTGGGGAAGTTTCTTCACCCCCAAATTTGTGATACAGTCATCATGAGCTTCCTAGCAATACTTATACTTTCAGTATTTGGAGTCTACAATAATTTTTAAAAGCTAAATAATTTATTTAGTTTTCTTCATTTGAATTTAGCTGTGAATACACAAGGCTTGAGCCAGAGATTTACTGTTACAACAGGCATACCTCCACTTTCATGCATTATTATACTTAGGAACAACAGATAAAGTACTCTTAAATCTCTCATCCTTTAAGGGCAATGTATTTGGCTAGGAGGTTACTTGGTTTCATGAATATAGATCTATATGTAATGAAATTATACCAGATGCCTTCCATATATGCTTAGGCTTACTGGACCCTAGAGAAAACATTGCTCTTAGGCTCAGCATCCCATTGTATACACACCAAAAACCTGATAACTGTGTCTGGGGTATGTATTTTTTTCACATCATCAATATATAATAAAATATTTTCCTAATTAGAGATTTTTGGAATAGTCATTTGAAATCACCTTGTAGAAATGTTTTCAATAATACAGAATTGATGACAGAGCAGGCTGGATTAGCCATAGAGAATATACATGGTCAATCATTAGTTTATTTTCAATCTCCAGATGTATTATTCAGGTTTTCTTGGATTTTATTCAACTTGGCTGAGGGCAAAATGACTTACAGTCTTCACTTCTGAAAGGACTACCATTCCTTTTAGAGTAACAAAGAGATTATCTTAAGCAGAATAGCCAAATATCTAAAGATTTCTGAAGCATGAGAGGTACATAGTCCATCTTTGCATAAAAAAACAGTGTACCACAAACATAATTTAATAAAAAGTCTTATAGAGAGAATACAAAAATTCCTAGGTTTGAACTATGCATTGATGAGGTCACTTACCAGATATCTCCTCCAGGCACTGCTTAGCAGTCTTACTGTATGATAAGTCCATCTTTGTAGGACTGGTACAGGAGTCAGCCGATGGTAAAGAGGTACTTTCATTTTCTGAATGTGCCCTGAAATTAACCATGAAAATAGAAAGAAATAGCAATTATAGACACCAGTCACTCAACAAAGTGGAAGTTCTACAGTACAAGAAAATATTAATTACAAATTTTTCATCAAGGTATTTCTTTATGACTAATATGTTCAAGACCTGTCTATGTATAGGGCAATTTTACTATTTTTCATATATAACCTAAGCGGGAGTGAGATATTTAATTAGCTTTCTTAGACTTGTCTAAATATGGAAGCTTATAATTACCAATAGTTGGTTAAAAATTGGGGGCAAAATACTTAAAAAGATTCAACTTATTTTGCTATTTTAGAGAAAATATGGCCAAATTATGTTTTTGTGAGAATAATTAAAGTATTAAAACCATACCTAAAATTATTTTTTTACATGAAAATCCTATAAAATATTTTTAAAATATCAAAGATATGTAAAAATAAATAATTTTGCTCTGGCCTATATATATATAACTATCATAACTTAATTACCAAGATTTTGGAACAACTAAAGTCAGCCAGAAACAAATTCTCATTCCTAAAATTACCTTTTATATCATCTGTTTCACATTTGTCTATGTACGTACATGGGTATGAATTTACGTGTGTGGTTAAGTTGTAACATTTTGTCTAATCAACTGGACAAGGAAAATGTGGCACATATACCCCATGGAATACTATGCAGCCATAAAAAAAGATGAGTCTGTGTCCTTTGTAGGGACATGGATGAATCTGGAAGCCATCATTGTCAGCAAATTGACACAAGAACAGAAAATCAAACACCTCATATTCTCACTCATAGGTGGGTGTTGAACAATGAGAGCACATGGACACAGGGAAGGGGGCATCACATACTAGGGTCTGTTGGTATGGGCTACGGGAGGGACAGCAGGGGGTGGGAAGGTTCGGAGGAATAACATGGGGAGAAATGCCAGATGTTGGTGACAAGGTGATGGAGGCAGCAAACCACCTTGCCATTTGCTTTAATCATGCAACAACCCTGCATGATCTGCACATGTACCCCAGAACCTAAAGTACAATTAAAAAAAAAGTGGCTACTGGAAAAAAAAAAAGAAAGAAAGAAAAGAAAAGCACTCAACTAAGGTCCTCAATACTTTTGATATTCTGTTTTTCTTTTTTGGAGGCAGAGTCTTGCACCATCTCCCAGGCTGCAGTGAAGTGGCACAATCTTGGCTCGCTGCAACCTCCACTTCCTGGGTTCAAGTGACTCTCTTGCCTCAGCCTCCCGAGTAGCTGGGATTATAGGTGCCTGTCATCAAGCTCAGCTAATTTTTGTATTTTTAGTAGAGATGGGGTATCACCATGTTGGCCAGGCTGGTCTTGAACTTCTGACCTTGGGTGTTCCACCTGACCTGGCCTCCCAAAGTGCTGATTTACAGGTGTGAGCCACCCTGCCTAGCCTACTTCTGATATTCTAATCTTACTTCATGCATTGTTTCTTCCCTTTATGCACAGAGAAATGTTTTAAGATACACTTTCTATTTGATGCAGCTTCAAAATCAATGTATATCTGACCCAAACTAACACACATTTTAAATGTTCACAGTATGAAGTACAAAGACACAGAAGAAGGCAAGCTAATATAACAGGACCGCACAGTGAACTGTGTTCTTTATATACATCTCATTTGCCTTACTTAGAGCCCTATTTCTATTAGCAGGTGTGGGCTATGACAAGTGATCTTTCAATATTTACCACTTTAAGAATATTTACAAAGAATGTTTATGTGTAATGAAAAATTATATTTTTGAATCAATGTTTAATTAATATTTTGCTTTTATTCTAAACTTGAGTTTTGAGAGAAAAAGTGCAATCATTGATATCTGAAATAGTCAATATTTAAGTGACAGGCCTAGAAACTGAAAAGTTCCCTCAGGTTTTAAGAAAATATGGAAAACTACATGTTGTATGTATGGATGGATGTGTTACATATGTGAATTAATATATGAAAGAAAGAACCATGCAAGAAACTTTCCTATACAAAGTTGTGGCTTGGCCTCCAATAATTTCTGACAGACTATTCCTATTTTATTCTAGCTTAAAACTGAATATAAAGATCATAACAAAATTAAGAAAGAAAATATACTATTCAACTGATTATAGGATATAACATTAAGGCCAGAAAAAAATCCTCAAAGTTGCTAAGTTTAAAAGATATTTTAGTTTTCAACTCATTTGACATATTGACAGCATTTAGAACAGCAGACCCATTCCTTCCTTTATTAAACTTTCCTACCTTGGCTTTTATGGCAAAAATTCTCCAGTATGTTTCCCATATTCTGTGGATTCCACTTTATTTTTCTCCTTTACATAATCATTAAATACTGTGGTTCTGGGTAACAGAAAAAGAAGTGGGGACACAGAGAGCAGAAACTTGGGAGTTCAGCAAAGGAACATCCTACATTTCTTCTAGTTTTTGTTTATAGTCTCTCTGGATGAACTTAATCATATTCATTATATTGGTTATCATTTATTTATGTCTGAATTCTAAAATTCTAACTCTAACACAGCACTTTCCTCTGAATTCCAGATGTGTATAAAGACTGTCTAATTGACATTTCTTCTTGGTTGTCACAAAAATATGTCGGAATCATTTATAGAACTGAAGTCATAATATTTTATTAAACCTGGTCCTGATTTGTTCCATAAGGGTTACACCAAACCAAAGCCCTCTGGTGAAACCCTTATGGAACTTACAAGACCTCGATGGTTTGGTCCTGTGCAACCCATGGGATGATGATGGTCTCCAGTATCATCTCACCCAAGACTCCTATCTTTTCTCTTTACTGTGGCCACAAGGGTCTTCTACCCACTTCCCATAGCTGCCGGCCTAAACAAGATCTTTACACTTGAGTGTTTTCCTCCCCACATCATCCAATTGACTCTTTCCCGGCAAGTCTTAGCTCAAGTGACTAGTTCTTTAAAAATCTTCCCTAATTTCACTGATTAGGTGAAGTCTCCAATTATAAGCACTTGGTACTTAGTACTCCCTGGACCTATTTTTTACAGCACTTCATAGTCTTGTGATATGGGATCAATGTAATTAATTGATTAATATTTAACTCCCAGATTAGAACCTATTCTTCATGTCTGAACTCACCATTGTATTCCCAGTGTCCAGTCTTGTGTCAGAATGTTTCAGTCAGCAAATTTTTTATAAATGTATGAATAAATCATATTAGCCATAATAGTAAAACAGAATTATTGGTGGGTAAAGCATATACAAGAAAGAGTAGCATATGTGTGAAAATATTGGGTTTGGGTATAAAACTTGGTTCCATCATGAAACAGTTATAAGCTTATATGATGTTGGCAAGTTACCTCACCTCTCTGAACGTGTTTGTTCATCTGTAAAAATAAGAAAATATGCCTGCATTAGAAAATAATTGAGAAATCAGCTGTTTTTACAAAAAGATTGGAAAGGCATTCTCTTGAAGCATATGAAATTCTGGTCAATAGTAAGGAGCAAATATATCTGCTCTTTGTGTAGTCTGTTTCTTTCTCTTCTGGACCCCAGTTACTTGATTATCCCCCATCTCCTGACAGTCACTCCCCATTCATTTCTAAAGTCTGCTTAAGTCTGTTCTCCTACCTGGCTTAATTTATTGTGGTCTACTCTACCCCCGCAGACCTCTTCCTTAGGCTCTTGTCTCTGAATGAAGGGAAAAACAATCCTCTGAAGTGTTCTAAGGATTTTTATTACTTGCTGAACAAGTTTAAATGGAGAGTACGTAGTGAGATTGTGGACCCCAGGGAATGCTGACTGGCTGCCTGCCAAGAACTGTCACAGAGGCACAACACCTTGTTGAACTGGCTGGGAGCCAGGGTTAAGCTCTGGTCCTGTAGACTTTGTATTCACAGATTCATCTTTCAGAAGCTGAGTCACATTAAGCATTTCACTGAAATATTTGTTTAAAGACCAGTACTAATTGGCTCCTATGAGAACAAGACCAACAGCTGTCACAGGAGCCAGAATGTTTGTGGCCATGTTACTTGAACAAAAACAAGCAATGGAGAAGGATTCCCTATTTAATAAACGGTGTTGGGGAAACTGGCTAGCCATATGCAGAAAACTGAAACTGGATTGCTTCCTTACACCTTATGCAAAAATTAACCCAAGATGGATTAAGGACTTATATATAAGACCTAAAATCACAAAAAACCTTAGAAGAAAACCTAGGCAATACCATTCAGAACATAGGCATAGGCAAGGACTTCATGATTAAACACCAAAAGCAATGGCAACAAAAGCCAAAATTGACAAATGGGGCCTAATTAAACTAAAGAGCTTCTGCACATCACAAGAAACTATCATCAGAGTGAACAGGCAACCTACAGAATGGGAGAAAATTTTTGCAATCTTTTCATCGATGAAGGGCTAATACCCAGAATCTACAAAGAACTTAAACAAATTTACAAGAAAAACCAAACAACCCCATCAATAAGTGAGCAAAGGATTGAATAGACACTTCTCAAAAAGAAGACATTTATGCAGCCAAAAAACATACAAAAAAAGGCTCATCATCACTGGTCATTAGAGAAATACAAATCAAAACCACAGTGAAATACTACCTTATGCCAATTAGAATGGCAATCATTAAAAAGTCAGGAAACAACAGATGCTGGAGAGGATATGGAAAAATAGAAACACTTTTACACTACTGTGGGAGTGTAAATTAGTTCAACCATTGTGGTAGACAGTGTGGTGATTCCTCAAGGACCTAGAACCAGAAATACCATTTGACCCAGCAATTCTATTACTGGGTATATACCCAAAGAATTATAAATTATTCTACTATAAAGACATATGCACATGTATGTGTATTGCAGCACTGTTCACAGTAGGAAGGACTTGGAACCAACCCAAATGCCCATCAATGATAGACTGAATAAAGAAAATGTGGCACATGTACACCATGGAATAGTATGTAGCCATAAAAAAGAATGGTGTTGTAGGGACATAGATGAAACTGGAAACCATCATTCTCAGCAAAATGACACAATAACAGAAAACCAAACACCACATGTTCTCAGTATGTTCTCACTTGTATGTGGGAGTTGAACAATGAGAACACATGGAGGCAGGGAAGGGAACATCACAATCTGGGACTTGTCGAGGGGCAGGGGGCCTAGGGGAGGGGTAGCATTAGGAGAAATGCCTAATGTAGATCATGGGTTGATGGGTGCAGCAAACCACCATGGTATGTGTATACCTATGTAACAAACTTGCACGTTCTGCACATGTATCTTATAACTTAAAGTATAATAATAATAATAAAAACAAACAAAACATTCTATCTCCCTCTAAGAAAATCTGGAGTAAAAGAAAATTCGGAATGAATTTTAGCAGTATAGTTTTTGCTTTACTAAAAGCAAACAGCTCTTAAAGAAATTTCTTCAGGAGCTGACTTGGGGCTATCTTCCTCAGTATGTAAGACTTTATACTTACTTCCATTGGTTAAGTTCCCACTCCCCCTGTCTGAGACATGCTTTTAAAAAAACGCTTTATTCTTACTTGTGACAGCTCAGTCATGTCTTGGAAGCCTTTTAAAAATTTGTATTAATGTGGCAGTGCATATTTTTGGCTGATTCACTCCTTTTTTGTCTTTTAGTTTAAATCACAAGAGACTCTTATTTAATTTCTCTGGTGTATTTTTCATCGACTTCACTAGATGAGTGACCTACATTAGCATTAATATGGAAACTGATTGATGAGAGGAACATGGTGAAGATAAACTTCAAATCATTATAAAAAGGACTCAGATGTCATCCTTGGTTTATATTCACATGTAAATGTGACCAGAAATATCCACTAGCCATTCATTTCTCTAGTATTTTCACTTCATAATTAGTTACATCAAAATTAGATTTTAATTCCAGTTTATAGAGGACTAATCAATGCCAACTGGTAAAGATGTAGCTTTTATAGAAATGATCAAAGAAATTCAGTTAAATATCTGAAGCCTCACAACATACCCTCTATTTTATGCATACTTTGTACCAGTAAAATAAAAACATTTGAGTTGATTCAAGAAACAATTTATAAAGACTTCAAAATCAAGAGTGTTCTCTAATCAGAAAGTACAGTTTGACAGATATAGTGAATATTAAACTGATAATGCATTTGCTTCATATTAATTAGAAAAAGAAAAAATTTGTATCATAATATTCCCTCAAAATCTTCAGCAACATGGTCCTATGTAGACAATCTTACTCTGCATTTACAAATGGTCATCATGTTATGAGTACCTACTGAAACTATATGATATAACATTGTAAAAACACTTTACCTAGAGTTAATTAATTTCTTTACTTTTTGAGATAGGGTCTCAATCTGTCGCCCTGACTGGAGCGCAAAAAGTCAAATAACTTGTCCTAGGTAACAATCTGATAGATGCTTAACCAGTACTTGAACCTGGCTGCATGTGAATGCTGATCTGTTAACTACCCTACAGTTTAACTCCACCAAAATGCCCCTGAACTATTTTATTGCATTTGAGATTCGCTTAACTAACAGACAGCTTAGTCATTGCGTCTTTGTGATATACTTACTAGTCTAACCTAAATGTTATTCTTTATGTACTGATCACTAAAAGGAACTCAGTAATAAATCCTAGACACTATCCAACCTCTAATTTTGAATGTCATAGATATGAATGTTTACATATTGATTTATATTCAAGAAATATTTCCCCCATGTATTCATCTTGATATAGATAAGGTCACAAATGTAGACACAAGTAGAACTAATTTGAGTCAGAAACATTAACTAATGGTATTGTAATTCCTGTTTATAAACCCAATGGAAAGGAAAGAAAAGCATATCTTTCAAAAACCAGTAATGTGCATGCTTTCCTATTTCCTTCATACTGAAGAGGCAGACAGGTGAAAGCCAGGGCCAAGGCCGAAAAAATGCGGGGGTGAACAGAAGTCTAGTGTGGATGGAAGATTTGTTCAATTCAGGGGAGTCTACCAAATAAGAAAACATATTGAGAATAATGCGAGCCAGGTTTCTGGTGGGTGACAAAATGAGGCACAAGTATGCAAAGAAAAATAAACTCTGTGGTGTTGAAATGGAATTAGAGGTATTATGAATGCATGCAAATGTGAATAATTGTGTTCAATTATAACAAATTATAAATATAATATTAAAATAAACCATGATTAAATGTGTATGTATGTATGTGTATATATACACACACATATATTTCTTGGTTTGGATTACTAAGAAAACATAGGAGCAAAGAGATCTTGGTTTCTAATATCACTCTATACAAAAAATCATATGAGCTTTTTAAGTAAAGGAATAGGATCTAAAGCCAAGTAAGGGAATGTACAAGATGAGATAGAACACCTTGAGTCATAAAGAAAGAAAATTCTCAATGAGTAGTAGGGCATATTAAAAGGAGACATGGCCAGCTTGAAGCAGCTCCCAGTGACCAAATCTTGAAAAATTAAGCACCAAAGTAAGTTGTAATAGCAATGAATTAAAACAAATACAGTAGAAATCTATTTGTGCATACAATTTAAATAGATCATGGGGAGAAAATAGATCATGGGGAGAAAATATATCTCTTTCTTTTTTTCTTTTTCTTATTTTACTTTAAGTTCTGGGGTACATGTGCAGATCTTGCAGGATTGTTACATAGGTATACACATGCCATGGTGGTTTGCTGCATCCATTCCCCCATCACCTACATTAGGTATTTCTCCCCAGTATCCTCACCCACATAAAGTAGAATGCCATAGAGCAAATGCACGAGACAGGATGGAATTAGAAAACCAGTGGCTGTCTATAACAGCACATTATTAATTCAGTCAAGAAAGGTCAATGTATGCTAAAACTTGTGCGTGAAAGTAGATAAAAAGTTGAAATTTTACACACAGTCTCAAAATATCTTTCCACAAAAATACATTTACATACAACTAGAGACAAATTCACTTTAGAATATAAAAATGTGGCAGATATTATCTTAATCAAACAATCAAATTCAACACTACCAAAATGGAAGATATTGATATTCATATCATGAAACACCCAATGAAATGTAACAGGAAAAACACAGCATCATTTTGATGACACTCCAGACAAAAAATATATATAATATGTATCTAATATGAGGAATTATAAGACAGACCCAAATTAGAAACATTATGTGAAATGCCTAGCTATTACACCTGTAATCCCAAGGTGGGCAGATCATGAGGTCAGGAGTTTGAGACCAGCCTGGTCAATATGGTGAAACCCCATCCCTTCTAAGAATACAAAAAATAGCTGGCATAGTGGTGTGCACCTATAGTCCCAGCTACTTAGGAGGCTGAGGCAGAAGAATCACTTGAACCTGGGAGGCGGAGGTTGCAGTGAGCTGAGATCACGCCACTGCACTCCAGCCTGGGTGACAGAGTGAGACTCCCTGTCAAAAACAAAACAAAAAAATGCCTAGCCATCTACATATCAATATCATGAAAGTCAGGGAAAGGATAAACAATTGTTCCAGATTGAAGGATATTATGAAGACGTGTCGACTGGATGCAACATTTATCCTGAATTACTAAAAGTGATCATCTTTTGTGAAACTTGGTGAAACTGGAAAAACTTCTCTGAGTGCTCTGGGAGTATTGTACATGAGAGTTTTTTGCAGCATTCTTGCAAATTATCTGTAAGATTAAAATTGTTTCCAAAAACATAAAATAAAACATCAAGAAAAGAAACAACAATGGCTTGCTTAAGCAATCTTGCCAGGAACCTTGTAATCAAGCACAGAAAAAGTAGTTTGCAAACCTCTCTGCTGGGAAAATGCCAACTCATGGCAGTGTTCTACACAAAAGTACCTCTTGTAGCAGTGGGTCCATATTCCATCTTAAAAATACTGCAGTATGAGGAAACGTAAACCACTACCTGACGGGCAGATACGTAACATATCAAACCTAGCAAAAGACAGACTTGCAAGCCAAGCATTCAATAAGCCTTAGTTTTAACTGCTAACAAATTATGCCCAGTTCACATAAAACCACTACTGTGGTATATTACGTAGAAGTAGCTTCAGGGCTTGCAAAAGCATTACCTGAATGATGGTAAAGGTTCCACATTTCAATCTTTGCAAACTCACAGTTCCTTTTCCTCCTCATTGTACTGGCTCAACAAATAAGCCAAACCTAAAACCTTGTGTGTAAGCATTTTCACCATTCTTTGCCTTTTGGAAAATAGCATATTAAAATGTCAATTACTCTATCACATCCTAGGCAAATCTGTAGTCTCATGAAAGTAGTTTATACTAAAAATATCTTCTGAGAATTCATGATGTGGTCGTATAAAATACAGCACATTACATCAAAAGAAGGAAAAACTCTAAATTGAGATTTTCTTAACCTAATTTTAGTCAAGTGTGTATAGAGGGTCTCTGCTTATATTTATTTAATGGGCTTAAGAAGCATGATATTTTTCTCCTTATGAATAGTTCCTTGCCTTATCTAGGGTTAGGTATTTTTCTTTTCTGAGAACTGCTCAAATCCCTGTTTCTGCTCTTTGCCTCTACATGTTTGTTTTATGTCCAATGCATTGTTTTCTTGGCATTTACTACAAATGGTCAGAAAAGAAAGAACGTACACTTCAAAACAGAAGGTTATAAATGTGGGTAACTGATATTTTAAAACTTTGTTGGAGGCTTCTAAAGAGACAGGTTTAGGGAAAACACACAGGTCTCTCTTTTCTCCATAATCATCCAATTACTGCACTACTTTATTTCACATGCCCTTGGAAGCATGTAGAATACAGCTGAGATGTAGTGCATGCAAAAGCAATGGAAGAAAAATGACATATGGGAAAAAGGGAGGTATTTTTTGAAAGTCAGAGGATGTATGATAACATTTTTTAAACCTCAGGCAAGAAAAACAGGTTCAAATAATACAGCTCGGAGTGGACAGCAAGAAAGAAGAGGAACAGTAACAAAAGAAGTTTTAAAAAAAAACAGTGGAAACACCTTGCTGTTCTCCTTTCTCTTCTTTACTTCCAATAACTGGAACCTCCTTTGAGACTTAACAAACCTACCTAAATTCAGTAAATTGCTCCTTCATCTATACATTTAACCTTGTTCATCCTACTCTGACCTCTCCCACAAACAATCCATTTTACATACTGAAGAAAGAGTAAATTTCTGATGATGCTTTCTACACACATGCTTACATGCATGCATGTACATATGCATACACACACAAATATATATACATAAAGTCCAATATCTGACATTCAATAATTTCAACTACAACCAGGCTCCAGTCAGTCTTCAGTGTCCAAAGAAACTGATCCATTTGCTGACCACCCTACATATCTTGTATTGACCTCGTTTATGTGGTTCCTTCAGCCTTGTTTCCCTCCCTATCCCCCTCATCTCTGCTTTACCAAATCCTACTTATCTTTCTGGACTCAGTTCAAGTGCCACTTTTCCTGATTCCAACTGCTAAAAGTAATCTTGCACTTTTTTGAAACCTCAGAATAACAAATCTAGTTTACTCCTGATGAACTTTACACTTCCAGCTGAATTTTTTAGTTCTCTTTGAGCCTGCCTCTTGTCTATTACATTGTGGACAATAAAAAGAAAATGACATAAGATGCATGATTTTTTCACTCAACCCTTGATGTCTCATGCATAAGAGATATTTAGTAGGTAGTTGTTGGAAGAAGATAAAAAATAAGTGAATGAATATGCTGAAGAGAAGATACTGTTTAATTCTTTATTTTAAAGCTGTTTATATTTCAGTTAAACCCTCCCATTTATAGGAAGTGAGAGACTTCAGAATATCTTTCGTGCCAGTGTACATTTTTGGCAGATTTTAAAATTCTTCTATAGCAAGTGATTCTAACACACGACGACAGTGTTTCATGCAACAATTTGTATTTGATATCTACTGTGGGTAGGCTCAGTCCTGGGCAATTCTGCTACTAAGTAAGAAAGACAGGACTCTTAATTTTGATGAGCTTATATTACAGTAGGAGGTGGCTGAAATCATACTAGCCAATAAGTAAACCAAAAAAGAACAGATGATAATAAACTGTATAAAGAAAATACAAGAGGATGATGAAATAGAATTCTGACCAGGGCCATAATACATATCCCCCTGGATTAGATGGTTCGAGACGGTTGGAGATCAGCAGAGTTCTGATAACAAGACAGGCCTGCAGTGATCTAAAAGACAGTTGTTACAGGCATAAATAAACACATATGTCAAAGATATGTTCTAAAGCAATATAGGTTGGTTTTTTGAGAAAGAGAATGAAGGCTGAGATACAGTGTACTGGGAGAAGGGGGGACTGCGTGTAGCTGTGGGGATCAATCATGAACAGGGTACTAGATTACTTAGAACCTCAAAGGTCACAGTACAATGTTTGTTTTATTTTTTAAATGTAATTGAAATCTAATAGATGGCTTCATTAATTATAATAAGATATCTGATTTATGCTTTTAGAAGGCCGGAGTGCTAGCTGTGTGAAGGCTGTCACTGTAAGGAGCCCAGGGTGGAAACTGGGAGACTCATTGGAAACTAGGTGAGAATTGGTGGTACTGCTTGGACCAGAAGACAAGGGCTGGAAATGGAAAGAATATCTGATTGAGGGTATGATTTAGAGGAAGGGTTAGGAGGACTAGCTGGATATGTGATATATGGAGTAGGAATCATTGAAAGAGAAACACAAAATCATATTATTTTCTTTTTTTTCTCCTTCTTTAGTCTCTGATATGGTTTGGCTCTGTGTCCCCACATAAGTCTCATCTCAAACTGTAGTCTGATTTTAAGCCCCACATGTAGAGGGAGGGACCTGGTGGGAGGTGACTGGATCATGGGGGCAGTTTCTCCTATGTTGTTCCCCTGAGAGTGAGTGAGTTCTCACGAGATCTGATGCTTTATAAGTGTGTGGCAGTTTCCCCCATCCTCTCTTTCTCGCCTGCTGCCATGTAAGACTTATCTTGCTTCCCCTTCACCTTCCACCTTGATTGTTAATTTCTGAAGGCCTCCTCAGCCCTGCAGAACTGTGAGCCAATTAAACCTCTTTCCTTTATAAATTACCCAGTCTTGGCATTTCTTTATAGCAGTGTGAAAACGAACTAATACAGTCTGTCATACATATAATTACAAATCCTAACCTGTAGTGTCTATAGTAGTTCCAGTATTTGCATAGCAACTCACAATTTACCTATTATTTTTCCCATCATGCCTGGATTATAAAATTGTAGAATATCAAATTTGGATGATAGCACAACATTCTTCCCTCCATGTGACAAAATTTAGGCCTCACCATATCTTGGCTTCTTTGTGATGCATTAGTTAACTTTATTTTGTCAGATTTGTCAACAACACTCTTTTTTTTTTACATGAATTCTTTATGTTGCATACACGTCCATAACAGTAATGGTTTTATATTTTTGATAATATTATTCTAATTATCCTTGGTAGATTGAGCACCAGAGGTCAGGGATTATTATTTTTTAATCTGTGTATCTTCCGTTACACAGTATTTGTAGAATGGTGATGAGTACATAAACTAAAAAGTATGTGTAATTTCTCTTTGCCTAAACTATAATAACTGGTCACTTTATCACTTTTAATGTACTTCTGATGGTCACTTTAACACTATAAAAAGCAGCCTATTCCAATTTCAGATAGCTCTAGTTATTGGGAACTTCTTAAACTGAAATAAAATATTTTCTTAAATTCTCGACTTTTTGTCATAGTTATATCTATTTGTTAAATGAATAATAATAACAGCAAATTCAAAACTACTTTATCACTCTGTAGCGATAATTGAGTCACTGAAACTTTATATAGAGTAATTTGCATTAGATAGGAAGTTAGGCTAATATGAAATCTATTAACTTCCAGAATCTACATTATATATCTAGAACTCTGTACATTCAGTTTGCAACAAAGAGTATTATGAAGCACATATTAGAGTCTCAGCAGGAATAAGTGTTAACCTAGAATTGAGCTGAGAAAAAAATTCACTATCAGCCATCAATATTCCCATTATATAAAAGTTATTTAGTTATCTTTATATATCCTATATATATCTATATACATTTATATAATTTATACTAGTTAATAGCAAATAACCCTTTTCAATTATAAATGAGTTCTGATTGAGAATTTTGCAAGTGTACTATTGGCACTTTCCTAACCAGAAGTTTCTCAGTAACAATACATCTTATTTCTGTCAGTTCACATAGATAGAACTGATAAGCAAAGCAAATTTCTACTAGCTTTGTGATCTTAAGAGATTATTACTATTCTGACTTGAAATCTCTACTTGGAAAATGGGGGATAATATTCTTTCTTATGAGTTGATGATGAAGTTTAAATGAGAAAATTCACATACATTTTGTGACACAAAGACTTTCACTAAGCAATCATTCAACCAGTGATAATACCAATATAAAACAGTAACTTCATAATATTATCTCATCAAATGATGAGCAACTCCAAAAATAATTGTCAGGGATTTTATAGGAGGGATTCTTGCATGGGGATAGCACAGTGAAAGTCAGAAAGGACATCAAAGGTTATATAATCCAAATGTCATGACTCTATAAACAAGTATCTTTCACTGAAAACTGAAAGGAATGAATGATAACCCACTCTGCCCTTTGAGGATTTACATTATTGTTTGTAAAATTGTTCTGCATTAATTTAAAAACTTTGAATGAATATTACCTTATATATAGACTACAATGTGAAATTTTATGAGACAGTGTTACATTATTGATTGACTGACTGATTGTAGAAACAGGGTCTTAACTATGGTGTACAGGCTGGTCTCAAACTCCTGGCCTCAAGCCATCCTCCCAACTGGGCTTCCCAAGTGCTGGGATTACAGGCATGAGCCACCATGCCAGCCACGGTTTTATTTATTTTTAACTACCTTATATTGTTGATAATAAAATTAATTACTGACATTAATATAATTTACTCAAAATCTGGCTATGTGCTAACAATTTTACATGGGATTATTTTCTTTAATCTTTACTACAATAAATTAAAGTATGATTCCTTTATCAATCACACTTCATAGGATTAGAAAGTAAAGTTTAGAGAAGGTTGTTTATTATGTGGAACATACTGTTCTGCAGATAAATATTCAACTCAATCTTCAAAACAGCTTAATGAGGTAGCTTTTACTATTATACCTGTTTTACAGATTAGAAATGGTGGTTCACGATCTTGAAATATACGACCCAAAGTAACACGACCAATCAGTGGTGGCATTGAGATTCCCACCCACTCAACATGGTTCCAGGGGCCATTGTCTCAACCAGCACAAGATGCTGTTTCTGAATAATGGTAGAGTAAAACATATTCTATCGTTTCTTTTCTTTATTTTTTTGAGACAGAGTTTTGCTCTTGTTGCCCAGGCTGGAGTGCAACAGTGCAATCTTGGCTCACTGCAACCTCTGCCTCTTGGGTTCAAGCAATTCTCCTCCAGCCTCAGCCTCCCTATCGTCTATTTTCTTAACTATTTACTTTACATATATAGACATATGTGAAATTTTATGAGACAGTTTTACTTTAAAAAGTGAAGCTACATTGCCTCACTTTTATAATCTTCTTGTTAAAGAGGTCAAACAGAAATTCAAAGAGGGTGGAGAACTCAATCAGGGTCACACAGCAGATCCACACTGTAACTTCTAAGCTGGTCTGCTGAGCTGCTTCCTCTTTTGATACTTAAGTTATATTTTCAAATGAAAATCACTAAATTTGTATCCACTGGATATTTTATTGCAAACAATTTTTTAAAAAGCTTGTTGCCACTTATAGAAAGAAGCTTACTAAATTAGCAGCTCTAGATTTACACTTTCCTATGAAATTCACTCGTGATTTTTGAAATGATTGATGTTTTTACAGAATGTATTTGAAATCCACAAGGGTGCTGAGTAAGACATATTTAAAACATCATGATTTTTTTCTCACAGTTTTGAAATGTACATCATGATTTTGACAGCTTAAATTCTGCTTTGTCAGGTAGGGACCCCGGAGTCAGAAGGAGGTGCAGACTCCCATCTGATCCAATACAAATATTTAAAATGAATTAGTACTACTGAAGTCAGAATAGCAACATTCAATTGTAATGTCCCAAACCTTAAATGTAATAATCATAATAATTTTGTTTTGCTGAGTATATAAAAACCTCAGGAAAAAAAAGCACTTAGGTTTTTCACTAAGGAAAAAATAAATTAGTATAACCAATTGCTTTATTTAAAAACCTTTATATTTAATAAATCTCATAAATTTTTAAACTATATAGTGTTGAGCCTATCTTAATTATAGTGGGTCCTACTTCCTATTTCTTTCTGTAGTTAAAATGACATCCTGGCTGAAGGAGGGACAAAGCAGACATTATTGCTCCTCAGGCCATC
The DNA here is from genome assembly GCF_049354715.1 of Callithrix jacchus. Taxonomy (NCBI): domain Eukaryota; kingdom Metazoa; phylum Chordata; class Mammalia; order Primates; family Cebidae; genus Callithrix; species Callithrix jacchus. Next base: position 80,686,749 of record NC_133510.1, on the reverse strand, counting down.
TCCTTATTAAACAGGCAGTGAATACAGTGGGGACACAATGGTGACTGACATATCTCTAACCAATTAAAATGAATCACAGAACAATGGGCAAAGTGCTCTGTCTTTACAGATTGGGTAGTGGGATGCGTATTTTTAAATACATAAAAAATGCATTTGAATTTTTTTTTTCTTTTTTGAGACAGTCTCACTGTTGCCTAGGCTAGAGTGCAATGGAACAATCTTGGCTCACTGTAACCTCTGTCTCTTGAGTTCAAGTGATTCTCCTGCCTCAGCCTCCCAAGTACCTGAGATTACAGGTGCCCATCACCATGCCTAGCTAATTGTTTATTTTTAGTAGAGACGGCTTTCATCAGGTTGGCCAGGCTGTTCTTGACTCCTGACCTTGTTATCCATCTGCCTCAGCCTCCCAAAGTGCTGGCATTAGAGGCAAGAGCCACTATGACCCACCTTAAAATTTTCACATTGTGTATTTCAACACCTACAAAATAAAACTGCAAAGTAAAATAAATAAACAAAATATTAAAAATAAACACAAATAAGTAAAAAACAAATATTCAAATTATATAAGTAACCCCTTTACTTAGAAACCTACGTCTTGCTGTGGGAAATTAATATAAAATTTACCTTGAGAAAGTACCACCTTATAAATAACATTTGAAGAATGTAAGTAATATGTCAGAATATACAGTAAACATGTTGCATGCATGACCTCTGTTAATAATCTCAACTCTACAAGGTAGTGCATGGTTCCTACTTGACAGCTGAAGAAAATGAGATCAAAGAATGTTAAGTAACTTGTCTAATGTCTTACAGCGGAAAAGTGGCAGAACTAAGAATGAAATCCAGAACTTTATCATTTCAGAGGCTGCTTCTTTCACCATTACAGTATACTTTATGATCACTACAAAAATAACTATAAATTCTGTAAAAGTGAGAATTATTTTCAAAGACTGCTGCTAGTAACAGAAGCAGTAGAATAGTAGCAACAATATGAATAAATACAAGAGAAAGTTGTGGCATCTGGTTTCTTCCTGGCTTTTGAAAACAAGTAGTTTAATTTTGGAAGGTGGTAATTTCTGAGAGAGAAAGAGAGAGAATAAGACAAGATCCTATTGGAAGTTTTTTCCAGACTAAGATGCCACATTAAATTCTGGGCCTCTATCTTTAGCATGAAATATTGTTCCAAAATGACAACATAAAGCGCCACTTCACCAGCCTTATTACACTCTGAGTATGTAGGCCTGTAAATATATTTACAACTGTGGATCAGCAGAGGCCACCTTACCTGTAAATGAATGGCGCCACTGTCGCAGTATTCGGGTGGCTGTGTTGCTGCTGCTGAGGGAGGTGGACAGCACCATTTCCTGTGTTCTGCCCACTGATTTGTGCCACTGTCACGGAACAGGAACCAGAAGCAGAAGGTTGGCCAGCTTCCCTTTCTTCCAAAGGAGCAGGACAGCTAGATGCACTTGCTTTCTCCATGGTTATAGGCTTAGGTAAGGACTGGGAAGGGCTCCCCTTGGTAGTCCTGAATTTTTCAGACTCTTTGCTTGCTGTGCTGCCAGGTGAAATGGTTTGCTTTGCTGTTGGCACTTTAGAACCCGGCTTTGGAATCCCACTGGAAGATGGAATTAAGCTTTCCTTTTTGGCTGCTGTCGCCTTGCTGCCCTTGGGGATCAAGCTTGCAATTTTTGAGGTCTTTTTTGGAGCCATCTCTGTCACCTGATCTTTCTCTTCCTTGACTGTTTTATCAGTGCAAACTTTATTTTTGTCCCTGGTCTTTTCTTCTTTTTCCTTTGGCTGTAGCAAAGACTTTTTATTGCTGAGATTTTTGCTTCCAGCTTTTGGAGGGGCCAACTTAGGTGACACTTTGGGACTGCTATTTGTTGAGCCACCACTATTCAGGCCACTATTAAAACCTTCCATTTCACCAGATTCAGAAAAGGCATCATCATCCTTCCCACCATCACTAGGTCCTGAACTGGGAGGCTGCGGGGAGCGTAACGCAGTCCGGGCATTGACTAGCTTGAATTTCTCAAGCATTGATTTCTGTCCTGAGGGAGCAGTTTTGACCCCTTCTGAGACAGTTGGCTTCAGTCTGTCTGAAGATGGTGTGGGCGAGGTGGCTGGACTTGACTGCTTCACAGTCAGCATGGTGGAGGTGGCGCTGTGTTTGACATTCATGGACTTGCTGCGCCAGGGCTTGCTGGCACTTGGAGAAGGGATGGCAGAGGCAGGGGGCTGCCCAGCAGTACCCGGAGGCTGCATATTACCATTTACACCTGAAGACGATTGAGGTCCTTTGGAGGAATCTGGACATTGTTTAGAGAAAAAAATAAAGAAAAGTTGATTAATCATCATTTATATTACATAATCGAGAATTTCCAAACAACTGATGCATAGAACTCTCTCTCCTCTGAACTGAAAAGAGATATGTGGCATCTATCACTTCTCTGATGTGAATTTTTTTTACCATATTTTAAAAAACCCAAAGGATTATAAATCATTCTATTATAAAGACACATGCACACATATGTTTGTTGTGGCACTGTTTACAATAGCAAAGACCTGGAACCAATCCAAATGCCCATCGATGATAGAATGGGCAAAGAAAATGTGGCACATATACATCATGGAATACTATGCAGCCATAAAAAATGATTAGTTCATGTCCTTTGTAGAGACATGGATGAATCTAGAAACCATCATTCTCAGCAAACTGACACAGAACAGAAAACCAAACACTGCATGTTTTCACTCACAGGCGGGTGATGAACAATGAGAACACTTGGGCACAGGGAGGGAACAACACTCACAGGGCTAAGTGGGGGAGGTGGAAGGGAGGAGAGGGAAGGGACAGTGGGGGTTAGGGAGGATGGGGAGGAATAACATCTGGAGAAATGCCTGATGTAGGTGATGGGAAGTGGGGATGGAGACAGCAAACCACCATGGCATGTGTGTACCTATGCAACAATCCTGCAGGATGCAGGATGTGCACATGTACTCCAGAACCCAAAGTAAAAAAAAAAAAATGCAGAGTGTTTGACAGGTATTGATTCTGGGAGTGGGGGTGAGGTATGTGCTTTATTTTCCCCTCTGAAATTACTTGTACCCAAATAAATTTGCTAGTCACAGATATCTAAAGATGAATAAAACACTATCCCTCTTCTAAGCAATTCTCTATGTTCTTTTTCAACCACCATTGTAGCCCATACCAGTAAATGGATATTCCACCAGCCCTATAAAAATATGTTGTACAATGAATATTGAAAAGTACCTTAAGCTACTGTATATTTAGCTAATTGTTTAGGTAATTCTTTTCTCATGAAATATGCTTATATATAATAATTTAGCTTTTTGTTCATTTTATTTTGATTTGGATATTGTTGAAATTTATGCTTCTATAGATCAGGTAATCTACTGAGCAATCTATATTTATTTATCTTTATAAAAATCCTACACAGTTCTTACTAACATTATTATCCCCATTTTACAGATAAATCAACTGAGGCAAAGAGAATAACTTGTTCAAGGTCAGACAGCATGGATTTGAACTGATTTCAGAGACTCTGTTTAACAAGCACACCTATAGCTTCCCATTATGATCAGAATAAAATGAGTTCTAATAGGAAATCAAGCTACTTTTTAGGAGTTATAGGAAAATAAGCCCATTTGTCATATAAGTATTTTACAAGGCACTAGCATTTGCTTACATTCCACTTGGAAGTCACATTATGATGTGAATCTTTATATGACTGCTCTAGTACTAATTAATGCTTGATCATAGTCTTGTTTTTAAGAACACAAAACTAAATTAAAGGACGGGTGCTACAGTATGGTATAGAATAAAAAAAGAACTGAGCTTAGAATTAAAAGACCTCCATCCAAATGTGTACCAAATTTGGTAACTGTGTAATTCTGGTCAAGTCATATTTATCTTAAGTTTAATCAACCATAAGTGCCTCCCTCTTTCATCCTCAGTTTTTGAGGATGAGGAGATGATTGAAATAGATATTAAAGTTATACTGTTAAGATATAGATATGGAAAAAACATGCAAATCTGTTTTTGATGGCATGTTTAATGAAATGTTATATAAAGATATCATTTTAATAATATCCAAGAAGTGGAGCTCATTCCATTTATTTAACACTTATAAATATAAAACAATGCTTTCATTTTTAAATATCTTCTTTAAAAAAGTCATATCACATGATAAACCATATGTAATCAAATCAATTTGTACAGAATACTAGTCTTAACTCATTTTTCAGGAAAAGAAATTGACATACAACAGAAGGAAATAACAAAGAAGTCAGAGGTGGAAAAGAGGTCAAATGGTGACATGAAATTTTGTGTTAGACAGGTTTTATTTTCTAAAAAAACTAAGTGTGCCTAAAATAACATAGTTGATATTTGAAACTGATTTTAACAATAAAATATTCTATACAAATATATATTATATTTTATTAAACAAATTGGTAGACTAACAATGACTGCTAATTCTCTCTGCAATTCCTCATTTCAATTAGCAAAGACTAATACTGATAATATAATACAAGACTCTACCTATATATTCTGCATTTTAATCTTGCCATTCACTGAAACATTTAAATGCTTATATGGTATAAATTCTAAGCATATAATAAGAAATAAATTTTTAAAAAATATTCATGTAAAGTCTATTTGTGCTGTTTGGAATATTTATGAAAATTAATTAGATTTATACACAAACACCATGGTGTTCTAAAAAACAATGGATATATTGACTGATCCAAGACCAATCCAACAAACTTGAAAGCTTTCAATTACTCAAATACATTCACTTTCTGTGACTATATTCCAATATTTCACTTACTATCTATGTTATGAGTACAAGTAATTTCAAGATTATTTCACCAACAGGTCCCTTTCAGAGACTAATAACATTTCCTCATAATTTAGATGATTCTTGATAGCAGATAGAGTACACTGACTACCCGTAGGTAGAAGCACATTATTCATCAGTGTCAGCTGTGACCTTACTTCCTCAGAGGAAAAAAATTACTCCCACACTAATATCTAAACTCCATAACATCAAGTCCACATTAGGTGGCTCTTCTACTCTCCCCTGTAGCTTACCATTCCCTCTATTATAATCATTATCACTCTATTGTAACTGCCTATTACCTCCACAATACTGTGCATTCCATGAAAGCAAAGGCCATACCTGTATTATTCTGTTTTATACCATGTATATAGCACCTGCTACATGCCAGGCACTGAAATGTTTCACATATATTAACGCAATTAATCCTCCCAACAACAGTATGAAGTTTCTATTACTTCCCCTATTTTATGAATAAAAAAAACTGAGGCACAAAAAGGTTAAGTCAGCTGGCCAACCTTATACAATTGAGCACTGAACTTTGCTTGAATTCTAAGTGAATCCTATCAACCACTATATCATACTATTCCTCAAATGCAGAAGTTCACTGGTTTATCAATTACATCATTCCCTTGAATACAGAAACATAGAAAATAGTAAGTGTCCAATTAATGCCTTGAATAGTATTTTATTAGGTGAATTTTGTTTCTCAGTTACCCACATTCAATTAGAAACTAAGAATTTTTCCTCCGAACAAAATGAATTTTCTCAGATTCAATGAATTGTGTACATACCTGTGCACTTCCTACAGTGGAGATACTGTTTTGCTGATTTTTGTTGAACATATATGGATACCCTTCTCCTATTTACATGAAAATTAACATTATTCAGTTTCTACTATTTATAGAACACGAATCTGGGCACATCATCAGTTAATATTTTCTGGGTGACTATTCTATACAAGACATTCCAGGACACATTATAATCTTGTAGGAGGGAAAGAAATCGACTCATAAAAGATAAATGACACTGTATATATTAAATGTCAGGTGAATGTCATGTGGCAAAAAAATGGTAGAGAAGATCAGAGTTGCAAGGGCTCACAGAGGGCTGCAGAATAAGATCGATACAGGTGGTATGAGGGAGATGTACAGGCTTTTGGGCCAGGGGAAACATTTACACATGCTTTTAGGGAACTATGTAAAAGTTTATTCTTTTTCTAACATTTAAAAATTATATATATATATATATAATATATATAATATATAATATATATATATATATAATTATGTATGTGTATACATACACACACACACACACACATATATACGGACACAGAGTTGGAGATAAACATAGCCCCCAAATTCAAAACCTATTCTGCTGGATGTATTCTTAAGCAGAACATGTAACATCCAATTGAAATCATCCTTACTCACATTGATCTTAAACGTCATTTGTGGCTGGGCACGGTGGCTTGCACCAATAATCCCAGCACTTTGGGAGGCCAAGTCAGATTGATCACTTGAGACCAGCCTGGCCAACATGACAAAACTGTATCTCTATTAAAAATACAAAAATTAGTAGGCATGATGGTGCACACCTTTAATCCTAGCTACTTGTGAGGCTGAGGCATGAGAATTGCTTGAACCCGGGAAGCAGAGGTTGCAATGAGCTGAGATTTAATTTCTGCCCTGCAACCTGGTGACAGAGTAAAACTCTGCCTCAACAAAAAGTTATTAGTGATGTTTTGTATTCTATAATGAATATATTAATAATTATTACAAATATAATTATGCTAATTGACATTTTATTGAAGGTTCTTTAAATGCATTATTTCACAACAGCCCAGTGAAGTGGGAAGGGCTTATATTCCTAAATCACATTTGTAGTAGGGACATGTATGAATCTGGAGAACATCATTCTCAGCAAACTGACACAAGAACGGAAAATGAAATACCACTATTCTCACTCATAGGTGGGTGATGAACAATGAGAACACATGGACACAGGGAGGGGAGCACTACATACTGGGGTCTATTGGGGGGAATAGGGTAGGGACAGCATGGGGGGAGCTGGGGAGGGATAGCCTGGGGAGAAATGCCAAATGTGGGTGAAGGGGAGAAAGGCAGCAAAACACACTGCCATATGTGTACCTATGCAACTATCTTGCATGTTCTGCAAAAAAAGGAAACAGAGCTTGGTAAGTCTCATTCGGTGATTTCAATATCTAATGAGAAGTATGTGTTAGAGCTAGGCATTGATCCCACATTTTGTCACTCTACAGCCCAACCTCTATAATTTTCTTAGAACGTCAAATGTTCTAAGTGTTTAACACAGTTGTTCTCAAAACTTTAATGTGCACATGCAACACTTGAGGACCCCGTTAAATGCACATCATGATTCAGCAGGTCTGCAGTTGGCCCTGAGGTTTCTGTATTGCAAACTATCTTCTGGATGATGCTGGTGCTGCTCACATGAAAATCATACTAGAGTAGCAAGGGTTGGACAGACTCACAAATTCTGAAAACGGTTGGCCTTTTCAGTTTTAAAGGACTGTTTCTTATGACAGTCCCCCAAATTGCTAAATTTATTTACTGTTAAATAGCTATGCAGGATTAACATTTTTCACTGAACTTTCAGAACTTTGGCTCTGAGTTCACCTGGATGTTTAGTAGTTTGCTTCAAATAATCTCTAAAACCAAAACAGACTCATCAGGCTTCCCTAATGTCATTTTTTCTAATCTTTTTGGCCATATACTTAGTGTGTATCTTCTGTGCATCTGCAACGAAGTTAAGAAGTAAGAGTGTGCCTGGGAGCTTTGGTGGGGTTGAGCAGAGAGGGTAGAAAAGAACCAGTCAGGATGCTTTTTTAAGTGGCTGATGAACAAGGAAAATAAGAAAAGGTGCTCTTTTCTTAGAAAAGATAAACAAGTTGAGGACATTAGCTAGACAGACTGCTATAGCGGTTCAGGTACAGAAGAGGAATTTCAACATCACTGCACCCAAAAATGAAACAGTAGGGACTCTGAATTATGACATTCACATCCAACCCACAGTAATGGTCATAGCAGCAGCTGTAAAATCATTCTCAGATGAGTACACACATACAAGACACTTCCCGAAGCTCTGCTCTAAATCTGTCCACAGCCTGTCCCTATATAGAGGCAATGAGGTGCTTCAGATTTCATTAAGAGGGCAAATCATAGGTTGTTGTACATCAGGAAGGGACTGGAATAATAAGGGTCTCTATGGACTCCTCACAGTAAGGATTACACAACAGCAGCTGAAATGGCAGCATCTGTAGGTTCTACACAGTAAATTTGTGGTCACAAATTATAATCTTTGCCATTTATATATTCAGTAACAAGTAGCCTGGTCTCAATGCCATATTTCTGAATGTTGATAAGTCAAATTCTGACTATGAATGAATCTCAGAATGGAGAAAATAATAGATTTCTAACGCACATATTTAAAGGCAACTCAAAAGTGGATTTGTATCCTGCATTTTTATGGGCTACCTCTGCTTATAGCCTTACCTGTTATGTATGGTCCCCAAAGAGCAATTTTCTTCCACTCCCTCTCCTCTGCCTTCTCTTCTTATACCTCATCTACATTCACCATTGCCAACTCCACCATAACCACATATTATTATTCATCTACTGCTTACTTGATTCCAAGTACTTTATAAGTACTTCATACATGGAATCTCATTTCAGCCCATAATAACCTACAATATACTTATGGTATCTCTTGTTAAATATGAGGACATGAAATCTTAGAAAGGTAAAGTAACTGGTCTCTAATCATACATATAGCAAACCTTATAAAAAACAAAATCAAAACTGAAACTCATTTTTTAACTGACTCAAAAATTTGGAAGATTTTCACTCTTCTTTCCACAGGCTTACTGCATGCCAGAAATTCTGCTGAAATGGCTCTCCAGCAAGGCACATTTGTCACACAGTCAGGTTAATTGGGTAACTCCTTGTTTTTCTTGTTCTTTGGTGAGCAGAATATAGACGGAGAGAACATCACACAAGACACTTTATTCAGGTGCTATATATCATCTTCTTTAGCACCATATTTGCACCCATTCCTCTGTGTTGATGTGAGAATAGATATTAGCTCATGCTTGCCAAACATCTAAATTCACAGAGCTAATGTCTAGTTATCTTGCCAATAAATAATACTGATGATTTGAGAACAATGCCAACCTAGTTCTAAAATTAATACATTGATGTAAATGTGTCAGTCACAGCAGGCATATAGAAAGTTTAGATTGGGACATTTCTTTCTGGAACCTCAGTTAGCTGTAGAGTTAGTACCACATTACCAGGAGTGCTATTAGTATGAGAAAGGACATAGAAATGGTTCTTAATCTGCTTATCTCTTTTTCCTCACTGAATAGTATGTTGCTTTGATAAGCAAACTAGCTTCCAACTCTGAAATATATGAAGTGACAACAAACATGGTGACCAAAAGCACTATTTTTTTTTTTTTTTTTGACAGTCTCACTCCATCACCAGGCGCCCGGCTGGAGTGCAGTGGCACAACCTCGGCTCACTGCAACCTCCACCTCCCAGATTCAAGCAATTCTCCTGCCTCAGCCTCCCAAGTAGCTGGAACTACAGGCGCGTGCCATCATGCCCAGCTAATTTATTTTGTATTTTTAGTAGAGACGAGGTTTCACCATGTTGGCCAGGATGGTCTTGATCTCTTGACCTTGTGATCTGCCCGCCTTGGCCTCCCAAAGTGGTGGGATTACAGGACTGAGCCACCGTGCCTGGCCCTTGTTTTTAAAGTATTTCCTGCATGGCAGGACTTGCGCTCAGTGATATAGATGGTCCCTGATGAATACAGGATACTTGAAGCATCACAGATCATGGTGGAAAGAGGAAAACGATTAAGCAATGTGGCTATGCCACTTACTTCGATAAATAATTTAGACTTTAATTTGGCAATAACATACCAAAATACTTTAAAAAATTAAGTTGAAGAAAAGTGGCATTCAAATCTAAATATGTCTTGGTATTAAGTGACTCCTCATGCAATTCACTACAAATTGATGACTGAGGCCATACACAAGCGATTATTTGCATAAATAATCGCTTGTGTATGGCCTCAGTCATCAATTTGATAGTGATTCAACAGAAACTCGGGATGGTGTTTTATAGGGATCCTGGAGGAGCTATTCATTCTGCACATGCTTATATTGTACCATTTGCAATATTAGAGTGCCGCTCTGTGGGGAGTAGTGCAATTGGAAAAGCTTACTTTCACCCACCAGCCAGTATGTAATTTATGTACAGGCATATATACTTTGTGGAAACCTCAATACATGTGCACGTCTGCATAAACAAACACCACACATGCCCAAGTATCTTTAGTCTTATCACTTGGTACATACATGGATACAGACAGATAGATAGATACTACATGTATTTATATATATGCACTGAGAGATGGCAACTCATGGAACCCTGAGATCCCTGCAATTATGATGCTGACAATGTATTTTAGGCTTATATAAATATTAATAAAGCATAATTAAATCACCAGGAAAGCAATATAATAACTAAAGCACATTTGCATTGGCTTGAAAAGAAAACAGTTCAGTTCTTTGACTTTATTGTAATTTCGGAGTAATTAAAAAGAGCCAGACATCCATGTTTTAGCTGAATAAGCTGCCCAAATTTAATGACTAATATATAATTCTCATTAACTCTGATAGCTGCATAATATTGGATTAAAATGTGGCTAAATCTTTGGCATCTACCTTATTAATACTGTTTATAAATAAAAGCAAAAGCTCTCACACTGGAAGATACTTGATCAGAATCTAGACAAAGAGAAAGGAGCTCTGTTCAGTGAGTAAACGGGTACAATGTAAGAATCACACGTGAGAAATGGCAAAAAGATGGTACATAGTATCCTTTCTGCTGCTGGGACATGTTTCTTAGCAACATGTTAAAACTCCTCTTCACAAAGGAACTCGGTCAAATGATTGATGTTTATAGATCACAATTCAGAAACTGGATACCAAATAAAGCTATGGATAAATTCCTAATAATATGAAGGTATTTTGCATTTTAAATTTTTTAATACAAATTTTATGAAACGAGAATGATTTCTTAAGGTAACTTGCTTCAGGCATGCAAATTGTATGTTAAAAAATGAACCACGGCATAGTTTCTACAAGATTTGATTTCCAGTTAATGGGTATTTGGTTTTCTTCAGAACATATATCTGTCTACAGTACTCTCATACATTGCTGGGCAAATTGACAAATGCTGGTGTCAGAGTGTATTATTCATTGTCAATTTCTGAATGGCAGGTCATCAGGAGAAGAAAGTGAAGGATCCTCAAAAGATACGCTTTACAAATGATGCTGTCTCGTCTCCGTTTCCCCACTTGTACTGAGAAATTTGTTTCCATGTGCCACCTCAACAGAATGCTCAGATGGCACTGCATTCCATTGCAACATTTCTATTTTAGTCCTCTCTGCCAGTGATAACGGACTATAATACGCACTGATATTTTAATTCATTTAATAAATTGTAAAATGAGCACACTATTTTTTCCAATATCATTATTATTAAAATATTAGAGGTATCTTTTGAAGTGCAGTTTGTAGTTCTCTACTGATATCATTAAGTGTCATTCACTTTAAAAAAACTAATTTGTTTTACAAATCATACATATGAAAAGCCACTGTGCTTCAACAATTTGTTTTTTTAATATAGAAGTGAAATTGTTTTAATTGTGAATAAGCCTTTACTATATACAGATTCTATAGATTCTTGAATCAATTTATGTAACTCATGACCTCAGACTTGTTAAAGAATGTATAGAGTATACTTCCACTCAAAAGCATTTTAGGAACACATCACAGATAATTTGGTTAATCCTGCAAATAAAATATCTTAAATTATTAATTTAAATATTCTGATTTTTAATAACTAAAAAGGAAAAAGCAATTAGAATAAGAATATTCAAGTTAGTACCTTCTGAATTCTATCAACAGAATCCCATAACTATTAAAAGTTCTTAAATTTCATCTTGCTTGGTCATATCCAAGTTATATATGCAAACTAGGTGGTGATAGAGATCAACTCATCAGAAGATGGATTTGTATACTTTTATAAAAATTATTTTAGAACTAGAAATCTTCATATAGAATGATGTATCATTTGAATACAGAATAAATTATAAATTGTTTTATATGTAATATGTTATCGTTTGCTCTTATAATTTAAGATAATATTTTAGAATTATAGCGTGATATAAGGAGTAATTTACAAACATCGGTATTGAATGCATTGACAAGAAGTTTTAACTCCACATTTAATAGCAATTTTCATATTGCATGTAGGACAAATTTTAGATGTCTTTATTATATCATAAAAACTCCAAGGAAATGTGCAATGAGCAGACTGCATATTACATGGTATCTGTCTCCACCTGGTGGTGATTATCAATATTGCTATTTTCTAATTTTGCTCTAGTTTCTAAGCACAGGTCGGGAAGGTATGTATGAATTGAGTGGCCACGGAAAAATATTAATGCTTGTCTATCATCGGATTTTTACTTTTAGATGCCAGAAATAAGTTAAAGAAAGTATTTTCACATTACAGAAAAGTCCAGATAAGTTATGATATAAAAGTGTAAGTTTATCTAACGCATTTCTAAGTCTCTTCACAAACATGACTAGTAATTTCTTGCAAGAATATTAATAATGGTGTATGGTATTGCTTAATTGGACACTTTGGCAGTCCAATTAGCACATCTTTATTTCTATGCCAATTAGCTTACCCTAGAAATTTCCAGCAAATACAGGAAATATTAGCCTGAACTTTTATACTACTTTCCAGAAAAGTCAGGAAATGAAGGCATTTGGCTTTTTTTTTTTTTTTTTTCTGATGAGGGACTGTCATCTCCCTTAGCCTCAGGAGGAGTATAAGTCTTCAGTAATATTTCTTGTTATCTTAAATCTAAAACTTCATTTTAAAGACAACATTCCTAACTTCCAAATACACACTTTTGTTTTTTCATTTTCCATTTAACTCAAGAGTTCAGGATATTGCAATCTTAACACACACTGCTCTGCTCTCAGAATTTTAAAGTCTGTCCACTTTTGCTTTAGGCAGAGGGGAACATTCTCACAGAACAGTGTGTTACTAACTTCTAGATCACATCTGTCCATTCACATTTGAGTAAGAGGAAGTTGTCTAATCATTTGCCTATATGAAACAATCTGCAATTATCTATTTTGAGCAAAAATGTTCCCACATGGTTGAATTATTCAATCCCAATTTGCCAAATGTTCTACAAACTAAACATTTGTGCCACTTTTTAATTTCATGTGTTTTTCCTTGCAGAGCCCAACACTCTGAAGAAAAGTCTGAAGTTCTTTTGATCTGAAAATATTTCCTCAAATCCAGCAGAACATCCTAGTTCCTCACACAGCCACACTACTTATAACAGCACACATTCTTCATTTCCTCATGATTGAGGTGTAAATTACACATACTTTGCCCCATCCTCTCTGATACTCGGTCACAAGCATCAGATCAGCACCTGTTTAAATGCCCACTTTGCATATCACAGAGGACTATGTGGTACACAGTTCATTTATGATATGTCTTCAACACACTCTCACTTCATGTCCTTGTTTTTGTGATTTGATATTTATGTTATGCACTATTTCAAGAAAAGAAAACAAATATGAATAATTTACCTTTTTATATATGAAAACTTATAGTATCTCTGGGATCTGCTGCTTGCAAAGATAAAAACCTACCACAATTCTGTTTCCACTTTTGATGTTCCGACCTTAATTGCCAAAAAACACTTAAGGCTCTTACCTTAACTGAAGCTAAGGATTCAGATAAATTCAATGTGGCCTTATGATTTCAGGATACATTTTCAAAAACATAAAAAGGCATAAGAAAATGTGATTTACATGAATTTGGAAGAACCTGTTTTTGAGAAACAATTTTTAGAGTTGCATATATAACTACTTTAAAACAAATGAGTTTGTTTCAAATGTTCTTCAGATAAGCAAGCTGGCAGTCAGGAGGGGGCAGGTGAGAAACAAAGAAACTCCACTGATAACACCTCTAGGCCCAAAGCTGTTACCTGCTTAGATATTAGATTTAGCATGTAATTCACAAGACTCATGTTAGACTTGTGTCATAATGACGTAACGAACACTCACCTTTTTCGTTTCCATTTGCATAATTTGGAGGCTTGTTTTTGTCAATGCTGTTAAAGCTCTGACTTCTCCTGTTTAAATTAGAGGCTCCCTGGCCTTTGCTGCTGCTGCCTGCAGCAGGTACCCTAGAGGGCCCTGGAAGCCTGAAATAGTATAAGAAAAATTACATCATTATTGTACATTACAAAAAGGTAAGGAGCAGGAGGTGCTGAGTAGGGACATGTAAGTCAGAAATTCACAATATATAATGTTCTAAAATCTATTTAGCAGAAAAAGGCGAAAGAAGTGAGAAATAACTAAGCACAATGTTGAAGATCTTCAGAAAATTCTTGTTCGCTTTTCAATAAACATGTTCCCCCCAAAAAATTGTAATAATGTAGAACAATTAAACGTTAACTAAAAAAGTCATACCCACCAATCCCTGATGAATAAAACTTTGCCTTAAAAGTACTGTAACAATTATGTAAAATGTAAAGGAAACAATAACACTTAGCTTTATGTTCTCGGCATATTAATCATCTATTTCAGTTGTTCAGTTGTTCTTTTCAATGTATAAGGCATTTATTTTTATTGTAGGTAGTTATGTAGTAGGTTTGCTTGGATATTCATCACAAAAGACATTACTGAACAAGAGGGAATAGCTAATGCTCACTGAATATCTAAGTTAGTTAGCTACACTAATGAAAACATGGTACCAAGACCCAGGTCATGAGTTAAGTTATATTTGACTGGTCTGCCTTACAAAAAAAAAACCTCTTTTGGCCAGGCACAGTGGCTCACACCTATAATCCCAGAACTTTGGGAGGCCGAGGTGGGAGGATCATGAGTTCAGGAGATAGAGACCTTCCTATCATGATAAAACCCCCGTCTCTACTAAAAATATCAAAATTAGCCAGGTGTGGTAGCACGCGCTTGCAGTCCCAGCTACTCAAGAGGCGGAGGCAAGAGAATTGCTTGAACCTGGTAGGCAGAGGCTGCAGTGAATGGAGATCACACCACTACACTCCAACCTGGGCAACAGAAAACAAAAACAAAAACGTCTTCCATTTACTTGCCAGAAATAAGAATCCAGACTTAGCTGGTTATCTCACAAGTTTGGCCAGCTCATCACAGATGAGATATGACAAGAAAGGATGCAGATCTCAGAAGAAAATCACTGTTAGCTGGATGATAATTTAAAACATGCTTACACGTAGTGACAAGAGCTTTAACTACTCTTTGTGTATGAAGGATAGGATAGGAGGAAATATAAACAGACTGTCTTATAATTAGATGTGGTTTGACTGGAGGTTATAACTCACTGTTGGTTTATATGAACTATAATTAAACATCAGTTTGGATCATTCATTTCTCTGTTAAGCAATTTCCACATTAAAATTTCAATGATCAATTATTTCATAATTGTGCCAAAAATGTGCAATTATTAGATTTTGATTTTATAATGCTAATATATATTATATAGGTACACTTAATCTATAAATCAAAAATTAGAAATTAAGAACTAATATTAACATCTTTTTTTTTTTTTTTTTTTTTTTTTTTGAGATAGGGTCTCACTCTGCCACTCAGGCTGAAGTGCAGTGGCATGATTTCGGCTCATTGCAACCTCCACCACCTAGGTTCAAGCGATTCTCCTGCCTCAGCCTTTCGAGTAGCTGGGATTACAGGTACACACTACCACATCCAGCTAAATTTTGTGTTTTGGTAGAAATGGGGTTTCTGCATATTGACCAGGCTGGTCTCAAACTCCTGACCTCAAGTGATCCGTCTGTCTTAGCCTCCCAAAGTACTGAGATTGCAAGCATGAGCCACCACACCCAGCCAAGAACTAATATTGACATTCTAAGATCTATTTAGAAAATATGATGTTGAAAGTTTTGTTTAGTATTTGCTGCCACCATGTGAATGCCACTGTATACTACTCTGAAAATTTTTACTTGAAAAGAAAAACAAGAATTCAAAATCCACAAATATAGCACTAATTTTTATAATCATCTTTTATACAATTTTTAAGCAAAGATTATTAATGTCTCATATTAGTATCCAATATATTAAAATTTCACAATCCAGTTGTTACACGCTCAAAATTTAACTTACCTTTAAATACTACTTGACCATCCATTTTCATAGAATATTAGAAATTCAAACCACCTTTAAAAAATGTTAAGTGCTTTTATAATAGTAATAAATATTACAAAATAGAGTGAATATCAGGAAATAAAACCAAATACCAACTTAAAAACAAAAGTGTTGATTTCTTGGAAAGGTTAATAGCTTCAAAATGTGAATTTTATTTTAGAATTTAAATACATATGGCTGATAAATAGTCTCAGCTGGGCATGATGGCTCAGGTCTGTAATCCCAGCACTTTGGGAGGCAGAGGCGGGAAGATCACGAGGTCAGGGGATTGAGACCATCCTGGCCAACATGGTGAAATGCCATCTCTACTACAAATACAAAAATTAGCTGGGTGTATCGGCAGGTGCTTGTAATTCCAGCTACTGAGGCAAGAGAATCACTTAAAGCTGGGAGGTGGAGGTTGCACTGAGCAGAGATCATGCCACTACACTTGAGTCTGGACAACAGAGCCAGACTCTGTCTCAAAAAAAAAAAAAAAAGCCCCTTTAGCTATTTTGCTAATTAGATATTGTGTCATACAAAAGATTAGAATCTTTTCCAAATAATTCCAGCATTTAACTTTTGCTCAAGTCAATCTACAAGGGTTTGTAAATACAGCAAAATAACTGCAGATGCTAGGAACTTAAAGGACCAGTGATTGCACTCTGTAGAAGAACCAGCTAATGAATTTGGCCAAGTGTTCTAATCATCACAAATCTGAGATCTATTCCTGTAGACATAGGCATAGACTTAGAAAGGTCATCCTAAACTCACACATATAAACAAATTGTGTCACAAAATGTGCCCTGCTTTTAATGAAAATTGACCTGTTTCCAGAAAATAATTAAAAAACATTTTAATCTTCACTGCAACCAATGAAGTCAAATGATCTTCAGTCCTCAGAAGAACAAATTAAAAGAAATTTAAAAGTACATTTGCTCTTCTCATTACCCTAATTTGACAGGCAGCCAGAGCAGGCCTTCAGATTATTAATCAAAGTTATAAAAAAGGAAATGAGATGAAGCAGAGAGCAAAGAGTGCGAGCGAGCGAGAGAGAGAAAGAGAGAGTGAGTGTGTGAGAGAGAGATCTATTAAAATAGAGTACTTAAAATATTTTACATGTCTAAATCTTAGACGGTGCAATAAAAATGCTCATTGTGTATGGTAGGTCACTGTTCCTTATTTATCACAATTTATATCATTCATCTAGCTTTTAATTATAATTAAAATTTGCCTTTTAAAATTTGCCTCTCCAGAATTATTCTGTCTACTCTGGAAATGAACATAACTTACAAAGCCAAGGCAATGGGAAAGGCACCTACCTCAAGTCAAAGCATCAGAAGCAGTCCTTGTGGTCAAACATCGCATAATATGATTTATCAATAGAACAATAACTAATAAAGCACCACTGGATACTTCCCCAGTGAGTGAGATGACACAAAGAATATCATACTAGTCAGAGGTGTAAAACTCTTTTGCTGTGGCTTTATTCAGCTGTTCCATGCTACCATCATGCCTTCAGCAACTTAACATTTTTAAAAAGTCAAACTCTTTCAAAACACTCTTATAGGTCATTATTTTCTAAACAGTATATAATCCACTGTCATTTTTTTTTTGAGATGGATTTTCGCTCTTGTTACCCAGGCTGGAGTGCAATGGCGCGATCTTGGCTCCCCGCAACCTCCGCCTCCTGGGTTCAGGCAATTCTCCTGCCTCAGTCTCCTGAGTAGTTGGGATTACAGGCACGCGCCACCATGCCCAGCTAATTTTTTTTGTATTTTTATTTTAGTAGAGATGGGGTTTC
Source organism: Callithrix jacchus (assembly GCF_049354715.1). NCBI lineage: Eukaryota > Metazoa > Chordata > Mammalia > Primates > Cebidae > Callithrix > Callithrix jacchus. Next base: position 80,668,748 of record NC_133510.1, on the reverse strand, counting down.
ACCATGTTAACCAGGATGGTCTCGATATCTTGACCTCGTGATCCCCCTGCCTTGGTCTCCCAAAGTGCTGGGATTACAGGCTTGAGCCACCGCACCCGGCCAAACCACTGTCATTTATTATAACAGGCTGTCTTTATTAGACATGTGTCATAAAGAAGTAAAAAATTAAACTATTACAGATAGAAGAACAGTCCAGACTGACCTGGTACTAACTTCACCACTAAAATCTACCAATGTTTCTCAATTCTCCATTAAAATGTGCAATAATTAATGCATGCCCATCTCAAAAAGCAATTACAATTTTGCTGTATAACTTCAAGATTATGTGACTTGGAAAGAATTGGGCATTCAAAGTTATGGTTTTCCTGAGTTATTCTAAGCCTAGAACCTAAACTTCAGCCCAGTCATAGTACTATGTATAATTAAACTAAAAAGATGCCAAAACTCACTTAATTATCTAACACAAACATGCTCATTCCTGAGACTATGTATGAAAATCTTCCTGAAAAATTTAGTGCTCTAAACTTCTCATTCAGATGTGTGTCATTTAAAAAACAAAACAAAAAAAAAAGACAGGACAAAATATCACTGGGTATTTACTTGAATATCACTAACAAGCAATAAATTAGAGAATATTAACTGACCTAGTAGGCTTTTTTTGACTGGTTGCAATTCCACTGTGATTAGACTGAGTTGCATATCTGGCTGCCAGACTGTATGAGGAGAAACAGAAAAATTGAATTAAAGAGATTCTTTGAACATGGAAAGAAAGCACAAACTTACAAGAAAACTATGAATTAATGAAATGCAATTGGAACACGTAGAAACATGTATAAAGAACAAATTAATTAGAAAATTATGGTAATGTTATATGTCCAACATGACCTTTAGTTATGAATGTACTATGAAATAATGCAGTGCACACCTTGTCATAGAATGTGTTATCACTGACTTTACAATTATGGCTGTGTAATATTACTAATATTTTAAAAATAATAGTATTTCATTAAAAAACTCAACCTTTGTAAATGTGAAACTTCATGGAAACGAAAGTTTCACTGCCATGATGAAAAGATCACTGTCTTAAAAAGCTTAAAATGAAAAAGAAGAGTGAGATGACAGTCACTAGTTCCTTTAGTAAACTCTTCTAATTTGCTTTTTTCAATCTAAATATTATTTTGAAAGCCAAGTGATTAAATAATCTGGTTTCTGTCCAATAAGTTATTGCTGGTCTCTAGTACTAGATTTTTTTTTGAGGAAATAAACAATAAAAGACGTTTTGTCTAAGGGAAGATCGATATAAAAACCAATATTAAAGTGGGCTTAACTTCTTCATAAACAACAAATACTGACGACAATTTCTGGATATTCTTGAATTACATTTCTTAATGACTTTTTAAATCAAAATCTTTGTTCAACGGCACATAAGAAAGCATAATTTAAGTTTGAAGAGTGATACTTTATAAACAAAACGCACATTTATACATTAAGTTCAACCTAAGAGTTCTGGAATCAGTGTTTAGAAGGATACAGTTAGACCCGATAAACTCAGGACATGTTCACACACCCTGTGATGGTCATGGGTTGATGCCTAAGTGGAGAATCACTTCCTAGATGAATTGTGATGGCTCTACATGAACCCAGTTGCTGTGCACGTACAGTTTTCAAGGCCTCCAAGGAAACAAGAACAACATGGGGGTGTTGGAATCAGGGTGGGATCACTTGGAGCCCTGTTGCATTTGATCCAATTGCTTCTCTGCCAAGCAGAGGGTATTTTAGTCCAGGAAAGGATTACTTAGGATGATGATGTATTCACAAAGTTAACTTTTAATACACTGAGCTAGTCTGGGGTAGGAGCTTGCAGGTCCTTACAATTGCCTGGCTTGAGGGGAATATACTCTCATGTACAGGGAGCTTCTTCAGATTCACTGAGCATATTTGGCATGTGATATATTATTTGTGTATAATGCATGCTTTATTCTCATTACACTGGGCACCAAAACAACTACCACAACTGGCTAAAGTACCTCAGTAACAATGACATCAGGAGTACTTTAGAAATAAAACTCCAACTGTCTCAGTTTGGTGAAATCACATTTTTGAAAATAATAATAAAAACATCCAAAATGAATAGAAAACTTTTGTGAACTTCTATGTACTTGTCAATTCAAGAGTAAGAGAACTATCTGTTAACCACTATGTCTACCCTATTTTCTCTAAATTGAACGCAAATAATAGCAAAAGAGATGACAATGAAACACTGTATTTTCTTTTAGGGAGTTGAAGCCACCTTAACTGGTACCTCCCCCCCCCCCATTATTTTAAAGAAGCACCATAATAGAATTCTTACAATAGAGCTAGAAAAACAGGCTGGGCGCGGTGGCTCAAGCCTGTAATCCCAGTACTTTGGGAGGCCGAGGTAGGTGGATCACGAGGTCAAGAAATCGAGACCATCTTGGTCAACGTGGTGAAACCCCATCTCTACTAAAAATACAAAAAAAAAAAAATTAGCTGGGCATGGTGGCGCATGCCTGTAATCCCAGCTACTCAGGAGGCTGAGGCAGGAGAATTGCCTGAACCCAGGAGGTGGAGGAACGGTGAGCCAAGATCGCGCCATTGCACTCCAGCCTGGGTAACAAGAGCGAAACTCCATCTCAAAAAAAAAAAAAAAAAACGAAGTCCAGAAAGGTTGAATGATTTGGCCAAAATCAGTTTCATTTTATGGTCCATGTGTGTTTTTTGATTTATTATGTAAGAATACTCTACTTTTACCTGCATTCTTACACCAAACCCTCTCACAGTAATGTCTTTAAAAAGCAGCTTCTGTCCTGCTTTCTTCCACTGGTGAAGCTGTTACCTTACAGGACACAGTGTTTTCTTCAAGGTTCATTGTGTTCCAGTCTTTCTGTTTGACCATGTTGGTCCCTGCGCCTCTTTGAGCCTCTCCTATTCATAGACTGGCATTCCAGTAAGCTGATCCAATTAGTTAACCATCATTTTTGTCTCCTTTTCTCTTTCCTTTATGGGGTCCTCGTTTCCCCATCTCTTAAAGGCATGGTATTTTTCCTTCCAGAGTATGTCCTCATTCCTTAAATACTTTTATGCATTATCTACTTAGTAATTTATTTTCTACTATGATTTAAACTAAAATTCTACCCCCAAAATTAACCTCTGTTCATATTCCCATCCATCAATACCAACTGAATGAAAGATTTGTCCATTTACGTGAGCTTCAAGCTCACCACATTAAACTCTCTATTTTTTTTAATTCCCCAGGTCTCAATAAGCTCCTTCCTTAAATTTCTCCATTTCTATCTATAGGACCACAACCTTCTTAATGATGTAGCCTGGAAATCCCAATAGCTGACTCTTTCCATTTCCCTTTCGATTATTACAGAAGAGATATCAATACCTAGTCATGGTAATTCAACCTCTACAACTCCATTCGTACCTATGTTTTCCATCAATCCCCATGTTTATCTCTCTAATTCAAGCTGTTAATACTTCCCACAATACCTCTGACCTAGAGAAATTCAAATATTGTATTGCTTATCTAATTAATTCTTTAGAATTGAATATTAGAATTGAAATGAATGTATCTAGGCTTGTGTCTTGATATTATTGTTTGTCTCAAATGGAGAAGTGAAATTACAGGTGAAGGAAGCAAAGGCCGAAGACATACAATAAATTTTCAAAAACATGCAGCAAATTAGTGAAGATTCAAAGTATATTTTGATATTCAAGAACCTCTATAAGGTATTCTTTTTTGTTTGTTTGTTTTGAGACAGATTCTTGCTGTGTTGGCCAGGCTGGAGTGTAGTAGCTTGAGCTCTGCTCACTGCAACCTCCACCTCCTGGGTTCAAGCAATTCTCCTGCCTCAGCCTCCTGAGTAGCTGGGATTACAGGCAGCTAATTTTTGTATTTTTAGTAGAGACAGGGTTTTACCACATTGGTCAGGCTCGTATCAAACTGCTGACCTCATGATCCACCTTCCTCACCCTCCTAAAGTGCTGGGAGTACACGTGTGACCCACTTATCATGACCTGATAAAATATTCTTATGCTTCTATGTTTATGTTCTACTATCTTTGTCACGGGATAAAACACAAGAGGGTTTTTATTTCACTTGTACTTCTCTATTTCTCTGTGCCTTTACTCATGCTATAACTCCAATGGGAATATTCCTGTCTATTATACCAAATTCTAACCAGTTTTCAAGTATCGCTTTAAAATTTTCAATTACAACAAGTCTATGCAACGTCTTATCACCTTCTAGACACATATTAAATCTCCAAGCTTTCACAACTATGCTTTGTACCCTTTTATGTGATGAAAAATTTTATTTTGACTTTAGTTATTTATATATAAACATAACAAGATTTCTTCAAGGCAATCTCTTCAATCAAATGTACCAATATTGTCATAGATATTGGAAATTTGCCTACTCTTGTCTCTTAAAAATAAAACTAGGCTGGGCACAATGGCTCACACCTGTAATCCCAGCATTTTGGGAGGCCCAGGAGGGTGGAACAAGAGGTCGGGAGATTAAGACCAGCCTGGCTAACATGGTGAAACCCCGTCTCTACTAAAAACACAAAAATTAGCCTGGTGGCATGTGCCTGCAATCCCAGCTACTTGGAAGGCTGAGGCAGGAGAATTGCCTGAACCTGGGAGGTGGAGGTTGCAGTGAGCCCAGATCATGACACTGCACTACAGCCTGGGTGACAGAGCAAGGCTCTGTCTCAAAAAACAATAAATAAATAAATAAATAAGAAAATGAATATATTTTGAAAATGTAATGTCATATGTCACCAAACTATCACCGTAAGTGTTATAATAGGAAGTGTATTATTAACACAATTAACAGAGACAATTTTTCAAAGATTTATATTACATAAATACAATAATAAAAATATAGACAGTGGAGCACTCAACAGGACAAATAATCCAGTTTCATCAACAAATAAATTGCAAGAGATATTATGAAGTGAAAATCTAGATAGTCTTATAGGAACTTAAAACCAATTGTAATGTATAGAAGTTTATCTGAATTCTGACTCAAATAAACAACTGTTAAATTTTATGAGAAAATTGAAAAAATTTTAACACTAGGATGAGAAAATGTTAACACCAGGATGTTAAATGAAACTAAGTAATTAATGTTTATATTTTTAAGTGTGATAATAATTTTGAATTGATGAAACTGGCTCATATGTCCCATGGAACTGATGTTATGGTTTCTTTTGAATAAACAGAGAAATCGATCCTTACAGTTTTAAAAATTGAGAAACTTACATTTGCTTTATCTGAGTTCCTTTACTCTGGAAACTGACCATCAGCCCTCTTAGATAGTATTAAGGAACTGAAACTTACCAGATAACCACATCTAGACAATGAGATGCCAAGCCCCTCATTTGTCATGATTATTTTCTTACCCTCTGCTAATTCCTATTTTTTTTTCTTAACAGATAACCTATTTCCTGTTGACCAACTCTTCTACATTACCTTTCCCTAATTCCTGTTTTTTGTTTTTTTTTTTTTTGTTTTTTTGTTTTTTTGCATATAGCCATATTTCTTCCTACTATATAAACCCCCAATTTTAGTTGATTGGGAAAACAAATTTGAGACTGATCTCCCATTCTTGACAGCTGCAGCAACTGAGTAAATCCTTCTTCCTGGTCAATTCTTGTGATTTTAGTGATTAGCTTTCTGTGCAACCGAGAGCAGGATCTAGACTAAACCCCTGGTGTGTGAATAATATTGTAGGTATATTAAACATAAACTCTATCTTTCACAGACATATCTTTAAATTATTTTTTAAATAAAATGAGGTTAATAGCTGATTCAAAAAAGTCAATAGTGGAATTAGGAGCCTAGACTGGTTGGATATAAATTTTAAAAAAGGTAAATTGTGAGGTGATAATGGTTAAGTCAGATCAATGGGTCCATGAGAAATTTAAACAGAAGTTGGCATGTTTACAAAAAGTAGAATAAGAACTATTATTATTTATTATAATCCTCTAGAAAATACAACTGCTACAAATGCCTAGTATAACAAAAAGAATTAATATTCTTTATACTTGATTTATTTATTAGGTAACTTCACCATTCCATTCATCTATTTTCCAGTATAGAGAATAAATATTATTTCACTAATTAACCTATTGGTCTCATAAATTTCATGATTTTGTCCTTTATTTTTTATGATTTCAGCTACTAACAGATTATATTGTGCCACTTATTTCTAAGAGGCACCAAGTCAAAAGTCACTGGTCTGTAGCTACATAAAGGTCTACCACTCTCAGATGTTTATAGATCAAGAAGCATAGACTCCTTGCAGTCCTTGGAAGAACAATATCTTTTTCTTTCTTTGGTTGGTTGGTTGGTTGGTTTTGGCTATCTCTTTAGCTTCCACAGGAAGCCTAATGGGCAAAGTATTTGGTTTAGCATAATACCTAACATTTCTGTAATATTATGTGATGTTAAAGGCACTGTACACACATGTATGTGTGTACATGTGTAAGTTAGTGAGAAATTTATTAATTTCTGGTTCTAATTATATTATTATTGCCATCCTGTTTTTATTTTCTTAGTAACTACACTTAAATGTCTGTTACCTCTCTTGGTTTCTGTCTTTTTATCTGAAAAGAAGTAAAAAAGAGAGCAAGGTAGGCTTAGTTGAATGTTTGCATTTATCTAAAAATTAAGCTATTACTGTAACCTTAAAAATCACCGGCAATCTAAAGTAGACAGAAATATCAAATTTTCTGTTTTAATATGCCTTTACTTTTATTTTTCCTTCAAACTTTCACAAAATCAGTCTCTCCCCATTTCTTTCATTACTTATTTGATCTAAATCTTTCTGTCTTAATACCTTTATTTTTCTTTTCTTTTTCTTTCTTTTATTGCATTTTAGGTTTTGGGGTACATGTGGAGAACATGAAAGATAGTTGCATAGGTACACAGGGCAGTGTGTTTTGCTGTCTTCCTCCCCTTCACCCTCATCTGGCATTTTTCCCCACATTATCTTTCCCCAGCTCCCCCCCGACTGTCCCTCCCCTATTCCCCCCAATAGACCCCAGTGTGTAGTGCTCCCCTCCTGTGTCCATGTGTTCTCATTGTTCATCACCCACCTATGAGTGAGAATATGTGGTATTTCATTTTCTGTTCTTGTGTCAGTTTGCTGAGAATGATATTCTCCAGATTCATCCATGTCCTACAAAGGACACGAACTCATCATTTTTGATGGCTGCATAATATTCCATGGTGTATATGTGCCACATTTCTCCAGTCCAGTCTATCATCGATGGGCATTTGGGTTGGTTCCAGGTCTTTGCTATTATAAACAGTGCTGCAATGAACATTCCTGTGCATGGGTCCTTATAGTAGAACGATTTATCATCCTTGTATATATACCAAGTAATGGGATTGCTGGATCAAATGGAATATCTATTTCTAGGTCTTTGAGGAATCGCCACACTGTCTTCCACAATGATTGAACTAATTTACACTCCCACCAACAGTGTAAAAGTGTTCCTATTTCTCCACATCCTCTCCAGCATCTGTTGTCTCCAGATTTTTTAATGATCGCCATTCTATCTGGCGTGAGATGGTATCTCAATGTACTTTGATTTGCATTTCTCTGATGACCAGTGATGATGAGCATTTTTTCATATGTTTGTTGGCCTCATGTATGTCTTCTTTTGTAAAGTGTCTGTTCATATTCGTTGCCCATTTTTGAATGGGTTTGTTTGTTTTTTTCTTGTAAATCTGTTTGAGTTCTTTGTAAATTCTGGATATCAGCCCTTTGTCAGATGGGTAAACTGCAAACATTTTTTCCCATTCTGTTGGTTGCCGATTCACTCTAGTGACTGTTTCTTTTGCCGTGCAGAAGCTGTGGAGTTTAATTAGGTCCCATTTGTCTATTTTGGCTTTTGTTTCCAATGCTTTTGGTGTTTTGGTCATGAAGTCCTTGCCTACTCCTATGTCCTGAATGGTTTTGCCTAGATTTTCTTCTAGGGTTTTTATGGTAATCCATCTGGAGTTAATTTTAATGTAAGGTGTCAGAAAGGGGTCCAGTTTCTGCTTTCTGCACATGGCTAGCCAGTTTTCCCAACACCATTTATTAAACAGGGAATCCTTTCACCATTGCTTGTTTTTGTTAGGTTTATCAAAGATTGTATGGTTGTAGATATTTGTGTGGCCTGCAATACCTCTGTTCTGTTCCATTGGTCTATACCTCTGTTTTGGTACCAGTACCATGCTGTTTTGATTACTGTAGCCTTGTAGTACAGTTTGAAGTCCGGTAGTGTGCAGCCTCCTGCTGTGTTCTTTTTGCTTAGAATTGACTTGGCTATACGGGCTCTCTTTTGGTTCCATATGAAGTTCAAAGTGGTTTTTTCCAGTTCTGTGAAGAAAGTCAATGGTAGCTTGATGGGGATAGCATTGAGTCTGTAAATTACTTTGGGCAGTATGGCCATTTTTATGATATTGATTCTTCCTAACCATGAACATGGAATGTTTCTCCATGTGTTTGTATCCTCTCTTATTTCATTGAGCAGTGTTTTTTAGTTCTCTTGAAGAGGTCCCTTATGTTCCTTGTGAGTTGTATTCCTAGGTATTTTATTCTTTTTGCAGCAATTGTGAATGGCAGTTCGTTCTTGATTTGGCTGTCTTTAAGTCTGTTATTGGTGTATAGGAATGCTTGTGATTTTTGCACATTGATTTTATATCCTGAGACTTTGTTGAAGTTGCTTATCAGTTTCAGGAGTTTTTGGGCTGAGACGATAGGGTCTTCTAGATATACTATCATGCTGTCTGCAAATAGAGACAATTTGACTTCCTCCCTTCCTATTTGAATACCCTTTATTTCTTTTTCTTGCCTGATTGCTCTGGCTAGAACTTCCAGTACTACATTGAAAAGAAGTGGTGAGAGAGGGCATCCTTGTCTAGTGCCAGATTTCAAAGGGAATGCTCCCAGTTTTTGCCCATTGAGTATGATATTGGCTGTTGGTTTGTTGTAAATAGCTTTTATTACTTTGAGATACGTTCTATCAATACCGAGTTTATTGAGGGTTTTTAGCATAAATGGCTGTTGAATTTTGTCAAATGCCTTCTCTGCATCAATTGAGATAATCATGTGTTTTTTTGTTTTTGGTTCTGTTTATGTGGTGAATTACGTTTATAGACTTGCGTATGCTGAACCAGCCTTGCATCCCCGGGATGAATCCTACTTGATCATGATGAATAAGTTTTTTGATGTGCTGTTGCAATCGGCTTGCCATTATTTTATTGAAGATTTTTGCATCTATGTTCATCATGGATATTGGCCTGAAGTTTTCTTTTCTTGTTGAGTCTCTGCTGGGTTTTGGTATCAGGATGATGTTGGTCTCTTAAAGTGATTTGAGAAGGATTCCCTCTTTTTGGATTATTTGGAATAGTTTCAGAAGGAATGGTACCAGCTCCTCTTTGTGTGTCTGGTAGAATTCGGCTGTGAACCTATCTGGACCTGGGGTTTTTTTGTGTGGTAGGCTCTTAAGTGCTGCCTCAACTTCAGACCTTGTTATTGGTCCATTCATAGTTTCGGCTTCCTCCTGGTTTAGGCTTGGGAGGACAGAGGTATCCAAGAATTTATCCATTTCTTCCAGGTTTACTAGTTTATGTGCATAGAGTTGTTTGTAATATTCTGTGATGATGGTTTGAATTTCTGTGGAATCAGTGGTGATTTCCCCTTTATCATTTTTTATTGCATCTATTTGGTTATTCTCTCTTTTCTTATTTATCAATCTGGCTAGTGGTCTATGTTGTTGATCTTTTCAAAAAACCAGCTCTTGGATTTATTGATTTTTTGAAGGTTTTTTTTTTCCGTGTCTGTTATCTCCTTCAGTTCTGCTCTCATCTTAATTATTTCTTGTCTTCCACTAGGTTTTGGGTTTTTTGATCTTGCTCCTCCAGCTCTTTCAATTTTGATGATAGGGTGTCAATTTTGGATCTCTCCACTCTTCTCATGTGGGCACTTATAGCTATATATTTTCCTCTAGAGACTGCTTTAAATGTGTCCCAGAGATTCTGGTATGTTGTCTATGCCTCCCTGGACAGCAGAAAAGCATTTTGTCCTCCACAGTGCTTGTAATACCATTTCCCAGGTTTCAAGTTTATAACATAACAGTAACAAAGCAGGTGAGTAGGCATAGCCAACTTGCAGAGTCCCAGGAAAACAGACACAGGTGACATGCAAACAGCTCTCAAGCAAGTGAGGAAAAATAAACTGAGTCAGAAAGCCAGTAAACTAAGGGATTTAAGATTTCTGAATTAAACAGTGCATTTTCTTTTCTGAAATCCTGTACGATCAGATTTCTTCTAGCCTATTGGTGGGCAAAAGACGTCAAAAACAAAAGTACAAAAGAAGTAAGTATTTTGAGACTCACTGTGGATCCTCCTAAAGGAAGTATGTGATCATCTTTCTTGTTAAATTGAATATCAAGGGGATGCTTTTTGTTTTTCCCAACATGGAAGGAAGAAGAGAAAACTGTACACAGTGAACTATTTTTAAAGTATGGAATTTATCTGGTGATCAAAACACAGCACAATCCAAATTGCCAGATCTTCTTATTTCAGCTATAGTGTAAATCATCATGTGGAATTATAAAATCCATCATAAGAAAAGAAAGATTCTTAAGGTAAACAGGGCCCAATCTGTGCTTACCCATTTTTACTAACCATTAGAGCCTCACTACCCAAAATGGGGTCTGTAGATCAACAACCCTCAAATAACCTGGGCCTTATTAGAAATATAGAACCTCTGATCCGATCTCAGACTTACTAAATTCGAATCTTCATTTAAACAGAATCCCCAGGTGATTCCTATGCACAATAGAAGTGGAGATGATGTGCTCTACAGAATATCCACAGAAGTCTCCTTGGAACGAGAATACTTACACTTCCAAAGTCAAACAGCATATTCCAAAATCTCAAGCCATGCCTCTTCTCTAGATGTCAGAAGACTCCTATTACAGACTTCATCATTTTAGCATTTCTGACACAACAGCCACTTCTCCAACTATTACTCCTACTTCCCAAATATAGGTTCACTCATTGTCACCAACCACAAAGCCTCATGCTGTTATCACATATATTTTCAAAATTATAATCTCAGGTTATCAGGTAACCTACTCCTTCCTCCTTTTATAGCAAATGTATATTTCAAAGTCCAATCTCAATCCTAAACTTCAGAATCCCCTTTCTTCTTCCTTCTTTCTTTCTTTCTTTTTCTTTTTCTTTTTTTTTTTTTTTTTTTTTTGACAGAGTCTTGCTCTTTTGCCAGGCACCAGACTGGAGTGCAGTGGCTCACTGCAACTTCCACCTCCCAGGTTCAGGCAATTCTGCCTCAGCCTCCTGAGTAGCTGGGACTACAGACGTGCACCACCATGCCCAGCTAATTTTTATATTTTTTAGTAGAGATGAGGTTTTGCTATGTTGGCCAGGATGGTCTACATCTCTTGACCTCATGATCCGCCCACCTCGGCCTCCCAAAGTTCTGGGATTACAGGCATGAGCCACTGTGCCTGGCCCAGAATCCCTTTTCTGATATCTCTTTGATAGCTCTTGAATATTGTATCTCGATGGTGCAGCTTTTGATCAGGTTAAGTATCTGTCTCCTAAACAGACTGTATTGTTCTCCAGGGCAAGAATTATGTTATGTTTATTTTTTGCATTCTCAGTCCCTATCATGGGGCTGGTATACATTGAATAACTAAATAATTGATTGACATTTACTGAGTGGCATTTTCAAATTATGACATGTTATGTCTCCACCTTCTAAGCAAGGAAAATTGTTCCAAGAATGAATTATCAGAAGTATGTTAAAGGAGGGAACAGAAAGACATTAGTCATTATTATATCCTTATTAACTGGCAGCAATTAACATTTATCTTATTCATTCCTCACAACAGTCCTGCGAAGGTTATACTATATACCCAGCTGACAAATATGAAAATTAAGCCTTTAAACATTAACTCATGTGCATCTTACACATTTTGTAAATTACAGTGCTGAAATTTGAACTTAAATTTGCTAAGATTCCATAAGCTGTTCTCTGTTCTCTTGTACCATATTATCTGTATAAATTATCAATTGAAATATTTTATTGCCCCATAGATTTGTAAAGATTTCCAAGATATTATGGAATCTGTATAGATACAGAATATCATCTCTGCAAGTATCAAACAAATCTACTTTCAAAAAATACAATTTGACATTCAGAGAAATAACATTAAACAATTTTATTCCACTCTACCTAGAAATCAAGAATAAACAATCAAAACAACTTTAAGGGGTAAGATAATTGTAGTATTTAAGCAACTGTTCTCATTGTTTTACAAGCAAACATTATCATTTAAATTTTTTAGCAATGTTTTACTCAGACTTAATTAATATGGGATATAATATATAATTAGCCACTCCCCCATCCATTACAGACAGCTCTAATCAATCACAAAATTTTTTTTTTCCTATGGCAGCCTCACAATCCTTGGCCAGGATTCAAACAGCCTTATTACTCAACAGGAATTAGAATGAGAATTAAAATTTATTTGTATCTCTTCTCTATGTCTTCATAAACACAGAGTTAAAAAATTTGAATAACTTCATGTAAGGTTTTTGCAGACAATCTCTTTATGTTATAGTTATTCTAATGGTAGACTTCCATGCAGAATGAGGTCATATATGTGTGTATATGTATATATGTACAACTGTATATATGTACATATGACCTCATTCCTTAGTTTTAGTTTTCAACCTCAAAAGTCAAATTTGCTTCAACATAATACATATACAGAATTCTACCAATCAGCAAAACATAATACCTGAACTTCATTTAATATATCAATTTTATCTCTTTGGATTCTATCAAGCTTCTTCCAAAAAATCTCAGCTGAGGAAGCTGGTATTTGAATTGTTTCAACTTATGCCTATATATTGTGGTAATTATAAATATTTTTAATTTTCTTATTCATTCATTCTACAAATATTATTCTAACACCTAATTTTTTTCGAAGTAAGAATCTAGACAGCCACATCAATTTGCAAAGGAATTTGGTCTTTATTCTGATTGCAGTGGGAGACTACCAAAACATTTAATTGCAGAAGAAATATTAAATTTTTAGATTAGATAGTTCCTTTCCTTAGACATGTAAGAGTAATTGAAGAAGAAATGAGGTTGGGAGATGTTAAAAAGGCTGGAAACAGACCAAATAGGAAATCATGGCTAAAATTAAGGCAGGATTTGATATAGGCCTGAATGAAAGCAGAGGCACAGGAAATAGAAGTAAATAATTAAAATAAGTTAAAATAGTGGATTTGGGAATTGAAAGAAAGGGAAGAATTTAAGACAACTCCTGGGCATCTGACTTGACTTGTTCTATGTACAATAAAGTACGTAGAAAAGAGTTTGGGAAAATGAGGTTGAACATCCTTTGTATAGCATACAAAAAGAAAATTGTGATTCAAAGTTAATTCTACATGCAAAAAGTGGAGAGAGAAACAGGAAACACTGGGGAAATTGATACTCAGGAGTAAGTAATCCCACCTTTAGAGTAGATACACTGAAGAGCTGTCAATGATCTTATTCTAATGATTCACTTATATAGTATATACTTGTGGATATTTAATTAATGAACAAATAGAAAGCAGCTTCACACTTCTATCATTTTCAAAGTGGCACATACACATAGATAGTAAAACACTAAACTTAGTTCAGTGTTCCCCTTATTGTGCCAAACATGAAAGACTCATTATGCAGTTGTCCAATTAATGAATCAATGCAAAAACTTTTATTGACCACCTCCCATGTACTGGCACTGTGTTAGAAAGATTTAATTTGGAAAAATTTGGTTAAAGTGTCCAGAGATTACTGTTTCATTCAGAGAATTCATTCATGGTTTCATTCAGAGAACCATGTACACTAACTGATATTCTTCATAAAAATTATAATTTTCAATGGGCATTTGGGAAAAATGTGGCACATATACACCATGGAATATTATGCAGCAATCAGAAATGATGAGTTTGTGTCGTTTGTAGGGACATGGATGAATCTGGAGAACATCATCCTCAGCAAACTGACACAAGAACAGAAAATGAAACACTGCATATTCTCACTCATAGGCGGGTGATGAAAAATGAGAACACATGGACACAGAAAGGGGAGTACTAAACACTGGGGTCCATTGGGGGGAAAAGTGGGAGGGGGAGGTGGGGAGTGATAGCCTGGGGAGAAATGCCAAATGTGGATGAAGGGGAGAAGGAAAGCAAAGCACGCTGCCATGTGTGTACCTACGCAACTGTCTTGCATGCTCTGCTCATGTACCCCAAAACCTAAAATCCAATAAAGAATTTAAATAAATAAATAAATAAATAAAATGTCATTAAACCAAAAAAAAATTATAATTTTATATTTAATGGAAATCAAATTCAAGTTTGGAAAGAGAAACAAAAGTATTTTACAGATGTGCAGAAATGATATATGAAATTATCTTCTGTGAATTAATATGTTGAAATGCCAGCAGCTAATCTCTAGTTCATTGGTTAATAGCAAGGACTCTAGAGCCAGATGTCAGCTCAGCTGCTTTCTGTGCCTAGTTTCTCATCTATTAAATGAGGATGACAGCTACCTAAAGGTTTTTATGAGGAACAAATTATAGATCACTTCGAAGGGTGTCTGGTCAAGATAAATGCTATAATGGGTTAAAAAATGCACAATAGACAGTCTCTGGAGGACTTGTAAATATTGTAGTGAATCCTGTATGCATTTTAGCCACGATTACCCTGCACACCTGCACTTGGAAGTCTTCCTAATGTCACCTCCCTTGGTTCTCACTTACCACTTTTGATGTTACTTTATTCTTAGGTGAAAGCCCATAAGCATGGCTCTTTCAGGACAACGGCTGAGCTTTCAACTCTGGCTCTTGGTCTCCCAGTTTAAAATTACTTTGGGAATGTGATTCACTGAAATCCAATGCAATCAAGTCTTATTCTCCCTCAATATTTTATGTATAGTATTCATTATTCTTGTTTCCCGAAGTCAACAAGTCCCAGAGGACTTGGCCCAGTAAGAAATCATTAGAAACTGTCCCAAAAGGACACAGAAGAATGACCATTCCCAAAGCAATACACATAGGTTAGCCTTCCAAAACATAAATCTCAACACTGCACAGAATCCAAAAGTGCCTTAAATTCAGGACTGAGTCAATGTTTTGTTTTGTGACACAGTGATTAGATGAAAGTACATTCAATATAGTTTATTTATTTTAATATTTCAACCACAGTTTTGTATTACATTTTGTATCTAGATTTCAGGAATAATTTGAAAGACAAGAACAAAATGTCTCAGAAGACGAAGAATTTCTCAATAGAAAAACAATTTGCACCTAAGAATTTAGCAAAAAGTTACCATAACTCAGTACATTGCAAAACAAACAAAAAGAACATTCTCTCATTCTCCTTGTTCACTTCACCTGTAAATGTTTGTGGTCCCCAGAGCTTTATGTTGAGCTCTCCTTTCTTTCCCCTATCTTTCTACTCTTTTCCTGAGCTATTTCTTCCATTTCTATTGTTTCAATCAATAAAACATAGCTAGGCTAATGTTCCCAGGACTGTATCTCTGGCTATGGCTGCTCTCCTGGGCTCCAGAGCCACATACTAGTCATCAAAAGTCCTTAAAATCTTAAACCTAGGAAGGCCAAAGCTAATTTTTTTTTTCTCTCCACCTCCTTCCTCTCATCTGTTTCAACTATTGTATTATAGTTTCTGTCTTACTGAAATAAATCATATTTCAATTTATCAATGAAAGTAGACATGTGTTGATTATCTTACTTCTAATCAATTACCAAATTCATTGTTGCAGTCAACTTTCATGTCTGCAAACACTAAACTGTTCATTCTACTGCCACCATAGCAGTGCCCCTCCGTATTCCTCTGCCCAGAGTACATCTTTTCTCTACGCTGTCACCAGGACAATATTTCTAAGTTATAAATAGTCTCACATTTCCTCTGTTAAAAATTTCTCAAAGCAATTTTCCTTTACATTTTACCAAGTAAATCCCAGCCTCTAGGCATAGAATTCACAACTTTCACAAACTGACCTCTGCCTACTTCTCCAGTCTGCTCTCTCATTACATGCTGTGACAATTTTAACACAGGAATACAATAAATGTATGCTAATTCTTCCATTTGGAGGTGAGATCTTTGTGCTATCCACCCATGTCTTAGAGTCTGACTGGGCTTGAGGCTGCTTTAACCACTAGAGCTACCATGTGAGAATATGATACCACTAAGGCTGCCATGATGTAGTGGCTATGTGAATTTCAGTTAAGCTGCTAGACCTGTGAGTAAAGAAGTCATCTGGGAAGTCTATTCTCCAACAAGAGATATTCTGTCTGTCACCAGTTTGTGACTTCCCCGCCATTGCATCCTTCTCCATTTCATGCCTTGGACATAGTGAAGCAAGGACAAGCTATCTTCTCGGCCCTCTCTGATTAGTTGGCTTACAGAATCCATGAGCATCATAAAATGGTTATTGTTTTGTGACATTAGGTTGTGGGGTGCTTTTGTAAAGCAGCAGTAGATACCCAGAACCCATTTCTACTTTAACTTTCTCCTTGGCCAAATAACTACAGTTTTCTGAATATCGGTCCCTTTATATGTGCTCTTTTCTCTAACATTGGTCACTGAGTAACTTGTGTTCTGTTGAATTAATTAATATGTCTGTTAAATGGTCTGCTTAAATATCTAGGTACTTTATAAGATTGAGGGCAATTTGAAAAGTAACATCATTTTATCATTTTATCTTAGCCACATATCCATTGTATCTCTTGGCACATGGTGAGGGTCAATTTATTTGTGGAAAGGTCACATTTGAACTTTCAAATCACCAGTGGAAAAGAACACAAGGTTCCAATCTAACATATAAATGATCAATAGCAATCATATATTTCATTAAGCCATATCGTATGCATTGACTCTGCCCAAGTAGACAGTGGTTGGTTCATCAAAACAAAAATCAGGTAGAGAACAGTACTTTTAAATGAATGTGTTTAATACAAAGTAGTGGAATAAGCTATATTTGTCAGAGGAAAACAGAATATAAAGGCAATCTTTCACATTACATAGGTTTTTATAACTCTTTATCTATATTAAGAAATTTTATAGACAATCATTTTAGAATCATCCTTGTTTCCAGCCTTATCTATTTACCCTCAGTCTTAGAGTCACATAAATATATCACGAGAGGAAATCCCTATTCAGAAGCTCTATCTAGTGACACATTTAGTACTCTTGATTCCCAAAGAAAGAGAAAACCATGTTTAGTTATAATATTATGTTTGTTTTTTAAAAAACATTATTTACAAGGAAACAATGTGGAATATAAAGAAACAAATCTCAGAGTACAAAATAAGGCATTTCTTGGGTTTGGGTTTTACTGGGCAATTTTTACCTCCCAATTTTCTCTTTAATAATACTGTATTATGTTTAAAAGACAGAAATTATTTTCTTTTAAATTCACTGAAAATGGCTTGAGCATGGGGATAAAGTCCCCAAGATATACTATAATGAAATATATTTTTAATGTCTTACATTAAGGAATTTTAGACAAAAGAACAAACTTCTTTGAAGACAAATATATTCACTAAAGGTTTTAAGACTGAGATAGATGGAAATACATTTCTTTATGTGTCCTATGATTGCTTGGGATAGAAATGAAACCATATATTCAGAATTAAGATTAAAAGAGTTCCTTAAACCAAATTATTTATTTAAAGCCTTCTGCAGGCTCCTTGTGAACTGCTATAAAATGATAACTAACAAGCTATTAGTGGTAAGAGAGACATATCTAGCCACTTCTGCAAATATATCTTTGGCACCTCAAAACTATATGTGGTCCTTAAAAATATTTAAGACATCTTGCAAAAACTGTCCTTGCTGCAGAGTATATCATAAAATACGTTCTCTGTTTGACAAGAGTTCACCCAAAACAGTTATTGCCTAATCCATAAATAAGTCAGAAACAGCTTTTATCCCCATGTGCTTCTTTTTAGTAACTGGGTGGCTGAAATCTCATCTGAATCGTATTTGGGACAGGTTATTGTGATAACTTATGCCATTAGTAAAATATGGTATGCAAATATGTTATAACCTCTGTCTTATCTTAAATTTCCACAGACAGTTAATAAGGCCACCTGCAGGGTCTGCTTTTGTGAGATCTGAAAACAGTAACTAAAGAGGGACAGGCCTGTGTAACATATTACGGCATCAAAGTCTCTGGCTCTTTTAGGAATGTCAAACTTCAAGATAAAGGACAATTCAGGAAACAGGGTCATATTTCTTTCACAATATCACCATAAATTAGATTTTCCACAATGCTTTTACTTAGACATAGCTCAAAGTGCTATGCTACGATGCTGGTCTGTGGATGTTTTTCCATTTTCAATTTTTAGTACGGAGTAAAATTACATCTCAATACATTCAGAGCTTCATTCCAAAAGTTCATTTGAATGTAATCACCTTAAAAAACTGGAACTTGAATACTGGTAGAAAAAGTTATTTGGCCAAACTAAAAATTTAAACAAACTTAGGCAAAGACCACATGGATCAGTGAAAAATCAGAGTATTTAATACTTCTAAAAACTTAAAAAGCATTGTAGTCATCACAACATATGTTAAATTATTTCTAAGTACATACGTTCTGGAAAATGACATTTATTACATTTATAAAATGAATATTTATAAAGTTTGTGAAGATTTGTGAGAAAATCTATTCTATCAAGTCCTTATAATTGGGCTGCTCTCTATTTACTGCAAAGAAAACATAATCATCAATATAATTATATTCAAACCAGCCCAATTATCCCATAGCCTGGATATTTATGGTTTCTTTTGAATAAACATAGAAATTGACCCTTCTAGTCTTAAAACTTGAGAAACTTACCATTATATTATCTGGGATTTTTTTCCTCAGGAAACCAACCATCAGGCATCCCAAATAGTGTCAAGGAACTGAAACTTACCAGATAATTGTATCTGGACAATAAGACACCAGACCCCCCATCTGTCATGATTGCTTAACTGACCACCTGCTTCCTGTTGACCAACTCCTTTATCCCTCCCTAATTCCTGTTTTCCCACACATAGTTACATTTCTTCCTTGCCATATAAACCCTAATTTTAGTTGAATTTGAGACTAGTCTCTCTTCCCCTCAGCGGTAGCATCCAATGAAAGGCTTCTTCCCTGGCAATACTCGTTCTCTCAATAATTGGCTTTCTGTGCAGAGCACAGCAGGATCTAGACCAAATCCTTGGCATTTCAGTAACAATATTAGTAAGAAGTGGCTGGGGTTGGCCAGGCAAGGTGGCTCACCCCTGTAATCCCAGCACTTTGGGAGGCCAAGGCAGGCGGATCATGAGGTCAGGAGATCGAGACCATCCTGGTCAAAGTGGTGAAACCCTGTCTCTACTAAAAATAAAAAATAAAAAAAAATTAGTTGGGAGTGGTGGCATACACCTGTAGTCCCAGCTATGTGGGAGGCTGAGGCAGGAGAATCGCTTAAACCCAGGAGGCAGAGATTGCAGTGAGCTCAGATTTTGCCACTACACTACAGTCTGGGTGACAGTGCGAGACTCGGTCTCACAAAAAAAGTGGCTTTTTTTTTTTTTTTTTGAGATGATGTATCTCTGATGGGTGAGCATTGGTCTAGAGTCTGCCACACAGCAGAAAGAAAAGGACTTTTATGAAAAACAAAAAATCTTATGAGACTGAGATATCAATCAGAGGGAAGCATTTGGGATGGTCAGAAATAGAAGCACAGAAAAGGGTATATGAAGAGGTATATGTTGAAAGTGTGCCCTTGACTAATGATTAAAGATTCATAAACAAGACTAGGTTGCTGAAACATGCAAATCTCCTAAATCTATTTCCATGCTCACCCAGTTATGTCCTGATTATAATTTGGTTTTCCATGTAGACTTGGCTACAGAAAAATAATTTAATGATCCTACTGACATAATTATTACAGCCTGTTTATTATTTTTAGTGTTTGTTTTTCTCTTCCAGTGTTTGTTAGAGGAGGAATCTCACTGTGTGCCCAGGCTGGAATGCAGGGTGCACTTATGCTCAGTGCAGCCTTGACCTCTTAGTTTCAAGCCATCCTCTCACCTCAGCCTCCCAAGTAACTAGGAATGCAGGCACGTATCACCAACTCTGGCTAACTTTATTATTATTATTATTATTGTATTGTACTTTTTGTAGAGACAGGGTCTCACAGTGATGACCAGGCTGGTCTGGAAATCCTGGTCTCAGGTGATCCTCCTGCCTTGGCCTCCCAGAGTGCTGGGATTACAGGCATGAGCTACCATGCCCAGACAATTACGAATTTTGAGGCAGTGCAGTTTTTACTAGAAGTTAGTAATTTGAAAAGTTATTGACTTATAATGAAAAAAGGTCCATAATTAATAATATATTTACTACCAAAGACTGACCTCAATTTTTTGAGGCTGAAGCTCTGAATGTATCGAGATATAATTTTACTCCATATTGAAAATCATAATTAATAAATTCAATAGGTTTTTTTTTAACATCTTCTTAAACTGACAGCTTAATCAGAAAGAAGGAGGCTTGGGGTGTTCAGAAGTAGAAGCAGAGAAAAATGAATATGAACAGTTAACCGTTATTGGCTTTATTAATTACAATTTTAAAAATTTATTAAAAATTATAAAGATTGACTTTATTAATGTTTTCTTGTAAAGACTTAAAATGTTGAGATGAGGTTGGTCTTTAGTAGAAAACAGATTAATAAATTCAAAAAACAGATTAATAAGTTCAGTAGCTATTGACTTCAATACATTTAAAAATTTTTTAATAAATTTTAACTTTTTGATGTTAGTTTTTACTAGAACGTACTAATAAATAATTTTATATAGTATAAAACTGCAAATGAAATAATTACATATATTATCAGTGCTCTATTTGAAAAGAAAGTGTCTCATACATGCCAAATACTTAGTACCTTGGTTAGAATCAAATTTCTAGTGTTTGGTAGAAAATACCTAACAAGGCCATCAGAATGTCCTGTGATAAAATTTTAAATGAATTAATCATAAATTAGTTATCATGAGTCACAGCTCTATTACAATACACATTTCGTATTTTAAAAATGGATTGATAGGACAAATACTGATAGGACAAATTTCTTAAATCTAGATATTAAGGGCAAAAAGTGTGTCCTAAATTCTCTCTCTCTCTTTTTTTTTTTTTTTGAGACAGAGTTTCACTCTTATTACCCAGCTGGAGTGGAACGGCATGATCTGGCTCACCGCAATCTCCACCTCCGGATTCAAGCGATTCTCTTGCCTCAGCCTCCTGAGCAGTTGAGATTACGGTACAGGCATATGCAACCACCCATGGCTAATTTTTGTATTTTTAGTAGAGACCGGGTTTCTTTATGTTAGCCAGGCTGGTTTCCAACTCCTGACCTCAGATGATCCACCTGCCTCTGCCTTTCAAAGTGCTGGGATTACAGGCATGAGACACTGCCCCTGGCCTTAAATTCTTAAATTAAGGGTTAGTCTAATACTTTTGACTGTATTTATAGTCTCACAATTCTTTCGG
Source organism: Callithrix jacchus (assembly GCF_049354715.1). NCBI lineage: Eukaryota > Metazoa > Chordata > Mammalia > Primates > Cebidae > Callithrix > Callithrix jacchus. The sequence continues at coordinate 80,647,090 of NC_133510.1, read as the reverse complement.
AAAAATAATATACAATTAAAATGTATTTATTGTATACCTAGAAAATTAATTCTGACTTTCTTAAGAAAAGTAAAACTAAGAATTTTTTTTTACAAACAAAACTAAACCAAAACTAACTAACTACCTGAACAACAACAACAACAAAAAAGCATTTTAAACTATAATAACCAAATAATCCCAGAACAAAAAATGCTGGCATATAGTGATTCCTTGGTTTACTTGGACTGATCTCCCCAAACCGTCACAAAATGAGCTCTAGCCCTTATTCAAATTATCTATTTTATGCATAAATTCAAACAAATATCACCTTTCACTAGACTTTGAGAAAGGCCTTTAGTAGGGAAGAATCAGACTACATATCTTCATTCTGAAGAACACACACGCACACACACACAATAGCTCCTATCTAAACACTCTATTGATTTTCAACTTTTAGAATCGACCTATCCTAAAAGCATGGAAGAATCAGGTATGTGTACAAAATAGATTAATCTTATGAACATTGATAACAAAAAATAAAAAGTGCTGATATTAAAGACTGGAAATTGCTGGTGGATGGAGGAGAACCAAACCAAAGTGTTAATATCCAGGTTTTACAAAAGAGAATACCAAAAGATACTCTACAGGCGATTGAAAAAGAAAGATGTTATTTTACTATAAAAAGTTACAAAGTCAACCAATAAAAGAACTAAAGATAGTGGAGTATAATTAGGTTAGTAGCGCTCCAAGAAAGATCTGCCTTATTTACTAGGCTTTTGAACTGACATATACAAATTGTGTATCTCCATCTGTAATTCCTCCCTCTCATTCTCTTTTGTACACATTCCAATGAAGTTATCATAGCAACTACCTCAATGAAAGAGGTCTCATCAAAGTCTCCATAGCAAAAGCCACAGTCAGTTCTCAGTCCTTATCCTACTTACCAGCAACATTTCATGTAGCTGACATTCTATAAATAATGGTTAGAAACACAAACTCTGTACTAGATCCCATATACAGCCTAATCTCTGTGAAACTGCAATTTAGTTGCTTTCCATTTTCAGTTTCCTTATGTGAAAATTAATATTAAGAATATGATCCCTACATCATAGGATTGCCATGAGGATTGAGACAGTAAATGTATGTATAAACTATTTAGAATGATTTAGTAGGGACTCCATGTAAAGAAGTTATAACTATCGATCTTTCTCTCCAGGGAACATTTTCTGTACCTGCTTTCCAGGACATCAAGTTCTAGTTTTCTTCCTACTTTACAGGTTCTCTTTTGGTCTCCTTTATCAGGACTTGCTATCTCCTTGATCTCTAAACATTGATAAGCTCCTGATCCAAGGCCTCAGCTCTCTTCTTCATCTATGCCCAGATTTTGGTGACTTAATTATGCCTAGCCTCATAGCTTTTTATTGTTTCTATGTGCTTATTTTTCCATGATTTTTATCTATTGGCTCCGTCTGTCCCTTAAACCCCAGTATTGCAATTCCAATGGCCTCTTCAATATTTCCACTTAGATATAGATGTTTCTTAGATGTTTCATCTCATAGCGACTTTACTCAGTCCTCATTAAATTTAAATTAGCAAAAAGTGGCTCCCACACATCTGATTTGCCCTTTTCTGGTTTATTTTTCTCCATTACCTGTCAAATTACCGGCAAATATTTTAATTAATTTTGTATGATCTCCAATTGCTAGAATGAAAGCTTCAAGAGAGCAAAGATGTTTAAAATCTCTTTTGTCTTCTGCATATCTCCAGTGCCTAGAAGATTGTCTAGAACATACTATGTGCTTAATAAAAATCTGTAGACTAACTTAATGAGGGTGGGGAGAAATAGGGAAGTGTGAATCAAAAGATAATCATCAAATTGATGAATAGAAACTAGTGGTAGAAGCATTGTATTTAGCTATATGGAAGTAACTACTAAAGAAAATACCTAAAATAATTAAAGGCATTATTCTGTGTATTTAGACTGGACATGAAAAGGACTGAACATTATTAAACTATTTTAATGGAAAATTATTACTTTATTATTTTTATATATTTAATGGAAAATTATTACTTTTCAATTTTTATATATTTAAACTTAGAAGTAAAATGGACAGACTTGATTAGAGAAAGAGAGAAAAGGGAAAACAGTAATGAGGCGGACTTAAGGTTTTTAATGTGGGTCAATGAATTTTAGTATCTTCAGAGAAGGAAATCTGGAAATAGCTGGTTTGAGTGTCTATTATGTGCCGTGTTGTGCTAAGTAAGCATTTTATACATAAATCATTTCATCTGGTCTCCTCAACACCCTTATGAGAAATTTACCACCATTCCAATACTAGAGGAAGAACACTGGGATTTGATATCACATGGCATGGCACTCCCCGGGGAATTGCAGACAGGAATCAAACCCATACTTGTCTGACACTAAAATAACCAAAATCACTTGGCCATGCTTCTCCACTAGGAATAGGCTAGCAGGACTCCAACCCTGACTCTGAAATAACCAATACAGTAAAATGTTTAATCTTTACCCACATAAAGTGCGTCCAAGAATACAGATATAGGGGCAGGTGTGGTGGCTCATGCCTATAATCCCAGCACTCTGGGAGGCCGAGTGGATCACCTGAGGCCAGGAGTTCAAGACCACCCTGGCTAACATGAAGAAACCCCATCTCCACAAAAAATAACAACAACAACAACAAAAAATTAGCTGGCAGTGGTGGTGGGCGCCTGTAATCCCAGCTACTAGGGAGGCCAAGGCAGGAGAATTGCTTGAACCCGGGAGGGGGAGGTTGTAGTGAGCTGAGATTGGGCCACTGCACTCCAGCTTGGGAGACAGAGTGGAATCCTATCTCAAAACAAAATAAAACAAAAATACTGACAAAGATAAAATCTAATTTTTATATTAAATATATTTAAATTTTTAAAAATTGATTTCTTGATTAATCAAGTCTTTATCACTCCAAATATAGCCAAATATTTTCTTGTGATAAATTTAAGAAACTTCAAATCTGGGTCCTACCTTTACTTTAATATAATCTTCATCTATAACAACCGAAACACCGGTGTTACAACATAACAAAAGTGTGTGCGTGCACATGCACATACAAACTTTCTCTCTTAATATTATATATTCTACATTTCCAAATGCAATTATTTAAGAATAATTTCTTCCCCTTCTATTATTTATCTCTAGAAATAAAATCCTGCTTTAAATGATGATTTATAAATATCCCTCTTCTTTTAGGTTTTCTTTTTGTTTTGTTTAAAGTTTAATTGATTAACTGACTTTTTTAAAGAGCACATGATAGGCCACAACATAGAACTGAATTAGGCAACTAATTGAAGCCAGGTTCACAGGGGCTTAAATTACTAGAGCCTTCCTGTCATCTTAAATTAAACTTCCTTATATACTCCTCCAGATTTATAACCTTTGGCCAAAAAACTGTAAACCATCCAGTTTCAGAGTGAATCTCCCAGAAAGAAATAATCTTTCTTGGAAAAGATACCCTGGAAGGCAAATGTCCTCTATGGTAAGGGGGTTCCAAGAGCAACGTGTGTGGTAGGGGTCACGGGAACCTTTGAAAGGGGCTGCAAGAAAACAGACAAGTCATTCAGAAAACATGTACCCGGGGATTTCACAGTTTAACTTGTGAGTCCTGTAGGAGCACGTTCATCTTAACTGAAAGTGGACACATTCTTGATTTGCTCCTACAAAATCAAAAGCAGAAGGATATATGATCATCTGCAGAGATCATGGTCTTTTAAGTTCCCCAAATAATTTTATTTTTAATTCAGAAAGATTTATCACCACTGGCTTTGCCACCTCTATCACCTATCTATCTAATCTCTTTCCTCTACTTTTATATTCAGTTTTCTTCTTTATACATGTTTTAACTGTATACTACAGAAACTATCCATGTGATTTAATAACCACTATCTGTGAGTTGGTAAAATTCATCAACTATTTGATAAAAGAAAGTCATTTCATAAGATAAATGCACCTATTTTAAGAAAAAGCATGTCTTTTAAAAAGGCTTTTAACAAACAAAAAATTTTATCTTTTACATGTACTATCATCCTAACACCTTGTGTATAACTAGGTCAGTACATAAGAAAAATCAAATTTCATTTTATATTTTCTGCACCGCAAGGTTGTTATAAGATATTCTTAGGAAAATCATGCATTCATTTACTGAGTATGGTTGGCTGGTATGTGCCAGGTACTGCACAGGGTTTTAGTGAAATGGAATTTTCTTTAGCTTTCATGTCAACTAGAGCTCTAATTGTCAAAATGTGACATATGAAAATGTAAGATTCACAGAAACAGCCTAGGATGAAAATGAATTTTATGAGTTTTATTATAGTTTAAATTATAGGATTTATTTTTACATTGTTTCCAAGAATAAGAAATAGGATTTTCTTCATCTCCCAATAAATACCCATGGAAAATAACTATGATACCAACACTCATATATGCCTTTTTAGCATTTTATTTTAAAACACTTCTCATTTCCCCTTTTGGTTGGAGAGAAGAATTTTTATCTACCTTTTGCAAAATAAAAAGAAAATTAAGGACTATAGAGTGAACTAGTTTTATTTCTTAAATAAATACAAATAAGATGCTTAATATTTTGGAATATAGCAAGATATTTAATCTTTACTCACACAAAGTCCATCCACAAATACACAGATAAAATCTAATTTTTATATTAAATATATTTAAATTTTAAAGAATTGATTACTTGGTTAATCAAGTCTTTGTCACTCCAAATGTAGCCAAATAATTTCTTGTAATGAATTTAAGAAACTTAAAATCTGAATCCCACCTTTATTTTAGTACAGATCCAAGTCCTGGCAGTCTGATTCCAGAAGGGAACTCTTAATACTTAGAGCTCTAGGTGCCACTTGAGCAGGACACACATGCATGCACACTTGTGCACACACACACACTCAAGCTCACATATGCACCTATGCACACACAAAGGTGGAGAAGGAGCTGAGAGACAGGAGAGCAGAGTTTGTTGCTCTATTCTTTCCTCTTGGGTAATGTTTAATTTTTTTCTTCTGAATATTTCACTTTTCAACCTTTAAATCCAAATTTATGTTCAAATGAAAGCTATTCAAATTGAGTAAAAATATCTGGAATTATTTTCAAAATAGCAAAATCAAATTAAAAATTAATAATATATAAAATAAATGTGGAAATATGTAGAATTATGCCAACTTATTTTAAACAAAGAGAATAAAAGAGACACACTTTCACATAACTGAAACAACATACCCTAAGAAATTTTTTTAGTCTACAGAGAAAAATATAAGAACATTTTCTGGCCACATATCCAGAAAAGTATAGCAAGTTGTCATTTAAACTATTTACTTGGAAGGAACTTTGAAATCAATAGATGGCATCATAAATCATGATTTATGACCCACATCTGCAGCAAATGAAAATAAATTTGTCACTAGGAATTTTTTCTGCATTAATTATTTTGGTTCTAACACATAGATACTATATTATGTTCCTATGTATATTACTATTATGGGATTTTGAAAAATGCTTTAAAAATATTGATTGTTACAGGTAAGTCCACATAAATTTTAATTCATATATTAATGTGATATACCAAATCTCTATCAATGAAAATAAGTATTAATGTCTTAAATATAATATTCTTTAAAACATATAAAAAATTCAATTAAAAGTAAGAATATTAAAAGTAAGACTTGAATTCTTCTATATTAGGGTCCTGAACACAACTTTTAGTAAAGCTATTACTCTATAAACATTTATTAAATTGTATATCAATTCAAAAAGTAATTACATCTAATTTATCAAAAGAAAATTTTGCTAAGAGTCTACCTCAGCCTTAAAGGACACTGTTGAAAAGAATACTTTTCATAAACTTGTAATGAAAAATTGAGACATCCACAAAATAGTATAAAAACCATGAGTATTATATATGGCTTTATATTTTTAAATACTCCATAGTTTCACAGCAGCCATGTATATTCAGCAAGAAGAATAGAAAAGAAACACTTTCCTAAAAGAGTCATAACTATCAAGAAATTCTGGGCAAGGAATTCTGGACAAGAAATTCCACATGGAAGATACAGAAAAAGAGTGAGGTAAAACAGTGTCAAATGATATCCATATCACTTCCAGAGTCTACCTGCTTTACACAAAATAATTTTATTTCCTTTATTTTTTTGGCTACTATTCTTGTGTCTTGCTTATTTAAACTGCTTAAACCAAACTCTAGCAAATATTATCACTGACCCTTTTCAGAATCCAGCTCTTTGTTCCAGCCATCCATACAAAAAATAATAATATATAAAACACTATGTCTTCTCCTTTCTCCTTCTCTATGCTTATCAAAATCCAAGAAACTTATCCTAAAAGATTTATTTTCCACTGTGATTCTTGTACAATCTCTCTTGCTATAACCAAAAGCCACTATGAGCCTAAGAGCAAATATCTGTATTATTTTATAATAAAAAATATCCACATCACTTCATAAACATTATATGTTACATTTTTGGTAAAACTATTGCTTTTTTATTCATTTAAAAATTTGCTGATGAGTGAATATCTTCCAAAGAGAATAGAATTTACATGGTTATATAAAGAAATAAATATTGTTTACCATGAAGTAACAAAAAAGGTCGACAGGATGACTGACAGATGAAAGGTGATTTCTTAACAGTTGAACAATTCAAGTAAGTAAGACAGAGTAAGACGTGGTTCATGATGCATTTTGGAACATTATTTTAATTGTTTATTTAATTGTAATTTAAATGTTTAATTACAATCATTTGTAATTACCAAACTCAGGGTTAACTTCGTAGGTTCCAAGCTTGAATTCTAAGGTGGACAAACTTAAGTATTTATATTTGTTTGACATGTGTACATATTTTCAGAGACGCTGAAAGGGATTTTCGTATCCTCTCCTCAAGAAAAATAATCATAACTATATATGTAATAGAGTTCACTAACCAATACCCCAGTCACTGTTCAGGAACAAACGTAGCAGTTCGCATGAAAGTTGTTAAGTGAAACTTCATTCTTTGATCATTACTTTTTGATATGGAAACTATATTAGACGACAGTCTAAGTTATTCCATCAAATAACAATCTAGTTGTTGCTATGAAGGTATTTTGAGGATGTGATAAAAGTTCATAATCAATTGATTTTCGGTAAAGTTTATTTTAGATAATCTGGGTAATGTCTGTCGCCCAGGCCAGAGTACAGTGTTGTGATCTCGGCTCACTGCAACCTCTGCCTCCTGGGTTCAAGCAATTCTCTGCCCTAGCCTCCTGAGTAGTTGGGATTACTGTTGCCTGCCACCACACCCAGCTACTTTTTGTATTTTTAATAGAGACAGCATTTCACCATATTAGCCAGGCTGGTCTTGAACTCCTGACCTCATGATCCACCCGCCTTGGCCTCCCAAAGTTCTGGGATAAGAGTCATGAGCCACTGCGCCCCGCTGAAAGTTCTGCTTTTGAAAAGCAGAAGTGAGGCTTCCTTGAGAGAAGAAATTCTACCTGTGTACTGCAATTTCAGCTCACAACAAGAGTTTTGTCTGCCCTCCCAAATGAGCTGCCATTCAGATTTCATACTTGCCTAACCAGTATGCATAATCATGCTAAACCAATTCTTCACAATAAATCTCTTGTTATATATCTTTTACCTGCTTGGCTCCTCTAGTTAAAAACTAATATAATTCTAAATTGGAAAAAAAAAGTCAATAAAGAAAGAGAATAGGAAGTTGTTATGATTTGGTAGCACTCCACCCCCGGCTGTGTCTACATGTGCGAAAAGACTCAAGCCAGACAAATAATACATGTATGTGCATACACACACACACACACACACACACACGCACACCCCAAAAGCAGTATGCTCCCAAACTTCAAACTCCTATGTTTAACAGACCTGAAATTCTTGACAGACTTAATTAACCAAAAGCATCAATGAAAGGTAACTATACGACAGGAGACTAGGACTCAATAGCACATTCTAAAAACTTAAGTCATTTGTAAAAGAAAGTAGCAATGCCACATTATTTACACCAAAGACAGTTTACATTTTGATAGAGAACGACAATCTTTAGAAAGCAAACCAAATATGTCACCCAAAAGATGATAGATGTTGCTTGTCCAAGCAAAAGAAGAGTGGTTTTAATTTTTATTACATGAGTCAAATAAACCCATCACACTGATACAAGTACATAAGTATGTTTTTCAAACTCGTGGACAATAATTTGTTAAAAACAAGTTGTATCTACACAACTGTTTGAAACACATTCCCTACTTTTTTCCTTACCTGGACTGCATATCTTGTTGGGTTTTGGCCTGGCTGGCTTCCGATGGAGGGGAAGTGTGAGTAACTCGCTGCTGAAGTTCCACCAAGGACTGATAGTACTGCTGTTGATGGTGTTGTTGCTGCTTGTAGCGAGACAAACTGAAAAACAGCCCTAGAATGGCTTTTAAGTTTCCATTTCTTATTTCTGTATGAAATGAAAAACACACACAAAAAGCATCATATGTATTGAGTGTCCCTTTTAATAAATTAAATTCTAGATGCAATCATCTTGAAATGAATGTATGAAGATAGAAATACAACTTAATTCTCTCAGTCACTGATTCAAACAAACCTGAATTTCTGAAACATGTTAACATTTCTGAAAACATGAAATTTCAGGGAGAGAATAAAAGGATAAAAGGTAAAAAGAACAAAGTGCACTCAGAAGTGATATTCTTTGTTGACTCTAAACTTAAATTTTTCTCCAGTTAGCTGCTTCTTGGAAATAAATGAGCTCTCTCGGGCTAATCACATGATTTAGCATGTTGTTTTCCTTACAACTGTTGCCATAATAGCAGTGACAATGAACTGAAGAAAGAAAGCCACTTAAATGTTGGTTATCATGCATTTATAAATGTTGGTGACGTGGATGCAGCTCATGATACCAACTGAATTCATTGCAGTCACATTTCTAATCACCAACTCATTTATGCATATTTATGTATATATATATCTTCCAAATATATATCCATATATATCAAAATATATGTGTGTATGTATATCTTCCAAAAACCAGACATATCAATTTTTAATGTTCCAGTTATTTTACTTTTAATTTATGCCATATATTAATAAATAATGAAGATCAGCTTATATTAGATTACACAACTGAATAAGTATAAGTAGAAATCCTTGTTCTAACAGACGAAGTTCCTGTGTAAGATTTTCAAATATTGAATAAAAAAAATAAATTTACAAGGAAGGCTACACATAAGACTACCTTTTTCTCCTATAGTTATAACCTTAAAAATAGGAAAAGAGAAGGAAGTAAACCTTGAAAGCAGGATACACAACCTGTAATCATATTTTAAGTAAAACTTGCTGTTGGCGATAAAATACATCCTCCTCTGAGATCAAGGTTTGTGTCCCCTTTTGGAGTTTAGGAAAATTAACGAAGTCTTTGGAGTTCTTTCTCTTTGATGGTTTATCACATAACTCAAACTATACGCAGTAAAATAATTCATATAAAATTACCCTCTGAGTTGTTCTATTTTCCCCCAAACATTTCTCACACTTCTCACAGTTTTTGTCATATTGAAGAACTGCTTTCATCAATTTGTAGCTATAGTGAAAGTGTTAATTTTCTCCTATAAACCTGAAAGATTTTGTTTAAATACATATATTTTTAAATTATTGTTTTATTATTTTGCATGTTTAATTAATTCAGAAAGTAATTTTTGAGCATTCATATATTTTTTAAAGATGAATGAAAATCAAAAGGTTTTTATATTAATAAAGATTTTCATAAGGAAGAGACACAAAAAATGAACAAATGGCAGCATTTATAGCCTGCCTCTAACTAGCAACATATTCTCCTGGGAATTTTATTCAAATGTTATTCTAAGTTACAGAACTACCAGTTAGGTTTGAACCTAAACTCCTTGGCTATTAAATGTGTAATTTAATTATATATCATAACATATTGAAATAAAATAAATTTAAATGTCAGTGTTCTCAAGTATGGCAAATTTTATCTTATGTTATAACAAGCTTTTGCAAACTTTTGCCACCCTTTATATGTGAAAGTAAAATAAATTCAGAAAAAGATAAATGTCAAAACGTGTTCAAGGTTTTCCCATTTTGCTATATTTCAATTTTAGTGATGATCTTTTGCATCTTTAATGATTTAAAACATTTATATGTAACAGTGATTAATATTGTGAGTTCTACTTATTTAAAAACTCAGTGACTTACTTAAACTTACCAACTATGTTGACTATTACTACCAACTTGAATATATTAGAGAAGTGCTATTGATAAAATAATATTTAAGACTTAATATTTTACCTATATTTATGTCCATCCAACACTTGTCTAATTATCTACTTATCTACTTAAGAAATCTAATTATACTACACACTAGTAATAACATAAAGATGTCTTGTTGATTCACTCCCCTCCCATATACTTGGTTATGACAAGAACAGTTCTGGCAGAATATGGAAACATTTAAATACTTAAAGCACATGATAATAACCATTATGTTTATGTTTCGGTTCTCTTGAAGACTTCACAAATTTCCTTTATCATATTAAAGAGGTGTATACTCCAATGGTACATTTCTTACTTATAAATAATAATTATAAATTGATGCCATTTGTGACAATTCAGTCATTCTTTTTCTTACCTTCAGCAGATAGACCTTGAACATTTACCCCTCTGGCTGCTAGAAAACTAAGGCAGACGTCAACATTTTCAATCTGCAACATGAAAAGCAGTGAAAAAGAAACTTAGAGGATTATATTTTAATAAAGGCATGTGCCAAAGTGAAACGAGAAAGAACGATAAAGAATGAATAGTTTACATTCATTTCATACTAGAAGTCTTAACCAGAGTTTAACTAGAATTATTTTGACTAATTGCAGAATGAATATAAAGCTTTCATTGTCCTCTGGTACTTACAAACAATTCATAAAGGCCTGATCAAGAATGGCATTCTTGCAGATTAGCAACCCACCTACTTAACATAAAACTGGATTTTGTACTTTGCAAATAAGTCCCAGTGAAAGCATCCATACAGATTGAGATTGTTGCATGTGTGAGTCTTCGAATGTTAGGATATGGGTAATTTAGATTCAACCACCAATATTTGTTAGGTATATCAAAAGATAGCTAAGAGGGACAAAGAATTAATATGATATGAAAATGAAGCATATTTTCATCCTAAACCTAGCAAATCTTTATTTTAAAAAATGTATTTGCATTTCTAGAGGTGAATTATTTTCTGATTAAATATAGGTGTTATTTTGCTATTTTAAAAGGGTAATTCCCATGGCCTTTTTTTTTTCTTTTTCCTTTTTGAGACAGAATGTTGCCTGTCACACAGGCTGGAGTTCAATGGTACAATCTCAGCTTACTGAAACCTTCACACCCCAGGTTCAAGCAATTCTCCTGCCTCAGTGTCCCAAGTAGCTGGGACTACAGGTGTGGGCCACCACACCTGGCTAAATTTTTGTATTTTTATAGAGACAGGGTTTCACCATGTTGGCTAGGCTGATCTCGAACTCCTGACCTCAAGTGATCCACCTGCCACGGCCTCCCAAAGTTCTGGGATTATAGGCGTGAGGCACCACACCCAGGCCCCATGGCTTTTAAATGATTGGTTTCAATATGATTACCAGTTTATAACCATTTGTGGTGAGAAGCAAAAAAAAAAAAACGATGACAATTATGTTAATTAAGATGTTGATCTCAATATTGATCATGGCATTATATAGTAGTCACACAACTAAGACATCTTAGAGTATAGAAAGCTAAAAAGTTCCAACTCTTTGCAATCCATCTCCCTGGATTTTGAGGTATTCTATAAATCTTAAGATTCTACAGTAAAGAAGAGAATTGAAATCAATAACTTGACAAGGTATTATTGTCTGTCTTACTAAATTCTCATCAAAAGCTATGCATGAGGACCCACAGAGTTCTGCCAATGTCTTCTCTAGCTTAGCTTCATAGTAAGGTCAAAATATCTCTTAAAGAAAATAAAAAGAAAAAATTGATTCAAAAATCTATCCTTATAAAATAAACTATTTATATTTCTTTAAATTGTAATTTTGTATGAAAATTGATACTATCAAATGACATGCTTTTTGCTTAATAATGACCACAGCCAAGGTATACTTATTTGCTTTGAGGGAAAAAAAAAATCTTTACATTGATTAACTTCAAAGTAAGTTTTACTGAAATTATTCTAATGAAAAAAGAATAGAGGGCAGGTACAGTGGCTCACACCTGTAATCTCAGTACTATGGGAGCCCAAAGTAGGTGGATCACAAGATTAAGAAATTGATAGGCCAAGGCAGGTGGATCACGAGGTCAGGAGATGGAAACCATTCTGGTCAACATGGTGAAACCCTGTCACTACTAAAAGTACAAAAATTAGCCGGGCATGGTGGCACATGACTGTAGTCCCAGCTACTCAGGAGGCTGAGGCAGGAGAATTGCTTGAACCCAGGAGGCGGAGATTGCAGTGAACAGAGATCCAGCCACTGCATTCCAGCCTGGGTAACAAGAGCGAAACTCCATCTCAAAAAAAACACAAACAAACAAACAAAAAGAAATCGATACCATCTGGCCAATATGGTGAAACCCCATCTCTACTAAAAATACAAAAATTAGCTGGGCGTGGTGGCATGTGCCTGTAGTCCCAGCTACTTGGGAAGCTGAGGCAGGAGAATCCCTTGAACCTGGGATGGGAAGATTGCAGTGAGCCAAGATCGGGCCACTGGACTCCAGCCTGGTGACAGAGTGAGACTCCATCCAAAAAAAAAAAAAAAAAATACAGTTGAACATGCTGAATACAACATAATACAATAAATCTGATTGTTCTGCCCATCAGCATCTTAATATCCAATGAGGCTATTTTGCTGAGATGTATATTAATTCTTTCCTTTCATCATATTTCATTCTGCTACTAGCTATAAGATTACATAAGGAAATAAAGAAGGAGGAATGATAATAAGAAATGAGGCAAATTAAATGTTCTCTATCCATCCAAAGTGTTCTTTTTAATGTATTTCTTTCACACCCATTAAAAATTAGTAAAAGAAAGATGCCAAATACTTATTGTGGCCTAATAATAAGAAAGAGAATGTGACAAAATATTTTTAAATGTTTGCAAGAGCAGTACTAAAGTTCGTGATTTCTGTGCAATTATATACCTTCTACAGAAAAAAGAAAGATTTCTGACCCAAATGTGATTTGCTATAAAAACGTTAATAGGATATCATTACCTAAAGTTTAGTTCTTCGTATTATATATGAACAGGTTAGCTCACTGAAAATCCAGAAAAGGCCTGTCGAGTCTCTAAGTAAGCTTGTAAGATAATTTTAGTCTACCATTTAACCAGCCTATAAAATAAATTGATTTCTAGATTGGGTGTTAGACACAACTCTCTCTCTCTCTCACCTTGCACCACTATCAGAAGGGGAAGGTAAAAGGGCTCCAAGAGAAGGAGAACAACAAAAAACTATTGAAAATACATTCTTTTTTATTTTCAAATATATTTATCAGGAGCATTCAACCATTGGTACTATTCTCTCATAGTCATTGATTATGAGGACCAACAATGTACCATAGTTAATTATGTTCCCCATTATTACTTGAGAAGGCATGTAATAGCAAAAGCATAAGTACTTGAATACATAGTTTCCAATATGACTATTAAAGGCTAGTCCATTAGAGTTCATTTATGTATTCAACAATATTTATTTATTATTAACAATTTACCAAAATTCATTTTCTCACAATGTATCAGCATAATAAACATGACTTTTAACAAAATAATAACTTTTCCCCACTTAATTCTAGTCATTCTATAAATTCAATCACCTTTGTTAGTACATACTATGCTATATGTTTTACAGTGAAAAGAAGTGGTTTTAAGATATATTGTTAAATGTCATTTATATGCTGAATTTCTCAGAGGCATAGTTTAAAATAATTGGAGTGGATTTTTAAAAAATAAAATAATATTCTCTGTTTAATAATTTTATTTCAAGAAAAATTTTAGAGATTATTTTATCATTCCTTTTTTTAATATAGATTTCCCTTAAACATCTCCTAGTTATTATAAATAGACCTATTATAAACATTGTTTTAACTGCATTTTTCCATATTAAATGACAATTGTTCCTTAAAAAAAAAAACCTCTAAAACTTTTTGGTAACTTACAAACAGATAAAAGTTATTTTACCATCAAACTGAGCCAAGTAATTGTAACCTGTTTTATTTTCCTTCATTATTGTTTGAGTTGGATATCAAATAACCAAAATTCGAATTATATTTTAACACCAATAATTTGGGTGAAATTTTAATTAGAATAACTTGATGTACTTCAATGTTTTCTAAAATATTGACTGTGACCCATAGAAAGAAATACACTGAATAGCACAACCCAATATGCATAATCATAATTATAATGGAGACAAAGTTTCACGGAATAATACTTTACCTTAACTAAATTCAGGTTACTGTGATGCTTCCTAGTGAACTGTACTGTCTTCTGTTTAATCTATTTAGATGTTGTTTAAAATCTACTAGATGGATTTCAGGGTCCATGAATGAATGGTAATCCACAATATGAAAAATACTGCCCTAAAGAAGACCAGAGTATTGCCATGCCTACATTGCCTCTTTTCTGGCGGGGTTTGTAGCAGGGAGTACGCAGTAGGGGGCATATTCAAGGGTAGTAAAGTGACAATGAAGGTGATGAGAAATGGGCAGATTCTGGATGTTTTCTGAGAGAATTGTATGGGAAGATTTGGCATTTAAGAGAAAGAGAAGAGCCAAGAATAACTCCAAGGTTTTGGCCTTTAATCATAAGAAGGATTAAGTCTCTATCCTGAGATATAAAAGATCATGAATGGACGTAGGTTTATTTTTGGACATGTTTGCTGGTCCATCGAACATCCAAAAGGAGATGGTTAGTAGGACACACAATCTAGAGTTCAACTGAGAGGTTGGAGTGAAAATCTAAATTCACATTTTTTGGTGATGTGAATGAAGTCCTGAGGTGGTATTATCAACAAAAGAATGTAGACATAAAAGATAAGCGGAACAAACATTTAGACTTAGGAAATGTTTCCAGGAAACTGGAAAGAAGAGGAGGAACAAAGAGAGAAGACTGAACAATTCTTCCACTGGGAAGAATGAGGAAAACCAGGAAAGAACGGGGGACAGAAAACTACCTGAATGAAAGATTTTAAAAACAAGGAGAGGAGCTCTGTCAAAAGCTGCTGACAAATCATGTAAGACAAGAGCTAAGAGCTAACCACTAGTTTTAGAATTAAATAAATTAATTCAATAAAGGTGCTCATAATAGTGCTTATCAAATAGCAAATCCCAAATATATAAATTAAATATTATTAAAGTATATAACATAATATACACACATATAAATTAAATATTAAGTGATCTACAAACAATTGCTGAGGAAATAAATGAACTATAACAAGGATAAAATAGTGTTTTCATGCCTAAAGCAGTCAAAAAAAAAGAGAAATAATTAAAGTCTAATTGGAAATAATATTAGCAGTCAAATTCATTATGTCTCCTTAACATTGACCCTGATGAGCTGACTTACTTCTATGGAATCCTAAGGCTTTCCTCTGAAGTACATGAACTCATCCTGCTGGTGGGAACAAGCATCTCTCTTATCACATTTACCCTCCTACCTCCAGAACCTCACACCATGCCAGGCACAATCAATGCTTAATGCATTATTGTTGACTGTCTGAATGAATTAATAAATTGACATATAGCATCAGTTATATAAGCTCTAATAGCATTTGGCCTGCTATATGTTCCAAAACCTAGATTTTGGTCTTTTTCTTTTGTAGGGCCAGGAAAGAAATTCTACTCTGGAGTAGAAAGATGTTGATGAGAGTAGAAAACCAAAACCTAGGCTGGGCACAGTGGCTCATGCCTGTTATCCCAGCACTGAGGGAGACCGAGGCGGGTGGATTACAAGGTCAAGAGATCAAGACCATCCTGGCCAACATGGTGAAACCCCATCTCTACTAAAATACAAAAATTAGCTGGGCGTGGTGGCACATGCCTGTAGTCCCAGCTACTTGGGAGGGTGAGGAAGGAGAATTGCTTGAACCCGGGAGATGGATGTTGCAGTGAGCCAAGATCGCGCCATTGCACTCTAGCCTGGCGCCTAGCAACAGAGGGAAACTCTGTGTCAAAAAAAAAAAAAAAAAGAAAGAAAGAAAAAAGAAAGGAAAGAAAACCAAAACCTGATCATAACAGGCAAATGAGTAAGAAATAGAAATAAAAATTAAAAGTATATCATATACATAATTACTTAGAAGATTCAGTTAAATTTTACATGTAAAACAGCACAACACAATGTACATACTAGGGATTCAATAACTCAAAACAAAAATACCTATTATTATTATTATAACAGTTTTTAATATTAATGGAGGGTAACAATGCTATAATGGTATAAATGTTGCCATTTCACAACATAGCCTCTTTCACTTTTGGCATTACATAGACTTTCCTGAGAATTATCCACATCCTATTAAACTTATATCCCAAAGGTTTATTCCAGTGGTTCCTAAACTCTGCTACATTTAAGAATCAACTGAGGATCTTTTAAACCATAGATGCCCAATTTACACTCTCATAAGATAAATCAGAATGTTAGCGGATTGGAGCCAGTTTTCAGTATATGTTACAAATCCCCAGGTGATTCCAATTTGTAGCAAAACTTGTAAATTATAACTTCAAACTATGTTCTTCCAAGAAAGTAACTGGAGATAATTTCAGTTTACTGCCATGGGGATGCAGAAATTGCACTGTTCACAACAGAGTAACACATTTTTCTTATTTGGACCATGATACTATATAATTCATGTGATATTAAAACACGCATTCCTTTAGAGCAGTAATACAAAGAAATTCATTATGATTTCAATGGACACCACATTTCTCATTTGACTCAGATCACAGTCACATTCCGTAGCTTACAGAGAGTCACTCTCAGGGCTTTTATTTGACCTTTATTATGTCAGCCACAATTTAATGTCAAGCACAATTTCTTGGGCTCTTTTTTCTACTTGTGGCTTACCTTTTATTGGCACAGAACACCTACTTTCCCTCTCTTTTTCTACATGTGGCTTACCTTTTATTGGCATGGAATGCCTACTTTCCCTCTCTTTTTCATGTTAAATTTAAGCATGGCTTGATAACTATAAAAATGTTGGCTGTGTAATGAAAATAAAATGAGAAGTTTCTGAGATCTAGATCCAGTCATTATTTTCAGAAGTATCCAAATGTATGGATACACTGAGTCTTGAGGTTTTGATATTTCATCAAAATACTTAATGCTATCATAATGCCCTAAAGAAAAACACAGTTTTGTTAGAGTAATTCTTAAAATGGACTGTCATTTTCATTATTAAAGAAACTAAACAAATTTAATAGAAATTAGTCCATATTTTTAGAACTGAGTAGTTAGTTTCTATGTATATAATTAACATTAGCTTTTGGTAGCACTACCATTTTTTGTGTACTATCAAACAAACTAGTTATTTATTTATTCATCATAAATATTCTACTTGTGGCTTACCACAGTATTAAGCTGAATATACCTGAAATGTACTCATTGCATCAATTTAAAGACGCAGCTACTATTTTCATGTTTTCTAAAAGGTAATGGATTATTTCAACTACTCACATAAAAAATGAAACAAATTTTTCAAGGCAGAAATTTTTTTGATTGTCTAAATTTGTAGTTGTATTTTTATACTGACCCTAACATACTTGCTAAATATGAGCATGTCTAATTGCTAAATTAAAAATTGGGTTTCAGATGAGAAAAGGGAGTGTTTTCATCAGCTTCACATATGAAAACTTAAGACATACCAGTATAATTTTAACTTCAATTTTTTTTAAAGTCTGAGGATTACCATGTGTTCTTGACATGTCAACCAGAGAGTATGTATTAGAAATACTGGTACTGGCAGGGTGCAGTGGCTCACGCTGTATTCCCAGCACTTAGGAATTAGATCAGGAGTTAGAAACCAGCCTGGCCAAGATGGCAAAACCAGTCTCTACTAAAAATACAACAATTAGTCTGATGTGGTGGCAGGTGCCTGTAATCGCAGCTACTCCAGGGACGCTGAGGCATGAGGATCACTTGAACCCGCAAGGTGAAAGTTGCAGTGAGTTGAAATCATGCCACTGCACTCCGACCAGGGGCATAGAGAAAGACTGTCTCAAAAAACAACAACAACAAAAACAAAAAACAAAAAAAGAAAAAAATCTAATATATATTCATTTCAGTATTGAATATATTTTAAAAATGTAGGGCTTTTAATTAGCATAGTTCTTTGTTGAACTCATATACTTTAAGCTGTGTTTTTTTTTTACTGCATTTTAGGTTTTGGGGTACATGTGAAGAACATGCAAGATTGTTGCATAGGTACACACACGGCAGTATGATTGGCTGCCTTCCTCCCCATCACCTATATAAGCTGTGTGTTTTATGACAGCCAGCCTTTTGGCATTTTTCTACTGCAAATATAACCTGTTTCAGGACATGTAATTGGAAGCATCTATCACAATATTAACAAAATAGTACCTTGTCTATTCACATATTTTTTATGCTTACTTATGGATAGTTAATGAAAGTTACAGTTGGTACTAAATATCAAGATATGATTAATAAGCTTATACTTTCTGATTAAATCTAAACTACTGCACAACACTTAACATCAACTCTCAACGGTTTATTATGGTCAAAGAGCTCTGTTAAATGGTGAAGGGATATAAAAATGAATGATAAGATCTTTGCCTTTGCGAGCTTTAAAATAGCTGAGGAGACAGAAAAGATTCATAAATTGTCATAACATAAGGCATAACATGATAAATTTCAAAAAAGAATTATAAACAACTCTGTAAAGCAGCGAGGAGAATGGAATTATTGATTTTCACTACAGATATGGGGAAACTTTCACAGAGTGCCATTTATATTTAAAAGTTAAGTTGCGGCTGGTTGCGGTGACTCACGCATGTACTCCCAGCACTTTCAGAGGCTGAGGTGGGTGGATCACCTGAAGTCAGGAGTTTGAGACCAGCCTGGCCAACACGGTGAAACCCGGGCTCTACTAAAAATACAAAAATCAGCCAGGGGATGGTACACGCCTGTAATTCCAACTACTCGGAAGGCAGGGGCAGGAAAATCAGCTTGAACCCAGAAGGCGGAGGTTGCAGCAAGCCGAGATCGCGCCATTGCATTCCAGCGTGAGCGACAGAGAGCGAATCTGTCTCAAATAAATAAAGAAATAAATCAATAGGCAAGCTACACTGGTAGACAAGCATCAGAAGGAGGAACAGCGCATGCCAACTAGAGCAACTATAAGGAAAATTGTTCACAAGGATGCTTGAGAACAGATGGTACCAGTCCTTACCTTCTGCAATTATGCTTATAGGGCTGACTTTGACCTGGGATTTAAAACACTGTGTTTCCCATTGGACTCAAATCCTGCTACAGTGTAAAAAGTTAAATAATCATAAACCAGGTAACAGGTATAATACCTCAAAGATTTATTTCTCTCTATATAAGAAAGGCATCCAAGTTAGAACATGGCTAAAGAGCTAGATATTGCTGTTGCGAATCATACATAGAGAATATCTAAAAAGCATAAACCAATTCTAACTTTGGCTGTTTTGGGAAGATAGATTCTTTTGTGACTTGTGCTATTTTTGATGAACTATACGTCTCACTTTTCACAATAAACAGGTAATACTAGTGTCATTATATAAATTAATTAATAAAATTTCAATTAAAAATAGATATGATGGTTTAGTGTGAGCAAATGCCAATGCTAACATTGAATTAAAGTAATTATATAGAATTTATCCTAAGATTTTAACTAGAGCCAAATTTTATTTCTGGAGAGTTAAAGTAAAATATAGTAATATTTTTGCTTTGGTCAAAATTTGTAGGATGTTTGTTTTCCTTCGTTCCTTTAACAATTATTGATTTGCTGAGACATTTCCAAGCCCTTAAAAATATATAGTTTTATAGGCAATGGAGGTAATTCCAATTTAATGTAATAAATGTTATGATCACAGAAACATAGACTCCTAGAAAAGAACGCAGAAGGGTTTTTTCTTTTCTTATTGTTTTTGAGTCAGGGTTTTACTCCCATCATCCAGGCTGGTTTGCAGCAGCACAATCGCAGTTCACCACAACCTCTGCCGCCTGGGGTCAAGCGGTTCTCCTGCCTCAACCTCCTTAGTAACTAGGACTACAGGTGTGCATCACCATGCCCAGTTAATTTTTGCATTTTTAGTAGAGATGGGAATTCACCATGTTGATCAGGCTGGTCTTGGACTCCTGACCTCAAGTAATCCACCACCCTCGGCTTCTTAAAGTGCTGGAATTACAGGTGTGAGCCACTGCAGCCAGCCAGAAGGTTCTATTTCTGATCAGAGTCCAAGAAGACTAGGAAAGGAGAAGGTTATTAGTAACTAAGTCCTACCTAACATAGTAACAAAGATATATTATTTTGAAGTTGTCATTACTATACCATCTTACAATGATAAAAGTGTTGATCAGAGAATTGAATTGATATGCCCAAGGTCACACAGAGCCCATGTTCCTAAACCCCACATTTTGCTGCTTTAAGGGAAGCCCGAGTTAGTTCCTGAGAGGTTAGGAAGTGTTTTCTGGAGGAGGGGATGTGGTAAGAGGTGAACGTGGGAAGGAGCTGTATTGAACTGGTCATGGTTGAAAAATAGTGTAGGTTGAAGGATCTGTAAGAGTTCAGAATAGCCAGGAATATTGAGTTGACTCCCATTTAACTCTTTCTCCATAACTTCCCATTGTTTACCATTGTGAAACTACTCAACAGGTTAGTAGACTTCAAATCCGTTTGAAGAACATATGGAGAAGGGATCAGGCAGAAGGGACTCCAGAGCATGAATCCTGAGATCTAGAGCAAGATAGTCGTAGGAGACAAGGCCACAGAGATAAGTGGGGGCTCAATGAGCAACATCCTCCATGCCTTGCTAAGGGTCAGAGGCCTGATCTTAAGCTCAGATATCTAAACGTGTGCTTTAACCAAAAAAAGGAAAATGATCTGTGTTGCATTGAATACATCCATTTAAATGACCACACAGTACATACATGGATTTATTAACAGATAGCAATAAAATTTTCACAAATCAATTTTTACTCATACTATATCTGAAATATACTCTAATTTTTAAAAATATCCTATTTAAGTATATTTCATTTTTAAATTCAATTGCAACACACTTATAAGATACTACTTGAGCAAGTTGCAGTTTGAAAAATTCTATAATGCATGTAAAGAATGGAGGCAGGGAAAATGATTTGGGGCTTTTCTATTTTTTCCTCCACCACTCAACAACCAAGCACAGAAAATAAGTTTATACAGAGTCTTAAGCAAGTATGATATTTACTACAAATGCAAAATCCTTTTCATCTTCACTGTTAGGTTTTAGTAAAGTCAGTATTATTTTTCTTATTCACTACAGGCTCAGAGAGGTAGCATAGTTTACATAAGCTTACAAAATTAATGAGGAGCAAAGCCAGAACTTAAACTTAAACCTGTCAGTTTGCAATGTACTTGCTCTTCTGCCTCACTATGCTTGCTACCACTATAATTTAAACATTCTCACTAAGCTAGTTCCAGCCTCTGACTTAGACTCACCACAAAATTGACAGATGGCTAGGAAATAGTGCCAGGTACAAACAAAATAGGGGCTCAACAAATATTTGGTTGAATGTAATAATGAAAACTGTGTGGTATAAAGGTAAAGACAGAAATGGATGCATATTCCACTTGTTCCACACATTTCATAAGTTCACAAGTTTAACTACTTGCATATTAATTCTCAAATATCCAACGCATTTTATATTCTGCTGATTAACATATAGAATGATTGATGTGGCCACAAGCAAAGGAATGCTGCCATCCACCATAAGCTAGAAAAGGAAGGGAATAGATATCCCCTACAGCCTCTGGAAAACATACAGTAGTGTTGACACCTTGATTCCAGCCCTGTGATACAGATTGCTGGCCTCCAGAACTGTGAGAAGTTAAATTTCTATTGTTTTAAGTCACCAAATTGGTGGTAATTTGTTTTAGAAGCCACAGGAAACTAATACTAAGTATCTACTTAGTAAAGCAGTAGAAATAAAACTTTGGCAAGCCCAAAGGTGAGCAGGGATCATTGTGAGTATGCATAAGTCCAGGCCTTGTCCTCTGGTGTTGTTAAGTCTTAGAACTGGAGGGTGGAGAAGAGAGGGGCTGTTTAATTACTTAGGCAATGCCTTGCAGGCTTTACGTTCCCATCTCACATGTGTTTGCGTTGCAGAAGAGGGAGAGGAATAGGGGACAGTAATTTTGTTTTGCTTTTTTGTTTCTGCTTATTTGTCTGGTTGATCTGTGATTAGATACAAGGACTATGTTTATTAATTAGATCATATAGTGTTGTAATTAAAAATTTGCAGTCAAATAAAAATGGATTTGCATCATGGTATTGCAATTTACACATTGCAAGAAATTGAGAAGTTGTTGCTCTCTCAAAGCTTCAGTTTCATCATCTGTGAACTAGTAATGAAAAGAGTTCCAGTTCACATCAATATGTTATATGAGGATTAAAGATGCTTTTAAGTAGCTTGGCTCCATACTAGGGGGGTGTGTGTGTGTGTGTGTGTGTGTACACACACATATATCCATACTAGGAATGGAGAAATGTATATTTGATTCTTTATATGTATACATACTCTTCCCAGTATGGAGCTAAGTTCTATAAACACATGTATGCTGGAATAGAATTGTGTGTGTATGTAACTAGCTGAATAGACATAAATATGAAAAGTTCCTGAGGATGTCATCAGATTAAAATCTTTTGTTAAAAACCCTACTATTCTTCTTTAACTTACTTGATAATTGGAGAATTATGATCCTTTGATATTTTGTATCAGTTATAGATGATATCAGTCTTCATTATAAGCTATAATTGACAATATATAGTGTTACAAATATAAATTTTTAAAATTAACATCAGTATTCATTGACCTGAAGATACATCATTTTGATTTTTTAATAAATTCCTGCTTTTAAGTTTGTTCCAGGAAACAAAACCAAACGAGGGAATTTATTGTTTTATTATAAAGTTATAAAATTGTTCTAAACAGACCTAAAAATATTTATATATATAAAGACCTAAGGTTACATATAACTGATTATTTGCCAGATTTATAATTTCACCCTAAAATTTATAAATCATTACTTGTCTCACAAAACCACTCTCTCTTTCTAGATATACATGGGTTTATAGGCCTGCCACAGAAAGAAGGAACAAGTGTAATAATTAAATAATAATTCTTACTTATATTGCAAGTTTGGGTGTAGGGGAAGGAGAAAGAGAGGAGCCAAATTATTTTTTTTTAAAGAGCAATCTCAATAAAAATCCATCAAGTTATTTTGTGAATATCAACAAAATAATTTTAAACATTATATAAGTAGTCAAAAGATCTAGAATTGCCAACAGAATATTAATGAAGAACAAAATTGGAGGACTGACAACACACCTTCATGACCTACATGTAATCAAGACAGTAATTAAGACAGTGTGGGATTGGTGCAAAAAAACTGGGAAAATAAGTAATAGAACAGAATAGAGAGCCCAGAAGTAGATCTAGCTTAATAGCGTCAATTGATAACTGATGAAAAAGTAAAGGCCATACAATGAAGCAAAGATTACCTTTTCAATGAATAGTGCTGGAAGAGCTGAAAAACTACATGAAAAAAATATAAACAAAAATAGATGCAACACCAAATACATCCATGAAATCTGTAATAGCTGTAACATCCATAAAATAAATAATTGATAAGCTAAACTTCATAAAAAATTAAAAATTTATGTTCTGTAAAGCACAGTGTCAAAAGAATCAGAAAACCACAGACTGGCAGAAATACTTGCAAAACATACAATCATCATCCAAAGTTTACAAAGAACTCTTAAAACTCAACAAGAAAACAAACAACAGGCCGGGCGTGGTGGCTCAAGCCTGTAATCCCAGCACTTTGGGAGGCCGAGGCAGGTGGATCACTAGGTCAAGAGATCGAGACCATCCTGGTCAACATGGTGAAACCCCGTCTCTACTAAAAAAAATACAAAAAATTAGCAGGGCATGGTGGCGCGTGCCTGTAATCCCAGCTACTCAGGAGGCTGAGGCAGGAGAATTGCCTGAACCCAGGAGGCAGAGGTTGCGGTGAGCCAAGATGGTGCCATTGCACTCCAGCCTGGGTAACAAGAGCGAAACTCCATCTCAAAAAAAAAACCAAAAAAACAAAAACACGAAAACAAACAACCTGGTTCTTAAAACAGGGGTCAAAGACTTTAACAGACACCTCATCAAAAAAAGACATACTATTAACAATAAGCATATGAAAATATACATAGTTCCACATCATATGTCATCAGGGGAATTCAAATTAAAGTCCCAATGAGATGCCACTACAAATCTGTTAGGATGGCCCAAATCCAGAACACTGACTATACCTAATGCTAGTGAGGATGTGGAGCAGCAGGGATTCTCATTCATTTCGGGTGGGAATGCAAAATGGAAGACTTTGGAAGACAGTTTGGTGGTTTCTTACAAAACTAAGCAAATGTCATACGATCCATCATTTGCACTCACTAGTATTTACCCAAAGGAGTTGAAAATTTAAGTTCACACAAAAATCTACCCATGGAAATATGCAGCAGTTTTCTTCATAACTGCCAACACTGGGAAGCAACTAAGATGTCCTTCGGTAGATGAATGAATAAATAAACTGTGGTACATTCAGACAGTGGAATACTATTCAGCACTTAAAAGAAATGAGCTATCAAGTTATGAAAAGACACAAAGGAACCTTAAATCCATATTACAAAGTGAAAGAAGCAAATCTGAAAAGGCTACATGCTATATAACTCCAACAATATAACATTCTAGAAAAGGCAAAATCATAGGGACATTAAAACAATCAGTGGTTACCGGGAGTTGGAGCACAGAGGATGTGTAGGGCAGTAAAACTACTCTGTATGATACTATAATGGTAGACACATGTCATTATACATTTGTCTAATGTACAACACCAGAGCAAACTTTAATGTGAATCATGAATCTGGGTGATACTGATGTTTCAATATAGGTTTATTAATCATAACAATATACTACTCTGATGGGGGATGATGATATTGGGGGAGACTATGCATGTGTGAGGGAAAGGAGTAGATGAGAAATCTGTACCTTTCTCTCAATTTTGCCATGAACTCAAATTTGCTCTAAAAACTGTAGTTTAAAAAAAAATAAAGAGGGGGAGGAAGTGGAGGAGGAAGAGAAGGAAAAAACGAAAGAGCTGAAGATCCAAAGACCTAAATTCCAGGCCTTATTTTGTTAAACTTATTTGCTAGTAAGTCTAAAGGCAATCTGACCTACACGAAATAGACATGACTCCAAACCGTAAATCTTCCAAATATTAAATAAAGGACATGGATCACCTCACTGAGACACAGTTCTATTACAGGTTTGCCGTGATGGCTAAATGAAAAGTATAAGCAAAACATCTACAACAGCACCAGGTATATAACCTTGACGTTCAGTAAGTAACTGATGATGACATTGTTGAACTTTCAGATCTTTCTCTAAAATTGTATGTTTCTATGTAATGATTTCTTGTTATGTTTGAAATGTGGCTAATACTAATCAGGTGGGCATATCATTTTTCAAAGTTTAACGAGGAACGTCAATATTTCTTTTCTGGGTCTATCCATACAATTCAGTGTAACTGAATTTATATTAAAATAATTTAAATATAATTTCATGAAGGCACTAGATTTGGCACATCTACTAAATTCCAAAATACTTATCTGATCAAAGATAAATTTTGCAAATTATTGCACTGAGGTTAAGTGAAAAGATTTTCCCTATTTGGTTTATTCTTTTTAATTATTATTGAAATAATTTTAAATATGTAAACTATCAAATTTTTTCTGATAGGAGTATCACAATTCATATTTAAAATGGCTTCAGATCTTAATATATTGTTTCCAGAACTAAGATTGTTAAAATTGCCCTATTGTTAAATATTTTTTCACTAATAATTATAAGTGATAATTTTATTAAGTTTGGCAGTAGGAGGGAAATTGAAAAAGATGGAGAAATAAATTCTTTAAAAACACCAAATTATTAAATGTAAAAAGCTAAAATTGTACAAGAATTGTTATGAAATATGTCTACAAATATCATGTTTGATTGTATTTTGTGTCTACAATAATATTGTGCTACCAGTAGAAAACAATTTGTAGCATTTTAGGTACTAAAAAAAATCAGAATAAAGAACACGCCAATTTTTATTAGAGTGGTCAATGTTCAAAGATATAATAGAAATATCAACTACATTTTTGTAATGGTTATATATGCATATATAAAGCTTATTAATGTCCTTAAAACTTATGTCTTCTCTTCACAAAGAAAAAATCTGTAATTCGAACAAGTTACTTTATTCCAATTTCTATTTATCATGTTAATTATACAAACAAGTATAAATATTGACAACAATAAGAAAAACATTTAAGCTATTTATAATATAAAGTTAATGCAACAAGGTGTTCTTGTATCTTTAACTTTTACTTAATTTCTAAATGGCAGACCAAAGAATTCTCATAACAAAATGATTTCATGTTGCTATTATGTTTCTTTGTAAATTAGACTTACTAAAACTGAGGAGAAATCATGATCTTTGGCATTTTTAAAAATCAAGGTAGCAAATCAGAGTTCCAATTGACTTTAGAGTTCATCTGTTTGGGAGCTGTGGTGGCTCAGGTCAGTTGCCCTGACGCTTAAGTAGGCAAGGCTATGTGTTTGAGGTCAGCCTGGACAACATAGAGCACTCTCATCCATTGGGAAAAAAAAAAAAAAAAGAGTTCACCTGTCCAATTTCCTCATTCCAGAAATGAGCAGAGGCCCTGAGCACTTACTGAATGCCTTTTCCCTGGGTCACATATGCAAAACAACACACTGCCTCTTAATGCCTCCATGTTATGTCAATTACTTCATTTGAACTTGATTAGTGTCTGGAGCAACCTCTAGTGACAAGCAGATTTAAAAACCATTAAAGTGATATGCTAATCACTTAAATATAAATTCCCTAACACTAATAGTTTATACATATTTTTTGCAAAGTTTGAGTCTCTATAAAAATAATGAAATCATTAAGAAAAACACAAAGTAAAGATTTTCATTTAGTATTTTTTTATAGATCAGAGCTCTATTTATAGCAAAGCATTTGTCTTCATTAAGCTATCTTTTTCTAGCCATTCTAGAAGATGAATATTTTCAAAGTCAGGGGATCATGTGAGTAGACTAACTTAGCAATATTCCACTCCTCTGAGTCATAGTGCTACAATCTTGCAGTGTGCCTTGTATAAGATTTTATTAAACCTTTAAGAGCATTCCAGTATTTTATCTCTTCCCTATTTGGTTAAGAACCTCATCTTCTTATCTTAACTTTAAAAAATCCTTTTAAAGAACAGTGATTACAAGCAGTAGCTGAAAACATTAAAACTTCAAAGGACAGGCTGCTGATAAAAGCATGGGATATTTTTACTATTAAGAATAGTTTCACTTTCCAGATAAATATAAACAAGAGAAACAGGATCAAGAAATCTCTATCCCAAATGGGATAAAGATGTGAAATCCCTAACAGCAATGATTCTGGGAGCCACAACCCTACGGAATTAAATAGGTGGAAAAGACTTCAATCTAATTTTCCAGCTACTAGGAATTTAATAAGAGTTGGAATTAAAAAGGAAAGACTTAAATCTAATTTTCCAGCTGCTAGAAATTAAAAAGGAATAAGAGGCCAAAAGTGTTCATATCAGCAAATTGTAAACAACATATATGTTATACTAAAAACTTAGATTGGGTTGTGACGGGAAAACAATTGAGCTATTATGGTAAACTAGAGCCAAGAAAGAGTAAGGCCAAGCTGTGAATCATGTGTACCAGATCCTTAGCTGTCTTACATAGTCTAATACTTGGTTTGCAACTATTTCACATCATCAGATGTCCTCATTCCTCTGTGCATTTGTGAAGATCCTTAAATATAATGGTCTATTTTAAAATTTAAAAAAATTTTCTTTGAAACAACTTTTACCCTACGTGTCTAACATTTTTGTCTAAGAACCTTGCACTTGTGTCTCTGCATTTCAAATAAATGTTGGGCATTTTTTGTTTTTCTATTTTTAATTTGCTGGGCATTTGGGACATTCCTGGTATTTATAGTTTACTAATTTATTTCCTCATGTAAGCTCACCAAAGTTGGAACATGCAGTATATATTTTGAATCCTGATACCACCCACCTAGGAATTACTCAACAGGTGCCATCCCCATGAGTAACTTCATCTTTGGATGAGGTTAAATTTAGTGTTGACCAAGTTCCAACAAACTAAGTTCTGTTTTCCAGGGACAAGTTTAGTCTCAAGCTCATTAAAGAAAAATAATCATGACTGTGAAATTTAGGATAAAGATGAATCACAATATCTCAATAATTATACTAATAAATTGCTAAAAGCACGAACTCATATTTTTCTTAAATATGTGCTCTTTGGACTGTGTTATTCAAAATAATTATTGTTGGGATTATATAGACACATATTATATATATACATGCATATACACATATTATATATAGAGAGAGAGCTGAATTTTCTTTATAAGGCACACACACAAATATATACGTTTAACTTTTCTTTATTATATGGTAACCATTAGAGAATCACATAAAAAGAAAGCATGTTAGTATTATCTAAAATTCTGAAGTTGTTATATTAATTTGAATTCCTCTAATTTCTACTTAATATACTTTCTTTTTTACTTTGAAATTATTTAGTATATTTGATATACACAAAATAATACATATAGCACTTATATAAGTTGTAGAAACAGAATAATATAGTGCATTCTACCCCACAGAAATAGAATTCTGCAAGTAACTTGTCTCTACTTATGTGTTTTTTTCCTGTCCCAGCCATAACCTTTCAGAGTTCGCTACTATATAGATATTTCTGTTTATACAAATATGTTACACATATACTTTTTTCAAGTATCTGTATCTTAGCCCAGTCATAACCTTTTATGACATGATACAGAAGCAAATGTATCCCCATTATTTTCTAATATCAAATCTTCCATACAGACCAAAATTTCCTACTCTTCTACTTCCTTTAGGAATTGGCATAGTCACTTACCACTTCACTCCCCTGGACCCTTTCCTCTCCCTCTACTGCTTCCTCCTTCTGTGCCTACTTCCCCTCTTGCAAAAACTCTCCTCAACTCTGTCTTCTTCTCAAGCTATTTATTTTTTCTTCTCTAAGACTGACTAAACAGGACACTCTTAGAAAGTTTATTTATGACTCAATGAATATCAGCACTTCTCAGCTACTTCTTAACACACTATCACTCTACAGAAGATGTTCATATACAGGTAATCAATGCCTATCCAATTACCAGAAATAAATGCCTCATTCCAGTACACAGCTATTTAGCTACGCAACATTTGACAGCACATGACACATTCTGCACATCTTACTTTGCCCTAACTTGCCTGAGTAGTCCAAGTATTATAACTTGAACTACTGCATTTACTCTAAGGATTAACAGTCCACATCTCTGATTCTGTTCCTCAACCATAGTTTCACTGGCTCAACACTCTTTCCCTTTCCTCACTCCTACACCTCTATCATATCAATATTTATATATCCTAGAGTAAAAAGCCTCAGCTTTCTTCTTCTGTGACTTTATGCACATCCATGGCTTCAACTCAGTATATTCTAACCAACACTCTTTTCTGACCTTCAGAAACACATGTCTAATAGCCTAAAGTTACCTCCAAATTGATATTTTAATAGATACATCAAGCTCTACATGTTAAAATAACAAATTCATCACCTTCCCCCCTCCACCTTTTTAAGCCATTTTTTCTGCTTCTTTAATAATTATTTTGTTTAATGGTAAACACTTACCCATGCAGGCTAAAAAACTGGGGTCATTTTAAGCTCCCTGTACTTACTATCCATCACCCAAATTCAATGAAACACCAACAGTTAATTACTTTATAATCCCCATAAAGCAGCTAGGGTAATCTTTTAAAATATTTATATTGGATCATACCACAGCCCAGCTTTAAAAGTCTTCCAAAGGCTCCCTGACTGAGTTAGAATACCACACCAGCTTCTTACTTTGGCCCTACATTATCAGGCTTCCTTGTTCCCTTCAAACAACTCTCCTTGTGCTTAATCCACAGTGGTGTTCTATCTGTTTGTGGAATGTACCAAACTTACTCCATTCTCAATCCTTTTTGTTCTTGCCTATGTAACTGTTGCTGTTATTTACCTACACATTTGCTCCTCCAATTCTCAAGTGTAGTTTATTCAAATACTATTATACCTTGTACTTTAAGTGCTCAGTAAATATTGATTAAATATGAATTATCTGGCTACTATGGAAATTTATCAATACACTGTAGATTCACACCACAAAAGGGATCTTCTGTTCTTAAAGGCTTAAAATAATTCAATAAAGGTTAGCAAGTTTAAAATTTAAATTAAAATGATTTGTGATCAAAAAAAGTAGCAGACCTAATTTTATTTTATCTTTTGTTATTAAGCACCAACAGCAACTAAAGGCCACAAAAGATCAGTTATACAAAGAGAAGTGGCCAAAGAAGTATTATGAGCAAGTATGCCACTCACTGTTACTAATGTGGCACCTCCCAGTGTTATGCAGTCCAGGAACAGGCCACATCCTGTTTGGAGTAGATACATGAAATTCATAAGCCTAGTCACGCTTTGATAATCATTTTTCCTTTATTTTCTTGTCCCAGTTAAAGTCTGGAATTTGTATTCACTAACATTGCTTATACAAATTCTTAAGAACAGAGGCAAAAATAAGTCAACCAAAAAAGTTACGTTTATTTCATATGTAGTCTTCTGAATCAACACATCGAGGGCATGCCAATTTCAGATTCAAAATTCAACCACAACTTAAAGAAATGAGGATCTAAGTCATTCTTAGTAAATATTCAACATGATTCCAACTAATACTTTTTGGATGGATAAACTACCTTTTTTATAGCATTTGCATTTCTCAGATTTTGGTCTTTCTATTTTGTTTTAATCAGAAGCGGACATATCAACATATCATGCATAATAGCTGTACCATGATATTTTGTGGTTAATAAAAATAAGAAGCAACAAAAAACAGAGTCTGAAACTCAAGAGAATCTTTTCACACATTTGTAGAATCTCTAGGTACAGCTGTTTCAGATCAGCAGGTAAAAACAGCATCTCTATTAATCATTGTTATGAGCTTTGCAATTTTTTTTTCATCACTGAGTATAAGCTCGCCTGTTGATTGAATTCTCTGTAATCCCAGAATCAAATTGAAATGATAGCCAAGTAGGTGAGAGTTTCTAGACCTAAAATGTTTTATATTATTCAACACTTCCTCATGGTAAAAATATTGAAAGCAAAAGCAAGCATGTTGGGTTTTTAAGAAACATAATTTTGGTTTTGGGAGACTGTTACGCTTTTTAACTGAAAGCCTTAAATATCTTTTAATAGGTGTTAATCCATGCATGTATCCTTTACAAAGTTTTTAGTGATACTATTCTGCATTGCATTTTAGTTAATTAAATAACATTATTAATAAATGTTAATTTACATATCTTGTCACATTCTAATTAATTTCCATTTTACAGATAAAAAAGCTGAGGCTCAAAAAAGTTACATATTTTTATCAACATCACACAGCTTATTACTGTAGCAGGGTGTAAATGTATTCTGATTTGGCTTGTTCTCAGTAAAACTTCAGAAAACAACTGTAATTAATTCCCACAGAGTCATGTTTGAGCCCAGAGTAATTAGATCAGGCAATTTTTAAAAAATTGAACGATTGTATAGAAATCCTTTCTTTTATAGTGATTTTTTTTCACAACCCCATACACAGAGATCATGACATTATAATAGGTCCTGGAAGTAATTATTTTAAAAACTGACATGATAGCTAATCACTCTTTAAAAACAAATTCTGTATATTATTTTGGATTTCAGTTTTCTGACAGTAAGTAAAGCAGGTCAGCAGATTTTGAAAGTTAATAGGTGTTTTCATTCTTAAGTCTGATAACTGAGAACTCTTTAAGTTCATTTAAAATTCCTATTCTGTGCTGAAGAGATTTGGAGAAAGCTTTCTCTTGCGGATTTTGGTTGTCATTCCTGATTATATCTGCTTGATGTAACTTTAGTTATGGCATTTTATAT
Organism: Callithrix jacchus; assembly: GCF_049354715.1. Taxonomy (NCBI): domain Eukaryota; kingdom Metazoa; phylum Chordata; class Mammalia; order Primates; family Cebidae; genus Callithrix; species Callithrix jacchus. The sequence goes on along the minus strand of NC_133510.1, from coordinate 80,614,660 downwards.
TTCAGGTTTTCCTATAAAACTAAGTGTGGCTTTTAATTAAGAAATAGGTTTTTATCTTGTAGTTGATTATCCTTTGAATTTATTATAAAACTTTAAGTTTTACTAGTTGATAAAGATAAGAGATAGCTGGGGGAGAGGCAGATTTCCAGATTGAAGGCTTTCTGGAAGAGACTATGAATCATATCTCAAAATCAGTCACTACTTAGCAAACTTACAGCAGCATGCCTTGAGAACTATTTCCAGAAGTGTTGAAGAGTCCATGTGTTTACAGTGGACTTTGTTATGAACAAAGGAAATACTATTTATATATATTTAAAATGCACATTGCAAGGCCTGTTCTTTAAGCCAGCTGTTCAGACAAAAATAATCCATTTAAAAGTAGAAATGATATTTACTACCATTAAGACCCATGTTAAATTAAATGATATAGAACAGCAGAACAAAAGAAAGTCAAGGATCTAATAAAACATCTGGAAATATGCCATGTGTATATAGGAGTCACTTGATATTGATGTGCATAAAGTGAACCCACACAAATACATATGAGAGAATGGGATCAAATGGTTTTTTAGACAAGCAGGAAGACATGCAGAAAAAATAATATCCATTTAAAATATAATTAATTCTGGAAGTGGAGATCAGCATTATATATTGAGAATAAAATGATTCTTACCATCTGAGACTGACTTCTAGGACATCCATTGATATCTTCAACTTTTTCATTTGCTAAAGCCAAGAGATAAAATAAAAGAGAGAAAAAAAGAATAACATATTTAAGTAATGAAGTGAAACACACACACAAAAACAGGAAAAAAAATACCAAGCAAAAATGCTCCTGCTACATATATTCTATCTTCCAGGCTGTGTACAAGAAGACACACTTGTTAACAGCCACCAATTCTATATGCACAAATCTGGCAAAAAAAAAAAAAAAAAAAAATGAGTGAGAAGGAAGTTGCTGCTAATTCTTTAGCCTGTGCCAAATAACTGCTGACATGAAACCTTTCACAATTGTCCCTGCTGGATCAGTATACAGTTTCAAGGCATCTTAGAGTGTATGAGTTGCTCCAGCTAATGAAATGCGCACATGGGAGACACATGGTTTAATGAAGCATTCATTTCTGACAGTTCAACTCATATGATTCAATAAAGATTAGCAAGTTTATGTATATATAGGTATAGTTCTAGTTATTTAAAAGTATGGCCAAACTGCCTTTTTCAAACATCCTCACATAAACATTTTAATTAAATCAGGGAAGAGCTACATGAATCTCAGAGACACATGGACCAGTTCAGTAAGACATTCAACTTAAATTGTGCTTTACCAAAGAGATGGGAGCAGAGAGTTTCATGCATTCTTTCAGAAGGCAGGTCTTACCAATAATCTGGATAATTTCTGCTAGGAGCACTCCATCTGCAATGTCTTGTTGCAAGTCCTTGATCAGCCGCTTGTGGCCCGATTTTGCAAGGTAGTGGTTGGCCCAGTCAGTGTAAATCTGTTGAACAGAGAGAAGGAAGAAGTGAGATGGGGTGAGGGGAAAGAGAGACAATAAATGCTGAAGACAAATGCTGGATTCAAAGGGAAGCTATTCTGGATCACATTCCAGTTTAAGAAGTCATAGCTCTAAAGGAAATAGTTGTAAAGTAATTTTTAAACAGCTCTTTTCCCAACTTATCTCTCATTTCAAAGGGGATGATTCACTGCCAAAATTAAGGGCTAGTCACTTGTGACAAAGCAAAACTTCCCTCCTGGATGACTACTGAGGAAATTCCCACTGCAAATCAGTTTGGGTTTTCTCTCTCTTTCTTGTTTCTATAATTTTGAAAACAATCTTGTGTGTTCAAAAAGCTACCTGGACTGATTTACATAGAAACTTTACTATAAAAATTTGTGTTTCTCTCAGAAGACTATTGAATTTGTCATGTGAGATACTGTATGTGACAAGATTTTGGCATCATTTTATGAAATAATTGCAAATACCTTCCTGTCTAATATATTTTATGTGGATTGTCATCTTCCATTTAAGCCTCTTGAAACATGTTTATATGAGAGAACAGAGGCAATAAATGGAGTTATTACATAGAAATTATAATGAAATTCAGAAGCGGATTGTAAGGCACAAAATTGACAATTTGACATAGAATAGAGGTGTCTTTTCAACAGCAGATAATGATATAAAGAAAAGCTGAAACTACACAAAAATTTTACAAAAATAAAACATTAATTTTTTCAATTGAATAGAATACTTACTAATGTAATTGTAAGGGAAAAATTAGTGTGAAGATTTCAGCTTCATGGGTGGTACATATGGATATAGTAGTGGATTTATTACAAGGCAGCTGATGATGTGATGTAACAAAAAGTGAAATATTTGAAATGAGAATAGAAAGAAAATAAGAAATATGCTTGTAAAAAGTATTATTAGAAGCACTGGAATTAGAACTGGGAATAAAACAGAACCTGAGCATGAGAAATTAGGAGAAGGACCTTCCTTGCAGAGGGTATGACATATAGAAAAGTAGAGAATCAAAGAAAGATAGGACACAGTTGTAAAACCTATAATTGAGGCAGAATGTCTAAAATTAGGGATTATTAGGCTGAGAAGATAAGTTGCATTTTATTGTCATGAACACTGAATGCCAAGCACATTATTACAAACTTTTAAAACATTTCTAACAAGCAAATTCACATTTAAAAAAGTAATAGTAAATCAGAAATATAGAAACTAAAAAGTGAAAGTCTCCCCCAACTTCCAACCCTGTCCATTTTTGAATTTGGTATGAAGAGTTCTAGAATTGATGTACCTATGCCCCACTTCACACTATGCCACCTAACACACACACATACACACACACTCTCACACAAACACGAGATGACATTTTTAACCAAATCTGGCTCAAATTTTACATATTATTTTGCAGTTCCAAATTTTTATGTAACAATATTTTAACAGCTTTTCTAAGAGCCATTTCATTTATATTTATTTATCTCACTATTTTAAATATTATATTATACATAATATCAATCTTTCATTGACATTTAACTTAAATGTTTCCATTACATCTAACGTTGTAAGAGACACCCTGATACATGTATCTTTCTGAATGCATATACTAGTATTATTATATGGCAAAAACCTAGACATGGGACTGCTAAGCATTTTAAATGGATCTTGGGTCCAAATACTACAAAATTACAACAAAGAAGAAAAAGTGTTCCCATCTATCAGAAAATACAAAGTAGTTCTATGGGCATCAGAAGACTAATACATATCTGGTGATGAGTAAGTTTCCTGAAAGATGTAAACAATTGGAGGCATCCAGTTGCATAAGAAAAATATATGTGACAGAGAAATTGCATTTCCTTTTATTAATATCCATGATCTCCATGTTGAAGGTGAAGGGTAAGAAAAATTACTTGCATAACTATCTCCTGAATTAGCACACAAATGCATGATTTTTAGGGAGATGCTTTTATGTGATGCTAATATCTCTCAATTAGGATTTTATTATATTTGTATGATCATACTTTTTTTGGTAAGGATTTTATACTGCTTAGAATTTAAAACATTGAGCACACTCCCCTTCTTTACACATCATTTAAATGACAGAACTGTTTATAGCCTTCTAGTAGAAACTTAAGGTTGAGACTTGAGTTGTGCTGATAGGACCGTAGACAAAGAGTGGGGCCATGGGCTGGAAGAGGATTCACAAGGGTGAAGATAATGAGTACTGGAGTCAGTCAAATCTGACTCCAGACCACTTACTACCAGTGGGACCCTGTACAAGTTACTTAACCTTCAGATTCCTCTTGTAAAAAAAAAACCAAAAACCTCTTGTTGTAAAACAAGGATAATGATAACACTCACATTATAGGATTGTGCCAGGACTAAATAAGATAGTCACAAAGCTAGTCATAAAAAAATAAAAATGCTTGCTATTATTATCATCACATGGCATCAGTTTTATTTTGCTGTGATACCTTTCTAACAAATGCTTGTTAAATGTGTAATTTCAAAAAGGTAAGAAAATTGAGAGGGCTGGCATCAGAAGACTAAAGAAATTGTACTGATGGCTTCTGACACTACTCCTATCACTATCTCTGCCTGCCTTCTAATTCACAGGTGTCATGAATCTGTCTACCATCTGAAGTCAGGAAAATCGAAGTAAAAGATTAAGACTGTCTTATTCTCCTCTAGGCCTGTAATATCTCTATTGTGACACCATTTCCATCAAATTGTGTTGCACTGGTTTTGTTTTATGATGCCATTAATTATCCACAAATACTTATTTAAATAAAAACAGAATGATATGTACTAAAAGTAAAAATAAGAGTACTTTCATTCTCCAAATGCATGTCAACAGTTCCTTAGCCTTTATCCAAATTCCTCTTGGGATTTAGGTGGGAAAACAAATGGGAGTCCAGCTAATTGGCTTCAAGAGACCTTGTTGGTAATGCCTATATTTTATCTCACATTTTTTGTTTGGTCCAGTATTTCTTCCAGAGGAATCCCAAGCTTAAGGGCTTTCATATGTCCAGCATCTCTAATATCTGAAACTTTCCTCAGGCCACAGTTCTCACTTTAGCTGCAATCAGTGAGAGCAATTACTATATAAAGAAATTTAAAGCAAATGTTCCACCTTAAAAATAATTCTTAGACACTTTATTTATTCCTTCTATTAAACAGCTGTGTCTTCCATAAGTAAAAGATACTTGAGATCCTCCAAGGAAATGACAAGAGGAAACCAGTGCCTTCCAAAAGAATATAATCTAGATGGTGAAATATTTCAAAAATTACAAAGCAATATGTAAATATATTTTAAAATGTTATATACAAACATATTTATCCTTTCAAAATTGCATATTTGTAAGCTGAATAAAAAGGTGAAAACATAAGTTGTGTCTTTAAGGAGATTTCAAGCAAAGGACACCTGGTATATAAATGTATTTAAAACTCACCAATAAATTTACTATAATGCTCTGATTAGAGAGAATATAAACAACCTTGTCAACTGTCATTAGAATGTGATCTTTAAATAAATATAACAGGATGGTGAAATCAGGTCCTGAAATTGGATTTGAACTCCAAAATTGCCCTTGGTTCATTATCACAAAAATAATAATTACATTATTTAACCTCTTAGCTTCAGCTGAATTAGTCACAAAATGTGCAGTAATGTATTTTGCAGGATTATGCTATGAATTAATTATAGTGTTTTTGGTGAAGAAATTGGTATAATTGGGAACAATATCAAACTAATCATAATTCAGTGATTGGTAATTTTTGTAAGAGGATCATTGAGGATTTTAATCATGAACATTCTGGCTAAAGCTTCAAATACGATTTATCTCTAAACATCTGAAGCCAGTCTTCAACTGTTCTGATGAACTTTAATGTTATGAACATACATATCATCCCATCTAATAACTTAACCCAAGAAATTCAGAAGGATTAGTGACACTGCATTTACAAGAGGGCTACTTAGAAATTCTAGTACAATTGTATCCATAATCATTCACTTACCATAATCAAAAATGATGAAAATTAAAGGTATCATGGTATATTTTACATTTGTCAGTCTGAACTTTAGGGCCTATTATACAATAGCATGTTTTCTTTGAGGAACAATTCACATTGTTGGAATGCCTGCTCTGCCCTTAATATTAATTCAGACTTTGATTGAACATTTATTTTCTCTAAGTTCCACAGTATTCTCCTATGTAAAATGGCAATAACATCATGACCTATTGAGATGGTTTGGCTTTGTGTCCCCACCAAAATCTCTTGTCTAATTATAATTCCCAGTATCAGATGAGGGGCCCAGTGGGAGGTAACTGAATGATGGGGGCAGATTTCCCCCTTGCTGTTCTGATAGAGCTCTCATGAGATCTGGTTTTTTGAAAGTGTGTAGCACTTTCCCCTTGGCTCTCTCTCTTCCTCTGGCTTCCACTGACTGAGATGAGCTTGCTTCTCCTTCCCCTTCCACCATGATTGTAAGTTTCCTAAGGCCTTCCTAGCCACACTGCCTATACAGCCTGCAGAACTGTGAGTCAATTCAACCTATTTTCCTTATAAATTGCCCAGTCTCAGGTATGTCTTTATAGCCATGTGAGAACAGACTAATACCTCAACCGATGGAATTACTGTGAGGCTTTAATAAATTCATACTTTGGAATATGGCCTTTCACTTAAAATACATATTTGCTACATGTTAAATATTATTATTCATAGCTCACTGTTTTAATGTGAAACATATTTCAATTAACCATGAGTTGATTAATATTATGAACCATTATTGTGAAACTCTTAAATCTTAGATACTCATCTAAATATAGTTTACCTAACTAATTAAGGAAATTGCTGGAAGTTGTAATGACTTCATAGCTTCGTCATTTGCCTCTGTGATATTCTTTTCACAATGCTCATGTTTCATTATAAATATGAGGATGAAACAGAAGGCAACGTATATGACACTGTATTGCTTTTCTGCAGTACCTGCTACAAAAAAGCAACATCAAAAGAAGATCTACTCTGATTTTCCATGAATTCCTAAACTTTTGTGATGATTTTTTTTTTTATTACTGGCAGTATTACACACTTCCTTTGTCTATCTCAGCAAGTTGTTCCTACATTTTTAAACATTATTTATCATTTGGTTGGTGTTTTATAAGTAGCCTAAGCACTAAGTTATATAAAAATGATTATGACTATTTTTGTTATTCCAGATACTACATTGAGGTATATGTGTTTCAATGGGATAAAGTAACTTATTTTTAAGAAATCCTAAATAATCAAAGATGTGGGGAGAAGAGACAAGAGAAAGACTGCCTTTTCATTGAAGATAAAATTGTTTTTGAATAAAAAGACAGTAATCTGGTAATCTGATTAGAAAATATTATAAATATAATCAGACTGTTTAAAAATATTAGCTGAGCTAAATTTAACCCTGTACTTATTTAAAACATTATTATTTTCCTTCAACATTCAAGCAGTAGCATTACATTTCCATAATCACTGCTTCCTGTATGTCCAAATTACTGGCTTTGTAAAGTTAAGTAAGTTCTTCTAAGCCATAACAGAAATTGTGTTAAAGACCACGAATTTCTATAACAATAGCTGAACTTCTATATCTTAAAAAGCAGCAAAAGACTAAGCATATTAAGTAAAACCAGTAATCTATCTGAGAGAAGAGTGACCAGTGAGATATATGTTTTTCTCACAAAAAGAAAAACTAGTATAGGGAAGAGAATTGGAAGCAAAAGGAGTTCTAGAACAGAACTAAGGGGTTACCTCTCTGGCCTGAGTTTCAGTGTAGCATTTGGGCCTGAGAATGGAATCACACAGCAAATCAACCACAACAGTACAGGAAAGCATACATTTCTTTTCAAATCCTCTAAGAGCCATGTGGAATTTTCTGGGAGAAAGAAGTCATCCTAGAGACACTTGAAATCAGGACAGGAAGAATGCATAGACCTGGTACAGAAAAGCATAAAGGGCACAGAAGATGTAAGGATAGGTTAAAACGACAGGCATCCTGCCTTTAGGGACTCATCAAACAGTAGTCATGGTGGGTACCAATGTCAGTGAGCAAGATGTGTCACCCCTGGCTCCATGATAATAAGTAACCACAATCAACAACCCTTATCAGCTTATCACTGCAGAAAGAAAATGAAGAATCTGGAATCCTCAAAGACTGACTTTTTTTTTTTTTTTTTTTTTTTTTTTTTAAGACAGAGTTTCGCTCTTGTTACCCAGGCTGGAGTTCATTGGCGCGATCTCGGCTCACGGCAACCTTGGCCTCCTGGGTTCAGGCAAATCTCCTGCCTCAGCCTCCTAAGACTGACTTTTAAACCAGCAGTGATTATGTTACTTTGAATTAAGATAAATACATTTTCTCATACTATGCAGAGAAAAAGGCTTAAAAGGTGAAGTTATATATTTTTTCAAAAATATAATTTTGTACACCACAGTTTTAAGACTGAAAATTTAAAAAATGGTAGGCAACACCAGGTAAAGAAGGTTGCAAAATGACAGTGTGAGACACAATACGTTCTATTTTTAGTCATTTTGAAAAGTTGATCACAGACTGGATCTTCAGTTGTTGTTACTGGACTGATATGACCAAAAGATCTGTGAATGAGTCCAACCTCATGACTCCTGCTAGCCCTCTAGAAATTTCAATAGCTCATGTGATATAATTATGAACTGAATCCTTTAAATGTTTTGGGTAATATCAATATCATCACAATATATATAATACATTCACCAACTACTTAGTTCACCTCAGTTTGTATAGTTCTCAATTTTCACATCAAGGTTAAAGTTGGCACTGTATTAAGTTTTTCAAAAATCTCAACTTTGGAGTTTGATTTAAAAGTGAATATTAATAAGTTACCTCAAAGATCAGTAGATGGTTTATGAAGCCAAGTCAATTATAAAGTAAACATAAAGCAAAGTCTGATCATTGCCTTTAACATTTTTCTTTAATTCTCATCCAATCTCTGACCCAGTGCTGTTAATTTTATCTCCTTAACACCTCTTAAGCCTTCTACTCCTCTACTGCTACTATCATTGCTCTGGGTAGCTTCTCATCATCTATCACCCAATTGCTCTTACAGTCCTAGAAACAGTTTCCGATTGCAGGCAGGCTAAGCATTAAACTATTCTATACACTACAGATCGTGATTGCTTTAAAAGGCAAATCTGATCAAGTAATTTAACTTCTTCCTAAAAAATCACAAAACAGCCCCGATTTAACTTCAGAAAAAAGTCCCCTATGAAGTCAATTTATTCCATTTTTAAGAGAAAATTCATTTTAATAAAAATCAAAAAAAAGAGAAAAAACCCAACTATGAAGGTTATAGAAGAATGACTGATGATTGAGAAATGACACATAAAAGGGTGAGCTTCAACAAGCAGAAAGAAGGGGAAAGCACATTCCATGCAAAATAGTCAGAAATAATAAAATCTACAAAGGAACAGAGCTATGAAATAGCCTCATGATTTTAGAGAATTCTGAATAATTCTGTTTGACCAGAGCATGAGGAAGAGCAAATGGAAAGACTAGGAGGAATAGGCCAGGAATCGGGTAAGGGTTGGGCAAAAGAAATCATATCTAAAGCTAAGAAGGCTTTATTAAAATTTTTAGGTGAAAGTTTATTTTCACATGGGAAGGTAAAAGTGACAGCCATGCTTCTGTTACTAAACTTGAACTTGAGTGCAACTATGAAGGACAGTTTAGAGTTATGAAAGAGATTACTTTTAAGTCTTCTGTGTTCTAGATGGTGAAATAAATAGCTTCTGCCCTCTATTTATTAAGAAATCGCCCACAAGACAGCAAGAACAAAAAATCTTAACTCAAATTCTATCTTTCATGACCATAATATATGTATAGAAAGCAGATGAAAGAATGATACACATATAACAGAGTAGAAAAGGAATATCGAACACACAGAAGCCTGCAGAGGGAGATAGAGTAATGCAAACAGATTTTCCCACAGAACCCCAGAATGGCTCAGAAAGTGTGAGCATCAGTTCAAATGGAGGTAGGATGAATCAAATTTAAGACTTATATTACTGCTGGCCTACTCATTATCCCAGAAAAAGCCAGGATGTATTTTAGGGAAAATCTGGACTTAGAGTTATCAGGAAGACAACAGGTAAAGGCATAGGAATTAAAAGGATTAAATAAAATTATGTATATTTATGTTGAGACCCCAGTAACTGACTTGCTTCTCAGGCACCCCCTCCTTCAGGAATTTAGGATTTCATATCCTCCACCCTCACTACAGTCATAAGATTTAAAAATCTGTCTTTGACAACAATGATCATCCCTAAGATCAACAGATATTGACACTCATGAATACCCAGTGAATCAAGCAGCTGGCCATCATTATAGGATGGCCTGTAATGAATCACAAAAGGCATTAACAATTATGTGTCTGTATACACACACACACACACACACACACACACACACACACACACACACACAACTTCCAAGTAGCTTTTTATTGTCTCCTTCTTGATACAGAGAGTTCAGGTTTCCCAGATATTTGATAAAATTCTCTAAAATATAATGTAGATTCCAAAATGGATAAAAAGAAGCCAGACTAAAATGCAAAGCCAGAAGCATAAGAGAACTTTAGGGAAATTAAAATTAATACCCTGGGCTAGAAAGGAGAGGTTGTATTCATCAGAGGATACAGAGGAAAAATAACGATATATATACACACATGCATGTAAGCACATTTATAGCCCCCGACACACCTACAAATACACACATATGTATTTGAAGATCTAAGGATTAAGTAGAAGTTTTGTAAATTCAAATATGATTGACTTTTTAAAGTTAAAATACTGGAAGTTTAAATTGAGAAAGTTTATTGGAAGAGAGATCAAAATTGAAAAAGATGAGCTATAATAGAAAAATATAGTCATGTAAGAGGATAGATTCAGTAAGTCAAATGTCAAATATTAGTTCCAAAAAATAAGAAAAAATTATAGAAAACAATTTTCTAACTGCTCATTATGATTAAGAAGATAAAAATTGTTAACAACATGGATTAAAAAAGAATATTCTGAAAGCTTCAGGAGCGTGGGGTAAAAAGAAACAAATCAAGAAAGTTCAAGTTACCTTCAAAGAATCAGAAATCATAATGACATCACAAGTCCCTACAGTGACATTGCAACTAGATATAGAGAAATTCCTATGACATTCTGGAGGAAACTGATTTTCAATCTCAAACTCTATGCCTAGACAAACTTTCCAACAAGTGGGATAATAAAATAAAAAGATATTATATAAAAACATTCTAAAATACAAAAGTACTTTCTTACATCCCTTATAAGGAGGTTATCAGAAGTGAAAATAATGGAATCAAACAAACATGTCTTAGAGAGAGGCAAGGATTGTCAGGTGATGATAAATTTCAGTCTAACCGCTACGCAACAGATCTAGAGAGCAATCATTTTACATGGAACAAAGAGAAATGATTCTAGGATTGTTGACACTAGGGAAATAATAGAATTGATATACTCTCTGAGAATTGGATTATAAGGAAGAATGTCTTGGGATGTATTTTACAGATCTGTGAAAACTGTTAAAAGAAAAGACAAACTTAGTCATAGAGTCAATATATATTATACAAATAAAAAAGTGAGGCAATTATTAGTTTATGGAAAAAGCAACAAACTCTGTTTAAGAAAGAGACTTTAATCCTAGGATAGTACTTGGTTGGCGGTGAATAATATTTACATGGCAATAATGAAAACAATGTGGATTTCACTGAAAATTATAATCTAAATACATTGTGGATAAGGAGAGACAAAGGGAGTTATAAAGAAGCTAAGTCCTTATATATCATCCTAAAAGTCAATAGATAATCTCTAAAATTCATAAAGTAGGATATTAAAGCATATTACTTGAAAATACAAAAAACAATCACCAGAAGAAACTGCTAAATGGGTGGAAATTCATTCTTTTATTGGAGAGGAGGTAGGGAGGTAGGTAGGGATAGGGAGCACATAGGACTGCTCTTGTTTGCTTAGCTGTAGAACTTTACCTATTATTTCAATAGTCTGATAACAACAAAAATCATTCATTTAAAAATAAGGTTGTAGACTGAGCATGGTGGCTCACACCTGTAGTCCAGCACTTTGGGAGGCTGAGGCAGGCAGATAACTTGAGGTCAGAAGTTCAAGACCAGCCTGGGCAAAATGGTGAAACTTGCTACTAAAAATGCAAAAGAAAATCAGTCGCCCATGGTGGCAGGCACCTGTAATCCCAGCTTCTTGGGAAGCTGAGGCAGGAGAATCCCTTGAACCAGGGAGGCAGAGGTTGCAGTGAGCCGAGATCACGCCACTGCGTTCCACCCTGGGTGAAAGAATGAGACTCCATCTTAAAAGAAAATACAAATGAATAAATAAATAAATATAAATAAAAATAATGTTATAAAAGGAGTCTGAGTGAAAGATGATGCAGTAGAGACATAGAAAACCAAAGGTGTGGGAATATAGAAAAGCCATATTTACGGAGTAGAATCAGCAGGACTTGGAAGTGAAACAGATTTGACTTGAGGCAGAGAAATCCAAATTTCTGGTTTGGATTAGCTAGATATTGGTGTCTCCTACTCAGTAGACACTCAACAAAGCCTAGCTTATAGCTTATAGGGTCCATGACATGTCTGTATCCATTATGCAGCCAAAACTATACAATGTAGTGGCTTTGATAAGCTAATGGAATGGAACTCTAAAAATGGAACTCTAAACATTTGTTTTAAGGGTTTAAGAAAGTACACGTATCTCCTAATTTTTTTAAAGGTTTGATTTTAGTTGCAAAGAATACAAGTCCTTAGTCAATATATTAAATTCCTGGTACATGTCACATATATTACTAATAATATATTTCACATGAAGAGATTAACTCTTTTAAGACAAAATGAATAAACTACATTGATATGCATAAATAACACTTTTTATTATTACTGCATTCAACTTTTCAAGTACTCTGAGCATTATTTCCTATACAAACAGAGAATCCACCTCAGCAGGCTACTGTACTTTTTTGACCATAAAACCAGATGAAACAAATAATCAACATTGACCTCCTGAACTCTCCTGCACCTACCCCTACCCATCCCAGTGACACTTTGTTATGTAGATGTCAAGTGCACCCTTTAACCCAATTTCAGGTTTTATCAGAGATGAAATTACATTAAAATAATGTTTTCATTTGCAACTGTATTTAATGTTTAAAATTGTAGCCACATTTCATTAGTTTAGAATCTAGTCACATATCTCTATTATTAGATTGGAAAGTTTTAGATGAACAGAAATACATGTACACTGATAGGAAAATAAAGGATAGGATTTACTATGCTAACTGCAGTATGTTCTGACTTTTCTTTGCATGTGGTTTTTTAATAGAGAAAAGAGCTGAGGCCATAAAACAAACCATGTCATCTATAGTCAAATCAAACCAGCCAACATTCATTGAGTAGTACTGTGCTCGGCACCGTGCGCAATACTAGCAAGGATAAGGCACATAGGTTTTCCTTAATGACGAACAGGACAGACAATTCTGAAAACCTAGTAGGGGTTCTCTGCAATGATAACTGCCTTGTCTTTCCTCTATATCCCTTATCCTCTGGCATTCTAGTTGCCTAGTTCATGTCTAGATCATCACTGTGAGAACCCCTCAGCATTCATTTGAAGCCACATTTGTTGTTCTCTAATCTTTCTTGCCGTTCCAAATGTACTGAATACTTTGGCAACTGAGTCAGCATTTTCCTTCTCTAACCTTTAAGTGAAGTAGTAATCCTGGGCAACTTCATGGTCAATGTAGACAATCAATCAAACACTTCAACAGAAATAAAATATATAGTGAAGAACAAGTTACCCGGTCTTAAATACATGCAGCCTGACTAATAATCTTTTCTTCTAAAAAAGATGGCATTATATACATTTTTGAAAAAGGAGTTGGATGTTATAATTATAAGGCACAATCTAGTGGTAACCTAAATTTTATTTCACTTTAATTGCATATCCACTGCTACCAGCAGTATGACAAGAAAGAACTACATAACATTCTTTCTCCAAGATGCAGTTTCTACTAACAGTGTTGAGAGTAAGCGCTATTTTAAACACTTTAAGTAGTTTAACTCATTCACTGCTCACAGCTCCCTAAGAGAAAGGTACCACTATTCTGTTTCAAAAGATAAGGATTCTAAAACAGAGAGGTGAAGTACTTTCTCAAGGTGACAATAGTTAGTGCCACATGGAACCCTTACTTTCTGTCTCCAGATTTGCCCTCTCAGCTCATACAAAAGGAAATGTTTCATTTATGAGCCTTTCTTAACTCCAGCTGTCAACATTATTTCTGTTACATCTTATATCCATCTCAACATGTGGAGAAAAGCCTCCTTTATTTGACTGCTGCAACATCTAGCACTAACAGAACGCTCCATGGAGAATTCCTCTTAACAGTTTGAAAGTCGAATAATGCAGGAGACAATATGAGCTAAAATCTAAGTTGTAAAAAACACCACAGAGTATGTTTTAAAAAAGAGTTATGAAAACTTTTTATCACTACCCTTTTCTAAGAAAATCAGTGAGAATACTGGAGATAATTTTACTTTCTTCCTGTGTCGGTCTGATAAATTGATAAAAACACTACAAGCACGTTCAAAGCAAAATCAGTTACCATCCTCCAAAGACCACATAACATGACATAAGTGTGCATAAAAAAATACTGATAATAAAACACAAAGTTAAAAGAGAATAAACCCATTTAAGCCTTAGCTGTTCAGTTTCTAGGCTTCTGACCTGATTATTTCCCCTCACTTTCCTACAATTAGCAAGGAAAATTGAGTGATGGAAAGGTTGGTTTAGCGAATACCGTAGTTCTCAAAATGCAGTTTCTTGGCCAACACATCAGAATCATCTAGGAACTTGTTACAAATGCAACTTATCAGGCCCCATCCTAGATCTACTGAATCAGAGACTGGTACTGGGGCCCAGCAAATGAGTTTTAAAAAGCCTGCCAGGTGATTCTGAAGAGTACTAATGTTTGAGAACCTCCGACATGGATGAATGCTGCTCACAAATCAAAAGAGATTTAATTATAATGCCTTCAACTGTCTTTCAAAGTAAAGAATATGCATTTTAATGTAGGTGAAAGGTAATAAAACAGCCATGGTTCATATATATGTATATTTAACATATGTTATATATATGTTAACATATTCATATATATGTATATATGTATATTTAACATATGTTCATATATGTATATTTAACATATGTTATATATATGTTAACATATATATTTTTGTTATATATATTTACCATATGTTATATATATGTTAAATATACATATATATGTGTATCTATTATATATAATATATACATATATGTATATATTTATATACATATTAATGAAATTAATATATAATGCACATTTATTAAAAACAGTCATGGCACACACACACACATATATATATCTTCCCTTATCTTCTAAAACTCTCTTGCCTCTTTTCTTCATAGCAAGAGAGGTTTGGGAGGTAAGGGAAGGTAAGAGGCATAAGGTAAGGCAAGCATTGCCTACAACAATGCTCCTCGCAAAGCATTCATTCGTATGTTTCAAGTATTTTAAATTGTTAGTGACAAAAATAGATATCTACCTCGATAGGACACAATTAATTAATTAATTAATTTAGAAAGAAGTGGCCAAGGGATGATTTACCTTCACTTAGGCTAGAAACATAGAACTTGGAAGCCGAGAGAGAACACACTGCCTGCTGTGTTTAAAGCCTCTGTGAAAAGTAATGGAAATAAAAATGCAGTGCCCGGAGAGTATTAATCCATCCATCAATTGATACGGAGCAGTAGAGAAATATCCAGGGGAAAAAATAAGCAACTTTCAAAAAATATTCGTTTTTTTCACCAACTTTCTTTCCTTCTTCTTGCATCAACTCTGAGCAAATATTAAACTACTTGGAAGATTCTGTTGATCCCCACTAGAGGAAATCCTATTTTCATAAATATCTGAAAAATTTAAAACTATAATAAATTATAATAGAACATATTGATAAGATCTGTCATCTAGTTTGATATTTGCTAAGGACTCTCTGATGGTCTCATTTTATATTCTAATCATAGACAATTATGTATCAGCTTTCTGCAGTTGGTGTCTCTCCAGTGACATGCTGTAGCTCCAAATCACCATGGGTAGGAGCTAGATCCACATACCTGTGAGACCATTGGCTAACAGTGGCTGCTGCCCTTCAGCCTTGTCTAATCGCAAAGCGACACTGCTCAATAATGAGCCAACCACGAAGAGAGCACGGAGACTTAGAAGGTATGGCATTAAGAGCTACCCTAAAACCCCCAAATTTCATCTTAAAATCCTTTCATTTGCAATGTACCACAATTGCACAATTGCTGGAATGTACAATTGTTAGAATGCTAAGGATTGTATTTGAATCTCTTACAAGTTACTGGAATATATTAGGCAAAGGAAAATAAAAATGGAAAATATACAGACTACTGACTATATGACTTTACACTGTTTATAAACAAATATAAGATAATAAAAAAGTTAAAGACTTTAAATCAGCCCCCAAATTTCAAGTTCAAGCCTCCAAACCAGAGTTTTAGAGAATTTCTTTTTTTGTAAACGTATTCCTAAGATTAAAGTTGTTCTTCAAAAGATATGTGAAACATGGTTCACCAGGCAAGACTCAAGAAGTAAAAATTCTCACTAGTTATAGAAGAGGACATAAGTCAATATTGCTTTTTATCCAACACTTCACCCTCTCCATCATTTTCCCAACCTTCAAAAAAGTAAAGTTAAATTTTTGGAGGGTTTTAGAAGTGGAGAAAGTATGGAGTCAGAAATTCTGGGCTTTCTTCCAAGTTCCACCACTAACTACTGGATCTTGAGTCTTCTCTTTCATGCGAGGATCATATCCTTATCTACCCTGCCTATCTCATAGGATTATTGTGAGGATTAACTGTAATAGAAAACATTTGCAGAAGCAAAATGCACTATATAATATAAGGCATCATTATTATAATCAATGGAATATGCTTACTCATGGATTACATTTAAAAACACATTACCCCATAACAAATATGTAGTAATTTCAAATAACCATTGAACTTGTCAATATTTAGATCAACTACTTTCTTTTGAATTGCATAAAGACACAGAAACTAATTTATTTCCATAGAATGTTCTTATCTTAGATTTTTTTATTTGTCATAGCTGATGTATTTCCTGATATATTACAAGGAACATATACAATATACCTATATTGAAAATGAATGACTGTGCAAAAACTACTTTTTATAAAGAGTTAACCCAACCAGGGATGCACTTCTAGCAGCCTCATGACTAGAAGTCCCCCTTCTGCCACCCCTCACCAGAGAACCTATTACATTTTCGCTGTTCACCAAAGTTTGTGCTTCATCTTCCATAACATAAAATATTCTCTAGAAAGCATCTTCTCACCAAGGACCTCATTTCCAGCTCTCCTCTCCTTTAGGTGGATAAATATGGACTAGATATAATCAATGAAATAAGAGATAAAGTATTGTGCACCTCTTCCTTCTCTAGCCCATAAAAATATACTTTAATGTATTCTTCATTTGTTTTGCCTGTAGTCCACCTGGGAGTATATATTCAGGTAAAACAATGAGGCCACATAATGAAAATGTGTGTTTTCACTAGTCTGAGTTCTTGAGTGACTGTACAAAACAAAGCATCTCAACTCCATAGCCAACCCCAGGAAACACTGTGGACTGTTAAAAATCTACTGTGTACAGAGCCATTGAAATTCAGGAGTGTGTTAGAGCAGCTGGTTTTAATTTAAATTACAGAGATTCTCCTTGCAGCCAGACCCTTAGCAGAACAACTCCCTTATGTACAAGAATTCAATTACAACTCCTGTAGAGATCTAAAATCTGTTCCCCAAATCCCTATTTCCCTTGCAGAGACCATTGTGTTGTACCTACAGTTTTCTGGTTATCTTTTTATTAACTAATTTAATAGCATTTTCTGAGCACTTACTACGTACTCTTCACTAGAAACTCCTGTCTTTTCTTTAAGAAGCTCTGAGCTTGATTTCCCAGCTGTTTCATTCAGTTTTTTACTACAGATTCTGGGGTGGTAGTGTGAGTGCTGGTTGGTCAAGTTTTCACTGCTGGGATCCTTGGAACTTCATATAACCTTTTTTCTTCTCTATTAAAAATAGAACTAGGTATTGCTTGTATCTAATATCCTAATTTTGCTTTACAACTTACAAATGGGTTGTTTTGTTTGTTGTACTCATTTGAGGTATATACAGTAGGCATTATAGTCCTACTTTATAAATCTAAAGAAGAGGTGATGCAAATTCAGGTGGGCTGTTCAAGAAAACTAACCATCATTTATCACATTATTTCTACACTGATGATGTTTCCAGATTTCAGTAAAATATATTTTTAAAAAATATGGAAGATGATCACTTTCTAAATCTAGCACTCTCTCTCTCTCCCCTATTTTAGCTCTGATGTGTGTGTGTGTGTATGTGTGTGTGTGTGTGTGTGTGTGTGTGAAATTAAATTCAATAGCTTAAAATCTATGGAAAACATAAGCAATGACTTTTAAATTCAAAATTCTTCACTATCATCATTAAGTTGGTAGGATACTGGAGTAATAGAAAATGCGCTTTTTCTTTCTTAAATTGACTTTAGACTTACCATATACCACTACGACATTCCTTTATTCTCTTTTTATGTATATTGATATTCCAAAAGTGCAATTTACATTAATTATAATATAAAAAACTGGAAATAAAACACATAGCAATAGGGAAATTATTATTATCAAATAATGGTTTATTCACTCTACAAAATATTAAGTAGCCATCAAAAATAAAAATCATGATACTTGTATAGTAAAATTAAAAATATGAGGCAAAAAAATAGAATAGAAAATTGAGGTATATATATATATAAATATTAAAAGCAAATTCAGGGTGTAATAGTATTTATAATAAGGGTGATCTGATTTCAGATATTTTTCTTTATAATTAAAAATGTTCTGGATTATTATATGCCTTATAAAATTAAAACTGATTTCAAAGCATTACCTTATTGGTATTCTAAGGAAGTTAATGAGAACAGTTGAAGAACATTTTTTCAGTCTTCTAAAAAAGCAAGGTGCAGTGAGACTTAGGATTCAAGTCAATCATAAAAACACTCATTATTATTCCCAAAGAGAATACCACAAGTACCAAGAAGAGGTTTCTGGTTGAGGAACATCTGCCAAGGGGACAAGAGTAAAATCAATACCGGACAAAGGTAAGATCCTAAGCTAGAACAGTAGTCTGAAAAGTCAAGGCCCTTTGAAGTGGCCTGTTCAGGTCACTCCAGAAAGTCTGACCAACACCTCTGTAGGTAACAATGGAGTAGGGCACACAGGAATTGCAAAAGTCTGAATAAACGTTGATGAGGAATTTTCCCAAAAGTAGAGGAGTGGAGGTCAGAGAATAACTGAAAAACAAAGAGTGCAGTCAAGAACCAAAACACCCACAAGAGCCTGAGTGACCAGAAAAGCTGTTAGGAAATGGAGGAGAAGCACTGGCCCTCCAAAGGTCAAAAATTAAACAAGCAAACAAAAACAACCTCTCTGGTTCACAACTTGAAAATTTTAAAACAGAGGCAGGGAACCATACCAAGGTAGCTATTCTGACATCTTCTGGGTTAATATTTTTAATTGGAACTGATGGCTAAATTGAAGTGTTTTCAGGGCTGACCAAGGCAGTAGCTTCTGCTATGAAAAGAAGTCTTGCATTTCCAGTTCATTGACACAATGATTCAGAGATAGAGCTTTGATATAATTGCCACTATATCCACTAAGTCATAAAGGTTACCCTGTATAGCATTCTCTGCCCATGTGCTGGGCTCTTGACAGACTTTATTTCATTTATCCTCCAAAGGACCCTGTGAGATGGGCATTGTTACAGCCATCTTACACAAGAAACACCTGAGGATCAGATTCACCAACTAATTTGCCCAAAGTCATTAAACAGCAAGTCACAGAGATAAGTTTAAAACTGCTTCTCTCTCCATCTCTCTCTCTCTTTCTTTCTCTTTCTCTCTCTCTCTCTCTCTCTCTCTCTCTCTCTCCCCCCCGCACCCGCCTCTCTAACACCCATACATACATTTTCAGTGGCACCATACTACCTTCTTTGTTGGTATAAACAATAAAAAGGGAAACACTAACATGTTTCAAGGTGTTTGGTCTAGTACTGTCTTATATCCCCATAAAAATATATTATTTTAACCCTATTATTTCCAGTATATTTTTTATCTTTCAGATTAGAAATTGTAACTCTCATTTTAACTCAAAAAACAAAAAGGAATTTAGCTATGAGAAAACTTATATGACAGTTTTTCCCATCAGTTCTTAAAACTGCAGTTCTTAAAAATGGCATTAATTTCCAGCTTTAATATATTCTTTTAATAATGGTCATAATTTGTTGGTTATTCCAAGCTGCCATGACTATGTAAATATGGCTACTACTGGGTTTCAGGATTTTACGTGCATTGTTTGTACATGGCTAATCCATGTTCTTGAACATTTCTGTCAATAACAAAAATATAATTTGAACTGCATCTCTATGACTTCATGAACTATTTTGCAGTTGTTATTGCCTTAACCGAAGCACATTCATTAGTCTCAAAAATTCCAAGTTAAAATTTGAGTAAATATTAACACTTTCAGAATTCCATATCTTGAATATGCAAATCCTCAGTCACTAGATTTATCATGATCAAAAAATGTGTCTCATGTTTTCTCAAAATAGTTACCCTAGCTTTAAAGTTAAGCCTTTGAGAAAGTCTGGTGAATAGTTCACATACCACTTGACTTAAATTTCAGCTTCTCCACTGGCAGATGAGCCTTAAGAATAGGTATCCTTTTTATTTTCTTATGATGGGATTGTTAGAAATCCAAATCTTCAAACAGTTTCAAAATTCTCTTCTTGAAAGTACCCACAGCCATTCTATTCCCCTTTGTGACAAAGATATAAACAAATAACTTATATGAATCCAAATGGTGAAAGGCCCACATTCACAAGACAAATCAGTCATCAATCCGACATTACTTTCTGATCATCTTTTCTTTCTCAAGAGCCATCTCCAGAGTAATTTTTTTTTCTGATAACTTCCTTTTTTTTTGGTAACAAACATTGCTGGTTAACATTTGGACTCACACATACGAATCAAGTGGAAAGAGATGACAAATATTTGCCCGCATGAATATTTGAGTATTGTACCGAAAAGTAAATTCAAAGGCTTGTACCTGTTTTTCTGATAATTCTAATTTTCACATTATATATTTCCCTAAAAATTTATTTTAATTTTTCACAACAGCAAGTTAATTGCATTTCCAGAAAGCTGTCATGATGGCTTTTTTTTGGTTCTATAAAATTTATAAGAAAAAAGTCAGGTAGGACTTAATTCAGCTTACAGGTCTGGGGCTCCTTGTTGTCTTTTTAAAATCTGACTTTTCCATTTTTGTCACGTCCATTTTTTAAACCAGTGGTAAAACAAAATCCATTTTTTTCAAACAAAGTAAAACTGGTTGATTTTGATAAAGCAACTGAGAAAATTAAGTATAATGTATAGCATGGTATTCTTTATTCAAATATTAATTATGGGGTTTAGAGCACTAATATTAATTACGAGTTTTAGAAAGTAATGTGACTCTCAAAACAACACATTAAAGAAAGTTTTATTGTTACTCTTATTTTACAGATGAGGAAATTAAGACTTAAAGATACTAAGCAATTTGCTAAATGCCACACAGTAAAGAGTGGCCGAACCTGGATTATGAGCTAAGCCTAACAACCTCTTAACACCACGCTCTATTTTACGTGCAGGTGATGAATATTGCTTCAATTAGTGGTAAGTTCTAAACCTGCCAAATTACAGTATCATTTTCAAAACTGAAATATGAGTGATAATTCAGTCTTCTGAAGAAATCATGGGTTGTTCACTTCAAATTCCAATCTCATAGCTCCCTCAATGACAAAAGGTTACCAAACAATCAAAGCTTGATTAAATTTTCAAAGGTTTGAATAAATAGTGTCTCTCAAAGAGCTAGAATTCTGTTACTCTGATCAACTATCAAGCAAAGGGAGTATAATTGCCATTGAGAGCACTGTACATGCAGACTGTCTTACTGAAAGCAGGCCTATTCTTATAAGAAAACAGATGTTTGCTAAATTAATATGAAGTATTTTGCCTTGAAAGATATAAAGATGTCCTTCAATGGTTGCTAGGTAACATATTTGAGGTTAAGAAATAAGCCTAATTACAGACTTTGGAATACTTTTCTTACATATGTATTTTAGTAAAATGGGAGATTAAAAAGTACATAAATATCAAAGAAAATAGCTTAACGTGACATGATGTCTTCCTTACTATTCCCATGTCCACAGATAGAGAGTTACAATGATTACTGTCTGAGCATTTTCAGAAGTGAAGCTGGATACCCAACTCTTACATTCCAGTGTAAGAATGTAGTAACATACAATTGAGACTTCTGATAAGGAAGCTCTAAATATATCAGTTTACGTAGGTTTCCTTCATTTGGTGGGACTAATATGGTAATGCACATGGACACCATGGCAAGATTTAACAAAGCAAAGAAACACTTGACCACACTTTTATCTTCACTTTAGATTAATTCTTAAGTCCCTGCTCTCAAAGCATCCATTTCTCTGCTCATATACATAAAATATTTATTATGTTTGTTCTCTTCTGCGGTATTTGTACCCACTCCAAGCCTAAAAAAATGTTTCTAATTCTTCCTCTATCTTGTTGTCTTTGAAAGTATTTTTTCTCATATGGTCCCTTCAAATTTAGCTCTCTGGTTCATTCTTTCTCCTTGCCCATTGTTCATATTCTCTGTGGATTTTAATTACGGTCACACAGTCTACCCTTCCTATAATGATATAAACTATTTCTTCTTATAATGATATGGAGTCTATTTCTCCAATCCTGAATAGGGGTTGGCATTTGGCTGGCTTTGCCCAGTGTAACCTTAGCAAACATGATACAAGCAGACCCTGGAAAATCATTTGTACAATGACTTTTGCCTACTTGCTGTTCTTGGAACTCTGAGCTGACATGTGAACAAAACCTGAGATATCCTACTGGATGATGACCATGGAGAGGGAAGCTCCAGTCATTCCAGCTGTACCAAATGAGACCATCATAAACCAGCTTGCTGAGAGCCATATGACTCACAGAAACTATCACCTAGCTGACTGGAAGCTGACCACAAACTTAAATGAGCCTGTGGAGCAGACATGAACTTCCCTGATGAACTCAGCCCAAGTAGACAACCCACAAAATTGTAAATTAAATAAATGATTGTTCTCTTAAAACTTGAAGTTTTGAGTTTGTATTTTAGCAAAGGCTACCTGATATATTTTCCAATAACTCTATTAGCTATGGATGTGCTAACACAAGCAGTAGCTAACAGTTCTGGACTGGTTGATTTAAAAAGGTCCCTCTAATGTTAGCTATATTAATACTCAGCCAAGTGGTTTTTCTTTATGGATCCAACAGAATGTATCTGAAATTATGCAAGCTAATACAGTTCCTGAAGGAAAATAGGCCTGTCCATGAAAACTTGTCCAAAAGGAAAGTCACAAAGCAGTGTTTAATGTATTTTATTTAGGAAGAGCTTTAGTAATGACAGCCAGTAGAATCCTTAGCAGTGAGAGGGAAGAGTGTAGTATCACAACTAACCATTTCATATGGAAGAAGAGATGCCAAAACACTGTTCTGCAGGTGTAAACTCAAGTCTTAACACTTTATTTTGATTAATTCAATTTGGATTTAGTTTGTTGACACTACTGCTAGAAAACAATGCTGCTGACTGTGTGCAGGTGAATTCAAGTTCTTAAAAATGCCATTCCATTTTCAACTTTTAAGAATAGAAGTTATCAATTATAAGGATCCTTTTGGTCACTGCCTTTGGATGCAAAAAGTCCCTGTATGAGTCAGGGGCTAGTAAAAAAAAAAAAAAAAATAGAAACCTTTCTAAGTATTTTAGGCCAGGTGCGGTGGCTCACGCCTGTAATCCCAACACTTTGGGAGGCCAAGGCGGGTGGATCACGAAGTCAAGAGATCGAGACCATCCTGGTCAACATGGTGAAACCCCGTCTCTACAAAAAATTAGCTGGGCCTGGTGGTGTGTGCCTGTAGTTCCAGCTACTCAGGAGGCTGAGGCAGGAGAATTGCCTGAACCCAGGAGGCGGAGGTTGTGGTGAGCCGAGATAGCACCATTGCACTCCAGCCTGGGTAACAAGAGTGAAACTCCATCTCAAAAAAAAAAAAAAAAAAAAAAGAAACCTTTCTAAGTATTTTAAATAGAAAGCATTTAATTTGGGACTATGGGCTGAAATGTTTGTCTTCAAACAAATAGTTAATGGTTTAAATACTCCAGATTTTTAGCAAGAACAAGAATCCACCATCACCAGAAAAAGAAACACTCTGGCCTTTCTTTGCTTCCTGCTCTTCAACCTTCCATTAGTGCCATTCATAGCTGCACACATTGGCAAATTAAAATACAGCTTTCAAGAGAAGGTCAGAGAATGAACTGAGGGCCAACAGGCAATACTTAGGCACTTAAAATAAGACAATAGAAGAAAATAGGACTTTTACACATACAAAACATTAGACATATTGCTACATAATCTTAAGCAGGGAAATAACCCTTGGTAAAATACATAAATAAGTGAATGAAACTGAGGATTTAAAAGGTGCACGTTTCGTCCCTTTCTTGCTTTTTTACATGGTGTTTTTCCCAATGTTCTGAAAAGGTTATTAATAGTAGTTTAAAGTTAATATTTAAAATAATGATGAAAAGAATCGGCTCTGGAGACAGCCTATCTAGGCTGCAACCCTGGTTCTGGCAATTTATACCTTAATAATCTTGGGCAAATTTGTTAATTAAGTCACAGGTAATAACAGTATATGTGTCATTTAGTTATAATGAAGGTTAAAGTACTAATGCAAGCAAACCTCTTCCACAGCATCTGGTTTGGAATAGAGCAACAATAAATTTCAGGCACATTATTAACTTTTATATATTGAAATACAAGTTACAGAAACTTAATCTGTCAGATTTTTCAATTGCTAGTTTTATTTTTCATCATGATTTTTCTATGATAATACTATGTTTATAAGATGAGTTTGACTTAACATTAAATTACCAGTAAAATCTTATTGATGCGATATTGCCAGAGAAGAGACTGAATCCTATTTTTTATGTCTCCTGGTATTGAATTCTATCTTCCATGTATTTGGTATTTTTTTAATGTTTCACATTAAAAACTTCATCACTCTGAAAAGATTACATTTTTAACACTAATTGTAACCATAAAACAGTGGTGTTCTGAGGATTGAAATGAGATCAACAGTTG
This sequence comes from Callithrix jacchus, assembly GCF_049354715.1. Taxonomy (NCBI): domain Eukaryota; kingdom Metazoa; phylum Chordata; class Mammalia; order Primates; family Cebidae; genus Callithrix; species Callithrix jacchus. Next base: position 80,589,669 of record NC_133510.1, on the reverse strand, counting down.
TATCTTGATTTTCATTAATTTCTTTTGTCTGATCATAATGAACATCAGCACCTCTTCCAAGTCAACTCAAAACCTGATGAAAAATGTGCATTCAATCAAATGTGTCTTTGCAAATGTCTCTCTTTGAGTATTATAGGTAGAATGCCATTCATAGGTTAAGATACCTTTTAATACCACAGGAAAAAAAGACATTACTTAGAGCTTGTGTTTTATAGCTTTGTTAAAAATATACAGTAAAATCTATGGAAAACGTGCTACTGTCCTCCTCACATTGCGACACATGCCTAATAGCCTTTCCACTGTCTCTTTACATCTTTTCCTCTCTTGGTAGGATTAATCATTCCTTCTTTGTTTCTGCACCTTTTAGTTGAAGGATATGGACTACATAAAGTACAACAAAAAGAGGCTTATGTTTAGTTTTTCCCTTTCAAAATGGTTTCTGGATTTGTTCTTTCCTCCCCTCTGAAATAAACATTGGAGCTGTTGTCTATATTTTCCAATGTCTTTCAAATAATAAATAGTTCCATTTTATTATTTAAAATAGTTCCTTTTTAATACTTATTTTTATTTTGTATTATAGGATGTAGGAATCTAAATCCTATGTAACTCCAGGCCGACTTCAGGGCTTTGCACTCTCTGTTCCCTTTATTCCTAACGCTCCTTCACCAATCTCCAAATAGCGTAATTACTCATTTCAGTCATGCCTCTGATAAAATATCACCACCTCAGAGTGGCCTGTCTTAAATATCTTGATAAAATGGTCTCTTCCCACTGCAATTCCATCATTGTCTAACCAATTACATTGCTTTATTTTCTTCAACTGCTTATCATCACCTCATATACCATAACTTAGACTCCTGATTACTTTCACTCATCTCATTGGAAGGTAAGATTCATGTCATTCAGCACTCTGTCTTGCTCAATGCTCTATGGCCAGTTGTGGGGACAGGGTCTAGATCACAGGAAATAATCAATAAACACTGAGGGGACAAAATGAATGAATGAGGATTTCATAAAGCCACAGAATATACATATCAGTGATATTACTAATTTTGCAACTTTTTTTTTCTTTTTCGAGCTCCACTAGAGACCATAACAATGTCATGAATTTAATTATTTCCTTGTGATAAAACACCTATCTTCAGGTATATAGAAAACGTACCTTCCTCATCCTGCAAAATTTTGCAGATATAGCATAGCAAAATTATATTTAAAAAGATGCAAATAATATACTATCTAGATGAATTACTTGATTCTGGCTATAAAATCTTTACTTTCTTTTAACATGAAGATATCCAGTGGGAAATCCCTGGCTTGTCTGTCTGTTTTTGTCAAACATTCAACAATAATTGATAATTTCTACATCTGTTATTTATTTGACAGATCTCTGGAGGGCCATACAAGTAGAAATTTCAGAGAAACCCTAAACAAACTCCATTGCTCTTTGCAAAGCCAGGAAGAATTTTACCACTATATAAATGTTAGATTTAATTTAATCATTCACACAATGACTACTGATGCATTCTCTTGCATAGCATGCAAAGTGAAACTTGTGATTTGTCCACTATTGTATTAAAAAATAAAAATTAATTACACTCTAAAATTAGGCCACTTGAATCTGGGAGGAGACAAAAGCCAAAGAAATGTGCAGCTGGTCAGGAAGTAAATACAGGGTGGAGAAATTTTTGCAGAGAAGGAAGAGAAGAAGATTATAAGGCATGAAGGAAGACATTCAGATGTTGTTAGTGTGTTTTCAGGGATCTGACAACTGGAATCCAAAAAATGCAACGTATCACTTAAATATATATTTTGTAACTAAACAAAAAGATCTTCAGAAATTAATGGAGCTGCAATGGCTTGGATTGTTTAAAGACATTTAAGTGATTTATTTTGTAAATAATATGCATACTGAAACACAGGCATTAGACATAAAACTGAAAACACCAGGTCATTAAAAAAAAAAAGACAAAGAATCCCTGGAAAAAGGTTTGTGTTTATTGTTTTCAGCTTAAGATATCTGTTTATAAGATAAAAACAGAAATCTGGAAATTGATTTTTATAATCTATTCATTATTAACTTTACTTCACAGTAGACTAGACAAAACCACATGTATTGTCACTCCATAATCATGCAAGGGAGGAAAAAGCAAGAAGTAGAGGTTATCCCAAAGAGCACTAGAAAATCCTTCCAGGGAATTTAATCCATGCCTGTAACCATAATTTATTTTAATGGAATCCCCAAAACAAAATGTTGCCCTTCAAATGTGATTTTTAGATAAAAGCAAAATCATTTATCTTGCCATTTCATGACAAGGAAACATCTGCAGGAAGACACTAGAGAGCACCCCTCACTAAGATATCAAAGTAACTGCTAAACTCAGAGGCCAGCTGAAGCACAAACAGTATAAATCATCCGGGTAGCTCCAAAACACACCTTGCACATTCTCAAGTGATTGACTGATGGACTGCTTGACGTGTGAATAAATGAATGAAGCTTGTGACAGTGAATCAAAAGCATGATCTCTTTATGTGCCAGTAAGACCAATAGTATTAGTCTGCAAAAGAGATTGTAAGATGATTCTCTCTTAAAGCAGTTTAAAAATTGGCATTGATACAAAATAGGAATTTATGGGAAGCATCAACCAGCTAAACATCTGCTGAAATTTTCATTCAATTAAAAGCAGAGCGTGTCATAAAACCTCTACTTGGCTTCCTTAAAATGTCATGGCTAAGAGGTGAAGGGGGACTTCTGCTCTGAATATGATTAAGATCCACAAAGAATAATGAAAAAAAAAAAAAGACAGTCAACATCCAATGAATCTGTATTTTACACTAATCACAGTGCTTTAAAAAACTTGCATGAGAAATTCTAAATCCAGATCAGACTGAAAAAGTATCAAGTACAATCATCAGAAAGAAGGGAAACACAACTAAGGAAACATACTTTTAAAATCCTCTGTCTGAAGCTTAGCACAAGCTAAGAATTATGTAAACATTTTAATTAGTTATACTGTGAAGATAGAGCTTAAGTGAGAGACTGTAAAAACACTCAACTTCTTTTTTGCTTCCAGCCTCTCAACCGAGGATAGTACATCAGAGTTTGTATCATTCTCACACATACTCCCTGAATTATGGGTTCAATCTTCCAAGAAACCATAACTTCTCTAGGTTCAATTATCCTGAATGACTTAAAAAATAAAACTATGTTAATATAGTACGTATACAACTCTTAGAGTAATTCCTAACATGGGAGGTTGCAGTGAGTTGAGATCGGACCACTGCACTCCAGCCTGGGCAAAGAGTGAGACTCTGTGTCCAAAAAAAAAAAAAAAAAGAATAATGCCTACTTAGTACATGGTTAAATATCACATAAATGTTAGCTATGATGATTAGATTATAGAGTAGAAAATTCTAAACAGTTTCTAACATTGACTCTTTTTTATAAGCTACTATAAGTTTAATATATTTTTATAATAAGAATAAAGGTATTATATGATCATAGCCAACATTTATCTAATATTTAACCATGTACTTGGCATTATTCCTCCTTTCAGTCTAGCTAAGTGACTTTCTTCTTAGCAAAAGAATTGCTGCGTACATGAGATATGAAGTAAAAGTATGTGTATATGTAACACAAAACTATACAGACCATGTTTTGGGCCAAACATGCTATGTTAAGGATTTCTTCACCATGCATTTTCTTCACATCACAAATTGACATTGGAAGCTACCTCAAACAAAACTGTGTCTCAAGTGTAGCTAGTAACATAAAACTGAAAATTATTAAGGGTCATTGAAAGAAATGAAAATAAAAGACAGTAAAAAGAATTCTGAAAACACTTTAAATATACTATTATCTATTCCTCGGTTCTTGAAAAATGCATGTTTTAAAAACTACAAAGATGGCTGGGCAAGGTTGCTCACACCTGTAATCCCAGCATTTTGGGAGGCCGATGCAGGTAGATCACTTGAGGTTAGGAGTTTGAGACCAGCCTGACAAATATGGTGAAATCACATCTCTACTAAAAATACAAAATTAATTTTGTAATCCTAGCTACTTGGGAGGCTGAGGCAGGAGAAATGCTTGAACCCGGGAGGCAGAGTTTGCAGTGAGTTGAGATGGCACCATTGCACTGTAACTCAGGCAACAAGAGCAAAACTCCATCTAAAAAACCAAAACAAACCCCCCCAAAAATTTCAAAACAAAACTACAAAGATACTACTACTACCATAATAATAGTATGTTTTAAAAGTAGAGATTGTTCCAATTTTTAAAAGTGGGACAAATGTGTATATGTAGATCACTATCTTGATGTTAATGTATGGAAATAATCTAGTGTAAATTACTGAGTAATTCATGTGTGAGCATTTTCAAATTAGAAGATAATTATAGCAGCCAGACCTTGTTCATTGGGAACAAGTCAATTCAAAGGAACACTATATTTTGCAGTCAGATTATTAGGCATTTCTTGGCTCGCAGACACATGACTTCATTCTCTGCCTCGATAATTATTTGTCATGTTCCCTGTGTGTATATGTCCAAACTTCTCTCTTCTCATGAGGACACTAGTCATTGGATTGTAGTCCATTCTAATTCTGTATGATCTTTAAATACATCTGCAAAAACCCATTTCCAAATAAGGTCACATTCACAGGTGGTGGTTAGGTTAGAACTTCAATACATCTTTTTTGGTGAGCACAATTGAACCCCAAACAGTATTATATTCCAGGAAATTTACATTACCTTGCTTCAAGGAATGTTTGCCATAAACTCAATGGAGTAGGTGTCATTTTTTTTTTTTAACTTAGTGAAAAGCAAATCTTGCTAAGGTTAAGCTACTTTTCCAGAACTACAAAGCAAATGTGAGGCAAAGGCTTGATTTAAGCATAGAACTGTTTGATAATAAAGACTGTGTTTCTGAAACTGGGGTATGAACACCCTGGAGTTAAAAAATATGTAGTTAAAAAATTGGTGGTATAAGAATCTTTCTAATTAGCATAGCCCAACTTGCTTGAAAATTACTTTAATGGCAAATGATTTAAACCATTAATTTTATACTAAAATAAACACATTTGGTCATAGAATGCAAAATTTACATAGGGTACTATAAATAATTCATACTTCAAATATATGTTTTCAAGTTCAGAAGACTGAGTTTTGGTAAACTCTTATGAGTAATATTTCACTCAATCCATCTGAAGATATTTTTAAGTTAAAAAATTAAAGAAGTATTGGCAGAATGATTGGTGTTTTTGCATGTAGAAAAAATGATCATTTGCCAAGATATTGTGGGAAAAGTCCAGCATAGGATGCAATTCTGATTCTTGCATTGACAACAAACCAAAATACTCTGTTATATGCACTTATTAGTTTATCTTTTAACAGAAGCACAGACATAAGATTGAAATTGAAAACCTTAAACATTTCTGGCATAATGAATCAACTGCATTATAAATTTAACTGGTGGAAAAATTTTATCCTTTTACTGGCCAACAGGTTAGATTAATTTTGTTAATGACAGATTCTAATCCAGTTCTTTAAGGGAATTCTGGAATTTTCAAACACTAGGATAGTTCAGCTGTTTCTGGCTACCTTTTTATCAAAAAGTCCAGAAGGATTTGATCCCTTTTTATCTGGAGTTGGCTCTTTACTCCCTCTCCAGATACACTGCTACTTAGTTATTATAAAGCTAATGTTGGGTTGAAATGGCACAGCACTGCCCTAAGGGTATTTATTCATTCTTCCATTCACACATGATCTCTATCGTACACACAGTATTTCATAGGTACAGTACCACACTGGCTGGTTGAGGTATTACAAGATGGTCATTCACTTCTCTCGCAAATAAAAAAGTTTTAAAAGTTATCCCTCTGCTTGTCTGTAGTTGTTTGTCTCTACTGCTTAATATCTATACTACTTCAGTATCTCACACTTCATATTTTAGGTGATTATTTCACTTCTTTTCTTTCATGCTTCAGCTTTCAAGCAAAATTATTTTGGCAGCATGCCCCCAACCTATTAGGGGGTACATTATTTCTCTGTTTCTAGGGGAATCTCCTGAACATAGAATATAAAGTGCGGCCTGTATGCTTTCAGCCCTATTTTTTTTATAAGGGCTGACTTGTTTGGATGCCTGGGCTTTTCTTGTCACCAATTGTAGGTACAGAGTGAGTTGTTGGAACTGCAGCTCCTCAGAGATAAGGAATGCTTCTGGTGGCCAGACACTAGTCAATTGCTGAAGTTCAGGTCAAACATCAAGTCAGACATAGGCAAGCGATCATTTTTAAATAATGATATCTTTTCAGCAATCTATTAAACATAAGTGTTTGTCCCCTCCAAATCTTATGTTGAAATGTGATCCCCAATACTGGAAGTAGGCCCTAATGGGAAGTGTTTGCGTCATGGTGGCAGATCTCTACTGAACAGCCTGGTGCCCTCCCTATGGTTATGAGCAGATTCTGACTCTGTTAGTTCATGGAAGAATTAGTTGCTTAAAGAGTCTGATACCTCCTCCCCTCTCTCTCTTGCTCCTTCTTTCATCATGTGACCTGCATGCTCCTCCTTCACCTTCCACCATGATTGGAAGCTTCCTGAGGCCCTCAACAAAAGCAGATGCTGGCACTGTGCTTCTTGTATAGTCTACAGCACTGTGAGCCAAAATAAACCTCTTTTCTTTATAAATTACGCAGTCTCAAGTAATCCTTTATAACAACATAAAACAAAATAATAGAAATGAAAATATCCCAACTTTCTGTCTAATTAAACACCCTACAATACCTCTCAATGCGTATTTTAAGTACGTATTGAGAGTAAATATTGCTATTTTGTTAAGAACTTTAATATCAAAATACTAGGAACATTGTAAAGACGTTTGATATATGACAACAACACAGACATTTAAATGATTGTGTATATATAACGACACACCTTTGTTCTCTAAAGGTATCTATTCCACCATGAAAAATGTATGCAAAATGCATTTTTAGACATTCATTCTGTGTGCCTAAAGTAAATTGTGATACCATTAAGATTTTATGTTCTAACTATAGACTCTCATGTTAGTCTAATTATTTCAATAAAATTTTTAATAGTCATAAAAATTGACAATATTGGCCCAGTGCAGTTTCTCACACCTATAATCCCAGCACTTTGGGAGGCTGAGTGAGGCAGATCACAAGATCAGGAGTTTGAGATCAGACTGAACAATATGGTGAAACTCTGTCTCTAATAAAAATACAAAAATTAGCCAGGCATGATGGAGGGCACCTGTAGTCCCAGCTACTCAGGAAGCTGAGGCAGGAGAATCCCTTGAATCCCAGAAGGTAGAGGTTGCAGTGAGCTGAGAGATTGTGTCACTGTACTCCAGCCTGGGTGACAGAGCAAGACTTTAAAAAAAATTTGAAAATATTACTGCAGTTTATATAAAGCATTCATGAAGAAGCATTTGTATAAGTAGGTCATAAAATAAGTTCTCCATTTCCATTGGATCTTATAAGATAATCGGCAATGTATTCAAAAGGTGGATGAACTTCATCCAGTAGCTTATTTTAAAAGGCAAAAGTATGTTGCATCAGCTAATATTTTAGTAAAGAACTAGTTTTACCTAAAAGATAAATAACAAGCTAATCTGCCTTTTTTCCATGGGGCACCAGAATGTAGAGCCACAATTTTCTAAAAACATTGTTTCTTCTCTTTTCTTTCTTCCTTTTTTTTTTTTTTTTGGTAATCAAAGGTTTTGAGTTGGTATTTCTTATGCTTCTGCTTCCTATCTTGATCAAGGTGAAATAGTTGTTACCTGGATATAAAAAGCTCTCCCCAAATTGAACTGATGTTTTAGTAAGATTAGAGAAGAAAAATGTTCCTGAAAGTTTCTCTACTATATATGTCAAGATACAGATAGGGACTTTTGTTTCCTGTTTAAAAGATTATCATCTTTAATTATCAAATTATTATAAAATTCTATACCCTAAAATGTAAATCTAACAATAACAGTAGCCATAATTTGAGTACTTGTAAAACCAAGGACATATATAAGGGGCTTTATATTCAGCATCTAATTTAATACTTCCATAAAACTATCAGCAAACATTATTATCTCCATTGTACAGATGAAGAAACTGAGGCTGAGAGAAATTAAGTAGCATGAGCAGGGTCAAACAACAAATGAAAGAATCATGATTTGGATCCAGTTTGCCTACTTCCACATCTATGTTATTTTTACTGAATGACAAAATGTATGGCTTGATTTTAATTAAGCTACTTAAACTTTTAAATTATTTAAATATAACTATCCAATCTATTTTTATAGGAAAAAATTAAGCACCATTACTATGGAGAAGGAACAATCTGATCTATAAATTATGCAAAGCAGAAAAATTTCTCAAAAGGGTATGATGAATGCTTCTCTGACATATTGAGAATAGTAAAGCAGTCAAAAAATCTACTCATTAATCAGATATTTTAATGATCTCCAAGCCAGTTATCAAAGAAAGCAATGTGCTTTCAGAGGAGTGATATATTTAGAAAAAAATAGAAAATTCAAACATTACTATATAGTAAAATCAATACAATCATAAAAAACTAGACATCAGAAGCTAAAGAATAACAGGAATATATTCTTTTTAAATTGTTTTATCTTCTCTTAAAAATATCATATCATTGTTTTTTCTCCTTCCAGAAAATACATTTATGTGCAGTTTGCTAAGTGATGCCCATTTGGAAACCATTTTATATTCCTTAAATAAATGAATAAAAGACTTCTAAGCTTTTCAGTGAAACACAATATATTTGGTCCATAAGAAGTTATAAACCATATGTCAGCTCCAATACTTTATTGAGGCATGTGTTTTTGGCTTCATGTTATATTTACAATATAGGGAGTTTAATATTTATGCTTATTTTCCAATATGAAATTAGTAGTCAATGTGAAAACAAGCAATTTTGAATATAAGTTGTTCTGGAACATCCTGCTGACAAATAAACATATAATTTGTGATTGCTACTTACAGGCAACAGCTCATTATGATTTAAAATAATAAAATATAAGAAAATATGCTAAAAACCACTGTAAACCACAACTCTATAGTTTCTACATGGGAGTGGTTTAGTTCTAGCTTTCAAAAATATTATGGAAGAAAATTCTGGGGCAGTCACTTGGTGTTTAATACACAGTCCACCACCTTAATTCAGCCATTTACGCTGAGAAAGAAAAGTTCATAAACATCCACACATTCTTACAAGTATGTGATACGCATGTAATGCTATGTAGAAAAGAAATAGTAGAGTCAGCTAACATTTATTAAACCTGTTCACTGGCCCAGTGTCATGCATGTGTGCAACATACTGACAAATTAGCTTGCTCTTAGGTGTTTAGACTTAGGAAATGGCACTGGAGTCATAGCTTTCTTAACTAAAAATCAGGAATAATGATATTTCTTCTAAAGGGTCATTATGAGGACTCCTACATATAAAACAGATAAATAAAATATTGAAGATTGTGCAAAAGTCTTTTCTCTTTCCACAAACATGTTGCTACTTAGTTAGTCGAAAGTTAATTGTTGAAATGACATATAACTGCCCTAAGAGTATTCATGCATTTTTCCATTTATATCATAGAGATAACCAGTAACTTCTGTTACTAATTTTTTTTTTCTTTTTTTTTGAGACAGAGTTTCTCTCTTGTTATCCAGGCTGGAGTGCAATGGCACGATCTCGGCTCACTGCAACCTCCGCCTCCTGGGTTCAGGCAATTCTCCTGCCTCAGCCTCCTGAATAGCTTGGATTACAGGCACGTGCCACCATGCCCAGCTAAGTTTTTGTATTTTTAGTAGAGACGGGGTTTCACCATGTTGACCAGGATGGTCTCGATCTCTTCACCTCGTGATCCACCCACCTCGGCCTCCCAAAGTGCTGGGATTACAGGCTTGAGCCACCGCATCTGGCCCTGTTACTAATTATTAAAAGGAAAGAATCAGGAAATGTGAAGTGGGTAAATTTTATAGGGGAGATTAAATGGAGCTTGATCTTGAGACATGACAAGATTACCAAAAACTCTCACCCAGTGGCAACTGGAATCTCCTTCAACCAAAGTTCAACCTGTAGAAAGACAATGAGGAAGGGCTTTCCGCATAGATGAATAAAATTGGCAAAGACAGAGACTTGGGAATACACATATGCTACGTGAATTACCTCTCATCTCTCCTGATGCCAGGCCTTTGTGCATGCTGTTCCTTCAAACCTGAATGCCCCTTTTAATTTTTGGTCAGCTAGCAAGTTTTAATTCATTCCCTAAGTCAGATCTTCTCAGGGGAGATTTCTGTGACTACTGAGCACTCCTCCCAAATTAACCACCCTATTTCTGTGATGTCTTCCTAGCTTATCTATACAGTTTACATGCCTGTCCTTGTATATGGAAGGACTCATCACTATGTGCATGCCAGTGTACAATGTGTCTGTGCTTTCACCACCACCCTGAAACTCCATGATGTAAGATATTGTAATTTACCTTTGTTTACTGAATAGCTAGCACGAGACTGTCACACAGGAAACTGGACAGAGGATGTCAGATTTGAAATTAGCTTTTAGAGTTTTTGATGGATGAGTGACAATCACGGTAGCTTCTTAGAAAGTAGAGATAATGGAGTCTAGGAGGGCTGCTTGAAGGGTGCTAAAGTCATATAGATAGATCAGGATGGTGACAAAGAAGTAAAAAAAAAAAACAGATGTAACTACCAAATAATGACAAAAGTTGGCAACTGAAATATTTCATATAGGTGAAATATTTTCTTCAAAATTATATAGGGTTACCAGTTTTACTCCTAGTCAATAAAAATGTTAGTAGTTCAATAGTTAACACTTTTTCAGATGTACTATGTGCCAGACATTTTTCTGAACATTTATATGAATTAAATCATTAAGTTATCATAACATCCCTGTAAGGTGGGTACTATTATTATTTCCATTTTACTAAGGATGAGTGATCAAGAAACCTGTCCAAATCACATGGCTAGTGTCTGGTGCCACTAAGATTTGAACTCAGGTTGTGTGGCTCAGTAGGAGTTTAAATAGTTTGCTGAAATAGCTGGAGATTATTTTCTAATCCCTTAAACCTAGTCCATTCCCACCAGTATTTTTTTTTCTTTACTGGAAGTATTAATGATTGTCTCAATGTATCATTCAAATACAAAATACAGCGTTTTTTTTTTTTTACACAGATTGTAATAAACATAAACTCAGGCAAAGAAAATTTAGGCAAAAATGAAATTTATCATAAAGATTCAGAGGTTTGTCTTTCCTAAGAGTGGTCTGCTTGACCTTTCCAAGAAGCAGTTTATTGGAAATTAATTGGAAAGCATTGAGAAACAAAAGCTTGCTTGCTTTCTCTCATTTTTCTTTGTCTCTGTGTGTGTGTGTGTTTATATCTAATGTATTTTATGCCTGCTTTTCCCTGCTTTATTTTTCTCTCATTGTGAGTAAACTGGTCTTCTTTGCAAGTTTGTGGCAAGTTCCGCTCTGATATTTCTGAGTTAATCAATCCAGCCAGCAGCTATCTACCTTTCCTGCATGCTCCACAATTTTCAGGGAGAAAAAATAGAATTGGCATAGCATGAATCAGAGTTCACCCTTTCTCTAATCAGAAGTGACCAGAGGGAGCAAGGTCTAGTGACAGTTACCTACTCAGGAGATCGTGGGAACAGTACCCACAGAAGTGATGGGACTGGGCAGGCTACCATGTCATGTCCAGTAGTTTAACAGCAATCTAAAAGTTGTAGTTAGCTCAAAATGTTTCCACTGTACTCAACATATAAAAGTAAATTACTGTGGCAATTTTTGTGCTCATATTTTTATGGGGTCTGGTCAGCCACGTTTAATATGTTTTATAAAACAATAAGATAATTACTATTATGAAAGCTAAACATACTATTTCTGGATTCTGGGTTGTATTGTCATTTCTTGCAAAAACTTCCAAGAGTGAGAAATGCATTAATTTTGGACACAAAATACAGTGGATATAAATATATAACTTAATATATAGAAAGAAAATATAAACTGAATATATCTGAAAGTAAATGTGAAAAAGGAAAAACAGATACAGGAAGTTATGGCGCCAAATACCCATACTCTTGGACAAATCACACTAGGTCTCTAGGTTCTCAACAGTCCTAAAGGTGAGCATCATTGGACCAATGTATTTTGAAGGTCTTCTCTACTTTTAAAATTTTATAGTATTTTTTCCCTATAAATAGAGTAGTTTAATAATCTAAAATCTAAAAATAGTTCCTTTTAAACAAAATGAATCACTAATGATATAAAGGAGTGCATAAGAAAGAAAAAATATGTTTTCAACTTGAATACTATTAGTAATAAATACAGAGGCAATATATTTTGTGTTTTCCCTAATTTCTATAAATTGTAATACATCTATTCATCTTGAATCTCAAAATCCAAGATTTTGGTATTAGAAAAGCGCTGGATCCCTGAAGACATCCATACCACTTTTGCATGTTGAAAGATGAGCTTTTAATGAAATAATTTGAGATGCATTCAAAGGCATTTGGAGACTACGGGGAGAATATACTGACTTCTCTATCACAAAGTAGTAAGCATGAGAATAGCTGATTTCTGCATTAATGTATACTAATTTCAGATCTCTTTCTTAGTATTTGTAAAAATAAGGTACTTGCTTAAATAAAAGCAACCATATGGCATGACCAGCCCTGCAGAAGGCAAACACCGACTCTTACACAGATAAAATGCAGAAGAAAAATTACAGTAGACATAAGTATAATGAAAAAGTCATGAAAACAACTTTTGATCTTAAGCCCAAAATAAGATGGGATAGAATTAAAGTGAATCTGGCAGAAGTTCTGAAATAAATTTAATAAATACTGCTGTGTCTTTCTGTTCCTTGTTAGCTTGGGTTTCATGACCACCTACCTTTTGGAATAATCATTACCGCATATTTTATAGGCTCAGTTTCAACGTTGTGTTTTGTCCGCACAACATTAAAAAACAAAATAGTTCATTCTATGAAATGGCTGGTCAGCCAGTCAAACCCCTGCTTTGATGGAACTGAACAATTTACAGAGTGAAAACAATGAGTCTATAAACCAATTTCAGGTAAAGTAGCATCCTGATTAGAGACAATTAAGTAAGAGAGATAATTAAGAGATGTTCCACTACCAATAAATTAACTCGTCAACTAAAGTTTCAGGAGATAATTTTTGAAAACATATTACAATTAAAATTTAATGTCAGACAAAAATTATGAATATAAATCAGTGGCCTCAGAGGGCAAAGGTAGACACAATTTTGATGAAACTATTTATTAAATTCCTTTATCTTCTTCCCCAACTACCATTAAGCATAAACATATGGTGGACACCCTTAACATGTAACTCAGAAAGACAGTACTGGGGCATCTCAGAGCTGCATATTGAAGCAAACTCAGGGACTCCAAACAGAAACCAATGAGGAAGAGTGTAGGAGCCAAAGTAGCTCAGCTGAGACTGGTATCAACAGGCAGCCACAGGCCATATGAAGTAGAATGAAATTGGACGCCTACCTTTCTTTTCTTTTTTCCTTTTTTGAGACAAAGCCTCACTCTGTTGCCCAGGCTGGCGGTGGTGTGATGTGACCTCACTGCAACCTCCACCTCCTGGGTTCAAGTGATTCTCACACCTCAGCCTCCCAAGTGACCCGGATTACAGGCACCTGCCACCATGCCTGGCTAATTTTTATATTTTTAGTAGAGATTGGGTTTCACTATGTTGGCCAAACTTTCACCATGTTGGCCAGGATTACAGGAACCTGCCATCAGGCCTGGCTAATTTTTACATTTTTAGTAAAGGTTAGATTTGAATGATGGCTAAACTGGCCAACATGGTGAAACCCGGAGATTGGCCAGTTTGGTCTCAAACTCATGACCTCAGGTGATCCACCCACCTCAGCCTCCCAAAATGCTGGGATTACAGGTGTGAGCTGCTGCACCCAGCCTGGAACCCTACCTTACATCATATACAAAAATTAACTTAAAGTGGATTAAGATATCAATGTAAGAAGTCAAACCATAAGAATCCTAGAAGAAAATCTAGAAAATACAATTTTGACATGGGCCTTGGGAAATAATTTATTGACTAAGTCCTCAAAAGCAATTGGAACAAAAACAAAACTTGACAAGTAGGACCCAATTAAACTAAAGAGATTCTGCACAACAAAAGAAACTATCGATAGAGTAAACAGACAATCTATAGAATGGGAGAAAATATTCTCCAACTGTGCATCCAACAAAGGTCTAATATCCAGAGTCTATAAGGAACTTAAATCAAAGAAAACAACAAATAACCTAATTAAAAAGTGGCAAAGGACATTAAGAGATACTTTGCAAAAGAGGACATACAAGGGGCCAACAAACATGAAAAAATGTTCCACATCGCTAACCGTCAGAGACAGGCAAATCAAAGCCACTATAAGATACCACCTCAAACCAGTCAGAATGGCTATTATGAAAAAGTCAACAAACAACAGATGCTAGCAAGGTGGCAGAGAAAAGGGAATGCTTGTACACTGTTGGTGGTAATATAGATTAGTTCAGCCACTGTGGAAAGCAGTTTGCAGATTTCTCAAAGAACTGAAAACAACTATCATTTTACCCAGCAATCTCATTACTGGTTATATAACCAAAGGATCAGACAATTCAACCGAAACACATATGCTCTTGTATGTTCATCACAGTTCTTTTCACAATAACGGGCATGAAATCAGCCTAGAAGCCCATAAATGGCAGACTGAATAGAGAAAATGTAACACACACACACACACACACACACACACACACACACACCATGGAATACTATGCAGCTATAAAAAATAATGAAATCATGTACTTCACAGTAACATGGATGCAGTTGGAGACCATTATCCTAAATGAATTAATGCAGGAACAAAAAAAGTCTGCATGTCCTCACTTATAAGTGAGAGCTAAGCACTGAGTACACATGGATATAAAGATGAGAACAATGACACTGAGGATCACAAGAGAAACGAGGGAGGGACAGGGAAAGGGTTGAAAAATTACCTATTGGATACTATTATCACTGTCTGGGTGACAGGATCATTGGTGCCCCAAACCTCAGTCATGGGTATGGTGTTACATACCCATGTAACAAGTGTACACATATACCTCCTGAATCTAAAATTAAAATTATTAATAAATAAAGTACTAGCACATTGAGGAAAAAAGAAATATGTACTACTAACAGAAATTAAGTTGATTAAATGATGGTTTTTTTGTAGCTAGTGAATGGTTTGTTTTTTGAAAAAGGCATACAAACTTTTATATTCTGAACATGGAAAATATGCTTCACTTTATAATTTATATACAAGCACACCTTGGAGATATTGTGCATTCCATTCCAGAACACTACATTAAACCAAATTATATACATATTATGTATTATAATTATATAATGTGCATATATATTTATAGTATATGCAAAGATGTATTATAGATTATAATTATATAATTATATATGTATTATATATTACATCACACATTTTTAGTTTTCCACTGCATATAAAAATTATGTTTATACTATACTGTAGTCTATTAAGTGTGCACTAGCATTATATCTAAGAATGCAATGTGCATACCTTAATTACAAATAGTTTATTGCTGAAAAATGCTAACAATCATCTGAGGCTTCAGGGAGTTGTAATTTTCTTGCTGGTTGAAGTTCTTTTCTCAAGGTTGACAGCTGCTGATTGATTGGGGTGGTAGTTGCTGAAGTTGGGGTGACTGTGGCAATTTAAATAAGAGAACAGTGAAGTTTGCTGCATCAATTGACTTTCATGAAAGAGTTCTTTGTAGCATGCAATGCTATTTGATAGCATTTTTACCCACGATAGAACTTCTTTCAAAATTAGACTCAATCCTTTCAAACTCTGCTGTTGCATTATCAACTAAGTTATGTAATATTGTAAATACTTTTCGTTATTTCAACAATATTTACAGCATCTTCATCCAGAGTAGATTCTATCTCAAGAATAGAAACCACTTTCTTTGCTTCTCCATAAGAAGCAACTTTTCATCTGTTCAAGTTTTATCATGAGGTTGTAGCAAGTCAGTTAAATCTTCAGACTCCACTTCTGATTTCAGTTCCCTTGTTTTTTTGCTATTCTTACCACATCTGCAGTTACTTCCCACAGTGAATCTTGAGCCCCTCCAAGTCATCCATAAGAGTTGGAAATAATTTCTTTCAAACTCCTGTTAATGTTAACATTTTGACGTCCTTTCATGAATCACAAAATGTTCTTTGATGTCTATAATGGTGAATCCTTTCCAGAAAGTTTTGAATTTGCTTTGCTCAGATTCATCAGAAGAATCACAATGGCAGCTCTAGCCTTATGAAATGTATTTCTTATATAATAAGACTTGAAAGTCTTAAAAGCTATAGTAAGCTCATCTATATTTGTCCATGTTTTAGAAAATTATAGCGATTTTTACTTGTAGAGCAGACAACCATTTTGACAGGAAATTAAGTTGATTTTCTCTGTGTTCCTCACCCCATGATATCAGGAGGCCTATGTTTGTCATCCTCCACAGATCCTAAGACAGACTAATACTGAAGAGACACAATCAATAATTGCTCAATGAAAAAGCACACTCTATTATCATTTCAATTATTTACTTAAAGTGACCTACATCTTTATCAAGGTTATCTAATTTTCTGAAAAATGTTATAAACCTTATTTCAATTTCTTGCATTTATATATTCTCTCCAAAATTTATTTTCTCTTATTGTAAACATAGTAGGATCATATATCATCTATTGCATTTTTACCAATTTGAAATATGTTTTAAATATGCTTAAGTCTATGATAAAACTTATTGACAAGTTTGATAATATTTAAAATGAAATGAAATGCAAATGAATTATAAGAGGCTTTCTCATGCTTGGGAAAGAAATCATGATATAGCATAAATATACCAAATGTCAAAAATGAGTGTTTGTTCAAGCATGTGTGATATGAGTCTAGGCAGGTAATTTGCATAATTATCTCATTTTCTTCTATAAAATGTGAATACAAATACATAATCTGTAATGGTTCTAAGAAACAAATGGAACATAAATAACAAAAGCAGCAAATCATCAAACAAATATTGGTGCTTAGAAGGAAAACTCCTGGTGACCTAAAGCCAACCAGTGTGAGTATAGCTGAAAGGCCAACCACTTGGAGGCAGAGCTGTGAAGAAACAAAAGAATATGTGATTGGAAGTTCCATTTAACAAGAGTAGAATTCGTGGTAAATACAAAGATACAGTCTCTTGAGGCTTCTTTAGCATGGCAGCAATTCTCACAATGCTTTGGTTAGCAAGCATGCCAATGAATAAAGACATATTACAAATATATACCCCCAACGACATCTGCCAACAATCCCCACCCCTGAAATTAAAAAAAAAAAAAGGACAACATAAGAGCCAGGATCAGCCAATAGAGGTTATAGGTACAGCTCACAGGGAAAAAAAATTCAAAGACGGGGCTACAGGAACCAGATGAGTATGAAGCCTAGGACAGCCTACCAGCTTGCAATTCAAATTGCTGTGATGAAGTAACTTCAAACTGAGGCCAACAGAAGTAAAACCAAGGCCTGGCAAGGAAAAGACTTCTTTGTTAATGGATATAGGAAATATCAAAAAGCAGAGATGAGGTGAAAGTGCAAAAGAGAATAGGGTCAGAGCTCTAGGATTACAAAGAAAATGCCAGTCAATATTCAAACCTATCACATGAAAAGAGGCATATGATGTGTGTGCTAGTGTGCACTAACCATTTACTGAAACTGCTGGTAGTGGGTACCAAGGACTTACTGTCATGAGAATTAAAATTTACTGATTTCTAAAACAGACCAAGTATCCATGATATAATCAACAGTGTACATGGGAAATCGCAAGAGAAAATCACCAGAGAGGATTCAAAAGTCATGGTCTTTGGAGAAAAATCAATTTGTTCTTCTAGATGCCTTCCTAGACTGGTGCTTGTCAAATATATTATGAGACTACAAATCATCTGCAGGCTTGTTCAAATGCAGATTGTGTTTCACCAGGTCTGGGGCAGGATCTGAGACTCGATATTTTTAACAAGCTCTTAGGTGATGCCCATACCTCTGGTCAAAAGACCACACTTTGATCAGGGAGTTACAGAAGGCTGAGGGATTGAAGAGTCTAATCTTTTGTGGCTGCTCATTTGCCTCCCACAGGCCATGACCTAAAGATTTGTTCTGTTTAGCCCGGACAGTTTAGATTCTACATGGAAAAAGCAAGGGTTTCACATCAAGATTGAGTTTCCTGGTTCTCTTAAAATACTTAGGACAGCTGGCATTGAGCAGCCTGAAGTTTTACCTGGCAATCATCAACTGGAGCTGAGTGAGAGTTATCCCTATAGAGGAAGCATGTTCCCTCCAATCCCCCACAGCTGCCTTCACTACTAAGTAAATCCCTTGGAGAGGCAGAGACCACTAGCTATTCATCACGCAATTATTATGTTCACTTGTTTAGCGAGAAATATATTTCCATATTCTCCCATGTCTTTGTCAAAGTTAAAAAGAAACAAATATAGACCAAGTTCAATCATATTCTATACTTCTTCCACATCAATTTTTTATATTTACCTGCTAAGCTTCTTTAAATTTTTGACTTTGTAACACTTGGTCTTATCCATCTCTCAATTTCCAACACCTAAGACAAAGTCTGGGATATAGTACCGTAAATTTGAATCTCTAATGAAAAACACATCTAAGGAAAACAGAGACTCAGAATTAAAAACCCTTGTTTGGGATCCTTTTGTGGTATCCTGTTTTCTTGCATTACTATATTCACTATGAAACTGGTTATCTTACTATAATATAATTTCATACTGAAACTGGTTACAGTAAGATAACTGCAGGCAGACGCATGAGCTATCTTACTACACCTACTTATAGTGGATCTCAGAATTCACTGTTAATCTTTAGATTAACTAGAATTAATTAAACTTGACAATTAAACCAGAGGATAAGGTGGTAGCAATCTGTCTCTTAAAAATGACCATGGTTAGTGGTAGTAGAGATAATGATAAAATTAAAAATACATCTTTAAGAAATTGTTTAATTCATTAATTTTCTAACATTGGCACTTTCTCAGTTTTGTAACAGATTCACTCTCTTAAAGATAGCATAAAAGAGTTCTTCCTTTTTTTTTTTTTTACTGGAAATTGAGATCAAAAGGCAGTCTAAATGCCATAAAAGGTCAGAATATAATTAGATCCTCCTTTCCATGGTAATAAATTATAATTTATACTTTTATATGAGTTCTTTGAAAAGGAGTGGGAAACATGAGTCCTTTTATCAGATCTGTGTATTTTGTTTAAAAAGGATCATTTCAGTAAATGTTTCCAGACAGGATTATAAAAAAACAAACAAGAGGGTACATATATGTGGTATTAGATTAGAGGGTGGCGTAGCATAGAATGAAAACAGATTTGAAACAGAGTCATGATAACTATTTAACACAGACACTTTTAAGTGTTTAAGAAAATACAAAACTTAGCATCTTTTATACATAGCTGAGGAGTAAAGTTTCCAATGAGAAGAGAATTATTGAGACTACTAACAGCATAAAAGCAAAGCAAAAATAATAGAAGGTAGGGTCTAATCATCATACTTAGCTTTTATTTGGAGAGTAGTTTCTAAGTTTTATGTCTTGCTGCATGCCCAAAACTCAAGTTATGTTTCCTTTCTTGTTTACCATGAGAGGGCTGACCAGCAAGTTTTACAAATTGTATCACTCACAATCTAGTATTCCCCACCTGCCTGCTCCCCACAAAGTACATACACATACATACGCACACCATCACATCATTCTAAACCTATTTTAAAACTGAAATGCCCTTAGACAGACCAAGAATTAATTTTCTATTGACTTTCTATCTTCCTTTTGTTGATTACTCTATTCATATTGAATATCTGCATTTCTGTCGGTAGTGTCATAGGAATGCAAAGCCTACATTAAATGAATCCTTGAGAGTATGCCTTTTTCAAGAAACATTCCTTTTCTTTTTCTATATCTCTTTCTTCTTTCAGATTCATCATCACATAACTCTTTTGAATGTGCTTTAAGTTACAAATATTTTAATGAGTTACTCCTCTGCAGGTGAGGGCATTTGAGTCAAGAAAATAGAGATATGGGAGGAATACCTGCTAGAGCATGGTAGTGAACTGGATGAAGCTCTCCAAAGATGCTGTGTTTGGCAAGCACATTGTTTCAAAAAGATTTTAGCCACATTTTTAAACTCAAAATATTTTACATAAAATTCCAGGTTTCTGGCTTATTTTGAGAAATGAGAAGATCTGTCTACACTGAGTCCACATTCTTTTGTATGTCAGCAGTGACCGGGAGTTGTCCCTTTCATACAGAGCCTGTACTCTTCAGTTACCCAACTCTCCTAACCACACTCTGTTGCTACTACTCAGCTCTTTTCACTCATTTACTATTCTTCAAGATAGGGATCTTGCCTTATCTCCATAGACATTTTTTTGAGTTTGTAGTTCCTGTGGTAGCTATTGGGTAGTTCCTTCTAATTTTGCTGGTAGCAGCTAGTTAGGGTTGGTTAAAGTAATCAAATCTCAATAATTTGTTTTTTTCTACTAATCAAATCTCTCATATTGTCACCATAGGTAGCTTATTGTTTTTCAAATCTAAATTATTCAAATTTTTATGTTAACATGAAATGTCACCTGACCAAGATTTAAAGACTATAGCAGATGTATATATTCTCTAACCTTTATCTTGGCTTATAAACTTTATTTTGGGGATAGAAATCTCTTGAGGGTATGTTCACAATTGTCATGCTGGGATGGGAGGTGGTGACAACACCATCTTGTTAGTCGATTGAAAAAAGATCTGGGAAAGTGCTGGGCAGAGTTCCAGTATTAACAAACCAAAGTCCATCTGCTCTGGTTTCTGGAAGTCAGGAGGTAAGGAGGAAGCGGAAGTTCTGGAATTGAGTAGCTCAAACCGTGCATTTGAAAGAGGAAACCAGATACGGGTCAAGGAGAAAATTAGAGGAAGGTAGCCTCATGGATAGGCAAAAATAACTTGTCCTGTGTCATCCTTGGTATTTTCTGCTGAAAATGAATAGACTTTGGACTTTAGTTTTCTTGGAATATGTTACGTAACTCAATAGAGGAGAACAATATATGAGTAGTACAACTTATAGTTTCAACATCAACATTTAAACAGAAATTCTTGGAGCAACGTGAAGATATTTCTCTGGCTCTTGCTTTGTTTTGCTTTAATCACCACTGGAAAAAATCTGCATGGAAGTTGCTGTAGTCACTGTTCCAAAGCCTTATTTAAGCAAGGTATTATTCTTGCCAACTAACCCTACTTATTATTATTGATTTCTGTTTTTGAGTAAAAGTCATCCTTGAAAGTCAGAATAAGCTGGCGTACAATTACAATTCTCCCACCTTTCTTTTAGTTTGGCTGAGTTCTTTAATTAATAAACTTTCTTTTTAATCAATTCATTTCTAATAAGATGCGATCTATTAATATACACATATGACAATGTCAGTATAAGTGCTCTATGTATTTCAACTCTAATATCAATACATAGTATTATAAGCTTCAACTGTGTCCTTTTTATTTAACAATCTCAATCTCTTCTCTCAGTTTTATGTTTGAAGAGAAACTTCATATTAGTCAGCATAGCATATTGGTCAGTTACTTTTACTGATTCACCAATAAATTCCAAAGAAAAGGTTTACTTTGATGGAATGTATCCTCTATAAACTTTGTAATTAGAAAAAAATGCAGCGTCATGGAACTGTAGTTGGTTATCTAACTCATTCCTGAGGTAGATCTACTTGAGGAAACCCTTGGTGATCACATAATGCACAAAGACACAATTTTCCATCAGCTAGAAGATAAAGACAACATTTGCCAATTCACTTTTGCATTGAATGTTTCTACTCAATGATTATAACTGTATCATGGACCCTTTCTTACAACTTCAACATCTTCACTGCACAGTAAGTCAATATTTGATTATTTATTACAGCAATTAATTTGTGATAGCATTGGCCTTCTCTTTTAATGTCAGTGTGAATTATTTCCCCAGATTACCTGTGAGTATCTTTTCAATATGAGGATCTGACAAAAATAATTCGTGTTCCATGGTCAAATAAGCTTGAGAAATTTCTTTGTAGTTCAATTTCTCTAAACCCATGAAACTGACAGAGAGTACAGGAATGACTTCCCTTCTCAGTGGCTTCTGCTAGACCAGTGGATTACTAACCACACCTGCAAGGCTGTTGGTCCCGGAGCAAAGAGGGGAAAAAATGAAGGGTTCAATGACACTTTCAAGGTAGAATAAAATAAAAGGACAAGGGAACCAGCACTTAAGATGAATAGTTTCTTTCTGGAAAGCAGCAGACTGTAACACAGAAGAACATTACACTGGAAAGCAGGACTTCAATACCTTCTCCACAGCTGTTGGCTCTGGGGTCATACACAAGTCCTTAAACTTTCTAGGCTACAGTTTCACTGAACAAGTGTTTGTTGAATTACTAGCCCTGTTTGTGATTTCTGTGACCTAGTACATTATATTAAGTCACTTTAATTTAGGCTGTTGCTGTTCAAAAAAATGTATCAAGTCATAAATAATAGGACTGGAAATTTACTTAAAGGTACTGAAGAAAACATGGATTTGAGAATAAAAGAAGTGAAATGACCACTTGTCCAAAAAGACCACAAATATTTATCTGCTGAAGATATACACAAAGATATATAAAGACAAGACACTTTTGAGGATATTTTGGCTTCAACATAATACGAAAAAAATGCTTACCACAGAAATATTTACTGAGCTAGTATCAAAATAATCTTTGGTAATAAGTCCATATGAAATCACAGCATAGATACAAAAGGCCCTATCTAAATTACTGGGATAATTATATTTAATTTAAGTTATTTTGTTATTAGAGTTTGTTTCATTTGCCAACATTTAAGGCAGAAATACCAAGAAAAAATTATAATATTTCATCACGAATGCTAAATTAACAGGGAGTCCTATTTATGAAATGGGATAATCTTACTTTAAAAAAAGGGGGTGGAAACTATTTGACTGACCACAGGCTGCTTTGGAGAATTACCTTTTTTGGAGAATTACCTAAATTATTAAATCGTTTATCATACTAGAACATCATGCACGATTCCTCTCTTTGAACTTGTTTTTGCCACATTATAGGCATTTCAGATGTTGCTATAACTTGAATCTACTTTCAGGAGAACTTGTGCAGCTTTCCTGCAGAATTTACAGACAGTTGTGTGAGACGTTTAAATGTATTCAATGAATACTTACTGTGAAGTACCTACTTCGTGTAAGAAGCCATCTAAATACTTTAAATTCTAATTTTATAGTTGTTACATTGCAATTTCTGGATTTTTTGAGTCAATATAGAGCAGGCATTCACTCTATGAAGTATAAATATACCAAAGTAAAAACAGATATTCTTACTATGTTTTTAATGAAAGGTAAGAAATAGACATGGAAACAACTACTGATAATGATACGGGCAGCAAATATAAGCTAATGTATAAATACTATACTTATATTTCTTTATTACGTAATTTCTTTAAAATTAAAGAAATTGAAATATGTTGCTAATAGCAGAGGGCTCAGGAAATGCATTCATCAAAAAATTCAACTGAGGCGGGTGCAGTGGCTCACATCTGTAATCCCAGCACTTTGGGAGACAGAGGTGGAAGAACTGTTTGAGCTAAGGAGTTTGAGACCAGCCTTGGCCACATCGTGAAACCCCATCACTACTAAAAATACAACAATAACAAAAAAGGCAGGAATAGTGACACGCACCTGTGGTCTCAGCTACTTGGGAGGCTGAGGTAGGAAGAGTGTTTGAGTGGGGAAGCAGAGGTTGTAGTGATCAACTGAGAAGTAAGATTTGATTAAATTTGAATTATAGTTTGTTTAGAAGAATTCATAAAACAAAACCTTATGAGTCTAACATAAGATATAATTCAAGAATTCAGTTCAACTTCTTAGGACTGTTCCTTATTTCCCTCACTTACTGGTTTTGGTGTCAGTTTTGATTGGTTATTCAAGTTGGGTTTCAGACAGCTATAGGCCAAGAATGATAACTACTGTATGTATTTATACAGAGTTCAAACTTATAATGGCTGATCTATGTACATCCTGAAAAATATACCTGATGCATAAGAACATCATAACTATTGGATATATATTCTTATGCTAATGTGAGGACTAATATCTTCTTTCACTCTATACATATAAACTGTACTTCACAGTGATATTGAGAAGAACCCAAAGTTATTAATTAATTTATATCTCTAATAATAACTGTGTTTCAACTACTTAATAGCCATTAATCCTAAACTGAAACTAATGGTCATGAATATGAATGATAAAGTACTTTAATTTTTGTTTAAAATAACAACTTATAAGAGTTCCACATAACTTAACCATTGTAGAGTAAAACAATAATTACTGAGTTACTATTGAACTAACTTAGAGTAGTTGAGATAGTCACATTTACCATTAATTGTCCAGCATTTTAGCCATAGATATGTCTACCTATATTACCCAGGGCTCTTTAGAGAAACAGAACCAATTATGAAGGCTGAAAAGGCCCAAGATCTACAGCCAGCAAGCTAGAGACTTGGGAAAGATGGTGGGGTAGCTCCAGTTCAAGTCTGACAGAATGAAAAGCAGGAGAGCTGATGGTAAAGGTTGCAGTCCCAGGACAGAAGACTGATGTCTCAGCTCAAGTATTCAAGCAGGCAAAGTTCCCTCTTATTCAGCATTTTTGTTTTACTTGGATCTTTAATTGATTGGATGAAGCCCACCAACATTAGGGAAGGCAATCTACTTTATTCGGGCTACTGATTTAAACATTAATCTCATCCAGTCGCCTTCATATACACAACCAAAATAATGTTTGACAGAAAGCCCCGGTACTCTGTGCTCCAGTCAAGGTGACACATAAAATAAACCATTGTACCACACAAAGGGTAGATGTTCACAATCATGCTGGGGCCAGCAGATGCATGTTTGGAGGGCATTGAGGTTATTCTGAGGTTAAGACACTCAATTGGCTAAATCTGCCCTAACATTTTCTTAAAGAAATCACTTGTCCATATTATATAGAACAAGATGAATTTCCCGCTGAATATTTGTTCATGTTCTTGAGCAGAACACTGGCCTTACCCACAGTCACACATATATGACTCACCTCTCTGAGAAAACAAAGATAAAAACTGTGAAAATTTCAAACATTCAGTGACTCGTGCCAATTCTCTATCCCACATACAGATCATTGCTTAATACATACAGATCATTCTTAATCAACATAAACCATAGGATCTTCAGATACATATCAGATAATTCAACCAGGAATTGACTACCACTCCAAGGCTTACTTGGGACATGGTATTTGAGGGCCAAACTTAATGAGGCTATAAACCTATGCTTCTCTTCATTATTTTACCTTATTGTATTAAGATAAAGTATTTCAAAACAAAATCAATCACTAAGCTCACTATAGAAATTTATTTAATTATTTAATTTATCAATTTTTAAAACAGGGTATTGCTGTGTTGTCCAAGCTGGAGTACAGTGGCATGATCATGGCTCACTGAAGTCTTGACCTCCTAAGCCCAAGCAATCCTCCTGCTCCAACCTTCCCAGTAGCTTGGACTATAGTCACGTGCTGCTATGCCAGGCTAATTTTTATTTATTTGTAGAGATGGAGATTTCCGGTGAGTCTCAAACTTCTGGTCTCATGTAATCTCCCTGCCTCCACCTCCTTGGGATTACAGGAATGAGCCACCATGCTTTGCCTATTGCATAATTGTATATAATTATCAACACTTTACTTAGAGAATGGGTATAAAATCTACATTAAAAAACCTTCCCAAATCTTTTGCAAATCCATGGTAAAAATCATCATATGTTACCCTATATTTCCCATATAAGGAACCATGACCAGAAAGCATTTAAGGAATTCAGTTCCAGAAAAAAACAACTCAAAATTTTTGTGTCTTTAGATATGCTTTACTGTTTGCCTTATTAGATAATAACAATTATAATATTCAACATATTCCCATTATCTTTTTTTCTGTTAGATATCTGAAAACTAAAATAATTAAATGCATAATTATAATAACTTACGATTTAAAAATTTCTGATAACATCAGTTTTATTGCTTTGTTGGATAGTGTTTCATACCTTAAAAACCCTTTTTCTAATCTTCACTGAATTTTGTGGATTAAACAAAGTTTATTTATTTTAAAGTTTACTACTTATTTTAAAATAATTTTTATATATTGAATTAATATAAAACTCTAAAAAGATTTCACAAAAGTATTAGCACTACCTAAATAGGTCTCTTAAAGTGGAGAAGAGATATTAACATGGAATAACTCCACTTATCCTTGCAACAAATATTTATATTCTATTAAATCTTGGGGCTTTTGCAAATGCTAATCACATAACAATAAACAAAATAGATAGTACCTTTGTTATCATGTAGTTTATAATCTAGTGTAGAAAAACAAATGTCACATAATCACAAAAATAAATATGAATTTCAATAAAACTTAACCCCAGACCTAAACATACTGTCACGATCTTTCCCTGGATGCTGGTTTTGAGGTTACCACATAAGGCAAAAAGTACTCACACTTGAATTTTCCCTTGAAAATACTTAAGTTCCCATAGAAGCAGAAGACACATAGTTTTAAAAAGTTGTGTACAAATTAAAGCCAACTGAGGAATTCAAGTCTACTATCTCATGATTACCAAAGAGCAAAGCTAAATGGAAAGGTGGCAGAACTTTTCATAACATTTATATTATTTTCTCTTTAAGTCTACCCTCACTCTCTCCCTTTCTTATCAGCTCCTGTCACTGAATTTCCTAACTAAATGAACCTATGCTGAAACACCACTGCAAGACATTCCTCTGTTTCTCCAGAATAGAATCTTCTCTAATGCAAGGTCAATATTTGTATCATTAGCTACTAACATCATACCTGGAACCTAATGAATGTTTATTTAGTGAACATGACAAACTATTGTCAAAGTCCCATTAACCTAGGAAAGAATGTTCTCTCATAGAGCTTGGAATCTGCACTGCACTAAATGAAAACAATTGAAAAATCTCATACAAAGGCATTTTGAATTGACTATGTTGATTAAAATCAAGGGGTAGAAAGAAACATCCAACTGGAACCTCATTTATATAGCTTATTTCAGCCCAATAATTATTTATTGATAGGCACTGTTCTAGATATTTATTTTAAAAATTTCTATAAAGCATATCTAAGTTCAGAAAGATGAAAATTACATTAAACATGGATCAAATTTAGCTGCTTTTTTTCAGTAAGCTATGATAGTTAAAAGCAAGAATATCGGGAAAAATGGGGGCTGTATTTACATCCTTGAGAAAGATGAGTTCAGCAATGAGTTGTCTAGGGGTGGAAACAACAAAACATTTAAGTGATATTCAAGACCAATTCGCTATATTTTTAAATTGGAATAATCTACAACCACTGAAAATACATAAAGGTAAGATAGTCCCTATCCTTGAGGGATTTTTATTCTAACATGTTAGACTAATATGTATGTTCTGTTTAACATGTTAAGTTTAGCAAACAGACCAACATATACATGGTGGTAACCATGGGGAATGTATGGGAGTTCAAAGGAGCTGGAGGGAAATAATTTAACCACTAAACAGCAGGATGTATGAGGAAAAGCCATTCAGTGTTACTAGAGCAGAGAAACGAGGCTGTAAATGAACGCAGGACCAGGTCATGGCATTTTTGTATGCCACGCAGCACTTCACCACGTGGCAACAGAGAGCATTCACATGGATGCAGAATGGTCAGATTTATGTTTCTTAGGCAGCAGTTGAAAGATTTGTTAAGAAGCAGTAAGACCGGATTGGGACTATCAACTATTAACAAGGTGGCTTTAGAGAGAGATGATAATAATTGAAACTAGGGCAGTGTTAATAGAGACAGACAAGGAGGGAATTGAAGATTTGATGTTTGGCTTAGATAAATAAATAAATGATGTTTCTTTTACCAGAGAGGAGGAATTGTCTTAAAAGGTTGTATTTATTTTAAAAAAAATTATTCTTATTGGAAAGATTTAGTTAGTTACTACTATTATCAAGAAAGGTGAGAAAGATGGCATAACTAAACCTATGTCTCCAGTTGGATTTAAACTCATCTTAAGCAATAAGACAGTTAGGGAATAACCCAAATTTCAAATGGATTCTTTTGGTTTTGCAATGTTCTTTCAACAATGTGGGCACCCTAATGTATTCAAGTGCATGTTAATAGATCATTACTCAACAGAGAATCTAAGAGAAGAAAATGGGCATAGGTAAAGAAATTTAGAAGAGTACTGGAAGTCACATTCAATTTAAGATCGGAATATTTTCTTAAAATTTTTGATTCATATAAATATTTCTCCAGGGCAGATACAACCTGTGAAAAGCAAGGAACCTCTCTATATAACCAATGCAACTTTTATTTTTATGTGGGTTTTTATTGTACAACAAACCAACATGCATTTATTGAGTACTTACTCTACATAAGGGTAGTATTGGAAATGGCTATTTGTTGTTGTTGTTGTTGTTGTTATTTTCTGAAAATAAGAGACATATATTCCAAAAAAAAAGTAGGAATACAACCTTTGTCAAACTTCATAGTTTCCTTAGACTTCAGATTAATAATTGGTATAACTAGACCATTACATTTTAAGAAGGTTTCCAGCTCTGTGACTCTGACATAAATAGAGACACCCAATTACACTTTAGTGTACTAAAAGACTTATTCACTCCTAAAAAGCTTAACAGTTTAGTTGCTTAACCCATATAGGACTAATCTCACTTTCAAGAATAATGATAAGCAAATGGTGAGACTCGTTTACATAAAAGCAAATGATACAAAATTTGACAACATTACATAGTAGCCCTGATAGGTGTTGTCTTCCATGAATGTAGACTCTTCCAACAATAAAAGATGAGATTCCAGAAATGCTCCAACAATCATCAATGATATCATTATTAACATAACTTACTCTAAGACATATTTTCATATTTCTGAAAATGGGGAAAATTAAATAATAATGTAGAATTGTCACTCTTTCTTTTCCTTCCTCTTAAGTGTTATTAAATTAATGGTGAACCTCAGAATTGCTGAAACAATGAAATAATCAGGAGTACTGGTGATGGAATTTTAGGTGTCAAGTTGAGCAAATTAAGGAATACCTAGATAGCTGGTAAAAGGATTCTTTCTGGGTATGTTGGTGAAGGTGTTTCCGGAGAGACTTGTTTTGGAATTAAGGGACTGAATAAGGAAGATCAGCAATCAATATAAGTGGGTATCATCCAAACAGCTGAGAGCCTGGAGAGAACACAAAAGGCAAAGGAAACATAAATTTGCTCTCTCTCTCCTGGAGCTGGGACACTCTTCTTTATTTTATTGATTGATTGATTGATTGATTTTTTGAGATGGAGTCTCACTCTGTTGCCCAGGCTGGAGGGCAGTGGCAGGATCTTGGCTCACTGCAACCTCTGCCTCCCGGGTTCAAGCGATTTTCCTGCCTCAGCCTCCCAAGTATCTGGGACTACAGGCACGCACCACACACCTGGCTAATTTTTTTATATTTTTAGTAGAGACAAGGTTTCACCATATTGGCCAGGCTTGTCTTGAACTTCTCACCTCATGATTCGCCCACCTCAGCCTCCCAAAGTGCTGGGATTACAGGCATGAGTCACCACGCCAGCCTTGAGCAACCATGCCAGCCCTAGGCATCCTTCTTCTGCCATTGGACTTCAGAACTCCAGGTTCTCCAGCTTTTGTACTCCAGAGAATTAGAATTAGGGCACCCCAGGTTCTCAGGCCTTAAATCCAGACTATGAATTGTGAGTTATACCATTGGATTCCCTGGTTCTGGAGCTTTTGGTCTTGGACTGAGCCACACTACCAGCATCTTTGAGTCTCCAGCTTGTAGATACCTATTGTGGGATTTAGATTCCATAATTTGCATGAGAGAATTCCCAGATACATCCCATCTTATCTATCTATCTATCTATCTATCTATCTATCTATCAATCTATCATCTATCTGTCTGTCTACCTATCTATCTATCTATCTATCTATCTATCTATCTATCTATGTCTGTCTGTCATCTGTCTCTCTCTCTCTTTCTTTTTCTCTCTTTATTTATCATCATCATCATAATGTAATCCCTCCATCCATCCATCCATCCATCCCTCTCTCTTTTACTCCATCTTGCTGGTTATATCTTTTTGGACAATACTGACTAAAACACGACCATTTTTCAAGAATTGACACTGCTTCTAGGCACCATTCTAAAGATCACCCAGTTATTAAATAAACCAACAGGACTTAGGGGCCAGGTTTTCTTCCTTTACTTGAATGAATGAAACACATATCAAAGCTACAGTTGGGTGCTTTACCTCCCAGAGAGGTTATTGTTGGCTTTGTTTTAAATTATAACAGGATAATATAAACAAATATTTCATGTAGCCAAATACAGTTCATTTTGTGCCTTGTTTATAAAATAATGTCAAGAAAATACAATCACATTTTTTTCTAGGAAAGATTTTCATGTGGCCACCTGACTTCCCATTTCCCTGTGGTAAACTGAAAGACAAAAGAGAAAGAAAAACCAAAAGAGAAACAACCAGTGATGGCAAAAACCTAATGGAGCAAGACCATCTTCAAGATAAAGAAAAGAGGAAATAACTCTTTATCATGAAATAAGCGAGTTAGTATGCATGTTCTCATATGCTCTCTCACTTTCACACTATTTTTGTCTCTCTCATCTAGTAAACATGTTAGAGGAAAATAGCTTTTTCTTTTTAAAAAAAACTCAACTTTATTTTAGATACAGGGATTATATGTGCTGATATGTTGCATGTGTATATTGCATAATCTGAGGTTTGCATATGAACCCGTCACCCACATTGTTGAGTATAGTACCCAATATGTGGTTTTTCAGCCTTTTCCCTCCTTTCTGTATAATCTATATAGTAGTGTAGTTTAGCAAGGTCTATCATTCCCATGTTTATGTCCACGTGTGCTCAATGTTTATCTCTCAGTTAGTGAGAACACGAGGTACTTGGTTTTCCATTCCTGTGTTATTTTGCTTGGGATAATGGCCTTCAGTTGCATACATGCTGCTGCAAAGGACAGGATTTGTTTTTATAACAGCATAGTATTCTACAGTGTAAAGGTACACTTTCTTTAACCAATCCACTGTTGATGGACATTCTGTGTTCTTAGGTTCATTCCATATCTTTGCTATTGTGAACAGGATGATGGTGAACTTATGAGTGCATGTGTGTTTTTGGTAGAATAATGTATTTTCCTTTGGGTATATAACCAGCAATAGGATTGCTGGGTTGACTAGTTGTTCTGTTTTAAGTTTTTTGAGAAATCTCCAAACTGCTTTCCACAGTGGCTGACCTAATTTACATTCCCACCAACAGTGTATAAGCATTTCCTTTTCTCTCCTGCCTCATTAGCACCTGTGTTTTTTGACATTTTATTAATAGCCATTCTGACTGACTTGAAAGGGTATCTCACAGGGTTTTTGATTTGCATTTCTCTGATGATCAGTGATGATGAACATTTTTCATATGTTGGTTGCTAATATGTCTTCTTTTGAGAAGAATCTATTCATATCCTTTGCCCATTTTAATGGAGTTATTTGTTTTGTTGAACTGTTTAAATTCCTTATAGATTCTAAGTATTACCTTTATTGGATGCATAGTTTGTAAATATTTTCTCTTATTCAGTAAGGTTCTCTTTACTCTGTTGATAGTTTCCTTTAATGTGCAGAAGCTCTTTAGTTTAATGAGATCCAACTTGTCAATTTTTGTTTTGGTTGTGATTGCTTTTGGGGACTTAGTCAAAAATTCTTTGTAAAGCCTGATGTCAAAAAGGGTATTTCCTAGGCATCACACTACCTGACTTCAAACTATACTACAAGGCTACAGTAATCAAAATAACATGGTACTGGTACCAAAACAGAGATATCGACCAATGGAACAGAACAGAGGCCTCAGAAGTAATGCCACACATCTGCAACTACCTGATCTTTGGCAAATCTGATCAAAACAAGCAATGGGGAAAGGATTCTCTACTCAATAAATGGTGTTGGGAAAACTGGCTAGCCATATGCAGAAAGCTGAAACTGGATCTCTTCCTTATACCTTATATAAAAATTAACCCCAGATGGATTAAATTAAACCTAAGACCTAATACCATAAAAACTCTAGAAGAATACCTAGGCTATACCATTTGGGACATAGGCATGGGCATGGACTTCATGACTAAAACACCAAAAGCAATGGCAACAAAAGCCAAAATAGACAAGTGGGATATAATTAAACTAAAGAGCTTCTGCACAACAAAAGAAACTATCATTTGAGTGAAGCAACAACCAAGAGAATGGGAGAAAATTTTTGCAATCTACCCATCTGACAAAGGGCTAATATCCAGAATCTACAAAGAACTTAAACAAATTTACAAGAAGAAAATGAACAACTCTATCAAAATGTGGGCTAAGGATATGAACAAACACTTTTCAAAATAAGACATTTATGCAGCCAACACACATATTTAAAAAAGTTCATTATCACTGGTCATTAGAGAAATACAAATCAAAACCACAATGAAATACCATCTCATGCCAGTTAGAATGGCGATCATTAAAAAATTAGGAGACAAAAGGTGCTGGAGAGGATGTGGAGAAATAGAAACGCTTTTACACTGTTGGTGGGAATGTAAGTTAGTTCAATCATTCTGGAAGACAGTATGGCAATTCCTCAAGATCTAAAACTAGAAATGCCATTTGACCCAACAATCCCATTACTGGGTATATACCCAAAGGATTATAAATCGTTCTATTATAAAGACACATACACACATATGTTTATTGTGGCACTGTTTGCAATAGCAAAGACTTGAAACCAACTCAAATCCCCATCAATAATAGACTGAATAAAGAAAATGTGGTACATATGTGCCATGGAATACTATGCAGCTATAAAAAAGGATGAGTTCATGTCCTTTGCAGGGACATGGATAAAGCTGGAGACCATCATTCTCAGCAAACTGACATAAGAACAAAAAACCAAACACTGCATGTTCTCACTCATAAGTGAATGTTGAACAATGAGAACACATGGAAACAGGGAGGGGAATATCACACATGAGGGTCTGTTGTGGGTGTGGGGATGGGGAGGGATAGCATTAGGAGAAATACCTAACGTAGATGACAGGGTGATGGATGCAGCAAAGCTGGTCTCGAACTCCTGACCTAATGTGATCCACCTGCTTGGCCTCCCAAAGTGTCACAATTACAGGCATAAGCCACTGCACTCAGTCTGAAATAATGTTCATATGCATGATATTATTCAGCCTATATAGCTCTGTTAATACAAATATTATTTTAATTCCAATTTAATATAAATTTTGTGGACATGAATGTTATAATGTGTAAAGAGTCTATTTATATATCTACTAAACAATTTGCTGTCCTAAAATCCCATAGTATGGTGCAGATGTAGAGGAGACATTTTTGAGCCTGAACGTTTTCAGAGTAGGTATTCAAGCAGATTCGCAACTCTCCCTTACTCATAAATAGCAGCATTTGTATTTGGTGGCATAGGGTTACAAACGTCCACTGTGGGTTCCCTATATTTAGAGCTGCTTCCCCTCTGCAAGGGTCAGTAAAAATAAACAAATGACTGTCTAGGACAAAGTGTGTGTAGGCAGCAGACAGAAATATGCTCAACTGGGAACTAAAAATTTGCAAATTTGGTTCTACTTCCTATGAACATATTACTGAACTGCAATGAGTTTGGTACGAAGGTTAGTTTATTCCAGGCATTCTGAGAAAATAATTAAGGTCAGAATTTGATGGCCAAAGACTATTTCAAAACGAAAGAGTAAATCTGGGGATACTAAAAATGGGAATGCTAAAAAAATGACAGAATTAAAACAGAGCAAATGTAATCAACATGACTAAGCTCACCTGCCACCAGAAACATCACAATCACATCACAGTAACTTTTTTAAAAAATTGACTTTTTAAAATAAGTTTAAGCATCACAAAAGATTGAGAAGATAATACAGATAGTCTCTATATGCTCAGTACTCAGTGTCTTCTATTATTACATATCTATCTTACATTAGTATGCTGTGTATATTATAGTTAATGAACTGATGTTAATATATTACTGGCTAGGTACAGTGGCTCACACCTGTAATCCCAGCACTTTGGGAGGCCTAGGTGGGCAGATCACTTGAGATCAGAAATTTGAGACCAGCCTGGCCAGCACGGTGAAACTCTGTCTCTACTAAATACATATCCCCAAAATTAGTCAGGCATGGTGGCACATGCCTGTAATCACAGCTACTCAGGAGGCTGAGACTGTAAAATTTCTTGAACCCAGGAGGCAGAGGTTATAGTGAGCTGAGATTATGCCACTGCACTCCAGCCTGGGCAACAGAGCAAGATGCCATCTCAATAAATAAATTAAAAAAATTTAAAAAATAATAGTACAAATGCATTACTAAAGTCCTTATCTCATTCAGATTTCCTGATTTTTTACCTAATGTTCTTTCTCTGTCCCAGATTCTAGTTCAGGACACCACATTACATGTAATTGGCCTATCTCCTTAGGCTTCTTTTCCTATCAGTTGCTTAGACTCCCCTTGTTTTTGATGACCTTGACAGCTTTATGGAGCACTGGTTAGGTACTTTGTAGAATGCTCATTTATTGAAAATTGCCTCATACTTTTCTCATGATCTTACTGGAATTATCAGCTTTTGGGAAAAAGAACACAGATAAAGTGCCTTTCCTCACATCATCAGAGGTAAATACTATCCATATGATGATATTGATCTTGCTCACCTGGCTGACACAGTGTGTGTCAGGTTTCTCCACTGTAAAGTTATTTCTTCCCCTCCCTCCTCCTCCCCACCCTCACACCATGGTCACTTTCAATATGATACTATACTCTCTGGAAAACAGTCACTATGTATAGCCCGCTCTTAAGGAGTTCAGAGTTATGCTCCCCTTCCTTACGTGGAGAATTTTCATCATTTATTTGGAATTTTTATGATAATATAGACCAATTTATATTGGTCTATATTATCCCCATTTATATTTCTTAATGGGAAACTTGATACCAGCCAGTTTCTTGCTTCTATTTAGATAGTCCACTTTTATGCCCCAGAAGTGTTGCCAACAAAGCTCTGATAAAAATGTCTATAAATCTATTCTTTTATATCCAGCCAAGCTATTCGTTACTTATAAATGCAATATAAAATTGATTTTAGATGTGCAAGTTCTCGAAATGTACTGACACAAAAGCATATTAGAAATAATTGGTAAAGAATTTATCTTAGATTTTTTTAAATGAATCTATTAAAATAGGTAAAAGAAATACTGGTAAGTAAGAGCCATTGAAATTATTAATTTAAGAATTTTATGTTTTTAATAATAAAATAACTGGGACTAAAATCTCAAATTATATAGATGTAGAGATGGAATCAGCAGGGTAGAAAAGAAACAAAAGAGAATGTTCTCGTTTTTTTTGTTTTTATGCATTTTTTGAACTTTTTATAGCTTAATGTATTTTGACATTTCTTATAAAACTTAAAATGTAGCAAATCAAGATTTTGACAATAAGTAACTTAAAAATACTACTTAAAAATCATTAGTGAATTTTCTGCATACCTTTAAGAAATGTTAATGTTTAAGGAACACATGAAATTTTACACTTATAATTAAGACAATTATTAAGTACTGTAAATAACAGCACAAAGGGGTCCATTCTAATAACTTTCAAATATATACTGAGAATTTATGTTCATTTTGACAGAGAGCCAAGGGAAGAAAAATAACTTTCCATTAGAAACATAAAAAGCAGGAAAATAAATTAAGTAGGCAGCCCAATCTTTAGCCAAATTTTAATCCTAAATCCTAATAAAAAGCCTTGACTGAGCTTGATTAGCAAATTTAACTTTTACACTAAATGAAAGACTCAAAAATTGGCTTGTACATCATCAATATTTCTTATACTATATCACATGAAATACAAATGAAGCATTTGTTCCAAACTACAGGTTTTTTTCTTAACTGTCTATAGATTTCACTAATTGTAAAAGCACCTTCCTGTTTATGTCTAAATGATGTTACAAATACAATTCATCATACTTAGTGATAGAGTCCTGTCAACTAAATTAAATGCATAGGTGTATGCAGAATTGACTACCATGATGAACTCTTTTTAAAACAATTTAAGAAACTAGCAAAAAGGAACTCATTCATGAAGAAACAGCCTCTTTATTTAATGTATAATCTCAAATTATTATCCTTTTTCCTCTTACTTCCCATATTCCTGCTCAAGTGCCTTGAGTACATTGAGAGAGGGGCTAGGGGAGGGATAGCAGGGGGTGGGCAGATTGGAGAGAGATAACATTAGGAGAAATACCTAATGTAGGTAATGGGGGGATGGAGGCAGAAAACCACCATGGCATGATATACCTATGTAACAATTCTGCAAGATCTGCATATGTACCCCAAAACTTAAAGTATAATAATAATAAATAATGTTAGAGCTATATAGAAGTCTTATTGCACATTAGCATTCTCTCATGTTTTCAGTGTTGGAGAAATGGGATGACAATTAATGCCCAGTTCATGTAATCATAAAACACAGTGGGAATGTTCACTTCAACTTTGGTGTTCGGGTACGAATTTCATGTCCAAAATGATAGACTGTAAAATCATTTATGATATAATATATTGATATAATAAAGATATGGCCATAAAATGCTTACAGAAGTATAAATCAATTATATTTTCAACTTTAGATTTATATTTACATTAACTATTTTGGTATTTAGATGGAAATAAGGACAATAATAGATCTCAGTGTCATTTTTTTCTAGCCTATGCCTGGAAAAGGGCTGAGGACCTGAGCCACTAAGTTGCTACCTGAAAATGTTGTATTTTTCTCAAAAGACTACAAGAGCAAGGAGGAAATTATTATGGATCTTCTTAAGTATTGCCTGTTGACAGATAAACAAATGAATAGAAATACAGACAATAATACTTCTTAAGAACATATTTAGAGAAAAACATGAGTGGAGACATAAAAGCACATTACAGACTAATTATTGCTAATGTATCTGAAATGTATGACCTAGCATTCTATTTGCATATAGGTTAAATATAATCAACTAAATACATAACTAAGAACATGAATTAATAAAAATGCTATCTATTTAATCAAATTATAATTGTTTTCCACATCAATTGACTCAATATATTCATTAATTCATAATTTCATTGATTTAACAAATATTTATTGTGTGTATTCTATATGCCAGCAGTATTTTAGGAATTGAGAACACAGTCGTGAATGAAATGAAGTCCTTGTTTTCACAGAACCAATGTTGTAATTGATATATTAATTGATAATTACAAAGGATCAGATAAAACAAAGAACATTGAAGCAAGATAATGAATAAGGAGTGCTGGGGTGCTCTTTTGAGAAGTGCGGTCAGAGAAGAACTTTTTGAAAAGTTGTCATTTGACAGAAAGAAATATAATATGCGGGGATGACCCTTGTGAATACCAAGAAAAAGGAATGTTAGATAGGAAAACAATAAATGTAAAGGCCCTGAGGCCATCACAAATGAGGTATTCAAGAATAACAATGTAAATGTTTATAGCCTTTTGGAAGTGTAAAGGAAAGGACTTTCTCAAAAATGTTTTCAAAATATTTTCTTCTGCATAAAAGCAAATAAATGTCCAGAAAGACCTCCCTTTGGCTTCTACTCATAGCAGCTAATGTCGTGCTATACAAAACTTTAATCTTGTTAATTAGCTTGTATTAATAAGTTCAAACAAATGCATTCTTGCTATAATGAAATATAGATTAATAATGCCACTTTATGTCATTTCCTTTAATGTATACTTCTCTACATATTTCATGGAAGTTGTAAACTTCAAAGTAACAAATCTGTAAAAAAAATACAGAATAAAATAATCTTTTATTGATCATGATGTCTCTGATGCTTAATTAATTTATTCATTATAATAACATAGTAAGGATGGTATTATTAACCCCATTTGAAAGATCAATAATCTAGTGCATCACAGACCTATGCAACTAGGTCCACACAAGCTCCCTAGTGTTAATTAAAATATATAAACACATTCTGAGCTGTTCTTACACTTTACACACATTCATCAATAAGAAAATATGGAGTGAAATTAGACTTTTTTTTACTATCCACAAGAAATTGTTTACTAGTAATAAAACAATGCAAGTAAGTTTAGATATTTTAAAAATGTTTCCATCTCATTTGCAAAGATTAAAAAGAATACTGGCTGAGCATACTGATTCATGCCTGTACAATCCCAGAACTTTAAGAGGCTGAGATAGGAAGATTGCTTGAGTCCAGGAGTTCAAGACCAGCCTGGGCAACATAGTGAGACACCATCTCTCCAAAAAATAAAAAAAATAGCTGAGGATGGTGGTATGTGCCTATAGTCCTAGCTACTCTGGAGACCGAGGCAGGAGGATGGCTTGAGCCTGCGAGGTTGAGGCTACAGTGAACCATGATTGCAGCATTGCACTCCAACCTGGGCAACACAGTGAGACCTCATCTCAAAATAGACAAACAAATAAATAAAAATAAATAAAAAGAATACCAACACCTAGTGTTGGCTAGGTCAGCAGTCCCTAACCTTTTTTGCATCAGGGACCAGTTTCCTGGAAGACAAGTATTTCACAGACCAAGGTGGATGGGGGTTTGGAAAGAAACTGTTCTGCCTTAAATTCTTATAAGGAATGCACAACCTGGATGCCCCTCACATGCACAGTTCACAACAGGGCTCATTCTCCTCTGACAATCTAATGCTACTGCTGATCTGACAGGAGGTGAAGCTCAAGCAGTAATGCTCACTGACCTGCTACTCAACTCTTGCTGTGCAACCTGGTTACTAAAGAGACCACAGACCAGTGCCAGTCCAAGGCCCAGGGGTTGAGGACATCTGGGCTATGTTATGGAGAAATGGACATTCTTATATGTTATTCTTGAAAGAATAAATTGACACCATATATCTAGAGAAAAATTTCACATAATATGCTATTTTATATATATAGATATACATGTTTTTATATTATTTATATATATATTAACATGATTTGCTCATCTAAAAAATTCTCCTAAAAAAAAGAAATAGTAAGGTAATTTGCTAAGACATTATAAAAACTGCAAAAAAGGCCAGGTGTAGTGGCTCACGCCTGTAATCCTAGCACTTTGGGAGGCTGAGGTGGGCGGATCACAAGGTCAGGAGTTTGAGACCAGCCTGACCAATATGGTGAAAACCTGTCTCTACTAACACAAAAATTAGCCAGGTGTGGTGGCACATGCCTGTAGTCCCAGCTATTTGGGAGGCTGAGGCAGAAGAATCACTTAAATCCAGGAGTGGGTGGTTGCAGTGGGCTGAGATCACGCCACTGCACTCCAGCCTAGGCAACAGAGTAAGACTAATTAAAAAAAAAAAAGGCAAAAAAAGTTACATATAACAGAAATGGAAACCACTAGAAGTGCATTGAAATAGTCAAATAATGATTTATAATTTCAATATCAATCATTAAAAATTAAGTTTATTAAAATATATGTGGACATAGAAAAATATTTAAGAAACAGCATTTTGTTACAAAGTATATTATATGTATGAATATCTTCACATACATTAAAACTCGATGTACATATACTAAATTTACTATAAAGCAAAACTGAGAAATGGGGATTATACTAGTCTATTTTCATACTGCTATGAAGAAATACCAGAGACTGGGTAATTTATGAAGATAAAGAGGTTTAATGGACTCACAGTTGCACATGGCTAGAGAGGCCTCACAATCATGGTGGAAGGTGAAGAAGGAACAAAGGCATGTCTTACATGGTGGCTGGCAAGAGCCTGTGTGCTGTGGAACTACCCTTTATAAAACCATCAGTTCGCATGAGACTAACTCACTATGATGAGAACAGCATGGGAAAAACCCTACCCCCATGATCAAATACCTCCTGCTGCGTTTCTACCAGGACATGTGGGGATTATGGGAGCTACAATCAAGATGAGACTTGGTTGGGGACACAGCCAAACCATATAGAAAATAAAGGTTTTTTAAAACTTTCTTCTATATTTTCCAAATTCTCTAAAGGGCACACATTGCACTTACTCAATACAATAAAATATGAAAAAAAATGATGTAAATAAAAACAGCTCCACATTGGTTAAAAGCAAACCAACAGTCACATATTTAGAGTTCTGAAATGTAAATATTCACAAAAGAAGGATATTAAAATCTTGGTAAACATAAATTAAATAAAATGATGCCATGTCAAAAGCTTTAATCCATTTTTCTCAGTACTTGTGCCTCTCTTAGATATTTCCTTTATTTCCTGGGATTGTCATGAACTAGTGGTTTTGTCCTAGGACTAGATTTTGGATCCTGGACTCTCCAACCAGAACTTCCCCAGGCATAAGGACTCCTGCCCAAGACCATGGTCTTTCCCCAGACACCATCACTTCAAGGCTCACTTTCAGCTCTAACTCTTGCATTTCCACCAACTGCTACTTACACTGGTCTCTTCATCCTCTTAATGCTTTTGTTTTTCAGAAGCATAGCACTTCACATGGAGTTAGATGACAATTTTTTCCATATTAGCTAGTTTTACACACAAACCTATTTTATTTCAATGTTCAGTTAAGGAAATGGCAACCTGTTCCCACGCTAGAGAAGAGACTTAACCAATAAGTTGCAAGTTAATATAGTATACAGAAATATTATGTGTGTGGTTCTTAATTTAAGAAAATTTCAAAACCATTCTTTTACTAAAATTTATCTTCTACTTATATGCTTACGTAGAGTAGTTATTTCTCACATGAAATTTATCCATTTAGATCTGTATTGGAATGTATTTTATGTAAATTTTATTTTCTTAAATTAACTATAAGCTACTAGGGAGTAAAGTTAAGCATAGACAAGTTTTGATACCCTTGTAAACACTTAGATTCAAGAGCTAAAATAAATGGGCCTTCTATTATGGGCCAGTTACTTTCATATGCTTCATGATCTCATACTTCTGTATCTCTGTCTTGTGTGTGAGTGTGTATATTTTTGTGCATCCATGTGTGCAATTTTAATCTTTTTTCTCCCTGTTGTCTCCAGGAAAATTTTAAGAATAGAATATATCCTTGGTGTTAAAATGAGGCCATGTTTACTTAGGCTTTCACCTTGCTTCTATGTTATAGATGATGACTATCCTTGAATTTCATGAAAATAACCTGTGTTTTTCACAATTCAATTTAAATCCTCCCCCTTTGTCAGTTTATAAGATCCTCATGGATTTGATACTTCTTGCCAGATATCCTACTGTCTTCCTTCCTCTTCCCGACTCTCCTTAAATATGTCTCTTTTTCCCACTCCACTCACTTCCTTTCCTTTCCCCAGTGTGTGTTATATTCTTGTCCACACATTCTCCAGCATCTGTAACAGCAGCAGCAAGACTAATTGATTTTATGAGTTGTTAAAATCTTATTTTAACCCAAATATTTCTCCTTTATCCTGATTCCTAAATGTCTCACTAATAAAAAACAAAATGTTCTAATTTTCTAAGGTTAATTCTGGCTATTTTAATCTCTTAAAGCATGTCAATTTGTCCCCTACATATTCTTGCTTGAAATTAAAGAGATGTAGAAATTATTAGAAACTTTTATACAACTACTTTTACATTTTTATATTGCAGTAACATTCCTTGGTAAACTTTGTAGACATACAATTGGAGTTAAGTAATAGCAAAAGTGCATTTGTTTATATCCTTATTCAATGCAAAAATGATAGGTAAATAGAATTGAACATATGCATCATACATTAATTAATTCATTCGTGATATAGTTATTGCATGCCTAGTATGTATTAAACATTAGAAATACAGTAGCGGGTCAAACCAGGTTTTCTCCACATAAAGCATATGTCTGAAGGACAAGAAAGATATTCAATAGATAATTATAACAAAGATATATTGTTAAAAATTGAATAAGGGCTCTGAATGAAAAGAATGGGATATTACAAGTGAACATAAAGCAAAAAAAACTGATCTAGACTTGGGGGCTGGGGAAAGCTTGAACTAAGGTCTGAAAGTGAGTAAGAGTTAACCACATTAAGAGAAACAGAAGGAAACTCTGGAATCATCATTTTCAAAAACTCTGAGAAGAGAGGGGGCATGTCATGTTCAAAATGGCTGACATGAGTAGGGTCACATGTATTAAGACAAATTTTCATCTACTCAATGATCCATAATGCCCAGTTATAATGGGCATAATATATATTTATAAAAATTATTACTACCATAATGCATTTTTCAATTCAAAACTGTTTTGACTTAATATTATTAATGATTCAAAAACCTTGCCCCCAGTAGAATATTTACTATCTCTCGAGAACTTTACATTATTATTTGATTGAACCCTCATAATAGTTTGGGAATCAAGGCTTAGTATGGTTAAGCAATTCACCCTAGGTCACAGGGCAAGAGGTAAATTTAACAACTGAATCAGCCTGCCTAGAGCCCAACTTTCTTTCCACTTGTCCTTGTTTCACCCATATTAATTCTTTCATCCTTAGCTAGTAGAGCAGAGCATCCTAACTTCTTTTATGTTTTGTTTAGATGGAGTCTCACTCTGTTGCCCAGGCTGGAGTCCAGTGGCACAATCTTGGCTCACTAAATGTCCATTTCTCAGGTTTAAGCAATCCTCCCACCTCAGCCTCCAGAGGAGCCGAGACTACTGGCACATGCCACAATGCCCTGCTAATTTTTGTACTTTTAGTAGAGATAGGGTTTCACCAGTTGGTCAGGCTGGTCTGAAACTCCTACCTCAGGTGATTTGCCTGCCTCAGCCTCCCAAAGTGCTGGGATTACAGGTGTGAGCCATAATACATATGGCTTGAGCTGATCTGTAATGATAGTTTTCACATCTATTAAAGGAAATCATCAATTTTTCTTTCTTATTCGAGAGAAACTTTTTACATATCAGTTTTTCTCTGAGTTCAAAATAAAATAAAATAAAAATAGGATAACACACATTATTATATTAGCAATATTAACATACTTTAAGTGAGACTTAAGGCATTCATATAATTACTTAACCAGGTTACATGAAAAGGTTAAGATTTATTTATTTGCTTATTGTTTTAGGGTGGCCCATTTTTACTCTAGAGGAACATATCCCTTGGTTATATCTCTTCACACTCCAATCCTAGTAAGCTGCTCCTGTATTCTCAAGTTCTTCCTAATTTTAATAGCTGACTTAGAACCAACAGCAAGCTTTGACTAGAAGAAATGACTCAAACTTGGCTAAGATCACTTCCGCTTTGGTTTATAATAGAACCACCAAATCTACAACTCAGAGCATGTGCCTGAGATGTGGAACAGTATCAGGTGTGAGTCCACTTCCCTTTCTAGAACTCCCTAGTGGTTTACTTAGATTTGTCCATACTTCAGTGGCCCTTGCTCAGCAATCTACTAGGTCAGTGCAATCCAGAACTGCAGGTTTCCTACTTTGTACACCGTTTAGAGCCTAAGGCATAGGGTCACAGTCTTACTCTCTCAACTACTCCAACACAACGAAAGTAATTTTTTCTGTACTTCTGTATTAGTCTGTTCTCATGCTGCTGATAAAGACATACCTGAGACTGGGTAATTTATGAAGAAGAAGAGGTTTAATGGACTCACAGTTCCATGTGGCTGGGGACTCCTCGCAATCATGGCAGAAAGCCAAAGGTCCATCTTAGATGGTGGCAGGAAAGAGAGAATGAGAACCAAGCAAAAAGGGAGCAGTCTTATAAAACCATCAGATCTCATAAAACTTATTCAGGACCACAAGAACTGTATGCAGAAAACTGCATCCAGGATTCAATTATCTCCAACCAGGTCCCTCCCATAACACATGGGAATTATGGGAGCTACAATTCAAGATGAGATTTGGGTGAAGACACAGCCAAACCATAACAACTACAGTCACTCAAACTAGTTATGTTAGTGTTTTAGCTTTGATTCACCACTGTGTAAACTAAAGTGTTTAGTGTAACAACTTTAGAGATGGCCTCTTTATCATGCTTGGAGCCTTTAGCAGTTTATTCTAATACTCTAGAATATTATAGAAGTCTGATCCTAGTTACAGTAAAGACAAAAATAAGTATATATGAGAGGTTTTCAAAAATTTA
This sequence comes from Callithrix jacchus, assembly GCF_049354715.1. Lineage (NCBI taxonomy): Eukaryota > Metazoa > Chordata > Mammalia > Primates > Cebidae > Callithrix > Callithrix jacchus. The sequence goes on along the minus strand of NC_133510.1, from coordinate 80,545,228 downwards.
TTTTCATTACGGTTGGATGTTATTTCATGGAAGAATTTGACTATAGGTCAAAGCTTTGGATGATAAGAGGATTTCGTTCCATTTAAATGAGTTATTCAAGTTATTCATGAAGTTATTCAAGAACAATATATAGTTATAATCTACCATTCATGTTTCAAACATATGAGGTTTTAAGTCCTAATCAAAAGGCACAATTCTTGTAACACGAGCAGAGTAAATTTGTTACGAGTCACTTCTTAAAATTCATGTGTGATTATAATTAAACTATAAAATCTTATTTATTGGTCTTGATGTGGGATAGGAGGAAATGTTGGTTTAGCCATCTGTGGTTTCTGGATCATGTGAGTTTTTTTATTCAAACCAGTAACCTCTGTGGCTGCATAGACCAGGGGGCCTGTGCAGTCTACCTGAGCTAGCAGCCACTTAAGTTAACACATTCGTGTTGTAGTAAGTTCTTTTTAAAAACTGCATTCTTAAATCCACTAAGATTGTATGAACTTTCAAAACCATTCAAATTAAGCCTTAGGGCTAATGTATTCAATTTCAATTATTCAATAGAATAATTGAAAAAAGAAAATATTGTACCACGCATTGAATTCCTCTACCACTATTCCTCTTTTATCAATTTTGACTAATCATTTAAAAATAGAATAAATGTTTTCAAGAATTATTTTCCTGTTGTAGATTTGGATTTTTGCTTTTTGAGAGTTAAAGTATTTTCTGCTTTTAAAATATGTGCTTAGAATTTTTACTAATTACTCTTTGCAAGGTATATTTGGTAAACTATTATTGAACTATGTCATCATATGTTATTTTGGTGGCTGGCTGAAAAAAATGTTATAATGTGAAGTCAATGGGTAACATTATAAGAGCACCAGGCTGTTTATTTATTTTTTTAAGTGTGTAGATTGCCCAGTATATACAAAGAATCACAAATCTTAGGAAAAGCAGGAAATGGCAAAGTTTGTTTCACAATAGCCACTAAACATATTAGAATGACCATGTATCCGCATATAAAGAAAAGCAACCAATTGTTTTTTGTTGTAGGGAGTTATATAGAAACTTTGTTCATTTGTTTGTTGTGAAATACATTATCTTAGAACTTTTGAATATCCTAAATATCATTCTTAACAATATCGCCTTAAATTATAATAAGTAGAAAACTCAAATGACATTGAGTTTTTAATTACTGCAAACAGCAGTAACCACATAGACTTCAAGGGGTCAAACATTAAATAATGAGGACATTTTCTTATATTTCAAAGATAGCTATAGTTTAAAAGAACCTCAACTTCTCACTTTGAAAATATATTTGTAATAACAGATGACTGGACAATAAAAAAACTTTCATTATGTGTGTTAGAAAAGGGCTTGAAATATGTGGTACCTTATAGACATTATGAAGGTAAAGGAAATCATCTATTTCTTTCCTACTAAATAGGAACATTTCACATATCAGTTTTTTCCCTCACTTCAAAGTAAAATAAAATAAAAGTAGAATAATAACATACAGACTCATCTACATAAACTACAAGAATTCTGAAATGTAGAATGAATAAATGTGAGTAAAATCACCTATTTTTGCAGATGAAGCTAGTGTAAACAAACACATCTTAGATTCCCTCAGCCACTATTTATATTTTACCGAAGTTCCTCATTTATTGACAATACAAATGCTTTTCTCATAGATCTTATAGTGTTATATTTAATGCCCATAAGTGATTAGAATAAAATATAAAATATGCCTGATGCCAGGAGGCTAATCCTAGAGAAGAGTAAATGTTCTTTACCTTTGTGGAAATACTTCCGGGTCAGCTCATTTATTAATTCATTATTTGAATAGATATTTACTGAGCATTAACTTTGTGAAAGACACTACTCCAAACATACAAGCATCAGGAAAGACTGAAGAAAAAGAACAAGACAGGTAAGAGTTCTCCCCTCATCAAGCATATTCTTTTTTTTTTTTTAAAGGAAACAACAAGAACAACAAAAACAAATAATAGCAGAATTACAGATTGATATACATACACTGAGGAAAATTTAACTGGGCAATGTGATGCATGGTAGATGGGCAGAGGGGACTTCAAATAGAAACAAAAAAGTTGCTTAAAAAGTGAGCAGAGACTGTATTGAAATATATTCCTGAGAGAAGCCTATTTTTATTCAGGTTAGCCTCAATAATGTACATAATCTTTGCTTCTCAGCCATCTCAGAAACTATGCCTACTTGCACCAAAGATCTATAAATGTTTATTTACTCTGTAGGGTGACATTTGTATAGCAAAGCCCTACATCCTATTGCACCAGGGAAATTATTACAGTGGATATATGCCAGTGTATATGTGATACTTTTAAAGCGAATTTAAATCAAAATTATTTGAAATGAAATGCATCCAAAGCCATATCATAACAAGGTATGTTTTTAACAAATTTTACCATCACAGTTAAATGCATTTGTGAATCTTTGGGCCCTACTACTGAGAAGATGGGGGATTAACAGGTTAGAACAATATAACTTGGCAGAATACAAGAAAATACTGAAAATGGAAAGAAAAAGAAAATATATATAAGGGGTAAAGGAAGAGGCTCTAGAATGATGAAAATACAAACCAAATTGGGGGTGCCCTAATCACAGGATTTAAATAAATCTTCATGTTTAGGTGTTTTTTTTAATGATGTACCAAAATGTACAACAGTCTTTCCCCATTTATATTATAATCTCTGCCATAAAATTTATATTTTTACAGTTGCAGCCGAGATAAAATGAGTGTTTGACGAAACTGGAGATCACTTACTATTAACATGATTACACTGCAAAACTCCCTCAAATAACTTTCATTTTCCATTTATGTTTTCTGATTTCATAACCCTGCTATAGAAATAAAAAATGAAAATAATTGTAATAAACCATCTTTAAGTAACTATTTTATTCTTCACTCAAAATTTCCCTACCTTTCAAAGGACTGTCTTATCCTCAGAGTAGCCTTAAAACATGTCTCTTTGTGGTAATAGAGATTTTTTTTCCATTGTTAGAAATTCAAACTTCTTCACTTAAGAGGAGCTAAAGATGATAGTAATATTGCTAACTGAATGAACTCCATAAACATTTCTGTCAATGAATCAAGAAATAATACCAGAGAGAAAATTTCAGAGTTAAATGTGTCAAGACCCAATCCAATAGATTTTAAAAGTATGTTGCAAAAATGTCCTGTGGAATGACTTACGTTACAAGAAAATATAGAAGAATTTTATTTATTTATTTATTTATTTATATTGTAGGAAATAATGGTTGAAATAATTATGAAGATTTCAGAAGTTGACCGTCAAATAGTGACCATAAAGATGAAAATACTAAGTGACCAAACTACCTGGTGCTCTGTAAAAATTAAACTAGTAGTCAAAAAATATTTTCCCACATCTACTGAAGAGACTTGAACTTCTATAATATCAAATATAGATGGTTTATTGTAATGATCCTTAGCTAACTTAAAAATTAACATTTTCATACAAATACGTATTCTGATCTGCATATCGATGGCAGAATTGTTGTTTTTCTGCACTTCACATTTCCTTTCTGTAGTATTTGGACAGTTGGCATCCCCAGCCCTTTCTTTTTTTAAATATAAACCTGTTGGATTGGTCTGAGCAGCTGCATGTAATTTAACAAAGATTTTTAAGAAATCAATTCCTTAAGTATATACATACAATCAATCAAGTAATGGACAAAAAAATTTTATTAACCAAGAAGAATGAGAACTCAGAATGTAACTTGCAGGCTTTAATAGTATAGAAATAATAAAATGGAATACTTTATCCCTGTTTTTTTTTTTCCAAGATGAGAGAAAAAAGAAGATGAAGCTTACATGACCTTCTAAAATTGAGTATGACAGTATCCTCCTTCATCCTTTCCCTATTCAGGCCCTAAAATAAACAGTTGCTTCATCCAAGAAACTTATGCCTGATTAATATGGAAACATTAGATAAGCTATTGTTTAATGAAAAAAATGTTTTAAGAAGAAGGTCACATATCATCACCAATGAAATGATACTTTCCCTTTGGGCTTTCATGTATTGATAAATTCAAACAAACAGAGAACAATGATGCTCCCTTTGTTATAATTTTTTGTTATCATTTGCTCGGCACACCCATGAGACCTTGCTGGGAAGGATTACAGAAAGGATTATTAATTTAATAAATGTTTTCTTCTTTCATTCCATCTCAGAACAAAACATTAAGCCAAAGTAAACACTCTCAAATTATTCAACCAATTCTGCAGCCTGGCCGCAGTGGATTCAGCATCAGTTATAGATGATCCTCCAACTTTCCTTTCACCTCCCCCAAAACTCCTCCGCCATTACAAAACGCAAAACAAATTCATCTTGTTGACAAGCAGAACTGATTCAAGAAAGGCAAGATATATCATCATCTTTGTCATTAAACTTTAGATAACTAAAACACACAAATTTTCCTTAAATTAACTGATTAACTGCTCTTTTCTATATATTTAACTTGAAAGCATTAAAAAACATTATTTTCATGATACAGAAAATGAAATTAGAGGAGAGCTACATTATTCAGCACTCTTCAAAGACCCATGACCAAAACAACTGTTCATTTTAATGTGTTTCCCACATCTGTAGGAATCTCAGAACTACATTTGCCTGTGATTTAAAATAAATATCACAATATTATCTATTGGAAAAATTAGAAAACATGCCAGAAATGAGAGAGCAGAAAAGTTTCTTTGTGTGCATATGAAATACCTTCTTGACTTTTGATAGCATTTATTTTAAAGGTATTTTAGACAAAAATTTATATCAATTGACCAAAACAGTTGAAATCCTACCTAATATGTATTCACATTGATTTTAGCCTTGGAAAGTAGGGGCTATTTCTCTAGTTGCTGAAAAGAATAACTTTATTTTTATAGTTGTGGACTCTAAACATAGAAAATGATAAAATATAGAATAGTAAAGTTTCATGAAAATTACTTAAGATTTCAGGAAGTTTCTTTATAGCCTCCTCTAAGATTTCTGTTTTTTCAATAATCTACCCCCTTCCCAGCCCCAACAATTTAAAACCAAATCGGCTTTTGTGAATATCTGGACAGAAGGTAGTAGCAACTCTAAATTATTCATCCTATTGTTTATATAGCATATTGTAAACATCCAGGGAATTCAGCAGAAGCCATATTTCATTTGCTATTTAACTCTCTCTCCATTTTTTTCACAATCAACATGACATTCTACTTGCAATGTTGAAACATTGCTTAAATAGTGTGCTCTTAAGAGAGATGTACAAGCTGGTTTTATTAGTTCAACTATTCCAGATTTCTTAGCATTCAAAGATAATATAAATGGCATTAATTTAACTCATTAAATAGTGTCTTCATGACAGATGCTATATGATAATAGAGAATAGACAAAAATTCACAGAACTTCTGGATAAGTTTGGCTAAGCAAGAGAGGGTCATGTAGACAGGTATATATCATCATCTGTACAAATGAAAAAAAAAAGAAGAAAGATAAAAAGTTCCTCTTTTTAATCTGGGAAATATTGCAATCAATTACGGCCATGTAAATACCACAGAGTTATATGATTTTGCAACCACTTGCTAATTTTATCTCTATTACATGAGAGACAATCATGATTATGGCTTCAAGCTGAACTCTCAGCTGAAGAACATGAATGCTCAGGACAAATGTTTCTGAAGAAAGGAATTAATGGGATTTTCTATGTTAGTGACTCTTCTGCATGTCTTCACAGACATATATACATCAAATGAATACTGTAGGGTAAAACCAAGTAATTCAGACTAAAATGACCAAGTTTGCTCATTCTATGAAGGATCCTCAAGTTTTGATCCTCAAGTCCTTTATTTCCCTTTTATGGAACAATTAAAAGAGATTGACTAAGATTTACTGAAATGGTAAGTTCATTACCACTCAAAATTGTCTGAGATACTGCCAGCAACCCTCCCCATTTAATTTTAAAACCATACAGAGCTCTGTTTAAAATTTAAAATCTGACTTTAAGCATTCACATCTGCATCTAATGTCTTGACAGTAAAGACTGACTTTATTCAATGAATGTCAAAGTTCATTGGAGTATTCTATTATTTAAATAGGTAATGCCAATGTATTCTAACCTCCAAGTATTAATTTATTGAATAATGGCAATTTGTGACCTATACACAGAAAACACTGAACAAAAAGAAATATTATCTAGCAATCTTGTTTAGCAAAAATAAAAAATAAATGTAAGCATCTATTGTTTGTATATTTATAATTATCTGCTCTGGTGTAGCACTACTTTGGAGATGGCTATTTGTAAATTAAATATGAAAAGCATGTAACAGTTACTATTTGAACCTCAGGAACATTTTAACAGAAGTTTGCTAATTTTTAATAATATACATGATAAAATGTCTAAACAATACAAAACAATACAAAGTGAATATATATATGTATATTTATATATATATTCACTTTTGCATACATAACGTATTTATGTGCATATAGCATACAAAATTATAAATAAAATATAAACATACAATGTCTTCTGTATATAAATAAAATATATATATTATATATAAAAGTAAAGGAAGCCTATCTCTACCCTTGATCCTTAAGTTTCTTTTTTTTTTTTTTTTTTTTTGGGGGGGGAGGAAGGCAGGAAGGAAGGGAAGAAGGACGGTAGGGAGGAAGGAAGGGATGAAGGAAGGAAGGAAGGGAGGAAGCGGGGAGGGAGGGAGGGAGGGAGGGAAGGGAAGAAAGGAAATCAAGCAATGAAAGAGACATTGCCGACCTGTATCTAGAGGTTTACAAGTTGATTTCTTTTTTTTTGAGAGAAGGAAAGAAAAAAAAAATAAGTAAAGGAGAGGAAGAAAGAGGAAGAGAAAGAGGGAGAGTAAATGGAAATATTGCTTTATTTTGAAAAAAATTGGGTATTAATAATGGCCAATCAATGTTTCATTTAAACTAATGGGTAGGTGTGATGTGGTATTGACAAGAATGTATATTTTGTGTATTTGAAGTGGAGAGCTCTATAAATATTTATTAAGTTTACTTGTTCTGGATCTGAGTTCGAGTCCTTGATATCCTTATTAATTTTCTGTCTCATTGAATCTAAGTCTCCTATCTGGGTGTTAGGATCGTTAGCTCTTGTTGCATTGATCCTTTTACCACTATATCTTTGTTGCTTTAAAATCTATTTTATCCGATACAAGAATTGCAACTCCTGCTTTTTATTTATTTATTATTTATTTTTGCTCTCCATTTGGTTGGTCAATCTTTCTCCATCCCTTTGTTTTGAGTCTTTGTGTATCCTTGCATGTGAAACAGGTCTGGATGTAACATGCCGTTGGGTTTTGGCTGTGTCTTTTGATTGGGAATTTAGTCAATTTAAATTTAGGGTTACTGCCATTTGATGTTGACTGGCTGTTTTATCCATGTGTTGGTGTAAATTCTTCTTTATGTTGGTGCTCTTTACTTTTTGGTGTATTTTTAGAAAGGCTAATACTGGTTGTTTCTTTCTGTGTGTAATGCTTCTTTCAGAAGCTCTTGTAAAGCAGGTCTGGTGGTAATAAAATCTCTGAGTTCTTGCTTGTTCATAAAAGATTTTATTTTTCCTTCACTTGTGAAGCTTAGTTTGGCTGGATATGAAATTCTGGGCTGAAGGTTCTGTTCTTTGAGGATGTTGAATATTGGCCCCCACTCTCTTCTGGCCTGTAGAGTTTCTGCCGAGAGATCTGCTGTAAGTCTGATAGGCTTGCCTTTGTGGGTTATCCGACCTTTCTCTCTGGCTGCCCTTAGTATCCTCTCCTTCGTTTCAACCCTGGTGAATCTAACGATTATGTGCCTTGGGGTTGCTCTTCTTGAGGAATATCTTTGTGGTGTTCTCTGTATTACCTGGGGTTGAATGTTGACCTGCTTTGCTAGTTTAGGAAAATTTTCCTGAATAATATCCTGAAGGGTATTTTCCAGCTTGGATTCATTCTCTCCGTCGCATTCAGGTACACCTATCAAACGTAAATTTGGTCTTTTCACATAGTCCCACATTTCTTGGAGACTTTGCTCATTCCTTTTTATCCTTTTTTCTCTAATCTTTTCTTCACGTTTTATTTCATTAAGTTGGACTTTGACCTCTGATATCCCTTTTTCTGCTTGAACAATTCGAGTGTTTAAACCTGTGCATACTTCGCGGAGTTCCTGTATTGTATTCTTCAGTTCCATTAATTCACTCATACTCCTCTCTAAGTTGTCTATTCTCAATAGGATTTCATCAAGCCTTTTGTCAAAGTTCCTAGTTTCTTTACGTTGGGCTACAACATGTTCTTTTAACTCACCGAAGTTTGTTATTATCCATTCCTTGAAAAGTGATTCTGTCATCAGGAGGCGCTCGTTCTCCATCAAGCCTTGTTCCATTGTTGATGTGGAACTGTGATCATCTTTAGAGAGAGAGGCGTTCTGACTTTGAGTATTCTCAGCTTTTTTACGCTGGTTTCTTCCCATCATTGTAAATTTATCCTCCTCTCGTCTTTGAAATTACCAACTTTCAGATTAGGTCTCTTGAGTGGACGTCCAGGTTGTTAGTTCCCAGGGCCAGAGCAGCGGCGTTAAAACTGATGGTGCTTTTCTGCCCAGGATTCTCCTGTCGGGCTTCCTTCTTGTTTCCGTAGTAGGCGACTCTGCCTTCCCGGGGCTCCAAACCTCGGTCAGAAGGGGAAGCGGTCCCGTTTACTCTGCTCCGAGAGCTGCCGCGCCGAGGTGCCGGCGGAACCGCTGCGCCGACCACGAGAGTCGCGCTGGCGACCCGTGTGTTTCCACCACTGGGGGATCTTCTGCTCCGTGAGCGACCAGACTTTGTCTGAAAGTGTGGCGTCCTCTAGTTCTCCGCGCCTTCCCTGAGAGCTGCAATCCCGGGATGTTAGCGATCGGCCATCTTGGATCTGGGCCCATCGATCCTTAAGTTTCTTAGTTGTCCTTTCTTTCATGGAGATAATCATTGTTATCATTTTTTTATGTATCCTATCAAGGTGATTTAGCATAAATAACTGCATATGTGTACACATACATACAAATATATATTTTATGTGTTTGGCTACAAAAATAGAAACACACTACTTATAATGTTCTGCGCTTTGCTTTTTCCACTTAATAAATCTTGAGGCTAACTCATTATCAGTTCATATAGAGTGATCACATTCCTTTTAGTATACAGGAAAATATGTTAATTGTGCTTTACTTGATATAACTTGTCATGGAATTAATTACAAAAGATAATAATAATTGTGACAGTGTGAAAAGGAGAAAATAAACAAATAAGAATTATGAAATCGCAGGGTTCAAATTTACAGCAAATTCATCATTTTAAGTACTTTCTTGAAAATTAGAAAGACATAGCAAAAATATTATCAATTTAGTCTTTTCATCACCCAAAAAACTGTTGTTCTAAGAAAGCCACATCTGATTTCCTTAAGGCTGGAAAACTACTTATTGTCATAAAACCTTTGCCCTGGAGACAAAAAACTGTATCTCAAAGGACTATGTATTTCTCTTAGACAAAACTGAATAATTTAAGGTAGGAGATATATGTTAGATTGTTTCTGAGACATGTGCAATGTTAGATTGTTTCTGAGACATGTGTGCAATAATAGTTTCCACAGCCTTAGAATATAGTATCTAAGGTGGCAACTTAGGAATTAACTGAATCTCAAGGAAAGTTTATGAATATGATAAAATATGCTAAGATGTGCATGAATTAAAGGAAATTACAACTGCACTGAAATTTTATCCTCCCCTCTCCAAAAGACTGAAAAGAGATCTCAATTAGTTGTGAAACTGACTTCTCATTCTTTGGTAGGCTGACTAAAATTATTTTATTGTGAATGACACACTCTTGCTCATTTAAAAATAAGAGTGAGGATCTACACTTTTTATAACTGCAGTGAAAGTAAATTAGAAGAAATTTCCTGCCAACTCACAATGCCAGTCAGTCAACACAAAAAGTTTGTGAGCTAAGGTCAGGGTAAAGAACCCTGCATCTCCCTCAGTAGGAAATCATAGCAGAATTATTCAAGGCAACTTCTCAGCTAAGCATTGCATATCCAGTTGAATACTTAATGAGACTTTGTTAGATTTTGTTTGGCTTGGGCTTTTGGTAGAACAGTTATTGTTACATGGATAAGCATGCTTATGTAGCAAGATTTTCTTTTTAAATCTCTTCCTGGGGTTTAACATGAACAAACTTGATTTGTGAACCTTTGCTTTCCCTGAAGAAAAGTGGTCAGACTAAAATGAAAGTGGAGAGGCTCCCCTAGTTCTGGAAGTCGAATTCCCACAGTGTGAAAAACCACAATGAGATAGTCTAATAAAATACGGCTGTGAGTTCCCAATTTATCTTCAACAGAACAGTTTTCTCACCAATTCTTCTGGTAAATCTCTGTTAAACTATTGTATGTAAATAGCTGGTTTTAGATACTAATTTTAAGTTGGTGGTTATATGCATTATACCTCCTGAGATCCTGAGGAACTGTTGAACCTCTGGAAATCTTAATTAACAACACAGTCCTCACCAAACATTTCCTGGAACATTTGTATTTTGAGTCAAATTCCTTATCCACATGGAACCCAATTCCCCTTAAACCCCCTGTTTCCCATTTTCATTTTCTTTTCATGTTTTCCACCTCCCATGAACAGTGAATTTTTCAAGCCATATTCCAGAGCTTAAAATATTATAATTTACATTGTGGATGATGGATAACTTTTTGAAATATTATAACTGATTGTGTTTTATTTCAGAAGCCACTGCCAAAAGTAAGAAGCACAGACCAGATTCCTAACTCCCTTGGAACTCTCCTATAGAAGTGACCTCTTGAAATTCCTAAGCTCATGAAATAAATATGGATTGTATTTTGTCTCAGATGCAAAAAGTACTTCATTTCTTGGCAAATTGCATGGATAGCATTTGGTACTTGAAATGAATTTCCTTCTTACTCATGTAATTGGTGCCCTTACAAATATACTATTAACAAATAAGCAAACAAAACAATAACACTCATCAACTTTGTATCACAAAAACATAAGAAACTCCATGGCATTGTAAACATAAATGTGTTTGGGGGGGTTCACTTTTCACCCATTTTAATCCATATGATGCACATTTTTATTATCCCCAGTTTTCAGACATTATTTTATATGGATATTTAATTAGTTTTCTATAAGTACATTAAAATATCATTCATTTTAGGAAAAGACTACCCAAGGCAGACTTTTTCTAAAATATTTTTTTCATGTTAAAGAAATGTCATAAATATAATTACAGATAATGATCTAAAATTCAGACAAAGGGAACTGTTAGGAACCAAAATGATGATATTTTAATATTTATCAATGTAAGTATTGCTGAATACTTGAAAGAAATAGAATTCATTACACTTTTAGTTTAGTTAGGAAAAGCCCTACTTTTCCTAAGTTAATGAGATTTTTAATAATTTAAAGATTCAGGGCCGGGCGCGGTGGCTCACGCCTGTAATCCCAGCACTTTGGGAGGCCGAGACGGGTGGATCACAAGGTCAAGAGATTGAGACCATCCAGGTCAACATGGTGAAACTCCGTCTCTACTAAAAATACAAAAAATTAGCTGGGCATGGTGGCGCGTGCCTGTAATCCCAGCTACTCGGGAGGCTGAGGCAGGAGAAGTGCCTGAGCCCAGGAGGCGGAGGTTGTGGTGAGCCGAGACTGAGCCTGCACTCCAGCCTGGGTAACAAGAGCGAAACTCCGTCTCAAAAAAAAAAAAAAAAAAAAAAAAAAAGATTCAAACTTCTTATTCCATGCAACCATCAACACTAAAAATGAAAGAAATGTTACAATTATTATATAATTTCAAAAAAATTAAAACCAAAATTTTGGAATATATGATAGTTATCATTTATTAAAGATGCATGCTATTCCAGGCACTGAAAAACTATGTCTAACTCTTACAAAAACTCTAAGAAAGTTCGTATTATGATCTTCATTTTAGAGACAAAGACCCTGGAGCTCAGAGAGATTAAGTAACATTTTCAACTGTACTCCCTAATTAAAAGAGAGGGCTAAAATTTGTATGTAAAATGGTTGGATTCCAACTTTCATGCTTGAATTCCCCTCCAAATGTATCAGAAATATGTAGGTTTGAATTTCCCTTGACTGGCATCTCATTTTTCAGATCAGCCAAATGAATGCATTTGATGTAAAAAGTAACAGATTTATTCAATGCAAAGCCATAAAAATAGTTGTAGATATTTGATACTGCTAAATGAAGTCTAAACAATTAGCATTTTATCATTCTTAGCCTTGTCTAAAAATTTAGAATAACTCAAGATCTGGAAAGATTATTTTCAGAAAGTATAATTGCTTATTTTCAATTGAAACCATTCAAATTTTAAAGAGCATAATTCTAAATGTCTGGGTAAAATGTTTTTAAAAAGCCATTTCATAATACTCAAACATTGTTTAGAAACGTGGATAATTAGCTGTATTTTTCCTCCTTTCAAGTTAACATTTTAATGTTATGCATTCACAACCACTGTAAAATAATTTAATGTTAAGAATGTTATTTTATTATTTTACTTTTTGATTACATTTTTTCAAAACTCTGTGGCATTGTTTCCACTGGAAAATTTTCTAAAATATCACATTTTAAAATTATTTTTGGACTTAAGATTTTAAATTCAAAGATTGAGTTAAACAAAATACAGTCTTAGTCTAATAAATAATTATTTCTCATGTATATTTTTACAAATTAGAACATAGGAAACAAATCTTGAGTGGACCTTCTGTGTTATAAAACATCCCTTGGGGCTCAACAGCCAATGCACACAATTTGTGAGCAAGTTATCAGTATTTCCTCTTAATTTTCACCTTGTCATTATCATTTCATAAAGCATTATTTATTCTAACACTTAGATAACTACATATCATAAGAACAAATATTAATGAGAATACTCTACTTCCTAGACAGCCAAGAGCTGCCAGCCCTTTTTTTTTTTTTTTTTTTTTTTTTTTTTTGAGACGGAGTTTCACTCGTTACCCAGGCTGGAGTGCAATGACGCGATCTCGGATCACTGCAACCTCCACCTCCTGGGTTCAGGCAATTCTCCTGCCTCAGCCTCCTGAGTAGCTGATATTACAGGCACGCACCACCATACCCAGCTAATTTTTTGTATTTTTAGTAGAAATTGGGTTTCACTATGTTGACCAGGATGGTCTCGAGCACTTGACCTCGTGATCCACCCTCCTCGGCCTCCCAAAGTGCTGGGATTATAGGCGTGAGCCACCACGCCCAGCCCCTTACTTTTTCCTGGAAGAGAACAAACAGCAGGGAATGAAAGCTCTTTCATTCATATATATATATCTCCATTGGTAAAAAGAATTACCAGTTATATAGTGATCATTTTCACTCCATTACATATGTACAAGGATAAAGTATGTTTCTTAAAAATTATATTGAAGTGAAGATAATAATATTCTAAAATCGATATAAACAGTAAATTCTAATAATAGACTTAATTGGAAATAAATATTACAGCATTTATTATGGAAGTGCAGTACAAATCTGTCCCAGCACTTGCTAAATAAAATACACCACCAAAAATTTAAAGAATTAAAATAATCACTTTTTGGCTCATGATACTATAGGGTGACAATTTGGACTAAGGTCAGCTAGGAGGTCCTTCTACTGAGTTTGGCTGGGCTCATTCATGTATCTGCAAAGTGCCGGCAGTCAAGGAATCACTCATGTGTCTGGCATTAGCTAGCTGTTGGCTGGGACCTTGCATTGTATACCATTTAGTATCCAGTGGACTAGCTCATGCTTATTTATACAGAGTCCCCAGGAGCAGCAAGAGGGAAAGCTCTGGGCCTCTTCAGTCTGGGCTCAGAATTCTCACACTACCTGTTCAACTGTATTCTATCGCCCAAAGTAAATTCCAAGGCCAGCCCAGATTCAAGATGGAAGTGAATACACTTCGGTAACCCACCTTGATGGAAGGACCTGCAAAGTATTATAGAATTCTTATAATACATCACAATGTTATTGAACAGAGATCTTTTGAGAAAATAGAAAAATAATGTAATAATTCTTTAGAGGTATCACGGATTCACTAAAAATAGATTCTGTCAAACTGACCTTCTTTCATTTTGTAACAGTGTTAAGTTAGAAGCCAAGAAAACAAAGACAGATTTTCAATATCAGACCATATTTGATTATGATTTTTACTATTTTTGGCAAAATATATTGAAATTTAGGCTATACAAGGGAACAGTTGGATAACTGTACAAATATTTAGACAATTATAATTTTAAAATGTTGATTAAAAGATCATTCTCCACCTGAACTTTTTATAAGGCATGCAAAAGGATGTTAGCCAGCATTTCTAAGGAATAAATACCTAGACTTAAAATATTTAGATGGTATCCAATCCCATTTAAAGATTTAGAAAAGATTGTAGAAAGAGGTGGTATGATTGTTAAGGCAATGAACTTGAAATTAGTATAAATTGATTTAAAAGGATATGTTGTCATCTAGGATAAGTGCCATGAATATTCTGGTGCATGTATTTCCAAATTTTAACACACACACACACACACACACACACACACAATTGACTTATCATGATCATACATATAGCTTTATATCCTACCTTCTTCAGTTACCTTTGCATCAAAAACAAAACATAGTCCTATATAATAAAATTTTCTTGGAAGCAAGGTTAATAATGATCAGCAAGTTTTGTACATTCATAAATTAGCAGAAAACATTGGAAGACACTTGCTTAATAATAATTGTGAGTGCGACATAGGGGATTTACGCAGATAGATTCAAATTCAAGTTTAGTATGTAAACACGGTATGAGGCACTGCCAAAAATATGATAGAGCTGCTCTAGGCTGAATCAACAAAAACAGGCTGCCTTCCAGTTCTAGGAACTAATGGAACCACAGTCTTTTTGCTGATAAAACATCACGTGGGCTATTGCTTTGTACTAATTTTTAATTTTAATGTTAACTATGTCAGTAACTAATTAGGCTATGTCTGAAAATGAATAATCATGATGATAAAATATCTGAAATTTATGTAATGTGTGGAATAGTTGAAAGTCTTTACTCAAAGAAGAGGACAAAAAGGTGAGGCTTCTTCATTTTCCTACCAACTAGTATGACTATGAGCTCTGAAAAATGTACACTTATTAACAGACTGCTTCCCAAGTCAACTCTGAGTTCCTTAATTATCCCTGGAACCTTTCCTAGACTTAGAAGTCATAGAGTTCATACAATATGTGTTGAATAGATAAGTGAACAAAAGACTATATTTGTAAACTAGAACCAATAGGTAGAAGTAACACAGAGAGGATTTTTACCTCAGTATAAGAAAAATTTATACCTTATGAGATACTAACTCCTGATTTTTAGAAGTCTGTCAAACTAAATGTAAAATGTATACATATGTTAGAGTGAGAAGCTTTACTGGATTCAGAAATCATCTGAGATAAAATGTGACACTAATTTTAAAAAAATAGATAAGATTATCTCTATTCTGTACAATGACCAATTCTGCCTGTTTTATTAGGTACATTAAAATGTAGCTGTCAAATGTATTGCATACATTCAATTTTTACCTCAAATGGTGCTTTTTGCAAAGACTAGCTTTATAATTTTTGAACTGCAGAGTTTCTTAAGCAAGATAATTGGATTACATTAAGATTAAGAATTTTTGTTTCCCAAAAGACGTTGTTAAGGCAGGGAAAACACAACCCATGGAGTGGAAAAGATATTCACAAAGTGCATATCTGACAAAGTATTCATATACAAAAGATATTGAAAAAAATTTCTATCAACTATTAAGGAAAGAGGCTCACTACTATTAGGAAAATGGGCAGAAAACATGAATGGACACTCCACAATGTAGGATTTCCAAATGGCCAGTTAAATACAGAAAGGATGCTCAATTCCATCAGTTATAAGGATATGGAAACTTAAAACTGCAACAAAATCCCACTACATTTAAAATGCTAAGGATCTGTGGCCTCATAACAATGGTGATACCTGGGAGCAGAGATGTGGAGTAACCAAATTTGCATTCAGGTTGGTAAGAAAGCAATCTGGTACAACCACTTTAGAAATGGTGGCAGTAATCATACTCACCAAAGCTGAGTAAATGTCTTGCCTATTACCTAGAAGTTTCACCCCTAGGGACCTACCCAACAGACATTGTTTCTTATGTTCACAAAAAGACATGTACAGGAATGTTCACAGTGGCATTATTCATAAATCCTCAAGCTATAAACTATCCAAATGCCCATATTAAAAACAGAATAAAAAATAAATTGTGAGAGAATTCACATACGGAATAATATATATCCATGAGAAAAAGCGATTTAAATTGTAATTTTAACTATTAGCTGGAAAAATGTGTTCATTTTTTAAAAATTCATGAAACATATTTATGATATGTGTACTTTATTGGTATGTGTATATTATACATCAATAACAATTTTAAAATATTTTACTAGGCTATTTTCACAAACTTGTAATACACATGTACTGTTATTCTTCATAACAGAATTGACTGACTGATTGACTGAGAGGGACTCTCACTCTGTTGCCCAGGTTGGAGTGCAGTGGCACAATCTCAGCACACTACAACCTTCACCTCTGGGATTACAGGAGTGTGCCACTATGCTTGGCTAATTTTTGCATACGTACGTATATATATATATATAATTTTTTGTATATATATATTTGTTTATATATATATATATATACAGAGAGAGAGAGAGAGAGAGCGAGAGAGAGAGTGTCTTGCTCTGTCGCCCAGGCTAGAGCGCAGTGGCGCAATCTTGGCTCACTGCATCCTCCACCTCCCAGGTTCAAGCAATTCTCCTGCCTCAGCCTCCCAAGTAGCTGGCATTACAGATTTCTACCACTGCACCCAGCTAATTTTTGCATTTTTAGTAGAGACAAAATTTCACCATGTGGCCAGTGTGATTGCAAACTCCTGACCTCTTGATCCACCTGCTTCGGCCTCCAAAGTGCTGGGATTACAGGCATGATTATTGGCCATGCCCGGCCAATTTTTGTATTTTTTTTATTCTTCCCATTGCATTTATTGATACAGGTTAGATGTAACTGTTTTGGGGGCACATATAAGAATTCAATACATTCACACAATCTAATCAGAGTATTTGGAATATCCATCAACCCTATCTATCTTTTTTTAAGATTCAACTGTACATATATACACCTTTTAATAGATCAGACTAATTATATATGGCCTTTTTAAAAACTGTAGCATTGTCCCTGACCATATGGCCAACCATTACCTACTCCGTGAATTGATGCAAGGCCTTAGTCCAGATGGTCTATTTTATTTTTAATTGCATTTTAGGTTTTGGGGTACATGTGAAGAACATGTAAGATGGTTGCATAGGTACATGCATGGCAGTGTGGTTTGCTGCCTTTCTCCCCATCAACTGTATCTGGCATTTCTCCCCATGTTATCCCTCCCCAACTCCCCGCTCCCTGCTGTCCCTCCCCAATTTCCCCCCAACAGACCCAAGTGCATGATACTCCCCTCCCTGTGTCCATGTGTTCTCATTGTTCAACACCTGCCTATGAGTGAGAATATGCAGTGTTTGATTTTCTGTTCTTATGTCAGTTTGCTGAGAATGATATTTTTAGTAGAAATGGGGTTTTGCCATGCTGGCCAGGCTGGTCTCAAACTCCTGATCTCAGGTGATCCACCTGACTCAGCCTCCCAAAGTGTTAGGATTACAGCCATAAGCCACTGTGCCCAGGCAGTATAACAGAATTTTTAGAGTTTGAATTGTTGTTTTTAAAATCAGTTTTCTATTACCACACATGAACTTTATGATGAACAGGCCACATCTATCCCTACACTCAAAAACTGCTTTTTTTCCTAAGGGTCATCATTTTATTTATACTTTTATTCAGATTTCCTAAATGAAGCTGTTGTTCAGTTTCTGCTATTGCAGTCACAGTTCTTACTCCTCCAAGCTAAGTCCATGGGAATTACAAAATAGGCAGTAGCTAGGCCATCTTTCTCATGTTTCTTAGCTCTTTCATGTTTTAGTTTACTAATCTAAAAAGTGATGATAATGGTAGTACACATGAAGGATAAATGAGAATGCATTTAAAGCACCTCTAACAGTGTCTGGCAAGTACTATTTAATATTAATAAATGATAGCCATTGTTGTTAGTGGTCTTTCATGAAGTTACAGTAATATAGACATTGAAGCTGGTATTAGAGAATCCTTTAAACATCTTAGGAAAAATTACAATTAGTTATGAATTTTACCATATCATAATATATAAATTCATGATTCTTAAGTAGGAGGGAGTATGCATTTTTGATAATAACATAGCATGTTTTTGTTCCTGTTTCTTAGTTGATTTAAAGTTTCCCTATTCATTGAAATAATGACATTTATTATTACAAGAAGACAGAATTCAGTCTATAACAAATAATTGCTTGTTTAACATTATTGAAAATATTTTTAAGTTTATTGTGACCAAATAGTCTCAAAAGTTAGGTTTCATTGAGCACAAAAGTTTTTCCAAATTCCAAATTTAATTTCCAAATTCTAAATTAAAATTTTCTTCATCTGTCAAGTAAAATATCTTGGTTAACCCAGCATATAGTGGCACTATTAGCCATAATGCATAGGGTACAAGAAAATATACTACAGAGAACCTGTGATAGTGAGGATAAATAAAAGTTCAAACAGAAGGAAAGAGGCAAGGGGATTGAGAATGGGGTATGTCTAAAGATAAGATACAATTTGAATCTCTGAGAAAGAATCTGGTACTTCCATAACCTTGAGAATAGGCTCAGGATCAACAGTTACATTAAAATATTTCAAGATAGGTTAAAGACCAGGGTGAAAGCTGAAAGAATTTGTGTTCCACTTTCCATCTGATAGCTGGGGGGATCAGAATGCAGGGGTGTTCCTTGCCAATATAAAATAGCCACAGTAGAAGAAAAATGATAAGACACAGTTAAATAGATATGGCTTGAGACAGTGTATCTGATATGTATGAATCCAGAGGTTCCTATGTGTCCAAGTGGTGGTATGCAGGAATGCTCTGAGGACTAGTATTCCAAGAGAGCTGGCATCAGGACAGGTGCAGAATATGAGCAATGGTTGCCAACAAAGGGTGTCCACACAGTACTCAAGGCCCAAGTCTCACAGCACAATATGTCCCGTGACCAGGCTGGATGGGTACAACTTGGCAGAGACCAGCAAGGACCCAGAGGGTAGCAAGCAAACCAGAGAGTTTTTCTCCCTCCATCTACCATTACCCTGAGGACACAAAAACTTCCCTACACACACTGTATCCATTCATCTGAAGACGCCTTTTTAAAAATGAGAAAGAGAGAAACTACATAGTAAAGGGGGAAAATGGCACTGAAGAGAAGTTTGACCTTGAAATTTACTAATCTTTTACTTTAATAAGTCTTTCTCAAACCAAAAGAAAAGAGTCTAATTTAGGCTTAGGTTTCCCCCTTAATAACCACCTCCTTTGCAACCACTACCAACAGTGAAGGAGATTTGAAAGCAAGAAGAGATATGTTACAGAAAATACTGAGTTATATTATCTTGTATATCTGAGAAGTATCCTGTCTGAAATCCCTGTAAGTAAAACATATAAATTACAATGCACTTGGCTGATTTACTATACTACAATGGACTTATGATTACTTAGAGAAAGATCTATATCATACATCACCCTCGACAAGGAAAACTCCATTAACATCCATAAACATGCCCTGGCAATAGAGTTTGGTTATTGTTATTGAGTAGAGGAATTTCACCAGTTATGTTCTGACAAGGAAATCAAAGAATGCCAAATACACTTGTAAGTGTTGGAGGATGACTCAAACATTTCTACCTCCTTCACTAGCACAAAGCTATTGCTGGCTTTCCATAAGACTATGAATCTTGAATTGTATGTTAAAGTCATATTTATTTTTCTAAGCAGGTTTGTTAGTGGAACCTGAGCAATAGTTATCAACAAATGGAACGCTTAGGACATGGGCATAGAATTTTACATCCACTTTTGAAAATGCCATGGCTTTGAGACAATCCACTTCAATTTACTGAGACTTAATTTTAATCATGTAAAAAAAGGAGACACTTCGGTTAGAAGTTCATCCACTCTGTCTTCCACATTTAAAAGTCTATGTTTGATAAGATAGGTTTGGAGACACATGTGGCCACCACTGGACTGGGGTAGCATTGTTCGAGGTAGACTTAGTACACTCTGCTAAAGCCAAAATTATTAAGGTTTGGACTTCGGATCACTGATATGGGTTGAGCACTTCTTATCCAAAATTCTTGGGACCTGAAGTGCTTCTAATTTGGAATGTTCTTTTCAGATTTTAGAATCTTTGCATATACATAATGGAGTATCTTGGGGATGGAAACCAAGTCTAAACAAGAAATTTATTTCTGTTTCATATACACTCTGTACATTTAGCCTAAAGATAATTTTTACAATAAATAATTTTGTGCATGAAACAAAGTTTTGTCTGTGTTTTGACTACAGCCCATCATCTGAAATCAGGTATGGACTTTTCCGCTTGCAGTGTCATGTTGACACCCAAAAAATTTTAGATTTTGTATAATTTCAGATTTTGAATTTTTGGTTTAGGGATACTTGACCTGTACAGAAATAGCATAGCTGGCATTTCTATCCAATAAATCATGAATAGGCTCCAGGGTGGGTCTTTTTGAAATGTAGACATGAGGCAAATCATGAATCAAAGCAATACAATTATAAAAATAATTATTTTTTATTCCACACATATGTTTAAGTCACTACTACATGCAAGACATTGTGTTAGGGAAACTCAAGAGATATACACACAAATCAAATCAGCCTCTCATTAAAGAAATTTTAAATAAACTTAAAGAGTTTAAATGAAATTTAATTTTAATTACGTTTGGGGAACCTTGAATGATTCCCAAGATTATGGCTATGCTCAGGAAGGTTAGTTTTCCAACCCTGTCTATGAAGGGTTAGCCACCAAAATAAAAGAAAACCTCACTATTCTGCAATAATCCCCCAAAGACTCAAAAGCTATGATCTATAAACCTTGACTGACTTGTAAACACAGCATATAAGTACATATCA
Source organism: Callithrix jacchus (assembly GCF_049354715.1). Lineage (NCBI taxonomy): Eukaryota > Metazoa > Chordata > Mammalia > Primates > Cebidae > Callithrix > Callithrix jacchus. The sequence continues at coordinate 80,524,028 of NC_133510.1, read as the reverse complement.
AATTGTATGGAATCACATTGAAGATACTGATTTTTTTCTGTATACTGATACTGATTTCTTATCTTTCACCTGGGTTTGTTCCTCCAAAAATAAAGAGTAATAACGAAATTTAAATCATTGAGTTTTCCAGATCCTATGGCAAAGGTAGCATATATCTTGTTCAACAGATAATAAGACAGGTGCCTCCTTATCCTGTATGCTACTGCCAGGATGGATGAACTGTTCAAAGTTTAGTAAACCATGTGCTACATTACAAATGATATGAGTACATCATTTAATATTTGTAGTGGAGCACAAAGTTGCTGAGTGTCTCCAACTTGACTATATCCAGCGGAGAAAATGTTTTGATTTATTTGGAGTAAAACACTTGAAATACAATAGAAGGGGAGCAAGAAGTTCTCATGGATTTTTCCCATTAATTAATTTTTGAGCAAGCCTTAGAAGTTACTCTGCAGGATGGATCTTATATTCATTCAGTGGCCTAGCTTTATAGCTAGTAGCAAAATTTATTGCCTTAACCCAGAGCAGTCTTGTTATTTTAACATGGCTGTTTCTATTTATAAAGTTACATAATCCAGTTGGTTCATTCTTCCTCCCTGTCTGAGACACAGTTTACAAAATGAAACCACAGTCATTACATAAATACATTGCCAGGAAATCCAAGCGTTGTTTTCTGGTGGAAACTGAAAGACCCACACCTTGACTTATGTCTTACTCATCCTAAATCACATCTCTGTGGCACTTTCTCCTGGCTAAAGAATGTGCTCTGAAGTTTTGCTATGTTCATTAGAAGGCTGTCTTTTATATTCTGACTATTCATGTTGTAGTTTTATAGATGTTCTGTAAATAAAAGTCTGCTGTACAACAGGAAGCACCCTCTGCCAAGTCTTTTGGCGAGAGTAGCAACACATCCACAAGAGAATCCAGGTGGCAAGACATTAGAACAAAAGGTTTACACAACAGCATTCAAAAGAAGAAAGTAAAAGACAAGGCAGACATTGGACTCAGATTCTAACTCTCCTTTCAGCTTTATGGCAGCTGCATCAGCTGGATGTCCATATAGGTCAACACTGTGATAGGGTGCTATATATGGGATCTTTCCCCTGAAAACTAAAACGAGCTAGAGATGCAGACAATAAACACAGGGCTAAGACATCAGAGATTTCCTTGTAAGTCCTTGAAATATGAAATTTAATCAAAATTTAACTACCATTTGATCAACGTTACAGAAGAGAAAGAAAAATAGTGGTATTTGTGATGCCTATACTCTGCATAGCATCTTTGCTCATGCAGAATAAATAAGAAAATATTAACAGAATTAATTGTAGATAAAGTCAGCAACTGGAGCACTCTCCATTTATTTTTCCTAAAAGGACTTCTTGCCTGTTGAATCCTCTGCACCTTTACATTCAGTTGGATTTCATCTTCCCACCCCTTTTTTCATTTTCTCAGCTTGATTCACTAGACCATATATAAGAGCTAAATAAAATGTGTTTAGTGTCTGAGAGAATTCATTTTCTGCCTGAGATAACTAGACAAAATGTGATGCAATTCCTTCTCTGCATTTAAAATGTTTTGTTATCTTGAAGGCAAATTTCCTCATCCAATAAAAACAGAGAAGGAAAATGGGTGACCTTAAAAAACATATTTTTGAAATCGAAGATTATCACACACAGAAATGCCTCTGATAATTTTGGGTGTAGACAGATGCTTTCTTCCTCTTTGTATTCCCCAAACATTCTGTCAATGGCCTATTGTTAAGTGTGGACTTTCTCCTAGACCACATCCTGTCTGTCTTACAGAGGAGAAGCATACTGTTGAAGTGAAATGAAAGTTTTGATCTCTGCATGTAGTCTCTGAAGGTATAGAAAAAACAAATTCACTGCAGTACCTCAAGATATCACTATTTTCAACTCAGGGTCCATAACATTTAGGTTGGAAATTGCCTGATGATGAACTCATGGAACTAAGACATGTTTGTTTTACTGACAAATCAAAGCCTTTTTCATAAAAGGAAAGTGCGTTATTTTCATTGCCAACACTGGTTAAAAACGGTAGGGATAAGGAATGAAGAGCATATGTACATATTTGAACCTCGTTGCAAAAATCATTCTCCTTTGGATAACTAAAACTTCCAAAGAAGCTACTTCTGATTTAAGTAACTCCTGTTAAAGAAAGGACCTATCCCATTAAATCTGAAATAGATAACCGACAGCATGTAACAATTCAATCCTTAATTAAACAAGACAATAATATATTTTAAAATTGATAATTATAAAATCTCCAACAACTATAAAATTAGAACTAATAATTAGACTATTATATAAAACTAGAATGAAATCAAAGAGAAAATCAAGGAAATTTGACAACCAGCCATTTCAGTTTGCCTGGGATTGAAGAATTTCCGAAACAAGAGACTTTGAGCACTAAATTCAGGTCAGTCTGAAGATAACCAGTACAGTTGGTCAACCTATGTGATAACTCATTTCTTCATCCAACATTTTCTTATTTATTCTTCGAGAGATTATTCTGTTAGAATTATCTTCCTGTATATGTCATCCTCACTATTTCTAAATATCTTGGGTTCATTAAGCAAAGACAAAATGGATTAACTTTCAGGGAATAAACTTTCTGACAGTAGATTATCTGAGATTTCATACCTAAAGCAGTAAATGCAAAATCTGAATCTCTATTGATAGATTTTAATGGAGGAGGGTCTGACATTACGGAAACTCTGTCATTTAGTATTGGATGTATTCTTGGTGCTTATCTCTTCAGCTACATAAATCTATCCCTTTCCTCCCCAATCTTCATTTAACCAGAATTGGGGACCTAGCTCAAAGGTCAGTAATCCTTATGTGCTTTTTGGAGTACACTGCATTTTAAAGCTAGTATTTGTGTACATTTAATGTTTGAAGAATTAGCCTCATCAAACTTAATGACAAAATGAAAAATAGCAAACCTCTAAAATATATCAACTAACATATAAAACTTCAATGGATGAGAAAATTTCTATCTATTGTACATTCTTTTTTTAAATTTACTTAAATATAGGATGAAAAATCAGTCAATAATGGTGAAGCAAAGCAAGGTGATTTGTAGATATGCTTCTTCCACCAATAAAAGAAATAAAGTACTTGGGTTCTTTTAAGTGCTGCAGCAAAAATCCGAAATAAAGTCATTCAATATTAGGATGTTATAGGTTCTTAGCCAAAGTCTAAGAGCAAGTGGTCCTCTCTTCTAAAGACAGTGCCAGACTGCACTGAGCCTGAATCTAAGCACAAACACATCTTAGTTCTATCTCATAAATCACTACTAATATTGTTTTTCCTCAAAACAAGACTGCCTGAATTTGGGAATTGTATTTGTATTCCACAAGATTCATTTTATTAAAGTAGATGGAGCTGGAAGCGATTTAACATCACATATATATGCACACATATGCATATTTATATAAACTGTATGTAAATGTTTCTTAGCCTATGCTTATTGATATTCTTAAAAAAGAATAGCCTGTGCTAAAAATTATATGTTTGTAGATCTCATCTGCTTCCAAAAAAGATAGGTAATTGCTTAACATTATTATGATTCTATAATACTATGCTTTTATTTCTGACTACAGTTAGGTGAGGTTGCTATTCTTGTCCTAATCCTAAAGTGAAGAAAATTGAGTTATAACATGCTAGATTACACCGTTGGAGTAAAGAACTCCAATTCAGGCCATCTGACTAGAAGTTTAGTCATTTCATATTAACTACTGCTGCTGTAATACTGTATGCAACATATACTCTAAATATTTAGATTACAGGATGATGAAGCATGCACATGCCACTGAGACCTAGGGTTTATCTATTATAGAAGTTAGCGTTACCTTAACTAGTGCAATGCCATTTTGATTTTATATAAAATTTGTTTGGTCACATTTTATTATGAAAAATTTTGAACACATTTTTTCATTCTGCCCAATGAAAAAATATTTAATAGAACCACTAAAATACAAATTTAAAATAAATCCATATAGAATAGAGAAATAAGGGGAGAAAGCAAGAGCTAAAATTTGTAATAAAAATGTTACTGAGAAGATTTTTATTTAAACTACATTGTATCATCTCTATGAGAAAAAATCTGTTGCACCCCTAGAAACAGGCAAAGTTGAGAATCTCCTGAGCAAATATTAGCTCATGCTTTGGGCACTGCTACGGTCTGAATGTGGTCCTTCAAATTCATATGCTGAAACTTAATCACCAATGTGTTAGATTTGAGAAGTTGGGCCTTTAAGTGGTGACTGAGTTATGAGTATGGAACCCTCATGAATGGGAATAAGGCCCCTGTAAAAGGGCTTGAAAGCGTGGGTTCACTCTCTTTTGGTCTTCTGCTGTGTGAAGACATTGCATTTCTCCCCTGTGGACAATGGAGAAACAAGGTGCCATTTTGGAAACAGAGTTAGCCCTTACCAGACACCAAACCTGCCATCACCTTCATCTTAGACATTCCAGCCTCCAGAACTGCATGAAATAAATTTCTCTGGTTCATAAATTACCCAGTCTACAGTATTTCATCATAGCAGCACAAATGCACTCATTAAAGCAACATCACTCAATTAATCTTAATGTATCCGCAGCTCAGCAGCTCAGACCAAAGTGTGTAGAGGACTCCCTAGCCACTGTACACAATTGCACAACAAAATTTGTATGCATCGGCCTTTCCTCTAGTTTTATCCATTTTTAGTGTTCTTTTCTTCTTAGAATCCCATTTTATTTGCATATGTTTTGAAATTTTATATAGTATGCATGTTTTTTAATTCTTCTAAATCTTTTTTTCAAACAAGACAGGGTCCAAACTAGTTGAAAACTGGGGCAAGACCCCCACCCTTTATGAGGCGTTTGGTATTGTTTGCATATATTTTTAATTGTCATAATTAGAGAGTAGAAACCTGCTCTAAATAAAACAATTATATCTAAACCTATAATAAAAGCCATGATAGTTGAAAATCTGCATTATAATCATTTCTGTGACTTCTACGTCATATTAAACAGGAATTTAAAATTGCAAAATTGAATATAGATCCTAAAAAGAATCCTAGTTTTTCTAAGCATATTTTCCATAATGCCTATAAGATACACACACACACACACACACACACACACACACACACACACTAATTAACAAAGACAAGGAAAGTTACCTAGGGTCAGATCTAGAAGTGGTAACTGAAAGGTTTTACATTTACTGAAATGCAGTCTCTTTGTATAATACAATAGGTCTATCTGGAATCCATAGAAAATAGCTGAGAGAACAGATTGTTGGAGACAATAATAAACCTTGTATTCAATGGACGAAGGCAACACACAAGTATAGATATCAAAAAGCCAGCCAAAGGAAGGAAGAAACAGCTATAAAAAGCAGATGGTTTGAAAAGAAAAGAAATGTGAAACAGAATCCAAATAATATATGGGTCAAAATAATAACATAAAAAGTTCTGGCAAAAATATCACTCTGTAGACATTCAATAAATTGTCCAAAAAAGGCACAGCAAGATTATATGAAAGATGTGAGCATTCAGGGACAATAAAGGGAAATATATAATCTGTATATTTTTTAAGAGTCTAAAAAGTAACAATTTAACTTGATCCAAGCTGAAGCTAAACAGTGAACCCTGTTAAAGAGAAGGAGAAACTTGGAGACAGACAGTCTTACATCACAACTAAATCTACAGACAAATTACCTTAGAAATTCATCTTACATTTGAAGAGGTTGTTCTCTGTAATATATTTATATGTGCTTACCATGCTCTGAAAGGATTGTAATATGATTTTCTTCTTTTGATGCTGAGTTTTCCAATCACCCAGTCACACATTCCCATTCAGTGCCCCTTGGAACCAATTTGCAATGAGCTGACAGCAGTTTCACAGTATCTCCAAGCCAAGAGAGAGAACATTCCCATACACAACTATGCAGTCACCTATTTGGCATCATCTAAAATCCTGCAAATGTCTCCTTCTTGCTTCAAGACACTTGACTTCACCTGATTTGTTAAATTTCTCTTCTAGAATTTAGATCTCACATTGTCTTGGCCTTTCTGGTTCCCAGCTCTGATGGAGAGTTTCCGGGTCCAGCAAGAAAAGAACTCTAACAACAGAGTACCAAAGCAAGTAGAAGCAAGGGTGCAGGACCAAGAGAGAGACCTGCTTCCAGGATGTAAGACTGGATAAGCATGTTGGAAGAGGAGAAATTAAAAATAGCTAGAATTTTGTCAAAGGCCTTCTCCGCATCAATTGAGATAATCGTGTGGTTTTTGTCTTTGGTTCTGTTTATGTGGTGAATTATGTTTATTTTATTTTTTTTTAATTGCCTTTTAGGTTTTGGGGTACATGTGCAGAACATGCAAGACAGTTGCATAGGTACACACACGGCAGTGTGTTTTGCTGCCTTCCTCCCCTTCACCCACATTTGGCATTTCTGCCCAGGCTATCCCTCCCCAGCTCTCCCCCCTCACTGTCCCTCCCCTATTCCCCCGAATAGACCCCAGTGTTTAGTACTCCCTTCCCTGTGTCCATGTGTTCTCATTTTTCATCACCCGCCTATGAGTGAGAATATGCGGTATTTCATTTTCTGTTCTTGTGTCAGTTTGCTGAGAATGATGTTCTCCAGATTCATCCATGTCCCTACAAATGACACAAACACATCATTTTTGATTGCTGCATAATATTCCATGGTGTATATCTGCCACATTTTCCCAATCCAGTCTATCACCGATGGGCATTTGGGTTGGTTCCAGGTCTTTGCTATTGTAAACAGTACTGCAATGAACATTTGTGTGCATGTGTCCTTATAGTAGAATGATTTATAGTCCTTGGGATATATACCCAGTAATGGGATTGCTGGCTCAAACGTAATTTCTATTTCTAAGGCCTTGAGGAATTGCCATACTGTCTTCCACAATGGTTGAACTAAGTTACACTCCCACCAACAGTGTAAAAGTGTTCCTATTTCTCCACATCCTCTCCAGCATCTGTTGTCTCCATATTTTTTAATGATCGCCATTCTAACTGGTGTGAGATGGTATCTCAATGTGGTTTTGATTTGCATGTCTCTAATGACCAGTGATGATGAGCATTTTTTCATGTTTCTTTGCCTCATGTATGTCTTTTGTAAAGTGTCTGTTCATATCCTTTGCCCATTTTTAAATGAGCTTGTTTGTTTTTTCCTGTAAATCTGTTTGAGTTCTTTGTAAATTCTGGATATCAGCCCTTTGTCAGATGAGTAAACTGCAAAAATTTTTTCCCATTTTGTTGGTTGCCAATTCACTCTAATGACTGTTTCTTTTGCCATGCAGAAGCTGTGGAGTTTGATTAGGTCCCATTTGCTATTTTGGCTTTTGTTGCCAATGCTTTTGGTGTTTTGGTCATGAAGTCCTTGCCTACTCCTATGTCCTGAATGGTTTTGCCTAGATTTTCTTCTAGGGTTTTTATGGTGCCAGGTCTTATGTTTAAGTATTTAATCCATCTGGAGTTAATTTTAGTGTAAGGTGTCAGGAAGGGGTCCAGTTTCTGCTTTCTGCACATGGCTAGCCAGTTTTCCCAACACCATTTATTAATCAGGAAATACTTTCCCCATTGCTTGTTTTTGTCAGATTTATCAAAGATTGTATGGTTGTAGATATGTTGTGTTGCCTCCGATGCCTCTGTTCTGTTCCATTGGTCTATATCTCTGTTTTGGTACCAGTACCATGCTGTTTTGATTACTGTGGCCTTGTAGTATAGTTTGAAATCCAGTAGTGTGATGCCCCCCGCTGTGTTCTTTTTGCTTAGAATTGACTTGGCTATACGGGCTTTCTTTTGGTTTCATATGAAGTTCATGGTGGTTTTCTCCAGTTCTGTGAAGAAAGTCAATGGTAGCTTGATGGGGATAGTGTTGAGTCTGTAAATTACTTTGGGCAGTATAGCCACTTTCACGATATTGATTCTTCCTAACCATGAACATGGAATGTTTCTCCATCTGTTTGTGTCCTCTCTGATTTCGTTGAGTAGTGGTTTGTAGTTTTCCTTGAAGAGGTCCCTTACGTTCCTTGTGAGTTGTATTCCTAGGTTTTTTATTCTTTTTGTAGCGATTGTGAATGGCAGTTCATTCTTGATTTGGCTCTCTTTACGTCTGTTATTGGTGTATAGGAATGCTTGTGGTTTTTGCACATTGATTTTATATCCTGAGACTTTGCTGAAGTTGCTTATCACTTTCAGGAGTTTTTGGGCTGAGGCGATGGGGTCTTCTAGGTATACTATCATGTCGTCTGCAAATAGAGACAATTTGGCTTCCACCTTTCCTATTTGAATACGCTTTATTTCTTTTTCTTGCCTGATTGCTCTGGCTAGAACTTCCAGTACTATATTGAATAGGAGTGGTGAAAGAGGGCATCCTTATCTAGTGCCGGATTTCAAAGGGAATGCTTCCAGTTTTTCCCCATTCAGTATGATATTGGCTGTTGGTTTGTCATAAATAGCTTTTATTACTTTGAGATACTTTCCATCAATACTGAGTTTATTGAGGGTTTTTAGCATAAAGCGCTGTTGAATTTTGTCGAATGCCTTCTCTGCGTCACTTGAGATAATCATGTGGTTTTTGTTTTTGGTTCTGTTTATGTGGTGAATTACATTTATAGACTTGCGTATGTTGAACCAGCCTTGCATCCCCAGGATAAATCCTGCTTGATCATGGTGGATAAGTTTTTTGATGTGCTGTTGTAATCGGCTTGCCAGTATTTTATTGAAGATTTTTGCATCTATGTTCATCATGGATATTGGCCTGAAGTTTTCTTTTCTTGTTGGGTCTCTGCTGGGTTTTGGTAACAGGATGATGTTGGTCTCATAAAATGATTTGGGAAGGATTCCCTCTTTTTAGATTTGGAATAGTTTCAGAAGGAATGGTACCAGCTCCTCTTTGTGTGTCTGGTAGAATTCAGCTGTGAACCCATCTGGACCTGGGCTTTTCATGTGTGGTAGGCTCTTAATTGCTGCCTTGACTTCAGACCTTGTTATTGGTCTATTCAAGGTTGGAAACCTTCATTCTCAGCAAACTGACAAAGAACACAAAATCAAGCACCGCATATTCTCACTCATAAGCAGGTGTTGAACAATGAGAACACATGGACACAGCGAGGGGAGCACTACACACTGGGGTCTGTTGGGGGGAAATAGGGGAGGGACAGCGGGGGGTGGGGAGTTGGGGAGAGATAGCATGGGAGAAATGCCAGATATAGGTGAAGGGGAGGAAGGTGGCAAATCACACTGCCACGTGTGGACCTACGCAACAATCTTGCACGTTCTTCACATGTACCCCAAACCTAAAATGCAATTTAAAAAAAGAAATAAATAAGTACATAAATAAGAAAAAAAATAGCTAGAAAGACCCTGAGGTCGGAAACAGCCAGAGGAGTCTGAAGACCGTGGCGAGCTTTTTATATGGTATTTGTGTATACATGGACCTGGTCTATTTTAACAGCTGCGTTAACTGCAAGATCTTTATTTATTAACTTAGAAGTATCATCATGATTCTTATCTTATTCAGTGTTTTGCTTTTAAAGATGTATCCCTGTAATTCTGGACAACTTATTGACAATTTGAGCACCTTAGGTTATTTTTTTAAAAGGTGAATTTTTGCTTAATCTTGAACATGTGGCTAATTAACAAGCTTCTGGCTAACTAAATGCTGGCTAATAGTTTACCAAACTATCTCCCTTAATACCTGAGTACACACTTACACTATATTTCCTAGTCTCTCTTGCAATTAGGTATTATCATCTGATTGAGTTCTGACCAATGAAATAGAGTGAAAGTGATATGTGGAATTTCCAAGCCTCTTATGCAATTCTCCATTTGCTCTATTCACTGATGGCTGAATAGAGATGGCTAGAGATAAGACGATGACACCATAAGCTGGAGAGAATCTGGTTTCTTTGTTACTATATATATTTGTCAGCAACCATTTTCTATAAATGGTCAGACAGTAAATATTTTAGTCTTTGCAATCCATGTCTTCCCTATTGTGAATACTGATCTCTGCCATTAAAGGATAAAAGCAGCCACAAGTAACACATAAACCAGTGTCAGGGCTGTGTTCCAACAAGATTTTATTTAGGAAATGGGAACCAGGCCAGATTTCACCTCTGGGTCAGAGTTTGTTAACTCCTAACTATATAGGACCATTAAAAAAAGTGAACAATAAATTTATATTGTGTTAAGCAACTGAAACCTAGGGTTTATCTGTAATAGAAATTAGCATGACCTTAACTAGTACAATGCCATTTTGATTGTATATAACATTTGCTTGGTCACTTTTTTTTATGAAAAATTTTGAACCTGCCCACCCCAGGTTTTCAGTTTTACAAAAAAGTTCTATACAATATCAAATACAGAAAAAAAAAGAGATAGCCCATAGTTTTTATTCATCTGTTTTTGCTTTTCATTTATGGAGATAGCATCATGCTGTTATACTGGGGAAATGTTCCATTTTTACATGACTCTTTCATGTGGTAACTTTTTTCCAGGCAGAATTGCAACACATTTTAACAAATAATTCTATGGTTTTCAGTGGGGAAGTCCTGCCATGTAACCAATTAATGAACTCTACCACAGATACTTAATTTCTCTATTGGTCCCAGGGACTAGTAACCCAAAGGAAAACAATTCTTAAAGCAAAAATGAAGTAACAGTGGCATTTAGAGAAGGAAGAGTTCAAAGTGAAATTTGTCAGATTGGTTCAGTACTCCTAGTAAGAATGTATTATTTCCTTTGTTTTTCTATTATGTGGTTCAGTATCCACAAAGACAGTAAAGAATAACATTGATTTTGACTATTGGTTGTCTATACATTGTTGTGAGGAAACATCAGAGAGGGAGACTTGGAGAAAAAGGACAAGGAAGTGAAATCGACCTAGATTGGAATTCCAACTCCACCGTAGCATCCTTCTGAGATCAGTTGCCACAGCTGTTTGATTGGAATCATAGCTTGGGTAAAGCTTTCAACATGTGGTATGTACTCAAAAAGTGTTATTAATAATCCTTAGTTTTAACTACTACTTGCTACTTCCAACTAAACTGTATGTTACTTGTATGAAGAAAATGTATTTATCTTTCAAGACAAAGAATTTTTGGATTGTTGATCATTAGTAACTTAACCCAAACATCTATAGCTTCTTTTACAGGACTTGTACCTTTTCCATCGCTCTTGAGCTTCAAACTTTAGTCAGAACTTGGCTCTTTCACACTCTCCTCAACTGCATTTTGAAAATACTTCCCATTTACTGGCTCTTTATATGTTTTATTTTGTCAGCTTTCACGATATGAACTTAGTCATGTCACTTTGATATTTAGCATACTTCTTCCATCTGTACAGAATATATCCTATCTCTTTACAATGCATTTAATGCCCATCTTCCCACTGCCTTAAATTAGACTATTTTCTTTTGCTTGCATCCTACATCCTAAGATTGGTGAGTAATATGTAGGTTTATAAACACAACACAGTATTCCATAGTCTGGTAAATGCTATTCCATTTGAAATACTCTTTTTTTCCATATTTACTTGACTAAATCAAAATTTTATTTTATTTTATTTTTTTTTGAGACAGATTCTTGGTCTATCCCCTAGGCGGGAGTGCAATGGTGCCCTCTTGGCTCACTGCAACCTCCACCTCCCAGGTTCAAGTGATTCTCATGCCTCAGCCTCCTGAGCAGCTGTGATGACAGGTATTTGCCACCACGCCTGGCTAATTTATATAATTTTAGTAGCCAAGGGGTTTCATCATGTTGGCCAGGCTGATCTCAAACTCCTGACCTCAGGTAATTGGCCTGCCTCAGCCTCTCATAGTGCTCAGATTACAGGTATAAGCCACCATGCCTGGCCTTCAAGACATGGTTGAAATGTTACCTTTCCCATCTATGGAGAAGTAATCACTGCTTCTTCTATTCTACTACCAATTCTTAATTTTATTAATTTTTATATAAAAATATCAGATTCTTTTATAATATAATAATAGTGAGTAATAAATGTTGATCACCAACTATACTAGGCCCTCTACTGGCATACAGTTTATATCCAATGTCTCTTTTAATCTTCACAAAAATTCTATATGTTTATTTACATTATTATCCTCATTTTAAAGAGGAAGAAAATGAGACTTACGTATTAATTGACTTGCTAAAGTCATTTTGCTAGTAAATACTGGAATATTCCAAAAGTCAAAGTTCTCCAAAAACTTTCTTTCAGAGATCAAGTAAAGCAAATGCAAAGCCTGACACAGTGACCATGAACACAAACTACACTTTCAAGAAATGTCTCTGTGAAATAGGAAATAAGGAGCGATTGAAATATGGTGAAGAAAATGATTATTGTTGTTATTATGATTTAAATTAGAAAAGACCAAAATATTATTGGAAGCTGATTCTAAAGCAGCATTTCTCAGCTGTGTTTGATTTTGCCACTGATTCTTGGTGGATTGAGGAAGGCATACTGCCAAATATCCTACGCTGCTCACAACAGGCCCCATCCCTATGCCCAAAACAGTGTTATCAGTTCCAAATGTCACTGGTGCAAAAGCTGAAATATCCTGGTCCAGTGATCCACTGGGGATGAAGACATTGACAATATGAGAAATGGGATAACCAATGGGACAAAATCAGGAAGAAAGAGAAAGGGAGGAGATAAAACGTTACTCTTAGAAAAGTTTTGTAAGTTACTTTATCCTCGTTTCATTTCATTTTTTACAGATGCAGAGATTGAACTCCAGAGAGTATAAATGATTTATGCTTAAACAATTGTACTTCTAGCAGAAGTTTAATTCAAAATTAGAGCTCCTAACACAATGCTCTTCTAATTATGCCACTTAATCTTTCAAGTTCAAAATTGGCTATGGATAATTGTGGGTGATTTGATAGCATAAAAACCAAACATGTAGTAATTATTTTACCTGAAAGTTAGTGATGTATCTATTGGCTTTATGTTTCTGTAAACAATATATTTAGTGTCTTAGTGTTTATTAAAGGAAAGAAAAATGGCTACAAGAAAAAAAAAAGAAAGAAGAATGTGTTCATTAAATTGGCATCAAATATACATAAAATATTGAAACGTTCAAAAAAATTTAAAAGTATGAACTTTTCAGTAACATTTAATCAAGTAATCAGTGTCAAAAATTTTAATAAATTTTAGTTCAAAGCATGGAAAATAACTATAAACACACTGTAAAGCATGAACAAAAATAATAGACAATAATATCGATGGTCACATTTCAACCAATTATTACTCAAGAGCAATAAGTTTATAATAATGAAACGCTGACCCTTCTGCCAGTAGAGAAAATGTTAAAATTCCAGCTTTATTTCAACCTTCTCTGACCATTGCTACCACAAAAGCAAAAACAATTAAAATGACTGTAGCAGTTTAACTGTGATACCTGGAGAGTTATAACTAGAAAAAGAAATAATCATGTTTCTTTAAATACAAATAACTAAATGTGCAAGCACAGCAGAAATAGGCAAAGAAGGCGGAATCGTCTAGAGACCTGAGAGCTGACCTATGCAGCTGTAGGCCTGGCCAGCTCTGGAAATGCTACCATGTGAGCAAGCCAACAGGAGCATTGACAGTCCTCAGCAATCAGGCAACTTCTCCAAGAAGGAAACAGCTGGAGGCCAGAGCCGTGATCTACTTTATTGACATCTGCTGCTATATTTCTATCATGGGGTTCCTTTTATTTATTTCTGTTATTCAAACAATTCGGTAGAGACCATGTGTCAACTTAATTGTCTTCTCCTGATAATTCTAGGCATTTCACACAGCCACTGATTGATTTACAATTCATCGACAATGCTAATTTATTACCTAAAACAAACCATACTATTCTACATAAAAATTAGGTCAATCAGAAGTCCTCTTTCTCTTCCCCTAACCCCGGGAGAAGTATTTATTATTGCAATGTAGTTTATTGGTTAAGAATAATGTCTTCTGAAACCATATAGCCTTAGTTTGAATCTGTATTCTACCACACTCTAGCACTGAGATACTGGCAAGTAACTTAACCTCTCTAAGCTGCAGTTTCTCCATCTGTAAAATGGGAAGAATAATAATGCCTATGTCATAAGGCTGTTGTGAGGACTGAATGGAATACTCCATGAAGTATTTGGCCCAGTACCTGACGTATACCCAGTCTCTAAACATTAGTTAATATTAGACCCTCTCTGCAATGATTTATCCTAAAAATCATTGCCAGTGTCATTTGGTCTTGTTCTTACATAAGATCTTTCTCCATTGTATACCTGCTGTTTTCCATAAATACTATGCTTCATTTATAGTGGTTTAATTCCCTTTTAAGAATAAGTTATGTAAACTTTTCAAAATTAGAGCTCCTAATACAATGTTCTTTTAATTATGCCACTTAATCTTTCAAGTTCAAAATTGGCTATGGATAATTGTTGGTGATTTGATAGCATAAATACCAAACATGTAGTAATTATTTTGCCTGAAAACTGATGATATATCTATTGGCTTTATGTTTCTATAAACAATATATTTAATGTCTTAGTGCTTATTAAAGGAAAGAAAGATGGCTATGATACAAGAAAAAAGAAACTAAGAAGAATGTGAATGTGTTCAGCAAACTGGCATCAAATGTATACAAAATATTGAAGCTTTCAAAAAAATTAAAAAGTATGAAATGTCAACTTTTCCTCAAAAGATTGTTTTCTCTGTCTACATCTGAGTCCTATCTGCTCATTAAATTCCAAAAATTCAGTCTTTTCTGAATGTTTCATTCAAATAGGATCTCTCTCAGCCCTAAAATTCTACAAAAGGATACTATTTATACAATATATTTGCTTAACAATATTATTATTTATGTTTGTTTTCTTTTTTTAATCTTCTGTTTCTAAAGCATTTGTGCCAGCCCTGTGTGAACACAATATTAAAAAATAATTCCTACCATGCTTGCCCTTAACTAGCAAATAGGAAAATTAAATAAGCATACATTCTACCACGGACATAAATGCCTCTACTCCTTCAAGACATTTCTTTAGCAGATGCAATCTCTCCATCCTTTTAGCATTTACAGCAATTTGTCTATACTTATATTTGACTTTTGAAATAATTTTAAATAGTGGGTAAGATTTGAATAATATGGTAAATCTAGAAAAATTATTGCTGTTATATCATTAAGAGAAAATATAAATAAAGTAACATAGAAAAAAGCCTTCCTAGGAACAAATTTGAATTCAAATTATGGATTTGGTTACTAGTTAACTGTCTGACCCTATGCGTGACTCCTACTCTCTCTGATACTCAGTTTATTTCTCTGTAAATGTAGATTATAATACTTTCTTTGAAATGGTCTCAGAATAAAGTAAAAAAAATTCTATAAAATACAAGCCTGGTCCACAAAATATAATTGCTTTCTATAATAATGTAAAACAGAATCTTGAGTTTGCACAAGTAATCTGAGAGGGAAGGAATGAGTGAGCCCAAGACTGGAAATAAGTTGGAAATGAAAATCGGAGTAAAAGAAAGGTGGCAGATCAAGTTGGAAGGAGACTGGGGATTGAGAAGTAAAAGCCAGGGAGTTCTCTGCAGCAGCATAGCCAAGAAACTTTCATGAACAGGGATGTCTAATGCTTAATTGGATATTGTTTGCTGAGCTGTGACAAAATAGAACACTCTTTCTTAACCTTAATCTCCAGAATGTTAAGTAAAGGTTTCAAGGCAAAGTGACTCTGTTCTTCATTTGGGTGTATGCCCAGGAATAATGGAAAAACAAATCCATATGAGAGAGATTAGAAAATTAGAGATAAGAAAGAAATCAGAAAAAGATATAGCTAAGGAAAACATAAGCCCTTGAAATATTGTGGAAGGTTTTCCAACTGCATATGACATAGAGTCTGGAACTAGTATTATTTATTTGTTAAAGGACAGTGGGACTAAACATTCTGAAGAAATTGGGACACCCAGGAAGAAGACATCTGGGATGTAGTTCCTAGATGGAGCTATGATAGAAACAGAGAAAGTGACAATTGGGAGGCAAGAACACCTGAATGAAGACATTATAATATATGAGAAGCAAATAAATTTTTTCTTAAGCAGGATGGTGAATGTGTTGCATGGATGCAGGTGGAGAGACACAGAGGAGAGGATACCAACTTAGAGTCATTGAAATAATTGATAGAAAACTTTAAAAGGCCACTAAAGGATGGGAAAGTGCAGAAAAAGATAATCCCAAGCTATAATACAGAAGTAAAATTTCCAATTTCTAGCAAATTATGGGATGTAAAGTGATGATGTACTTCACCAGATGTTTGTCTAGGAATTCGTGATCAGATGACTGGAATGATGGCATTTGCACTAATTGAAACAACAATAGGTGAAGGGAGCAACAACTGAACACACATTTCTGAACTGTCCTATGTAAATTTGTTCTCTCAAACTGGATCATGAAACTGTTTGGTACAAGGACTAGCAGAGTACCCCACATAAATGTTTTTTAATAGCAGTCGTCTATTGTGGGTACTATCCATGGTGCCTTTTTCTAGAAATTGAACCCATAATTTTTAGCTGAGCACATCGCTGCCTAGAACAAATACTACATTTTCCAGTCTCCACTGAAGCAAGGTAAGGCCTTGGAACTATAAATAGGCCAATGTGGAAGAATATTTAATAAAACAGGGTATATCTTTTTAATTTAGTGGAGCTCAGTTATCTACTGAAGACTATGAGGTGGTCCTGGTGTGGTGGCTCACACTTGTAATCCTATCACTTCTGGAGACTGAGGCAGGCAGATCATGAGGTCAAGAGATTGGGACCATCCTGGCCAACATGGTGAAACCCCATCTCTACTACAAATACAAAAATTAGCTGAGCATAGCAGTGCATGTCTATAGTCCAGCTACTTAGGAGGATGAGTCAGAAGAATCGCCTTAACACAGGAGGCAGAGGCTACAGTGAGCCGAGATCACGCCACTGCACTCCAGCCTGGCAACAGAGTAAGACTCTCTCTCAAAAACAGAAGACTGAGGTATAAGCCACAAATGGATGATGGCAACCAAAATAGAGCCTGGTTCCCTGACAACTTCCTGAAGTCTCCCTGCCAGCTATACATGGACTGCCCTATTCCAGGTTTTCTTTATATGAAAACAAAATAAACTTCTATCTTCTTTATGCTATTGTTGTGTTGACTTTTCTGCTTTTGCAGCCAAGTCTAACTCTCTCTAATATAACTACCTTGAACATTTTTGCTATTTACTTCAGTTCTGTTTTTTTTTTCAAAAGCAAAAATAACTAAATATACTTCTTTTGAACATTTAGAAATATTCTGAACTGCTGACCAGGCAGTCTTTACATTTGTTTGAAAACATTTTTAATCTGATAAGTGGCATGGTAAAAACATCCCTATAAATACAACTTTGCTTACCACAGAGGCTTATTGGGATATCAGATGCTTGATTAATATGTTTGCTAACCAAAGAGATCAACCAAAATTATATTGAAAACAGTGCTTATAGTGCTCAAGTCCTAGGCCAAGGGGATTTCGCAAACTGAAAGTTTCACTAAAACTGCAGAAAAGACAGCAATGGTCAGCAGAGAAAATGTGTCTCTCTATTCTTTCCATTGAATCCATATAGACTTGAGGATACACAGAACATTAGAATACATTTGCATGGCATTTCTTTTAATTATTTGCAAAAAGTTAAACAGCTTTAGTCTTTTGTTGATAATTTAAATTTCCCTGCTTTTTATTCTATATTATTCACATTGGACTGAGAACTATGAACCCTCAAATAGTACTTCCTTTTACCTGATTTTTCTCACATGAACAATGCTTTGTTAGACATAGAACTCCACAAATCATCCATTCTCAAACCCTTGTTTCATAGATAAAATTGATATGGGAAGGGGGCAGGGAAGTGCCGGGTAGAGAAAGATGGGGTCCCTGGCTAGGGCTCCACCCCTGGGCCTGTGCCCACGGACCTAGTGAGGACAGGCATTTCTGTTTTCATGCCCAAATGTTGCATTTTCTTTTTTCCGGTACACCAAGGCAGGAACCCAGGATACAGAAAGCCCTCTGTCCTTGCCATAAGGCAGAGGGTCTAATCAAGCAGATTAACACAATCCACCTTCAGACTGCAAAACTAAAAGAACACACTGTAACACATGCCCACTGGAGCTTCAGGAGCTGTAAACACTCAACCCTAGATGCTGCTGTGGGGTCGAAGCCCCACAACCTGCCCATCTGCATGCTCCCCCTAGAGCTTTCGGCATTAGGGCATTGAAGAAGCAAGCCACTCCCGCTGTCACACGCCCTATGAGGGGGACAAGGGAACATTTCTCATTTCAAAATGATGGAAAAAGATGAGCAAACTTAACTAAATCTTTCTCGAAATAACTGTTTATTCATTCATTGATTCATTAATTCCTGTATTCATTCATCCAACTACTATTTAATTCTTATTAGGCATAAAGCATTGTAGAAGGAGAGACCTGGAAGACAGAATATGACACAAGACCTCCCTTCTATACATTTTCAACTTAGTGAAGATGCAAAGAAATTATCTAGATAATTAAAAGAAAGTATTCAGATAATTAAAATACACAAGCATTTCTACAAAGAATTGGGAAAGAGGAATGGAGGAGAATAGCTTAGCAAAGACTTTATGAATAAAGTTGCATCTGGGATGAAGCTTACAGCATCTGAATAGGTGAAGGTGGAATAGGCACTGCAGAAAAATGAGTGGCTTTCTTTTTCACTTCTAGAGTTGATTTTTATATAAAGGCTTTTTCCTTAAATTATTTTAAATTAACATTTGGATAGCAGAGTAAAACCAAAATATTTCCTAAGAAGCCAGGGATGAGACTGTCTTTGGAAAGCTTGACATCATGGTTAATGCTGCATTAAAAAGTGATGCTTAGTAGAATGATGGTTACCAGAGGCTGGAAAGGGTGGTGGCTAGGGGGGCCAGGGGGAGTGTGGGTGGTTAATGGGTACAAAAATAAGTTAGGTAGAATGAATAAGATCTAGTATTTGATAGCACAACAGGATGACTGTTGTCAACAATAATTTATTCTACATTTTAAAATAACCAAAAGAATTTATATTTGGAATGTTTTCAACACAAATAAATGATAAATGCTTGAGGTGATGGATACCCCACTTACCCTGATGTGGTTATGACACATTGTCTGCCTATATCAGAACAGCTCATGAACCTCATAAACATACACCTAATATGTACCAATAAAAATAAAAATAAACTAAACAAAAGTGATGCTTATCAAGGTACAAATGTATCCCCACCAAGTTCAGCAACTGCAAGGCCATGCTAGCTTTCAGTGACTGGAGAAAACGGCTGTAGTATGCTTTAGAAACCAGGGGCTATGAGCAACTACTCACAAAATATCAGAAATTAAATGGCTGAAAAATATATCAGTAATAAGTAAAAGAGTAGGTTTTCAGTTTACAAGTGAAAATCCAAACAAAGGTACAGTATCAAGGAAAATAAAATTTCATTTTCCTTGATACTGTAATGAATTAAGCAGCCTAGGATACAAATATTCAAACAGAAATTGTTTGAAATGCAAATGACATTTAGAGAAAAGTGATGGTGTCTACATGGATTATTACAAATAAATCTCTTTTCAAAAGTCCCTATCTTCATACATTGCAGTAGGTATACATTTCATACTTATATTGCACTATATATGAAAATAGGTTCTCTTTTTCTCACATTTGTGATTGATCATGTTTTTAGTAATAGAATATCTGGAACTAACTAGGCATTCATCAATAAGTAGTACTAAATAATGACAACATATACATATTCAGAAAATTTTCATCATGAATTTTACAACTTTAAACTAAGAATGCAGTTTTTACATAAGCGAAATGTTCAGCTTTTCAGCCATTCTAACTACTTACATCCTAACACTGGTATTCCTCTACTACTCACCATTTCATAACACGTTTTATAGCGCACTTAAAAAGAAACGTACATTTTAGCAATATAAGTCTGCAGGTAACTTCAGCCACTAACCTTGCTGTCTTCTTTCTCCTTGGCTTTTCCTTGGAGGGTTTTCTTCTCTCCAAATTCACAGGTTGATTTTAATGCAAGCTGACAAGAAAGCATGGAGCTCTCTGTTTCAGCAAGTTCCAAAGGTCTTGAAGAACAGTGCTGTGACCCAGTCGTGCCAAGATTTGGTATCGGAAGAGCAGTATGCACAGGCTTTGACCCAACAGCTGGCTGCCTCAATTTTGAGGCAACCCCAAGAACCGGCATGGCTTCTATAAAAGTATCTTCTTGCTGCCAAAGAAAATGCTTCTAACCTCAGTCTTGTAGACTCCAGCTTTAGAATTTCCAGAACAAATACCTTAAACAAAACTAGCAGTCATCCTGATTTTTAAAAAACTAATAGTATAATTTTCAGGAAGAGGCAAGACTTCCCTGCATCTTTAGTTAAGTGTCTTTCTTTTTTGCTGGCTGGGATTCATTCTCATTCTCATTCTCTCTCTCTCTCTCTCTCTCTCTCTCTCTCTCTCTCTCTCTCTCTGTCTCTGTTCAGTGACTCAGTATCTATGTAATACTAAATACTCCTTTGGGGAGTAAACTTTTCTTGAAGGTAACTGCCACAAAGCTCCTTTTTTTCTCACTAAAGCAGTCTGAGTCTGAACTTTGAGAGTAAAAAGGAGGAAAAAAAAACAGAAGGAAAAACCCTTCAGTCCAGCTGTCAGAGCAGCCAAAATACCACAATAGTGGAAGGACAGGCGTTCTTCCTGATTTCAGAAATAACCAGCCTGCATTCTCTTTTTAAAGAAAATTGTATTTCCCCCAGCATAAAAAAAAAAAAAAAAGAATGGACATGTTAATGGCCAAAACAAACAGCTGTTGGAAGAACTTTTAGCCCGGAAACAATCTCAGCAATAAAGTTGTTTGTCTGATTTCCAGCTATTTTTCACTACTGACAGCCATGAGCCGCGATGTTCATTCTGCTGCATCCCATGAAATCAGGCTAAAATCATGCAATCGTGCAACCAGCTAAAGCAGTTAAATCATTCATCAGACCATAGTTGCCTAGGTTATGAAAACAGAGTAAACACAGGGAATAGGACACTAAACATATAGTAATCATTGTTACCAAATTAATAAGTCATGATTATAAAAACATTCAAAGATAATACTTATGTGGAGTGTATTTCAAAGCAGCTATTGAATTAAGCATTTTATGTATTATCACCTTTAATCATTGGAATCACTCAGTATAGGAACATTTATTTTCTTTACTTTATAGAAAGAATAGCTATAACTTGGATATACAGAAAAATTTGACTACAATCATGAAGCTAGAAAGGGGGAAAGTTTCTAGTTTATTTTTTAATTTTGGTTTTTAAACTCACCTTTAAAAACGGTTGAATATAACAATGTGATTCAAGCTTATTAAGTCCAACTTAAAATCCCAAGCTTCTCAAAAGTATCCAAACAGACACTCAGTGACAAGGAAGGATGATGCGCCTATCCATAGAATTATTTTATTATAATCATATCATGTTCTATTTCTGCTAAAACACATTAGGAACTTTAAAATAACAAGGGGTAAACTTTAAAGAAAATATCTAATGTGCTATGCATTATTGTTCTGAAAGTGATTATACTTAGATAATGGATATAGAGAGCAATTATATTCACTAAATATTATAAAAATTAGTAATAAAAGCAATCAAAGTTCTTAAAAAATGAGTGGATACTTAGTATAGACACAATAAATTAGAGAAAGTATTAAATAACCATTTTTATTAAAAATGTCTTTCTTTAGTGAAGAAGTAGTCATTTTTGGCCTATTGTTTCCAGGCCTTTAAATTATTATATACTTTTATCTAAGACGAAGTAATTTATAGATGAAAGAGCCAATAACTAAAATAAAATGTATATGTTCTTGCTGACACAGCATAGAAGAGGGAAATGCAAGTTAGAAATTTTGCAGACTTTAAAAAAGTAACCCAAGTGGGCTTTACACAATGGGATAATATGAAACAAATACAACACCAGTGATATCAAAGAAATGAAATAATGTCTCTGAGGAAGTAGTTATTTTGCAATTTACAAACTATTCAATACATTATAACTTTCAGAAACTATAAGATAATACAAAGCCAGAGAAGTGCATGTCTAAAATGAGGTTTAGGTCATGATAAGACATATGCAACTTGTAATCCTCACAAGGCAAAACAAAATAGCACCTAAATAATAAACTTGTGGGAAACATTGACTTAGGAAGACAACTCAAAACATATGCAACTTTGGGAGTATATTGCTGGCAAAAATAATATTGGCACCTCAGAAAATAATTTGGACCACCCAAGGGAGTGGCTCAGAATTATCAAAAATAAAAATGAGCATAAATGCTGGTAACACTTTAACAAAAATTGGTGGAAGAAATCCAGTTGGAAGGCGAACTCCAAGCTGGAAGGCTTGCCACTGAAATGCATACAGGGTCAGGGCAACTGCAAATATTTAAGAGCTGCACAAGGCTAGAAAAATGCCCCTTTGAAGAGGAAGCCACAGATGCAGGCATTCATTTTGTTTTTGTTTTTAGTTTTCTCAAAACTGAGCCAAAAGGGCTCCTGCTGACTATATAACATTCAAACTGAGGGCTTCTTTGCCCACCTAAGGTTATAATTCTACTCTGACTATTTCTGCCTCCCTTTGCCTAGAGTATATTGTATATAGAGCTATACAACTTCTGTATTATACTAATATAATATTTCCTATTTGCCAATTACGAGGAGCTAATTGGTATTTTAGAAACATGTTGGAGGAGAATGTGCTGTAATTCCTGGAACAATTAGATTGAATTTTTTTAAAAAGGGTTCACATTCAATAAGATGTCTTTTCACTTTGAAATGCCTTTTGCATATTAGGCAATATCTTTCACTCCAACTGAAACGTAAGATTGGTATTAGTAGCCACTGTCAATGATCTTTTTGCAATAATATCTACCACCAAAAGGCAACAAAACCAAATTAACTTACTATAAAAGATGTACTGTATGCCAGGAGTTGTCATTCCAATTTATCTTAAAAGAACCACATCGTTTTGAGACCTAGAGACAAAGGCACTGAGAAAGTAAAGAGTTAGCTTACGGTCACCCTTATTTTGTAGATGAAGTTCAAAATGAGGTTTTCCAACCTGAGTTCAACAAATCAGATGTGATGGTGACTTGCTAAAAATATAGATGAAATATAAAAATATAGATGAAAAATATAGTGCTTGCTAAAAATATAGATGATTGCATTCATCTCAAACCCACTGGGTTAGTCCATTTTTGCTACTATAACAGAATATCTAAAACTGGGTAATTTATAAATAACAAGAGATTTACTTCTTACAGTTCTGGAGGCTGGGAAGTATAAAGCTGAGGGGCCCACATGTGGTGAGTGTCTTCTTGCTGCATCTCCCCATGGTGGAAGGTGGAAGAGCAAGAGAACACTCATATAAGAGAGACAGAAAGGTCCAAATTCGCTTTTATAACAGCCTACTCTCATGATAATCCCACTACCGCAATAACAACATTAATCCATGTATGAAAGTAGTGTTCTCATGGCCTAATCACCTTTTAATGTCACCATCTCTTACTACTACACACAATGGCAACTAAATTTCAACATGAGTCTTTGGAAGGGATGCAAAACTCACTTTGAAACTATCATGAGGGAGAGTGAAAGGTCTCAGAATCATATTTAAGTAAGTTGATTCTTCTAAAAATTAGAATTTAAGATCTGTAAATTATAGGATTTGTAGTTTGATAGGTCAGGCAATGGTCTGTCAAGTAGAACTGCTTATAAGCAAATCTCCACTTCCTTACTTACTAGTTACATGAATTTGGGAGTCGCTGTGTCTCAGTTTCATCATCTATAAAATGGGGTAAAAGAAATAGCTGTACTTCCTTCACAGGGGTGCTGTGAGAATTAAAGGAAGTAAATGTATGATGTTAGGACAGTCTTCCACATAGCAAGTGTTCTATAAATGTAAGCTATAAATGCTACAGAAAATCTAGTCATAAGAATTAGAGAGGGAAAGTCATGAAGCCTAGTACAGCCATGATCATAAGGATTAATAGGACTGAACTCAGGAAAAAAATTCTGAAAATTAAAATGAAATAAATTACTTGTCATTTTATTCCCATCAAATCTAATAGGAGAGAGGCAATGACCCTTGAAATACCTTCAGAGAATTCCAACCTGGCTAAATTTTAATATTAGTAATTTTAAAAATAAGTAATAAAATCTCATAAAATGACAACTTACAAACCACAATTTTTAAGAGTGAGAGACAAATTATTCAACTGTCAACAAAAAAGCATGGTTGCTGAAAGGAAAAATATGATTGGATAGTCAACTCTGACATTTGCTGAAAATATAGGAGAGTCACATTCCATTTTTCTTCTTTTCTTTTTTTTAGACAGAGTCTTGCTGTATCCCCCAGGCTGGAGTACAGTGGTACCATCTCAGCTCATTGCAACCTCCACCTCCAGGTTCAAGCAATTCTCATGCCTCAGCCTCCCTAGGACCTGGGATTACAGGTGCTCACCACCACGCCTGCCTAATTTTTGTATTTTAGTAGAGATGGGTTTTGTCATGTTGGCCAGCTGGTCTCAAACTCCTGACCTCAGGTGATCTGCCCACCTCAGCCTCCCAAAGTGCTGGGATTACAAGCATGAGCCACTGTGCCTGGTCTCAAATTCTTATTTCTAACAGGTTGATTGAAGTAGAATTTACACATAAGTAAAATTCAACAAATTTAAGGAAATAATTCAATGTGGCCAGCACCACTATCAAGATGTAGAATATTCCCTTCACCCAAAATGTTCTCTCATGACCATTGTAGATAATGTCTTACAACACAGGCAATATCTGAAGTGATTTCTAATGCTAGCTTTGCCTTTTCTAGGATTTCATAGAAATGAAATCATTTAGTATTTTTGTTTTGGGCTGTTTTCACTTAGCATAATGCTTTTGAGATTTATCTGTGTGTTATATGTATCATTAGTTCTTTATTTTGCATGGCTCAAATGTATTCCATTGTTTGAATATGGGACAATTTGTTTATGCATTTATCTGGTAAAGATGCTTGATTTGTTTCCATTTTGGGGATATTATGAATAAAGGACTATAATTTTTGGGGAGTAAGGGGGGCAGAATTGCGCTGGACAGTCACCAAGGCTGGAGTGCAGTGGTGCAATCTCGGCTCACTGCAACTTCCACCTTCAGATTCTAGCGATTCTCATGCCTCAGCCTCCCAAGCAGCTAGGATTATAGTTGTACACTGCCATGCCTGTATTTTTATATTTTTAGTAGAGACAGGGTTTCACCATGTTGGCCAGGCTGGTCTTGAACTCCTGACCTCAAGCGATACACCTGCCTTGGCCTCCCAAAGTGCTGGGATTACAGGCTTGATATACAGTGCCTGGCCCTATAAATATTTATATATGTCTTATGTTAATATTTATCTTATTTTCTCATAGATAAATAACTCAAATGGAATTTCTGAGTTATTTAATAACTATTTATTTAATTGTGTAAGCAACCGCCACACTGTTTTCCAAAACATACCATTCTGAACTCCTGCTAGCAATGTATGAGAGGTCCAGTTGCTCCACATACTCAATACTCCATATCTTCAGTCTTTCATTTTAGGGGTGTATCACTAGTTTTAATTCAAATTTTTCTAATAATTTTTTGATGTTGACTATCTTTTCATGTGTGCTTGTCATTCATATATCATCTTCGGTAAAACATCTGTAAAAAACTCTGTCCACCTTTTGTCTCATTATTTGGAGGGTTTTTTTTAACAGTTCTTTATATATTTTGACATAGGTCCTATCTTAGATATATATTTGAATAAATATTATCCTAGTCTTCAGCTTGGTTTTTGTTAGATGATTCTCCATTTATCTCTTAAATTTTTTCAGTCTTGTGAGTGGGGATACTAAAAGTTCCTTTATGTTAAACTACTTTTTCAAGGATTTTGATTGGTGTTTAGTATCATCTTTCCATTCTTACCGTTTTATCTGTTTCTTTATAAAATGGATTCTTAGTAGGTGACATATATTTAATTTTATTCTTCTATTTTCTCTAGGATTTACTATATAAACTATTAACTTATTAGAATATGCCTTCAAATAATATTATGCCACTTTAAATATAATTTACAAACCTCACAGTATTTAATTTTACATTCCTGTTCACATTCTCGTGCTAGTGTTAGCATACATTTTCGTCTACATATATTAACAGAGTATATTATTTTGTTCTATTATCAATTATGTTTTAAAAATTTAAAGCTGAATAGAAATAATCTTCATATTTATCCATATAATTTCCATTTCTGGTGCTCTTCTTTCCTTTGTGTAGATGCAAATTTTTATCTGGTATTATTTTCCTTTTATAAACAACCTTTTATAGCATTTTTCAAACTGAAGATTTGCTGGCAATTAACTGTCAGTCTGAGCTTTTGTTTGGCTGAAAAACAGCTTGCTTTGCCTCCAGTTTTGAAAGAATTTTCTTCTGGGTACAAAATTCTAAGTTAACAATTTCTCTTCTTCAGTAAAGATGCCACACCATTGTATTTTCATTTGCATAGTTTCTAAGAAGTCCATCATACGTCTGATCATCATACATCTTCTATGTATCCTGGCTGTATTATTCAACATCTGATAAGATATTATTCATCACTCATTTTTAGTAATTTGATTTTCTCTTGTCTTTTCCTTTCTTTCCTTTTTTTTTTTTTTTTTTTTTTTTTTTTTGAGACGTAGTCTTGCTCTGTCACCAGACTTGAGTTCAGTAGCATGATCTCGGCTCACTGCAATCTTCACCTCCTGGGTTCAAGCCATTCTATTGCCTCATCCTCCCTAGTAGCTGGGATTACAGACACGCACCACCACATCCAGATAACTTTTGGATTTTTAGTAGATACGAAATTTTACCATATTGGCCAGGCTGCTCTCGAACTCCTGATGTCAGGTAATCCACCAGCCTCGGCCTCCCAAAGTATCGGGATTATAGGTGCGAGCCACTGAGCCTAGCTGGCAATTGAATTTTTTAAATGTTTTCTTCAGGTCATGTTATGTTCATTAGCCTTTTTTATGATTTTTATTAAATTTTGGAAACTTCTGAGTTTTTCTAAAATTAATTTCTAGCTCCCTCTTCCTTTTAGGGCTCCCATTATGTATGTGGGACCACCTGCTTTCATGCCACATGAAACTTTCACATTTACTAATGCAATTAATTTTTTAAGGCTTTAAAAAATTTTACTCTTTCTGCTTCATATGGCATTCACTTAACTTCTGTTACTGTTTCAAATTTCATTAATCTTTACCTCTATATTATTTAATCTGTTGTAACCCAATCTCATGTATTTTTAATTCATACACTATACTTTTTCATCTCTAGAAGTTCTATTTGGGTATCTTTTATTTCTTCCATGTCTCTCCTTATCACATTAATGTTTTTCTACCTTCTTGAACATATGGAGCATATTTATAATAATTTTTTAATAATGTCTGCTGATTATATCATTTCTGCCATTTCTTAAATATGTTTCCTTTAATGGATTTTTTTCCTGGATATAAGTCATGTTATATTGCTTTTTAACATGCCTGTTAATTTTCTACTGGATGGTAGACATTTGGAATTATACTCTTGTATAATGAATTTCAAGTAGTGTTTGACTTTGTAATGGCACACAGTTAAGCAGCTCTTGAGCATTTTAAGTAAATTGTTAAAGAAGGTACAGACCAGATTCCCTAAAGATAATTATGCACCACTTGTAAAGAAATATAATTTTGTGGGTCTAACATGCCTCGTGGTCTCTTCACTCTGGCTGGAAAAAGTATCAACTATTCCCAACCTTGTGTGAGTGCTAACAATTACTTATCATACTCCTTTCTGCCTGTTGTTTCTTTGACATTTGCTTGTTTCCTCTAATACACGTGCAGGTAAGTCCTCTGCCAAAGATCAGACAAAACACCTCCGTAAGTCTCTAATGTTCATCCTCATTTCTATCTCTTTGTATCTCTCTGTGTGTCTCTATCTATCTCATTTTATCTCCCCCTGCCCCACCGCCGCCTCTGCAGTTCCTTCCCTTCTGGTACTTTGACTCCAAAATTTTAACACTCGAGGCTTTCCTAAATTTTGATCTCTATTTCTAAAACTCAGCAGAACTTGTGAACTCTATCTGGGTTCTCCGTCTCTACTCTGTGGCCTGGATATTGCCACCAGGAAGTAAACTAGCACAATTGTAAGCCTTCCCCTTTCAGTACCCTTCTTTCAGGAACCATCGACCTGTATTAACTGTTGTCCAATGGCTTACTAATGTTCTTTTATATACTTTTGTTCAGTTTATATTTAAGGTGTGAGGAAGTCAGTATAATCCCTGTTAGTCAATAATAGAAGCACAAGTAAAGAGTCAAATTATTAATGATTCTTTTTCTTCCAATCCATTCTGAAATTGTATTGTGCATTATCACTTTCACAATAGACCTTAAGAACGTTCATTTTTTAATTTTCCTCCATTCAGGTAAGAACCTTCCTTAAAACACAGAGAATAAATGATTTGTACTAACAAGTTACAAAATGTTTGAATGATTTGGATAGATTGTCTTCAGGCCTAACGAGGAAATTTAAATAATAAAAAATAAGATAAGATATACTGAGATTGAAGTTAAAACTATTCTCCACACCTGGCTTCCAACACTTAAGACACTAAGATCTGTTTTAGAATTTTTCTTACCAGTATTCCCATTAAAATAATTTTTTCAGATATCTCAGAAAAAAATGGATGCATAGAGAAGTATTAGGTATACAGTGTATTTGTGGAGGCAAAGGGCAATGACGCCAAGATGTGCCTTTAATGTGGTATTGAATCATACAAACGAAAGGTACACTAGCTGGCTAAAACATAAAAGCAGGTGATGAGTACAAAAGATTAAATAATAAAACAGCTAGATATTGCACACAATATCCACTTAAAATGAGGAATTTCTCAGCAGAGGTAGAAATTGTTTATATATGCTCTATGGCATGCATTTATCACCCTACAGGCTTCCTTACAATATGCTACTGATATAGTTAGTTGAGCAAATAAAATGTATCAAATTCAGAGGTTCTCTTAACCATAAAGTATAATGAAAAGCACATGTAGTCAGCTTTGGAATGGTATTGCATGTTAATACCCTTCTTTTAAGGATATCAGCTCCCTGAGTGAAAAAAAAAAAAATACACATCTGGAAAAAGGACAACTATTCCATTAAAACAAAATCATTGGATATTGTTGCCAGATAAATTTCAGTGTTCCAGCAAGACAGTAGACCCTTAAAAATCCAAATGAATGCTAAAAATAATACAGCTTAAAAAAATAGTTATACTTGAAAGAACCATTCTCGTTGGTATATGGGTATACACATAGACTGTGTTATAGAAAGATAAAGGAAGCCATCTCAGACAAGTTTTAACAGTTTGGTCCCGGGAAATGCAGCCAAAAAATTTTAGATGTAACAATGTATAATAACACTGTTTTATAAAGGTATCGTTTCCACTACTGTTTCCCTGCCAATTTTCTTATTTTTATATATTTTTGAAGGTTATATACAAATGAAATCAGGTTAAAATATAAAAGAATGATACATCAAAGCAAAGCCATTCAACAGGTATCATTAAAATGTCATTTGCAATGGTTGTAACTTGTAATTGTGAAAGATTTACAGGACCATTTGGAATAATACACATTTTCACATCCCAAGCCTCACGGACTCAAAATGTAACCATTGCTCTTACTCTTTCAGAATCCACATGTTAATGATCCCCTGCTTT
Source organism: Callithrix jacchus (assembly GCF_049354715.1). Taxonomy (NCBI): domain Eukaryota; kingdom Metazoa; phylum Chordata; class Mammalia; order Primates; family Cebidae; genus Callithrix; species Callithrix jacchus. The sequence goes on along the minus strand of NC_133510.1, from coordinate 80,494,142 downwards.
ATTTCAGATATTCTGGGTGTGCATTAGGTTTCATTCAGAGATTGAGAGTAAATCTTTTCTTAAACACATAAACTTTATTCTTATATTTTAACACAGGGTAACACTATAATTAGCCTGTGAGATTTTAATCTAAGTAATGAGTTAAAGTAGTTGCTGTTTGCAACCAGTTCCAGTTCCCAGGTCCAGTACAGGCTCTAAACTTCAGATCTAACTAATACCCAGATCTATTCTAGGAACCACCCAGAAAAGCTACCCTGTCAATAGCTTCAAAAGTTTGTCTTTATCAGATCATATAGCATTTTACTAGGAATTCTAAGGATAATTCGAAACAGCTGTGTGTATGTATGCACATGTGTGTGTGTGTGTGTGTGTGTGTTTGAGACACAGAGAGAGACAGGCAGAAACAGAGACATAAAATAAGAAAGAGAGAGGGGAATATTGAGAAATTTAGCTAGATACCTCTTAATCTACCAGAAGTCATAAAAGAATGGAAAATTAGAAAGTATGATAATGAAAACATATCTTTTTTTAATTAAAGTATGATAATGAAAACATTCCTTTTATTAAAATGAAAGATCTGATTGTGACTCTTCTATTATTTTGAGTATTTTATTCAGTACTGGGTCTATATTTAGTAAATATGAATAAAATACAGTAAAGTCACTTTAAGGAACTCTTATGGCACCGTTTAAACAGGCAGCAACATAAAATGAAATATACATTATTAATATCTACTTATTCTACTGTACAAAAGCAGTGACTCAGGGTCAAGAACTATTTGAGGTTATAGTGCCTTTCACACATACAGGGGTAGAGTGTGTGATCTTCCAAGCTGTACACAATGGTCATATTCTTAATAGCCCAGAAATGAAATGAGACCATTAATTGGAAAATTATATCTCTCTATTAGATACTGCAATGGTTTGAATGTTTTTGTCCCCTCCAAATTTCACATTGTAACTTAATCCCCAATGCAACAATATTGGCAGTGTGGCCTTTAGAAAGCGATTGAATCGTGAGGGCTCTGCCTTCATGAATGAGATTAGATGCCTTTATAAAAGCACTTGATAGAGGAAGGTCACCTGTCTCTTTCTCTTCCACCTTCCAACATGTGAAGGTGCAGCAGGAAGACCCTCAACAGATGTTAATATCTTGATCTTGAATTTCCTGGCCCCAGAACTATGAGATATAAATTCCTGCTCTTGTAGAAATTATCAGTCAGTGGTATTCTGTTATAACAGCACTAATGGAGTAAGACAGGCATCTAATACCTTAGATTCAGAAATATATAGAAAACCTACCATAAAAGATACAAAATGATCAAAAAGTCTAAGTGAGCCCTTCAGAGTTTACCTTTTCTTTTTTATCTGCTTCTTACCAGAATAGCACATACACATACACACACACACATGCGCACACACACACACACTTCATTTTATTGTGTGTGACATTTTATTCATATACTGACCTCACCATTCATTTTCTTTAGCCAATAATTTTTCTTACAAAAATGTTAATTTCTATGTATACATTCCACTTTACTCCCATATTATCATAGTCTCAAGGTTCCTTTTCATGAAATTTCCTGAGAATTTTGGACAGCAACAGAAGTAGTTGCCAAGGTCCTTCTTGCATATACTCTGCTTATTGGTTTTATGAACCACATATCTGTTGTCCTACAATATCTTCCTCTTTCCTGTTTTAAATGTGTGGACCATGAGAATTGCTGATTGAAAAAGCATAATGATGAAAAGCAGAATAGATTTCTGTAAATATGATTTTTCAAACAAAATTTTATATCATTATCAACATAACATATATATGAGGAACTTCTTCATTTTTCCTGTGTCTATATTTTCTCACTAAATATTTTCATAAAACATTCCATTTTTAATCCCTTCCTCAATGCTTTCCCAAAGTATTTATCAGATTTTGGGTACAGAGCAAGAGTCAGAATAGAAAATATGGACAACTAAGTTTGGCATCTAAAACATTTATTTTACTTTATTCACTAGCTACATTTTTAGTGAACTGAAGAGGTTTCACAAACTTCAAAGAAATGAGAATAAAAATTTATAGATAACTTTTAAGTAGGTAGGGATAAACTAGATTTTCATCTAAAGAAGTTTGACCCTGAGGGACCTCAGCTTAAAATCCTCATTATTAGTCAATACTTGTACTTTCAGGATGAGCAGCATATTTATAGTTTAGTTATGTTAATATTCAGTTAAGATGTGCAGAAAAAAGGGGGTGAGTGAAGGGTAAACACAAAAAGTCTTATAAGGTTCCTACTAGTCTCATAAAATATTCCCAGAAACATCTATTGTACTCATGAGTTCTCCTTTTCTCAATTTCTACAATAGCTACAAGAAGATTTAAAATCCATCGGTTTCCTTCCCACTGACACATGTATGTTTAGTCACTGGAAATGCCTGCAATGCATTTTAATAATATTAAAGAAAGAAGTTTGCTTAAACAAAAATATAAGGAATAAAGTTCATCGGATTTGCTGAAAATGGGATGGGCTGAAATCTATCAACAACTGGTACAATACGTATTACACATAAGTATGTAATATATACAATCTGGGAAATGAGCTATTTGTTTACTTTTAAAATAATCTGACTTGGTCATTAATTAAACTTGGAAGTCTAGTTAATACATTTCTTTTCATATTCTTTATTATAAGTAAAATAGAATCTCTCCCACATATTTCTGGAATAGAATGACAAAAATTGCTTTCCTCAAATGCAGAATGGATACAATATTAAATATGAAAGATTAACAGGAATGGGTTGTTTCCTCCCCCTAAAGACTTTTCTAGTGGGGACCATCAGATACTAACCTGGATTCTTGTAAATGCATTGATTTCCTCCAGATTTTCCTAACATTTACATGAAGTCATTGAAAGCTAAGTGTGTTAGCAATCACATACTCTTCATCCCTGGAAAGGCATTGCCAATTTTCCACACTTTCTGACAAAAGCAGGCAAACCCAACCAAACAAAACAAAACAAAAAACTTTGAACAAACATAAATGGAAAGTTTTGTAATTCTAATATGATGGGATGGAGTTTTCTCCCATAAAAACAATTACCCTGTTTCCTATTAAACATTAAAATTGCTCATTACAGACTGTATCATTTTCATAGGATAGTTTTAAAAATCATGACTGAAAGCATATACATTCTAGGCATTTTATTTGTGCACATTTTTCTAAAATAATAATATATTTGCATTCTCTATTGTACAGATCTCAGGTTCTTATAAAATAAAATATTTGGGATTTATATGATAATCACTTTAGGGAAAATACGTTCAATTGCATGGCTTACTAAGTATTCATTAAACTACAAAACTTCCATTTTCCTGAAATTGTTTTTGTTTATATTCATCAGGAAGAAGTCCTTACCTTCCACTCTTCCACCTATCACATCTATCCCCCCAACACATACCAAAAAAAAACTTGTTTATACATGTATTTATATCATCACATTTTAGCTTCCAATTCACTGGATTACCGTATCTTTTATCTCAAAAGTACTATCTATCTCAATAGCACAAAGTTACTAGTGGCAAAATCAGGTTCTAGAGAAGCAGATTCTTTCTTCTGTGTTAGAACTACATAAAAATATTTTCTGACAGGTGAAAGATGCTTAGGAACACATTTATCCAGCTGAATTTACCTTTGAGGGTTAAAATTAGATAAATAGGAGACCAGTGGTGATTTTTCTCTCCAACAGCTTGCATCCATCGGCTGGGTGTTAAGGGCTGTCTTACATAACAAGCATATGGTGACCATAACTGCTACACTGTACATAAACAAGAAAAATAATCGAAATAACATGCCACAAAATTATAATAAAGGTGAAATGACCATTTCATTACACATCTGGCAATGACAACAGCTTCTGAAAAGAAGAAAATGCTTTCTAGAGAAACCTCAGGTGAAGTTAACATTTGCTTCTACAGTTAAAAAAAAAAAAAGTATAGTTTGGTCTTGACAGAATCACTAGAAGAACTTGGAAGAGCTTTTTAATCAACAAGCGATGCTGCTAAGGAATCTTTAAATTAAAAAAAAAACTTTTTATATTAAGTGAACTCAGCAGTATTCCTTTTGAGTTTTCTCCAGAGGATTTGATTTAAACAAAGCATCTCTGGCAAAGAGCAGGGCTTATTCTTCCACTGCAGAATATTCAGTGAAAGTAAAAGATTACATGTGAATCTTACAGAGGGTGCAGCAATTCCAAACTTAACATTGTCTGCTCCATTTAAATAAACCTTAAAGCCTGCTTACTCTCATTTTCTCTTTCCTATTTACATTTTATTGATGCCATTTCTTCCTCAGCACCTGAGCCCCAGCAAGGATCCTTCCATAAACTGATCACCAAAGTGTACACAGTAAGTTAGAATTAAAGGTCAACAGATAATCACCAGAAGATAGAAAGAGTATACTAGATTGGAAAAGAGAATAAAACTCAAAAAGAAAAGGAACCACCAGAGTTTGATAGTTGCAGGTGAAATATCAGCCATTCAGCCACACCTTCTCCCAAGCTTATCTTGCCATACTTTAGGAACCTTCAGGATGCTTAGAATTGAGCTAAAACATAAAGTCCTAAACCAATATTATTTATTTCAAGTAACTTTTTGCATATCTTCATATTGATACACATATTTTTTCTCTCATTCTGGTTTAGGAAAGCAGAGGTAAAGGAGTGAGAGGTAATAAAAAAGAGTACACATGGAGGTAAATGGCACAAGACATCAAGTCTATAAATAAAGTTCAAAGCCTACCAGCTGCAGAGAGGTAGTGGCAGATGATAACTGAGCACATGTGGAGTCCACAACTAGGCACCACATAAGAAAGCTACAGATAACAATGCTCTTCAGAAGCTACCTGGTTACTTTACCTGTGCTTTGTCTAGTAATTTGTACTTGCATTGGATAAAGAACTTCTGGATAGTCCTTAATAATTAACTCAAAGGAAAGAGAGTCAAAAGCCATCATCTCAGAGACTGTATGAAAATACTGTCCCCAAATCAGTCCTATTTAAATTGAAAGCAGTGACTTCCCATTTTCACTTTACTGGAGGCTGTCAAGTCTTCTCTCTAAAAATGCACCTTCTCCTGTTAGTGAGCTAAAACACTTATTTACATGTCCATCATATATGAAGGGTGGTGAACAAGTCTGAAAATATAGATTAATCCATTATATAATCATGGTCTATGTTTCCAGCCCTTCTGCATCTAGCATTTGTAATACTCTGCATTCTTAACCCCTTCCAATGAATATAAAGTTCATCGTCCCTTAGCATTTCTTGCAATTATCCATGAATTTTCCACCAATTCATTCTTAATTTTTTCCCATTGGGCTTCTTCCTGCCTTTGAAATTCTATCTTGTATTTCCCAGTACTCCTGCCCTTAACTCCCTGTCCTCCAAAATCGTTGGATATACGATACCAGCTTGACATATGATAATGCATTTCAATTTCTCACCCTCCTTTGGAGCATACTCATATGAGGTTCCAAAATTACCATATAATATGAATATAAAATTACCAAGTTTTCTTTAGGTGTTAGATTGTTATTTTATTGGTAGATCTAAAACTTGCTAAGTACCACACCCAACTTCTCATTTTGATAGGTCATACTTGGCCATCTAAAAATTACAGTGTACAGTTCAGAAAGGAAGTGGAGATGCAATGTAGGGGTAAAAAGATTTGCTGAATTATGACATCTCAGTAAGCCATGACCACACTTTATATTACAGCTATGATGTTCTACTATAAAGTGGTCATTATATGAGACTACAATGTAATTTTAAAAGCTTCAACTTATTGGAGATGATACACATGATAATTTGGAAAGCCATTCATCAGGAGCTATATCAGGATTTTAAATGCATTATATTTAACTTATATTTAATCACAGCAGAGACCCTTAGCCTGCCCAAATATTTAGAAAAAATGTCAATATTTCCTATGTGCTCCTGAAAATGTATATGCTATAATTCTAATAATGAGAAAAAAATAGTAGCATAATACTATAACAGTATCTTCACAGGGCAAGATATTCAAGTTTCACCAAGAGGATTTCTAAAGTAATTGCATCACTGCCCATACCAGTATTCTCCTGATCAAGACAGACCCTCATTTGCTTTAATATAAACAATATAAGCCAGTGTAATTCCATCATTAAGACTATATGAAGTTAAATAGTTTGTCATGACTAAAATTACTATCTGCAAGTTATTTACTTTTTGCTTTACCTATTTATTTAGGCTAAAAACTTTACTTGGGAATAATGAAGAATGTCTGACTGGTGGTGGATAGAGCCAGAACTAAAATTCAAGAACTGTGTAACCCTTTCACCACTGGGACTCACCTGCTGTCTATCATACTTCTTTACTCTGATGGTCAAGATAGTTCCGTTTCCTGGCAGTTTTCTAGGACCCCTCCATGAATGGTGCCAATGTAAGTGATGATAAAGTCAGCACACCTAGCTGCATACGTTTCCACTCCTGAGCAGAAAGAAAAAACATCTCTTCCTCTCCTGAAACTGGGGCTGCACACTCAAGAAGATCTTGAAGTCCCCTACTTCATTGATTAACAGCAGCATACTAATTAGTGTCTTAAAACCATGGACATAGTGAAAAGCACGGATACAGTTTAAATTTGGTTTAAAGTTGGCACACCCAGTATTTTACTTTTTGCTTGTTGGTTTTTAATCACAGGTGAGTGCCACTGATGGGCAATTTCAGTCTAATTAGGGATGAAAGTAGGCCTGTGCTACTAAGGAGTCAATTTCTCAGTTTACAAACTGTTCCTCCACAGACCCTCCCAAGGGATGTTTATGTTGCCCTTCTTTCTGTCTCTGCTTACCACACATCAGCTGTTTTGATTGGCGCTAACCCAGTCATTCCCTTTGAATTCAAGCTCCTCTCTTTATTGTTGTTTTCTTGGTGTAACATTTCAAATAAAGACCTCCATCGCTTTATTTATTTCTCCTTTAATTTGCATGGTATAGAGTTTGGTAGAAGTAGAGTTCAGTATCAAACCATGGCAGAAAAGGAGGATATTTGATTTGGAGGCCAAGTATTCGAAAAGATTCTTGTGAAATTTTTCAAAGGGCAGAAAATGTTAGGAGATGTTGGGATATTGCATCAACATCTGAGTTTTTTTTTTTTTTTTCAACATACGAAGGGACATGAGTCTTCGTGGGCATTGATACATTTTCTCCTTTAGGAGATTAGTCTTGTGTGTGTCTGAGGACCTGTGGCAGAATATTAGATCAGTGGTCCTTTACTCTTAGGGCATCTCAGAATCACCTGGAGGGCTTGCCAAAACACAGGAGCTAGGCTCCACATCCCTGTCTCTGAAACACTAGATCTGGGGTGCAGCCTGAGGATCTGCTTGTCTATCAAGTTTCTAAATGCTGCTACTGATGATAACATGGGTAGACCCCACTCTGTGTATCACTGTTTTGTATTGTGCTACAAGGGCAAGAGCAAAAAAGAAGTCTGCTTTTAAAAATCATTGAGATGTATTAACATTAGATTCAATAAATAAATAAAGGCATTAAAGTATTAGAGTGTGCCGCTCTTCACTGAAATATTTTGAATCAGTGACAGGCTCTAATCTGAGTACATACTATTAGTCATATGAAGCAATCTAATGCCGACTGTGTGGTTTCTGACCCATTCTATCCTTTTGCTTCCTTATGAACAACTTTCTCTTAGATACACATTTATTATGTTTACCCTAAGCCCTTTTATTTTGGTGAGTTTTTCTTTCTCTCAAGCTATTATCAGCAAGATAGCTCTAGGATATGGGATAGGCCCTCCAAGTGTAAATATAGCTACTGGGAGGTGATGCAGAATTACACAGAAACCTGCAGGATAAGTTAAATCAATAGTATCTGGTGATCTGAATGACAGGAACTAATAAGCAATTTCGGCAGGGTCTTCTAAGATCAATTCCAGATTTGTTACTCTGCTTAAAGTTTACATTCCTGGAAAAGCAATTCAACTCATGAAACTTGGTTCACATACCTAAACAACAACATAGGCAGAACACCTTGATATATAGTTCCAACAAGACTGTAATCAGTTGCAAAATGGCTGGTTCTCCAAAGTAAAATGATTGTATACTCAGCAAATGAATGAGTAATCAATGTTGGGCTGGGAAAATCACACTGTCCACTGCACATAGGCTCCTTGATTACGTATAAACTCTAAACAGGCATTGATGGGCTGAGAGTAATTCTATTACCTATAAGAATTTGGTGTATTTTAGGCCAGACATGATGGCTCACACCTGTAATACCAGCATTTTGGGAGACTGAGGCAGGCGGATCACTTGAGGCCAGGAGTCCAAGACCAGCCTGGCCAACATGGCAAAATCCCATGTCTACTAAAAATATAAAAATTAGCAAGGCATGGTGGCACGGACCTGTAATCCCAGCTACTCAGGACGCTGAGACACAAGAATCATTTGAACCCAGGAGGCAGAGGTTACAGTGAGCCAAGATGATGCCACTGCACTCCAGCCTGGGCAGCAGAGTGAGATTCTGTCTCTAAATAAATAAATTAATTAAATAATTTGTTGATGTTTTATTTACAAAGAATAGCTGTGTCAATTCTTGAGATTTGCTCAATAATCACGTGTGACCATTATCACATTAGAAATCAAATTACTGACTGGGCATGGTAGCTCACGCCTGTAATTCTAGGCCAGGCAGGAGCACCTCAGTGGGTGGATCACCAGAGGTCAGGAATTCGAGACCAGCCTGGCCAACATGGTGAAACCTCATCTCTACTAAAGATACAAAAATTAGCCAGAAATAGTGGTGGGTGCCAGCAGTCCCATCTACTTGAGAGGCTGAGGCAGGAGAATCGATTGAACCCAGGAGGCGGAGGCTGCAGTGAGTCCCAAGATAGCGCCATTGCCCTCCAGCCTTGGCAACAGAGTGAGACTCTGCCTCAAGAAATAAAATTTTTTTAAAAAAGAAAGAAATGAAATTCCTCAGTCTTTCATTGGGACTAAATCTCTGATCTCTGAAATGATCATGAAAATTTAGAGTAGGGAATGAAAGTCATTTAATAAACACTATTTTTTAAGTTATTTATTTGTTTCAGTCATTAATTGGGTTCCCATCAGAATGGGTTTTCTAGTTACTTTCAGTCCAAGGAGGGCTAAGGTAAGTTGAAGGAGCGGAAGGTAAAGTTTGTTTCAATTAAATAATCTGAACAACATGGAGTTTAGCAATAGGATTAGGCTGTTGTTTTAAAGTATAGGCAAGTAAAGGAACACAATGAAAAACAGAGTACATCTCACTGAGTAAAAGAATCCAAAAAGAGGCCGGGTGCGGTGGCTCAAGCCTGTAATCCCAGCACTTTGGGAGGCCGAGGCAGGTGGATCACGAGGTCAAGAGATCGAGACCATCCTGGTCAACATGGTGAAACCCCGTCTCTACTAAAAATCAAAAAATTCGCTGGGTGTGGTGGCGCGTGCCTGTAATCCCAGCTACTCAGGAGGCTGAGGCGGGAGAATTGCTTGAACCCAGGAGGCGGAGGTTGTGGTGAGCCGAGATTGCGCCATTGCACTCCAGCCTGGGTAACAAGAGCGAAACTCCATCTCAAAAAAAAAAAAAAAAGAATCCAAGAAGAATAGAATAAAATTATTTATTCTTATATTTACTCATCTGCTGATTATGATGAACATTTATCAAGGGTGAAGGTAAATAAAAATATAGTGATGATGGAATCAGGGCTGGCAATAGCAGGTTACCTTTTAAGGTGGTAAAAATGGAAACTAGTTTGAGTTGGTAAATTCACAATATTGTGAATGTATTAATGTCACTGAATTGTTCACTTTAAAATGCTTAGTTTTGTGGTTATGCTATCTTATTTTACACTGCTCTCAGAAAATGCTTCTTTCTTCTTTACACGTATCCACTTCTTTCCCTTTTTTAGTGTCAATTTAATACCATTCTCTTAAGACCTTCCTTGACAATTCCAACCACAAGTCAACTTCTCTGAATGCTTATGTCGTATTTCATATTCACTCAGTCATTTAGTCAACAAATGGTTATTAAATACCCACTATGTGTAGGACACTATATTAGGTGCTGGGAAAGCTTAGGTGAGCCCCTTCTGACAAATGTGGAAGATTAAATAACTTAAATACATAATTGAACTAACAAAGGCCTATTTATATAGTTTACTTGAAACACGCTTACATTACTCTAGAATTTATTTCTAGAAAATAATTACTTGAACCCCTCAGGAAAGAGTTCTGTTTTCCTTAACTATATAGAATTAACAGCAAACACAGTTCGTTTTCGGTCTTTTCTTCCTAAAAATCGCAAATGACCCTGATTAGTCAGGTATTAAGCTACAAATGTAAACCACACAATTAGCCTAATATAAAATTCATGATACACCTAAATTCTCAAATCACTTCATGCCTGTCTCTCCTAGAGTCAATCATAGTGCAAGGCAAATTGCATTGCTTTAGAAAGTTATTCGTGTCTCTTTTGCCAGTTCCTGTCCAGTAACACCTGAAAGTGTAGGCTAAGAGGTAAAAGAATGAGAAAAAGGTGATATATAAAATAAATACTGAAATATATACCAAATTTTATGAGCTAAAATTATTTCTTATATTCTTATATTTATGTAAATACTTTAGGCCAAAGTCTCCTTCTAAAAGATAGCTTCTTTCAAATAATCATTTAACCCATTTTTGTATCTATGTGTAATCCAAAGACGTTCATAATCGGGCCCCTAAAAGACTACATGATCATTCATTTATTCATTCATTCATCAAATATTTGGTCATCAGCAACTATAAGCAAAAATGCTATGAAGAGTAGAGAGATGTAATACCTTGTGTTTCTCACTAAGCTTAGTAACTGAAAAGAAGGCTAAGACAAGAACCAGTTTCTTTAGAAATAATTAAAAAATAAAGATAAATGTCTCTGAAGTATCAAGTCAGTTACAGGCAGAGAGTCAGGGAATGGGGTAGCTAGGACATCAGGAATAGATCTTAATTTTTCTGGGTGATAAACTGGGCATTGCAGGTCGAGTTACAGAAAAAATTTCAGGGTTCTGCATTGGAACAAAACTCAGGAAAAAAGATTTTAAATTTTTTATACTAAGTGTTCCAGTTTGGATGGGGCACATGACTTCTTTAGGGTCTTAGTGTAATAAAATATATCCTAAGTTCCATTTTTATGCACCAGAGAAAGAAAGAATGAAAAAAATACATTATTGCTTTGCACAACTTTGAAAATTAGTACTGTAATATTATTGAAACAGAAATTTCCAGAAATCCTGAAATAATGAAATAAACAAACACTCCCCTCTTTCTCAGCATGTATAGTATGAGAGATGCAAATAAATGTTAAGAATGTGAATTTTGAAAATAGAAGAAGAAATCAAATTTCATGTAATAATTATTTTTAAAAACCCATCATGTATCTAAAACTACTATCGGTTAAGGTTTAATTTTGCTATAAAAGAGAGTATATTTAATATATGCTGTGGAATAACGTAAATGGAAAAAGAAACTAATACATTTCTATGAGACAGCCACTGTGCCACATTGCTGTAATATATTTAGTTCACTGAACCCTTACGACCACACTTTGAGATAGCTTATCATTATCATATAAGGTTTTTGACGTGGGAACTATGAGATTAAGTATTGTACCTGCGGTATATCTGGATTAGAATATGAATTAGATAATAATATTTAGACTCTTATTCTCTAAGCAAAGAGAATCAGTTCCAGTGAGAAAAGGTGGTTGTCATATTTTCCCTAATTATTTCTTTAATAAAATCTTAGAATCTTCTCTGAATAGTTCTAATGTTCTACAAAGGGATGAAGAGTGTCCTAGATGAATAAAAGACTTGAAAGTAAAGAAAAATCTAATAATTGCTAGCATCTCTCTTTCAAAAAGGGCATAAAAAGAAATGAGAAGTTTTCTATTTGTGTGTTTTATTTCACAAAACTGTTATCTCCTAAAAAGCAGACCTTAAAAATATTTCCCCAACTAAATCACCACAAGTCATTCTTGTATAAGCTCATATATATGGGCCAATTCTACAGATGCCAATGTGTTGTAAAGATGCAGTTACACAATCAATTCTAAGTCGAACAGTAAACTGCTTGTAAACTACAGTAGCTTCTACTGTATTTAAAATCCATAAGAAAAAAAGTCTATTTTCTTTCATTTTTAAATATTTAAAAAGTGAGACTAAAATGAAGCCAGTGACTTGTATGATGCAAAAGCTCTATCTAATTTACAAATATTTAGTAGCCATCAAAAACCCACATTCCCCAGGAAGAATGTGAGCCCCAAGAACATTGGGCCATTGTACAGTCATTAGGATCCATTTACTTTACTCTATAGGAGCACTTTCCTACAACCACAGCCTGACTAAAGTCGGTATGATTTGTAGGTTTAAAAACCCTCAGATCTCACCTTTGGAAACTGAGTTCTATGTTCCATTTCTGCATTAGGAACACTTTCATTTCAAAAGCCCACCCATAAATACAAAGTCCCTTTCTGCTCTCCCCTTCTCCGTTTTGGCCTTTACTAGGCTTAGCAAGCCAAATGGAATCTTAAAAGTGGCTGCCAAGTTAAAGGCTCAAGAGCCATTTCACAATATCACCATTGATATTCCACGACAGAACAAGACTATTATTATTAAACTATTATTCACTGATTATTCGAATGTTTTCACTAAGTTATATCTTTAGGAAAGCAAATAAATGGTATGACAAAAATGATAGATTTTAGGACATTCATCTAATTGTGTAATTTTTGTGACATCAATTCCCAGTATTCATCAAAATTACTGTTGAGATTCTGGGGAATCAAAAACTACAGTAGTATTATAACTAATAAGATAATATAAAAGATTATAATTATACATATAAATTTAACATTTTATATATATATATGTAAAGATATATATATTCACATCTACATATGTAACATTTGTGAGATGGTACAGTATAGTGGTCAGAAGTATGTGTTCCTCATTGAAACAACAGATATCAAGTATCACCACCATCTGCTAGTGTGACCCAGAGAAGTTCATTAGCCTCTTGGCATTTCATTTTCTTGTTTTAATTTAAAAAAAAAAAAAGGCTATGTGGGAACAAAATAAGATAGCATGTAAAGAATTCAGCACAGTGTGTGACACATATTGAGGGCTCTTTTAATATTTGCTGTAATCACCATCATTAGCATCATCATCAGGAGGAATAAGCCTTCTCAGTATTCATCAACAATCATAGCTACTAATATTTGTCTCAGTCACATTCTGACATAAAACTTAGAAGTGGACAGTAATTCTAAATAAAAAATTATGTTGATGAAAAGCTTTAAAATCAGGTTCCATGGTATGCCCATTTCATGAGCTTGAATATTAAATGCTAATATTCCTTGAATATTAAATATTAATCATAAATATTTAATATTAATCACATTAATATTTAATATTAAAGCATTTCACATAAATCAAAAATCCACTAAAATGAGGGAAGCTCAAAAGCTGTATTTGTGGTAGATTATTACAATAAGGAGCCCCAATAAGTAATTTCTCCCATTATCTGCATTCCTGTGTTGTCTCTTGTCACAGTGATTCCTCCCACACTTGCCTTGGCCAATGGAAAATCAGTAAATACTATACAAAGAGATGCCTTCATGGCACTTGAACTTTGAGGTATCCCCTACTCTTGCTGCTCAGGTTCAAGATAGGCTGCTATAGATGTGTGGCCCAACTGAGATCCAATACCAACTGCCAGACCTGAGACAAGCAACTGACTGCAAATGCAGGGGTTCAACCAAAATACATGGAGCAGAGAAAAGCCATCCCTGCCAACCACAGAACTATCTCCTAATAAATGGTTTTGGGGTGTTTTGTTTTGTAGCAAAGCTAACACAGTATTTCTCCTCCACATAAGTAATTTCAAAATCATTTGGATAAAATAGTACTTCCATTTTATTAGCACATTCAATGGTACATATTTATGTCACACCAACACTGGTAATATACACAGTAACGAACAAAGCCTAATCCTATGTGAATTTTGTCCTCAAGAACCTCCTCATAGTAACAGGAAGTCAGACAATAGAAAATTTCCTCTAACAATCATTATAGCAATTGTTACAATTTAAATAAAAATAATTTTTAAACTGACATTTATGTATTAAGGCACATTATTTCATTTAGTCCTCACAACAGCCCATAAGATAAGTTTTACTCTTATTCTCCTTCCTCACATGAGGAAGGTGAGGCTCGAGAGATTAAATAATTTGTTTAAAATTATAAAGCTATTAAATATTTTCACAACTGCTATGAAGTTTTACACTTTTCTTCATGTATGCATTCCAGTAAGTTTATAATTGTAAAATGCTATTGTTACATTTACTAATTTATTTATATATCATGATAACAATGAGTTTCAAAAACAAGTAGTGGAAATGCTTAATTTCATCGTCTTTACTCAAGTAAATTTAATTAAATATCCAGTTTGTATTACCTACTTGAAACAAGCTTCTTTCCCACTCATCAAACAAAGCTATTTGTTTTTGGGTTTTTTTGTTTTTGTTGTTTGTTTGTTCTTGAGACACAGTCTCACTCTGTGGACCGGGAGGAGTGCAGTGGCACGATCTTGGCAAACTACAACCTCCACCTCCTGGACTCAAGCAATTCTCCTGCTTCAACCTCCCTAGTAGCTGGGATTACAGGCATTTGCCACCACTAATTTTTAGTAGAGACAGGGTTGAACCATGTTGGCCAGGCTGGTCTCAAACTCCTGGCCTCGATGAATCCAGCTGCATTGGCCTCCCTAAGTACTGGGATTACTGGAGTGAGCCACTGTACGGGGTCAAACAAAGCTATTTGAATAAGTGATCTTTAAGATACTTTTTAAAAAACTTTTTAAAGACTCTATCTTTAAGACTTAAGTAAAAAAGAGTAAATAAGAAAACTAATGTGTTTACCAATTTATCTACCCAAAATATATAATAACACACTTTTAATAAGTTTAATATATACATACATGAATATATTGAAAGGCACAAATGAGCTCTTTTATATGAAACCATATGTAGAATGTAAATTATAGGAAAAACAAATGAGAGGCTAAGAAGTTGAGTAATACTCTAGTATTACTAGTTCTGCTACTGGGTAGCTGGGCAAGTTGAGCACTCTGCTTCAGTTTATTAATTAGTAAAATGGAGAAAATAATGCATATTCAGTGACAATTTTATGAGGAGCAAATGAATAAAAAACAATAAGACATGCTGTTCATCTACCATTTAGTTTGTGGTAGGCACTGTATACCCATTATCTCCATTCTCACAGATAGCATGAAAGTGGACCTTTATTTTCATTTTATAACAAGAGAAAGTTAATTTTACCAAGGCTACACCTCTTAGACAAAAGCAAGACTCTGCTCAAATCCAGATATAGGCATACCTCAGAGAATTCATTTCAAAACCACCACAATAAAGTAAATATTATGATAAAGTGAGTCATACAAACTTGGTCGTTTCTCAGTGCCTATAAAAGTTATTTTTACACTGTAGTCTATTATAAAGTAAGTGTTCAATAGTATTATGTCAAAAAACATATACATACCTTAATTAAAAATACTTCATTGCTAAAATATCTTAACAGTCATCTGAGCCTTCAGCACGTTCTGATCTTTTTGCTGGTATAAGGTCGTGCCCCAGTATTGACGGCTACTGACTGATCAGCAAAGGTGGTGATTGCTAAAGGTTGGGGTGGCTGTGGTAATCTTTTAATATAACATACCAGTAAAGTTTGTTGCATTGATTAACTCTTTCTTTCGTGAAAGATTTCTATGTAGCATGCAATGCTAATTGACAGCATTTTACCCACAGTAGAACTTTCAAAATTGGACTCAGTCATCTTAAACCCAACCATTGCCTTATCATCAAACTTTTTGTATGTCTAAATCCTTTGTTGTCATTTCAAAAATGTTCACAGCATCTTCACCCAGAGTAGATTATTTAGAAACAACTTTCTTTGTTGATCTGTAATAAGCCACTCCTTATCTATTAAAGTTTTATCATGAGCAATTCAGTCACATCTTCAGGCTCTACTTTTAATTCTAGATCTTGTGCTACTTCCACCATATCTTCAGTTATTTATTCTACTGAAGTCTTGAAACCCCCAAAGTCATCTGTAAGGATTGAAATCAAGTTTTTCAAATTCTCATTAATGTTGATATTTTGACCTCCTCCCATGAATCATAAATGTTATCAATGGCATCTAGAAGGACAATTTTTTTTCCAGAAGGTTTTTGATTTACTTTTCTTAGATCCATCAGAAGAATCTCTATTGATAGCAGCTATATCCTTGTGAAATGTGTTTCTTAAATAATAAGACTTGAAAGTCAAAATTACTCCTTGATCTTGATGGGAATCTGTGTTAGCATGCATGAAAACAACATTAATTTTCTTGATATCTCTATCAGAGTGGTTGAATTACTAAGTGCATTGTCAATGAGTCATAATATTTTGAAAAGATTCTTTTCTTTCTGAGCAGTAGGTCCCAAAAGTAAGCTTTAAATATTCAGTAAACCATGCCATAAACAGACTTGCTGCCATCCAGGTTTTGTTGTTCTATTTATAGAGCACAGGCAGAGTAGATTTAGCGTAATTCTTAAGGGAATTAGGAATTTTGGAATAATCAATGAGTATTGGCTTCAACTTAAAGTCATCAGCTAAATTAGCCCCTAACATTAGAGTCAGCCTACTCTTTGAAACTTTGAAGCCAGGCATTGACTTTTTCTCTTATGAAAGCCTTAGATGGCATATTCTTCTATGTAAGACTGTTTCATTTACTGTACATTGAAAGTCTGTTGTTTAATGTAGCCATCTTCATCAATTATCTTCAACAGATCTTCTGGATAACTTGCTGCAGATTACACACCACCGCTTGCTACTTCATCTTGCACTTTTATGCTATGGAGTTTGTTTCATTCTTTTCACCTCACGAACCAATCTCTGTTAGCTTCAAACTTTGCAGCTTCCTTACCTTTCTCAGCCTTGTTACAATGGAAGACACTTAGGGCTTTGCTTTGGATTAGGCTTTGTGTAAAGGGAATGTTATGGTTGGTTTGATCTATCCAGACCAGTAAAGTTTTCTTCAAGTCAGTAATAAGGCTGTTTTACTTTCTTATAATGTATATATTTACTGGAATCACCTTTTAATTGCCTTGAAGTACTTTCCTTTGCATTTACAACTTGGCTAACTGGCTCAATAAGCCTAGCTTTCAGTCTATCTGTCTAGCTTTCAATGTGCCTTCTTCAATAAGCTTAATCTTTTCCAGCTTTTGATTTCAAGTGAGAAGCATGTGACTTGTCCTTTCACTTGAACACTTAGAGGCCACTGTAAAGTTATTAATAGGGCTAATTTCAACATGGTTGTGTCTCAAAGAATGGTAAGGCCCAAGGAGAGTGACAGCGATGGTGGAATGGCCGATCAGTGGAGCTGTCAGAAAAACACAGCATCTATCAATAAAGTTTGCCATTTTTTTATGAGCATGGTCTGTGCTGCCCACAAACAATTACAATACAACATCAAAAGTTATTGATCAAAGACAACCATAACTGATATAATAATTAAAAAGTTTAAAATATTCTGAGAATCACTAACTCTGAAATAAAGATAAAAAATGAGCACATGCTGATGAAACATGGTACCCACAGATTTGCTGGATGCAGGATTGCCACAAACCTTCAATTTGTTTTTATAAAAAATGCAATATTTGTGAAGTACGATAAAGCAAAGCACAATACAGTAAAGTATACCTGTATCTCTGGCTTTGCTGCATTGTGCTTTGAAAAACATTAAGGTTGGTATTAAAATAATATGGATTAAAATGCATAGCTGGCTAGATTAATCTTCTAGATTAACTGTCAATTGACTGGGATCTTGAATAGAAACTGTTAAGGGTGAGGAGATCTTGAAAATGACCTAAAAAAAGTACAATAAGCAAATGAAGACCCTAAAAGTTTACTTATTTGATTAATATTTTATTGACAGCTAGAAACAGGATGTCTATGAACAAATTTCTCACCTCAAATTCACTGCTTTTCTTCCCTAATACAACAAGTTGCAAAGTATAACACAAAGTATATCTTAAACAGATGATATAATCTACAGGGAACTTAAACAAATTTATGAGAAAAAAACAAACAACCCCATCAAAAAGTGGTCAAAGGAAATGAACAGACACTTCTCAAAGTAAGATATTTATGTGGCCAATATGAAAAAAAAGCTCATCATCACTGGTCATCAGAGAAATGCAAATCAAAATCACACTGAGATACCATCTGATGCCAGTTAGAAAGGTGATCATTAAAATGTCAGGGAACAACAGATGCTGGTGAGGCTGTGGAGAAATAGGAACGCTTTTACACTGCTGGTGAGAGTGCAAATTAGTTCAACCACTGTGGAAGACAGCGTGGTGATTCCTCAAAGTTCTAGAACCAGAAATACCATTTGACCCAGCAATCTCATTACTGGGTATATACCCAAAGGATTATAAATTATTTTACTATAAAAACACATGCACACATATGTTTATCACAGCACTATTTACAATAGCAAATACTTAATCCAACATAAATTCCCATCAATGATAGACTGGATAACGAAAATGTGGCACATATACACCATGGAATACTATGCAGCCATAAAAACGAATGAGTACATGTCCTTTGTAGGAAGATGAATGAAGCTGGAAATCATCATTCTCGGCAAACTAACACAGGAACAGAAAACCAAACACTTCATGTTGTCACTCATAAGTGGGAGTTGAACAATAAGAACACATGGACACAGGGAGGGGAACATCACACACTGGGGCCTGTCAGGGGGTGGGGACAAGGGGAGGGAGAGCATTAGGACAAATACCTAATTCATGCAGGGCTTAAAACCTAGATGATGGGTTGATGGGTGCAGCAAATAACCATGACCCATGTATACCTATGTAACAGACCTACAAGTTCTGAACGTATATCCCAGAACTTAAAGTAGAACAAAAAATAAATAAATAAAAGTAAAGAAATAATTACCATTTCTCTTTCAAATCTTAAGCAAAATACCACCTTTTAAATGAAACCTTCCTGTTCTCAACATGACATTACCCAATTTTTTATAACTCTATTACTTTTTGTCGTCTAAGATTACTAGCTATAATACTTTTTTATTTACTCATTCACTCATGCCATTATTATTATTATTTTCTCACTACAGTGGATACTTGGTGAAGGCATTTTTATCTGCTGTGTGGGTGAGAGAAGTTTGGTATCTGCAAGGCTTAAGAAAGCTTTTAGCTTCCTGGGATTTAAGCACATGGGACCACAGAAAGCCTCTCAAAAGATCCTGCACTGAAATCATGGAATGAAGTAGCCTCGACCCTGCAGACCTGAAGGGCCACAGTAACATGACCACTGAGAGACATGCTTTTCAGCAGTAATGGTGGGATCAGATTATTTGCTGGCCACATCTTCCATCTATTATTGTGGGTTTCTTAGAGACAGACATCAAGATAAGATTAAATGTACAAAGATTTTAAGGAAAACACCAATAAAAGAAAATATGGAGAATGCCTTCAGATTGTAATGCAAGTCTGATCCGAAAGGAAGCGAGCAAGAAAGAAGGCTGGAATGAATGTGTCTCGGGCTACTGTATAATCTAAGGAAAGTTCCGAAAAATTTTCAGGGAGTACTTGAACAAAAGTTGGAGGCCTTACCATGGAGGCCTTACCATGAAAGGAATCCTGTGTCTTCTGGAAATAGACTTGCCATAAAATCCCTTAGCCATGGTTCATATGGCTGGGAGCAGCCCCTGGAAAGCATGTGCAAATAGGGCAGTGGATTTCAGAGCAGGGCAGCAGAGTCCTTGGGTGATGCTCCCTTTAGCTTGTGGCCTGAGTGATGCATACTCATGGCTGCTATGACTGACATCCAATACCTTAGACCGACAGGATATTTTGTCACCACGGTAGGTGGGCATATAAAAGAGCCTTTAAAAAGGCTTAAGATTAATTTTCTGCCAGCCCGGAAGAACATGGGTTAAAGCAGAATATAAAGTGACTTATAAAACAAAGGTTTTTTATTTCTTGCCCACCTGAGTTTGTGAACTGAGCTTTATACTTGCTACGGGGGAGGATACAGCATTCAAAACAGAATGAAAAGCAGATGGTCCAGAGACTTCATTTAATAAAAAGACAATTTGGAGCAATTGGAAGAAAATAAACCTGGTTGTAGCATACAGAGTGAGGATGGGAATAATCACAAATAATGATGAAAGAGGTAAGATACCTTGTATTCAGCAGGTTTTTAGAGTAGTAGTACAGTTGTCACCAGACATCCATAGGGGATTGGTTCTGGGACCCCCACAAATACCAAATCCATGGATGCTCAAGTCTCTGATATAAAATGATGTAGTATTTACATATAACCTGTGAATATCCTACTGCATACTTCAAATGATCTCTAGTTTACTTATAATAAGTCACATAATGTGAATACTATACAAATAGTTGCTTTATTATACTATTTAGGGAATAAACAAGAAATGGTCTGTGAATGTTCAATACAGATGTAGCCATCATAGGCCTAACTATATTTTTTCTCCATGATTGGTTGAATCTATGAATGGGGAGTCTTGGACATGGAGGCCTTACTATATATACGGAGGTAAGCAGTATTAGGCCCTGCTATGTGCCTGAAGTCAGCAATGGGATAGGTATTACTCTTTGCGAGCCTCAGTTCCTTTTCTGCAAAATAGGAAAAAAGATAGCACCTATGCCACAGTGGAGTTATAAGGTTTAAACAAGACAATATGTTCAAACCACCAATATATATTTATAAGAGCTAAGCCTATTGGATCTTATCACAGGTCTCATTTAATAAAGCCAGGAAAATACCCTATTTTATCTTTAGGTACCACCCTAAGAGTGAGAAGAATGAGTGAAGAAGAAAAAAATAACAGAATAAAGGAATTTTTTTTTGAGACCGAGTTTCGCTCTTGTCACCCAGGCTGGAGTGCAATGGTGCAACCTTAGCTCACTGCAACCTCTGCCTCTCAGGTTCAAGCAATTCTCCTGCCTCAGCCTCCTAAGTAGTTCAGACTACATGTGTCCACCACCACACTTAGCTAATTTTTGTATTTTCAGCAGAGACAGGGTTTCACCATATTGGCCAGGCTGGTCTCGAACTCCTAATCTTGTGATCCACCCACCTCATCCTCCCAAAGTGCTGGGATTACAGGCATGAGCCACCGCACCTAGCCAAGAAGAAAATATTTTTATTGTCCTACAGGAACAAAGAAAACACCAAGTTGAGATCACGCTTCCTGCTTTGTTGTTGTTGTTTCCTTGCTCTTCTTCTTTGAGGGAAAACATTCAAAGGGTATATGCAGAGTAGGCAGAAGAGAGTAATAAGAGGATACCCTTAACACCATCAGTTGAAGAAAGTGTAAAGGTAAGTAATCTCAGTCAGCACAGGTCTCCCTGAGTGAAGTGGTCAAGTGAGAGGACAGGCTCTGGTTTGCACTCCTGAATGTTCTTATATTACCTAGACACCGAGTCGAGAGTCACTGGGCCTGCTGAAACACCCTCTTAATGGTGAATCCCATAGGTTTAGGTAAATGGACAGGTTCTCAGAGCCAGATAGATGTTGCAGAACCTGAAGTCTAGCAACCCTCCAACATAAGCAAGAGCTAGGAGAAGTCCTAGTCAACTATGGTAAATAGGTAGGCTCTGATCAAACCATGAAGCCAGATTGCAAATTACACAAGCCATTGATCTCATCTGCAAAGATCAGCAACAAGCTGGACAAGGATCATCATCCCAGATATAAGACGAAAGAAGTGCTTCTGTATCCAAAACTCTAATTCTTTCTTAACAAGATTATGAAAATTACTCATTCCGTAACACCTTATACCCAGAACAGTCTAGGAAAGAGGTCTAAACTGGGGGCAGATGACTAAGAAATCAGAGATGGAATGTGTTCTCTTAGACATGCTGAGTACTACCTAAGGAGCCAGTTGAACATATCATATCTATTTATTTCTGCTGAGTCAAAATATGTGAAGTTTTGTGAAGAAACCCAGTTCAGTTTAATATAACATATGCCAACTGTGCATCTCAGTTATAGTATGAATAAATTTGCTGTTTCATAGAATTGTTATTTGTATTAGAAATGACAGTAGGGGCACCAAAGAAAGGCTTCTTATTAGTAGTATAAGCTGCTGTGATGGTAAGAGAAGTTTCACAAGGTAGAATCTGCTAAACAGACTTACCATGTCTCAAAAGGTTAGTGGGTACTCATCAGGTAGTCACTGGGGAGATGAGAAAAATATATTCCAGACCAAGGTGGTCCAACCCACATTCCACATTTGGCCTAGGTCAGCTTTGAACGTGCCACAGCACAAATTCGTAAGTTTTATTGAAACATTATGAGATTTTTTGTGACTTTTTATTATTTATTTTTTTAATTATTATTTTTTGAGACAAAGTTTCACTCTTGTTGCCCAGGCTGCTGTGCAATGGTAGGATCTTGGCTCACTGCAACTTCCGCCTCCCAGGTTCAAATGATTCTCCTGCCTCAGCCTCCCAAGTAGCTAGGATTACAGGTGCCTACCACCACAACTGGCTAATTTTTTTTTTTTTGTATTTTTAGTAGACATGGGGTTTCACTACATTGGTCAGGCTGGTCTTGAACTCCTGACCTCAGGTAATCCACTCTCGTTTGTCTCCCAAAGTTGCTGGGATTACAAGCATGAGCCACTGTGTATTTTATGTGTGTCCCAAGACAATTCTTCTTACAGTGTGGCCCAGGGAAGTCAAAATATTGGACAGTCCTGTTCTAGACAGTGACAATGAGGGGATAAAGCCAGGCAGCAGGTACTAGCAAGGAGTTCTGGGGAAAAGAAAGAAGTTCAGCAGTAGCTGGAGTGTCATTGGTCAAGAGAAGGAAGAGCTAAAGATTAATAAACGAAGTGATGTGGGCAGGAGGCAGCCGTTATAGGGTCGGTAAGAACTTGGACAAAACAATCAGACATACATTCAGGGAAATCTCACTCTGGCAAAGAAGTGGAGAATTTATTGGAGGGATTTGGTATTTGGACAAGAGAAATTGTTTAGTTAGAATAATCCAAGCAAATAACAATGAGTAAAGCCTGAACTAAGGCAGTGGCAATCAAATGGAAAGGAGAGGATGAAGGATTAGATACATTAGGTAAGTAGAAGAGTCTTTGTTAACCAAGTAGGCTGACTTCATTAATGCATTACTATGAGTAGGGTAGGGATTAAGAGGAATGCATCTCTGTCGGTTTTCAGAGCTCCTGTTCCATGGGGGGTAGAAACTGGTCATGAAGAAATAAGTTTGGGAAGCTATGGAATGGAGAAGAGAGTGAGTTCAGTTAGGAGAGGCAGAATCAAGCTTCTTTCCTGTTTTTATTTATTTTTTTAACCTAGCACAAGAACTCAATCTTTTGGAATCTCAATTACTGTGTCTTAGAAATGGAAATCCTATTATTTATCCAACATGACAGCAGTACTCATGTCTGGAATCTCTACAAATTCTACATAATAGAAGGAAGAAGGAAGAAAGGGGGGGGTGGGAAGGAGGAGGAGGAAACACCTGAAAAAGTCTTTTTTTAGAATAAAAAAAGTCAAATGCTTTTATGAGTATTCCATGTGCAAAACTCATTAAGTCAAAGTATATTGACAGATTCACAGACTTTCAGAGCTGAAAGACACCTTAGAGATCATGTGATCCAAGTTAGCATCTTTATGGATGAGGCCACAGGAGTGCAGAGAGGTTAAGAAACTCGGCCAAGATCACACAAGGGAGCCCATCGTAGGACTGTTGTCCCAGTGGGCTCTTCTGCTGCATCTACTGGCCACACTGGGCACTGAATTAAGGTGAACAGTGCCACAGAGGAGAACTGAACACCACACATTTATACCTGCTGCACTGCATTCGGGATTTCTAATTTTACTATAAACATCTCAACATCATTTTGAATAATTTCTCATAAAGGAAAGAAAAGTTTAGGTCTACAGGTTATATGATTCAATTAAGTCTACCATAAAGATGTTATTTGGGTTTATTGATATTCACTATAATTCCATGACAATGATTTACATTTTATAGATGAAGACACCAAGGCACAGAGAAGTGAAATGTCTTACTTGTGGTGACAGAAGTAATAACGTGTGGAGTCAAGACCCAAACACTGGTAATCCAGCACCAGAGTCTGTATTTTTTCCCACTATACTGCACTGTCTCTTAATCACCAATTTTGTTTGTTTCCTAATAACAGGGCTAATAAAACATTGTAATAATATTGAAAATATTTTTAAATATGCTGCCACTTAAATCTAGACCTAAGAATTGTCATGATGTCAGTGAATAATTTTAAAATGTACATATTTACAGATTTATCAGACTGTACACCCCGTGTTAACTTTTTGATGATCTACAAAGCAAACTAAGTCAATCATATTTATATAAAATAAACAGTTTCCCTTATGATATGGTTTGGCTGTGTCCAAATCTCATCTTGAATTGTAGTTCCCATGATCCCATTGGCATGGAGGGACCAGGTGGAGATAATTGAATCACAGGGGTGGTTTCTCCAATGCTGCTGTTCTCGTGATAGTGAGTTCTTACAGGATCTGATGGTTTTCTAAGGGATTTCCCGCTTTGATTGGCACTTACTTCTCTTCCTGCCACCATATGAAGAAGGACATGTTTGCTTCTTTTTCCGCCATGATTGTAAGTTTCCTGAGGTCTCTCCAGCCATGCTGAACTGTGAGTCAATTAAATCTCTTTCCTTTACAAGTTACCCAGTTTCGGGTATGTCTTTATTAGCACCATGAGAACAGACTAATAAACCCCATAATTTCTAAATAATAAAGAAGACTGCTTGTAAAAACTACTTAGCTCAAGGAATTGCTAGTAGGTGGAGGCTTATGAAATCAGATCCATTCAAAACTGAACACATCATGAAATATGCAATGCGAGTAAAATATATTGGTCACATCAGTGTTTGTAAGTTGATAACTCTCTGGCCATGTAAGCAATAGCTGCTAGTCTTAAAAGACAAGTCAGACAGGTGAGCCACTTAAGAACTTCTCTGCTTCTTCCTCTGTCATGGCATTTATGCTCTCTTCAACCTTGGGATATCAGATCAGAGGTTCAAGCAGATAGGGGGTTAAAGGGAGTACTTTTGAACCAACTTATAGTAACTAATAATTATTAAACAACAATGCTCTTTTTCTTGAATAGTGTTAAGTAATGGGGAACAATGGGTGGAATCTGAGCAGAGGAATGGCATGACAGCACTAGAGATGAAGTGCAGTGAGACTAAAGGTCAGGACATCCTGTTGAAGAACAACGTGGGCTTCAAGGCCTTAAATCTGATGGTGGTGTGAGTAGGAAAGAGAGATCCTGAGTAGACAGAAATGAGGATAGATGGTGACTAACTGGATATGGGAGTAGAAAAGAGGGCAAGTTAAAAATTCAGGGATTTCTTCCACATAATCCTTCAATCTGTTACTCCAACTCTCAACATCAATTTTAAGAATACCATTTACAAGTGTCCACCTCATATGCTACCTCTGTCTGAACTGCTTCACAATGTTAAAAGAAATAATGCTTATTGCTTGAGTTACATGGCTGTTGACATGCTGCCCAAATGAACAAAAATATTTGGCTCGCTTTACCATGAAATAGAATGATGTTTCAAAAACATACCCTTTAAATTATCCTAGTGTTACAAAGACCAAAAAGAGTCACTTCATTTTTAACATATGTACAATATTAAAATGACATATGAAGAATATTAAAGTACAAGTGTAACAGTCACCATTTGGAAATGATAGCAAGAAAAGGGGTATATGTGGAACAATTCAAAAACATCAAGCTTTAGCTAAGAAAAAAACATAATATCAGTGTTCTCTTATTTCACAGTAATCAGAATTATTTTCTTCTCTACCATACTCTCTAAAAGAAATAAATAGTACCACGTAGCAGTTAGGAGCATAATAAAATAGATACTTGCAATTACTCTGGCGAAATGACTTAAATAGGGATTTTTTCAAGAGGCACTATTTGGCAAAAAATATTAACTGCTGTGATTTTTACTGGAAAGACTTCATGGGCTCCCACAGCTTAGGTGAGAGAATTTGATCCCAAACCCCCAAGCCAAAATTCTTATAAATCTGCACTCATCAAATAAGATCACTCAGCTCCTGCTAAGCCATAACTTGTTTAAGGTTGAATATGACAAATATCTCCTCATCTCACGTATATAGGCTCTATTACAGAGAAATTTGTAACAAGAAGTAAAATTGGAGGAGGGATGACCACAGGTTTCTTGGGTTTCCAAAGCATGTCATTTGCAAATTGTTTCTCATAAAAACCATCTTGAAATTAATACAGTAGCCCACATTATTCCTTTCATGAGAAAGACCATGAAGCAAGCAGCCCATTGCCTATCACCGCTCCAAGAATATTAATGCTTACAAACAAGGTAGCAATTGTCATGAGACTTTGTGCTTCTACTCATACTTGGCCTGATACCTGCAATGTTCTCTTGTTTGTTCTCTCTTGACCCTTGAAAATCAACTCAGTTTCTGCCTTCTCCTTGAACCTATCCCTATTACAGCAATTTGTTATCAGTACTGGGATTAAGCTCCTGGAAGCTTACTTTTTTGTCTGTCCCTTTGCCTTCTTTTATCCCCTTCCTCCTCCTCCTCCTACTTCTTCATCTTAGTACTTCCCAGGAAGACATCTGTCTGCCTAACATCCAAACCCTTTTACAATTAGGATCCTAATCTCTGTTTAGAAGACCTCCTGGCATTGTACATTGTCCTGGGAAATAGCGTCTCCCACAAAAGAAACCAAAGGGGTCATATCTTTATTGCCCTCTTCAGGACAGACAGAGGCCAAACATGGGCAGAGTCCAGGTCAATCTGAGACTCTCTGAGAGTCTTTTCAAACACTGAATAAGTGATATCATGCTTAATATTTGGAGCGCAGCATGGAGGCATGAGGACTATAAGACATTCGCTGTAGTTACCCCCTGGTGTGCCTGTGGCTCCTGTCTATTTTCCAAGTCTGAACCTCCAGCTCTCCACAGATTCACTGACCTGCATTATTCCTATTAATACCCATTTCACTTTTGTGAGTCAGCTTCTGTGGCTTAATGGTAAGATCGCTGACTGATAGTTCGCCCAATGTCAACTGTATCAAAATTCATCCTTCCAATGTATTCAAGAACCTTAGAAAGCACAAAATTCTAATGTGCAGAACTGCTTCAGTGACCAAAGGGCTGAATCAGGTGTGGACTGAGTTCTACTGCTGACTCTTTCCTATACCTATATCCTTGACATGCCCTTAGCAGATAAATTCCTGCTCTATGACAAAATATTAGTTATATTGTCCTTCCTTTAGATGTACTGTCCTGGTTTTGTGTTCCCTGCCTCACTTCTAGTAGTTATATCTGCTCAGCAACCATAGTTTCAGATCCTGGCTTTAAGGAGGGTATAATCTGATCCTCCAATCATGATATGCTGTTATTCAGAATGACAACTATGTAGTAATAGGAGTTCCAGTGAAGTGTCCTAATAGATTCTTCCCAGCAGGATCAGTTTGCTTTATCTAGGGGAGAGGGGATGCCATAACTGCAGTAAAGAGAGTGCCTGTGCTGAGGTTAGTGGAATTGTTGGGCTCTTTAGCATAATCACAACTACCAAGTGTTGTCACTGAGTGGCAGGTCCTAGCCTAAGCCCTATGGGTACATAGTCTTATTTGTTCCTCAGAAAGTCTCTATTAAATTAGCATTATTGCTTATCATTTATTGAAGTCCAGAGTTATTACATATTCACAGAAGTTGCGATCACTAGGGGGTGGCAGAGTCATGATGGGAACCCATTATTTTGATCCCAAAGTCTGTGCTTTTACTCACTATAACTTTACCCTCTTCCCTGACACACACACCCATGAAAAAGTCACCAACTTATATCCTGGAAATTGAGCCCTGCATGATATCCTTCTGTCTGCCTTTCTAAGTTATCTCTCCCTTTATCCCTACGTACTTCAGTCATATAGAATCTGAATTTCAGGCATATTAAATTGTATGTATCTGCAAAAAAGCAATACACTTACATGGCCATCCTTTCTTTAAATGTAGTTTCCTCTAAGTAAAATATTATCACTCTTATAAACTCTGCTTCCAGTCCTATTCATTCCATGTGACCCAGATTAAATGGTCCCTTCTCCATGAAGCCTGCCCCATTTCCCTCTTTGGAAATAACTGGCCCCTTACTTTAATTCTCATATCATTTTATTTACTCTCTACATAGCTAAATCTCCCCTCATTCCCAGCTAGATGTTAGTTCCTTGGAGATTCCCACTGCGGTCTTCTCTTCTCCACATGCCCTCTGTGCACCACACCCTTCCATGGTAGGTTTAACTGTTGGATTCACTTAAGTGAACTTCTGGCCTGGTCATATTTCCAGCACATCTTGTGGGAAGAGAATGTGGCTGCCAGATACTGGCAATCAGAGGCCACCAAATCTGCACTTGCTCCTCATCTTTCACAGTCGCAGGCTCCATGTACCCCATCTGGGAAACTCCCCGCTGGACCTGGTAATGTCATATGCTTACATTTTACAAATACAAAGGAGAGTGCTGGCAGTTCTATTAAGCAAAACATCAAACAGCAACTGGAATCTATAGCCAATACTGGTGTTAATCGGCACCTTTTAAATGGCATTCTTAATAGTACAAATTGGAAAGAAAAAGCAATCATAGAGTTGAAGGTACAAATGAATTTTAAAAATATGTTTCAAGGATGCTTGTGATGAGATGCCAAACAACATAATGAGAAAAACGATTGCTAAGGAACTATTTCTTCCCATGCTCCCTCCCACCTTCACCTCACCCCCAGAGAGCCTGTAAGCACCGCCTGTGACACTGCATCAGCATATGTTCAATTTTCACACTAAGAAGAAGGGAAAGATAACTTTGCAAAGGAAAAGATAAAAAAAAAATTCTTTTGAATGTGGAAATCCCAAATAAGTAGTAAATATTCTAGTATAACAGCAAAGTGTTATTTTTTCCTGTTTCATATGGATACTTCTTTAAGGTCACTAGGATTTTCTTAGACTTTCCCATTACAAGTGAGACAATCCCTTTGGAAAAGATACAGCTATGAAAGACTTAAGGGTGTGCAGAGAATAAAAACTGTGTAAAAAAAGGTTTGAATCGGTACGTATGTGCCTCTGTGCAAAGTAAGCTACCAGCTTACAGGCTGTTTGTTCAAACAGGGAATCCAAGTTCTCCTTATGACAAGTTGCATCATGACCAAGGTCAAATTCATGAAGTTAAGCTTTAATGCACAAAGCAAATTTTTAATTTAAAATTTTTATTTGAATCATGAGCTTTTCTAGCTAATGTGGTCATGATTATTATGTGATCTAATGCATTTTTAATTTTTTAAAATAAATGGAAGACCTGTATCAGATGAAAAAAAGGAAGAAAGAAAAATGGAGGGAAGGAGGAAAGAAGAAAAGAAGGAAAAGAAGGGAAAGGAAGGGAAGGGGAGGGGAGGGGAGGGGAGGGGAGGGGAGGGGAGGGGAGGGGAGGGGAAGGGGGACCCAGGGCTCTATAACATGAGCATGCCTACCTCAATCAACAAACTGCTCCAGATGTGACTCTTGTCAGGAGATTTCTAGGAATCTAAGAAAAATATTACTAATAATATTGCTTTAGTTTTTGAAATGAAGAATGTGCCACATATAATTTTTTAGAGTGGCTTCAAGTGATCTCCTCCTACTGTTTATATCTTTATGTAAATGCTCCCCAATCAGCATGCATGAGACATGAGACTTGTTTCTAATCAATAGCCTATAGCAGAAGGGATGCACTGTCATTCCCACGATTATTTTATATTACAGAAAACTTGTTTTTGCTAGCCAACCTGTCCTAGTCACTCTCTCTTCTCTTTCTCTCTTTGAAGAAGCAGATGCCATGAATTCACTAAATACTCCCAAGAACCATGCAAAAGGGCACAAAGATGCTTCCCTAATTGAACTTCCATACTGTAAACCACAAGTGTCTGAAACAGAGTTCAACTAATTTAGAAGGTATATTTTGCTAAGGTTAAGGACATGCCCATGACATAGCCTCAGGAGGTCCTGATGACATGTGCCCAAGGTGGTCAGGGTATATCTTGGTTTTATACATTATAGGGAGACATGAGACATTCGTTAATACATGTAAGTGTATATTGGTTCTGTCTGGAAATGCAGGAAACTCAAAGCAGGGGGTTGGGAAGAGTTCTAGGTCATAGGTAGATTTAAAGACTCTCTGCTTGGCAATTGGTTGAAAGAGTTATTGTCTATAAAAAGGAATGTCTGGGTTATGATAACGGGTTATAGAGACCAAGGTTTTATCAAGCAGATGAAGCATCCAGGTAGCAGGCTTCAGGGAGAATAGACTGTAAAGGTTTCTTATCAGACTCAAAGAGTCTGTTTTATCCAGAATCCTGAAAGGGAGGAGAGTATAAAGAGGCATATTCCATCCCCTATTCTCCTTGCAGTGGGAACTACATTTTCCAGGTCAACTTTGGAATGCCCTTGGTTGAGAAGAGAGGTCCATTCAGATTGTTGGGAGGCATCAGAATTTTATTTTTGGTTTACAAGATGAAAACCTGTTCCTGATCAGCCCCTTAATTGCAGCCTTGCGAGATCCTTAGCAGACTTTTAACCCACAGAAACCATGAAACAAATAAATCTGTGTTGTTTCAAGCCACTAAATGTGTGGTCATTGTTATGCAGCACAGAAAACTACTAATAGGGAACCAACACCTAAGAAGTATACTTGAGCCAGAGCCAAGGACACAACCACTCTTCATGGTTACAATTCTCAATTCCCATGCTGCCTCCCAGGAAAAGAAATATAACCCAAACAGCCTTAAACCTTCCCTCAGCCTGGCTAAATTTTAGACAGGTTTCTTCCCCTATAGCCCTCTGACCTCCCTTTTCTTAGATAATTTACTTAAGAGAACTTACCCCTTTAGGACGTAAAGCTTTTCCTCGACACTGCCAGTTTTATAAACCAGGAACCTTTGTGAAGGGTCTGGGAGCCATCCCTTTGTAAGGCAATCATCAAGAAAGATAAGGCCCCTATTGTAGTCCCTGTTGGGGGTGGGGGACATAGGAGCCTAACTTCAGTGAGTTGTCACTTAGCAAATACACTGACCAACCTTCTCACCAACTTGCTCCAAGACTTTCCCACTAGCTCCTGAGCTTAAAATCTCTCTTGCCTTTGGATTTAGTGGCATTTAAACAATCTATTCAGTTGTATCATCTTGCTGCAATATGTCTTGACCCTTATTGCAATCATTCTGAATAAAATTGATCTTACTTGTTGAACATTTTGACATTTGAGATAGACAAAACAATGAGAAGTTGATTTATAAGAAGATTTAAACATATTGAGGTTCTTAAAAAGAGGGTTTGATAAAAGGAAATATAATGGCTCTTGCCAAATCTGTGAGGGCTCTGTAAAAAGGGGTACAAAAGTATTCCCCTTGTCCTCAGGAATACTGGCTTTGATTAAGACCAGGGAGAGTACCACAGAAAATCAGAAAATCACAACGACTAGGCGGTGTCTACTGCACAGACTCCGCTCATCCGTGACTCTTGCTTCACTTCCTCTGCAACTTTTCTGACAAACCCCATATGGCTGAAATCTAGAAATTCAATAAGCAGAAATTTAAGGAAGATAGAAAAAATAAAAAGAAAAGAAAAAGAAAGATTCATAAGATAAGACAAAAACAAAGCCTAACACTGCATTCCAAAAAAACTATCCGACAGGAGACGCAAGCGGGCATGTCATAATGGGGCATGTACCAACAACATGCACTGTGCCTTCCACAAACATTGCCTTCTTATTTTACTTTCTAAAGCTATGCAGCTTCTTAAAATGCAAAGAGGCTGGATCAAGTTTAAAAGACCATGCTGCCCCTTTCATATCAAATAATTGAAAACTATTGACAACGCAGGCCTCCCTTGCTTCTCCTACTATCTGCTTATTTGGCTGGCAGAGAAAGAAAAGAACTTGCATGCTGGGGAAGGAAGAAGCTGGGTGGGATGACAGTGAAATCTAGAATAACAACCAAGCTGGCCCAAGGTGTCTTGAAGGATATAAAAATAGAGTTCAGACAGAGTGCCATATTTTGGTGTTCAAATTATTTCAATTGTTAGAATGTACAATTTTTAAATTATACAAATAAGTTTTAAACCTGAAAAAGGAAAACGGTGATGCATAGCACTGTGTTTGCTCAGTTCCACAGGGGTACCATTCATACTTTATTCACATTGAACTTAATGGAGTTGTGCAACATGGTGGCCTACCTGTACTTATTAGTTTTTACTAACAGTTTGAAGGAATTGAAATTTCTCTTCTGCAGTCCTAGATGACCTCAACATATATAGGCTATATAGAATTCAGTTTTGGAATATGTCCATTTTACTGAAATGGTTAGTTTTATACCCTTTGAGATGTTATTTTAGTGTTGGTTTCACCAAACTGATGTGCAGGAAACAAAAATCTAATTTATACCCTTTGGGTGATATTTTTCAGTGTTGTGACAAAATTTCAAACCCAAACCACAAATCTCAATGGTTTCATAATATCTATCCCAATCCAATATTTGTAGCGGAAACAAGAAACATGACAGACTGCCACAAATGTGCCATTACAAAACAACATTTAATTATGCATGCCAATAATTTATTTTCACACAGAGTGGCACAAGGCTTAGAAGTGAAACTTTTTTAATTTATATTTTCAAATTCCATTAATGTGTTTTCCTTAATAACTTGAGAAAATTACAAATTCCAACCTGCACATTACATACCACAACTTAGTCATTTGAGACATTCAATCTCAATAATCACCAGACAAATGGATTCAGTTTCTTTTTGTCCCAAAGACAATACTTATCCTCTGATTTTTCAAATTGCATAAATATTCTGCCTTTAACCAAAGAGAATACTTGATGTTTTATAATTATGTGAACATTTATTTGCAAGGATTGAGAACTCCTTGCTTAAAGACAATTTTCCATTTGACTGATAGATATAATTTCTGTTCTCTAGCAAAGCTTTTTCTGTATTAAAAACATAAAGTCTGTTTCTCATTGCTAATATAAATGCATTTTCATTATGAAATCTGGGCCGGGCGCTATGGCTAATGCCTGTAATCCCAGCACTTTGGGAGGCTGAGGCCAGGGGATCACGAGGTCAAGAGATCAAGACCATTTTGGCTAACATGGTGAAACCCCGTCTCTACTAAAAATACAAAAGTTAGCTGGGTGTGGTGGCGTGTGCCTGTAGTCCCAGCTACTCGGGAGGCTGAGGCAGGAGAATTGCTTGAATCCGGGAGGTGGAGGTTGCAGTGAGCTGAAATTGGGCCACTGCACTCCAGCCTGGTGCCTGGCAACAGAGCGAGATTCTGCCTCAAAAAAGAAAGGAAAGAAAGGGAAGGGAAGGAAAGGGGGAAGGGGAAGGGGAAGGGAATCTGGAAAACAAAACAGGGGAAAGGAAAGGAAGAAAGAAAGGATGGATGGGAGGGAAACGGTGGGCAGGAGGGAGGGAGGGAAATGGTGGGTAGGAGGGCAGGAGGGAACTTGTCAAAGAAAATTACTAACATTTTTGGTGAGTAACCTTTTAGTGTTTTCTCCCCTCTCTGTGTAGTATTTGTTTAAGTTGCAGTCATACTGATGGAATTCTTTTATAGTCTACTTTACTATCTTAATGATATAGTGGTACCCCTTATCCATTGTTTCAGTTTCTGTGGTTCAGTTATCTATGGTCAACCTCAGCCCAAAAATATTAAACAGAAAATTACAAAATATATAATTTGTGAGTTTTAAATTGTACTCCATTCTGAGTAGCATAATAAAATCTTGGGCCATCCTGCTGTGTTCCACTCAGGATGTGACTCATCTTTTTGTCAGTGTATCCACACGACAGATGCTACACACCTGATAAGTCAATAGTAGCCTAACATTATGACACAACGCCTACTCCATTCACTTCATCTCATGATGTAGGCATTATACTATTTCACATCGTCACAAGGAAGGGTGAGTATAGTAGTATAACAAGGTATTTTGACAGAGAATGATCATGTTCACATAACTTTTATTATAGTACATTGTTACAATTGTGCTACCTTGTTATTATTGTTAATCTTTTAGTGTGCCTATGTTATAAATTAAACTTTATCATAGGTATGTATGTGTAGGGGAAAAAAGCAAATATATAAGGTTTGGTACTATCTGCAGTTTTGGGTTTCCACTAGGGGTCTTGGAACAAGTCCCCCATAGATAAAAGGAGACTACTTTATAAGAAAGCTTTTTTCCTAGGTGATTACTAATTTTTTTCAAACATCATTTTAAGTTACTATGTAATATTTCACTGAGTAAATGTATAATGGTTTACTTAATTCTTGCTTTCCTATTAAATATATGCTTAAGCATCAGAATATACTAAGCAAAATCTCAACTAATGGGCTAAATTATAGGGAAAAGGATCTGCAGTCATTCCTATTAATCATGGTTTGAGTAGTATAAAACTGTCTAATTTGTTTAGATTTAATTAGAAACCATGTTTGTCAGAAGTACAATGACAGAGCATGCTTTTAGTGAGCTTAGATATGAGTATGTTTTGAGGTATAGGGCCAGAGAGGTACAGAACTTCATAAGAAGATCATCCTTCTACTGAACAAAAAGTTAAAACGAATAAATGAGCTCTCTATAGTTAAGAGCTGGAGTTTGTTACATAAGATGGGATAACTTGGCAGAAACTCTATAACTAATGGTTTGCGTATGCCTTTGTGTGTTTTCCTATAGAAGGACCACAGCCTTCATTAGGTCCTCAAGTGGTCTGTGACCAATTAAAATGTATAGAGCTATTATATACAGGGAGACTTCAACAGGCATCCAAAAAATATTAGACATTTTCATGTAACATGTATTCATTTTATATTGTCTTATCTTCCTTTTATGTGAGATTAGAGCTGCTTATTTTTATTTACCTGCTTTTAAAATGTTTTACGTTTTTTAAATGTAAAAACAGGTAAATAAACACCTAGAATTTAACCCATTGGTTCTCAATGTTGTTTTTCTTGGTCAGACACATGTGACAGATGAATTTTACAATAATGCATTAATCGGGCTTCTGTTAATGATCCAGCAGGTTGTGCCCTCCCCAATACTTACTAACTCTTGGCCTGAGGGAGACGGGAGCTACAATCCTTGCCATGCTCTGAGGACAAAGGCATGAACACTGATTTTGGACTATATCCATTGGGAAGATAAAAATGTTCTTTCTTAATTCATGAAATGATACTACAAAGGCTCATGCCAATCATGCATACGCACAAAGGATCAACTTCTACTTACATGCTACTCTCAGCTTGAAATGTAAATTTACCTTTTTTTTAATCACACTCAAGAAAGTAAATGTGGTGTCATTTAAGATCTCCTTATAAGAACCATGTTTAATTATATTTGGTGACAAAAAAGATTGTCATTTCTGATGTACCTCATAATATACTAATGTACAATGACATTGTGAGAAGAAAAATTTTAACCACTATAGATTTTGGAAGCTGTATTTCTATTTATTTTTAATTTCACCTGTTCCAAAAAGTTGTAACGTAGTATACATACTTATATATAATGAAACAAGATAAACTAACAGGATACTATAACATTAAAAAAATGGATGAGGAAAGGATAAGATAACGTCAGAAATGAAATTGAAGACAGAATATATATTGTAAGATGAGATTGAGTTTAAGATTGAGTTTAAATAAATTGAGATTAAGTTTTGAAAGATACAGCTTAAAGAGCCAAAAAAGGACATACTTTTTTTGTTTTGTTTTGTTTTTGAGACAGAGTTTTGCTCTTCTTGCCCAGGTTGGAGTGCAATGGCACACTCTCAGCTTACTGCAAACTCCACCTCCCAGGTTCAAGGAATTCTCCTGCCTCAGCCTTCCAAGTAGCTGGGATTACAGACATGCACCATCATGCCTGGCTGTTTTGTATTTTTTGTACAGACGGGGTTTCTCTATGTAGGTGAGACTAGTCTTCAACTCCCAACCTCAGGTGTTCCGCCTACCTCAGGCTTCCAAAGTGCTAAGACTAGAGGTGTGAGCCACAGCACCTGGGCAAAATGACACACTTTTAAGTGGAATATCCATGTCTAAAGCCACTAGCTCCTGATATAAAATGGTAGCTTCCATGTCTACTTATTTTATCCTTAAGATAAAGTCAGCCATTTGTTCACAGTGGAAGCACAACTTCCTCATACTAAGACCAGCCAGAAATTTATCCAATGAGTCCTCATAGGAGGACACTATGTTACGTAATACTAGATGGAATCTTTGGCTTTATAAGTTTTTGTCTCCTAATTTCTTCCACACAGACTGTTGAATTCACACTACAATTACAATTCAAAAAATATATATTTTAAGAGAGATTAGAATAATACAGTTTGTGTATATATTCTTTTGCCAGCCCATCTTCATCAGAGGGAGATTATAGTGTATTTCAACGTGGGATTGCAAAGTGCTCATCTGCTTTCAGGAAGTGACCTGCAGGAGTGTTTTGCAGAGCTGAGAGATAATAATTCCCTAGATAAGTATTTGCTCTCCAGCATGCCACAGGCCACATAATTGCCTTAATTCAATTTTGTTATTTTCTTGGCCTCTCGAGTCCTTGGAGATTATAATCCCCAATCTAGAGGGCTGTGTACCCTGTATCTCTTTCAAGGAATCCTCCATAAGTACCCCATCTCATTTCACATTTCATGACCATTTTGGAGAAGCAACTTCAAAATAATATCCTCCAAGAAGTGCCTCGAATGTAGCTACTGTTTATTGCTGAATGAGCAGTGATTATACAGAAAAGTAGGCAGCATCAACTTGTGAAGGTTAAAATACTCACATGGATCAAAGGAAGGCAAGGATTGGATAATGGAAGGTACTTCCTATTAGGCCTTTACTAATTTGGGAGAGTCTAACCAACTGAGTATCTGAAGTTGGCATGTTTATTCTTTTTCTTTTCTTTCTTTCTTTCTTTTTTGTTTTTTTTTTGTTTGTTTGTTTTTTTTTGAGATGGAGTTTCGCTCTTGTTGCCCAGGTAGGAGTGAGTGCAATGGAGCGATCTTGCTCACTGCAACTTCACCTTCCCGGTTCTAGTGATTCTCCTGCCTCAGCCTCCCAAGTAGCTGGGATTACAGGCATGTGCCACCATGCCCAGCTAATTTTGTATTTTTAGTAGAGACGCGGTTTCTTCATGTTGGTCAGACTGGTCTTGAATTCCTGATCTCAGGTAATCCAACTGCCTTGGCCTCCCAAAGTGCTGGGATTACAGGTGTGAGCCATCACACCTGGCCAACTTGTTTATTCTTTCTATTCTTGACATATGGGCAACTTATCCATGCTGTTTATATGGGCATAAAAATCACAATTGTAAATTGTATATAATCCTCAAAGAAAACCATGTCATTCACATGAGCTCAGTAGTATTAATGTAAAAATATTATGTAAACATAAGCTTACATAATATTTTTAACTCATGTGTGATTTTTGATTATGAGTTCATCAGGCAAGGTAAGTATAAAAAACTGAATTTTTTTGGCACATAATAAAATGTATAATGGTGATTAATACCAAAATAATCATACTAATGTCCACTAGCTCCTGATACAGAAGAGTTGCCTATAAATGCATCAAATCCTACTGCTCTTTTATCCATTAAATGAACACAGGGATTAGCTGACATAAAAAAGAAGTAGTGCAATTACACAATTAAGTGGATGAATATATTAAAACTATATATTATATACACTGGGAAAATTGTATATAAAGTTGTCAAAATACATATTTGAGGGTTAATCAGTGAGATGTATTTTATTAAAATTGTAATCCCCATACTCCTCAATACCATTGATTGTTTGCCTTTCCTGCTTTATATTTCTTCATAGGTCCTATCATTATCTAACATACTATGTATTTTACTTATTTTTCTCATTTTTCGATGAGTCTGCCACTAAATTTTAAATTTCATAGGGACAAGAATTATTTTTCTGCTTTGTCAAGCCAAGATTGTGTATCTCCAGCATTTATAAATGTTCCTCCTACTTAGTATGTACTTGATAAATATCTGCAAATCATTTACAGTCAATTTTCCTTAAAGTATGTAAGTCACAAATAATAGGGACATTAGAATTTCTCCAATGGAAGATGTTATTGTTGATATTGCTTTTCTTTTGAGATTTTCGTGCCAACAATCATAGCCCTTTTGCTTTTGTCTACAATCATTTCAACACATTTTTTTATCTGTGACAATTATCGCTAGACCAATCAACAAAAAAACTGATGCTTTTAGCAAAGGGAGTTCTGATAAGATAATTCAGTAATGATCAATGCTTTTGGGGAAAAACAAAATTTCTGATTGTTTATTACTGAAGGGCATGCCGACCAAACAAATCTCACAGAATGATGTCATGTACATGTTATGGATGTCCTTGTAGTCAATGAGAGCACCCATCTGTTTCTGTCATTTAGGATGATTGAAAAGTTGGGATGACAGAATCTCAGAACCTAAGCTACTTTTTCACTATGGCCATTTTTCACATAATATATATGCTATTGAAATGTCCAGATTTATCTGTTGTTCATGACAAGTCATAATGCAAACAATGAAAGGAGAGAGGAACAGCTGGTAGGAAAGACTAGCAATCTGTTTAGTAAGTTAAGTAAGGTCTGAGTGATATCATGTAACATACATGTCCCAAAAGAACATTTTGGCCATTAACGGTCATCTTAAACCTCAGTAAAAATTCAACCCAAATTTCAACTGCTTGAGCCATCAAGGAATTTCTTTTTAAAACAGGTTCTCATGTGACTATGAGTTTACCCATAGAAATAGAAGCTCTCAACCCAACCAAGGAGAATTTGAAATTTAAAATAAAAGGATAACCAAACCAAAAAGTAAGTTTGGCTTCCTAACAATATAAAAACCCTTACCTGCTAACTAGTATCTCCTTATTAGTCTTGCTAAGTGAAGTCAGTGTCAGTGGTAGTACTATTTATCATAAGTCTTACATGAATTTAATTCTGAGCATGATTTTTATCCTTATTAAAAGATATATATTCCTAAAAGAAATGACAAGTAGAGTTGAATTCAAAAGTTTATTAAAATATTTAATTTGATGGCAGTCATTGTTTTTCCTAATTAAAATACTTTAAAATTAGTTTTTCCTTATTTTTATTTGAAATAACCTTTATGTTTTATCATCTGTTGATCAGAGCATACAAAGCATACATAGTTCTTGATATGCCTTGACAGAATCAGTGTGACATAGAAATCAGACAGGTCTAAGTTTTAACACCAGCTTTGTCCCTCATTAGCACTGTCACCTGGACCAAGCTACACAACCTTTCTAAGCCCCAGTAATCCCATCTATAAATGGAGTTAATAATGTTATCAAATTTAGAGTTGACGTAAGGTCTAATTGAAATTCTTTGCACCAAGTTTAGTACCTTATAAAAAGATGATAAATATTAGCTGTTATTGGTAGATACC
Organism: Callithrix jacchus; assembly: GCF_049354715.1. Lineage (NCBI taxonomy): Eukaryota > Metazoa > Chordata > Mammalia > Primates > Cebidae > Callithrix > Callithrix jacchus. Next base: position 80,454,395 of record NC_133510.1, on the reverse strand, counting down.
AATATCAAATATATAGTATTAATTTTTCATACTTGGTTATATTTTGAAATAACCTAAATCTAAATGGTTACATTTTAGACTTCATATAAAAGCAGGGAATAGCTGAGTAAGCTCTAAAAGCTGTGGTGTAGGTGTGTGATTGCTAGTCTTTCATAAACTATTTGAAGCTGATGTTCTTGGCAACCACTGGGGCAAGCTGTCTGTCTCTAAGGTAAGTTCAGCTTTCTGGGTCTATTGCTTAAGAGCTCTAAAGAAGTTTAGACAAAAATCCCTACTTCACAATATTCTTCTGGCTGCTTGAAAGGCCAGCCTTTTGACTGGCCTGGTTCCATGACAAGCCCAAACTCAATGACATCCGTCTCCAAGGCTACTTCAGCAGCAAACCTCTGGGAGGTCTATAACTCAGCTGCCTCTTCATCCATAAGTGTTCTACCTCTGAGACTGCAAGCTCCCAATCTACTCTCCTGACACAGGTGACTTAGCATCCTCATTTTGCATTTCATCCATCACTCCTACTAATATTCTCCTCAGCGGCCGGGCGCGGTGGCTCAAGCCTGTAATCCCAGCACTTTGGGAGGTCGAGGCGGGTGGATCACGAGGTCAAGAGATCGAGACCATCCTGGTCAACATGGTGAAACCCCGTCTCTACTAAAAATACAAAAAATTAGCTGGGCATGGTGGCGCGTGCCTGTAATCCCAGCTACTCAGGAGGCTGAGGCAGGAGAATTGCCTGAACCCAGGAGGCGGAGGTTGCGGTGAGCTGAGATTGCGTCATTGCACTCCAGCCTGAGTAACAAGAGCAAAACTCCGCCTCAAAAAAAAAAAAATATATATATATATATATTCTCCTCAGTATCATTATTCCTTCTCATAAAGTAAAGAACCACTTCCCCTAGGTTTCTAACACCACTGGTAGAAAAAAGTGAAACAAAACAAAATTAGATCTCTGGCCCCAAATGCTCTGTTGAGTTCTAGTCTTACATTTTCATATGCCTATTGGTATCTCAAATACAACATACCCAAATTCAAAGCCACCATTTTCTTCTAAAAATATATTCCTTTCATCTTACTTATTTCTCTAACTCTGTAAACAGAAATGTATGACCCATAAATTTAACATTCTTTTTGTGTATCTGAAAAAGGAAAAAACAAATATCCTAGTTAGCTGGTCAAACATACATTTTATTAAACATACTTATTAATAAGTAACTTTCTCATAACAGAAACCAATGAATTTTTAAATTAATAATATTCACTGCCTAGTTAACGAAAGGCGATCAATAGAAGATCTGCTCAATTACTGTCTAATAAAAAAGACCATAACTGTTCACTTCCTAGTTGACAAATTTGACTTTACATAATGGCAGTTTATTTCATACCTTGGCATCAAAGACATTAATTAAATTACAAAGGTAAACCACTTGAGATAACTACCAAATTATTTTAATGATTCAAGTTTACTAATTTATAAGTCTGTAATAACTTCTGTTATACAGAATTATATCTTCAACATTTCTGTGACTTTGTTTGATGGATACTATTTACTCTTTTAGGATAAGAAAATGTAGAAAGTTTCCAATGTCTACGTATTTATTGGGCCAACTATACAAAACAGATCAACATTCCTCTTTTCAAATACAGTAACTACTGTGCTATCAGAAAATGCTTCTGACAGATTGCATGACCACTCTGGGAGCTGCACTGTTCTGTTAGCTATTACTGATAAAATGGGCATTTTATATATAACTAAGGTTATACTAGAAATTATATTTGAAAGGTTAGAAAACATATTTGGCTGAGCTTTCTATCAAATGTAATTGACATCAAAGACAGATCTGACTGAGAATTATTTCATAAACATGTAGGAACTATATTTAAAAACATACCCTGGAAATGATCTGCCTTGATTTAAATTTAGACTCCGCTATTTACTGTATAACTTACCTTGGGCAAATTACTGAACCTTTCCAAGCCTCAGTTTTCCCAATTATAAAATGGCAATGAAAAAATACCAACCTCCTTGAATTTTTACAAGAATTAAATGTGTATATATATGTATAAATTCATGTAAAGGATTAATGTATGACTCACAGAAAAGATTCACTAAGTGTTGACTATTGTTTTTTGAGGAAGAGCAATATTGAGGAATAAAATTAATTTAAGGAAGAAGAGAGTAATAAATAGTCATTGCTGGCTATAGTGGCCCATCTGGAACAGCCTCTGCAAAGACACAGGCTGCAGTAAGGGAGGTGCTGCCAGGTTTGTGTGGTTCATGGAGCCAGCAGGAACCAACAACAGGTGGGAGCCCTGCCTGCCTCTTTTTGAGTTGGCAGGGCAGGAGCCCCCTACCCCCCATCCCAGGCATAGCTGTAGCTCCCCAGCCATGGCTGTGGACCTTGGCATTCCTGTGCTCTTGGCCTAGAAGCCCCCCTTCCCCCTCAGGCTCAGAAGTGCCTACTCCCTCTGCCTGGCATCTCCCCTCTCCCAGCACCCACTCTGATTTCAGAGCAAAGTTGAGGCCAAGCACAGGTACTATTGTGTTTGCCCCAGCTGGGTGTGCACATGCTTGGGGCACTGCCGACTTACCAGCCCCCTGCTGCCTCAGCCCCCTTCAGACTTTGGGTGATAAGCATGGAAGGGAGTTCTGAGGGGGTGCTAAGGGCAGCTTGATGCAGGCCTGTAGGTGTCCTCCAGCACAGACAACTTGGGCACCCTGGATGACATGTAAATGGTGACAAGAGGCAGGCAGGCTCCTGGGTATAAAGGGTCAGGTGCCTGGTAAAACCCCAACTTTAAGCCAAGGACAGCCTGAAACTTGGTGGTCTGTAAGTTCCAGATGGAGTCCAGGGCCTGGAATGAGAACTTATGATGCTTTTTTCAGGCCTGCCCATGATCATCCATGGACCAATCAGCATGTACTTCCTTCCCTCTGAAGCCCATAAAAACCCCTGACTCAGCCAGACTCGGGCAGATGATGGGATGACATACCTGTGGATAGGTGCTACTGGATTCCTCTCCACTAAGGGCTGCATGCTTGTCAGAACAACCTGCCTGACAAAAGGAACTGCCCACTTCAGGTCTCCTAGAAGCTGTATGGTCACTCAATGAAGCACCTCTTCACCTTGCTCACCCTCCAGCTGTCTGCATACCTTGTTCTTCTTGTATGTGGAACAAGAACTTGGGACTTGCCAAATGGTGGAACTGAAAGAGCTGTAACACAAACAGGGCTGACATACATCTTTCTTGCTCACCACATTGCTGGCAACAAGGAGAAAGGAGCTGCAGGCTTTTGGGGAGTTCAGACCTAGAGGCTTCCAGAGCCAGGGCTATGACCCCCTCTTAGGGGCTCTGTGGTTTCTGGTGTCTCCAAGATTCTGGGTGTCAGCATGTTCCCCTCATCCAGAGGTGGGTGCCCACAGCTGAAGCCACTTGCAATACATCTGATCTAGCCACAGGCTTACACAGAGCTGGTGCCTGTGCCTGGCGCCTGGAGCTGCCCACCACACCACAGTGGCCAGTGTGCTTGGTTGTGTGCAGTGGCAGGACCCCACACTCCAGTGTCTTCAGAAGCATGGGATCCGGGTTGGTAGTGCTACCCAAGTGCAGGATACCAGGCCAAGTAGGTAGAACAAGCCCCATGGGCCTGAGCAAAAGTCAGGCAAATGCACCACTGGCCACACAGATTTCCAGCTGGAAAAGTGACACCCTAAGGATCCTATGGCATCATTAGAAATCCATCATACATCACATTTGAGCTGCCTATTTTATATTATCTCACATGGTTTTACAACAATCCTTTAGGAAATCCTAAGTCTATCCATTATGAAAGGATCAAAGTTGAGACTTAGTTCAAGAACTTAGATAAGGATACAAAACTATCATACAAGTAGACAGGATTTGGGCCTAGCTCTCTGACTCTCTGACTTTCCATTACACGTCTTAATAGTCATTTTTTCTTTGTAAAAATATCAGGTACAGTGGCTCATGTTTGTAATCTCAGCCCTAGGAGGCCAAGGTAGGTGAATCACAGGAATTTAGGAGTTCAAGACCAGTGTGGCCAACATAACAAAAAACCTATCTCTAATAAAAATATAAAAATTAGCCAGGTGTGGTGGTGGGCACCTATAATACCAGCTACTCAGGAGGCCAAGGCAAAGAGAACTGCTTGAACCCAAGAGGCAGAGGTTGCAGTGAGCCAAGATCATGCCACTGTATTCCAGCCTGGGTGACAGAGCGAAACTCCATCTCCAAAAGAATTAAAAGTTTTTAATTGCCTGTTTTTGGAATTCCAGAATTTTTAAGTTGAAATAAACCCAAGATGTAATCTGGTCAAGATCATCATTTTTAAAACTAGAAAGAGGCTAAATTTAAGTGACTTGTCGGATGCCCTGTAACTATCCTTTTTTTTTTTTTAATGCAAATCTATCAATACATTTTTAAATGCTGAAATTATCCTCTTTTATTAAAAGCATTCTCTTGGCCATTATCTCCATTAGACAGCAAATTGACAACTGTATATTTAGGCCAAGATAACTGGGAAATAAAATCGTCCAGGCCCTAGGGAAAGTGTGAGCCAAGTTCTGAGACTGAGATAAAAAGAATATGCAATCCCAGCACTTTGGGAAGCCGAGGCGGGTGGATCACGAGGTCAAGAGATCAAGACCATCCTGGTCAACATGGTGAAACCCCGTCTCTACTAAAAATACAAAAAAAAATTAGCTGGGCATGGTGGGGCGTGCCTGTAATCCCAGCTACTCAGGAGGCTGAGGCAGGAGAATTGCCTGAACCCAGGAGGTGGAGGTTGCAGTGAGCCGAGATCGGGCCATTGTACTCCAGCCTGGGTAGCAAGAGCAAAACTCCGCATCAAAAAAAAAAAAAAAAAAGAAAGAAAGAATAGCTTTGCTGGTGACTTAGAGTTGTGCCAAAGCAGGGGTTAAGTTTTGCTTGGAGAGGAAATGAAGAGAAAGAAAAAGGTGGTGTTTATGTGTGAAAGGAACTGAAAGATTTTCCACCCCTTCTTTTAAAGTAGTTACAATCCCTTCTATTTCCTGTATCTTCACCATCTTCCTTTTCCTCCAGCCTTTTCTTTTCCCTAGTGTGATAAACGTGATCTAAGATTTTTTTTTTCTTAACTGGGAGAAGAAAAAATAGACGATGGCTTGGGTAAGCCTTCATTTGCCACTTCCTTTCTCTCTTTTCTCTGTCAAGAAATTTGACCATTCAATATCTCCTCTTGCTTATATCCCCTAAATTTCTTAACTGATGGTAATTTCTGTCTCCCTTCCCTTGCTATCAGCTGAGACAGATCTTGCTCTGAAATTCCACAATAATTTCACATTTCTCACTTGGTTTCATGTCCCTCTTGCAAATTTCACCACTGGCATCTCTTTTTTTAATATCTTTTTTCTTTTTTTTTTTTTCTGTGTTATGATTTTATCTTGGTTGTTTCTCTTCCTTAAGTTTCTATCTCAGTACTCTTTTCTTATCTAGTTGGATTCTTCAAGGCTTCTTTCTTGGACTTCTACTCCCAGTTTGCCTGCCTAACTTGAATGATCTTTCACTTCATTTTCTTCAGCTTTTTTCTTTCTCTACTTTTCCAGTCTCAGTTCTCATCATCCCCAATGTGAACTCTAGGCTCTAGTCGTAGTTGTTCTCCAATGTCTGCTGCTCCTTCAGGACTGCATGTCTTTGTTCATGCTCTTCCTTTCACTTGGATGGCCCCTTTCATCTTTGGCTTCCTGATAACTTAGCTTAAGAATCATCTTAACTGAGTACCTCAAATAGGCATCTGTTGCTGCTTCTGTGCTCTTGTGAGTCTGCATCACCTACCATATTCTTTTGTAGTTGGACTTCTCTTCCAGTAGCATGTGTGCTTCAAACGCACCTCTTTGAAACTTAACATTCATCTTCATAGCATATGTAACTGTCATGGTACCTAGATTTCAGGAGATCTTTTTACAATTAGGTTTTGATCAGTGAAAAAATTTGGAGGTATGGAACAAGCAGCAGACAGTGGTATTTTGAGAGGCACTGGAGAACAGAACCGAGGCCAAAGAGGCTGGCAAAGGGTCTCAAAGAGATCACAGCCTTGGAGCATGAGGAATGCAGATATGACAGCAAAACTGATGTCAGAGTCTCCTTCAGCCCAGGTTATGAAAACATTATGTTCTTTCAAAAAAAATTTAGTAGAGAAGGAAGTTGAAAAGATCAGGATTTCTGGGGACTTCCACCTTCCAAATACCATTTTAAAAATTTAATAGCCTTCATAATGTTTTATGATTCATGAAACCTTTTAAGCACGTTTGTATAACATAACTGACAACATACCATTAAGGGATTTTTACAAGAGGGCATGGGGAGGGCTGCCTTGCATCTACATACCCAGATGCTTCCTAGATGGGATCGATATATGTTACACAAACTCGCTTCCAAAACAATGACCCAGACTTGCTGTCACAAATGTCACCTATACACTGACATGAATGTACATAAGTGTATGTAATTAGCCACCCCAAATCTCTTAGCTGATTCACAAGCATAAATCTCCTCCAAGAGAGTAAAATAGTTAAGGAATAATAACTTTCAGTGAAGTAAACAATAATGAAACATTCTATTGGCTTTAAAAACACTGTAGAACCAATTTAATAAATAAGGCTCTCTTTTTATAAATCCCATGAAGTAAAAAAGAAGATTAATTTTATGTTCAAATCAATGATATATCAATTTAAATGTAGTTGAATTCCATTTTGGAACTTGATTAAAGTAATCTTGAAAGGTTTCTAAATTAAATTTGTCTTTAAATTCCTAAATCAGAATTGCTCAAAACTAGTTCATTTTCTTATTCCTTTCAAAATCACCAATGACTGGTACCAATTACAGGATGGCCAGGGTCCTAGGCATGAACCTTAAAACATGCAACAAAACGACAATTATTGTCTATGTGGTAACATTTGTATTTGACAAGTGGCAGTCAGGGTGATTTTCTTGATTTTGAACAGATTCTATTACTTGATATATGAATACCAAATAAACATATAAACAATGCAGATGATACAGTGTATAACATAATTAGAAGAGACATTGCCTCTGCACAAATGGTCACACATATAAGAGAACTGCATCAAAAAAATGATATTATACTTTAGAAGGCATTCATCCACGTGTAGGAATAAAGAAGCTGAGAAGGACAAATTTAGTGGTAGATAAGATAACCTAGGGCAGAGATGGAAATTTCTTCCACACAATTGAGCATCTGTAGCAGGAGTGTCCCTTCCCAACCAGGAAAGGGAGGCCCCTGACCTGGATCCCAGACCTCAGAGCATTTCTTGCTTAGAGTGCCTTACTTGATATATTCATTGACCCTCTCTGATAGCTGGACCAGCCAAGATCTGCTGTAATCTCTGGGTGGGGTACTTCAAACTCAGACTGGAACTGTGTGGGACCCATACCTAATTATGTCTGGAGCCGCCCTCTCCAACACTTTATTTCAAGTATGAGGTCAACCAGATGCTCCAAGGAGCTTAGTGACCCACTTATCTCAGGATTTGGTGACCTTGCCCTAGTTCCAGGAGAGCATCCTGGCAAGGGGTCCCTCCCACAGAGCAGTGCAATATTTCTTTCAGAGAACTACACAAAATTAGGCTGCAAAAATGAAACACACATAATTAATTTTGATTGATGTTCATTCAGGTTGGACAGAGGATGAGTTCAGGCCTCTGCTCAACCAATGGTCCACTATGGGTCTTAGGGTTTAAGCCTAGTGGGTTCATGCAACAGCTCTCATCTGCCCATCTTCTAACCATGATGATGATGTTAGTCTACAGAAGTTGAGGGTAGCAAGGGTTGATACAGGCATTCTTTACTCTGTGAGCCCCTGATCCACAAAAACCAAAGTGGATACCTCTCCTGTTTTGCAGGTTCTGTGCTAACAGTGAGCAAGTTCTCTGGGGATAACCCACATGTACCTACTCCTCAGAGGCCTTTCAATATCATTTTTCTTTAATGCTAATGGCCCTTTTGATCAATGTCCTCTCCTACCTCCTATAATTTGTGTGGTTAAGGGACCAATATTCCTTGCATAAATGGGACCACTCTTCTCTCTCCACCCAAGGTCAGTCACCTCTTGTCTCCTGAAGACACTATGTAAAATGCAGGAGTACAGTCTATATTTAAAGACATCGCATTCCATGAAGGCAGTGATTAACATAGAATAATATATTTTCCAACAACATCTTAAACCTTTTTGGGTGGGCTTTTGGGGAGTGCTTCAAACTCAGACCAGAACTGTGTGGGACCCACTCCTAATTACGTCTGAGTTCTGGTCCGAGTTTGAAGCACACCATAAAAGCATACCCAAAAAAGCTTCAAGATATGGTTGGAAAATGTGTTATTCTATGTTCATGTTCTAAAATTCCGAATGAGAAATGTAACATGACTAGAAACAAATTAAGGTTCGCATTTCCCTCGATACTCTGAATAAGTTATCCCTTTGTAGTTATAATTGTGCGCAGGTACAACCTCTCAGAGAGCCCCCGGAAGACTTCACTGGGGAGGCAAAGTCCATATTGCTTCACTATAAATAGGTTCTGAAGAGTGGTAGTATTGAGAGTAGCAACAACGTTATTATCGTTTTCTCACAGTGGAAAATAATCAGCCAGAATTACACATTTAACAAAAAAACATGAAGCCTGGATGGAAATTTGGGAGAGTTCGATGGACTAAATACAACTTTGTAACCATGATCTCTGTTTGAAAGTGAAATAGAAATCTTTTAAATATTTTCCATGATAAGAGAATTTAATCAATGCTGATGAAATATAAAGAATGTTGGGAGATAACAGCTGAATTGTACAGCAGATTGAAGTAGATGATCTTTAAAATACTACTGGCTGGGTGCAGTGGCTCTCCCCTGTAATCCCAGAACTTTAGGAGGCTGAAGTGGGTGGATCACTTGAGGCTACCTGCTGGCCAACATGGTGAAACACCATCTTTACTAAAAATATTTTTTAAATTAGCCAGACATGGTGGTGGGCACCTGTAATCCAGCTACTCAGGAGGCTGAGGCAGGAGAATTGCTTGAACCCAGGAGGAGGAGGTTGCAGTGAGCTGAGATCACGCCACTACACTCCAGCCTGGGTGACAGAGTGAGACTCCATCTCAAAAAATTATAATTAATTAATTAATTAAAATCAGATGCTGCTGACTGGTCTTAGATCTCTCCTCTTTCAGTAAGAGACAGTGGAATTCCCAAAGTGGAGAGATAGCAGAAGTAGGGTGGGATTTCTTTATGTTTTAAAGTGGTCAGAGATTACTTAACATTATTTAATTTTATTTTCTAAAAATTCAGTTCTTTGTGCAAAATGCTATCTATTACTCAAAAGTTATGGCGGTCCTGCCTCCTAGTACTCATAATTGCCTGACTCACACTTGATCTTGGTAAAAGTTTTGAAACACTGTGGCCCAGAGCAATTTTCTATCTTCTTCCCCATCTTTGTATGCTGTGTGTTGTCCCAGATAGGCACTAAAGCCTACACCATAAGTCAACACTGAAAAAAGTCACATACTAAGCCTCAAATGACTGATAATGTTTCTTTAGTTTATATCAAGAATTTCATCTAAAATGGAGTTCGTTTTCAATGCAACTTCTTCATAATCATGGCTTTAAAGTTATACTTACGGACAGCTAGAGTAATATTAAAAATAAGGCGCTGGGCGCGGTGGCTCACCCCTGCACTTTGGGAGGCTGAGGCGGGCAGATCACCTGAGGTCAGGAGTTCAAGACCAACCTGGCCAACATGGCAAAATCCCATCTCTACTAAAAATACAAAAATTAGCCAGGTGTGGAGGCAGGTGCCTGTAATCCCAGTTAATCAAGAGGCTGAGGCAGGAGAATTGCTTGAACCCAGGAGGCAGAGGTTGCAGTCAGCTGAGATCGTGCCACTGCACTCCAGCCTAGGTGACAAGAACAAGACTGTCTCAAAAAAACAAAAAAGCTACAGATGCCTTTTCAAACTCTCCAACTGCTACTAGTACAAGTGACTGAACAATAGCCAAAATCAACAGTGAAGGCTTAGAGATGCTAATGCAGCTTAGTGTTCTACTTTGAAATTCACATGCATAACAAGAAACTCTGTCTCCAAGGCAAACTTGCATGCTGCTCTGTGGTTCTCCAGAACTCAACCTTCCCATTCCTACTCCACTTAGGACAGTGATACCAATGCCAAAATGTTGCCTCAGCATAAAAACGATCTCCACCTGGATATGAAACTAAAATCCTGACAATTGAAAAATTATTTGGAAGTTTTTACATGGCTATTCTGTGACTTTAAAAATACTGCTTGCTTTATACACACGGATATTTCCTGCCATATCTGGATTTAATATTGGTTCAAAATGAGATTTAAAATATTAAGCATGTTCTACATCAGAGACGTTCTGGTGCTCACAATGTTCAAAAGTCTCAGATAGTCAAATCACCATTGAAAAGGTTCCAATACCCTCAGATTTAAAATTGATCCTAGAAAGGAAACACATATGTATTAATATACAAAGAGGACACTGTTAAGTCCTCTCTTTGGGTATCTGCTGCAAGCAGAAATGCAGTGGATATTGAATCATAACTTCAACCAAAAATTATGATACAAATCTTCAGAATCCAGAAAACAGCAATAAGGGGCAGATCAACCATTTTACTTAAAAAAAAAAAAAAAAGTCATTAGTTCTTTTGGAATGAAACTGGAGTATGATCCAGAAATAATTAAAAAAAAATAATCAGGCTGTTTTCATCAATAAGCAACTTTATTTAACACACGCACATTGGTTAGGAGAGTGCTGAATGGCTGACTCTACTAACCCACATCCTCGTAGTCAATATTTGTTCAACTGAACAAACATAACAGGCAACCATATTAATGAAATTTAATCCATTTAGAGCACACTTATCAGGTTAACTTCAGATGTCTTTGGTGGTGAGAATTATTCAATAAGTCATCTAGGCATCAGAGGACAGTATTTAACGCTTTCCATCTATTCAATTAACACAGTTTCATTAACAGATAAAGTTCAATTTATAGTTTCCAGGAATCTCAGGCCTATTGGCCCTACACATATTCCTAAATCAGTCAAAAAGAAAGAGTTGAAGGGTTGAAGGCCAGATCCACTTTAGAGCCACATGAATTTAGGCCAGTTTTGTAACTCTTCTGGATCACATTTTCCTTGAACATCTTTTTGTTTTTTGTGAAGAGCTAAATATTTGTAAAGCAACTGCTACTGTCCTAGCACACAGGTGACTCTCAATCAATAACAGTTATGAAAAATCTTCATACCAATCAAAAATGTAAATTAAAAACAATGAAACATTATTTTTGTCTACTAAACTTAGAAAAAAATCAATATAGGGATGAAATATGTCATGAGGAAGCATTCTCATAGACTGGTGTGGCAGGGTGCAGTGGGCTGTGCTGTCCAATGTGGCAGCTGCTAGCCACAAGTGGCAACCAGGTACATGGAATGGGGCCAGCCCAAATTGAGACATGTGATAGGTGTAAATACACATCAACTTTGAAATAATAATTATGAAAATATGTAAATGATTTATTAATAATGTTTAGATTAAGAACGTATTGAAATGATGCTTTGGCTTAAATGAAAAGTCCTAGCCTTTTAAATAAAAAACCTTAATCCTCAAACTTTTCAAATATTGCAAAATTATTTCACTTCTTTACTATTGAATTCATTGCTCTTGTTTCAAAGTTGGAATTTTTTCTCTTATTTATTCCCAAAAAGAGGTTATTTTCCTCCTATCTCTAGCTCATTTGTCTAAGCATATTTTATACTTTAAATATAGAATATAAAATACAATTTCTGCCTATAACAAAGAATATTTCAAGGACTTTTTTGAAAAAGTATTATAATAACACATGTTTTGAATAGCTCTTTGTATTATCAGCAATTTCTAGCTGTTTAGATTGTATAACTGGCTAGTTACTTGGGTAATAAATGTTTACATGCAAAAATTATGTATCAAGCCACTGTCCTATGACAGGTTTGATGTATACAGTGATAAAAAGAAGATATGGGGTCCCTGCTTGTTTTCTCTGGCTAAAAATGTTGATTTTCTTGAGTGACAGATTATCTATTTCATTTATTGACTCATAATTTATTAAACACCCACTTAAGGGCCAACTAACATTGTAGATTCTAGACTGTACAACGAGCAAAATAGTCTCTGGTTTTTTGGAGTTTAACTTCCAGAGGGAAACCAATGCATAAACCAACAAACAAACAAATATGCATTCAGGTGATAAGAAATCAAAACAGAAAAAAATATGGCCAAGTAAAAGGATAGAGAGTAATGAAAATGTTGATATCTTAAATACCATGGTCATAGGCCTCTCTGACAAAATACCATTTATGTAGAATAAAATGATAAAGCACGATTCATAGGAACTTAAAAAAAATATTTTACTGGGAACAACAGTGGCAAAGACAACAAGCCTGGAGTGTGCTTTGTGCATTTTAGATTATCAAGAAGTCCAAGGTAGTTGGAGCCAAGTAAGCAAGGAAAAGGTTATGGAGTCAGATCATTTTGAAGTTTAGAGGATACAAAGAGAACTTCTACGTAATTCTAAGTGAAATGTGTCTTAGAGGGTTTTGATGAAAGTGAGATAAGGTATGACTTGCATAAGCCTTTATATTGCATCAAACATTGGACCAGGTGATTCACGTATTTTATGCAATTCAATGCCTGAGGTTATAATAGTTCCACCTTCCTGTTGAGAAAACTAAACATCTAAGAAAATCAATAATTTGACCAAGATCACATAGCCAATAAATCTCAGTTAGAATTCCAGTCATATCTCTTTTACTTAAAAAGTCCAAATCATCTCTGAAATTTTGCATCGTAAAATGTGAGCGAGGTGAAATTTTCAGGGAAAACATTATGAAAATTATTAAGTATGCATAGACATACCAGGAAAAGAGTTAAGAATGTCAGTAGATTTTATCAGTTTACAATTCTAGATATTAAGGTTTGCACAATTACTAAATATGTGGCACCTGTAATAAATACTCAATATATGTTTAAGGAATGAACAAATGATATTGTAGAATTAGAAAGAAGAAGGCACATTTCAGTGTGTAAGGACAGCAATATGAAGGTAGTATGGTAAACTGTAGTTTTGTCTAAGTATTATAGTGTCAACCCTCCCACGGGCCCATTGCTACAGGAACATTCTACTTTCCCACAGACTTATCTTCAGACTTGACTATGTGACTAACTTTGGCTAATAGCATTTGGATAGGAGAGACGTGAAACATGTGCCTTCTCTGAGCAGAAGGTGCAAGAACCAATGTGCAGTCTCACGACTTCTCTCTTTCCATCTGCCATTATCTTGGCATGCCCCAGTAAAAGGATTATTCCTTGATTTGATTCTCAGGATGAAAAAGACTTTAAGAGGATCCTCAAATAATACTGAACATAAGCAAGAAATAAAACTTTGCCTTGATGGGGTTGTTTGATACTGTTAGACCTAGCAAGTGTCACCTAATAAAAAGTAAAGGGTGAAAACTGAATAAATTGAAAATGGGAAGGTTTTCTTGTTATGGAAGTATTAACTACAATCTTATGCTATGGGCAACATTAGGGGATTCTAGCAAGTTGAATGATTAAGAAGAATCTGTTTAGGGTAAAAAAGAAAATCTACTACATATAATTTTTTTTAATGGCAAGGAATAGTTCAATAAATAGCCCAGCTGAAATGTACCAAGAAAATATAGGTGGATACAGATACTGTGTATCTCAGACTTACAAAGTACATCCATAGTTATTAGAAACTATTTACTTTCAAATAAGAACATTAACATTAATTAAGATTTTTATTTTTAAGCCATGACTAAAATATTCAATCTCAAAAGAAAATCAACTAATAATCTTTATACAACCTTTAGCCATAAAATATAGAGTTAGGAATATTTCTTTTTTTATATGACAGTCCAGGCTCATAAACCACACAACCCCTGAAGGAGCATGTCTTACTGACATCACTGAATATAACAAGAGAATGGCCAAGATAATCCAGACATTTCCAAGCACCCCTTGATTCATATGTTCAGAATAATGAGTAGGAAAACACACTGAGTAGAAAAATAAAAATACATCTCACTGAAAATAGGAGAAGGAATTGAAATGTTTAAAAAAAATTTGATGGTTAAATCAGCATGATATGCATAAACTGCAAAAGCCATCTGAGCCATAGTCTAAAGCTTATTTACGCCTATGATTTTCAAATTTTTATAACTCCTATTTCTATAAGCTCTTCCTTTTAATAACAATAATGATTATAATAAAAGGCACAAGCATTAAGAAACTACCTAGTGGTGGTCCTCATGCATTATATCATATAGTCCTCACTCATCTCTAGGAGGATGATATTTTCATTATCTTTATTTTTAAAAGAGAACAAAGTGAATGCAAAAAAAAGTGTAATTTGTGCCCAATAAGCAAAACGTGAGGATTCAAAAGTTGATCTATTTCAAAGAACATGCTAAGTTAGTATTTTACAACTTTTTCTGTGTTTTTCTATAGGATATTAAGATATTTAAAGTGACATTTTATCTTCAAACAGTTTTAAGAAGTTATTTTGAATTTGACATTATTTTAACCATAGTCCCAGCTACTTGGAAGGCTGAGGTGGTAGGATTGCTCAAGCCTGGCAGGTTGAGGATGTATTGAACTGCGTTCACACTGCTGCACTCCAGCCTGGGTAATGAAGCAAAACCCTGATGAAAAAAAGAAAAGAAGAATAGAAAGAAAGAGAAAAGAAAAGAAAGGAAGAGAGAGAAAGAGAAGAAAGAGAGAAAGAAGAAAAGAGAGAGAGAGACAGAGAGAGAGAGAGAGAGAGAGAGAGAAAATGCAGCTCCCATCAACTGTAAGCAGAGGGCTTTGTGTCCCCTGGTATCCCCAGCACACAGTTGGTACAGAGTAGGTATGAATGAGCAAAGAGCTCAAAATATATGCTGGCTCCATTAAATTAAAGTCATGCATTTCATTTACATCTTAGAAGAGCCATATCAGAAAACTATAAAGTGAAAATTATTAATTGTGAGTTAAGAGATCTATATCAATTTCAGAAATTATCTTTACTGAGATTAAAAAAACTGTAAGCATAATAGATTTCAGGAACAAAGGAAAAGACTGGAAATATGAAGATGTGAGAGTCATGTGTGTATGAAGAGGTCCATCTGTAGTTTTAGCTTCATAGCTAACTGAGAAAAGAAGGAAAATTAAATTATTGGGTTTTGGGGGTTTTTTTATTAAGCAAAAAAGCTTTCCCTGGGATATTGATAAAAATTATTCAGAATATCATATTTAAATCTTTTGATAAAAGAGTCTCTCTTTGTGCCAGCTGCTACAAGTTTATTTTCTTCTTTCACCAATCATTACCTGACTATGTCCTTGGTTTTAGTGTAAAACCAGGGGCAAAATAACAGCATTATAAGGAAGATGACTCTGGCAACACTTCTGTCCCAAGGCAGAGGAAAGCAAAACCTGATAGAATCACTGGTCTTATAAGAAATTGAGGCCAAGTTTCACATAAACAGTTAAGCTGTTGGAAGCACAGCCAAAAGGAACATTAACATCTTCATAGGATTTTCATAAAGTCTCACTAATACTAGTCAATGGGGCTGACAACTTCCTGTTTTGGTAGCAGCAAGAAACACAAAATTGTATTAGGAAACATGTTTTCTGCAGCTGTTCAAGTTTTAAAGAGTAAGAATGAGAAATTCAACTAAACTTAAATTCTGGGCTATACAGAAATTAAGAACTATAATTCTATGCTGTGAATTGATATAACATGAAAGAAGAAGACTAAGTAAAGTAGTCCTTTAGGAGCAATGAAGGCCACCATAATAATCCAATGTGGGGAAATGGTAATAGTGATAGTTTGTATTGGAGTGCAGCTTGAAGAGGACTTTGGTCTTTCCCATATATTGTTATCCCTATCCCTCATTAGCATATAAGGGGAATCAAGCCAATAAGTAATTCAATTAGTCTCTTCAACACTGGCTCCCTGTGACTGAGGCATTGGTATTCCTAATCTCATGCCAATATCAGCTTGAGGGATAGTGGAACACTTGAGAGTAAATGGCCAAAATCAGAGCTCTAAATGGATGAAGCTGGAAGAAAGGTATGGTCATTATTATATGAAATGAGATACCTGCAATCTCTTTGGAGAAGCTATTCAGAAATATATATAAAATAACATCAGTGATAAACCTAATTAATGATTTATAAGTATTATCTTTTTAAACAAACTCGGATATATCTTGCCTACCTTTTTCTATATGACAAGATTCAAAATAACAGTCAATTATGTGACATTTAATTGCACTAAAAGTGGCAGTCTGATTACTGTGGAGAAATTTAAATCTTGGTCAGTAAACCATTAGTAGAATGACAAAGCATTTTTCATTCAATACAACTTACACTTTTCTCAATAAGCACCAATTATCTTCATCTGTACAACAATTTTGCACTAGACAGGAATTTTTCCTATAGTGACAAATAGTGCCACTTGATAAATGGTACTATTTCTGTACCATTTCTTAGAAAGCAATGATTTCAGTGCTGTAGAACAATAGTGATGGGCTTCCCTACTTCCCCCTCCTTTTTCTACTCAACTATGGCAAAAGATAAAAGAGAATACAACACCTCA
Source organism: Callithrix jacchus (assembly GCF_049354715.1). Lineage (NCBI taxonomy): Eukaryota > Metazoa > Chordata > Mammalia > Primates > Cebidae > Callithrix > Callithrix jacchus. Next base: position 80,437,680 of record NC_133510.1, on the reverse strand, counting down.
TTTTTAATGCTATCATCATTCTCAATATGACCTAACCAGTAAAAACTGCAAAATCAGCAGTAGATGCAGACCTAGGGATTGCCTTTATAAAGAGAGATGGAGATGGAACATACATGTGCTGCATCCAAGAAGCTGTCATTAGACTTAAGGATGAAGTTTGCTTTTGGCTACTGCTAAGTTCAGCAGTTGCTACTGCTCCACTTTTGACTGGTTATCTACTTTAAAAGAAGTGATTTAGAGAATCTTTGAAAAGGAACATTTACTGTGAAAAACATTGTCATAAATTTCAATTGAAAAAGAAATTATTAGGTGCCTACAATGTGCAAGATGGGGTGCTCACGAGAGTGGCAAGTAGTTTTCTTCACTGCACAGATTCTAGACACTCAATAAATATGAATACATGGATTGATTTGGCAGGTAAAAGTTTGTAGGAATTCTTTTTTTTACTTTCTATGTGTTTTCAGTTTCTTGCTGCACAATTTTTACAGAAGATGGTCTGAAAAACTTCCAAAATATGGATGAACGGAGCTTACAAAACCTAAATTATTCATAAAATATGACTTAAGGTTCACAGCTTATTTAGAGGTTTAGTAGCACCTTCAGGTCATGGAGTTCCTGTGCAGTTTGCCTTAAACAAAGTGTAAGACTATATCTTTGACTTAGTGAGTTGGAACTTTATGGTAATGAAGCCAGAATGACCAAAGCTGCTCACCAAAAAGGGATGTAACTTGTGCATTCAATTTGATTGTCACGTAGTTATATTTTTTGTGCATTCATATTTGAGAGATGAGGAGGAGGAAGAGGAGCATGATATTTTGTCAGTTACTGTACTAAGTCTCTTGCTTAATTTAATTATTATAAGTGCTCTATAGAGACTATTAATAGTTCATTTTACACTTGAGGAGAAAAGGCTCAGCGAGGCTAAATAATCTGCCCTGCATATAAGTCGTAGGGCCAGGATTCAGACTCAGGTGTTCTGGATATAAATCCTATACAGTATGGAGTCAGTCCTGTAGAATTGCCGCAGTGAAAAACCATTGGACTTGAGGCCAATGTCTGTCCTGATTGCTCTGCAGTCCATTAAACTGAGTGATTTTGATATGTCTTGTATCTGTTTTCACCTATAAACTAAGAAAAACGGACTCTTGGCTAGATTTTTTGTTAATAGAAGTACCAACCCTGAACTTGGGAGTACTAGTACATTCAGGTAGTAATCATGTCCTTATAAAAGCAACACAAACATCCTGTCTATAGATTCCTTTAGAAAATGTCAAACAAATAGTTTCCTTCCCAGCTTCAATGTCAAAATGGAGTATGTCTTATGTTTTACACCAAAGACAGGATCTGTGCCAAGTTTAAATTAAGAACAAAAGTCAAAGTAATGGTGCATCAGTTGTGGGTTTGGCAATAGTAAGAAAAGATAGCCTCAAAGAAAACTCATACCTTTTATGGAAACCAAATATTGACCACAATTGGCACGCAGAAAACTGCACAGACAAACAAAACTGCTGGATAAACAAATCAAAATTACATAGGAAGCTGACACCCATTCTTTACAGTGGAAAACCAAAGATAAAAATGAGTCACCAATTTTATATTCTTGGAAAGGAGAAATATTCACCCATCTGGTAATATATTTTAAAAAAACTATCTCCCTGAAGATGTCTAATATTTCCAATATTTTCTTAAATAACAAACCAAGAATAACTTCAATGTGTTAATGTCATAGAACAACCGACTATAAGCTCAGTTATGAAAGAAAAAAAACTTCAATTGAACAATGTATAAGCTGTACTGTGTAACTTAAGAATACAAAATGTATGCTTATTTTGATATAATGCTTCTAGATTATAAAGGATTATAAAGGAACAATGTATGTATGAGTTCATTCTCACACTGCTAATAAAGACATACCCAAGACTGGGTAATTTATAAAGCAAAAGAAAAATTTATAAAGGAAATTGAATCACAGTGCGACTTGGCTGGGGAAGCCTCAGGAACATTACAATCATGGCAGAAAAGGAAGCAAACACCTCCTTTTTCACATGATGACAGGAAGAGAAGTGAGTAAAAGGGGAGAAATTCCCTTGAAAAACCATCAGATCTCATGAGAACTTCCTCAGTATCCTGAGAACAGCATGGGGGTAATGGTCCTCATAATTAAATCACCTCCCACACGTCTCTCCCAAAGAACATGGGGATTATGGGGACTAAAATTCAAATGATATTTGGATGGAGACACAGCCAAACCATATCAATTTGTATAGGTGGATATGCCTAGGCAAGGGTAGATACTGGATTTGAGGAGAAAAAGATGTCCTTTCAAATATAGCTCTATGCAAATCTAGTAATTTTGAAGTAGAAAAGTTCATAAGAGTATAACCCATTAGTAAACATTTTTGCATCTTTTGTTACCCAGTGCACTGTTTACCTTGTCCTGACCAACACCAAACTAAACTTTTATATGCCTAAAGGATTCTAAAGAAATAAGACCAGTTCATTCAAACTAAGATCTATATGTTTATGAAACTATACATTTAAAAGTTCTTTAGATCATCTCCGTTAATAAATAAAACAAAGAATAAACAAAAATTCTCACAGTTAGTTGTGAGACTGCAGGAATCTAAAGCAAATCAGAACAAGTCATGTAACCAAGGCACCCTCATTTTCAATTCTAAGCAAACTATAGATTTTAAAAGTGCCATTCTGTTAGTTTCTAAAAACTTTGAAAATCGATTATCACTTCTTGTGAGTGCTGTGTTCTGCCTTAAAAATTTTTTTGGCCAAATTTGAAATATAATCAGTATGAAAGTATTTATCTTTCTTCATTTAATGCTAACAGCATGCCTTGCCATATGCTACTCTTCCACTTGTCACTGTATATCACAATTATTAAAGTGCACTTCAGACTTTAAATGGAGCCCCAAGATCCACCCAATTTGCTTTACACAGCCCAGAAAGCCAAACCAGACAGTCGTGTCCTATATCCCACCCACTTCTGTACTTACTCAGGATTATCTTTCATCTTTCTTTCTGCTTACTTTTTTTTTTTTCAGAGACAATGTCTCACTATATTGCCCAGGTTGGAATAGTGCAATAGCTATCACAGGCATGAGTATAGCTCAATGCAGACTCAAACTGCTGACCTCAAACAATCCTCCAGCTTCAGCCTTCCAAGAAGCTGGGACTATAGGTGCAAGCCACCAGCGGTTAACTTTATGCCTTCCCATAATTTTCATTTATACTGTATTAAAATAACTTGGCATCTTTGACTTTACTGAAATGAAGAATCACCTGAAATATATCTGTCTAGCAGCAGCTGCCCATGGCTTCCCAGGGGACTCGAGTCTACTTCTTAAACTTTTAACTGGAAACAAAGGAACTCCAGCATCTGTTCCATTGATAATTCAAATATTTGAAAAAAAAAAAAACAAAAACTGGTCTGCCTCTTTTGGACCCACTCTGATATATAGAGAGAGCACTTTCTTAAAATGACCCAAAGACAGCCGCACAACTCACTGGATGTGGTCTAAATATCACAGAGGGCAAAATGTACATGGCTTCTTTTGATGTTTACTACATGTCTATTATGCCTAAGGTTTTTATTTTTATTTTTAGCAGTCACTTCATATTTCTGGCTCAGATTAAACTTACAGACATTTAAAAAAATAAATCTCAGCTGAACCTTTCCAAAAAGTATTTGTCATCAAGCTATATCTTCACCATCTTAAAGTGTCTAAATTGATTTTTTAAAATAGTTGCATTTGAATTCAGTCCAACAATTTTGATGCAACCCATCAGCTCAGCAGCTTAACTTTGTGTACAGCCTTTCCCATCCATCATATTAATACTCTCATCTTTTTATCATCTGTAACATTTTTTATAACTTCATCTAAGTTCTAATATTTTTAAATTGTTCTAAACGTTAAGCCCATTACAGGGCTGAATCCTTCTCAGTCTGATCCTTGAATGTCTCTCAACATAATAGAATTGTTAGAAATGTGACATTCCCCTTCCATATACAATGATATTTCTTTTTCTGTTCATCGAACTCTGTTATCCTTAGAAATACAGTTTATATGAAGTTTTCCTTTATTATATCTGTCATTGCTGAAGAATGCCACAACTTTCGAGTAGTTCTGGGTAAAACTAAAGTGGGAGTATTTTTCCTACTTCACTTGGTGGCACGGATGGCTCATTTCCAGTAATGTGGATGGTTTCTAGTATGAGTTTGTATATCACACTTATCTTTTTTCTCTCCCTTTACTGAAGTATACCTGATAAATAACATTTTATACATTTAACATGTGTAATGTAATGATTTAATTCACATAAACATTGTAAAATGATTATACAGTTAGATAAGATATCACCTCACCTAGTTATCAATTTTATTTTTATTCTGTGATGAGAATGTTTAAGATCCACTCTCTTAGCAAGTTTCAAAAACACAATACAATATACTTGCCTATAGTTACAATGTTGCCCAGTAGACCTCTAGAACTTATTTATTTTATAACTGAAAGCGTGTAACCTTTGACCAACATCTTTCCATGTCCCCCACGTCCTAGACCCTGGCAACCACCATCCTACTCTTTAAGTTGGACTCTTGTAGACTCCACTTCTAAGTGACCTTATGCAGTGTTTGTCTTTTTCTGTCTGATTTATTTTACTTAGCATCATGTCCTCAGGTTCATTTATGCTGTCACAAATGACAGGATTTTCTTCTTCATGGCTGAATAATATTCCATTTTATATATATCCACCACATTTTCTTCATCCATTCATCCATTAACATCACTGAGGTTGTTTTTGTGTCTTGCCAACATTTAACTTAATTTAAAAGGGCAATTTGAATCTTATCCACAATCTTGAAAGCTTGATGTAAAAATTTATTTTTGTCATCTGAAACAATATAAATCTTGGACTTGACAGCAAGTAAATCAAACCACAAATGGAACATGCACAATGAACGTGGCAACCAAATTGCTCAAGCAGCTTTATAGAAGAACCACCCTGACACTCAATGACTGATATAATCTTCTATCTAAAAATCACAGATTGTATTTTATTATAAAATAACCAGTATCAGGAGAGGCCAAGTGTGGTGGATCATGCCTGTAATCCCAGCACTTTGAGAGACTGAGGCAGGCAAATCGTGAGGTCAGGAGTTCAAGAACAGCCTGCCCAACATGGTGAAACCCCATGTCTACTAAAAATACAAAACTTAGCTGGACATGGTGGTATGTGCCTGTAATCCCAGCTACTGGGGAGGCTGAGGCAGGAGAATGGCTTGAACCCAGGAGGCAGAGGTTGCAGTGAGCTGACATGGTGCCACTGTACTCCAGCCTGGGCGACAGCATGAGACTCCATCTCAAAACAAAACAAAACAAAATCACCAGTAGCAAGAGATGCACTGGGCCCTTCCAGAATACTGTTCTATAATATGAAAATGAAGCAAATTTATACCATTGTTATTTTTGATGATATGCTACTTTCTGATTACTTTTGAAATATAAATTTAAAACTTAAAAATAATGTTTTAATCTGGCAAACTGTATGTAAAATTTATCCACCACTATTTTTTAGATAAATTTTACAAAACATAAACAGCAGAATCTATTGTCATGTAAATGTATAATTCAATAAAATGTTTACTTAAAATGAAAAAAAAAAGAGTCCATATCAAATGTAGCAAGATACTATTTTCAAGGCCTAAAACATTTTAGGAGACAAAATCATACCTGTCAAAGTGTAACTGAGTTTGACAAGTGTCCCTCTAATTTTTCAATTTTTTTCTATTTTTAATAACTACATCACATTTAGCAGAAATAATACAGGAAAAATGAGTCACTGTTTCATTTCTCCAAAGAGAGTAGCTAAAATGATGTATGTAAGAAAAGAGTTCCCAGTTGGCCACTTCCTTGAATCACCTCAACTTCAAGGGCAGAGAAATAATCCTTCCTAATGTACTAGCTTTCTATATTCAAAGTCATTGTGTCACTTTTTATCAGTAAATCCGCTGTTCACTATATTGTACTTTATAATTACTTCCATTTCCTCAGTCCTCCTTTCTCCATATCTTCCTCCAAATAGAATAACATTTCTTAGAAGACAGAGATTATTTAAGTTCTACATAATTCTCATAGGGCCCAACACAGTATTAGTTATGTAACATAGCATACATACATATATACACACATATAGAGGTACTTATAGATAGATTGAAAGCAGCTCTTTAACATCCCAGTAGGCCAGGAAGCCCATTTTTACAACGCCCTCATCACTGCTTATACCAAACAGATGCAGCTTGTCTGTGTTGACTTCTGATGGGGACTTCCCTCTAGTGCTTCTTGGCAACCACCTGTGGTTTTCATGTTAATGCATTTGTGTATTGTCTAAAGCCGTTTTCATAGAGTAAGTTGAGTAATTGTGACAGAGGCCATATGGTTTGCTAAGCCAAACATATTTACTATCTATCCTTGTGAGAAAATGTTTGCCAACTCCTGATGTAGGTAAAGTATACAGCTCCGAGTAGCCATCAGCAAAGGTAGAAAACACGCTAGAGATTTTTCATTTCTTTTGACAGCTATTTTAATACTGTTACTATTATCAGCTTGATGACTGCACATCAGGTTACCATTATTTACTACTGGATCCTAGGATGGATATATTCCTATTTTTTACCTCAAGTCTTTAACAGTTTTGTGGGTCTGCCTGGATTTCTAGTCTAAGTTTTTATAGCTGAGCCTTCTTGACACCTGTGCCATTTACTCAGCTAAATCCCTGGTCTCCTACACACTTGAGAGTTCACTGCTGCTGCATTTATTTTGGAATTTTATTGTTCTTTATCCCTTTCTGCCAAGGACTAGTAGAAGGGTTACAAAGTCATGCTGATTGATTCAGAATGCACATGTAACCCCATCGAGACCTCACCATTGCTCACAAGCCTTTGATTCAGTCCTAATTAACTCCTTATTGCATTCTTCACCACAATTGACCCCAAGTTCGCTTACTGTCATAAAACATCCTCAGTTTTCCTTACCTCCCAAGATGCCTTCAACTCATCAAGGAGTATTTACTAAGCATATGGTCCTGCTTCTTAATTTCCAGATTATGGTCCTAGGCATGACATCTAACAATCTATTTTCTCCCCACCTGAATATCTGTTAGCTCCTCATCCGTGCATCCTTACATTCAACCACATTTTCTAAGGCAATATGTTTAATCTGTGCCCATGGGCCTACCTGCCATCTTCTCCTAGGCAATCTGTTCTATCAATTTGTCTAGGCTGCGTCATCATTCTGTCTTTCAGTCATCAAACTGACTCAAATATTTGTAGTATTAACAATGAACCAATGAATGCCACCTGACATAATGATCCAAACTCCTACGTATAATAAGATGGCAAGAGAAAATCTCAGTTGCATGCAGAATGAATGACACAATACTTACCATTAACAAAGTATTGGTTTTAATGACTAATTTAATACTCAGATATTAAAACCAGCAAAAATTACTGCAACCATTAGGTTTAAACCAAAAGATAACACTTCCATTCTGAATTGTTAGTTTTTAAGATAACATAAGGCTACATTAGTGTTCCTTATCACATTTACATAGCACTACCTCACAGTCCAAACGAGAGACACAGATAAGGTCACAGCTTGCCTTTTGAAATGCAAATATTACATAGAAAGATGCAGTTATCTAGTATCAAAGGACACTCTTCTGATGTATTTTAGTACTCTTTTAACAACTTCAAAAAAAGTCCACCATGACTTCTGATTTTTAAATAAAACACATAAATGTACCAAACATTATTGTTATTAGTCTTTGGACACATCTACCCCAGCTTTTTATTAACATATCATTTAAACCAATAAAAATTCAAATAATCACACCGCAATCAAAAACTATAGCAAGGAGCCTATCTAGAACATTACAGGAGGTTTGATACTCTATAATCTCCTGAAAATTTGGTTGCAAAAAAGCATTCAGTGTTTTATATATGTGATCCTGATTAAACAGATAAGTCATTTCCTTGAAAGAAGTTTATAATACATGAGTTCTCTAGTTTACTCCTCTACTCCCTGTTCGAAAAACCAAAATCTTAAAAAACTACAACTAGACAACCATTTTGCATCATATAGATACCTGTAATATCTTCCTTTACAATCCATCCTTCACTCAAGTCTTTCATATTCCATTTGTAGTCAAAGTCCAAGCAGAAAAAAAGATGGGAAAAAATGTGTATGCATTCTGGGAGCAATAGTCTCTATTTAAAAAATAAATGAAAGCTTTTCAATTGTTAGAGAATCATTTATTGAAAAATCTTTCCTTGTCTCAGAGAATTGTCTTGACATCTTTGTCAAAAATCAATGACCATATCTGTGGGGTCTATTCCTGTATTCTCTACTCTCTTTCATTGATCTACATATCTATCTTTTCATCATATTCTGCTGCTTTAATAACTGTAGCTTTATGGTAACTCATAATCACATAATGTATGGAAAGAGTTTTCTTATTTTGAAAAATAAAATGCTTTGGTTATCCTAAGTGGTTTGTATTTCCATATATTTTTGTCTATTTTTACAAAAATAAAATAACTTAGAACCTTTATTGGTATTGTTTTAACTATAGAGATCATTTCAGTTAAAAATGACACCTTAATCGTATTAAGTCTTACAGTCTGTGAACATGTGTCATTAAGTAATACCCTCCTTATATCTGTGCTGATGTCTCCTTAACAGTTTGTATCTCTTCTTATATTATAGTGATGATTCCAAAAAGCATTTTAGAAATATACCTCCAGTCTCCATAGTAAATGATTTATAAAGATATGGTCATTATTTTAATTTTTAGCATGATGTTCCTCTTCCTGTGTTCTGTAATTTTTATTGCATCATTTTCTTCTTTATAAGCTATGAACACTTACTAATAAGCTTAATGATTTCATAGCTTATAAATCTGGAATCATATAGATGTACTCTTTTGTGTCTGTTTTCTTTTATTCAGTATATTTCTCAGATCTATTTATTTTGCTATGGATATTATCAGTTTACTCTTCTTTATTTTTTGAACAGTATTTCATTTATGAATATATTACATATTGTTCATCTACTCACTTATGAACATTCATTTATGCTCTTTCTAGTTTCTGAAACTTTTGAATGATCTATCTATAAATATTTGAGTACAACTCCTTGTATGGACATATGTTTTTATTTCTCCTTGGGTGAATACCAAGGAGTAAATTGCTTTGTCATATATAGGTATATATTTAACTTACACAGTTGACTCTTGAACAACATGGAATTTAGAGATGCCAACCCCCAGTCGAAAATCCTCATATAAATTGAATTCTCAAAAACTTAACTAAAAATAGCCTACTGTAGACTTGAACCTTACCAATAATATAAACAGTCATTCAATACTAAGGTAAGCTAGAAGAAAGAAAAATACTATAAATTACAAGGTAGGGAAAATACATTTACAGTACTACATTTATTGATACTGTAATTTATATTGTCTGTTTATAAGATGAATCATTCATCTGAAATGACAAGAAAGCCCAACTGGAGGAGATCTCAAGATGGCGCTGTGAGAACAACCCAGGATTGAAGCTCTCGGTGCATGCGCTAAGAGGGTGAGTCAGGGCTGCATTTCCAGATGGATCTTTCTTGCCCACAGAACGGGGAAATTCCCAGGTATAAAAGAGATGCAGGATGCGAGGCAGACATTTTAGCTGGTGTAGCCGGCAGCCAGTCCAGCGGCAGCCCGCACCGTAGCGCAGCAGTGCTAAACAGCACTCCACACAAAGCGCACTGGTCTGGGTGCCCCGTTGAACCGGCAACCTGAGACTTGAGTGGGCTGAACTTGAGACTGAATGGGACTTGGACAATGAGCCAGCCCAGAAGATTCTAGAAACACAGCATTTGGGGTAGCGCAGTGCAACAAACAAAATGGCGATTCCAAACGCTCCAGGTGGAGAGGTTCCCTGAGAACGCAGATCCCTGGGGAGGGGCGTCTGCCATTACCAAGGCAACCCGCCCCTACTGAGGTACTCTTCCATTGCTGATGCAGCCTGACATTGCCGAGGCAACCTGCTACAATAGAGAGACTCCGCCGCAGAGCATAGCCCATGGCAGCAGGGCGGAGACCGCAGCAGAAGGGCAGAGCCTGCAGCAACAGGGTGAACCTCAAACCAGCAGGGCAGAGCCTCAGCAGGCAAATAGTGACTAGACTGCCTCCTAGCTAGGCAGGACAGCACAACAGACACTCAAAAATAAAGCCCCAACACCGCATTACAGAGCTTCTGAGGAAAAAAAAGGGTTTTGTTATGGGTTCTGTTGCAGCAGAATTAAACAAGCAGCCTAACAGCCCTAAATGAACAACAGAGCTCACAGCTCAGCAATTGAGGTCCTATAAAGTACAGACTGTCTCCTCAAGCAGCTCCCTGACCCCTCTATATCCAAAAGACTGGCATTTGGCAGGCATCATTCTGGGACAAAGATAGCAGAAAAAGAAACTGGTAGCATCCCTCACTGTTCTGCAGCTGCTATAGGTGCACCCCAGACAAGCAGGGCATGGAGCGGACCTCAGCAGTCATACAGCGAAGGGGCTAGACTGGTAGAAGGAAAACCAGGTAACAGAAATACTTCATCATCAACAATATGGGCGTCCATTCAGAGACCCAATCGAAAAGTCAGCAACTACACAGACGACAGGTGGATAAATTCACAAAGATGGGAAGAAACCAGCGCAAAAAGGAGGAAAATACCCGAAACCAGAACACCTCGCCTCCTAGAAAGGACCAAAACTCCTCACCAGCTAGGGAACAAAGCTGGATGGAGAATGACTGTGACAAAATGATGGAATTAGACTTCAGAAGGTGGATAATGAGAAACTTTTGTGAGCTAAAAGAACATGCTTTAAATCAATGCAAAGAAACTAAGAACCTTGAAAAAAGATATGAAAAAAGATTTGAGGAAATGATAACAAGAATGGATAACTTAGAAAAGAATATGAATGAATTAATGGAGATAAAAAATACAATACAAGAACTTCACGAAGCATGCACAAGTTTCAATAGCTGAATTGGCCAAGCAGAAGAAAGAATATCAGAAGTCGAGGATCAACTCAATGAAATAAAACGAGAAACCAAGATCAGAGAAAAAAGTGCAAAAAGAAATGAACAAAACCTCCAAGAAATGTGGGACTAGGTGAAGAGACCTAACATATATTTGATAGGTGTGCCAGAATGTGATGAAGAGAATGAATCCAAGCTGGAAAATACTCTTCAGGACATTATCCAGGAAAATTTCCCCCACCTAGCAAGACAGGTCAACACTCAAATGCAGGAAATATAGAGTACACCACAAAGATATTCCGCAAGAAGAGCAACCCCAAGGCACATAATCGTCAGATTCAACAATGTTGAAATAAAGGAGAAAATACTAAGGGAAGCCAGAGAGAAAGGTCGGGTCACCCACAAAGGGAAGCCCATCAGACTCACAGCAGATCTCTCAGCAGAAACACTACAAGCCAGAAGAGAGTGGGGGCCAATATTCAACATCCTTAAAGAAAAGAACTTTCAACCCAGAATTTCATATCCAGCCAAACTGAGCTTCATAAGTGAAGGAAAAATAAAATTTTTGTGAACAAGCAAGTACTCAGAGATTTTGTCACCACCAGGCCTGCTTTACAAGAGCTCCCGAAAGAGGCACTACACATAGAAAGGAACAACAAGTACCAGCCATTCCAAAATCACACTAAATGCTAAAGAGCATCAACACAATGAAGAATCTACAACAAAAAATGGGCAAAACAGCCAGCTAGCATCAAAATGGCAGTATCAAATTCACACATAACAATATTAACCCTAAATGTAAATGGACTAAATGCACCAATCAAAAGACACAGACTGGCAAATTGGATAAAAATCCAAAACCCATCGGTGTGCTGTATCCAGAAAACCCATCGCACATGCAAGGATACACAAAGGCTCAAAATAAAGGGATGGAGGAAGATTTACCAAGCAAATGGAGAGTAAAAAAAACCAGGAGTTGCAATTCTCATCTCTGATAAAATAGACTTTAAAGCAACAAAGATCAAAAGATAGAAGGCCATTACATAATGGTAAAAGGATCGATACAACAAGAAGAGCTAACAATCCTAAATATATATGGACCCAATACAGGAGCACCCAGATACATAAGGCAAGTTCTTAATGACCTACAAAAAGACTGAGACTCCCACACAATAATCGTGGGAGACATTAACACTCCACTGTCAATATTAGACAGATCAACCAGACAGAAAATCAACAAGAATATCCAGGGCTTGAACTCAAACCAGGAGCAAGCAAACCTGATGGACATTTACAGAACTCTCCACCCCAAATCCACAGAATATACATTCTTCTCAGCACCACATCACAACTACTCTAAAATTGACCACATAATTGAAAGTAAAGCACTGCTCAGCAAATGCAAAACAACAGAAGTCATAACAAACAGCCTCTCAGACCATAGTGCAATCAAGTTAGAACTCAGAATTCAGAAACCAACCCAGAACCGCACAGCTTCATGGAAAATGAACAACTGGCTCTTGAATGTTGACTGGATAAACAATGAAATGAAGGCAGAAATAAAGAAGTTCTTGGAAACCAATGAGAACGAAGACACAACATGCCAGAATCTCTGGGACACATTTAAGGCAGTCTCTAGAGGAAAGTATATAGCAATAAGTGCCCATATGAGGAGAATGGAGAGATCCAAAAGTGACACCCTATCATCAAAATTGAAAGAGCTAGAGGAGCAAGATTAAAAAAAAAAACTCAAAACCCATCAGAAGACAAGAAATAACTAAGATCAGAGCTGAACTGAAGGAGATTGAGACACGAAAAACCCTTCAAAAAATCAATAAATCCAAGAGCTTGTTTTTTGAAAAGATCAACAAAATAGACCACTAGCCAGATTGATTAAAAATAAAAGAGAGAACAACCAGATTGATGCAATAAAAAATGATAAAGGGGAAATCACCACTGATTCCATAGAAATTCAAACCATCATCAGAGAATATTACAAACAACTCTATGCACATAAACTAGTAAACCTGGAAGAAATGGATAAATTCCTGGACTCCTGTGTCCTCCCAAGCCTAAACCAGGAGGAAGCTGAAACTATGAATAGACCAATAACAACGTCAGAAGTTGAGGCAGCAATTAAGAGCCTACCACACAAAAAAAGCCCAGATCCAGACAGGTTCACAGCTGAATTCTACCAGACACAAAAAGAGGAGCTGGTACCATTCCTTCTAAAACTATTCCAAATAATCCAAAAAGAGGGAATCCTTCCCAAATCATTTTATGAGACCAATATTATCCTGATACCAAAACCCGGCAGAGACCCAACAAGAAAAGAAAACTTCAGGCCAATATCCATGATGAACATAGACGCAAAAATCTTCAATAAAATATTGGCAAGCCGATTGCAACAGCAAATCAAAAAACTTATTCATCATGATCAAGTAGGATTCATCCCGGGGATGCAAGGCTGGTTCAACATACACAAGTCTATAAATGTAATTCACCACATAAACAGAACCAAAAAAAAAACCACATGATTATCTCAATTGACGCAGAGAAGGCATTTGACAAAATTCAACAGCCCTTTATGCTAAAAACCCTCAATAAACTCGGTATCGATGGAACGTATCTCAAAGTAATAAAAGCTATTTATGACAAACCAACAGCCAATATCATACTGAATGGGCAAAAACTATAAGCATTCCCTTTGAAATCCGGCACTAGACAAGTATTCCCTCTTTCACCACTCCTATTCAATATAGTACTGGAGGTTCTAGCTAGAGCAATCAGGCAAGAAAAAGAAATAAAGCATATTCAAATAGGAAAGGTGGAAGCCAAATCGTCTCTATTTGCAGGCGACATGATCGTATACCTAGAAGACCCCATCACCTCAGCCCAAAAACTCCTGAAACTGATAAGCAACTTCAGCAAAGTCTCAGGATATAAAATCAATGTGCAAAAATCACAAGCAATCCTCTACACCAATAACAGACTTAAAGAAAGCCAAATCAAGAACGAACTGCCATTCACAATTGCTACAAAAAGAATAAAATACCTAGAAATACAACTCACAAGGAACGTAAGGGACCTCTTCAAGGAAAACTACAAACCACTGCTCAAAGAAATAAGAGAGGACACAAACAGATGGAGAAACATTCCATGTTTATGGTTAGGAAGAATTAATATCGTGAAAATGACTATACTGCCCAAAGTAATTTACAGAATCAACACTATCCCCATCAAGCTACCATTGACTTTCTTCACAGAACTGGAAAAAACCACCATGAACTTCATATGGAACCAAAAGAGAGCCCACATAGCCAAGTCAATTCTAAGCAAAAAGAACACAGTGGGGGGCATCACACTACCGGATTTCAAACTATACTACAAGGCTACAGTAATCAAAACAGCATGGTACTGGTACCAAAACAGAGATATAGACCAATGGAACAGAACAGAGGCATCAGAGGCAACACAACATATCTAGAACCATACAATCTTTGATAAACCTGACAAAAACAAGCAATGGGGAAATGATTCCCTGTTTAACAACTGGTGTTGGGAAAACTGGCTAGCCATGTGCAGAAAGCAGAAACTGGACCCCTTCCTGACACCATACACTAAAATTAACTCCAGATGGATTAAGGACTTAAACATAAAACCTGGCACCATAAAAACCCTAGAAGGAAATCTAGGCAAAACCATCCAGGACATAGGAGTAGGCAAAGACTTCACGAACAAAACACCAAAAGCATTGGCAACAAAAGCCAAAATAGACAAATGGGACCTAATGAAACTCCACAGCTTCTGCACAGCAAAAGAAACAGTCACCAGAGTGAATTGGCAACCAACAGAATGGGAAAAAATTTTTGCAGTTTACCCATCTGACAAAGGGCTGATATCCAGAATTTACAAAGAACTCAAACAGATTTACAAGAAAAAAACAAATAAGCCCATTCAAAATAGGGCAAAGTATATGAACAGACACTTCTCAAAAGAAGACATATATGAGGCCAACAATCATATGAAAAAATGCTCATCATCACTGGTCATCAGAGAGATGCAAATCAAAACCACATTGAGATACCATCTCACGCCAGTTATAATGGCGATCATTAAAAAATTTGGAGACAACAGATGCTGGAGAGGATGTGGAGAAAAAGGAACACTTTTACACTGTTGGTGGGAGTGTAAATTAGTTCAACCATTGTGGAAGACAGTGTGGCGATTCCTCAAGGCCTTAGAAATAGAAATTCCATTTGACCCAGCAATCTCATTACTGGGTATATATCCAAAGGACTATAAATAGTTCTACTATAAGGACACATGTACATGAATGTTCATTGCAGCACTGTTTACAATAGCAAAGACCTGGAATCAACCCAAATTCCCAATGATGATAGACTGGATTGGGAAAATGTGGTACATATACACCATGGAATATTATGTAGCAATCAAAAATGATGACTTTGTGTTGTTTGTAGGGACATGGGTGAATCTGGAGAACATCATTCTCAGCAAACTGACACAAGAACAGAAATTGAAAGACCGCATATTCTCACTCATAGGTGGATGATGAAAAATGAGAACACATGGACACAGAGAGGGGAGTACTAAACACTGGGGTCTATTGGGGGAAAAGGGGAGGGCCAGTGGGAGGGGGAGGTGGAGAGGGATAGCCTGGGGAGAAATGCCAAATGTGGGTGAAGGGGAGAAAAAAAGCAAAACACACTGCCATGTGTGTACCTCTGCAACTGACTTCCATGTTCTGCACATGTACCCCAAAACCTAAAATGCAATAAAATATTTTTTAAAAAAAAAGAAAGCCAACTGCAAAAATCTCAATCTATGGTCTATATCGAGCAATTCAACTTTTTCTTATAGTTTCATAACCTTTCTCTGTGTCTTGGGAGCACTTTCAGCATCACTAGTGGCACTTTGGGTCCCATGGTATTATTCGTGTTTACAGTATTGCTCTAATCATGATGATAAATACATGAAAATCTTAAGAGATCACTTTTTACTTTATTTTATTTGCAATTTACTGGTGAAATAAATAGATCAGGGTCACATAACATTGTAAGCAAACACTTGCAACATTTGAGTTAATCTCAATAGCAACAGAAAGTAACTACACAATTATTACAGAAATACAGTATGTACTACAGTTAATTTTATGCAGTTTCAATTTAATACTGCATCTTTATATTTGCTTATTTTTCTCTGACTGCTAATAGTGCCACGTACAATCTGTGTTTGCATGTATAAACAGTGATACATTTTAACTTTTTATAACAAATATGTGTGTTTTATGGTAGTAAATGATAACATAGACTAGCATCTATATACATTTTATACATTTATGACACCCCTAACTCTTCCTTATTTTTTTCAGTACTTTTAATCTATGTGGTTCATCTGCAATTTTTTCAAATTGTCACAAATCTAAACAGAATTTCCAATGTATTTATCGACAAAACCTATGTATTAAGTGGACCTGCACAGTTCATAGGTGTGTTGCTAAAGGATCAACTCTGAAGATATTGCACCGTTTACATTGCCATCATCAGAGACAATATGCTGAGATAAATTTAGTGAGGAAGGACTGCAAGGAAACTAAAATTGTACCAGATAAAAAAGCAGCACAACTGATCCTATGGATAAAACTCTAATATATACATTAAATTTGAAAATCTCTCCCCAACTCAAGAGAAAAAAAAAGCAAAGACCTAAGAACTATGCAATAAGACAATGCATGCCGATGATAAAGACTGAATTACAAATCAAAGATTTTTAGGTGTACTAGTGAAGAAACCATAAAAGTAAGCAATAAGACATTATGAATATTACTTGAATAAATGGTAACAACTAAATAAAATGCTAATAATTCACAGAAAACTTGGTAAAGCTGTATATGAAGGTCAGAAGAGATTGTCATGTTAAAGGAATACAAATTAAATAAAATTCTAATTAAATAAGAGTCTCATTAAATGAGATTCTATAGCCATGGACATCTTCGATTTTCTTTTGTATAAGCATCAATTAATATCAAAACACATTAAGACAGGGAAACAAATTAGTGATCAGTGAAAAAAAGACATGAATTTGTCATCACACTCATTATTAAAAGTACATATCAAAAAAATATTGAGTAGTGTCTGCTGTTTTAGGGGAAAAATAATTGGACAAACAATAATTATATATATTATGCCACATTTTTATTAAAATACAAAGGTAAGAAAAATACATTTTCAATAATGCAAATCCTTTTTATCAAACAAAGGATTTGAAAATACACCCCAGGTGGTTGAGTAATGAATCAAAACTGACAAGTCTGGAATAAAGAAGTAGGGGCATAGAATACCGGCAGTGAGAATAAAAACTAGTTAAATGACCTGGTCTGTTTTCAATGCAGTCAAGCAAAAAAAAAAAAAAAAAAACAGAACACTGAAAGCAACACACAGAAAAAATGAAGTTATATATAACCAGGATGTGTGTATGTGTGTGCATGTTTGTGTGTGTGTCTGTGTGCACACGCATGCATGCATGTGTATGTGAAATGTATGTAAAAATGTAAAACTTAATAACTTAGTAACAATATAAATACCAATCCTCAGACTACTATATTTGTAGTAATAAAATTTAGTGGGTAAACTCATGAGAATAAGCTTTTTAAAACCTGTGAAAGGATTAATACTTTATAAGGGTTCTCTTTTTCTCTGATTCTCCTTCCCCCTTTTCCTTCTCTAACTTTGCCAAGTGGATTTTCTTTTTCTTTCTCTTTCTTTTCTTTTGCTATTTCTAAAATTAACAAATAGTGACTCCAATTCTTTGCACCTAGTTAAAAATAATATACCAAGGAATACTTTCCCCATAAACTATCCATCAGAAAATTGCTCGGGAGTCTTCTTTTTTTAATTTTAATTTTATTTTATTGTACTTTAGGTTCTGGGATACATGCAGGGTTGTTACATGGGTGCATATATAACCGGGTGGTTTGCTGCCTCCATTCCCCCTTCATCTATATCCAGCATTCCTCCCCATGTTATCTGTCCCAACCCTCCCCACCCCCGCTATCCCTCCCCTACCTCCACAACTGACCCCAGTGTGTGATGCTCCTCTCTCTGAGTCCATGTTTTATCATTGTTCAACGCCTGCCTATGAGTGAGAACATGTGGTGTTTGGTTTTCTGTTCTTGTGTCAGTTTGCTAAGAATGATGATTTCCAGATTCATCCAAGTCCCTACAAAGGACACAAACTCATCATTTTTTATGGCCGCATAGTATTGCATGGTGCCTATGTGCCACATTTTCTTTGCCCAGTCTATCATCCATGGGTATTGGGGTTGGTTCCAGGTCTTTGCTATTGTAAACAATGCTGCTATGAACATACATGTGCATGTGTCTTTATAATAGAATGATTTATAATCCTTTGGGTATATACCCAGTAATGGGATTGCTGGGTCAAGTGGAATTTCTATGTCTAGATCCTTGAGGAATCACCACATCGTCTTCCAAAATGGTTGAACTAATTTCCACTTCCACCAACAGTGTAAGAGTGTTCCTATTTCTCCACACTTTCTCCAGCATCTGTTGTCTCCAGATTTTTTAATGATCACCATTCTATCTGGTGTGAGATGATACCTCAGTGTGGTTTTGATTTGCATTTCTCTAATGATCGATGATGATGAGCATTTTTTTCATGTGTTTCTTGGCCTCATATATGTCTTCTTTTGAGAAGTGTCTGTTCATATCCTTCACCCACTTTTCAATGGGTTTGTTTGATTTCCTCTTGTAAATCTGTTTTAGTTCTTTGTAGATTCTGGATATTAGCCCTTTGTCAGATTTGTAGATTGTAAAAATGTTTTCCCATTCTGTTGGTTGCCACTTGACTCTAATGATTGTTTCTTTTGCTGTCCAGAAGCTCTGACGTTTAGTTAGATCCCATTTGTCTACCTTGGCTTTTGTTGCCATTGCTTTTGGTGTTTTAGTCATGAAGTCCTTGCCTATGCCCAAACCCAAGATGGTTTTGCCTACATTTTCTTCTAGGGTTTTTATGGGGTCAGGTTTTATGTTTAAATCTTTAATCTATCTGGAGTTAATTTTAGTGTAAGGTGTCAAAAAGGGGTCCAGTTTCTGCTTTTGGCACATTGCTAGCCAGTTTTCCCAACATCATTTATTAAAATAGGAGTCCCTTCCCCAGTGGTTGTTTTTGTCAGGTTTATCAAAGATCAGATGATTGTAGATGTGTGGTGCTGCTTCTGAGGCCTCTGTTCTGTGCCATTGGTCTATGTCTCTGTTTTGGTACCAATACCATGCTGTTTGGATTACTTGTAGTATACTTTGAAGTCAGGCAGCGTGATGCCTTTGGCTTTGTTCTTTTTGCTTAGGATTGTCTTGGCTATGCAAACTCCCTTTGGTTCCATATGAAGTTTAAGGTGGTTTTTACCAGTTCTGTGAAGAAGGTCACTGGTAGCTTAATGGGGATAGCATTGAATCTATAAATTACTTTGGGCAGTGTGGCCATTTTCACAATAGTGACTCTTCCCAACCATGAGCATGGAATGTTTTTCCATCTGTTTCTGTCTTCTTTTATTTCACTGAGCAGTGGTTTGTAGCACTCCTTGAAGAGGTCCTTTACATCCTTTGTTAGTTGTATTTATAGATATTTCCTTCTCTTTGTAGCAATTTTAAATGGGAATTCACTATTGATTTGGCTCTCTGTTTGTCTGTTATTGGTGTATAGGAATGCTTGTGATTTCTGTACATTGATTTTGTATCCTGAGACTTTGCTGAAGTTGCTTATCAGTTTAAGGAGATTTTGGGCTGAGATGATGGGATCTTCTAAATATACAATCACGTCATTTGCAAATAGAGACAATTTGAAGTCCTCCTTCCCTAATTGAATACCCTTTATTTCTTTTTCTTGCCTGACTGCTTTGGCTAGAACTTCCAATACTATATTAAATAGGAGTGGTGAGAGAGGACATCCTTGTCTAGTGCCTGATTTCAAAGGGAATGCTTCCATTTTTTTGCCCATTCAGTATGATATTGGCTGTGGGTTTGTCATAAATAGCTTTTATTATTTTGTGATAGGTTCTGCTGATACCTAGTTTATTGAGAGTTTTTAGCATGAAGGACTGTTGAATTTTGTCAAAGGTCTTCTCTGCATCTATTGAGATAATCATAGTCTTCTATTCTTTCACCTAAGCAGAAATCCTCAGTCCCTAGCATGGAGCCACCCAGCCTCTGCTAAAGTACTCATAGCATTTGGGAACTCATTTCATTGCAAGGCAGCTTACAGCATAGTGGATGTAAGAGGCTTCTCTTCTAAAAGCTGTATTTGCCTCTCATTTTTTCTACTTCTAATTCCTCACCATTTGTTCTCCTTCTGTCTTCTCAAAGTGCCCTGGTAAGCCTTCTCTTTTCTAAGGTAATTACAGCAGTCTATCCTCACTGGAAATTGTTAAAGACTTCTTATCTTCCCATTTATCCTCTTAGAAAGTGGCTCCAAGATTCAATAGTCCAGATGTAATGTTAACCAGATAATGAGATGTATCATTCTAGTACCATGGGTGTAATACATCCTTTACCAGGAAATATACCTTTATTAGTATTTGATGAGCTGTAATTCCACTGTTATTCTTTTTTGTGATCTATAATGTTCACAATACCATCTCAAAAACAACTTGTATTGGAATACAAGTTGTGCAGCTCACCACCACCACACATCACCACACACTTTTCCTATGGATTTTTTTTTTTCAAAATCATGTTTCCTTCAATCAATAGCCAAGGAAAAGCTTTTTGATGTCTAAAATTGCCCTCATCTCTGTTGCATATAATCTTATCACTTTCTAGATGGCTGTTTCTATAGCATTCTGATACTCTATACCAGTTTCCCACACATTAAAAATGTCAAATTAAAGAAGGAAATGTCCACATCTTCAATATAGCATATTCAATTTAAAACTTAAATATAAGCTTTACACTGAATGCTATATTGTTAGTTTCCTCATTTCTACATAGGAATAATAACTACCTTGAAAAAGTTTTAATAACAGAATACAAGTAAAATCTACCAACTATAAGAACTGAAAAGTAGTTGTTCAGTCCCGAATCACAAGCCTGGAAGTAAAGTGGCATCCTTTTACCTTTTATTTTCTAGTTAATATTAAAATGGAAAGAATTGCCAACATTGTTATTGGAAAACTCAATTGAAGAATGTCAAAGCTTGTACATTTTCTTGTAAAGCACTGATGAAATTCTTCTAATTCACATAATTATTAAGTCAGATTTTGTACTTTTTATTAAAATTCAGTTTAAATAATTTAAATTTATAGTGAAAAAAGTTGCTGAGTGAGTCATTATAAAACCCTGTGACATTTGCCTTTTAGATTTGAATGTTTAAAACTCTAGAATCATAGCCACTCTCTACTTATGAGACAATTATCCATGTGGATCTGAATTTTCCATCATCTGACATTATCCCAATTTATTATTACTGTAATTTTCTGGGATCTGAAGACTTGAGCAGAATAGTTGAGGTTACAATAAAATCTGTTTACTTCTCACAAACTTATTTGCATAAAATTTTAAAATTTGCTGCTAAAGGAATAGTTATGCTTTGGGTGGATGTAATTTAAATCAGTAAGACACAATTTTCACTACCAGTTGTGAATACTCAATTTAATCAGTTTTTCTAATGAAAACTGTCTTCTTGTTATCTGGTATGACCTTAATGTTCAGTCAGAGTCAATGAATGTTAATTTTGTTCTTATTAAATGTGGCATCAGATTAAATGCTGGAGATACACAGAATTAACAAAAAGGTATAAATCTTATTCTCTTCATGAGGAAACATATTATCTAAGTATAGCTATGGATATATACAGAAAAAGATACATAGTGCAGAAATGTATAATGCCTTTAAGAAAATATAAACTATCTTTTTTAAAAGCAATGATACATTTGTCAAAGTAATGTTGCAGTTTATCAGGATACAGAATGATAAAAACAATAGCTAACATTTATATACTGTATAAGATGTACTAGGCAGTATTTTAAATCATGTCTTTTAATCCTCACAACAACTCTTTAAGATACATACTTTCATCCCAATTTAATTACTGTGGAAACTGAGATAACTAAGGCTAATTCCTTGTCTCAAATCACACAGCTAATTAGTTCCAGAGCCAGGATTTGAACAGATATCTAGTTCCAGAAACTGCAGTCTTAACCACTCTCCTATTTTGTCTCTCATTACATTTTTCCCAAGTAATTTATTGAAGTATGGTTTCCATATAGAAAACACATAAATTGTGAGTATACTAAATGTATATGCCTGTGTAATCATCATTCAAATCAACTTGTGTGTGTGTGAAAGAGAGAGAGAGAGAGAGATAGAGTATATGTGAGAGTGTATATGTGCTTGAACACTTTTGCATATACCTTATATTAATTACACACTGGTCAATTTATTTGGAAAAGTGAATTAAACCTTAGATGAAGGCAAGTTATCTTTAAGAAATAGTGATAATAACTAATATTTATTGAGCACTCACTAATTGGCTGCTATTGTTCTAATCTAGTGTCTCCTATAACCCTATGAAGAAGACACTGTAATTGTCTTCATTTTACAGATGAAGACTGGAAGCACAGAGACGTTAGGAGGAGTCCATAGGATTTGGCATTTTCATTCCACTAACTGATCGATTAAGTTTGTGAGGTAAAAAAGAGATGACAAGATTGATGGACAATAGGAACAACCTTAAAAACCCAAGAAAGAATTCTGCCATTATCCTTTCAATTTTTTTTTTTTTTTGGAGACAGAGTTTTGTTATTGTTACCCAGGCTGGAGTACAATGGCGTGATCTCGGCTCATCACAACCTCCACCTCTTGGATTCAAGCAATTCTCCTGCCTGAGCCTCCCGAGCAGCTGGGACTCCAAGCATGCTCCACCATGCCCAGCTAATTTTTGTATTTTTAGTAGAGATGGAGTTTTACCATGTTGACCAGGATGGTCTCGATCACTTCACCTCATGATCCACCCGCCTCGGCCTCCCAAAGTGCTAGGATTACAGGCATGAGCCACCGTACCTAGCCTTATCCTTTTAAATTTAACTTGTCATACAGAATCCAATTAGACCTGGACTGGATGCATATGGTAAGTGATTCACTATTAAACAAACAGAAAGAAGCTAAAGTTAAAGTAAACTTCTAGGAACCCAAGGAGGAAGATGACTTGAAGACAGGAAATATTCTTGAAGGATGCACAAATTAAGAAAGATGGGATGGGATGTCAAGGGAGGAAAAGAGAAATGAGCAAGCACAGTAAATGCTGCATGATCGAAAAGGGTAAAATTGTCACCAAAAAGGAAACCAAAGAAACACACAAAAAAAGCAAGTTTGAAACACTTCAGGATATGAGCATATTCCATCACTAGACCAATGTGAAATACTGGAAACACAAGTCTCTAGAAAAACAGTGCCTGTTGAATTCTTATGCGGTGAGAGATAGACCAGTTGTTGAAAAGCCTAGTGAATGGCTATGAGATCTTTACAGAAATTACATATACAAAGTTTGTCCTTTAATCTGTGAAAGGTTTTTTTTTTTTTTTAAGAGTTGTAGCTGCCGTCTGAATATTATAAGGTTTGGCCTTGCTCTTTCGACTTTTGTTGCCCTGGATGAAATGCTTACCCTTACTCCCTTCTCACTTTCCTTTAATGATTATTAATCCTGGGTGTACAGTGGAGTCTCCTGGGGAACTTTTAAAATTGTTTCAATGCCCACATTCCCTGGAAGAAAAAAGTAAAGCAGCACCCAGGAACTTGTTGCAAGTATGCTTGTCTGCTACGCTACTCTTGCAATGTTGGGGGCCAGGGAGAGTATTAGAACATAGAGTTGGCCATTTACCTTAATGGACCCTGATGCATACCACCCTCCTTTTAAAGAAATACTGTTCTATGCATTTTTGGGGTGAGTGCATTTCCAAAGGCCTCAAAGACTAATGACTCCAGTCTTCATCTGCATCCTAAATCCCTCTCTTGTTCCAAACCCACACAACCATCTGACTTCTACATAGTTCTACCTGAACACTGATAGAAACATAAACATATATATATATAAGTTTCCTATGCCTCCCTCATCTGAGTGAATATTGGTACTAGCCACAGAATTATGCTAAATTTCCCCCCTATATCCTTATTTCTTTACCCTCTTCAAGTTAGAAGGAGGCCAAAGGAAATTTTAGGGTGAAAAAAGTAACCTAAATTTAGGCTCAAATCATTTCTTATCTCAATTATGGCACTACTGTTGAAATGGTCTCATTGACTCTAATCTTGTTCTGAAATTTATTCTCCACAGGGTTGCCCAAGAGACCTACCTGACAATTTCACTCACTTATGGGCATAACCAACATTCCTGTGATGACACATAGTGCCCCCTAAGGGCAGTGAAAATATACACTGTATCTTGAACTTAGTTTTTTTGGCATCCTCCAGTGAATCACAGCTTCCAATATTCATGCCTTGTGTAGTTGTCTCCCTAGGAATCTGCACTTCACTTTAACTATAACCAGTGCCAAGTCTAAACTTTTACACTCCCATGAGCCCTAAATTACCACATAAGTAATATATCTATACCCGTTTGGAGTGGCCACATGGAAAGAACAGGTTTTGGGATTACATAGCAGGGCAAAGAGAGAAGTGATGCTGTCTCAAGGGACAGTTGATCCCAAACCCCTAATCTTTGAATTGATACAACCGCACAAGTTACCACCAGCAAGACCAATATAAGAACCATTCAGCAGAGCCCAGCCAAAATTGCAGAACCATGAGCAAATAAAATGATTGTGTTTTGAAAATACTGTCTTGAGGTATTTGTTAAAAATTAATAGAAAACTGAAACAGTTTGCTTCTGGCTCCGGGAACAGTTTTTGTATCTATTCCCCATATATGCCTGTGTATACATAGACCTTTACTAGAATAAAACTGGTTTACTAGAACTTGACTGAGTATTTGGTAAGACAGAACAAATAAGATTGGTTTTTTTTCCTATTTATTTATTTTTCTTGAGTGGAGTCTCTCTCTGTCGTCCAGGCTGGAATGCAGTGGCGCAATCTCCGCTCACTGCAACCTCTGCCTTCTGGCTTCAAGCAATTCTCTTGCTTCAGCCTCCCAAGTAGCCAGGACCTCAGGCGCATGCCACCATGCCCAGTTAATTTGTTGTTGTTGCCGTTGTTGTTTTCTTTATTTTAGTAGGGACAAGTTTCACCGTGTTGCCCAGGCTGGTCTCAAACTCCTGAGCTCAGGCGAGCCTGTGCCTGGCCAATAAGGTTGTTTTTTAAAGAAATAACTTCTAATGCATATGGCTAAAGTAGGTTTACTTGGCTATATCACACAAAGAGTGTAATAGTGGTCAACAATTACAGATACTTTTATAAGTTTTTACAAAATGTAGTAAAGATACACTGAAAGACAATGTAGGTTAGCTGAACTGTTAAGGAGTTTGAAAAATCTTGTTTAGAATCTGTTTTCAGGTAGCAGAGGGGAAATGCAGACATCAAAAGGATGCAGATAGACTAATTAAACCTATGAATGCTGGTGTTAAATATCTTTTGTAACTTTAGTAACTCTTTTTAAATATATGTTTTATTTTTAAGCTCTTGGTGTGTTGTGCATTTATGTATTGCATGTGGCATTTCATTCATTCTATTAAGGGAAGTGTTTGGAGTTGTAACAGTAGATTCAAGTAATGGACATTTCCATGCTTCATGAAAAATCCAAATTTAAAGTATAATTCTATGCAAGAAAGTGAATTTTTACAGTATGTCTTTCCAAAATCATTTTTTTCTGATCATGATACAATAATATCTAATAATTCAGAAAACTGAAGAAATATTGAAAAATTTAAAGAAGGGCAATGCTTACCCCAAAGCCTAGGAATATCTTTTAATCAAACTAGAAGAAAGAATGGACTCCTGGCAGGGAGCATCTTTTGTTTATAGGAGGGCTTAAAACCTTTTTCTTTTATCTTTAAGTTGTTTTAGCTAGTTAACCATTTCTCACCTCCTACTGTAAGCAGTGACCTACACTCCTCTTTATGTTAACTCATTTATTAATGATATTCTTTACACATAGCCATTTGTATTGCAATTAAATTCTAATTAAGAATCGTTAAACTAAATGTTTATACTGAGAAGCAAATATCATTTTCTATTACACTTATTACTAAAATTATATAAATAAGTGATCAGTGTACTCATTTTCAATATGTATCTTAGAAGTCTTTAAAATATTCTGTCAAAATTTGCATACTTTCCTATATTTTTAAACATCCTCTTCATTCTATTGTACATAGATACCTGCAATTATAGAAACAATATCATGTCTTTGGTATCTGTGCAAAGACATTACTATATAGGTGCATATACACGGTATATTCACTGACATATATCAATTTGCATATTATTAGCTTTTTTAGAGAGAAAATTGATTCAACTTCATCTTGTCCTTGGTAAAATGAATTATATCTGACTCTTCTTGTAAAACATCAAGGCTATTAAAAAAAAAGAGATTTTCAAAAGCAAATGAAAGAAATAACCTTGCTCCTGCCCTTCAGTAGTAATTCTGTTGTTTTTGCTTTCTAATATTTACTTTCACTTAAAACAAACTGGTCAAGGTTAACACATTAGGCAGTCCTGCCTAGCAGAAAATATTTTTAATAGTAATTTGCTGGAAGCAATGGCTTGGGATTGTGCAGTGTCCCTGGAACTGGCACTTAAAAATCTCAGACAGGCTGACTCATCCCTTCCACATTTGGAGGTTGAAATAAATAAATAAATAAGGCCCGTCTTGCAATTTATTGCATGCAGATCTTTGAGGCCAGGTTGTAGATCATCTACTCGGGCTGTAAAATTATAACCAAATATGCACATTTAAAACCTCAAACTCGGTTGCTATGATTTGTCTGACTTCCATAAAGATTATCCGCCAATGCTTCAAAATTTAGTTTCATTCTAGACAAGGTATTAATCATATATAGATTGAGCTATCTGCAAAATTTTCTTCAAAGATTATCATGTGGCTAAGATACACACAGAGCCTAGAAATTAGAAAGACAAACAGGCAAGGCCTGTGATTTCAAGTTCACAGTTGTCATAAAGATTTAAAAGTGTGCAAATAAAAAAGACCATGAATACAAGAAGAATTGAGAGAAAAAAAATGACTGGTTCATCGCAAACAGAATGCAACAAAAGTAGAGTCCATAAAGTTGACAGATTGCTAGATTTTTGACACTGACCTATACTTTTATCCTCACAACATAAGTGAACAATGATATTCTCGCTTCAAATGGTTCAGTCTGTACTGTGGATGCTATCCCATTAAAATGTTCCTTCACTATTTCTTTTTCATTCAGGGTCTTCTCTTTTTGTCTCTCTGTTCTTATTCTTTCCCTTAAGTCTCTGATCCAGACACAACAAAAAAAAATCTTGACTTACCTTTCCTGGCTTTGTCTCCTAACGTCTAAGGTCTGAACTATCTAGTTTCTCCACAAATTGAGTTTACTCCCTCACCTCTAATTTATTTAGAAAACTGAAAGCAAGCTCTTAAATCAACCTTAAAAAAAAAAATCTAAACCAAATCAATTAGGGCTTGCTAATTACCAAACAGTTGAGTGGCCTATTAGAGAAATTTGATCACTTTCTCCTTGAAACTACTCACAGTATCCTTTGCTTTTATGAAGCCATGCTTTGTTGGTTTCCCTCAGAAATCTGGCCCCTTTTCAATCTCTTCTGTGGTCTTTGTTTCTAGCCACCATTTAAGTGTAACATTTTCCCCAAAATCATAACCACATTCTGCTTCAACATTTAGCTTACATTTGTCACATCACAGACGATGTTTTGGAACTTTGCTGTATCTCTCCAAGATGGTTGCAACCATGTCCAATTTATACAGGTGATTTATATGGTGAAGCCGAAGCCAAAAAATAAAGGTCACACATATATTCTCTCTCTTTCTTTCTCTGACTTTAAACCAAGTATGTATTTTTATTTCTCCAGATCACACAAATAAAATCTACCTCAAAGTATATTCATATTTCCCTTATCTCACAAATGCCCTTCTTCCTGGTTTTCTCATTTTGATAAATGGCTTTTCATCTAGTTATCCAAGCCACAAATACTCTTCATGCCCTAGTTCAATCTTTCACTAAATCTGATTAAATGTACCTTATTAATGCCTCTCATATTTGTTCCTTCCTCTCTGTGCCTCCTGGCATTCTTTGCCTCAACTAATGCCAGTCTCATAAATGTTATTGCTATATCACTTCCTCTGATATTTCCAATCAATTTTTTATAATATTACAAGAAGGTGCTTTCTAAAAAAATTCAATCATATTATTTTCCCACTTAAAATCCTTCAATGGTTTCTTCTAGCTATTGGGCTAAAGCCCAGAGGTCTTCACTATGACAAGGCTCTTCATGAACCAGTTTCTCTTATATCTTCATATTCTTCCTCCACCAATTCCCCACATGTACCCATTATATGTGCATCATATATCAATGCTCCAGCCCTACTTAACTACTCTCAGTTTCTTTGCTATTTATTTATTTAAGACAGAGTCTCCTTCTGTCCCCCAGGCTGGAGTCCTGTGGTGTGACCTTGGCTCACTTCAACCTCCACCTCCCAGGTTCAAGCAATTCTCCTGCCTCAGCTTCCCAAGTATTTGGGATTACAGGCACCTACTGCCACACCCGGCTAATTTTTGCATTTTTAGTAGAGACAGAGTTTCACCATGCTGGCCAGGCTGGTCTCGAACTTCTGACCTCAAATGATCTGCCCCCCTCAGACTTCCAAAGTGCTGGGATTACAGGCGTGATCCTCTGCTCTTTCAACAAATGCCATGTGTATTAGCTATTCCTTCATCTACAGTATAGTTATGGCAGACATCGGATAATAACTAATCTACAAAGGCTTAGTAGTCAGGCTACTTAGGTGCAAATATCGGCTTCACTGCTCACTTTCTCAGTGACCTCTCCCAGTTAAACTCTATGTACCTCATTTTTATCATTTGCGAAATAGGAATGAAAACAATTTGTGTTACACAGGTTTGTAGTGAGACTCAGATGAAACAATCCATATTAAGCAATTAAATTAGGGTCAGCAATAACCTCTCAGTAAATGTTAGTAATGATTACCAAACCTATATGTAATAAATATCTATAGGAAGTACTTAATTCTATCTATTTTTGGGGAGTATTTCACAAAAAAATTAAGCAGCTCATATGCCCTGATGAGTTCCTGGAGCTTGGTATCACCCACCCATGGAAACACCTTACAAAGCAGTGAGAAGAGGCTCTCTTCAAATCTTCCTCTGTATAGGAATTTTCCCTGTATTAATCAAATTCTTCTCAAGGTCAGGTTATGTCTACCTCTCTTCTTAAGTCCCTTCTCATCTGTTCTTATTAATTACATGTTAGCAACACAACACCATGATCTTTCTCTGAAAACTCACCAACAGATACAGCCCCACTTCACAACTTCTGAACATGGGCTGCAGAGCAGGCCAGTCAATTTGATGAGGAAAAGGCACTAGCAATCCTTGATGAAGAAAAAGAACATAAATTAGCAGCAATCTCAGTCTTTTCCAGTGATTTCAATCCATGCTTTATCTTCTTGTGAATTTTTTTGTTGTTTTGCTTTGTTTTCAAACTCTTCCTTTCTACTGATTCATTCTGTCACCGATAAATCTATTGAAGCTCCTCCCATATGAAGTGTCGTTGCCCTCAGTGCTAAATGCAGCAACAGTTCCTCAATTCTTTCTTCAAGCTTACGTCTTGCTGCAATTGTGCTACATTTGCAATCTCTACTTCTTTAGCATCTAACCACTAGTTTTTAATTAACTTTTTTTAAATTTTATATTGAAAATTCTACACATAAACATTTTACAAGGTAAATAATTTTGGAAAGATTTTTAATAAGAACAGCAATACTCTGTGTCACCATCAGGTTTAATTCCTGAAAGGTAACTACTTTAATTATTTTAGTTACATCTCGAATTTCTCTCAAATCAATAAATTATATCCATGCTGTTTCCCATTCTTTCAAAGTTGAACAATCTCTTGAATTCCTATATGGAATAAGAACATTCCTCTCTCTCTTTGAGTCTTAGTTTTTACACCCTGGCTAGGAATTGCCAATCATAATTTGGATAGCAATTAACATTGAGCGTTTATGTTATACTAACTAGCTACATGTGTTTCCTTCTGGGTTATATATTCTATCATAAAATCATTTAATTTCTTGTGCAACTTTTTGTTTTTGTATAATTGACTAACCTCTTCAAGAAAACTGCACAATTTTCTATGTTCTTGTCATTAATTCTCCTATATATCTTTATAATAAAACATATAGGATACTCCATTACTGTAACTTATCTTTTTTTCTGGGAAAGACCTTCCTCTGGAATCTTCCCTCCTCCTCCAAAATTCAGGGCTGGCTACTCCGTGGGACTGGTATTCACGTGTTGTCCTTTTCTTCAATTTCATCGTACTTGGAATTACTTTTGCCCCTCTTCTGCGTTGAATCCTCCAATTTCTGAATCTCATGCTGTCTTGATTCTTGGTTTATTCCCTTGGTTTGCTGAGCCACAAGGGATATGACTGAAAGAATTTTGAGGCCAAGTGTTTTCTAAAATACTTTTCTTTTTCTTTTGTTTTTAAACTTTATGTCATTCGGAAACTAACTGAATACAAATTCTAGGTTGGCAATCACTTTCCTTTTGAGTATTTGAGACATTGTTCTGTTTCACTCCAGCTTCTAGTACCTCCATTAAGAATATTCAGGCCAGGCGCAGTGGCTCACGCCTGTAATCCCAGCACTTTGGGAGGCCGAGGCGGGTGGATCACGAGGTCAAGAGATCGAGACCATCCTGGTCAACATAGTGAAACCCCGTATCTACTAAAAATACAAAAAATTAGCTGGGCATAGTGGCGCGTGCCTGTAATCCCAGCTACTCAGGAGGCTGAGGCAGGAGAATTGCCTGAACCCAGGAGGCGGAGGTTGTGGTGAGCCAAGATAGTGCCATTGCACTCCAGCCTGGGTAACAAGAGCAAAACTCCGTCTCAAAAAAAAAAAAAAGAATATTCAACTTCAAATGTGCCCTTTATCTGTGAAAGCTCTTAAGATTTTCTCTTTATCCCAAGTATTCAAAAATTCATGGTTATGTGCCTTTTTGTCTTCTTTTTTTGAAGAAGAAGAAAAAAAAAGCACTATACCACCCCATTCAATGGGCACTTTTAATCTGGAAACTTAGTAATTCAAAGGGGCTTGTTTTTCCTTTTGGCATTACTTCATTCCTAATTACTTCACTTGCATTTTCTCAGTTCTGTCTAATTGAAACTCCTGATCATAGGATTTTATTTTATTCTGCTGTGATATCCTCAGAACCTAGAATAATGCAAGACATATAACAATGCTCAATATGCATTTATTGAATATATAAATTACAATACTAGACTACTTGCTTTACTTTCCTCACTTTTCTTGCCTATTATGATTCTCCTTTGCCTTCTTTTTAGCTGTTTCTATGTTTTTCTCACTTTTAATTTCCAATCTTTACATCATTATGTTGTTAAATTTCCGGAAGCATGTGTTTTCATTTCTAAAAATTGTTTTGTTCACTAAATGTTCATTTTAAATTTTATCCTATTCATCTTTCCTGTGTCATTTAGTATTTTCTCTGAGCATATCAGTTATTGCTTTTTAAAAAGCTTTTATTTTGATAACTGTGCTGTGAATGTTTCAATTTCTTCTGAGTTATTCTTTCTGATTTTCCCATGGTCTCTGTCTTCCATTAAATGAATTTCTCAATTTACCTGGGATGCTTAACAATCTGTATGTTAAAGTGAGGCTTAAAAAGTAGAGAGTGAAGCCTGTGTGACTAGGTAGAGTTTACCGGTTCAAGGTCTTATAGGGCCTGAATGTTTTCAACAAGTTTCAAATGTCAATATCTAAAATTAATTTTATACCTCTATTGACCGATACACACCCCTTTCTTGAAATGGGAATCTATTATGCTCCTGCCTGAAGAGCTTAAAGCTTTGATATAGCCTCCTGGGTAAAGAAAGAGTTGATGGCTTTTCTATTTGGTATCTAGATTTTTCATCAATTACCTTGTTTTCAGGTACAAAGATGAATTCCACTTTGTTTTCAGGCCTTCTACTGTGTCTGATAGCCTGAAGTCTAGAATATTTCTGATTTAATTTTACCAGTAGGTAAGCCTCCTGCCTTATGTCAGGATTTAGGAGGAGCTGTCACTTGGCTGCGGAGGAAATCTGAAAGACTAATGACTGCTGCAGAATTTCAGCCATCTCTTATTCCCCTTGTTTCAGTGATTCTTGTTGCCTCCAATTCCAGGGCCAGGAGATAAGACATTGTTTACTTCTTGCAGGCTCTTCCTTCTTCAGTTAGTTATAAGCTTCCTGTGCTCTGATCATCATGTTTCTCTTACATTTCACTTTCCAAATGTCATAGACCTTACTTTTTTTCCTCCTTTCCCAATCCCTTTCTCTTGTAGATTTTAATTGTTCACTAATATTTTTGTGGTGTTTGAGAGGAAGTAAACACATATATATAAACTCAGTCTTCGATGTTTAAGTAGAAAATTTCCCTTCACTCTTCAAGTATGAAATCAGGCTTCTAGTCCTTCCTTGCCATTGAAGCTTCTTTAGGAAGGAATAATAATGACATTCTGCATTCTAAGACCAATACACTAATGCTTGCTAAACCTACATACACACTTGATCCTTGAACAACATAGGGACTGGGGTGCTGACCACCTGCACAGTCAAAAATCCACATATAACTTTTGACTCTCCCCAGAACGTATCAACTAATAGCATACCACTGACTGGAAGCCTTACTGATAACACAGTCAATTAATATATATTTTGTGTGTTACATATATACTACATTCTTACAATAAAAATATAATGTCAATAAAATCAGAAGAAATAGAAAATATATTCACTATTCATTAAGTAGAAGCGGATCATCACAAAAGTCTTCATCCTCATCATCTTCATGCTGAATAGGCTGAGGGAGGAGGATGAATACAGGTTGGTCTTGCTGTCCCAGAGGTAGCAGAGGCAGAAAAGGGGAAGTGAGTAGAAGGGGAGCCAGGAGAGAAGGCAGGTACACATGGTATAACTTTTGTTGAAAAAAATCCATCTCCACTTCCTCAGTGGAGAAAATGAAGAAGCAGACTAAATATTAAAGAAGTGAACTAAAACATCCTCAGTGCTGATGCTTTAGTTCACTTCCTCAGTATCCACTGGAGTTATAGAAATAGTCCAGTTATTCTTTCTGTCTCCAGTCTTGCACTTTTCACACCCTTGCAAGTGTGAGCTTTTTTAAACACAAGTCTACCCATGACATTTGCTGTTGAAATCTAGTAAGTCAGCCTTATATTAGTCAAAACACTTTCGACCAATCATAGTAACCAACTCGGACAAGCTTAGGCATTTTGTGATTCATATGACCAAACTGCTGAAAAGGAGGTCCTCGACAGGACTGAAGTGAGCTGGGGATTTAAGTACTGTCAGGAGGCTCATTGGATCTCGTGTCTGCTTCTCTCAGTCAGGTCTATAAACTCACCATGGCTGGAACCATAGCCATTTGCAGTTTGGAGTAAGTACACCTTTCACTAGCTTTGCTATCAGAGGAGAAGAAATATTTTGTTCTTTATTCCAATTTTAAAACCTCTAAGAAAATATTGATGAGGCCAGCCTGGATGTTTTGCCCACTCTTATAGCCAATAGGGATGCATAATATTGACAAACTTCATTAGGATGAAAAGGGAAATAGTCACCCCTAAACAAGAGTAATTAGAAGAATACTTGGCAATAGCAGTGGTCCATTATATAATACAGACTGCCTGGACTTGAATTCTAGCATAACAATTTCCTCACAATATAACTGGGACAAGTTACTTATCTTCTTAGTGCCTCAGTTGTCTCATATATAAAATGAGGTAATGATAGTAATTACCTCACAGGCTCCTTGACTTAGTAAGTGTAAAATTTTTAGAACAGAAATTTCAGAACCAGGCCCCATCATCTTGCACTTCTAACCTCTCCTGAGCAATGTACATCTCCATGCCTCTTGGCCATTGCCCATGTTATTCTGTCTCCCTGGAATATCCTTCCTTAAATCTGTCTGCCTGTTTGTCATTTAAGCTTCATTTCAACATTAAAATATTTATACCCTCAACTTGGTAATGTTCTAAATGATGCAAAAGGGGTCAATGATGCATGCAATTTTTAAAAACTGTTCCTCTTAAGAGCTAAAATAGGAAGCAACTTTTTCCATTTTTCTCTGTTTACTTTTCTCCCATGACTATGGCTGCTGTCTGCAAAGCTTCCCCATATAAAGCTCTAGCACACAACAAACTATCAGACCTTGACTACACTAATAAACTTCTCACTGAAACCACCATGTTTATGACCCAAAGGCCTCTCAAATATAATGTGTCCAAAACTGAACTCAATCTTCCTACTATCATAGCTTTTTCTAAGCCTATACTAGTCCTAGTAAATTGAATCATGGCATCACCAACCTTTCAGTGGTTCCAGCCATCTTGACCATCTCCTCTATCAACAAATCTCATGGATATTTCTCAACATGGTCCCCACTTCCTCACCTTTGCTTTTGCTATCTTCATTCATGATGAGTGCCATAGCCAGAGGGATCATTTTGAAATCATCTGTATTGTGTTTCTCCTTTGATTAAAAGTCTTTGTAGCTTTCCTTGTCTTTAACATGAAATCCAATATTGTTATCTTGGCATACAAAGTCTAATATGACATGGGCTTTTCTCGCCTCTGAGCCATTTTTCTTTTCAACAAACACCTGCCAGTTTGTCTTACTTCAAACTCCTCCACTGTGCCAAGCAGCTTCCTGACATGGGGTCTTTACTTTTGTTCCTTTTGTTGTTATTGTTGTTTGTTGTTTTGCCTCAAACACTCTTTCCCTACCTTCTAAAGAGGATAAATCTCTCCACCTTTCAGGCTCAGCATATATGTCACTTTATTAGGGAAACCATGAATTTGCATTCAAGAAATATTCTTTCCATTTTTATAGTACCCTGTTCTTCATTTTCATGCCCACGTCAACATTTTAAGACATTCATTCTGTGACTACTCCCATACTTTCTGTACTTCTTTCTTTTCCATTAGTTCCCCCAAAGGCAGAAACTTTGTCTCATAAATGACTAAAATCCCATTTATTTGTAGGGCACCTGTCACACAACTGGTATACAATAAACATTTTTAAATAAGTGGCCAGTGTTAGATTAGTGGGTAGGTAAATGATGATAAATTTTTCTATATAGCATTCTGTGGCTGTGAAAAAGATAGTCACTGAAAAGCACTAACATGAGAAAAATCCAAACCACACATGCAGGTGAACAGTGCTAAGCAAATTACGTACATAGTATTTCAACTTTGGAATAATGCACAGAAGGTAGATGTGGTAGGCAGAAAAATAATTGCCTCTCCAAAGATGTCCACATTCTAATTCTTGAAACCTGTGAATATATTTGATGGAAAGGGAAATTTAAGATTGCTGATTAGTTGATCTCAAAGTAAGGAGTTTGTCCTGGATTATCCCGTTAGGCCTGATGTAATTAAAAGTGTTCTTTCAGTGTGGAGGGTGAGGCAGAAGGGTCAGACTTAGAGTGATGCAGCATGAAAAAGCCTCAATCAGCTGTTGAAGGCTTTGAAAATGGAAGGGAAACAACCAAAAGACAGAGCACCCTTTAGGGCTAGAAACAGCAATGAAATAGATTCTCCCACAGATCCTCCAGAAGGAATGCAGCCCTGTAGACACCTAAATTAAACAAGTGAGACCCATTTTGGACTCTGAATTCCAGAACAGTAAGATAAATATTTTTGTCATCTTAAGCCATCAAATTTGTGGTATTTTGTTATACTAACAACATAAAACTAATACAACAGGACATATGAGTATAAAAGGGTTCACTTTTTTTTCTTTACAGATTTTGTAGGTTTTGCAGGCAAGTGCTCTACAACTACCACTTTCTTGGCTTTTTGCCCTATTTGACCAGTATAGCTTGCAGCATTGGGCTTATGACTGTCACATTTCTACTGGGCACAAGAAATTAAAAGAAAAAAAATCTGGGGAAACTATCTAAATTACAAAGGGCATGTTAAATGAAAATTTAGATGGCAAATGTCCAGACAAATATCCAGAGAAATTTCATACTTTTTCCTGCTAAAACGATAAATGAATAAATTCTCATCAGTTATATTAATATTACAAAAGAACTTTAAAAAATGTTGTATAGTTTGATGGGTTTTAGCAGTGAAATACAGAAATAGTTACCAGGATAATATTATTACCCTTTTACTATTTTATCTTCTTCTTATGCTTTTATAGTAGTCATAAAAATAAGCAGTGAAATTCAGAATCTGGGAAGCATGTTGTATTTCCCAAATGGAAAAGAAAAGGGAATTCCTCATTGGAAAAATGTTTAATACCAGTATTGCCTAAACTATCTCGAAATAAACTCTGTGAAGAAAATACACACAGACACCTGGTAATATTTAGGAAAGCTTGAAGACAATAAACTTTTTAAGGTTAGTGAATTTACTGACAAGATTATAAAATGTACTCACTCTAGAATTATGCATTCCACAATATCATTCATTCTCAGTTCTACCATATTATAGAGGGAGTGTAAATTCACTTTTGAAAGATCTGACATCTGAATTAGCATAGAACATCAACTTTCTTTATAAAGTTGACTTTAAGAGAAATTGTAAAACTTAAAATATACACAGTATCTTCAATTACTTGAATACTATGTTCTCAAATATTTCACATAATGTTATTTCTAAAGACTTCTGTATTTTCTCTTGTTTTTTGTCCATGGTCATTTCTTTGAAATTTCATAGATAGGATATTGATGCCATATGAAAACCTGTCACTGAATGGAGGAAATTATCTAGAGAGGACACCACCAAGAGCAAATGGAAAAATCCAGTACAAAGCATTCAAACAGGCTGGTTTTATTTCCCTTGAGCACCTTCTGGTGGCAAACACAGTGTATTGCTGAATCCTCTTGCACTGAAAGGAAGGATATTGCAAATATTATTTAGCACTTGAGATATTATTTAATACAGTGATTTTTTCCCAAAGTGGCCTAAATACATTTTTTATTTATTTTGTTCCTCCAGTTATATATTCATAATATGAGCATATTGGGCAAGATAATTTGTAAGTTTCCTTCTAGAATTAAACTTCTTTGAGTTAATTTATTTGTAGACACTGAATGAAATTTTTTTTTAATTTCTACTCTCAGAAAAAAAATATGGAAAAGGTAGAATCAACTGATAGGTGTGTAAAGAAATATGTAAGTGCCCATGTATGTAGTCACAGCCTGAATTTTATACATAAAAAAAGCAATTTTAAGAGAAATTTGTAATACTTTCCCTTATTAGATAGAAACTGTGGTATTATTTAGTATTAGTAACATCTAGCATGTCTTGAGACTTTACCTGTATATCTAGAATAATGTTAAAATATGTTATATACTTTATCCCATTTAGTTACATAATAAACTAATGAGATAAGGGCTATTATCCCCATCTAATGGATGTGGAAAGGTAATAATTTATTTGACATTTAAAATTAATGAAAGCTAAAAAAACTCAAATGTATCTTTATATTTTCAAGAATGAATGAATATGTGCATTCATCATTTTAAATCACATATGTATGAAGCAATTCATCATGAAAACGGCTTTTCACTATACTGCAAGCATTTACTGTTTAAGTTGCAGAAGGTAGAAATAAAACAATTCTAACTCATGGGACCTGTTATAATAGAGATATGCATTTAAAAAATTTCAAGATTGCCAAGAAGAAACGCCTCTAAATCTGTGTGCAGAATCAGAAAGGGCATCAACTGACTATGGATCAGGATATTCCAATTGATCTTCCTTTATTTCCATGACCATTAAGCAAACAAGGTTGGCTCTGCACCTGGATTTCTGATAGGGAGAATATAGGTAAACAAGAAGATTCCAGCCCTTCACAGCATCTGTCATAATTTGAAATTTATTTGTATAACTGGCAAAGATCATGTCTATCTTGTCTATTGTTGGCTTCTTAATAGCCAGCAGAGGGCTAGGCATATAGCTTGACTTGCTATGTACATGCTCAGTGGCTCCGTGTAGTCTAAGCAACATACCAGCCTCTTTAAGGAGGCTCATCACAATCCCTCCATAAATAAAAACTTTTTCAAAAAACTTTTCAATAACATTTAGTATAAGAATCAATTTGGCCAGGCACAGTGGCTCATTCCTGTAATGCCAGCACTTTGAGAGGCCAAGGTGGGCGGATCACCTGAGATAGGGAGTTCAAGACCAGCCTGACCAATATGGAGAAACCCCATCTCTACTAAAAATACAAAATTAGCTGGGCATGGTGGCACATGCCTGTAGACCCCACTACTCAGAAGACTGAGGCAGGAGAATTACTTGAACCCGGGAGGGGGAGGTTGCAGTGAGCAGAGATCACACCATTGCACTCCAGCCTGGGCAAAAAGAGCAAAACTCCATCTCAAAAATTAAAAAAAAAATTATTATAGTTTTGCTAAACTGAAAACTTGTTAAGGCATACAGAGACGGTTCCTTGGTTTACCTTACTGACACTCACTTCAGTAAAAGGTAAGGCTTAGCAAAGAAAAGGGGACTGAGAGGAAATATTTGGTATATCATACCATCGCCCAGTGCCATTGTCACTTCTACATGGAGAGAACATGTGCGCGCGCTCTCTCTCTCTCTCTCTCTCTTTCTGTCTCTCTGAATAGAGACAATATAAATATATGTTACAGAAAATTAATAACATAGAAAAACATTTAGTAAAAACCTGAAAGGCAAAAAAACTAGTAAAAATTACTGTAGCTAATCAAACAGAAAGCTACAATCATGCCCCTACAAACGATCATATTCGGAATGATATTCTGTATATATTCACCTGAGCCTAACCTTACTGAGGTTTGTGCCAAGTACGTTTGCATGAAGAAAAAGAGTAATCACTTCATGAGTGAGATTTTGGCTAGAAAACTGCTATCCTCATAAACACTATATGACATCCAAGGAACAAGACAAAATTTCTATCAATAATGTCATAAGATAAACATTTGGCTTAATTCAAGAATAGTTCAGTTCATGCCTTTATTCCAGTCATTTCCCTATATAAACAAAGCATGGAAACAGCCTGGATACTCTTCAAAAGATTCCAGAGAACTTAACAACACATATAATAACATGATTTAACAAAATTTCTCCCAGACTATAACAGAATATTTTTTTATTTTTTTCTATCACTATAAAAGAATATTTTTTTTCTATCACTATAAAAGAATATTTTTTATTTTTTTCTATTACTGCAATTTATATGCAATCTGAATACTGCCCATTTTTGAAAATTACCACAACTAGGCCCATAATAATCAAAAGTTACTGCTAAACAGCATTACCAGCGTGATACTTTGTAGAAGCAAAGGCTTAAACATAAAAATGCTGAAAACTACCACACACCATATCAACAAAATTTTTATAGTACCTGTTGCTTTAATGTATAAATACACAGCATGTATTTTACTGAAAGAGTACTAGTATACTAAGTATAGAAAGTCCTGAATTCCTCTTTACCTGAACAAAGGATGATTATAATTCCTTTCAAAAAAAAAAAAAGTATGTTAGTCACAGCCCAGTACACAGGGTAGAAAATACTATCAAACATGACTGAATTCATTATGTCTTTCCTTGTGTATAGAATTTCTATTCTTACAATCCAACAAGAAGATAAAGAAAAATGTGTATTGCACAGCTGGGGTTGTTTGTGGGCTTCATTATTTTTTTCAGTTTAAATATTTGTCCAGAAGAAAACTGAGTTGCAGTTTCTCAGGTCCATTGAAACA
This sequence comes from Callithrix jacchus, assembly GCF_049354715.1. Classification (NCBI taxonomy): domain Eukaryota; kingdom Metazoa; phylum Chordata; class Mammalia; order Primates; family Cebidae; genus Callithrix; species Callithrix jacchus. The sequence continues at coordinate 80,397,576 of NC_133510.1, read as the reverse complement.
CAGGGAGCAAACAGTTTATGACAATTGGGTCAGTATAAAATCACAGTTCTTCTAGGTATGCTATTTTTGAATTTCCTGTTGACAAAAACCCTGAGTAGCATTGTGGGTTCCAGGTCTGGTTAGGATTGGCTGTCCTGAATCAGAAAAACCTAAAAAGAAATTTCTTAACTCAGTTCATAGACTTTGAGTTTTCAAATAATGACAAATGTACTTTACCTCCCACAAATTACATAAGGGTCATGAACTGCTCTGAATTCCTTGGGAAAATGTGCCATGTAAATTGCTACATTCCCATAGACACTTTCCAAAAATGGCTGTTTTGAAGCTTGTATGACTTTCTGCATTATCTTATATTATTGTCTTAGTTATCTCAATATAAAAGATAAATTATAAAATTACTGGCTTATAAGATAAATAACTAAGGCTATTCTCTTCACCTTGGATTCTATTTCATGTTTTCATACCCATGTTCCTTCCAAAAATCTAGAACTAATTTAAGTGTAAAACATTTATATAAGTAATTAAATTTTCAGATTCTTAGCATATCTTGAATGGCTATAAATACATTCAAATATATAAGGGAATTAAGGTAAATACAAAAAAGAGATAAAACAAAGATGTTAAGTACCCAGATTTGTCAATACACTTTTTTTTTCCTGTGCTTGTTATACTTAAGAAAAAGTAGCAACCAGTCAAAATGAACCAGCTGTATGAATTAGGTTGGTAAAAAAAAAAAAAAAAAAAAAAAAAAAAAAACACAGCATCTACATCTTTTGGATATATCCTGTAGTTATTGCATATAATAAATAACCTTAATTTATTGTTTTACAGATTTACAATGCACTTACAAAGGTCCTGATGACTATTTGACAATATTCACATTTTATAAATGAAAGAATAGAGTTTCATAGCTGTTAAATGAATAGTCCTAGCTTCCCAGCTTACAGTGGGTCCACTGGGTTGAGATGTGAACTATAGTCCTCTCACTCAATAGGACATGCTCCTCCCATCACCAGAAACAAAAGTAAGCCAACAAATCAAAACACAACTATTGTAGAGCAGACTCAGACCACACTGCTGAGCTTATATCTATGGCCCTGAAGAATAAAAACTAATGTGCAAAATATCTCTTAAAATTAACATTTTAAGAATCATAGACAAGAGAAGTGATATTAACAAGATGATGGAAGAAGAAGTCCCAGACCTTCCTTCCCTCCCTGGAGACCATGACTGAACAATAGTACATGGACAAACTCCCTTTGTGAGAAAGCGAGGAACCAGTTAAGAGACTCCTACACCTCAGTGAGCATGAAACCACTGCCTGTAAGCTGGCAGAAAAATGTGTTGCACTCACTGGCCATAGTTGTTTACTGGGTCCACATGGAACAAATGAGAGAAAACTCTCAGCTTCTTCCTGGAGACGGAAAAAAAATTGGAGCTTGCAACTCACATTCTGGTTTTTGAGGATACTCAGACGCCCAAGGGTGTGGTTAACCTGTCTTGAAATGCTGATGGGACTGGCATACTGTAGAAGCCAAGGAGCTGCTGAAAAGAATGGAGAGCTGAGCAGCTTAAGGCAGTTGCAGAGACTCTGTAGTACATCAGACAGACGCAAGAGGAAGTAAGAGAGTACAACTCCTGTAAAAAGAAGCCAGCAGATCCTTCTAATTGGAAATTTATACGTACATTTCCAGGCAAGACACCAACAGAAAAGGCTTGAGTGGCCCCGAGAATCTCTAGCTAGCTGATTGGTAAATGTCTTCCTTTGTGCCTGGGAAAAGTGACTGTTTTTTCAAATGTGTAGATCATAACAGAAAGTTTCAAGGCACATAAAGACAGGAAAACATAACCTAACAAGAGAAAAAAAATCAAGAAACTAAGATCTTTTCTTGAAAAGATAGAGAGAGAGAGAGAGAGAGAGAGAGAGAGAGAGAAGACTCAAGTATAATAAGAAACTGATGCCAGAAATATGAAAGATTATAACAGGCTACTATGAACAATTATGTGCCAATAAATTGGATAAACTTAGAAGAAATGGATGAACTCATAGAAACATAATACAACCTATGAATACTAAATCAGAAAGAAATAGAAAATCTGAACATCTGTAACTAGTTAAGAGATTGAATCAGTAATTAAAAAACAAAATCTCCCAACAAAGAAGAAAAGCCAAGATCAAGATGGCTTTACTGAAGAATTCTACCAAACATTTGTTTTAAATGCCACTTCTTCACAAATATTTCAAAAACTTTAAAAGGAGGAAACACTTCCAAACCTGTTTTAAGAAGCCAGTATTACCCTGACACCAAGGCTAGACAAAGACATTCAAGACAGGAAAACTACAGGTCATTAGCTCTGAAAAATATCAATCCAAAAATTCTCAGCCAAATGCCAGCAACATATTAAAAGGATCATACACCATGGCCAAGGAGGATTTACCTCTGGGATGCAGGGAGGGGTTCAACATACATAAATCAATAATGTTGTTTAACAGAACAAAAAATAAAAGTCATATGATTATGTCAAACTCAGGCAGAAAAATCATTTGACAAAATTCAAAACCCTTTCATAATAAAAACATTCAATGTACTAGGCCTATAAGATAATTACCTCAAAATAATAAAGAGCTCATATAAAACCCCACAGCTAAAATGATACTCAACTGTACAAGAAGTTTTAACAAAATAATTTGGCAAGGAAAGAAAAAGCATCCAATCCTAAAGGAAAAGTAAAACTATCTGAGCTTTCGAAAGCTCTAAAGATTTCAAAAAATGTTAGAAAAAACAAACTCAGTAAAGTTTCAGAATACAAAGTCAGCATACAAAAATTAGCTGCATCTCTATACACTAACAATAAACAATCCAAAAAGGACATTAAGAAAGCAACACCATTTATAATAGTATCAAAAATGATAAAATACTTAGGAATAAACTTAACTAAAGAGGCAAAGACTTGTACATGAAAACTATGAAACACTGCTGAAAGAAATCAATGAAGGCATAAATATGTGGAAAGACATCCTATATACATAAATTGGATATTTTAATATTATTGAAATAGTCATAATACCAAAAGTATTGCAGAGTCAAAAAAAAAATCTCTATCAAAATCCAAATGGCATTTTCACAGACATAGACATTATTATTATTTTTTTTTATGAAGTCTTGCTCTATCACCCAGGATGTAGTACAGTGGCATGGTCTCAGCTCACTGCAACATTCACCTCCTGGGTTCAAGCAATTCTCCTGACTCAAACTCCTGAGTAGCTGGGATTACAGACATACACCACCATGCCCAGCTAATTTTTGTATTTTTAGTAGAGACAGGGATTCACTATGTTGGTCAGGCTGGTCTTGAACTCCTGACCTTGTGTTCCACCCACTGTTTGCTCCCAAAGTGGTGGGATTACATGCATGAGCCACTGTGCCTGACAAAAATAATTTTTACAGAACCACAAAGGACCTCAAACAGCCAAAACAATATAGATCAAGAAGAACAAAGTTAAAGGCCTCACACTGCCTAAGCTCAAAACATATTACAAAGTTACAGTAATCAAAATGATGTGACACTGATACAAAGACAGGCATATAAACCAATAGAGAAGAGAGGCCAGAAATAAACCCATTCATAAGTGGTCAAATAATCTTTGACAAGGGTGTCAAGACTACACAATGAGAAAAGATAGTCTCTTCAAGAAATAGTGATGAGAGAAGTAAAAAATCCACATGCAAAAAAATAAAATTAAGCCTTATTGTTCACCATACAAAAAATCAACTCAAAATGGATTAAAGACATGAACATAGAACTGAAACCATAAAACCTCTTGAAGAAAACAGGAAGAAATCTTCCTAAATTTGGTCTTGGTAGTGATTTCTTGGATTATGACACAAAAAGCACAAGGTTAAAAAGCAAAAGAAAACAATTATGACTATATCAAACCAATAAGCTTTTTCATAGCAAATAAAACAATCAATAGAGTAAAAAGGCAAACTATGAAGTGGGAGGAAATATTTGCAATTCACATATCTGATACAGGGTTAATATCCAAAATATATAAGGAACTCCTACAACTCAATGACAACATATCTAATAACTCAATTTAAAAATGGAAAAAGGGTTTCAACAGACAAAAGGATCGACAGGTATATGAAAGTTGTTCAACATCACTAGTAATCAAGGATGTGTAAATCAAAACCAACTGAGACATTACTTCACACTTGTTTGGGTGGCTGTTATCAAAAAGTCAAAAATAACACGTGTTAGTAATGATGTAGAAAATTGAGATTCTTGTGTGCTCTTAGTCAGAATGTAAAGTAATGTAATCACTATTGAAAATAGTATGAAAGTTTCTTTAAAAATAAAAATAAAACTACCATATGATCCAGCAATCCTACTGCTGGATATTTATTCAAAATAATTATGATATTTTGCAGCATTTCAGCGTTATTCATACTCATCAAGATAGGTAGACAACATAAATGGCTACTGATGAATAAATGGATAAAGAACATGTAGTATATGTACACAATGAAATATAATTCTACTTATTTTTGTGTGTGTGAGATGGAGTCTCGCTGTGTCACCCAGGCTGGAGTGCAGTGGCACAATCTCGGCTCTACTGCAACCTCCACCTCCTGGGTTCGAGTAATTCTCTTGCCTCAGCCTACTGAGTAGTTGGGATTACAGGTGTGCACCATCACACTCAGCTAATTTTTGTATTTTTAGTAGAGAAGGGGTTTCACCATGTTGGTCAGTCTGGTCTTGAACTCCTGACTTCATGATATGCCTGGCATGGCCTCCCAAAGTGCTGGGATTACAGGCATGAGCCACTGCACCTGGCCTATTCAATTCTAATAAAGAAGAAAATCCTATAATATGCTACAACGTGGATGAAACTTGAGGACATCATGCTAAGTAAAATAAGCAAGTTGCTGAAGGACAAATACTGCATGATTCCACTTATATAAGGTGTATAAAGTAGTCAAATGCATAGAAGGAGAAAGTAGAATACTGATTTCTAGCGGCTGAGAGGAGAGGAAAATAGGAAGATGTTCAATGGGTATAAAGTTTTGGTCATGCAAGATGAAAAAGTTCTAGAGCACTGCAGTACAATAATATGAACATAATTAATGGTACTGCATCATACACTTAAAATTTATCAAGAGGGTAGATTTTATATTATATGGTTTTTACTACAATAGAAAAAGAAGCATAAAAAGTCAGAGATGCTCGATAATTCTCCACATTCACCCCCATACACACACACACTCACAAGCCCAGGCACAGACATATATTTAATTTTTAGCAAGCTGCAAAGCATGATTGCCATATATATATATTTGTATATTTACTATGATACTCTCCTATAAAAAGCATTACAGGAACTTTCCTGAAAGCTTTGTCCTATAGGGTTTCTGCTATCAACACAAGGTGTCTAATTTGCTTCTCAGTGTTTGCTTCATAAATATAACATTTAATATTCATGATAGCATAGTATGGTGGGACTTGTAGGACCCTTTTTATAGATAAGAAAATTAGGCATAAAAATATTAAGAGAGAATAGACTAAGTGGTATGTTTTAGGCTGAAATTAGATATATCAAACTCTAACATCTACAATTTTATCCAGAATTTTAATCCAAGAGAATAATTGGGAATTTTGATTATGTGTTATCTGAGTTATTACTAGGAGATCCTGGACAAAAAAATAACTTCATTTTAACTTCTATATTTATAGCTTATAAAATTTAATAAATATAAATTCAAGGAGTTATATAAAGATAAAAATATTAAAATGCTTATTAAAATTAATCCTTTAGAAAAATTATAAAAACACAATAAATACTGATTATTTTTACACAATATACTCTGCACAGTATTATGCCACTTGTATCATTTATTTTCAATAATTTCTGTTTTACAACTGTGTGTATTTCTTGAGAACATGGTACATTTCTTATTCATTCTTTTTATATGTAGCATGAGTACAGTGTAACAGTTTCCAAAACTACAAAAGAAAAAGAAATCTTGCTATTACTTTTCTGGAAATGTTATTAGATTTCTTGAAGTCCAAAACTTATAAAACATAAAGACTTAGCTATTATGACATTTAATTTAAACTCTTATTTGGAAAAAATATGTATGGCTTCTAGATTTACATAGATAGGACAGAAACTTGAAAAATGAGACTTTAAATTTCATCTGAGGAGTATGACAAATTCTAAGAGATTCAAAGTTATAGTTATAGATTCTGCACAATTGTAAATATAACTCATAGATACATGTTACAAGAGAATTACAATGATTTTCCTTTTGCCTTTAAATCTCGATAGTGGCCCCAACTCTATATAGCTCTGAAAATTTTGTTCTAGGTATGAAGCAGTACCTGTAATGTACGTGAGGTATGATTTTATAGAGACCCCATGTTCTCATGATGTAAATAAATGGCATTCTGCATCAATGATTGAAGACTACAATAACGTTTTCTTTACTCTCAGCAGAATAGCACAGTATGTAGAAAAATACATAACATGAAGTAAAAAAATGACCAAATCAGCAAAGCTTTGATACTCAGCCTGTATGTGCCAACTTAGTAATGAGACATCCCGTGGTGCAGCTACAAAAGACATTGAAAAAGAAACTCTGCTTCAAAAATTGTAAATGATTTAGTGTTATATACTTAAAAATAGTGTCCTCAGTATTATATATTTCATTTCATTGATAATATCTTTCTCATAGAAATTTAATAACCCTATTTATTTCTTGGTAAAAATTATATTTTATCCACTATGAATTTTGAAAATTATATTTTAATAATTTATTAATGTATGGGAATGCACATGTATATACATATAAATATTTGTCATTTTAGACATGTTTTAAAATATTAGACATTCATGTTGAAAAAGCAATTCAAATAAGATAGTGATATAATACAAAAAAGACATAGAACCCATCGTTTTAAAGATAATTTTAATACCTAAAATGTGTACAATTTTACCTAAGATTTGATTCCACTGTATACCAACAATATATTAACTAACTAAAGGTAATACTAAAGATTGGGTCCACTTTGTTCAAATTTCATTGTCAAATCATGCTTCCTATTAACTATTTCTTCCTTGCTCTATGGATTTAATATCACAATTTCTGGATTACCAAGACAAATATGTTGACACATAGTATTATAACTAATGTTTTCATAGTTCTTGCTTTTGCAGCTTCAATGGGAAAACCAAATCAATCCAAAATGCAACCTGCCATTTTTCTACACTTATAGGTAGCTAATACCCTAACTTTAAGCTAATTAAATATTTGTAAGTTAAATAAATCATGAAAAGTAAATATATTTTTAAGTAATCTGTGAATCTAAAAAATATGCTATGTATTTTAAATGTTTAACTCTTTATGCCAAGTGTGACTTTTAATAATATTTATGTGCTTTTCTCTGTACTCTATTTGAAAAGGCAAAGATTCCCAAATTGTTAGAGATACTATATAAAATGAATAGATTAAATGTCTTTGCAAATTTCCTTCCAGGAAGGACATAAGACTAGAAACAAAACCTTTTAATACCAAAATTAAGGATGAAATTCATAGATGTTTAGTGACATTTAATTATAATCAAAATTGTAGGTAAATCATATGAAGTCTAATACCTTTTAACAACTTTTCAATATCTAATGGGCAGATGCCTTTTACAAGGTCCTATTACAGAAATCTCTAAACTAATTAATTACTAGAGGAGAAAGACAGGAATGAAACCAAACATCAAGCAAGGCTGTACCTTTAATTCTAAAAAGATTTGATGGGCTGTAGGACACAAAGTTAGATAAAGTCAGGCAGATCAGGAACCAGATCTATCCATCTATGATTCTGTACAGGGCTCAGCACAGTTCAGCACATAACTAGCAAACTAGCAACAACAGCAGCAAAATAGCCTGACTGAACTGAGGAATTTCATAGAGTAAATTTTAGTGTAGGATAGAGTTGCTTTGAACTCTCTTCCTTACCCATTCATGCAAATACTTTGGATATTTTTTCACAGCTTCACTTCCCACATTTCTAAGTTACTGAGATCTGACATCTCTGTGCCTTCTATCCTCAAACTCTGAGCAAGATTTTGAGAAACAGTGCCTATAAAAGTAATTTCCTTGCAATTTCTCCAAAATGCCAGTCGTTAAGTCGTGCCTTCTATGTAGATTATTCTTCTGTATTCCCAGAAGCAGCTCAGAAAATATATATTAATCTCCAAAAAAGTATAACATTTTCTACCATGCCTTAAAAATTATCTTCAATGTAATAATATTATACAAAGTAATGATGACAATATTAGTAACTAATGTTTATTGAACATATAATTTTGCTAGGAAATACTATCCCCCTAATTTTAGAAATGATAAAAATGGAGCTAAATGATTAATTACGTAGCCCACAATAGCCAACAAACAGGTAAGTGTAGAGATAGAATTCATATCCGCAGTGTCTATGACCTTAGCCACTACAAGATATTATACACATTTGTTTTATTTTCAATTCTTGCTGGTACATTTTTATCATTCATCTTAGACCAGAGAGAGAGATAAAATGCAAGGGTGCAAAAGGGGAAATAAAGACATCGAAGGTTATACAGAAAATATTTACAGACGATCATATAAGGAAGCTTGAAAACATAAACACAATAAGCAGTAGTACTTCTGCTCAACATTTAACAAGCTTAGTATATTCTACAGATTTCAATGAACACCATTTCTACTTCTGAATTCATTTGCTTACACTTAAATGTGTAATTCAGAATGGAGGCATTATCAAATACAAGTCTCATTATACGAAAAGTGCTCACTATGTAAGTCACAAACAGTATATAAAACTGAATATGTGGTATAAACCCAAATTTGATAACTGTATTAATAAAACAATATGTAGATACAGATGTATAGCATAGTCAGATATTTCTGCTCACACCATACTTTAGCCACTGGAAGAAAATGGTATTTTATAAATGGAGGGAAATAAAAGTACTTAACAACTCAGAAGCCAGTATATATATACATCCACCTCTCTCTGTAATGAGATAAATTACTTGTTAATATTTTCACACCTAAATAAATATGCAAACACACCCAGCAAGCATGCATAGGTGCGGCCATTAAGTGAAGTGTAATCAATTGAAAAAGCCATTTCTTGGGCCTAACAATCTCTCAGTTGGTAGAAGCCAAGCTATGCCAGCTGCAGAGGTCTGGGCCTAAGCTAGCTTTTGTGGTGACTCTAATTCAGAGGGGGTCAGCATAAAAGAGACAGCAGGGTGCCATACCCACAGTGACTGTGCATGCTGCAACCATCACAGACACCCAAAAAGAACTGAGTCACTTGCTCACCGTGCTGGGAAAATCAGCTGTTAGCCTTAGAATGTGATCTGTGAAATGTAAACATGTAATTTTAAGTGATGTCCACTATCTTGCTTGCCTGTGTATCAATGAGTCATTTGTTTGTACGAATTTGTTTTGTTTCTTTACAAACTCTGCTTTTCATAACTCTGAATCAATGATTGATATCTCAGAGAGAAGTGAATTGGTTGGCATTTTACATTCACTAAAATAAACCCCATTTGTAAATAAATATCAATTGTTGGGTCACTAGAAACATGCTCTGGTTAGGATATCAGGCTAACATTTATCTTATTGAAGTCTCATTTCTAATGATAATAATTCTACTTTGTGGACCCCAAATATGTCAGTCTCTAACTCATTAAAAACTGGCTTCTTTTTGTTTCACAAGCTTTGATTTAAGGAGAGGGTCTCCAGTAGATTTCACCATGGAGGGAGCCTATGTGCATTAAGTTGGTGCTTTCTGGAAACAGTGTCTATTCTTACAAGGAGAATAAATTTATGAAGAAAAAATAATACATAATAAACATAAAATGATAATCTCTCTGTGTGTAAATGGTAACATCTTTCATTGGTCCAGTGATTTTTTTTCCCCTCTCTCTCGGCTTCCCTTTAGTTTCTGTTGATTATGTTCACAAAAATATATCCCTTTCTCTCTAAAAGGGAGATTGTGGCTTAAGGGGTGTACCAAAGTTAGACATGATTAATATGTGATAATGAAAAAAATACAAGACAGCTAAAACTTCTGTTTGCTTTTAACATGCTCAAGTTACAGGTGGTTAAAATGTCTTGAGCATTAAAGGACAGTCACACACAGACTTAATTCAAAAAAACCTAAGTCTCTTAATGAAGCTGTGGGTTTTGAGAAAAAGAAGAGAGAAGGCAGAGTGAGTTCACGGAAAGTAGAGGGCTATAGAAACAGCCCACCAGAGAAATAATAAAACCAAATACAGGAGACATGAATAGGACACAGGAAAAGCAAGACAAATGGGAAAGAACCTCAATCCTATTGTTCATGATGGGGCTTGGTAGCCAAACACAAATCAGAAAATTTCCTAAAAGCAGACTTAATGGCTGCTTAGTGCCTAGTGGGATAGCAGTAAAAGCTTCCTGTCAAAATCTTCCAGTCTGTGGGTACCCACCTCCCTCAGAGATCCCCTGTTCCACAGACACCCTGGCTAATCTCGTGCAGGGCAGCTGAATAGGTCTGACAGGACATCACGGTGCCCGCCCTTTAGCTGCTCCTGACACCACATTCCATACTATGGCCAGAAAAGGATCAGATTATGTTTCTAATTTCTTCCAGTTCGTAAGTGATAATTCTGAGATCAGTTCAAAGTTCTTGCCCCTTCTCCCATTTTCAGCAATAAAAAAATTAAAAAGAAAATTAGCACAACATTCTCTCAGCTTTGACCAACTCCCCTGAAGTCAGGGAAGGACATCATAACAGGAATAACAAAGACCAGGAATTTCCCATGGGACTGGAGATGCACAGACAGCAAAAGGCAGGGCAGAGGCCATAAGCAGAAAAAGCCTCCACTTCAATCCAGAAGTGAGGGGTTAGGCCACATTAACAAGACTGAAGACCACATGGGTCTCTGAAGCTCACACTGGTAAATTCTGAAGCAAAGTGAAAAAAAAAAAAAAAAAGACTGCAGATCACTAGGAGAATCTAAGGGGTTCTGATATGTCACAAAATTCAAAACACTCAAATAATTTTGTTGTGTACTGACTCAATCCAATTGGCAATTGTTTCCAAAAATAATTTCCAGTTACTTCATTTATTTGAGAAGTGCAAAGTGACATAATGCTTGTAGAGTGTTTTAATTCAGCTTGTTTTATAAGGTCATTGAATTGGAATGAGATCAAGAAATATCATGATACAAAAGTTCTGACCAACAAAAATTAAATGACTTTGAAATCGTAGAATAATTTTTTAAATCATGTTTAAACGTAGCTGCCAAAAAATCCTCAAATAAATTTTGCCAAATAGATTAGTTCATTTAATCTATTGCCAAATGCTAGAACAAAAAGAGGACTTAAATTTTTTTCTAGAAATACAAATAATACAATGTGTCATTTTTCTAATATGTAAGAATTATGTAAAAAAATCAAGAGAGCAGAAACAAAGAACTCAAGTCCATGTCTGTATGCATGTATGAAATACTCTTCCACAACTTAGTTCCCAAAAAGTCACATCATAACATTTCTATTACGATGCTAAGTAACGATTATGCAATATATTATATTTCTAAGCACTTTTAAGTAATTTCTACTGCATTTTTGGAGAGAAGGTACATAAATCAAATTAACACTCATTTTCTCTATGAAAAAATTGGTATAAAGAATACAAGTGAGTTTCAACAACACAAGAACACTGGCAGATTCAAATTTGAACTCAGTTTTTTTCTTTTTTATTTCTGCTTCTAATGCACTGAGTCAGCAATCTGTAGGGCATCCAAAATGATAGTTATTTGTCCACACAGGTAATCATTGTCCAGAGTCAAGTCCAGGAAAACTCAATAGTTTTAGATTCACAGGCTAAACCTACATTAGGATTAGGAATTTTGCTTCATAATTGAGAGAATCTGTGCAAAAGCCTTTTGTTTCTGAAATAATTTTAAGTGATCTGGAGAGAGCAGAATCTTTTAATGATTTGAAGTTTGTTATGTTTGGAACACATTTGGTATTTAAAAGAAAAACATACATGCCCTAATAAGAATAATCATCGGCTTTTTTATTAGAATCTATTAAATACTGGCTTTCAAAATGTGGATTTCTAAGACACAGACTACTATAACTTTTAAAACTAATGCAAGCTGACATTTTTCTCTGCTGATGCTTATATTAGACTCATATTAGAAGACTTTTTGATTCCATAATAGCTCATTTGTGTTCATGTTGTATAACTGGGTCTGCAGGGCTTGGCTCAGTCTTCAATGTTGGTGGACTAAACAGAGATAGCTTAAAAGATAGTTTGAAAATATACATAGAAGGGAAAACAAACCTTTTAATTATCTACTCTACGCCAAGCGTAACATTAATTGCTGGAAATACAAATCAATATTGCAAAGGTTGCAGTTTAATGAGGGAGATGGATGACTGAAAATAAGGAGTGCTTGTATTCAAAAGCTGTTTGCCAGACTGATGACGGCCACGTTATGTAATTTCTCAATATTTTTTGTTTTTAAGTTGTCAAATGGGAATATACTTGACTCATCATTTTTTTAAGCAAAGATTTTATACTTAGCGACTTTTTATCATTTAAAACACTGTTTGGTATGATCCCTTCCTGCTTCTAGAAAGCATCTTCATGACACCCAGAATGCTTGATTAAATTTATTTACATAATGTTTCCATTTTACTCTACTATCAGTCTGTTAATGGCATGGGGTGTTTATAAACTCGGTACCCTGCAGAGTGAGCACATAGTAGGCAACTAGTCATTGCTAAATAAAAATTCTTTGAAACAGAGAGAAAAAACAAATTATAACTACTACCAGATAGTAAAAGAAATAAGGTAGCAATTCAAACTGGGTCTTGAAGAGGAAGTAGGAGTTTCATAGGTAGACAAGAGAAAGGAAAGTACCCCAAGCACATGAAATATGCATGGGATTATCTAATATCAGTATGTCAAGAAGGCATGCTTTTTTCCCCAGATAGTTTAATTATGGGTCCCTTATATCTTTTGAATTTCACTGTGGGATGACTGATTAGGATCAGCCAAGATAATCATAACTTATCAATTGGCAGGCATTAGAGTATACACATGAAAAGGAGAGTTTCGAAGTAGGTCTCAATAGTGGATTGAAGGCATAGATCAATGTATTGAATTGATCTCCAATTTGAAGAAAGTTGTTTTATATGGAAAAGAGACAACTATCTCATAGTCTTTGAATAACTACTGAGAAATACAGTATGCACTCCTAGAAATTTAATTTACTCACCAAAGTTATAGCATTATTTTTTCAGCATTCATAATGGAGATCTATTAATGTTAATTTAGTTTCCCAAAGTGATTAACTAGGCTTTTTGGAGTAGTTTGCATGGTGGTAAGTGTACCAGAATTTCATTAACTTTTTATTATTTCATATCTCCTAGCTACTTAAAATCTCTTTTTAATTTGAAGTGTGTGTCATAAAAGTTAGAGTTTGTTTAATAATAACTTTTCTGTCTTTATAAAAGAACTGTAGTTCCTCAACTTTACATAACATGGACTATAAGATCACCATCTATTACAATAACTTTGAAGGGAAATGCATAACTACAATGGATGAACACATCAATTGTTCATTCTAATTTGATAAAGAAATACATTACAAAATATGCAATTTGCAATCAAAAATAAGATAATTATAAAATACCTGAAAACATAAGATAAAGAAAAAAAATCATCCATAATCTAGCTATAATAAATTTTCATTAATAATAACAGAGAGTAATACCTCAATCTATGGTTAAGACAAAACCCCCTTGATGGCATAAACTTGTAATGTATATTACCGGCCCTTAGAATAGCACATGTGACTTTGGAGAGGCTGAATTCATTTTTGACCCCAGAGGCAGCAAACAATCCAAATGAAATCAACTAATATGCCACATCTGGTTAGAGCTGCTGATGGTCATATTTATCTTGCTCTTTTCCAGAAAGTGTGCCTGATGCAGTCATGCACTGGAGAGCGATGCCAAAAAACGGAGAGACAGTATTCTAAGAGTACAATTTTTGGGACTGGGTCAAAAGCCATTTCATAATTTTAGGCTCCCCTATTTTGTTAGCCTATAAAATCTCATTTTAACTTCAGGCTATTCTGATATAATTTGTTTGTTTTTTTTGAGCCTTGCTCTATCACCCAGGCTGTAACGTAGTGGTGCAATCTCCACCTCCCAGGTTCAAGTGATTCTCGTGCCTCATTCTCCTGAGTAGCTAGAATTACAGGCACCCACCATCATACCAGGCTAATTTTTTGTATTTTTAGTTGAGACATGGTTTCTCCATGTTGGCCATGCTGGTCCCGAACCCCTGACCTCAGCTGATCCACCCACCTTGGCCTCCCAAAGTGCTGGGATTATAGGCGTGAGTCACTGCACCCAATGGGAGATTGTTTATTTGTGTTTTTCTTTAACTCTTAAAAGAGAGTCTTGATTAATACAATACATAAATGTTACAAAGATACATTCTCTCAGAGCAAAAATGAGATTACTCCACCCTGCTTCTGTCTCTTGCACCTTAAAAAGTGACTATTTCCTATAATACAAAGTTTCTAAAATAGCATCATAAAATCTTTTATTTCACAAATACAAACTAGATTTGAAATTCAAATATCCAGGGAAAACCCACAGTGAAGTGGGAAACTAGCACATATGCTAAGGCCTTTGAAGTAACTGGACAAAGGAGTGAACAGAAATATGAACAAATCTCTAAAATGTGGGAAGTAAGCCACTTATATACATTCTCTGGTTTACTTAGATTATTTTTTGTCATATACCTTTTAACCACTCTAACTTACTTATGCCCAGTCTCTTCAAGTGGAGTCCATTTCACTTCATTTTAGCAACGATTGAATGTTGGCTTTTTAAATTATTATTTCCCTTAGCAATTAAGGACTATGGAAAATCTGAAGACTCATTAACAGGAACATTTTCACCAGAAAAAAAGATTATGTGTTTTGCTTTATATGAGGTAAATTTTACAGAATAGCATAAAATTGTTAAAGGATTTAACTGCAACAATTGCTGAATTGTCATATGATTTCTAGACCATATGTACACAGTGCTATATTGGAAATCAAGCAAAGAGGAATCAGGGCAGCTTGACTGAGTAGCATTTGGGATATGGCAGCTTTGATTTGTTCTCCAAAATGTAATCTCTGTTAATATCTTAGAAATTTCAGATTGGCATTACTGCTACTAATGTGATCTATTGCAAATCACTTGCCAATTATTTATAAATGCTACACATGCATCCACACACTCACATGCCCATACACACACAAAAGCTTATTTGTAATCCTAAAGCATTTTAACAACTTTAAATATTATTAAAACTAATCGAGTAGAAAGTTTTTTATCTAATTTAGTAATGCCAGTAAACACAAGGCATTAAAATAGAACAGAAAAGACCTTAGGCTCCACAGCCTGTTACATGTGTTTACTCAACATATATTTCATTAATATTCTATGGCTCAGAATAATCACAGAAGCTCAAGATGGTAGTGACCTCAAAAAGATTATCCATTCCCTTGCTCTATACAAGTGAGAACAATGCTACACTGAGAAGTCAAATGCGCTATAGAAGGTTATGAAGTGATTACTGGCAAGTCCAGGATTTGTATTAAAAATGGACACAGAAAGGGGAGTACTAAACACTGGGGTCTATTGGGGGGAAAAGGGGAGGGCCAGTGGGAGGGGGAGGTGGGGAGGGATAGCCTGGGGAGAAATGCCAAATGTGGGTGAAGGGGAGAAGAAAAGCAAAGCACACTGCCATGTGTGTACCTACGCAACTGTCTTGCATGCTCTGCTCATGTACCCCAAAACCTAAAATCCAATAAAAAATTTAAAAAAAAAATGCATTCAGTGGCCCAACAGTCTTCTCACTTCTATAGCATTTTAAGTAATTTATGTTTCAAAACATACCTCCGTTTTTATCTGCTCCACAGTCATTCTTCCACTAACAGGATCTTATTTTCACTTTGAAAATGACTATCTTCTTATGGAATTTAATTTTGTAGAACTCTGAAAAAGGAATTTTACTCTCTCCTAATCAAGGTATGCACATATGGCCAGACCAATTGGACTGGTTCTCTTGGGAGGAAATTTGAACCCTCATATTTTGCTTATGAATATGAAAAATGCTATAACTATTTTGTAAAATTTTGGCAGTTTCTTAGAAAGTTAAACACAACTTGCCATATTACTCAGTAAGCGTATTCCTAGATATTTATCATGATAATGCAAACATCTATCAACAGCTTTGTTCAGAATAGCCAAAAACCAGGAACAACTTGAATGCCTCACAAATGAAGAATGGATCAATGAATTGTGGTTAATCTATACAATGGAATACTACTCAAACAATATAATAAATGTACTGCTAATATATGTAACAATGTGGATAAATCTCACAAATATTATGCTCTGTGAAAGGAGACAGACACTCGATCATGTACTTTATGATCCCATTTACATAAACAGTGGAATAAGCAAAATTTTAAGAACAGAAAAGAGATCAACTTTCGCTAGGAGTGGAAAGGGAAAGGGGTCTGGCTTCAAAGATGCATGAGAAAACTGAGATAAAGCAATGTTCTATATCCAGATCCTTGTGGTGGAGCAGGACTGAACTATAAAACTTATCAAACTACATGATAAAATGAGTGGCTTTTTATGAATGTATCTTAAGCCTCAATAAACCTGACATTAAAAATTATTTTTAAAAGCAAAATAAAGACATTATCCAAATAAAGAAAACTGGAGGCAATTGGTCAGCAGCAGACCATCACATTACATGAAATATTAAAGGAAGTTCTTTAGACTAAAGGGAATTGATACCAGATGAAAAATCAGATTCACAGAAAGAAATACAGAGAAATGAAAAGATTTCATATAGAGGCAAATATAAAATACTATCTATTTTTTCCATCTGTTAACTTACTTGAAAGGCCCTTGTCTATTTAAAGTGATGATATTAATATTGTGTAATGGAATTCCTAATGTATATAAAACTAAAATGTATTATAACAATAGCATGAAGAACAGGGATAAGTAAGAATATACTTTTGTTTCTTACATTAGGCCGAGATGGGCCGATCATGAAGTCAGAAGTTTAAGACCAGCCTGACCAACATGGTGAAATCCCATCTCTACTAAAACTACAAAAATTAGCTGGGCATGGTGGCAGGCACCCGGAATCCCAGCTACTCAGGGGGCTGAGAGGCAAGAGAATTGCTTGAACCCAGGAGGTGGAGGTTGCTGTAAGCAGAGATTGTACCATTGCACTCCAGCCTGGGCAACAAGAGTGAATCTCCATCTCCAAAAAAATAAAAATAAAAGAAAAGAAAATTAAGTTAATTCTAACTTAAGTTTCCAACTTAAGAATCTAAAAGAATGAACAACTTAAAGTGAAAAGCATAAAAAATAAAATTTAGAACAACAGTCAAAAGTTGTTTTCTTGAAATCATTAATATAACTGATAAACCTCTAGCAATATTGATCAAGAAAAAAAGAGAAAATACATATCACAAGTATCAGGAATTAAAGAAGCAACATTACCAAATATCTTCATGGTAGCCTACAGAGAATATTATGGCTAACATTCTGCTAATAAATTTGACAACTTTGATTACATCGTCAAATTCCCTGAAAATGCAACTACCAGAACCATAATATAATACAAAGAGAAATCCAAATAGCTTTACATTATTAAAGAAATTAGGCTGGGCATGGTGGCTCACGCCTGTAATCCCAGCACTTTGGGGGGCCGAGGCGGGTGGATCACGAGGTCAAGAGATCGAGACCATCCTGGTCAACAAGGTGAAACCCCGTCTCTACTAAAAATATAAAAAGTTAGCTGGGCATGGTGGCGCGTGGCTGTAGTCCCAGCTACTCAGGAGGCTGAGGCAGGAGAATTGCCTGAACCCAGGAGGTGGAGGTTGTGGTGAGCCGAGATCACACCATTGCATTCCAGCCTGGGTAATAAGAGCGAAACTCCGTCTCAAAAAAAAAAAAACAAGAAATTAAATTTGTACTCAAACATTCTACAAAGAAAACTCCATTTCCAGATGTTTTTAGTGGTAAATTCTATCAAGATATAGAAAGAAACAATATCAGTCTTATACAAACTTTCAGAAATAGAGAAGCAAGAAATACTCCCAACTCATTTAACAGGTCAGTATAATTCTGATACTAAATCTTCCATGAAAAAAATATTTTGGACAATAAACGTCCTCATTATTAATATAAAGTTGTTTAATTAAATATTAGAAAATTAAATATAAACGAATCTATAACATATAATGTAAAATATAAAAGAGTTCATAATATATAATGACTAAATTGGGTTTATTACAGGAGTGCAAAGTTGCATTTGAAAACTAATCAACACAATTAATTACATTAATAGAATAAAAAGAAAAGCCATATGATCATTTCCAAAAATGTATGAAGGTATTTAAGAAAGTTAAATACCCATTATCAATAAATAACAAAAACTCTCAATGAATAAAGGAACAGAGAGGAATTTTCTCAATCCAATAAAGGTCATTCATTAAAAACCTACAGGTATAAATCATACTTAGTGGTAAAAGAGTACAAATCATACTCAGTGGTAAATAATTGTTTTCCCCTAATATCATAAATATGACAAGAACATCTATTCAACATTGTAATAGATGTCTTCACCAGTGCAGTGATGCAAGAAAAATAAATTTTAAAATCATAAGACTAGACAGACAGAATTTAAACTGTTTGTATTCACAAACAACATGATTGTTTTTATTGAAAATTTTAGAGCGAAACACATACACAACTTTAAAACTAATTTTATTTTCTCACCATCAAATTGCTTATTTGTGTCTCCCAACTGTTCACAAACTCTCCTTCATGCTCCCATTTTTGTTTAGCATGGATGTCTTGTTTTGAGAATATAGCCGATGGTGCAGATCCTCTCCAACTCTAAGGTCATTTCAAGAATGAGATTTGTGTATGCTTATCCTACACTATCTAAAAGCCAGAGTTTGCTCACCTTCATTCTTTCTTCAAAGATGACTGTAAAATCAATCATTTCAATACAAATTAGCACAAGAGATAAGGTCTTGATCTCATTAAGTTTGTATCTAAGCACAGAAATTGAGTCCCAGAATTTCAGAAAGAAAAGAATGAGGTATCCAAATAATGTGGCAGTTTACAGCCACAGATTAGACTGTAGGCCTGTGCCAAAACAAAACAGGCTGGGACAGAATTTCATAAGCTCTCATACCACCTGATTTTAGAACATAGCTGCAAATTATTCAACATTTGTTCCATCTACAAGTGGGTTCTATAACCCTTCTCCCTGAATTTGGATAGACTCCTTCAATTTATGGCATGTTGTAGAGGTGACTGATTTCAGAGGCTTGCTAATTAAAAATGCCATACAGGCATGGCCTTGCTCACTGGGATATTCACTCTTCATGCCTTGGGCTACCAGGGAAGTTCAACTACCCTGAAGCCACTGAGCAGCAATAAAGCCCAGGTCACACAAAAAAGCCACATGTCAGTGCTCTGGTTGAGTTCCAAATGAGCCCAGCCTAAAAGTCACACCAGACCTGTACCAGACTTAGAAACAAAGAAGCTCTAGATGATTCCATCCCCCAACCATTCAAGTAAACTCCTACCTTTCAAGTCTTTTCAGCTTAGGCCCTAGACATTGTAGAGAAAAGGCATCCCTAATTTCCTATGTCTAAATTCCTGATTTCAGAATCCAAGGACATAATAAAATAGTTATTGTTTTACTCTGTTACATTTCAGGTGGTTTGTTATGCAGCATTTGATATTAGAATATTTGACAACTACAAGATTTCATTGAGGAATCGTATTGGAATACTACAGTATGAATAAGCACTTGTGAGAACAAGGGCATTGAGTATAATGCACAAACATCTGCTCCTCATTCAGGCAAAAAAGACCCAGAATAGAATATGAGTTCAAGGTCACACCACCTTGTTGGTTATCTCCCCTGACAGCCAGCATGCCTTCCATTGCTTCATGTGCTGCAAAATTCTTATGCAAGATATAAATAATTCTGTGTTACATGCCAGTTAGATATGTCAAATAAAAGTAGATAAAACACTAAATCAAATATAGAGCCTCTTCAGGAACCAACAGGGTATCCTGATTCTAGAGTATATATGAATGCTACATGGTTAGGCTTATGATTTAAGTTAGAATAATCTGACTATGTGGAGATGAAACATTGTAACATGAAGCACTTGGAAGAAATTGTGTGCAATTATTTTAGGACAAACAGTAAACAATAAAACACCAAAACCCTGCAATTCCAGCTTCATCTGATAGGGTTGATGATGGGTGAATCAATTTTAAGTTATTTATTAGCAAATGTAAATTCCAGCTGTTAGGGCTTGAACATCAATATCCATGCCATTCATGTAGAGAGTTTTTTCACCAGCCTTCAGAAGGATACCTCAACTGTAATCTCATCCATTAAATATTATCTTGAGGATCCTGTCTCTAATTCTTCTATGGTCTCACTTTCTACATTCTGGGTGACCGCACCCATTCTCACAGCTTCAACTGATAGCATTCCCACTTTGAATCTACTTAATCTACAAATCATCTTGGGCATTTCTCATCAACTCTTGGCTTTGATCTCCAATTGCTTGGTTGACACATTTGTTTAGAGATTTCCTGGACCCCTCTACCCAAATTCAACATAATAATAGTTTGTTTTCTATCTATGCTCTTCCTCAGCCCATAATCTCTTCCACCCATATGCTCTATATGCATTGACACTATCAGTCATTCTTCTTCCAATGATGATATAATTAGAATAGTTGAGCCCAGGAAAAATAAGTGGAGAAATGATTTGCAGGCAAGCCAGCTAACAGAAAAATATACTCAATCAGGCCTTCCAAAGCCAAAAAAAAGCTACTCAAGATATTAACGCTGTGGTGGATCTCATACAAGAATGGAACAGAATCCGAGGTAATAAGATGCAGCTCAATGACAAGCAGGTAAATCAAGAAACTAGCTGCCAGTTATTTAAGCTAAATACTTTAGTCATCCTCCACTTCTCTGTACCTTTAGATACCACACCCTGGATCATTCTCAATCTGATGACAGTTTATGTATTTTGTCATCCCTTTATCCCCTCCCTGCATAAAAAAATTTCTCTTCCCAATTCTTTACCTAACATTCTAACTTGACACGTTCTTGCATATGCTGTGCCTTTTACAAATTCTGTTTTCTCTAATTACACTGTCATCTCCACTGCTTTTTAACTTATAAATTCCTGCTCATCTCTCAAATTCCAGTAAAACTGTCACTTATTCTGGGAACCCCTGAATTCCAAACTAATTGTTCACACATCTATTTTCTCAAGCTCTTGGCACATATTTTATTTCTTAACTCATGGCACTGTTTATAATTGTATTCCTTATATTCTAGGCTGTAAGCACTTTCAGGTCAGGAATGAAATTTCATTATTCTTTTAATTCAGGGTGTTTGTTATATAATCTGCTATATATAAGCACTTACTAAAATTTATTTAATACACAAGTGACTAAGAAAGTGATCCAGACTGAAATTCAGAGCCATGGGTCTATACAATTCTGAAATGATAAAAATATAAAATGAAAGAAATATTGCTGGAGAAACAAAGATTGAGGCAAACACACACACACAAATATATCATTAACATATTCATTTTATAGATTTAAGAAAGCTGAGAAAGAAATATTAAGCAACTTGCTTATGGTTGTATCTCATAAGGAATCAGGATTTTTATCTAGGGCTGTGTTACTCTAACATCTGTGTTTTTAGCCACTGTGCTTAGTTAGTTGAAGCCATTTTGACCTGCCTATCACTGCTGGAAGATGTCCCACGACAAGCCTGAGGACAGCTGTAGAGAGAAGAAAGAAGGGGTGGACGATTACATGGTGATAGTACATCTATAGGCCCAGGGAACGCTGAGAGAGAAACAGATTCCAGGAAGCCTGAAGAGAAAGGTGACTAGAAGGTAACAGGCCTGAAGGAGTTAATTAGACATCCCAGGCTCCTCTAGGCTGGGAGACTTTACACAGGATACCAAGATGTGCTGACTTCTCTGAGAGAAGGAAACTGGGTCAGAAGAAGAGAAACACAGCTCTATAATAAGGTGAACATCCCAGCAAGAGAAGGTTTTTCAACTATATAACCAAAGATGAAGCTAATAAACTAAATATATATTGCTATGGAAGCTTAAGATTTTGAACTGGCAGTAGATGGAAATAATTAGTAAATGTACAAGAATCAAACTCATTAACCACATAGGAGTTATTAAGGAAGCACAATCACTTCTAGAGTGTTTATATTCAAGCATTAGATTATAAACAGGTGAACAATGAGTGCAGGAAGCCTATGCATATAGGAAGCCTTGTCATTACTGACTTATTCAGCAAATGCAACTCTGTTCTATTTATGTAACCTCCTAATTTTCCCAAGGGCTAGCTCGTTTATTAGTGATATGTGGCAGCTTAACAAATTGCCATAAGCTTAACTTAAAGTAACCCATGTTTTTATATTATAATTCCTGTGGAGCAAGAGACCAGGCCCAAATGAACCTCATCCTCTGGGACAGGGTCTCTCCAAGGTGCTAGACAGGGTTTCGGTCTCATCTGAGGAATTAACTGGGGAGAAATCTGCTTCTGAACTCACATGGTTATTGGCAAAATTCAGTTCAGTTCTTTGTAGGTTGTTAGATTGGGGGCCTTGTTCCTTTGGCTCTTGTCCAGAGGCCTCCTTTACTTTCTCACCACATGAGTCTCTTGAACATAGCAGCTTGTTTCATGAAAGCCGAGGAAGAGGCTCTATGAGCAAGATGGAAGTCACAATCTTATGTAACCCAATCATAGAGATAGTATGCTATCCACTTTGCCATATTCTTTTGGTTATAAGCAAGTCACTAAGACAGCATACACTCAAGGAAAGGGGATTACATCAGGGCATAGGTACCAGGAGGAAAATTTATTGAGATCCCTTTAGAGACTTCCTGTCACATATAGTTTCATGCATCTCAGTGTGATTGAACTAGTTAAGATTTAGTAGCTGATCTTTCTACTGTACTTTTTTTTTTTTTTTTTTTTTTTTGAGACGGAGTTTCGCTCTTGTTACCCAGGCTGGAGTGCAATGGCGCGATCTCGGCTCACCGCAATCTCCGCCTCCTGGGTTCAGGCAATTCTCCTGCCTCAGCCTCCCGAGCAGCTGGGATTACAGGCACGCACCACCGTGCCCAGCTATTTTTTGTAATTTTAGTAGAGACGGGGTTTCACCATGTTGACCAAGATGGTCTCGATCTGTTGACCTCGTGATCCACCTGCCTTGGCCTCCCAAAGTGCTGGCCTACTGTACTTTTTATTCTCTCTTCTTAGACTGATGTACTGCTATTCCTACCTCTAAAGATAAGTATGGACACAAAAGAATTTTTGCATACCTAGAACAAGAATATGACAAATAACAGCTTCAAAGTAAGGAGAAGGTACTTTCATAATATTCTCTGGGGTAGAAAGTATGGACCATGATGACATCTGATCACAAAATTCTCACCTTTCTTTATTTGAGGCACTGAGGATAGGAGTTTTTAAAACTTCTCCCTTTAATACATTAAAAGGGAGAATGTGTATAATTTCTGGTCATAGAGAAAAGTCTCATAGAACTTTACACAGCTTTACACTTCCTTTCTACATCTTGCAATATATATGGGATAAAGAGTGGAGGAGGGGGACATTTAGATTTTGTACATGATAAACTAGGAACCATACTAAGAAATTATTCATCATATTTTGTACTATCCAGGTGAACAAAGAATAGTCATCCAGCCAAAATTTAAACAAGTCCTGGACTAAAGAGCTATAGTAACCAAAACAGCTGTTTTTGGTTATACTATAGTTATACCATGGCATAAAAACATAGTGGCATAAAAACAGACAAACAACCCCCTGCAACAGAACAGAAAACTCAGAAGCAAATTCATATACCTAAAGTGAACTCATTTTTGACAATGAAGCCAAGAATGTACACTGGGGAAAAGACAGTCTCTTCAATAAATGGTGGAAACACTGGATGTTCATATGCAAAAGAATGAAAACTAGACCCCTGTCTCTCGTCATATACAAAAAATCAAATCGAAATAGATTAAACATTTAAATCTAAGACTTCAAACAATAAAGCTACTACAGAAAACACTGGGGGAAATCTACAGGACATTGGTCTGGGAAAAAAAATATGTGCTTGAGCAACATACCACAAGCACAGGTAACCAAAGCAAAAATGGACAAATGGGATCATATTAGTTAAAAAGCTTCTGTGAAAAGACAAGCTACAGAATGAGAATAACAAAGGATTTTTCTGAGAATGTTTTAGCATGGCTTATAAAGTTCTTAGGACAGGTTTCTGGCACGTATGTACTCAGTGAATGCCAGCTACCGGTATTATCCTCCACTCAGTGGGGTAAAACAACTTCCAGTGGAATGTACCTTGTTGTGTCCCTGAGTTCCTATACATTAGCCTCTTTCCATGTGCAGGCTGTTATCTCATGGATTTGACACTCAAAACATCTCTAAAATGTCTTGACATAATTATGGACAGAGCCAAAAAAGGTAGATTTGCCTGGTATCCTCATATTCACAGTGAGCCCAATCTCTCTTCTCTATTGTGATAGTCTTGACATTGATCACAATAGGTCTGAATAAAGCCTTCCTTACTGTGTTAACAAATGTCAGAATACTTTTGTGTTTGACAATATTAGTATCTAGAAGGGCTATAAAGACTGGAGATAACTCAAGGAGATAATGGTAAGTATAGATTTGTAGTAGGCTATCGTCTGTTGCACATGGTCTGGACACTGAACTTGGTTATAAAGATTTCTGTGCATTAAATGGAAGAAGAGTACTGCTTTTATAATCATCCTAGGATAGAAATTATTGTCCATGATGATATACAATCATCATGGACTCTCGGATTACAGAAGAGAAAATAGAGATATATAGGAATAGAGGTAACAAGTATCACAAAGATTGATATTAAGGATGGAGTCAGGGATTGCATAATTGTAGCAAAACCCCCAGGCATACGCAAAGCTTCCCAGTTATTCTGTTAATAAAGGACATAAGATCCTAAGTATTTATTGTATATCCTATGAGATCATCGTGTCAGTTGGGATTAAAGATTGTAAACACAGGCAGATGTCTTTGTATATGAAGAATATTAAAAATGGCACACAGAAGAAAAGGAAATAAACTGACTTTGGTGGTCCAGAAAGTTATGGGGTTTGATGACTTTTGAGGAAAGAGTGGAAGTCCAGAGCAGAGGAAGAAAGGGGGTCATTTTGTGAGCATCACTACCAGCGCCAGCAGGCTGTACACTTGGCACCCTCAAGGCCAATCAGGTATAGCAAATGGTAACAAGTGTTGCCTCATGTCAGAAGAACTGGTGTAATAATTTTTCCAGCTTCCAGATTTCACCAAAACAATATGAAAGTCTAACTGTAATACATGTTCTCAGAGTCCCTTGCAAATAACTAGAAGCTATAATGATTAATAGGTTATCAATAAAATAACCCTCAATCTAGGAGCAATTCCATTGTTGGCATGAATAGAGCTTCACAAAGTAGTTATTCAATTGATGTCAGCACAAATGATTTCTAGGTTACAGACTGGATTACAAAGTGCAGAAGCTTGTACATAGAAAGGACTACAGGGTTTTATCACGGCCTAGTATCAGGTTGCTGAGTTGAGATATTGATATGGTGGTACTTGCTCATGGGCTACAGATATCTGAAATTGAACCTCAGGATTCTGCATGTATTGGCACTGACTATCCCTTTTCTCTCATTTCTCTGTGCTCTCAACACTCTCGCTTTCTTTCTATCTTTTGGAGGGCTTTTATATATGCTGCTTCTCTAGGAATGTTCTCATCTTTATCCACCACATTTGCTTAGTTAACTCCTATTCTTCAGATTTTAACTGAAACATAATTTGTTCAGGGAAGCTCTCACTGACTGCCCATATTGGGTCAGGTCTCCCTGTGGTTATGTTTCTATTATTATATCATTCTATTCCACAGTTTTATCATAGTTATAATTTCTGTGCTTCTTTGGTATGTATCTTTTTCTCTCAATGGATTATTAAGCTTTATAAGGGCAAAAGCATATTGTTTCCTTTTAAAAATATATTTTTGCACACTACTATTTCTTTTGTAAAATAACAGCACTCAAGAACAAAAAAATAAATGACCGAATGAACAATGAAACATAATTACTATACCTTTACTTAAATAGCTAAACATGCTTCTTAACTCCAGGCACGGGCAGTAGCTCAGCACCTTCACTGAGTAATGGTGCTAGATGGTGAAGACAAGGAGCTTTATATTCATCATGATTAGTAAAGAGTGAAAGATTTAGTGTATTGTACCCTATGCTCAGTAAAGCATTTTGACAAATTAAATTAGTCCTTAGTACAGTCTACTGTTGACATCATTGCCATCTTACAAATTGACAAACTGAGGGTTAGAAAGGAAATGATTTTCTTAATACAATAAAGTTATTAAATGGTAGATCAGTGTCTTTGACCCATGGTGTTTGGGTCCTGGTCTGTCTCCCCTTCAAAATGGTATTATAAAATAAATTCTTATATAGTAAAACCATAAATATAAAATATTTTATTATGGATTTCTCATGCAACATTAAAATATAATCATTGTATTCCTATAGAAAATAATATTTTCACTACATAAACAGATATATGTCATGTTAGTACTACCTGTACTTCTTATTTTTGTCTCCCACTTATATATCTTAACATTTACTGAGCAATAATTATAAGCATAGGAATTTCCCAGCTTGGCTGTATACGAGAATCCCTAGAGAAAGCTTCATACAAATACAGGGTATCATTAGGCATCCATGGATAAACATATAATGTCATTGCTAATGGTGATACCATAGGGTTAAAAGTACAGTCTCTACATTTAAATATTCTCTTCTTTTAATAAGGAGGAATATCTATGTAAAAGTGACATGGGTAACAACCTAGGTGCTTTGATTTCTGACAGATGCGAGTTCAAATCCTAAATCCTCCATTTACTAGCTGAATAACATTGGACAAGTTACTTTCAAGTCTCAACATGTAAATAGTATATCATCACACATAAATTATGATATAAAGAAATTAACCTTAAAGTATATCTAATATAAAGCAATAACTCAAAAATGAAAACAATAAGATACACCTTAATAAAGGTACACCATTTGTGAAAATTCGAGGAAGAAAAATGTATTTGTCATAGAGGGTCATTATCATTAATGTCTGGTCATTCATATCAAGAATTTTGTAATCTGATTATACGATGAAGTTCAGGTCATTCTTTCATTATGGAGATAAAGCATAATACTGAATAACTATAATAAGAATTATTTACAATAAATGGCAAGACAAAAAGTCATTATTATGATAGAGAAGATTGGCCTGAACACTGAGAATTAACATTTAATAAATAATAATTTCTGGTTAAAGAAATAAAATTTATATTTGAGCAGAAAAAGTACAAGAATGGATATTTATATATATATATACATACTTATATATGACTATATATTTTCTCTACCATAATTTTCTAGATCATTACTTCATTATAAAAATTTGATAACAGAAAAATCCCAGATCTGTTTGTAAAAAAATCCAAATCACAGACTCACAAGATTTTTCAATTATATTTATGAGATGAATTACTTCAGTTTTTTTGTGAAACAACATCTCATAATTTTCATAGTTATGTCCTCTTGAGAAATAGCAATATTCAACCTTCCATACAGTGATGCCAGATCCTGTCATCAGAAATGCCATTTGACACCCAAACTGTTAAAGACACAGTTTCAAATAAATCAAGCACAAATAAAAGATGCCATAAAAATATATAGAAGACAAACTAAGAGCACAGTTTATTGCCAATATTGAGCTATAGTATAAGACTTTAATTTTAACTTGAGCAATCAAAACTAATGAATCAGAAATTCAGAAAATTGTTAACGCTGAATAAGTGCATTATTTTATGAGGAAGAGAGGGCAAAGAGGCAGTTTTTGAGTGAATATTATTCTAGACACCATGTATATATGTGTGTGTGTCTAGAATATATATATCTGTATTATCATTTACAACTATCCATGAGAGTAGTCTAAAATAATCCCCACTTTAACGGAGAACAAAACTGAGGCTCTGGAAAATGAATAATATCTTGCCTATGATCTTATTATATGACCGAATTAAGCTTGGAATGCATAGATTTCTAACTGCAAAAATGTATTTTATTTTATTATATTTTCCCATTTACAGCAGAGATAAGATAAAAAATGTCTTTGATAGTAAGAAGAAATAAAAATGTTAAGTTTTAGAAATTTAAAATACATTTTAATGATGCCTACGAAGTGCTAACGCATTTTAAATGATTAATACAACTTTAGTTACTTGGTTATTAATATATTATCCTTTCTAAACAATGAATTTTCTAGAAAATGTTAGTAGCCTTTTAATGTTCCAAGCTCACACAATCACTACTAAATTTATCTGTCTCCTTTGGAGTCTCTCATTTGTCAAAGTGACCCAAGACTTCCCTGGTGCAACAAGCTAAGGCAGTTTGTTTCTTCAGTGTTGTGGAGGAACCATAGGCATCAGAACAACTTGTGAAACCGAAAATATTCAGCCCCAATGAATCAGGATGTTTGAGAAAATGAAGGGAAAGCCTGTATTTTATCAGGTGCCATAAATTACTCTGGTACAGATGCCCTGGTGAACCTGTTAAAGCTAAATGTTATTATACACTGAAGTACAAGAACCACTTACCCATGAAAGGGAAAAAATAGCTTAATGTCAGTAATTATTCCATTTCATTCCAGAATCAAAAATGGAAAAAACTCCTTGAAACTGTATTTATTTTTCATATGATCATTATTCTTAGAGATGGGTACAGTAACTAATATTAACATGCTTATGTTAATGCTGACTTTGCAATAATTAGTTCTAGTGTGATTTCTAGAAATATTAAAATGTTCAAGTTTATGAAATTCTAGTAGTACAAAATACATGCATTATGTAAAATGTTTACTTCCCATTTTAATTATTGCCTTAAATAAAAATTACCTAAAAATGAAGCTTCACTTTAGTAATAGTAATTTGTAATGTCACCTTTATGATAAACCTTTACCTCAGTTTAGGTTCCTTCTAATTTTTTTCTTTTTACTACAGCTGAACACTAGAATAGTGTTTCTACAATCAGCTTTCAGAGAAAAACATCTAAGTATAGTGCATTGCAACAGTTGCTAAGGTAAATACCATCTGCTACTTTTTTAAAAGTCTGAGTTCACAGACACACCTTCCTGAAGTATCCAACATAAATGTCACTGCCTAGAAAAATTTGGTTTCTCCTGCATTGGTTTTATATCTCAGACTGGATGGTAGTATATGGCATCAGAAGAGGCTGATATTTTTAGTTACAATTTTCATTGCACTTCAACAATCAGTAGTAGACTAGATATGTTCTAAAATGGAATCTTGGATGAGCTCATCTTGATTCATTCAGGGAGTTTAGTGCTGCTTTGACTTGAACACTGGCATATAATGTTGAGCTTTCTGAGATTCTTTTCCCCTCGCAGCAGATGTTCAAGACATGAGAATAACATATTTTGCTTTGGAAAAGAAGCAATTTCAGCAGGAAATGTTATCGTTTTTAGACTTGTTAATGCTTGGAAATATCTGCTGAGTGTGTTGAGATCTTTCGTATTTGGTCCTATTGATAAGGTCTTTAATAGGGCTCTCAACTCCATCGCTTCCTTAACCCTTCTGCTTGTGGAGTCCTAAATCCTGGATTGCCTCCATTACCCACTTCCTATTATTCTGGTTTCAGCTGTTCTGATTCAGAGAAAGTTATGAAACTATATAAATTTGGCCACCTGAAAATTCAGGTTTTCCAATTTCAGTTGGCTTATTACTTCTTAGTAATCCTTTTATTTACCCCTTATTAATCATGTGCACACTCTTCAGAGAACTTAGTCATAATCTTCCTTTGCCTCATACCTATATATCTCTAATCTATTGAATTTCTCATTTTTTACAGCCTCTCCTTCATTATCTTTATTATCTATCAGTTTCTAGGATACTCTAAAATCTAACTCTCATTAACTCTATTTTACTAAAACTTTATCCTCCAAAGTCATAAATAACCTGCCCATCACCAACTGCAACTTCAATAAATTATTTCTAAACACCGTTCTTTTACCACTGGTATATGAACTAGTCCATTCTCTTTGTTATATTTCTGTCACCTCACATACTGTCTCCTTCACTTACTGGAACAAATACCCATTGTGCATCCACTATTATTCTTTCCCTAGACTAGTCCTTGGAAATAAAACAATAAGATAACAAGGTCCTTAGCCTCATTCTCATTCTCATGGTACCTACAGCCTAGTGAGGAAAGCAGACAATAAAAAAGCAACCAAAATATTAAAAAAGAAGTAGCACAATTTGTTATGAAAAAAATACTCCACCGAGAGGCAGCATTGAGTTATGGACATGCACACATGTTTAGGTTTGTTTTGGTTTTTTTAAAAAACTTCTTCTACAACTCTGTTTGCATATTACAACACAAATCCTAGATCACTGACCTAATCTAGGAGTTCAGGGATAGTCTTTTTGTAGTTTCTGTGTCCCCTAATCAAACACCATTTGAGATATCTCTTTAATCTTATTAAGAAGTATGTTTCAGATAATTTTTTGGCAATGATACAAACTTTAAATATATTCTTTTTTAACTTTTGGGTACTAATATTAAGGGGAGAAATAAACTGAAATGAAAAATTCAAAAATTCCAAAGAATAATATAACATTTTTATCTGTTAAAATTGAGCTTGTACTTACATTATTAAAAAGGAAATCTGTGGATCTTAATTGGTTATGATATTTATATTCTATTGGATGCAGTAAAAAGTGTGATATAATGCTTTAACATACAACTAATATATACAAAATACTGACAATTTTATCTTCATGGAGACACACTGAAAATAAGACATGGATTAAATTGTTTATAAAGTATTTTGAAGGACTATTCTGTCCAAAAGATTGAAATCCCTATCTGATAGGGATTTAAAATTTGCTATTAAGCCTTAACACAATGTGTAAGATTCTCCCCGATCCTCAAATGGCTTATATTCAAGAGAGGCATTACCATTTCCTTGGTAGAGAGAGCTTACGCAACCTATCTAAGTTTATATTACTTATGAACTTAGTCTACTAGTACAGTTTTTTCTCATGAGTTTATCTTTTTACTATGCTAGAATGCTTCCATATGTTGTTCTTTTTTGCTCAAATTTTATCTGTTATTGAGCAACTCAACAGTCCGTTTAAAACTCTGGCAGATATAAGCTTGATTAATTAAGTTTCTTGCATTATCTCCAGGCATTTCCTGGGTTCATTTCCAAACACTTGATTGTCCACAGATTCAAGCATTTTAGATCTTGGATTCTCAAAAATGAGTTTGGGATGGACCCAGAGGTGAAAAAAATCGAGTGTGTACTTAAGGACTCACTGATGAATATGGACTCATACAGCTTTCTTTTATGTCCCCCAAACACCTGTCCCCCCCAACAAGCATTCTTACACATCAACACATAGTGTGTCCAAATAATGAATAAAACCAGATATCCAAATACCCCAAATACCCCTAATTAAACCAGCTATCAGACCAAAGGCAGTAAAATGTGCCAGGCTACTTTCAGTTTTATAAATGATTATCTGTCACACAAAAGGAGAGAATGTTGCACAATAGCTTTTCTCACAGTTTTCCAGCCTGATAATATGAAACAAGTGGTAAACTATATAGACTTGGATAAGACATTAGAAAATGTTAGTAAGAAAAATCAAACCTTGCAAACAGGCAGAAATATGCATATAGTAATGGTTGCGGGAAATTACAGATTTAGTTAATGTAACATGCCCAGAAGCTAATGGGATAGTGAAGATGTAAAGATTGTTATGGAAAAAAGATCCCACCAAGAGGCAGCATTGAGTCATGGACATGCACACATGTTTATGTTTGTTTGGGTTTTTAAAAAAATTCTTCTACAACTCCATTTGCATATTACAACACAAATCTTAATTAGGAAAGAGAAACTATTAATTGAAAGCTTCCTCCGAGCTTTTATTTGGAAAAGCATTAAAACAAGAAACAGGCAGCAGTGTGTATTAAGACCTTGTATTGTAAAGTCAGATGAACCTCGATCAACTCGTAGCTTCACACATCATGTGCTTATGACCTGAGTAAGTTACTTCAGTCATCTGTACTCAGCGTCCTCGTCTATAAATGGACACAATAATAAAATGAAACAATACATGCAAAGTACTGAGCACCTATGAATGCTATGTGTCATGGATACATCATTGATTTTGAGGCTTACAATATCCTGACAAATCATAATCTGATGAGTCAAATATTACATATACAGGAAAAGTATAAAACACATTTTTCCTGCTTTTTTTTTGTTTGTTTCTTTCTTTGATTATTTTTATTATACTTTAAGTTCTGGAATACATGTACAGAATATGCAGGTTTGTTACATAGGTATACACGTGCCATGGTGGTTTGCTGCACCCATCAACTCATTATCTACATTAGGTATTTCACCTAACACTTTCCTTCCTTATACCCCACAACCCCCAACAGGCCCTGGTGTGTGATGTTTCCCATACTGTTCAACTCCCACTTACGAGTGAGAACATGTAGTGTTTAGTTTTCTATTCTTATGTCAGCTTGCTGAGAATGATTTCCAGCTTCATCCACGTCCCTGCAAAGGGCAGAAATGTATTCCTTTTTATGACTGCATAGTATTCTATGGTGTATATGTGCCAGGTTTTCTTTATCCAGCCTATCATTGATGGGCATTTGGGTTGGTTCCAAGTCTTTGCTATTGTGAACAGTGTTGCAATAAACATAGATGTGCATGTGTCTTTATAGTAGAATTGTCTACAATCTTTTGAGTATATACCCAGTAATGGGATTGCTGGGTCAAAACAGAGCCAAACTACAAAACCAACTTTAGAACAAAGCCTCTGGTTAAAAAAAAAAAAAAAAAAAAAAAAAAAAAAAAAAAAAAAGAAAAGAAAAGAAAAGAAGAAAGGAAAGGAAAGGAAGAAAAGAAATCCCAGCTGGGCACAGTCACTCATGCTTGTAATCCTAGCTCTTTGGGAGGTCAAGGTGGGCAGATCACCTGAGGTCAGGAGTTCAAGACCAGCCTGGCCAACATGGCAAAACCCTGTCTCTACTAAAAATACAAAAATTAGCTAGATGTGGTAGCAAATGCCTGTAATTCCAGCTACTCAAGAGGCAGAGGCAGGAGAATTGCTTAAACCCAGGAGGAAGATGTTGTAATGAGCTGAGATGGCAAATAAATAAATAAATAAATAAAGCCCTTCATAATCACTATATCTAGGCTCTGGATATATCAGGACAGTTAAAAGCAGGTATGATGGAGGAGGAGGAATTCCACATCTGGATAGTAAAATCCATCCATTTCATTCCAGTAAAACATCGGCTTTCAAAAACTAGACACTTCTGTTGACAATGTTAAAGAGGCACTACTATACTGGCTAAGAATAGCTCTGTGCCTACAGCATATATTTTCAAAGCTTTGTCAAAATTTCAAAGCACTCTAAACGGCAATAGCATAGTGAGGCAAAATGTATTCGAAGTGTTTAAATTTTTCTTATTTCTAAATTATCATATGTAAACACAACTTTGAAAGCTGTTAATGAACTCCATTAGTCTTAGACACTACATAGGATAGTTTAATAAACACTAAAGCTAATTATATTTAATGAGGTTTGAAATGGAGTGGCAACGACCTGACAAACAGCCATTCTTATAGCTCTTTGAGGCTTACTGAGTGGAGATGTGAATCTTCTGTGCTATTCATTTCAAAAAGCTCTTAAAAATGGCAACATGGTACAATTGGTAATTAGGTATGAAGGATAAAAGTGGATAGGAAGCAAAAAAGATATAAATGAAATATTAAAACAATGGTGTGTGTGTGTGTGTGTGTGTGTGTGTTAGGAGTATCTTAAAAATTTGGCCTGGAGAATCTGTTATTGAAGACAGTCAATGAACAAAGAGAAATGGAAGTGAAGAGTTCTTCACCATGATATGATGCCATTGAAAATGTTGATCAGCAGATGGCGCACATGTCAGGAAACTTGTTTCACTGCACAAAAGAATTGCTCCAAGGCGCTTTGCAAATTTCATGGCATGTCACACACTGTTTATAGGAAGCATGGTTAAAAGATGCATATTTATCTGTTTGATTTCTTCAATAACCCACTCATAAAAATAGTTATTTTTCCAAGAGAACATAGGAACAATAATAGGTTTGACATAAGCACTCAAAGCAACTAATGAAAATTTTCAGCTTCAGAATCTTAAAAAGGAAGAATGAAATTAAAGGCATGACATTATCTGACTTAAGATATTCTATAAACCTAAAATAATCACGACAGTATGACATTGGTATAAGGATACACGAACAGATCAATGGAACGGTTACAGAGTCCATAAATGACCCAAATGATTCTGACAAAGGTGTCAGCAATAGGGAATACAATGGTGAAAGGAAATTTTTTCAAAATATTTTACTGGATTAAATGTATAACTGTATGAGAAAAAAATGAAACCATGATTTACACCTCAGGCCATATGCAAAAATTTAACTCAGGGTAGATTACAGACCTAACTATAAAAGCCAAAATATAAAGCTCAGTAAAGAAAACATAAAAAGAATATGTTGGCAATGAGTTATGGTAACATTTTTAGTACAAAACAATATTCAGAAAAGAATATAATAAATCTGTCTTCTTCAAATGCAGTAATTCTACTCATTAAAATATACCATTAAGAAAATTAAAAGTCGGCTGAGCATGGTGGTTTGTGCCTGTAATCCTAGCAATTTGGGAGGCTGAGCCATGAGAATCTCTTGAGGCCAGGAGTTCAAGAACAGCCTAAGCAACATGGTAAGACCATGTCTCTATAGAACAAAAAAAGATTGGAAGTACACTTGACCTCAAGATTTGGATGCTACTTGCTACTGCACTCTAGTCTAAACAAGAGAGTAATATACTGTCAAAAAACATGAAGAGAGAGAGAGAGAGAACAGAACAGAGGAGGGAGGAGAGAAAAGAAAGAGGTGAGCCCCACAAAATAAGAAAATATTCACAATATATAAATTCTACTTGCATCCATATTATCTAAATAACAACAATAAATAATAAGAAGTTAAAAATGGCCAAGAGACTTGGGCAAACCCTTCAGAAGAGTACATGTGAATGTCAATAAACACATAGAAATATGTTCAACACAGCCATTAGGAAAATGCAAATTAAATCCACAACAAGATTTTTACTTCACACTGATTAGAATGGCTAAAATTAAAGAGTAATAATGCCTAATGTAGGTCTGAATGCAGATCAACGGGATCACTCAGATACTGCTGGTGGGAGTGTAAAATTGTTCAACATCTGTAGAAAATCATTAAGCAGTTTCTTTTAAAATTATACTTACCTTATGACCCAGCAATTCTACTCCTACATATTTACTTTAAAGAAATAATAAAACACATGTCCCCCAAAATATTATACACAAATGTTTAGAGTAACTTTATTCATAATAATCTAAAACTGGAAACAACTCAAATGTACATCAGCAGGAAGGGGACAACTGTGATATATTCATACAATGGAACAATATTGAAGAAATAAAAAGAAACGAATTTCTGATGCACAGTAAATGAAAGCAACCTCAAAAATATTATGCTTGGCAGACAAAACCAGACATAAAAGCACATCTACTGTCTAACTCATTGTTGCAATGTTTAAGAACAAATAATAATTTAAAATATTGTTTAAAATAATATTGTCAAGATGCCCATATTACCCAAAGCAATCTACAAATTCAGTGCAATCGCCATCAAAATTCCAATGACATTTTTCACAGAAACATAAAGAACAATCACAAATTTCATATGGAATCACAAAAGATCTCAAATAGCTGAAGCAATCCTAAGCAAAAAGAACAAAGCTGGAAGCATCATACTATCTGACTACCAGCTTTTAAAATCTACTACAGAGCTTGAGTAATCAAAACAGCATGGTACTGGCACAAAAACAGATACAAAGACCAATGGAACAAAATACAGAGATAAAACTATGCATTTATGTTCAATTAATTTTTGATAAAGATGCCAAGAATACCCAATGAGAAAAGACAGTATCTTCAATAAAACAGCTTGGAAAACTGGATAGCCACATGCAAAAGAATGAAATTAGACCCTCATCTTATACCATATCTCATTCATATGTAGAATCTAAAAGAGTTGAACTCATAGAAACAGAGAGTAAAATGGTGGTTACCAGAGGCTGGGGATTGTGGTGACGAAGGGCAAGGTCAGTGCTGGCAGTGGGGGGGCGAGGGTGTGGGTCAGTCAAACGACACAAAGTTTTAGTTAGACAGGAGGAGTAAGCTCAAGAGATCTATCATATTATACATCCTGGTGACTGTAGTTAATAACAATGAATCATATAGTTGAAAATTGCTGTAAGAGCAGATTTTAAGTGTTCTGACCACAAAAAATTAATATGTGAGATAATTCATGTGTAAATAGCTTCACCACACCATTCCACAACATGCACATATAGCACAATATCATTTTGTACCATAAACATATACCATTTTTACTTGTCAATTTAAAAAAGAAACAAATGATAACATTCTATAAAGCTAGAAATTAAAGGAGTAATTGACTCTGGGAGAGAGAGGTATAAATTGGAAAGATAGAAATCCTAACTGATGTTAGTTACACGAGTTTACACTTTTATAAAACCACATCAAAGCATACACTTAAAATTTGTGAGTCTCGCTTTTGGAAAGTACACCCGAAAAAGGGAGGAAAAATCAGTTCACAGAACACTCTGTGTCAGAAATTTATTGGAAAAAAAAGTCGATTATTAATACTACACTGTTTGCAATTCCTTTCTCTAACACTTCAAGGGTTGCTGACATGGAGATGTTTCAACCAGGTTTGATTCTCTTTTAAATTAAATCTGAAAACCATCATTTTTCTAATAAAATAACCTTCACCTTACTGAAAATACCTAAGTACTAGGTATTATGGCTTTGATGCTCTTTTACCCTGAACTCACAGGAAACAAAAGGAATATTAAAAAAGACTTCCTGGGAATATTAGAGAATTACTATACACAAAAGATTTGACACATTTAACATCACCAATATAATTACCTATTACTTGTCTGACTTTCATCAAGTAGGTATCTAAATCATGTTTTCTGAATTGAATGTTCTTAACAAGACTTTCAATTTTATTGCTCACAAGGGAGATGAAGTAAGTTAAAGAACTTACTGAAATTCTGGACTGAAATCTTTTCAAAATTAAAAGATGTATAGGGTAAAGAGCGTGTCAGAGAAGTGATCAAGCCATCTTCGAGCTGCTAACCATAAAGATTAAAAACTACTAGGTTAATTTAAGTGTGTAACAATGACTTCAGAAACAGTTAAAGATAAGATTCCAGGGCCAGAAATCTAACAAAGATGAGGAAAAAAAAATCAGATCTCATCATCACAGTCAACCTAAATCAGGAATAAAAGGGAAAATTATTTTAATAGAGTCTCATCTCTACCGGATAAAAAATGCTATTCAGTACTCTTTCTTGGTGTCCACACTTGACTCTTCAGATTCTACTCCACTTTCGACTTCCGACCTCAGTTCTTTTCTCCTACATGAAACCAAGACTCTCTTAACTTTCCATTCTCATATGTATAAAGATATATTTCTTATATTGTCACCTACTTTGCACATACCACAGAAGAAAAGTTTGCTGAAAATCAATATGGGGCACAAAGAAGAAGTCATTCTTCTTCCTTGCTTGAATTCTGAGAAACAAGGTAAAAGAATTTGGCAATGAACTACAAAATATCATGTTTCTTATGCTAACACTGGTGACTGTGGCTTAAGTGTGAAAACTGAATAAGTCTCCTAATATTGAAGATGAAAGCTAGACAGTCTTACTAATCCATTCATAACTCTAACAGAGAAATAGAGAATTCCTGATAAGAAGGAAAGAGAAAAGGTAGGCTATAAATACATTTTCCAAATTTGCAAATTAAGTAGATGACGCCTCCCTCTTCCCCTAGGGGAGGTGTGGGTGAGGTGGAAAGAAGCAAACAGTGCTACCCTAAGAGATATTCTTTCTTCGTGGAGGGAAAAAATCAGCATTGGGTTGGGTTGGGAAAAATGTACATCTCAATCTCCAGTCTGTTACCCTCCTGCCCATGCCCACATCACTCCCCACTGACATAAAATTATCTTTTATGAAATTTTATCGGAAGCAAATCCAGGCGCTGGAACTCTGGATCCTATTTTTCTGTCTGTCCCTCCGTCAGTCAATACCCACTTCCCCTGTGCCTTCTGTCTTCCTCCTTCAGCATAACACCATGTAATCTCTATTGTTCAGAAGTTTTCCTTTCACTTGTGCATCCTTTTATTTCTATAGATCCCCTCATTTCATTCTCACTCAGTTCAGCTTATGAAGGGCAAGTACATGACGCTTACCTCCACACTGCCCATTACTTCTGTTTCACTGACAAGCTGGCCTTCTTCCTACCCACTGATCGACTGGCAATGCTCTAAAGTTGGCAACTGCCTCTGAGTCATCAAAGATGATGGGCACACAGCACTCCTAATCCAACTCGATTTTTCTAGGTCACTTGACCCTATGGATTGCTCTTCCTTTTCAAATGCATCTTCATTGCCTTTTCTGACACTGTCTTTTCCCACTACTTCTCACCTCTCATGCAGCTCTTTCTCAATTTTCTCAGCAGTTCATCCTCTTCTTCCACTAGTTGTCGCTCCCCAGTTCCATCTCCAGACCTCCCTTTTCATACTCTGCATCCTTGCTGCATAGGCCCTTTCAGCACCCTGGAGCAAACTATCACTTAATAAGTAACTCACTGATTTTTTTTTAACTGTCCTCTGGGCCTCTCGTTTGAGATCCAGACTTATGTACGTACCCCCCGCTACAAGTGAAACAAACTCAACATGACAAGAAGGGAACTCATCTTTCTTTTCATCCCTTTCTATGGGTTCCATTTCCATAAATGGCATCAAACTCTACCCATTCATTTGTAAGTTATCCTAAGGATTCAATCTTTCATTCATCTTCCATCCAGTCAACACCATATCCTATTAAAACTTCTCATTAAGTCTACTTATCCTTCATATTGCTTCCCCATAACCTCTATTAGTGCCCTCGTAGAGGACTTCAGTGGCTCTTGGACTAGTATGATATTCAAATGTATTTTATTACCCCAGTGATATTGCAACTTAACAGAGCTTAATATAAAGTCTTGAATTGAGGTTTTAAAAAAAAAGATCCAGAGTTAGTGACCTGCAAATTAGAAATGAGTTAACATTGAATAGTAACTAACATAGACAAAGCCTAAAGTAGACATAGTCATACTTAAGATGCTTTTGGTCACAAGTAAAATAACACAAATTCAAACTACATTTTTTTAAAGTTTCGGAGTTAAAAGATAATGAAATACTTAAAGACTCTCAAAGGATAATGAGATACTTAAAGAATCATAAATGTTCTAGATAAACCAAAGCCAGAAAGCCTTCAGGAACTGGGCACACTCTCTTTATCTCTTTTCTCTTTCCTCTCTGTCCTTCTGTCTCCTTCTGATCTCTCTGGGACTATATTTCTCTACTTCTTAGGGCACCATATGGTATAAGATGGCTGAGATAATGCTCCTGAGATTTTACAGATCTATTAATTCTAACTACATAAAGAGACTGACAGGAATAAAATATATTTTTAAAATCCTGAAAAAGGAGTAAGCAGAAAAAGCACCCTACGTACAGTTCAGCTGGTCATTAGAAATTTGAAGCTATGCCAACAAATTGAACAGGCAAGCACCAGCTAGCATTCCACAGAAAGTTGAGTCAATTCCTGTAAAGAAAGTAGGAAATTCCTATGATCCTTTCAGGCACTATAAAGATATGATAGACGGATGACCTTGAGTCATGAATAAAAGGTAAACAATGCTTAATACATTCTATTTTTTTTTTTTTTTTTTGAGACAGAGTTTCACTCTTGTTACTCAGGCTGGAGTGCAATGGCACGATCTCGGCTCACTGCAACCTCCGCCTCCTGGGATCAAGCAATTCTCCTGCTTCAGCCTCCCGAGTAGCTGGGATTACAGGCACGCCCCACCATGCCCAGCTAAGTTTTTGTATTTTTAGTAGAGACGGGGTTTCACCATGTTGACCAGGATGGTCTCGATCTCTTCACCTCGTGATCCACCCGCCTCGGCCTCCCAAAGTGCTGGGATTACAGGCGTGAGCCACCATGCCCGGCCACATTCTGTTTTTTGAATCAGATGCCTGCAATGTCTAAGATTTCCATAGAACAATAATTTCCATTAAAATATGTTAAAGTTAATATTAAAAGTTTAAGTGCTTAATCTTCAGTTATTAAAAAAAAAGTCCATTAATCTATTCCTCTGGTGATGCTGAATAGGTGAAATATTCTCTCCAATCCTTTCTCAAATAAGATGGGTTATATAATTTTAAAATATAACATTACTATATTATACCTATTGCTTCGTCCTAATTTACCACTTCCATTTGTTCATGTGCTTCATCTGGCTTTACTTATTGGAATTTGTGTGTACTTTATTTATTTATAAATCTATATTAAATATTAATATCTTAAAATAGAAGCTAAATTGTCAAACTCCAACAGCAAATGAGTGCTAATGAGGCATAATATCAGAGCCTGGACAACATGGTGAAACACCATCTCTACAGAAAATGTAAAAATTAGCCAGGTGTGGTGGTGCATGCCTGTAGTGCCAGCTACTTGCTACTTGGGAAGTTGAAGTGGAAGGATCACCTGAGCCTGGGAGGTCAAGGCTCCAGTGAGCCATGATTGTACCACTGCACTTCAAGGGCAACAAAGTGAGACCCTACTCAAAAAAAAAAAAAAGAGTATTATTTGAAAATATCTTCATTTGGTGTTAGCTGAACTTTAGCTATATGTTTCAAAGAACACTTGGGTAGGATTCAGAATGTGTAATTAAGGGGCAAGAAATCCAAATGTCATTTAGATTTGTCTATGCTGTCAGCCCACTGAATATCACAAACTTCTTTTTAGTTAAGATGTCCCAAATCACCAGACCTAAAGATAGCCCAATGCCAGTGTTGTATGAAGAAAACCTAATAAAGCTGTTTGTCATTTTTACATTTATACGGAAACATTGACTTTATGGCTCTGTAAGACAGTAAAATGACACAACATTTTATGATGTTATTAATAGCATTTTAAGACCCCTTTGAAAATATGATTCCTCTCATAACCTGGGATATTAATTTGAAAGTTAAAATTAGGAATTAAGAATATAGGGAGTTAATATTTTTAACAAAAACATACAGAGCCACAAAGGAAATAGCACTCAAACATAAAAAAAATAAAAATTAAAAAAAAAAACCATACGCAGTGTATTAAGAATCTGAAGGTTAATCAAATTCTTGTTATTTTGGCTTAAAAATAGTTGAATCTAAACATCAATTATCACTTTAAAAAGCACGAGTTCATGGTGTGCTGATCACAACATAGTAAAAGAAAAATAGACATGCAATAGAACTTCTTATAATTATTATAGGATTTCATAGTTTGTAAAATGAAGTGTTTTCTTTTTTTCTTTTTTTTTTTTTTGAGACGGAGTTTTGCTCTTGTTACCCAGGCTGGAGTGCAATGGCGCAATCTCGGCTCATCGCTACCTCCGCCTCCTGTGTTCAGGCAATTCTCCTGCCTCAGCCTCCCGAGTAGCTGGGATTACAGGCGCGCACCACCACGCCCAGCTATTTTTTTTTTGTACTTTTAGTAGAGACGGGGTTTCACCATGTTGACCAGGATGGTCTCGATCCCTTCACCTCGTGATCCACCAGCCTCGGCCTCTCAAAGTGCTGGGATTACAGGCTTGAGCCACCGTGCCTGGCCCAAAATGAAGTGTTTTCTATATAAAATGCTTCCCACAAGAGAAGGATATCTAACTTCCTCCTCACCTATTTCTTTTTTAATTGGGTAAATCTTAGGAAAGGTTGACATCAAACACCATATAAAAGTTCAGGAATAGATACTTGCTTTCAAATAAATTTAACGCCATGTGATTCAGATTACTTGGATGAGCATTCAAAAACTTATTGCATCATTCATATTTATCAAAATAAATGTGTCTGATAGCTCAAGAAAATTTTTGCTTTAAGATGGACTTAGGAAATTGAAAATGTGAGCTAAACATTGGGTATAATGTTAAAAAAAAATCTTAGCCATTACTACTAGTGTTTATTAATGTTTCTCCTTTCAGTGAATAAGAAATTACTATTATAGTTATTAAGCTCTGATGAATTGTTCATATAAGACCTTGACTATGAGTCTTTTGCAATGTAATCTGATCATAAAAGAGGAAATTTCAAATATAATATATGTATGAATGGTAAAACCAAATTCATTGTTAATGGAGTTTTGAGAGGAATATTCAACAATAAAAAAAGTGATGAGTAAAAAACCTGATTATTTCCACAAGTTTATATCCCTGGTTTAATGTTTAGGTGTGAACATTTTTAACAAGTAAAAATGTATATAGCAAAATGTACTTGATTACTTCTAAATACGAACAGACATACAAGTAATAACTACTAATTTCTACAACACTATGAGTTGCAAATGTACAAATGAGTATCAAGAAAAAAGTGGAGAAAAATAACAAAAAGAACAAAAGGCAAACATCTCCTTTGGAAGCCCTTAGTTGTTATTTTCTTCATTTCTTGCTATCCTTCAAAACAGTCATTGAGTTTTAAAATCATTTTTTACACTGACTAAAATTAGTAGCTCCTTTCCCACAAATTTTTTCCTTTTTTAATTTCTTTTTTATTTCAATAGGTTTTCCAGAAGCAGATTCTTTAGTCATAATTTCTGAATTTTGGTGCACCTGTCTCTACCCAATGTGTAGTCTTTCATCCCTCACCCCACTTCTATCCTTCCCCTTGAATCCTCAAAGTCCAATGTATTATTCTTATGCTTTTGTGTCCTCATAACTCAGCTCCCACTAATGAGTAAGAACATAATGATGTTTGGGTTTCAATTCCTGAGTTACTTCATTTAGAATAATAGTCTCCAATTCCATCCAGGTTGCTGCAAATGCCATTATTTCATTCTTCTTTCTGTATGACTGAGTAGTATTCTATGGATACTACTCAGTATTCCATGGGACACTACTCAGCTGTAAATATATATGTATACATACATCACATTTTCTTTATCCACTTGATTGATGGGCATTTGCAATTGCAAACTGTTCTGCTGTCAACATGCATGTGCAAGTATCTTTTTCATATAGTGACTTATTTTCCTCTGGGTAGGTACTTAGTAGTGGGATTGTTGGACCAAATGGTAGATGTATTTTTAGTTATTTAAGAAATTTCCAAACAGTTTTCCACAGTGGCTTTACTAGTTTACATTTTCACCAACAGTGTAAAAGTGTTCTCTTTTTACCACATCCATGCACACATCTTTTATTTATTTTATTTTTTGGTTATAGCCATTCTTGTAGGCCACATTGTGATTTGATTTGCATTTCCCTGATCATTAGTGATGCTGAGCATTTTTTCATGTGCTTGTTGACTATTTATATATCTTCTTTTACGAATTGTCTATTCAAGTCCTTAACCCATTTTTTTTATGGGACTGCTTGTTTTTTCCTTGCTGATTTGTTTAAGTTTTTGGTAGCTTCTGGATATTGGTCCTTTGTAGAATGTATAGATTGTGAAGATTTGTTCCTACTCTGTGGGTTGTCTGTTAATTCTACTGATTATTTCTTTTGCTGTGCAGAAGTGTTTCAGTTTAATTAAGTTCTATCTACTTATCTTTTCAGCTGTCAGAGGAGGTAAAGAGAGGCCACTAGGTTGGGGTGGGGATGGGCATGTCTGAGCTCAGACTCTCCCTGGGTGAGGCTTGTTGTGACTGCTGTGCGGGTGGGGTTGTGATTCCCAAGCCAATGGAGTTATTTTCCCAGTGGGATTATGGCTGCCTCTGCTGAGTCATACAGCTTACCAGGGAAGTGGGGGAAAGCCAGCAGTCACAGGCCTCACCCCACTTCCATACAGCAGGCAGTCATAAAGGCTGGTCTCACTCCCACCATGTGCCACCAACAGCACAGTCTATTTCCAGGTAGCCAGTGACCAGGTCTGTGAACTTACCCCAGACCACCTGACTCAGAGTTTTCTGGCATCTTAGGGAGCTTGCAGTAGTGTTCCAGTTCCTTCCCAAGGTCTGTGGATTCTCTTGGCTTTCCTGGTATGTTCCTGTGGTAGTTCTTGGAGCAAAATTCACAATCTGAATCTCCACATGCTGCTCTGTGTGTCTGAGCAAGGGGGCTGTAAGCTAGTCAGGCCTCCTAATCTCCATCTTAATCCCCACAACATCATCTCCCACAAAAATTTTTGTATTCAAACTTTACATTCTGCACAATTAGGAATGTACAACTAGAAATGTATTCTTAGGATTTGGACATGGGACTGATAAATCTAAAACAGTATACACACACTGTTCATTTTGGTTCATACAATTTACTACAAATGCTTCATTTATAAGATATCCTTATTTTAAGGTGGCCATTACATTTTTTGACTTATATATGAAATTA
This sequence comes from Callithrix jacchus, assembly GCF_049354715.1. Lineage (NCBI taxonomy): Eukaryota > Metazoa > Chordata > Mammalia > Primates > Cebidae > Callithrix > Callithrix jacchus. Next base: position 80,352,631 of record NC_133510.1, on the reverse strand, counting down.
AATATGAAACATCCATAAAATAAATCTACTTCCAAAAGAAAGCCATTGTTACTCAACATGATAAGCAGCAGATAGAAAATGTTCAATAGAAGTATGATGAATCAAATCAACCTTACAAGAATATCTTTGAAACAAATTTTATCCTCCGATCTGATTTGAATATCAAAGCAAATTTCTAGATTAAATAAAATGCTAATCTGGATAGCATAAACCTCAGAAAAGCACAATACATCCCTTTAAATAAGAGGATTTAATTCCTAATTCAATGTAATACCTTGAGCAGAATATTTAGACTTACTTAGCACAAGCCAATTGCTTTACAATCTTTTAATTTATTCTCAGAATGCATTTAATTAAATCTGCCGTTTTCTTGTGGAGTATTCTTTTTTTTTCTAATAGATAAAATTTGTAACATTTGGCTTTTTATTTAACAGACATTAGTTTAATACTGTCTCTCTTCATATAATTCAAGTAATCTGATTTTTATTCGTAGTCTAGCCATTAGAAATTCATTCATTCATTCATTCATTCATTCATTCTGTTAGTGTTTGTTGCATGTCTACTATGTTCAAGGTATTTGGTTTAAAAAGGAGAAGTTATTGAAATACAAGTTATTGAAACCAAGATCTACTGTTTGGCCAATAATTAGAAGAGATATTGTTAATGAGTGACTTGAAAGACTCAATAGAGAGATCCCTGACTAGATAAAAAACTGTAAACATGTTGCTATTGGAAGCACCTAGCATGTTTACATGAATACACCTGAAAGAGTTGAAGATGGAATTTTATAAAAACAGAAGAGATTAAAAAATATTTACATGTAAATAATGATTAACAGATAATAAACTAAAGTCATAATTACATAGGTTTATCATTTTTGCAATCTGTCAAATAAAAAGAGTTTAACCTAAGCGCTAATTTTGAGTAAATGAATTAAAGTGAAAACGGTAAAGATTTTGAGATGTCATATGATGTGTAATTCAATTTAATACCTTGAGCAGAATATGTAAACTTACTTAGCACAAAACAATTGCTTTACAATCTTTGAATTTATTCTCAGAATGCATTAAATTAAATATAATTTGAAAAATTATCCTAATTTAAAAAATTATCAAAATAACATTTCTTTTGTGATACCGGGCAAACTATATTAGCTTCAAGTGCAATGGTTAGAATCAGAGATTATAAAGTCAGAGAGATTGACAGGGATCCCAGTGTGTCCTCTTTGAGTAATTACTGACTGAGCCTCAGTTGCATCAATGGTAAATAGGAATTAGAAAATGAGAATGAATGAAATGATGCTTTAAGCCTGGTATAAAGTAGATGTTTAATAATTTATATTTATAGCTCAAAGACAGCACACCAGATTTTAAAGATATGAGATTTCCTCAGTCTTTATCTTCCCAAAATATGGGAATGTTTTACAAATAAGAGACTTTCTCACAACTTTGTAACAAAAAAAGAATAAATATTATCATGTTCATATATAAATATTTTTCAAAAGCATAGCTTTTTAAGAAGAATTAATTTTCATACTTAATATGAAAAATTAATATAAAATAAAACCATAGGCCCACATTGATTTAGTCCATTGTACTGAACATGTGAAAGAGAAATGGCAGTAAGATTTCTATGATGCTGACTAAATATAATTATTGGAGTTTTGTTCATTTTCTTTGGTTTACACAGAAGTATTAAAATTGGGTTTCCTAAAAAAGTGGGTTTAATAATATTCCAGTCAAACTATAAATACAATTTTGCATATGCACCAACATGCTTTTTTCAGATGAAAAGTTCCAAGGGTTTATAAACTACAAAAGGTGAAATACCCCCACTCCAAAAGTGTTGACATAAATTAAACTCTTTAGTGAAGGACAATAAAGTAGTACAAATTTGTTTACACAACTGTCATCAATATTTATTTTTAGCCAGATGAGGTGGTGTGCACCTGTAGTCCCCGCTATTTGGGAGGCTGAGGCAGGAATAGCCACTGCAATTCCAGCCTGGGCAACATAGCAAGACCTTGTCTCTTAGAAAATAAACAAACAAAAAAATAAATAAATAAGTAAAATAATCTCTGTTTGCTGTACAAAGATAATGTGTCCTCACAGAAGAATCCATTATATGCAGATTAAGATTTTAGGGTGTTTTCTACTTTTTTGTTTGTTTTTAATCTGAACAAGTATAAATAAATTGAAGGGCAGGTTTTCTCTTTTTTTCATGTTTTAATCTGAGCAAATATAAATAAATCGAAGGGCAGTTAAGATATTACATCTTAACTGACACGTTTGAAAAAAGATTTATTAACTATTACAGCACTTAACTTTTGAAGTTCAACCAAATTTATGACTTAGGAGTTATAATAGAACTGTAAGTGTAAACCTTATTATCTGTGACTTTAGCAGAGTACTATTAAAATAATATATTTTCCCTAGAACATATTTGTCATTATTAATGATACTGTCAAATTATCTACTACTTTAATATAATTACAAGTGTACATTAAAAGTGTCAAAAAGAAAAAGTATTTAAATCTTCAAGCATTTTGAGGCAGCACTGAATACCAATCTATTAAATATTTAGCCAACTCTTCCAGGAAATAAAATAAATAATATATTAAACAGTACATTATTCTTTATTGAATATCACAATTATTTGGTGCAGGACTAGAAAACTGTTCTGAAATATAAATATCCATTTTCATGGATATTTAAGGGAATTATTTTGTTTTTATTGTATTGCTAAAATAATTTAGATCCAAACATCTCCATTACATATTAATATTATTAGCTATTTCATGTAGGATTTCAACATTGGCACATGCGAAAACTTACATAATTTCATAATTTTTTATTTTGGTTAATGTCATGTTTATCATCATGTTTATGTTCATCAAACTGTACCAAGCTAAATGACTAACATATAGAAATACTTTATGCGATATCAACTATAACGAAGACTACACCAGGACTTTTCAATCAAGTTTAATAATAATGGCCAAAATATATTGATTGGTTACTATAGACCAGGCACTATTGTTCAAAACAATATATACACATATATATCTACATATATCTATATACATAGATATATAGACACATATATTGGCTCACTCATGCACACTTAAAAGAAATACTGCTTTATATGTAGTATAATCTTCACTCAGCTGAAAAAGTTAGCTTTGCAGATTGGATCTTTTTGTTTGTATGTCTGTTTTGTAGAATACTTTTTCTTTTTGTGTCCTTAGTTTCCAACTGCTGCACTCAGTTTCAGAATTAACAAATTGAAAACTCCATCAACCTGTTTTTGACTTGAAAAGTGAGGGATGTTTTCATACACCTCACACAGTAATCAGAATATGATGTGTGTTTATCATTATATCATTTATTGCTGTGGAAAAAACAGATGTTTGTGTTTTATGTAGTTAAAAATCTTTATTCAAAAATTATTTAAGAAAAAAATATTCTCCTAGTTAAATGTGAGAGACCTAAAATGACTCTGTTTAAGACAAAACTTAATTAAAAAGATTTGTGCCTAACGTATTCTTAAAGACTGTAATTTAAAACATTTAAGTGAAAATTAAATTGATGTATTATTGTTGTAAATTGCAAATTATACAATAAACATAATAAAGCATAAGCATCTTTCTTTAATGAAATCAAAGCTTGGCAGGAAGGAATGCATCCTTAATGCACTTAGCATTGATCACAAATTCACTTAAATATTCATCCTCTGGCGAAAAAAGGAAAAGGCGAATTTTATCATCAATGTGATCAAATTGGATAAAACAAATCTATTAATATTTAATTGTCAATTTGTTTTCTGTTTTTCTTTTTCTGCACATTGTCTAAGTAGCCTAGGAATGGTATTTAAAGCATGAAACATTTACAATTTCAGTCCTCAGGAAATGTAAATATATAATCATCAAACCTATGTGTAAAGTCTGATTTTCATAAACTGAAATGCATATTAATCATTGTTAGAAAAAGCATAATACAAATTTATGCAAAAATACATTCTCTCATCCAAAAAGCATTTATTAAACAAGTACTAGACACAAGTATCTGTTCCCCAGTAGCATACAGTCTGTTTCTCGGAGATTTTCAGAATTAAACTTTTTTATTTTTAAGACCTAAGGGCTTCACAAAATTACTACTACTAAATAGAGCAAGTTTACAAGATCAATATAAAAAAATCAATTTTATTTGTATATACTTTGAACAATCTGAAAATGTAATTAAGAAACAACTTATAATTTAAAAGGATAAAATATTTCAGAATTGATTTAACAGAAGTATAAGACCCATAAACTAAAAATTATAAAGCACTGCTGAGAGAAAGTAAGGATCTAAAATAAGGTGAGACATGCCATTTTCATGGATTGGAAGACTCAATATCGTTAAGATGTCATTCTCCCGGGTTCATCTACAAGTGCAACAGAGTCTCTGTCAAAATCCCAGCAAACGTTATTGTGAAAATCAGCAAGCTAATTCTAAATTTTATATGGAATGACAAATAACTTGAAATAGTTAAAAATAATTTTGAAAAAGAAAGTCAAAGTTGGAGGATTTTAAAATTTAATATAACAGTAATCAAGACACTGTGCTGTTTTTATAAAGACAGACACATGTATGGAAATGTACAATAAAATACAAAATTTAGAACTATACTCACATTATATCAACTTTTCTGTAAAGATGTAAGGCAACTCAATGAGAACAAGAATGCCTTTTCAGTAAATAATATTGGGATGATTAGATATTTGTATGAAAAAAGGACTTAGAATGTAGTCTCACACCATGTACTTCAAAAAAGAACTTCAAAATGGATATTTCTAAAGGTACATGCTAAGATTATAAATGAGAAGAAATAGGAGAAAATGTTGGGGTCATGGCAAAGATTTCTTAGATACTATACCAAAGGCATGATCCATTAAAGAAACAAATGGTTAAACTGAGCTTCAGAAAAATTAAAAAAGGTATGTCTCCAAAAAACACCATTAAGAAAGTGAGACAAGCCAGAGTGAGAGAAAACATTGGCAACTCATATTTAATAAAGGTTTTCTATCTATAATATATCAATAACTCTTTCAACTCAATTCAAAATGGCAAAATATCTAAGCAGATATCTTACTGAAGATAATATAGAAATGGCTAGTACAAAAACATTTTCAACATCATTAGTCATAATGAAATGTAAATTAATAGCAAAATTAAGATACCAATACACACACTAGAATGACTGAAATAAAGAGGCTGACAAACCAAGTTGTTGAGGGTACACAAAATTAGAACTCTTAGACGTGGCTGGTGGGAATGTAAAATGGTATGTCCACATTGAAAAACTGTTTTCCAGTTGTTCAAAAAGTTAAATATAAACTTAGCATACTAGCCAACAATCTCTCTCCAAAAGAATTAAAATATATATTTTACACACATTTAAAGAATTAAAGATGGGTATTTATGGCAGCACTATTCATAATAGCTTTAAACTTGAAACATTTCAAATGGCCATCAACTGATGAATGGATAAGCAAAACGGTATATCCAGACAATGGGATATTATTCATCAATAAAAAGAAATGAACTACTGCTTCATGCAATAACATGGATGAGTTTTTATAATATTACACTCAGTGTAACAAGTCATGCAAAAAACTGTGAATTGTATTATTTTATTTTACAATATTTATAGAAAAGGAAATACTATAGAGACAAAAACTTGCTCCATGGTTGGTTGGGATGGAAACAGGCACAGAGGAACTTTTGGTGAAATTGGATACATTCTAACATTAGACTGAAGTAATGGTATACATATATACAGACTTATACACAAACATATTGTATATATGCATGTATATGTTTCCTCAAAATTATCAAATCATAAACTTATAATGATGAATTTTGTCATTTATAAACTATAATTTAATAAAACTATTTAAAATAAAATGGATACATTTAGAAAATTTGTGTAGAAATACTTGGGTATAAAAATGAAGAAGTATGTCTAATCCATTGGAAGACACAAAATTGGTTCATAAAAGTGAATCTCTCTGCTTTGTTTGATAAATTCCCAGCTCCAATAATTTAGTTTTTGATACTATAATACTTGACTTAAATTCTAAGATAAAACAAATTTGATTCAAAATAGGAAAATGGGAATAAGATCTGCTTGGTAAAATTTTTCTGTTCCATTTAACAAACCATATCTTTAAACTGATGGTGGCAGTACTTCAGTTAAACTTTGCTCCACCTACTATAAGTAATTTCTGACACATTAATTTTATATATTTAATTACCATAAAATAAGATGATTATCTCATATTCTTTACTTCAGGGGATATCTGCATGCTTCTTCCTGGTTGAGAAAACCAGACTTTTTTCCACTATCTGTCCCACATATGTACATATATACATGTGCTCAAACATAAAAACAAATACATATATATGTGTATAGAACTGTAATGCATTTGTGTATATTATGTGTGTTTATACATAAGAATATGTTTCCATTGATGTATAAATATAAAGACAGAGATTTATTTTGTATTCATCCAAAAGTGCTGCACTATACATTGGCAATACCACCTTCTGAAAGCTCCTCCCAGCAACAGTCCATGTCAAGAAGGAACTCAAGAAAATGATCCAATACTTTGTTTTGCACATATCAATAGTGTTATACGGCTATACAAATGTGTTCTGTAAAATTTTTCCAACATAGGATAATATCAAGAAATTCCTTAATTTTCAGTTAATTTAAATTTAATTATCAAATCCAATTAGAATGACGAACTTCCCTTTCTCAAATGAAAAAGAATGATTAAAATATATGGATAATTTTAAGTCAGTTTTGAGACAGCCTCTGCTTTTCAAATACATGTTTGCTCATACAATCAAGATATTATTCTATCATTTTCTTTAGTGTCCTGCTGAATATTTATGTATTCCTTCAGTCAGTCAACAAATACCAATTAGCACCTGTCAGCATCAGGCACTCTGCTAAGTACCAGTGATAGAAAGGGAAACAGGGACAGGTTCTGCCCTTGAGCAGCCAAAGTGGGTGCTTACATAAGTTTACCTGAGCATTTTGCCAGTTTAGAACATAAGATTCTCGAGATTCATCACAGAAGCAGCTTTTGCTATGTTGCATTCTATAACCCTTCTTGAAAATCAGCAATATTAAGGGCTCTGACCTTATAAAGAAATCTGCTTTATCTTTTGTATTCTAGTTTCTTACATTTATTTGACTAGGTAATTTTTTTCAACCACATAATCCTATTAACATCCATTGAACACACTTTGAAAAATACTAAAAACTTTGTAAATTCCCTGCATCAAATTGACAACTCTTTTATAATAAAAACCCAGACATATCTAGCACTGCTCTCACTTCGCAGACACATGCTCATTACAGTTTTTATAGACTGATCAATACTGATGGATTGATAATGGGCTCTATTATTTTTCCATCCAGTACTAAAGGATGGAAGTTACCTTGAACAATCTATAATTTTAAAAATCATTATTTTATTAAAGATGGATCTATTGACTTTTTATTATCCCTTAGGCCTATCCTTTGTCCTTTTCCAAAATCAAGGAATATGATACATTTGTCTCAGGTGTTTAGTTAAGTCTTTAATGGCAATGCACCTGGACATATGAATTTGGGTATCTTTTGATAGACATATGATCTTTTTCTTGTTATTCCAGGCCTATATCTTTTTAGCATTCTAGTTTGGCTTTCAATTGTTCCCATCAGTTGTTTACACCTGTATTGCTTTGAAAAGAGAGAATATTCAACATTGTAAAAAGTGAAAGAGTAAAATTAAAATGTTCCTTTAAAATGACAGCTATTAGGTAATAGGGAGACAGAAATAGTACAATAAAGAGAAAGGTGAACTTGAGGGACTAGACTCTACGGACTTTGGAACAACATGGCATAGTGTTTTAGAATGAATCTATATTGAGAGTGTCTCGCTACCAGCTTAACCAACTCCTATCAGTGTGACCTTGGGTGGGGTATTTAAACCTCTTATAACCACAATTTCTCATCTATAAAATGGAGGTAATAATGATATTAGGTATTTTCTATTTGTTAATTACTGCTCTGAGTACTTCTAGTTTCACTGCGGTTAGCAACCTATGAAATGGGTAGTAGTAGCATTGCAATTCACAGAATTGTTGGTCCAACAATCCCACTACTAGGTGTCTAATCAGAGGAAAATAAGTCACTATGTGAAAAAAATACTTGTACATGCATGTTAACAGCAGCACAACTGCAGTTGCAAAAATGTCAAACCAACGCAAATGCCCATTAATCAATGAGTGAATAAAGAAAACATGATATATACAGATATATACCTGTAGACACAAATACACATACACATTCACATATGCACCAGGAATATTACTCAGCCCACAAAAGAATGAAATAATGGCATTTGCAGCAGCCTGGATGGAATTGGAGAGTATTATTCTAAGTGAAGTAACACAGGAATGGAAAACCAAACATCATTATGTTCTCACTCATAAGTGGGAGGTAAGCTATGAGAACACAAAAGCCTAAGAATGATACATGGACTTTGAAGACTCAGGGAAAAGGGAGGGAGGGTGGTGAGGGACAAATGACTACACCTTGCGTCCAGTGTACACTGCTCAGGTGAAAGGTGCACCAGAATCTCAGAAATCACAACTAAAGAACTTGCTCCATAAAAACCTATTGAAATAAAAAATAAATTAAAAAAAAAGAAAAAATGTAGAACTTTGAGATTTGTGGCCTAAAGACACTCAGGTGTTCAATGTTTACTGAGTGCACTCATAAAGGGGTAAACAAATCTGGTCATTGAACCACATCCTCACAGAGTCTACAGGTTTGGTTCTATCTACAGAGTAAGTGATCTCTGGGAAATATCAAAACTAATATGTTAAATGATCCTAGCTGTACAATGAAGATAATTTTAATATGTACCTCATGAAATTCTTGGAAGGATCTAGACTATTGTCTGGAATTTTCAAAGGATGTACAAATAACAGTTTGTTTTAGAAGTGTCCTTCCTTTCACTGTATACTGGTTATAATTCTTTTTGGACTGATGTATTTTTAATTATTTAAACTGTTTTTGCTAGGAGTGTAAAAGGGCCCTTGTATTTTCCTGCTGTCCAAGATGCAGTAAAGTTTGATCAGAGGAACAAATCTCTAGAATCAGACAAATATGGGCTCAAAATTCCCCTATTGCCCTTACTTGATTGGTCAACTTGGGTATAATATTTAAACTCTCTCGGCTATATTTTCAACATCTGTAAAGTAAGAATTGTGTTTCTGGTCTTTAAGAGAAAGTATAAAGACAAAATTAAGTAACATATATGCTATCTGTGAAAATTATTCAAGATTGTAAAAAGCAAAGGAGTAGAATCAAAATGTTCCTTTAAAATGATGGCTATTAGGTACTAGGGAGACAGAAGTAGTCCAATAATGAGAAAGGTGACTTTGAGGGACTAGACTCTATGGACATTGGAGCAACATGGCATAGTGTTTTAGAATGAATCTATACTGAGAGTGTCTGACTGCCAGCTTAACCAATCCCCATCATTATGACCTTGGGCAGGGTTTTTGAATCTCTCAGAATCACAATTTCTCATCTGTAAAATGGAGGTAATAATGACATTGAGTGCTTGCTAATTGTTAAATACTGTTCTGAGTACTTCTAGTTTCACTGCTGTTAGCAACCTGTGAAATAGGTAGCAGTAGTATTAAAATCTTATGGGTAAGGACACTAGAGAGATGTTAAATCCCAAAAAGCAGTCGAAAGCTACTATTTTTTTCATTTTTCTACTTTCTTCTGGTCATCACACCCTGACTACTAATTTGAAACTTCATCTTTTCCCACTAGTGTTCTTCCTTTCCCTATACACAGTTTGAGAAGTGACCAAATACAAGCTGACCAGATTTTCTCCAAAATTAGATTCCCAAGCTCAAGACACCAGTTGTTGCTACACACAGCCCAGCACCTCTGACTCTTTCTTTTCTACAGCCTGGATCTTCAGCTGTTCTTCTATTACATGAGTTACCAATTTAATTACATGAGCTAGTAAATGTAATTTTTCCATGAATGGTCACATTTTACTCGGTTGTATACAACTGACGTAGACTAGATAATCATAGCCACTAGATTGGCTAAATTTCCTGTTCTAGCCCATGAGACATTAAAATATGGAAAGAGCATTGGCTTTCTAATGAAGCAGTCTCACAAACATGGGTTCAGGAAGTTAAGGGCAAAGATAAGCACTCTACCAATAATGTACAAGGTTTAAGAGGTTTTGTTTTGTTTTGTCTTAAAGTATTTCAAAATCCCTGGAGCTATCAAATAATCTATTCCAATCATCATTCATATAAGCAGTAAGAGCTGTTGAAGAAAAAAAGGCATGGGAAAATATGTGGGGAGTAACAAGCTAAATCACCAACAAAATGGATAAAACAGAAGAATGGATCAGTCAGAATAAGTCTGAAAGGATTAAGGGCTCACAGAGGAAAAGCATTTGAAATGTTACTTCAATCGTTTTAAAGTCAGTATAAATATGATAGGACGTTCTCTTGGGTTTTAAAGGCCAAAATTTTTAAGAAATTGATAAAGTAATGTTTACCAAATAAGTAATTATGCCAGCAGCTAGGTTGAAAAGCAGATTTTTTTTTAATAATTAACTTGAGTCAAAGGGAATGTATAGTCACAGTCATTTTTCATGATGATATATCAGCAATGTGTGATACAGTTGTTCTTTGATGAGTTTAAAATGCTGACCAGTTTTAGTAACTGAGTCATCGTATGGATTAATTTATCTAGATTTAAAAATAGTTGTTATATTTATGAAAAATGGCACTTTTATCCTCCATGCTCAATCAGATCAATGTCTTCAAAGCAGAGAACTGTGAAGCTGCTCCTATCGTTATCAGGATCTTCATTTTTATTATTAAGTCTATCACTGAACTAATAATAGACTATTAACAAGATTTTCTTCATGATCTTCATAAGTCTGTTATTAAATAATGCCATAAAAAAAGGATATTTATGTGATTAACTAATGTTTACATATAACTGGCATCAGGCTCCAAGAACATTTTCAGGTTTATAACCTCTATGAAACAAAAATCTTTTTACAAAAGTGAATTATAATATATACCATTTTTAAATTTGATAAACCACCCTAAATAACTAAATAGTTATAGAAATAGTATAATGATTCATAATACATGTAAAACGTTCTTTTCTCCATCAGAGTTTTACATTTAAACTTTTTAAAATTCTGCAGTGGGTTAATTAAACGTATTTAGTATCAAGGCTCCCAGCTGTACCTCCTTGAAACTCAGCATCAAATGAAACTACCTTATGACAGAAGTGGCAACTAAGGATTGTTCTCAGATTGTTTGTTAGTCTCTCCAACTGCTTATCAAGGTTCGGCTTAAATACCGATCTTCAGGGAAGACTTTCTTGATCCACCTTCTCCTCCACAGTAGAGAGTTAACTTCCCCTACTGCACCTCTCAAAACATCTCATACTTCTCTTTAAAGATATGAAAGCAAGAAATTAAACTCTGTTTAATTTTAAACCAAAAACAAGAAATTAAACTCTGTGTGTGATTATCTGGGTAAGGAAGATTTTTATTACAAGTTTCATGGGGATCCAACTGACAGCTTCATGGCCACAACTGAAAAAGCTAATACAAAGCCCGGCGCTTGGGAGGCACTTAGGAGACAAAAATCTAAAAGAGGAAGGAGCAATAGAAGGTATGACATGGGTCAAATCTAGAGAAAGCAAACTTAGAAGACAAAAAGAAGACAGGGAGAAAGGACCGTAGGGCCATACCACTGAAAAGAAACAGCATAGCTCACTATATGTGAACAAAAAGATTGCTGTTTCAGCTTTTCTGGCTAAACGATTCATGAAGGAACCCTAACCAAAATAAAATAGTAACTCAAGGTCTTCTTGGTAAATAAAATAAAACTATTGCAAAGGAAAAACAAAAATAGAGATTGTCACTTTTTAAAAAGCTATTAAATCATTTACTTTCAAAGACGTCAAAATCCTTGGCTCTAAAAAATATAGCAGAAAGGAAGTGATAAAGGCAAAATGATCTTATATCTGTCATAGTACAGAAGATTAACTGCTCAAATTTAGTCTATTATTACAAAGTCATTTTTAAATAAGATTAAAATATGAAGGTCACAATAATATATAGTTACAGTAAACATGAATTTCATTCTTTTATTTTAAAAATCAAATTTAAAGTCTATCCTTCTATTTCTGATTTACTCTTCTTATTAGCATGTTGAGTTGTACTTTGTGCATCATAGATAATCCAAGAACTCAGCTGTATAATTAGATGCAAACAGCATGATGTGCTAATTTATGCCTTTTAATTAAACAAGATAAATTAAGACTTGAAATACCAATGGAACCAATGGAATAAAAAAATAACATAGCATATGATGTATTACTACACACAGTTTACATTTAACCAATTATCTCTCTTACTACTAAAAATCTACACAGAAATAGAAATATGCAAATACTATCAGACTGTGAACAGTTGCAGGTCAAATGACTTATCCATGTATTACTCAGTAACTTATCCTCAATGCTTAGTGGTATGTCTACCATACAGTAGATGCTCAAGAAATATTCATTGGTTGAATAAGTGAATGAATATTTCATTTCTAATCTGGGTCCATCTGTGAACAGTGGTCTCTCTATAAAGCTGTTAGCTTTAACAAAGTCCAAGAATATAGTTTACATTTAAACTATATTATAATATTTTATTTAGGAAATTCAAAATAGACTACTGGAAAAACCCAGCTACTATGAATAATCTAAGATTACAGCAGACCCCCTGAGCCTGATTCTATCTGGACCACCTTCCTGGTACTTCCAGACTCATTGTACGACTTGCTAAAAGAATGAATGATGTCAGAAACAATATGTGTTACAACAAAGCATTTCTAATCAGCTACAAAAGAAATCCCATATTTACCTAATAGGCACCCTGACCAATGAAATCTTCTGGCAAAAGTAGAAAATTCAGGATGCTAGAATCACATAAATTACCACTAAAGACAATCTTAAAAGGCCTCATCAGGTCTACTCTTTCACATGAGACAAAAGTGAGAAAGTTATTGAAAACAAATAAAATATTGTCACCAACATTTTTACAATGGCAGATATGAGGGGCCCCACTGGTTTCCTTCACAACTGAGCAATATGGAGTTCAGGAGATCTCTTCCACTGAGTGTTGTGCTCATAAGCAGGAAGAAGAAATACTTGAACAATCAGTTTGGCCCTGATTCAACTGGTACCATTTAATAATCAGTCAGAAATTTATTCTGAGACTCTGTAATTTGAGAGATATAAATACTGTTATTAAACTACTTGTGTGTAATGTTCGCTACCTTTGATATTTTTGACTTAAAACACCAGACATGACTTAAAGTCTCCAACCAAGAGCCCAATTAATTAAGAAAAATTAGAGGTGTCTGTGTGTGTGTATGTGCTTCTGAAAAGATAATAAAGATCAGGTCTCTAACTACAGCTGAATTATAGCACAATTCAGGATCAGACTCTATTTGATAATAAATTCCAGCAGCTTCTTGGCTTTTATACTCCCCTAAAGAAATTTATTTGAAACCAGGCCTTTACTTTTACTGGACAAAGTTGAAATACTCAATTTTATTTTGCATGACTTTCCAAATAGGCATGATTTTTCAAATAGACCAAAAGCTGTTTGGCCATTGATAGAGAGTCCAACATCAGGGAAAAATCAGAACCTGTTTTCTTTTCTTTGTTATGTCATTATTTTTGAACAGTTGCCAGGTTCTTCCTTGGTCTGAAGGGCCCAAAATGTAATATTATTGCATTTTCCCATCTGTTTTAGGAGAAGTTGAGACATACACTGCAAATTAAAGTACAGAAAATCAGATTTTTATTTTATAAGTTATAGGAATGATAAATCTGTGCTTTAAAATCAAGTAATTTCCTGAGTAGAAGGCTTTATTTTTCTGAAGTAATAAAGTGTAACATAGGAATAGTATCAATAGGAAAAAAATGGTGCATCTATAATAAATCATTCCATACCTTAGAGAGAGTTGATATAGCATAACAACAATACTAAATATAAAACATTAATAAATCACTTTATTTTATAAAAAGTAGAATATGATCAAAAACAGCACTAAAGAGTGACTTGATTTTGTTCACATGTCTTTTCAACTATTTCCAGAATGATACAAGGAGGGCAAAATGACATAATATTGCAAGTCCTAATCTCAATTTCTGAGATTAAAAAAAAATTCACCTAGTTTGGGAAAAAAACAAAAACAAAAAAAGCATGCTACAAATGTGCAGCTGATTATAGCACAGAGCAGTTTCAGAAGATGAATTACTTGAAATGAATGGGATTGTAGCTGATGCAGAAACAAGATAAAATGTAATTTGGTGTACCAGCTAAGGCGTTTAAAGCCTTTCTCTTTTTTCTTTTTTTAATTGTACTTTAGGTTCTGGGGTACATGTGCCAATCATGCAGGATTGTTGCATAGGTACATACATGGCAATGTGGTTTGCTGCCTTCATCCCCCATCTCCTCTATCTTGTATTTCTCCCCTCATTAACCCTCCCCACCCTCCCCTCCCCCCACTGTTCCTCCCCAAACACCCCCCACTGACTGCAGTTTGTGATGCTCCCCTCCCTGTGTCCATAGATTCTAATTGTTCAACACCCACCTATGAGTGATATCATGCAGTGCTTGGTTTTCTGTTCTTGTGTCAGTTTGCGAAGAATGATGGTTTCTAGATTCATCCATGTCCCTACAAAGGATACAAACTCATTGTTTTCTATGGCTGCATAGTATTCCATAGTGTATATGTGCCACATTTTCTTTATCCAGTCTATCGTTGATGGACATTTGAGTTGGTTCCAGGTCTTTCCTGTTGTAAACAGTGCTGCAATGAACACATGTGTGCATGTGTCCTTATAATAGAACAATTTATAATCCTTTGGGTATATACCCAGTAATGGGATTGCTGGATCAAATGGACTTTCTATTTCTAGGTCCTTGAGGAATCGCCACACTGTCTTCCACAATGGTTGAACTAATTTACACTCCCACCAACAGCGTAAAAGTGTTCCTGTTTCTCCACATCCTCTCCAGCATCTGTTGTCTCCAGATATTTTAATGATCATCATTCTAACTGGTATGAGATGATATCTCAATGTAGTTTTGATTTGCATTTCTCTAATGACCAGTGATGATGAGCATTTTTTCATATAATTCTTGGCCTCATCCATGTCTTCTTTTGTAAAGTCTCTGTTCATACCCTTCACCCACTTTTGAATGGGTTTGTTTTCTTCTTGTAAATTTTAGTTCTTTGTAGATTCTGGATATTAGCCTTTGCCAGATGGGTAGATTGCAAAAACTTTTTCCCATTCTGTTGGTTGCTGGTTTGCTCTAATGATTGTTTCCTTTGCTGTACAGAAGTTCTGGAGTTTAATTGGATCCCATTTGTCTATTCTGGCTTTTGTTGCCATTGTTTTTGGTGTTTTAGCCATGAAGTCCTTGTCTATACCTATGTCTTGAATGGTTTTGCCTAGGTTTTCTTTGGGGGTTTTTATGGTGTTAGGTCTTATGTTTAGATCTTTAATCCATCTGGAGTTAATTTTAGTGTAAGTTGTCAGGAAGGGGTCCAGTTTCTGCTTTCTGTACCTTGCTAGCCAGTTTTCCCAACACCATTTATTAAACAGGGACTCCTTTTCCCATTGCTTGTTTTTGTCCAGTTTGTCAAAGATCAGATAGTTGTAGATGTGTGACGTTGCTTCCAAGGCCTGTGTTCTGTTCCATTGGTTTATATCTCTGTTTTGGTACCAGTACCATGCTGTTTTGATTACTGTAGCCTTGTAGTATAGTTTGAAATCAGGTAGCGTGATGCCTCCAGCTTTGTTCTTTTTGCTTAGGGTTGTCTTAGGTATGTGGGCTCTCTTTTGGTTCCATATAAAGTTTAAAGTGTTTTTTTTAGTTCTGTGAAGAAGGTCAATGGTAGCTTGATGGGGATAGCATTGAATCTATAAATTACTTTAGGCAGTATGGCCATTTCACAATATTGATTTTTCCTAACCATGAGCATGGAATGTTTTTCATCTGTTTGTGTCCTCTCTTATTTCCTTGAGTAATGGTTTGTAGTTCTCCTTGAAGAAAGCTTTTACATCCTTTGTTAGTTGTATTCCTAGGTATTTTATTCTCTTTGTAGCAATTGTAAATGGGAGTTTGCTTATGATTTGGCTCTCTGTTTGTCTGCTGTTGGCATATAGGAATGCTTGTGATTTCTGCACATTGATTTTGTATCATGAGACTTTGCTGAAGTTGCTTATCAGTTTCAGATTTTTGGCTGAGACAATGGGGTCTTTTAAATATACAATCATGTCATCTGCAAACAGAGAAAATCTGGCTTCCTCTTTTCCTAATTCAATACTCTTTATTTATTTTTCTTGCCTGATTACTCTGGCTAGAACTTCCAATACTATATTGAATAGGAGTGGTGAGAGAGGGCAGCCTTGTCTTGTGCCAGATTTCAAAGGGAATGCTTCCAGTTTTTGCCCTTTCAGTATGATATTGGCTGTGGGTTTGTCATAAATAGCTTTTATTATTTGGTGATATGAACCATCAATACCTGGTTTATTGAGGGTTTTTAGGATAAAGGGCTGTTGAATTTTGTCTCAGGCCTTCTCTGCATCTAAGGAGTTGCTCTTCTTTTACCAAAAAATGTTATTCCTCTATCTTTTTCTAACTGTAAAAAAATTATATGCTTAGTTTTTAACTATTTTCCCTGCATAAATATGTCATAACTTATTTGTCCATTCTCTTATTAATGGCACTTAAATTGTTTCCTAAGTCTTGCCGCTACTGTCATATTTTTGTACACATGGACAAATTTCTCTAAGGTACACATGCATGTGTGTATGTATATATATAGATAGATATGTTCACACATATACCATGTATATATGTGTGTATGTGCATGTATATATGTTTTAAGCCATATGAAACTGCCTTTTTATAGGTTAAAAAACAAAATTATAAAAGTCAAGCATCACCAAGCTCAGACGGTTCAACCTAGTACTTAGAAGTGGAATTGATGAATCACTTCAGTATTACTGGATTTTCCCAAATTAATCTCCAAAATGATTTTGCTATTTATATGCACATTTTAAATTACTTTTCATTGTATTTATTTAAGGTATACAAGATAATCTTTTCATATACATAGTGAAATAAATGATTGCTGCAGCTGAGCAGGCTTCAAAGTGACCCTCTTACCCTGCACACCCCTACCCTAACATCTTGCATTCCTCCCAGACTGATATCTGGCCAACCAAACCCTTGGTGTTCTTCCACCACTGAGAGTACTGTCAGATATAAGGAGTGAGTCTACCTGAATTTGGACCTTTCTACTTTTTGATGAGGCCTAGACTTTGCTCAAGCTGTTCTTTCCAATCCTCCCTTTATAGAACAGAGGTATCAGTTTCTGTCTACCTGCAGAACATTTGGATTTAAGGGCAAAAAAAAAGAAGACTGTCTTCTCCAACTCTGCTTCAGGACAGGAGGTTTGGGTCACAGTCACACAAAGGGCTCAACAAAGAACTTCTGCTTTTCCTGCCTCTGTCTCACAGTGTGAAGGCTGGGTTACAGTGCTGGCAGTAAAGCACCACAGGCTTCACCCCTTTTAACCTAAAATTATATGGCATGTTTTCAAAATTGCAGTTGTCTCCTATTGCTTTTAATTTGGACTTGTCTTTTAATTGACCAGTTATTTTTAGTTTCTAACAGAAAGATGCATGAGGGTGAGTTCTCTTGTCCTGAAATTAAGACATTTGCTCCTTCTGGCCCATTCAGATGCTCTAAGTGACTAGAGACTATACAGAAATGCCCAGATGTTTGTCCATGATGCTCATATCAAAACATCATGTTGTATATCTTAAATATAAAATAAATAAATATATATATATATGTCATATATGTGTATGTATATATATTTGGATATTAGTTTAATGAAATCCAGTAATCCTAAGGTTACCCCTCAATTCCACCCTAAAATGTTAGTCCAAGATGCCCACAAAGTATTACTTTGCCTGATACAGTGTCCTGATCTTGGTCACTTTTTGAAAAGGAAATTCTAAAATTTATGAGAAACTCTTATCCTCAAAACTGAGCTTTCCCTAAAGGTATAACACCCTCTTGGAAACACTAGCTGGATTTATGTTGAACATCTATGGAGCTCCCTTCTTGCAAATAACCTAGGTAAATGAAACATGACTTGAGATGACCACAAAATTCAATAACTAAGAATAAGGGTCTTTTGAAATTCCAAAATGAATATATTTGCACATACAAGTAGAAAAAGCTGGTTTTAGAACATAATGGGATGGGAGGACTACTTTCTGTTTGTCCTGGCTAATATCTGAAAATAAGAGGTTTGAAAGCGTTTTTTAGAGAATGCTCCATGAATTCCTCGAGAAAACCCTTAAATGTTCAAACTGCCTACTTGATGGAAAGGCCTTCTTCAGTCCCTTAGAGATGTAAAGATCACCCTCTTACCCACCCTGTCTTTGATGTATTAACATCCAGGGAATTAACTAAGCGGAATTCCAGCTGAGATATAATTTGAAACAGTGTTAAATTTCTTTGGACTTACCACAAAATTCCATTTCTCAATGGATACCTTTAGCTCAGAAGAAAAAAATCATAAGATACAAATTATTTGTTTTGAAATATTTGTGTGACTCTCAACCTTCTTAATCCTTTCTATCCCCATAGGCAGCTTTTATTTTCCTGTTTTACTGTCTTTTAATCTTCCATCTGGCCTCAGCTGGTCAGCTGAGAAGCTAAGATCCTAGAAAACATGGCCTGACAGATGTGAGTTTCTCCCAACTTGTAGTGAACAAAACTTTCTATTTTTAAGCTGTTCTGGGGAGGGGTCAAACTGTTCTGGGGAGGAGTCAGGCTATTCTGGAGAGGGGTCAAGCTATTCTGGGGAGTGGTCAAGGTCTCGGAAGGGCTGCAAATTTTTCTCCCTCTCTGGAGACCTTGGGTAAAGCCATAAAACACTTATTCATTTTGCATTATATATGTTTATTTGTGTTGGTTTTTAGTCATTTATTCAGATATGCCTTTGATTTAAAATTTTGTTTTATATTTACAATGTAATAGAAAACTTGCTATTGCTTTGTTTAGCCTACTCTTCTAACCTAAATAAATCTATATACTCAGAAATAAAGAACTCAGTTTATTAAAAGAAACATTTTAGAGACAAATGGGTTTAAACAATGATTACATTAGACCTCTAATAAACTAACATGCCCCATCTCAAAAATTCCTTCTTGGTGTAAATTTCAGAAAAGAAAAGCTAAGACACAGTAATGCCTGTTATTTGTCCAGCTAAAACCTGATTAAAATATATGTTAAGAGCTTTATAGTTAAAAGTCGACTTAATTAAAAGCTGACATTTAGGCTGTATATGTACACATATGTTTCGGAGGCCTCTGTTCTATGGAAGCTTCTTAGTCTATGGAATTCCTTTCTTTTTAAGCCCCTGATAATTCTGTGCACTCCTCCTGTTTATTTCTCCTCTTAACATAATTTTTGCTAAGAATAATGTGAAACTGCATTGGTTTTTCTGAAGACAAAATCTCAAACAGGCTTCTCCAAGATTTGTTTCAGTTACTTCTATCTGTCCCTCCTTCCTCTTGCCACCTTAGATACCACATGAGGGAACCTAAGGGAATCTTCTAACATTCCTGGGACCTCTAAGGAAAACAGAAAAGGTGCCACAGAGTTTCCTCTTTTGTGGGGGGGAACCTCTGTTTGACCTCATAGAGCTCCAAGAATTATGGGTGGACAGGTGCCTCTCAGGTCTACAGCTCTACTTTTTGTTTTTTAATTTTTTTTATTTTGGACAACTTTTTATTTGTTAGACCAATTTAAATATGAAAATTCAAGATTATGTTTTACCCTTCATTCTGTCTTTGATGATCATTCTTTCTTTGTAGACACAAGCTTCTGAGCTATATTATTTTTCTTCTCTCAGACGAACTTTTTGAAAACATTTCTGCAAGGCAGGTCTACTGGCAAAAAAAAAAAAGACATAGAAGACAAAAACAAAAATCCTAAGAGAAGACATGTGCAGGGGGAGGAGGAGTGTAGAGAAAATCACCTTACTTATTGGGAAACAAAGAACAACATCTGAAATCTCCTCAGAAACTATTTAAAGCAAGAATTGAATGAAATAAAATATTTTAAAGAGATGAAAAAGACCACCAGCCTATAATTCTGTCCCTTGAGAAATTATCCTTCAAAAGTAAAGAAGTAAAGACCTTCTCAAACAAGCAAAATGTGAAGGTATTTGTTGTCAGTAAAGCTCTACTTTCTTTTACATTGAACCCTTGATCTCTTTGGCTTTTAGATTAATATATGCCCACATGTGTATAGGTTATCGCTATATGTATGCATATGTCTATACATGTGTTTATATATTGTCTACATAGTACCAAACAAACATAAAGATAAATGAGTGCTCGTAATTTAATAAGCTCAAATATCTTTCAAGTTCATGTGACTTGAATAAATCTTTTGGCAAATAAGACTAGTTTATATTGTTGATTTAATAAAAACAATTATGTCTCAGAGTTATTGGCAGAATATGTGTGTATTTAACTTTAAGGTTCTTGGTTTTATGGTACTTGCCTAACATACAGTAACATAAAAATGATTAATAGAAAATGCAACTTGACACAATGTCTAGGTTTGTCTAATGCCCCATAAAATCTTTCAAATGTAATTATTAAGAATGCATAAATTAAATAAATGTAAATAAAAATTTATACATTAACTTTTAATAATTATTCTATTTTATGTCTACTTAACAAGTTTCTCAAATCTTTTTTGGCAAATATGGTTTCACAAATCTTTTTGGTAACTATATTATTAGAATTTTGCTAAGCTAAATTAAATGAATGATATTTGATATCATTCATTTCCAAATAAGAAATGATGCTAAGAAAGTAATTACTAAACATGAGTTTAAGTTTATATACTTTAGGCTTCTTATTTCAGAGAAACAAGATATTTAGATCTGTTAGTAAATATGTCCTGCTCCACATTGAAAAATTGTTCCATTAGAAAGCTTTTATTTCTAAAATTTATAAAATATGTATTTATAAACTCATAAGCATGTGACTAAGAGTTAAAAACTGCTTGCTTCTTAGGTTTTCTATATGAATTTAGGTTATTAAAAGTTACAATTCTAACTAATATATGACACTAAAGCTAGACATAGAAATATAACAATTCTGTATATAAAACATATGAGGAATTTAAGACATGCTTTATCAAGGAGGTTATACAATATGAGAATATGTTTTTGTTGAGAAAAAGAATGAATTTGTCTAGATTACAGGTTATTTGAAGATTGTTTCAGAACAAATGAAAGAAGAGAAAAAAGTGACATAAAACTTAATGGATATAGAAAGTTGGGAAAAGAAAGATAATGGGAAAAATTCTAAGGGGCTCTAAAAGATTTATGAAAATCATATTCTCTAGGGTCAAAGCTGATTGTGATTAGATGGATTTATTTACAAGGTTTTATTAAAATTAGCTTTAATATTCATAGTATACTATTATAGGAGTAAAATTTAGTTTTCCCTTTGAAGCAAGATTTTTATGAAGTATTAGTAAGAGATAACAAAAGTTTTTTCTTCACCTTTTTAGTAAACTACAAAAGAAAAACAATGATCAAATTTCTATGTCAACTGTGTCTTTAATCATTGCCATTTTACGTCTTGTCCTATTCCTTCTAGAGGAGTTCCTTGTAAATCACACAGCAGCCAAGGAACCCATCTCCAGGTCATGTAATTCGATCTATTTGTAACATATGGCTGTTTTTTCAGCATTCCCATTGCGCATACCACCCTCCGTCTTCCAGCCTGTGGTAATACACAAAACGGGTAATGAAAAATCAATTAACAAAGCTTACAGAAAGTTTTAACCTTCCCTGGCTGAGGTTTCTTCCACTAAAATTGCATAATTTACATTCTATCCCATTTGGGAAACATCTGCATTCTCACTTTAAAATAATAACAGGAAAGCCTATGTGCCTGATGGAAGGAGCCTACAGACCAACCCTCCTGAAAGGTAATATTCTTCATTATTGCCACGGCCATATCAAGCTGTTAATAAAAATAATAATAATTAAAGATGTTTTAAGCCCTGAGTTCTTGGGAGACAATGACATCAATGATCATGGCCTCCAAGCTGGAACGATGTTTATTGGAAACACCATCAAATAAAAGATTCCTTCCAACCTCAGAAGAAGGGACTATATCAGGTACTGTTGACCAATCTTTCTAACACTAAACTGGCAGTGTCTCTTAGAATATTTGGTCACTCCTTTATCTATACATAGCTCTGAAGAAATCCAACACTAAACTATTTCCCTCAAATTTTTCTCTAGGTCTGGCTGGCGACCTATTTAAAACTGAGATTCTATCTGGGGAATATCTGCCTGCCCATATTCTGACTAATAAGATACCACCATGCATTTCATTGGGCATATGCTTTTGCTTTGGTGGGGCGTTGCATTCCATGAGCACATACTTTGAAATATTTCTATACGGCTTGCCTCAATTGCAGCTCAATATGTAGCTATGGATTCACTGGATAAGGTCAAACTAGACAATTGCACTGCCATGGATTATATATGAGCTGAAGAAGGAGGTATATGTATAATGGCAAATACCCCTTGTTGTATATACATAAATACTTCCCATGAAATAGAAGCTCATCTAGGAAAAATCAGAAAAGAAGCTACTTTGTTACAACCCTCTAAAAAACTGGGATTTAATTTACTTCATGATCTTTTTAGTTGGCTCCCAAATGGAATAGGTTCTTTTTTGTTTTACCATACAAATTCTTTTTTATTATAATTTTTTGTATTTTATTTCTAGTATTCCAATTATTAAAACTATGTATCTCTCATTGTTGTACTTCTGCTGAGAAAATTCAAGTCATAGCATTCTGAAGACTAGAGATGATGATTCAACACGCAACAACAGCCTTGTAAATTAATGTTTTGACTGAGGTCTCATTTATGCCACTCTTGATGTCATCTGAACTCAGCTTTGGGGCACTCTTCAATTTCTCACTGAAATGTCTCCTCCTCCCCACCAACATAGAACAAGACCATCCAAGAACGAGCCTCCCCAGAGATTAAGGCAACTTGACACTCAGACTTTGCTCATCAACGCTTTTAAGAAAAAATATTTTGATCAAAAATGAGAAATGAGAAAGAAAAGAAATTGTTGATCTGAGGAATGTAAACTTCCTCAAATTATCAGGCCCAGAAAGTCATAGGAATGAGACAGCAGTCACATCCTACTTCCCCGCTTAAACTAAGTAATACTCTCTTGAAGCTGCTTGCTCTGCCAACTCTAGACTGACTGCCACCCAAGTAGCTATATGTTAACCTAACAACACCACATTACAGACACCATAACTTATACCCTATAGTTCAACAATGTATAGCTAATCATTAGTCAATGTCATTTCTGCAAACAAATTAGAAATTCTGACCAATAACTTTGTATCAGCCCATTCGTGGTACCTCTTTTTGCATTAAAAACCTGGCTTATAACAAAAATTGAATGATGCTCATATCCAAGGTTACTTGGGTGTGAGTCTTAAGGGTAGCTATCCTCATTTCGGCTCCAGTAAACTCTTAAATTATATTTTGTGTCTCAGCATCTTCCTTTAAATTGAGATATTTAAATAAATTAACATATCAATCACCTTTTATAGCTACATTTTATGTGTGTGATAAGAGCACATAAAATCTACTTTCTCACCAAATTTTCAGTGTACAATATTATTAACTATAGTATTCATGCTGTACTTCAGATTCTAGACTTATTTCACTGAACCGCCATTTGCGACAACATAGATGAAACTGGCAGATATTATGCTAAATAAGCCAAACAGAGAGAAAAATACTGTATGATATCACTTATATGCATAATCCTTTAAAAATGTCAAATAAGTAGGAACAAAGAGTAGCATGATGGTTGCCAGGGGTGGAGAAGGGATGGAAATGGAGAGAAGTAGGTGAAAAGATACCGATTTATATTTTATCTGGACAAGTATTTAAAGAAAGTTTTGCTTTATTCAAGTCTTCTCTGCAAAATAAGTACTCATCCTTCATTCACCGAGAAATGTCTTCTTCCTATGTCTTGCACCACAACTCACGGTCTCTCGCTGTCTCCCTCTGGTGCATGTCTCTGTGATTTGCTTTCTATCTGCATCATTTCTCTTTTACAGTACACTTGGCAATTACAATCTTCTACTTTCCCAGAAGCTTAATACCATAGTTTTGTTAAAGGGAACAAACAAACCACATCTGTACAACAGAGGAGGTGTCTGATACAATCATGAACAAGCCTTGATCTCTAAGCTCTGGGCCTAAGAATTTGGAGGATTGTCAGAAAGACTGCATACAAGTATCTTTGTCTAGGGTCATTCCTTCTGCCATGGAGATTGCTCTAAACTATTCTCTATAACTACTGCCCCCCTTTTGAAAGCTCAGGCTGAATGTTTTCCTTGTCAAAATCTTCCTAGGCCTCCAGTCAGACTTGAATCTCTGCTTCGTCTGTGGCATCAGAGCAACTGTACCTGTGCCACATTTCTATGTAAACAACTGTGTCTGCATGTGGGGTGTATGCAGATGAGGAGGGCATTAACATAAAAAACCCCAAAGTCTTGAGGTTTAAAGCTTTGCTTTGGGCAATCCAATATTTCCTTTAGGAAGCTGTTCCTCACATTTGAAGCACAAGGTTATTATTTCTCCGTTATGCTTCGCCAGGCACCTAATGTCTGTCTCTGCCATTGCCCCGTAACCACCTCTCAGTAGACTGTATATTCATACACCAGCTTCCCTTTTCCCTCTGGTTCCTTTGTCTTTCTATAGCCCACACTAAGTACCCTGATACTTAACAGACAAATAATAAATGTGTGTACCTTAATTATTTTCCTTCACAACAACTTTACAGCAAGAGCCAGCCACTGTTCTAACATGGGAGTGTCCACAATGAATAAAGTAGACAAATTTCTGCCCTCATACAATTTACATTCTGGTTAGAGGAGATGGCTGATAAACCAGTAAATATATAATGTGTCAGAGCATAAGGAGTGCTATGATGTAATGAAGTTTCTGCTTCATTGTTCCACTGTAGACTGAATTACATAAGAGCAGAAAATGGGTCTATTTTGTATATTTCCAAATCACTAGCACATAGACAAGTAAATTGACTAAATTGCTGGCTAAGTTAATGAATGAAAGAAATTCACATAGTCTTTTAAATATAAGATGAGGATAAACAAAACTTGTCTATAGATTCTAGATTTATTGGGAATCCAAATTCAAATGGAGATAGTCCAGCTAACACATACATTATCTTAATAGGTATTTTGCCTGCATCTAACTCTAGTTCAAAATGAGTATGTTCTGTGCCCACTTCTAATTGTTTTTCAATGTGTAAAATATTTTGGCTACATATGCATACTGTTACCCCTATGTTCTTTAAAGAGAACCTTGACCATTCTCTGTGGAATAGAGTGGAGGTAAAAAACATATCATGGTTTCAAATAAACAATGCATTCTTTCTAGAGAATGTTTAAACATTGTCTCTTAAGTACATTAGAAAGCACATTTAAGGCAAATAGTTCTACTCAAATAGTGACATGATGTAAAGAATTAACAAATTCATATGATATCTATGACCTGGCCATTGCAGACAATGAGATACCACTATGGTGATGACATTATAAATATTACTGATTTTATTGTTTGGAGAGGTTTAATCTATTCAAGTATAATGATAAAACTATTATTATATAAACTGTCACAAATTCAAAAACAGTATATGAATCCTCTTAAGTTGCTCCATTCCCCAAATCACCCCAATATTCAGATTAGGTGCTTAGTAAAAGAGAAAATTGCACTTCGTGCAGTACAGTCTGTAGGTTTTTCTGGAAGACTATGCATACGTACTACATACATGAGACTATGACTTCTCATAGAAGCAAATGCTACACTGTTTTGCTGGATGGAGCAGCAAAGGAGATGAGATCCAAAGAATAAGAGAGGTATGAGAAAGGAGTAAACCGACAGTGAGCACACTGAATGGGTTTCTAGTCTTCAACCAAAATAATGACGAAGCAAAGCAAAGCCTATCTATCTTGAGGCTGGTAAGATCTCTGAAGGAAAATCCCAGTATTTTGTCCTTTGTTTTCAAACAAAGCAGGGGGAACCATTCCCTCAATATTCCCAGAGACTGCATTATGAAATTTGACAATTCATAAAAATTATTCAAAGATTCTATTTTTTAATTAATGCATCTAATTGGGACAAGACATTAATTTTCCTCATAAGACTTAGCTGCACTACATTTCTCAATTAATGATCAATTGCTAAAGAAATCCCAATAGACAAGAGATATTATGTTCTATGCTCTAGTGCACAAATAAGATGGCAAATGCCATCAAAGCATACCACAAAGGTTGTTTTATGATGCATCAAATAGTGTCTGTTGAGAACCTTTGACGTGTTAATTAAAATGTCAGTTAATTCAGAAATTTTCTATGACACTAGTCAAATAAGGAAGCACTATTTAAAAGCATGAGTGCCATATCACAGTACCATTTAAAAAGTAATTACCTTCTTTGGAATTATAGCTAGCATACATCAGTTTCTTAATAGAACACATAACATTGTGAAACACAATGTAATACATTTAAAATAAGAATACTGACTGAACTATTAAATTAGGTATTTAGAAGATATTTGTGAGAAGCAGCATTTAACATAGACTCTGGAATTAGCTTAGATATAAATTCAAAAGCTATACTTACTAGCTATTTAAATAGGAGCCAATTTTGATGCCTCATTTCCACTTCTGTAAAATGGGGATAATAATAATGCCTACTCCATGGGGTAAATATGAGGATTAAATAAGTGAATATTTATAAAGTGTTTAGGACAATCACTTGTACATAGTAACTGCTTATATATCTATATGATAAAAATAACGTTAAAAATACATATCTTTGAAGAATTTGTATTTTGTTTCAATATTATAAATTACTTTCAGTTTGACTCTGAAGACAACAAAGGGTAAAATTTCTGCAACTTCC
Organism: Callithrix jacchus; assembly: GCF_049354715.1. Taxonomy (NCBI): domain Eukaryota; kingdom Metazoa; phylum Chordata; class Mammalia; order Primates; family Cebidae; genus Callithrix; species Callithrix jacchus. The sequence goes on along the minus strand of NC_133510.1, from coordinate 80,325,363 downwards.
CTAATCATGGGGATATTTTCCCCTAATACTATAATAAAATTGCAAGTAAAGTTTCATAAATAATTTTTACATCTTAGTGATGGTTTTCAAATGCTATGGTCAATTTTTTGCTATGGACCATAGAAAATTGCTATGGTCAATTTTTTGTCACAAGCATTAATAACCTCCCAAAGTCAAACATTTATGAAATTGATTTTTTTTTCCTTTTTAAAAATTATACTTTAGGTTCTGGGATTCATGCAGGTTTGTTACATAGGTATACATGTGCCATGCTGGTTTGCTGCACCCATCAACCCATCATCTACACTAGGTATTTATCCTAATGTTATCTATCCCTTATCCCCTCAACCCCTGACAGGCCCCAGTGTATGATGTTCCCCATCCTGTGCCCATGCGTTCTCGTTGTTCAGCTCCCACTTATGAGTAAGAACATGCAATGTTTGGTTTTCTGTTCCTGGGTTAGTTTGATGAGAATGTTGGTTTCCAGCTTCATCCATGTCCTTGCAAAGGACATTAACTCATTTTTCATGGCTGCATAGTATTCCATGGTGTATATGTACCACATTTTCTTTATCCAGTCTATCATTGATGAGTATTTGGGTTGCTGCTAAGTCTTTGCTATTTTGAATAGTGCTGCAATAAACATATGTGTGCATATGTCTTTATAGCTGAATGATTTATAATCTTTTGGGTATATACAGAGAAATGGGATTGCTCAGTCAAATGATACTGCTAGTTCTAGATCCTTGAGAAATCGCCACACTGTCTTCCACAATGGTTGAACTAATTTACACTCCCACCAACATTGTAAAAGAGTTCCTATTTCTTTACATCATCTGCAGCATCTGTTGTTTCCTGACTTTTTAATGATCACCATTCTGACTGGCATGAGATGGTATCTCATTGTGGTTTTGGTTTGCATTTCTCTAATGACCAGTGATGATGAGCTTTTTGAAATATGTTTGTTGGCTGCATAAATGTCTTCTTTTAATTTATTTTACATATTAAATCCATTAAGTCATCCCTATATGCTTATAAACTTTTTTAAAGAAAATATTTTTAAAGAAAAAATGAATTATGCTACTCTTTTTGTTATAATAAAGCAGAGTATGGAGAATAAGAGGCTGACTTTGGAATTCAACTAAGATTCAAATGTTGTACTAGCCTTATATTAATTCTGTTACTTTGTTTATTTTATTTCACAGAGCTTTAATTTCCTCATCTTCAAAATAGGAATTCTAATTGCTCCTACCTCACAGTATTTTTGTTGAAAGATTAAATGAAGTACTTGAAGGATAATATTTATCACAGAGTCTAGACCATACATAGTTGGTGCTCAAGAAATGTTAGCTGTTACTGTTAGTTTTTACAGTAAATGTTCTTTAATCAATTTTTAAGGTGTCTTTTCAGTAAGCCAGATAAATTAGTTCCAATTTATCAGGAAGTTCCAAGTAAAGTTCACTGTTATAAAGGCTTAGGACATCTGAAAATATCCTCCATATTTTATATTTTCATCAAATATTGCTATTGACACAAAACAGAATATACCTTTACAAACATATAAACATTTCAGGAAAATATTTTATCTACATATATTTACCCCACTTGAATTACATTTTTCATTTTATATAAAAAAATTCCTTTCTATTAGAAAGCAAGTTTACCCTTAAAATCACATTTGCTAGAAGCTGTGTACTGTGGCACATGTTTGTACTCCCAGCTACTCAAGAGATTGAGTTGGGAAGATTGCTAGAGCTCAGGAGTGTAAGGCCAGCCTGGGCAATGTAGCAAGACCCCATTTCTTAAAAAACAAAATAATAATATTTTCTAGAGTTACAATATAAAGCTCACTATTCATAAATTCTTAGATATAAATGACATATTTTCTCATTGTTTTTTTTTTTAGACTTTGATCTTATTAAATTTATCAATCATACAGCTAATAAATATTTTTAAATTACTGTTAAAAATAAGAATTAAAAAAAACCACTAAAATTTTATAATACATAAGAATAGACTTCCCATCATTAATATGCAGAGAATATTTTTAAGAAAATTTCAAATGGAAAAAGGTGACACCTATTCAAAAATTTTACACTATGAAGTTCCATGTTTTACATATTAAAATGTAAATGTTCTTGCAAGATACCTCAAAAAGAAGAGTGCCTTCTTTTCACCGTTTTTTATAACCATCTTGCTTACACCTGACTGCAATCCCAAACTAAGATTAACCTGCAGTTGCTCCCCTGTAGTAATGTTTATGATATAACACCATTCAAAACAAAGAAATTATTGCATAGGCTACTTTGAAATATTATCAAAAATCACCTTCTATGTAAAATCAACTAACATAATTGCAGACAATCAATGAAGGCTATTTAAAATTAAGATGAACTGATTAAATCATAAAATAGCCAAGCATGCAATGAATTCTGGAGACAATGATCCATAGATAAGGATATTTCAGTCTAAAAGTACAATCAGAAGTTGTTAAAAGAGCCACTGTTTACTGAGCACCTGCTCTGTGCCAGGGACGAGTTAAACTATTTAACAGTGTGTTCATTTTAATCTTCTCAAAATTCCAAAATGAATCTGATAAAAAACAAGAGGAGATTTGCGAAGATGGTTGGAGACAAGGTTAAAATACATTTAAAAATATAAAAAATGGGCCAGGCATGGTGGCACATGTCTGTAATCCCAGCACTTTGGAAGGTCAAGGGGGGTGGATCACCTGAGGTCAGGAGTTCACAACCAGCCTGACTAACAGGGTGAAATCCCATCTCTACTAAATATAAAAAAATTAGCCAGGTGCATGCCTGTAATCTGAGCTACTTGGGAAGCTGAGGCTGGAGAATCACTTGTATATGGGAGGCAAAGGCAATGAGTTGAAATTGCACCACTGCTCTCCAGCCTGGGCAACAAGACTGAAACTTTGTCTCAAAAAAAAAAAGGAATGTAAAAAATGGAAAGAGAAATATTCCATTTACATTAGATATAAATGTATTAAACACCTACAAATAAATTTAACAAGAGAAGGAAGGTTTCAAGAAATAAAACACCAAAATATTTTTTGAAGAATATAAAATAAGATCTGGGTAATTAGAAACACATTTTATATTCTAATATGGGAAAATTTAACATGAAAATGTGACATTGTCCAAAATAAATACATGATCTGATGCAATTTTTATTAGCATTCTAATAGTACATTTTCCAAATAAAATGAGTATATTTTAACACTCTTCCCAAAAGAAGTGGTAAATAAAAAAGTGATCTTGCAAACTACATGATCAGTAATATTATAGTGTATGGTCGAAAAGTCTCTAGACTTTGAACTTCATTTTTACAAGAAGGATTCTCTAATACATTAAAAATAACTTTATTGCTAACAATTTACTATTATCAGCTTCGATGCTAACATAAAATATTATATGTTGGATTTAAATTGGTTTTATGTCTCCTTTAAATATTTTAAGTAAACTGTTTAATATTTTGGAACAGATCTTTTAGATTGTATTTCTGGCGTAAGTGTCAATACAGTATACAGTTCTTTCATAAATATCTTTATGAATCTCATCAGAATTTTCATTTTAAGGGGAAAATGCCCATTTAGCTATTCCTTTAGTTTCTCCATCAAGAATAACACTTCATATACAACTGTAGCTTAGCTTCAGAAAAATAATGTTATCTTACATTAGGCATATATTTGCTTTACAATGAATATTATGAAAACACTAAGTGTTTAAGAGTCTAATTATGGTAATGATGATTAATCTTTGGAACTCTTCATTCTGCTTCAGTGAAAAATATAGTCAAATATTTACAGATTCATAGGAGTATTATAATTGCAACCTAACTTAAGATGCTAATGGAGATAACAGAATACACAATTGCTAGGAATATTGTGAGAATACAATTCGATAATACTTGTATTCAATGTGCTACCTAGCATATTATCTAAAAATCAATAAAATTCACCTTATAAATATAAATAAAACTGAGTTTACTCTGATAGAAAGATTTTTTTATTTCTCTCTGAATATGAACCCCTAAATCAAAATTGCAAATATCTAGAAAAATAATTTTGTTCAAATTAGTGTTATATGAAAGAGAAGAGCAGTTGCAATGATAGTTAACATTTCTAGGAACCTACCAAGCACAAGGCTAAACATCAGTAAGATTTTAAATTATGAGATACCTGTGTACTTTCTAAATCCAATATATAGTTATCTGAAAACACTTTTAACTGACTTATTTAAAAATTAATATACATATAACCTTATAGAATAGGAAAACAGACAAAAATTGGTATATTGCTTTTAAGAGGCTCATTACTATTATAGTAGTATAAGAAACAGACTTTAGAACTGTTACCTTGACTTATCCAGTAAAGATAGTAGCAATAATAAACATTTAACAAGGATATGCTTTGGCTGTGTCCCCACTCAAATCTCATCTTGAATTGTAGCTCCCACAATTCCCAAGTGTCATGGGAGGGACTCAGTGGGAGGTAATTGAATCCTGAGTGTGAGTCTTTTCCCTGCTGCTCTCATGATAGTAATAAGTCTCACTAGATCTGATAGTTTTATAAAGAAGAGTTCCCCTGCACAAGCTATCTCTCTTTGCCTGCTGCCATCCATGTATGACTTCACTTATTCCTCCTTGCCATCTGTCGTGATTGTGAGGCCTCACCAGCCATGTGGAACTGAGTCCATTAAACCTCTTTTTCTTCCCAGTCTCAGGTATGTGTTTACCAGCAGTGTGAAAATGGGCTAACACAGAATGGCGATATATATCAATAATATAGACTATAATTAACTTTTTTACAAAGAACATCAAAAGTATACTTCATTTTTTCTCACAACCCCTTGGGAAAAACACGTAAATATCACCATTCTGATTATAGCTAGATAAGCAGAAGAATAGCATGATTAACAATCCAGGTTGTGTCTCTTGATGGAATGAGTAGAATATAAAACTATTTTCTTGATTTCCCACCTCAACTCATCCCTTCCATGAAGCTCTGAATTGAGAAAGCAATACCAGGCCAGCTGCCCATACTTTGTTCCCCTGTATATTCTATCACTACCCAGTCAATGACTGGAAAAGGAAAAGGTGCTGATGATTTCCAGGTTCCTGCAATGTGCCAGGCAACATGGGTTATTTAGGCAAACAGCACATTGTGGTGGTTTAGGAAAACAGAATAGACCCTGGTATACCACTGATGGGTCCTGTGACATTAGATCCTTGCCTGTCCTCTCTGTGCCTTAGTGTCTTTCCCTTCAATGAAGCTGAATTACATGAAATTATCAGTTTTAAGGTTAAAAATGGTTAAATGCTGACAATTTAATAAGGTGTTGTGCCTCTGACATAATCCATGTGAGGGGGTGGCACTCAGTAAGGATGTCAATGTCAATATTATTATCATCCCCACAATAGGGGAAACTGGTGTTTTCAGTCTCAGCTTCTGTGTGGAGTGGCTTCAATTTGAACGTGGATCTCTGACTCCAAAGGCACTGCGGTCTCCTCTATAGCATGTTGACAGCCACAGTTTCTGAGACTCTGCTAATGAGATCTAAGCTTTTTTCCCCTCAAAATTAACATAATGCCAATTTTGCTTTCCAGGGATATTTTACAAATTAAAGCAACACTGATTTAATCTCTATAAAATTGCCTTTGTTTCTTTTCTTTTTCCATGATGGATTTGTTCCCTGGAGTAGCTGCTTGCCAAATGGTACCCTGGTGTCCTGAAAGAGTTAAGGCAGCTTGTACATTTGCATAATTTACAACCAGGGAGTAGCTGAGGGACTGGGAGAATCTGGTTCAGTAGGCCATTTAGAAATTCATTAAAATTTATTCAGCTTCACTACTAGTTATGTCCAGAACCTAAAATCATCAAAAATGCATCTCCAAAAGTAAAGTAGAAATTAAGGTAAACTTGCCATGCTTACATCTGTAACTGCAAACTCTTAAATTACCCTGTTGTTTGGGGGCTTCTCCTTAAACACAGAAACTTATTCATATATTCACATTAGGCAGTTAATTGAACAGAATAGAAGTTGCTATGGAAACAGTGTGGTATGCCCTAGTACTTAGTGAGGAAATGAACACTACTAATTATCACCAAATGTATGATATTTCTGCTTTTGTACGCTATAGTTTTTAATGTACAATCTGTTTAATGAGCAGCAAGTTGTTCACCCAGCATGCAGAGAGTAAAAGAAACCTAAAAATAGAAGAGTAAATCCTCAGGTGTGAATCTGCAAATTTTATTGAAATAGAGTAACAAAAGACTTGTTTTTCTCCCATCTCTCTTAGCAAGGATGGAAGACTTGCTGGAGCCTAAAGCCTTAAATATAAGCAATTAAGGCAATAGGAAAATACCACCAAGAAAAAAAGGAAAGTACCCTATTCTTTCTTCACATCTTTAATATATTTCACACAGCCAGTTATACCGAAAAGACATGTATGGCATACTATTGGCAAGGTACTGGGGAGGAGGAGAAGCTGGTCTGAAGGCACATGATTTATTCTGTTACAAAGCTAACCGTATCAGATTACATAAAAGAGTTACAGCAATACATTCTACTGAGAGAACAGAAGATAAGCAGAATAAATCCAGGAAACTAAAGAAAATAGTTTTCAGTTGATTTCCTTGAAGGATGGTGCAACTCATGGAAGACTGCTGTACTCATAGTGGTCAGAAGTAATACTTTGCCAATCTATAGGAAGAGTCAGTAAAAAGTCGCTAATCCATAGGCACAGTTTGCCCCTGAACTCAACCAGCAAGAAGATAGGGACACTGATTTAGGTTCCTCATCACCAGTGAGAGGAATTTGCAAATGATGTGGCCTGCTGTTCACACTCCTACTCCCCAGAATTTCTGAAAGAGAATCTACCAGTAGCTTCCCTATCTTACTTTTGCCCTAGTCAGTTGAATCCTGGAGTCCATTGTCTAGAACCTGACCATTTTTTTCTGCCATGTTGCTTCCATTAGCCTCTTATATTAAATCCATGGGACTGCTTTCAAAAACTAATTCCATAACCATTGTTGCCATTCACTGACCCCAACACAGACTCTGAAAAGACCTTGGTTATGCAATAATAGAAATTTTGAGCATGCTGGTGTTTGTAGTAGTATTTGTTTGCAGTACCCTGGCAGGGACTCATCTTTTGTATGGCTTTGTCCCACCTATCTTCTCCCAAGCCTGCGTTGTTCCGATTTTCTTTACTTTTTTTTTTTTTTGAGACGGAGTTTCACTCTTGTTACCCAGGCTGGTGTGCAGTGGCGCGATCTCGGCTCACCGCAACCTCCGCCTCCTGGGTTCAGGCAATTCTCGTGCCTCAGCCTCCTGAGTAGCTGGGATTACAGGCAGGCGCCACCGTGCCCGGCTAATTTTTTGCATTTTTAGTAGAGACGGGGTTTCACCATGTTGACCAGGATGGTCTCGATCTCTTGACCTCGTGATCCACCCGCCTCAGCCTCCCAAAACTCTGAGACTATCCAAAGGCAGAATTAGCCAGCAGAATGTCATTTGAAGCAAAGGAGAGAGTTCTTAACTAATGTATAAAAGTTTACCTGGCATATATTAGAGAAATATAGTACATCATGACAGTAATATAGGATATTACTACATAAAACATTATTCTTGGACAGTAAGTTGGTACCACATTGCAGAGAACATTTAATGTTTTGGACTTTATTTTAAGGAAAAATTAGAGTGAAGAAGAATTGCAATAGTCTAGTCTAAGCAGGAGATAAAGAGAACTAGATAGAAAAGAACTATATTACCCAAAACTTTACAAGTGAAATTGTCTAGTGCTAGTCACAATGCACATTAAATAATGGGCACTGAATAAATATTTGTGGATGATCTCAGCATTGCCAGGTCAGCTTCAAAATGTCAAATGAAAGGCCACTTACCACAATTACACTTTAAAAGCCACATTATTTTCTGCTCTGTTTGTGTGATTAATACAGCATTCTCAAAATGTCTATTTCACTTCATTTAGCACACAAAATTTGTAATTAGATATAAATCATGCTGCAAATATTTATTGACTACTTATGTCCAAGCCAGTTGGGATCTTGTTATTACACTGTAAAGAAAAACAGTATTTATGGGCTTAAAAGTAAGTCAACTCTCATTTTTTACAATTTTATTGCTTTCATGCCAGGATAAAATTGTTATGACATATTAAAGATATTAGAAAACATTTGAAAAACTGTTTTAGATATTCTTAATAACTTTTTGCAACATAAAATTATTTTCATTGTATGAGCAATATTTACCTACTAAGCATATTAAATTTAGTATCTCCAATGGATTTAGGAATGCCATTAAGAAACTTGTATTCTGTAAAACGCAGAAGATACATTTTGATTTTGAATTCTTTATTTAATTTTTTTTGACACAGGGTCTCACTCGCATTGCCCAGCCTGGACTGCAATGGTGATGAGATCATGGCTCACTGCTGCCTCGACTTCCTGGGCTCAGGTGATTCTCCCACCTCAGCCTCCCAAGTAGCTGGAACCACAGGCATGCACCACCATGCCCAGTTAATTGTTTGTATTTTTTTTTTTAGTAGAGATGGGGTTTCACCATTTGCCCAGGCTGATCTCCAATGCGTGGGCTCAAACAATTCACTGGCCTTGACCTCCCAAAGCACTGGAATTACAGGCATGAGCTACCATACCTGGCCAGATTTTGGATTCTTGAAAAACAATTTGCAAATAGGAAAAAAACAGAAAACAGAAAACATAATAACAGTTTAATGATACAAATTACAATGGAAAAATTCATGTCTTTTATTGTGCTTCTTCTCTCAGGTTACAAATCTAAACCATATTGTTAAGCAAAAATAATCTATTTTTAACTTTTTAATCATTCATTTTAAGCATAGTTTATTTCCCATCATTCATTTGGGCTTTTTTAGTTCACGGGTTATTAAAAGCTCTTGCTTCTGAAACCATCTCTTTTCTCATTTTTGGTGTCATTAAAATATTTTTATTGATACATAACAATTGTACATATTTGTGGAGTACATGTGATATTTTAATACCTGCATACAATGTGTAACAATCACATCAGAGCATTTAAGATATCCATCACCTCAAACATTTATCATTTATTTGTGTTGGGAACACTGTAAGTCTTCTAGCTATTTTGAAATATGTAACAAAATACTGTTAACTATAGTCACCCTACTGTGCTATCAAACACTAGAACTTACTCTTCCTGTTTGTTTGTACCCAATAACAAATCACTCTTCACCACCCTCTACATTTCCCAGCCTCTGGTAGCCATCATTCCACTTTCTACCTCCATGAGATCAACCTTTTAAGCTCCTTCATATGAGTGAGACCATGTGATATTTTCCTTTCTGCCCTTAGCTTATTTCACTTAACATAATGACCTTCAGTTTCAAACATGTTGCTGCAAAAGACTTTTAATGGCTTAACAGTTTACCATTGTATATATATATACATACATAAACAACACATTTTCTTTATTCCTTCATCCTTTAATGGACACTTAGGTTGATTCCATTTAGCTATTGTTAATAGTGCTGCAATAGACATGGGGGTAGAGGTATCATTTGATATGCTGATTTCCTTTCCTTTGGATACCCAGTAGTGGAATTGCTGGATCATATTTTACTTTAATCTTCGAGTTTGGAGAAACATACACATTATTTTCTATGATAGGTTTACTAATTTACATTCCCATTAGCAGTTATAAGAGTTTCCTTTTCTCCACATCCTTGCAAGCAATTGTTAATTTTTGATAGCAGTCATTCTAACTGGGGTGATACAGTATCTTATTATGGTTTTGATTTGCATTTCCCTGATGATTAGTAATATTGTGCATTTTTTCATATACCTGTTGGTCATTTGTGTGTCTTCTTTTGAGAAATGTTTGTTGATGTCCTTTGCCCATTTTTTAATGGGATTATTACCATTAAGTTGTTTGAATTCCTTGCATATTCTAGATATTGCTTTCTTGTTAGATGAATAGTCACAAATATTCTCCATTTTTACTGGTTGTCTCTTCATCCTCGTTGACTGTTTGCTTTGCTGTGCAGAAGCTCAGAAGTCTTTTAGTTTGATGGAATCCCATTTGTCCATATTTGTTTTTGTTACTTCTGCTTTTGAGGTTTGGCAAAGACATAAAATCTTTGCCAAATGTCCTGAGCGTTTTCAAGCTATTTTCTTCTAGTAGTTTTACAGTTTTGTGTCTTACATTTCAGTCTTTAATCCCCTTTGAATTGACTTTTTTTAATATGGTGAGATATAGTGGTCTAGTTTCATTCTACTAAATATAGATACCCAATTTTACCAGCCCTATTTATTGAGACGGTGTTCTTTCCCTGGCACATGTTCTTGGCACCTTTGTTGCAAATCAGTTCAGCATAAATATGTGGATTAATTTCTGGGTTCTGTATTCTGTTACATATGTCTCTGTGTCTGTTTTTATACCAATACCATGCTATTTGTTTACTATAGCTTTGTAGTATATTCTGAAGTCAGATAGTGTGATACCTACAGCTTTGTTATTTGTGCTCATAATTGCTTTGGCTATACAAGCTCTTTTGTGTTTTTCTAAAAAATTTAGAATTGCTTTTCTATTTCTAAATTTGGAAAAAGTTATTGGTATTTTGATAGGCACTGTATTGAATCTGTAGATTTCTTTGGGAAGTATCATCATTTTAACAATATTAACTATTTTAATGCATGAGAATGGCATGTCTTTCCATTTATTTGTGTCTTTTTCCATTTTTTCATCAGTATTTTATAGATTTTTGTTATAGAAGTCTTTCACCTTCTTAGTTAAATTTATTCCTAGGTATATTTTGCAGCTATTATAAATGGGATTGTTTTCTTGATTTTCTCCTAGTTCATTATTGATCTATAGAAACACTACTTACTTATATATGTTGATTTTGTTCTGTAACTGCTACAAATTTGGTGGTCAGTTCTAAGAGGGTTTTTTTTTGGTAGAGTCTTTAGGGTTATTTTTTCCTACATAAAAAACTGTTATTTGCAATGAGGGACAACATGATTTCTTTTATCCTAATTTGGGTGCCTTTTATTTCTTTATCTTACCTGATTGCTCTGGTTAGGACTTCCAGGAATATGTTTAGTAAGAGTAGTAACAGTAGGCATCTTTGTCTTGTTCCAGTTCTTAAAGAAAAGGCTTTCATCTTTTCCCTATGCAGTGCCATGTTAGCTGTGGTTTGTCATATATGACCTTTGCAATGTTAAGGTATGTTTCTTCGATGCCTAAATTGTTGAGAGTTTTTATTATTAAGAGATGTTGAATATTATCAAATGCTTTTTCTGGATCTATGAAGATGATCTTATGTTTTTTGTCTTTTATTTTGTTGATATGATATATCACATTTATTACTTTGCATATGTTGAACTACCCTTGCATCCCTGAAATAAATCTCAAGTGATAATGCTGTATGAACTTTTTGTTGTACTATTAGATTTGATTTGCTGATATTTTGTTGAGAATTTTTGCATCTATGCTCATGACTGATATTGGCCTGTAATTTTGTTTTCTATTGTTGTGCATTTGCCTAGTTTTGGTAACAAGGAAATGCTGGCATTATGGAAAAATTGCCTTCTTTTTATGGAAGAATACTTTGGGAAGAATTGGTGTTAGTTCTTCTTTATTCATTTAGTAGAAAACTATCCAGTACTGAGCTTTTTCTTGTTGGAAGTCTTTTTTACTACTAATTCACTCTCATTACTTAGTATTGGTCTGTTTAGTTTTTCTATTTCTTCCTGGTTCAATCACGGAAGGTTTTATGTTTCCAGGAATGTATCCATTTGCTCTTTTTTCAACTTGTTAGAGTTGCCTGTAATAGTCTCTAGTGATCTTTGTATTTCTATACTATCAGTTGTAATATACCATTTTATACTTTTTACTTTGAGTCTTCTTTTCCATGGTTAGTCTAGCTAGTAGTTTAACAATTTCATCTTTACAAAAAATATTTTGCTTAATGATTGTATTGATTTTTTAGTCTCTATTTCACACAGTGAAACATATATGTTCATGCATACATATTTTTAAAGTCTATTTTGTCTAACATAACTATACTTGTTCCTGCACACTTTGTTTTTCATTTGTGTGAAGATTTTTATTTCATCACTTCACATTCAGTCTATATGCATCTTTACAGGGGAAGTGAGCTTCTTATAGGCAGCATATAGTTTTTTTTTTAATCTATTCAGCCAGTCTATATCTTTTAATTGGGAAATTTTGACCATTTATATTCTAAGATTCTACTGATAGGTGAGAACTACTTTTGTTATTTTGCTAATTGTTTTGTTTTGTATATCCTTTGTCCCTTTTTGTTTTATTGTTTGGCTTTAAAATTTGGTGTGTTTATATAGTAATATTTTTTAACTCCCTTCTCTTTTTCATTTGTGTATCAGTTCTATTCGTGAGTTTTATACTATTGTGTGTTTTTATTATATTAGATATCATGTTTTTGTGTCCAGAAGTAGGACTCTCTCAAGCATTTATATTAGGACTGGTCTAGTGGAGATGAGTTCCCTATTTTTGCTTGTCTGGGGAAGACTTTATTTATTTACACAGTTTTCATTCTGGAAGGATAGCATTGCTGGGTATAATATTATTGGCTAGCAGTGGTTTTTCTTCTTTATGTAGCACTTTGAATATACCATACTATTCACTCCTGGCCTGTATGGTTTCTGTTGAAAAATTCATTGTTAGTCTGATGGGGATGCCCTTATATGTGACTAGATGCTTTTTTTCTTGCTGTAGTTAGAGTTCTCTCCGACTTTTGACAGTTTGACTATATTGTACTTTGGAGAAGACCTTGTTGGATTGAAACTATTTGGGAATCTTTGAGCTTCCTGTATGTGGATGTTTGTATCTCTTGCAAAACTTAAAGATTTGTCAGCTATTATTTTGTAAATAGGTTTTCTATGCCCATCTCTTCTTTTTCTGGAATACCCAAAATTCATACAATTTGTCAATGTATGGTATCCCATAGGCCCGCATATCATGTTTCATGCACTGTTTTTTCGTGCTCTTTTGGTCTGACTAGATTATTTCAAAAGACCTGTCTTCAAGTTCAGAATTTATTTCTTCTACCTAATCCCAAATTTCTTGAAGCTATCTATTGTATTTGTTACTTTTACCATCGACTTCTTCAGTTCTAGGATTTCTGTTTGTTTCTTTTTATGACATCTATTATCTCTTTGTTGATTTCTCATTTAGATCATGAAGTGTTTTTCTGATTTCTTTGCATATTTACCTGTGTTCTCCTGTATCTCATGAGTTTATTTTCATTATTTGGAATTATTTTTCAGGCATTTTATAGATTTTCTTGTGTGTTAATCCATTATTGAAAAATAACTGTGTTCCTTTGGAGGTTCATTGCTTTTTCCTGTTTCTTGTATCCTTAGATATATAAGCACTTGCTGTAACAGTTGCGTTCTCTCAATTTTAAGGATTGGATTTCACAGGGATAAGCTTTTTCCTACAGATGTACCTATAGTGTTAGAGGAGGAGCATACTTGGACTTTGATTCTGGATGGATACAATAGTGTATTCTGCATATAATTTCTTCTGCTGTAATCAGCATCAGCAATGTCTGTGTCTTCTCATAGCTTAGGCTGCAGAAGGCTTTGCTGTGTACAGGGATATGAGGTGGGTCAGGCCTTGGGTATTAGTGGTTTAGTGGTAGTGGCAGTGGGCCAGACGTGGATGAGTTAAGACAAATTTTCTTCCTACAATCATTTCACTAGTATAGTAAGAAACAAGTCTAGGTTTTTATAATCTCATTTTCTTTAAGGAGATTGAGTCTTAACTTCATTCCCCGAGGTTTTTTACAGATACTTTCACCTATAGTTCTTTCTTCCACAATGTATTTTCATATATATTTTAAAAACTAAAAATAATTAGTTATTAAATATATATGGTTCATATTCAGGGTTCATAAAGTACTTTTAGAAATGAATAAAACTAATTAAAAACTCAGTAAAATAATAAACATAGGAGAAAATGCTACTCTCTGAAGAAGAAATATAAGTGACCGTTAAACATATTTAGAGATACTAAACCTCATTTATTTTATACATTTTTTGTTGAAGACTTAAGTAGTTACTTTAATTAAAGATATTAATACAAATATTTTCACCTTTTTAAAAGTTTTAAATTTCTTTAAAAAATTTTTTTCCAACTTTTTTTGTTTGTTTTTTGTTTTTTGTTTTTTTGAGATGGAGTTTCGCTCTTGTTACCCAGGCTGGAGTGCAATGGCGCCATCTTGGCTCACTGCAACCTCTGCCTCCTGGGTTCAGGCAATTCTCCTGCCTCAGCCTCCTGAGTAGCTGGGATTACAGGCACGCGCCACCATGCCCAGCTAAGTTTTTGTATTTTTAGTAGAGACGGGGTTTCACCATGTTGACCAGGATGGTCTGGATCTCTTCACCTCATGATCCACCCGCCTTGGCCTCCCAAAGTGCTGGGATTACAGGCATGAGCCACCGCGCCTGGCCTCCCAACTTTTAAATTCAGGGTACATGTGCATTGTTACATAGGTAAATGTGTGCCATGGTGGTTTGTTTCACATATTATTTTATCACCCAGGTATTAAGCCCAGTATTCATTAGTTAAATACATATTTTTAAACCTCATTGTATGTGTTGACTTTTTTACCATAAACCTATGAAAGGCAAAATCAAAGGTTGGAAAAATATACAATGGAAAATAAGCCACTGAAATACTAAGAATTAGGGATGGCTGCCTTGAATTATACTGCAGTATTCGAAAGGGCTTGAAGAGATTAAATCTGATGCTTAATGTCAATTTTAATTTTGAGATAAATGTTACTTTCTCAAATGAACATCCCATAAATTGAAGAAAATGTATAAACCTTGGAGTCATTCTTCTCCCTCTCTCTCAGCCTATATTTCATCCAGCAGCATATCCGATAAACTCCACCTTCAACAGCCATTTCATACCTTCTACATGTCCACCACTTGGTCCAAGTCCAGCTTTAGCATTCATAGACTATGGGACTAGCCTACCTGCTTTCACTCTTCCCAGACCACAGGCTTTTTAATAGAGAGTGCAGAGAGTTCCTTTTGAAACATTTGTCAGCCGGATCCTTTTTATACTTAGGATCTTCCAGTGGCTTCTGAGGTGACTTTGAGTAAAAGCTGCTTCTAATGGCTACTATAGAGTTCCCACATGTTTGGCACTTGGGCTACCTCTCCAGTTTTATTTCCTGCAACTTCCCCCTAGTTCCCTCATCCCACACTGTTCCTCATATGAACGATTATGCTTATAGCTTTTCCACTGAGTGATTGCTCTACTGAATTGATTTCCTTCCAGATATTCACATGCTTGCAACTGCCCTTTATTTCATTTCTACTCAAAACGTCAGCTCTTCAGACAATCCTTTCCTGGCTAGTCCTTCTAAAATAACATACTCTGTCATTTTCAACCCACTTACCCTGCTTTTCTGGCACTTACTGAGTATCTGACATTTTTTTTCTTCCTTTTATTGTGTAGGTTCCCTTGACATTACTGTATGCTCCATTCCTAGAGCAGTGCATGACACACAATGGATACTTAAAAAGCATTTGTTGAAAGCATGATTGAGTTTAGATACAGAATTACTTCCTATAATCATTTTACTGGTATAGTAAGAAATGAATCTAGTTTTTGGTAATCTTATTTTCTTTAAGGAGATTGATTCTTAAATTCATTCTCTGAAGTTCTTTACAGATACTTTCATCTATAATTCTCCCTTGGGAAATACTGTCAATATAATTTAAAGGTTGAAATGTTTATCTTTATGATACTGATAAGGATTATCTTTCTCGTTGTTTTCAAGACAAAACTCAAGGAAAATCCTGGCATTTTCGTATTCTTTGAGACAACAAGTGTATAAAAGATACCTGTCTCTAAGAGAATAGGTTGGACCCAAATAATGGCAAACCGGAGTAAAATAGATTTCTGTGAAGTTTTTTTTTTTATCTCTAATTATGTTGCCTCCTAGGTAATATGCATCTAAATTCTTACTGATTCTGTTACACAATTTATGTAAGAGCTGTGTGGCACTTTGGATGTGAAATTTTCTGTCATACAGAGGAGTCACAGTGCAGGATGCTTTGTTTTCCTGACTTCTACCAATTCAAAACCAGAGGTATATCTCTAATCAAGATGCTCCCATGGTTCTCTGGTGCCTTAAGAAACACTGGGTAAAAACAGGCCTTTCTTATTTTTAAATTAATTTTATTATTTTATTTTTGATCTTATCTAATTTTAATATTAAAAAATCAATCTTTTTTCAATAACAGAAAATACTATCTTTTAATTTCAAAAGGACATGTTCATGCTTTTACAAATGTGTTCTAGTCTTCCAGTCCATCCTATACCAAGACATCCAAACAGACACTGATTAATCACTTCTATCACTGCCCTGACATTTACCAAGTCATACTTGTGTCAACATGCTTTGGTATCCATCACTTTCTAATGTGATGTTGTCTAACAAAAAACTGTATTACAGGTATTACCAACTGAAAGTCACTGTGAAAACCACCTTCTCTGGATATATACAATTACGCATTTTATGCACCTATCTAGATGACAATAGAATTGCTATATCTGTGTCTAATCTCAATATTGTTTCAGATACCAGGTAATGTCTTTACTAGAAAGCTTTAAAACTGTACAAGTTACAAATATACATTGATATATGTCATTCAACTTTATGTTTAATAAATTTTTCATATCAAAATTAATGAATGGAACACATTGTGATTAATGTGTCAAAACCAGGAATTAAGATATGAGGATTTTATTGCTTTTCTACATATTTTGGAACAAGTACAACTAGCTTAAGTCTCATGTTTTCTTGATCATCACATAATCATTCTCTTTCAACTTCCAGTAAAAAAAATCCATATGGGTGAACACGCTGCAGAGCACTGTGGACCTTGATCAATGTGGTGTTGTAGAAAAACACTGACAGATTGGAATCAGAGGCTATGAGTTTCCTGCCTCTTCTACTCAAATTCATCAGTGTAATGAAACAATACAAATAACTGGGGCAAGCATTTTGCTAGAAAGATAAGAAAGCCAGAGCATTCTCCTCAGAAAACCATGAAACTTAAATTTAAATGTGTCTACCATCTCCAACTCTCATTATAGATGACCATATACCATATTAATCCAAGACTTACTATCCCTCTGGTTCTAAGATATCAAATGATAAAATATTGGGTAGTGAAGAATTAATTATATGACTGTCATTGTCGTGTCATTTTCCCTTGCTGGGACTTTTCAGATCAAGAAGGGTATGTAATCAATCTATGTGGTTAAGATGTAGAGTTCACTATTGTATTAGCGTCTAGATTCTTCTTCAGAATTTCAACTAAGTGCATGTCAGATTTTACTCAGAGGTCACAGTGGTTTATTTCTCAGAGCTGATGGGCTGTTGAGAACTTCGATGTGTAGGAGGGCATTGCTTCCATGTATGTTAGAGTCTGTAACCACAGTAACAAAATAGGGCCTAAGAGCTGCAGGAGAGCATCTAGTGTTAACCATCCTGTGGGATTTAACAATGCTTGATCTAAACAATACAGGAGAAGTAATTTTATAAACAGTGAACCTGTAAAAGATAAAAATACTGCTGCTTGCTTACTGTTTTAATACATATCACGGAAATAATGAGCTTCAGGACGAACTCAAACAAATCACAAACCTTCTTCAAGAATGTCTTGTCTAATGTGTTAAACATCTGAGCTACTTGTGTCACCCCTTCTCAATTTGTCCAACTTCTTCAACACCTGTGCTGCCACATCTGCTCATTGTTTCAAGCTTTTACCACAATGTCACTGATGTTTCTGAGCTCTTTTAATTAATTCCAAATACTCTATGTCTATTAGTTTTTGTAACTTGCTAAATAGGCAACTTTTCTTTCAACTTTTTTGTATAAATGTCAAAATATTTTCTTTTTGTACTCTTTCAGTGGCCAGCTATCTTGGTTCCTTTTTCCTAGCAGCCCAAGAATAGGCAGGTGCTGGGGCTCATGCCTGTAACCCCAGCATTTTGGGAGCCTGAGCAGGTGGATCACCTGAGGTCAGGTATTCAAGACCAGCCTGGCCAACATGGTGAAACCCCATCTCTTCTAAAACTACAAAAATTAGCCAGGTACCGTGGCATGCTTCTGTAATCTCAGCTACTCAGGAGGCTGAGGCAGGAGAATCACTTGAATAGGGAAGCAGAGGTTGCAGTGAGCCGGGATCGTGCCACTGCACCCCAACCTAGGCAACAGAGCAAGACTTAGTCTCAAAAAAAAAGATGTACAAATCAAAAGTGTTAATTTGAAGACTTGACAGAAGCATAAGTAAATTTTTTGCATGATTGAATTCCACTGGGTTATGAACATTTTTTCCTCAGCAACAATGTCCATCATCATGATTAACAAAAACTATTACATTTATTTATTGAGGAACTACTACATATGAAGTAGCACGTGATAAGTAGTTTTCATCATTTTATAATGTTCATAAAACCCTATCATAAAGATGAAGAAACTGAGGCTCAAGGAGACAAGTTGCCCAAGGTTTCATAGCTAGTTAATGAGTGGCAAAGTTAGGGGCAGGACGAGAGGAAAGCAGAATCTCAGGAGTATAGACTATTTCATTTGTAGCCTTTCTAAAAATTATACTTATTTTTATTATTCATTCTAAAAGGTCCTCTCCAAATGAAAAGACTCCTTAATTTTACAATGAAGAAAATATGTTTGCAATTTGGTCAATAGAAGAAAATTCATAATTTTCTACCTTTCACATCCTTTAATATCATCTTTACTAAAATAGAACATTTAAACACTTGAAAATGTCCAAAAAGTGTGTGTTTGTGTGCATGTGTGTATGTGTGTGTGTGTGTGTGTGTGAGAGAGAGAGAGAGAGAGAGAGAGAGAGAGAGAGAGAGAGACAAAGACAAAGAGACAGAGAGAGAGACTTTGTTGTGTTAACGTGCAATTTCCCTCTCCCTAAAAGAATTACTTTCACTCCAAAGTCATTTTGAGTATGGAATATCTCCTCATGTTGCTTAAAAAAAAAAGACATACACATGAAGATAAATGGTGATTTACAGAAAGTAATTCACACCATGACAACTCTACTTATTCATTTTTCTTTTCCATGTGTCTCCTGTGATAGCAAAGGCATTTATTCCTTCAATAGTCCAAAAACAATTAATGCTATACATCATGTGTGAATGAGACTGACAGGGCACCATCTGAAGCACCCATGCAATGCCTGCTTACAGGGCCAAGCATACCTGCAACCAAAGCTCAAAGACAAGAAAGTGTGCTGAGAGTAACAGCTACATTTTTAACCCATATGCTTAATTTATTTTACCAATAGAGAAAAGTGTCAGAGTAAATGGAAAAATGAAATGCAATTGTTCTGGTCAGAACAAAGGGCAGTAGAAAAGATTTAGTCTGATTTCTGGATCTGCCTGAGGTCATTTATGGCCTTAATCAGCAGAAGCTAAAGCAATCTAAAAAATATTATTGATGAACATAAATTCTTTTTAAATATTTCAGGAAGCTTCATGGCTTCTGACAGCATTAATAAACGTAAAGGGGCATGACAAGAGCTCTGTTTTCTGAGGAAACTCAAAGAATCATGGTTGGCAGTGATAATGTGTCAATGTAAGAAACCACTTTTCAAAATACAACAAAGTATAATAAATTCTTTTATGAGGAAAGAATATTATGGTAAGTGTCCAATATAGTATTAACCTGGGTTATAAAAATATATTCTATTCAGTGATTACAAAAAGAAGATGATTATTTTGAGAGCAAATCTCCTAAGACAATTCTTATGTCCTTTAGATTTCAAAGCTATATTTTCTGGTTGCATAACACAAAGCTTATTCTGACAATGGAACTTAAAGAAACATACGCCCCTTGGATATTAGAAGCAACTTCAAGAAGACTACTGACAATCCATTCATTTAGAGTTTGTGTACTTTTAATTCTTGATTTGTAGATGAATGCTAATAATATATACAGCCTTATCTTCCTTCCTGTCTTCTTCCTTCTTTCTCTATTTCTCTGGAGCATTACAAAAATCAATGAATACATTCTATACTGACATAAAAGTAATATTCAAGAATTACTATCATTTTTATTAAAGTGGAATCTATTCAAGCTATTTGTTGATATTATGAGAAATTTTACATATACCTGTTAAACACACTGCAAAATGTTAAAAATAAATTTAATTAAATAGTATTTAATTTCTAACATTTTAGTTGGATACTTTCCACATCCCATTTATTTTAAACTTAAATTACTAATATGAATATCAACTAATATAATTATTGTTCAACCACAATACTGAGTGTCCATGAACAAAAAATGTATGCCATTTCCAGTAGACAAAACATTATGAAGAACAATTAATATTTCATTTGTGTTTTAGCAGTGTCTATCTAGAAATTGAAAATCATTCCAAAGAAGTACTGTAAAGTTGACTATTGCTCAGGGCAACTAATTATTCCAAAACTTAAAGGCTTAAAGTAATAAACATTTATTATTTTGTAGTTTTTAATGGGTCATAAATTTGTTAGTAGCTTTGCTAAATGATTCTGGTTTAGCATCTCTCATGAGGCTGCAGTTGAGATGTCAGCTGAGGCTATAGTCATCTGAAGGCTTAACTGGGGCTGGGGAATACATTGCCTAGATGGTTTACTTACATGGTCTAGATAGGAGTGAAATCATCTCTAAAAATTTTATACAATTAATCAGGGAAGAAGGGGAGAGACAAAATGAAACCAAACCTAGCCAATTCAGCATTAATCAGTGGGTCAATATGCTCTCTGGCCTGCTCTCTCATAGTTGTTTGCTGACTACTGCCTCAGAATCACATAGACAGTGTTGCAAGATTATAGTTTCCCTTAACTGCTCTGTAGATAATGACTTGAAAAGTGTAAAACTTAAGTTTTCCATTTAAGATACTATTTCAGGTCTTGCATACTGGTGAAACTACTGAGGCAAGATTACAGACACCAGCTGGTCTGAAGGACCCCACTAGGAGCTTAGCAAAGAATGCAGTTTTTACATCCTGTTAATTTTATCCCTCTTACTCAGACCAATCAACAGATCCAATTTTCTAGCCTCTCACTCACCACAATACCCTTAAAAGCCCCAGCCCAGAATTCCTCAGGGGGGTTTGAGGATCCCCCATGTCTCCTTGCTTGGCTGCACTGTAATCATTAGGCTGCTGCTCTGCTGCAAACCCTACTGTCTCAGTATATTGGTATGTTACTGCACAGTGGACATGCAAACCTGGTGGTTCTATACCAGGAAATCTCAGTTCCTTATCATATATATCTCTGTAAAGCACTGTTTAAGTTGCCTCATAAGATGGCAGTTGAAATCTCCCCAGGACAAGTGATCCAAAGGAACAAGACAGGGGCTTCAATGAGTTTTGCAACCTATTCCTGAAGTCACACTCCATCTTTCTGGCAACTTCCTATTAATTAGACAAGTCAGCCCTACTCCATTTAGGAAGGCATGTCAAAGGCATGAATACCAGATGGTGGGGATCACTGGGAAACATCTGGAGACTATCTACTACAGTTATCAAAATTTTTAAAATATCAAAATTCAGATTTCAATAATTCACCAAAATTATGAAATTTAATAGTTGTCCAATATATCCTAGAAAAACAATATTCGGCTGTTCAAAGAGCTTCCAAGACATATGAAACTCAATGAGAAAAACCGAAATGTATTAAGTCAAGGAAGATGTGCTCAGGAAGCTCACAAAAATAGAAAAGAAAAATGACTATTTAGTATCATATAAATGCTATAATAAATCCTATTATGTTCTTTTACAGCTGTAAAAAATTATGAAACTACTGACAAGCTAAAGTAATCAATAATTCAAGTCTATTAGCAGTGTCTTAGGATTATGAAATATAAAAGAAATGTAGAAAAGATGTTGAGACTTTCTGCAGAATATCATTCCACCTACACAGCTAGCAAGAGGTTTTTAAAGAGGAGGTGACTAACTGCATGGAGCATATTTTAATACATAATCGTGTGTGTGTGTGTGTGTGTGTGTGCATGTCTGTGTGTAGTACAAAGAGCAGGGTGTGTCTGTGGCACAAACAGCAGGCTTTGGAGTTAGAAAGATTTAATCTCTCAGGTCAGCTCTGATATTTACCGCGTCAACTTAGGCAAATAACTTAACTTTTTGAGCCCAATTTCCTCATCTGTAAGCAGGTCCTACTTACCTTATTGGCTATTCCATGAGTCACAGAGGCCTATGTATATGTTGGTGATTGTAGCACATTATGTATACAAAGGGTATTCAAAAAGTTCAAGAAAAGTGCATACTATGAAAAACTATGCAGGGATTTAAAGTTTTTGAACCAAAATACTCACACCAACTACTACTTTTTTTTTTAATTTCTGAGACAGAGTCTCTACTGCCCAGGGTAGAGTACAATGGTGCCATCTTGGCTCACTGCAACCTCAACCTCCCTATTCAAGTGATTCTTCTGCCTCAGCCTCCTGAGTAGCTGGGATTACAGGTGCCTGCCACCATAGCCAACTAATATTTGTATTTTTAGTAGAGACAGGGTTTCACCTTGTTGGCCAGTCTAGTTTTGAACTTCTGACCTCAGATAATCCACCTGCCTTGGCCTCCCAAAGTGCTGGAATTACAGGAGTGACCCACCATGCCCAGCTTCATGCTAACTTCTTATGTCTGAATAGGATATAGTTTGAGGCACTAAGAAGGATAAAAACATTAATTAGAAAAAAACCACCAACATGAATTCTGCTAAAATGGAAGAACTTTATAATTTGAAATTTATGGTGAAGTCTGGGTAGAAGAACAGTACAATCATTGATGCTCTAGACAAAGTTTACGAGGACAATGCCCCCTCTGCTCCATAAATAAGTTAGTGTACAAATGGATAACTCATTTTAAGAAGGGAAAATAAAATGTTGAAATGAAAGCCCACAGCAGCAGAGAGAGGAAACTATACAAACTGGAGAAGAAAAAATTTAATTTGTCTGTGCCCTAATTGAAGAAGACTGACAATTAACAGCACAAGCAAGAATCCATCCACACTATAAACATCTCAATTTGTTCAACTATTATATATCCAAAGGAAAATAAGTCATTCTACTAAAAAGACACATGAACTTATATGTTAATCACAGCAGCATTTACAATAGCAAATAAAGGAATCAATCATGATGCCCATCGACAGTGGACTTTATCAGGAGAATGTGGTACCTATACACCGTGGGATACAGTGCAACCACAAAAAGAATGAAATCATGTCCTTTACAGGAGCAAGGATGCAGCTGGAGGTCATTATCCTATGCAAACTAACACAGGAACAGATAAACAAATACTGCATGTTCACACTTTTAAGTGGGAGCTAAATGCTGATTACACAGGGACACAGAGATGGGAGCAATAGACACTGTAAACACTGATCCAGAGATCAGGTACGAACATGATCACAATCTGGGTGATGAGGTCATTTTTACTCCAAGCTCCAGGGACACACAGTTTACCCATGTAACAAATCTGTACATGTACCCCCAACCCCAAAATAAAAAGTAAATAAAATACTTGATTAAAATGGTATAAATAATCCTTCATGAAATTTTTCTAATTACAAAATAAGCTTTTATAAATTATACAGTTTTGGCTTCAGAAATACAAGTTGAAGAAAACTGATTGCATTTTAAAATATTTAAAAAAAACAAGTAATATTTGTTGCTCCATCTCAAATTATGCATAGAAAAAGCAGGCCGGGCGCGGTGGCTCAAGCCTGTAATTCCAGCACTTTGAGAGGCCGAGGCAGGTGGATCATGAGGTCAAGAGATCGAGACCATTCTAGTCAACATGGTGAAACCCTGTCTCTACTAAAAATACAAAAAATTAGCTGGGCATGGTGGCGCGTGTCTGTAATCCCAGCTACTCAGGAGGCTGAGGCAGGAGAATTGCCTGAACCCAGGAGGCGGAGGTTGCGGTGAGCCAAGATCACGCCATTGCACTCCAGCCTGGGTGAAAAGAGTGAAACTCCATCTCAAAAAAAAAAAAAAGAAAGAAAAAGCAACATTTACATGTGATGTCCTTGCCCTGCCTCTTCACCTAGCTATCGTTTGGCTGGCCTTCTCCTGCAGAGCTCAGTTTAGAGCTCATATTTTCTAATAAGTCTCTACATGTTGCTATCACCTCTTGACTCAGGATTAGTAGCTGCTCTCCTGAAGGAGCACATCCTTGATGATAATACTGTTGATAAAGATAATAATGGCATCTACTATATTTCAATGAATATTCTTTAAGTACTTACTATGCACCAAGGACTGGGCTAAGTACTTTACATATATGATTGTGTTTGATCCTAACAAGTGTATGAAAGCATTTAATTTTCCTACTACCATTTACATATGTTAAAACTGAAGCACTCATTGTGGAAGATCACACAGTCAGAAGGGCCAGAACCAGGCTTTGAAATTAGGTTGTCTTACTCTAGAAGTCGTGGTCTTAAATGCTAAGTGAATACTGCCTCATATGATTTATTTTTGAATACTGATTTCATAGGACAGTGCCTGCTCAACATAGGAACTCAATTTTATTTTTCAAAGAATAAATTATTTAAAAGATATTACATTAGACAATAGTGATAAATATTCAAAATGTTTTTAAAAGTGTCTTTTTTATGAGGATAGTGGGGCTAAGGAAAATAGAGGCCTAGAAGATACAGGGCTACTAACATCCACATTGAAAGGGAAACACTTTCCTTACAGAAAGCTGTATGTTTAAGAGGTTACCTGTGTCCAAGCTCCCTTTCCTAAAAGAGCAGTGATTCTCAGCCAGGACCATTTTGGCCTCCAGAGGACAACTGGCAATGTCTGGGTCCATTTTTGGTTCTCACTACAGGGAGGGTTGTACTGCTGATATCTGGTGGGTAGTGGCCAGTGATGCTGCTAAGAGTAAACATCCCACATAATGCATCAAATGGCACCACTGATGGAGCAATACCCTGTACTAAAAAAGAGAGAGAGAGAGAGAGAGAAAAAAAAAGGAGAGAAAACAGGAAAAGAAAGGCCAAAGCAAAGGATAACTGCTGGAATCACAGGTCCGGTAGCAAGGCCCACATCCATATGTGTTGAAAGACAATTCCCACCTTAACAAAATCAAGCACTTCATGCTATGGGGGGAAGCCCAGCAGGCGTAAGAGAAAACTAGAATCCCGGTTTTATCATCACATGGATCAAATCAAGCAAGGGCTGTCAGGTAAACTTGGTTTGTATAAATGGTATTTCAGAGAAAACCTTGGAAGTTCCTAATGGACTAAATGGTAACCCCAAAGGGAAGTTATGAAACTTTAGTAAATTGCCAAAGCAAACAGAAAAACAAATGGCAGGGTGTGGTGATTTATACTATGAAAAGGCCATCATTTTTCTTCTCTTCACACAGTACTCTTCCAGCATCACCCACAAACACTGAACACAATATGCTTTTCTAACTTACAGGCATGAGTGCTGGAAGAATACTGGCTGCTGCCTTGAATACCAAGGATTTCCCTTCACTGTACTCTGTAAAGCAAACATCAAATAATGACAAGAAAGAATAATAGGAAACAAGAAGGCATACTTCAAGGACAGAGGACACCCAGAGTCTTTGAAACATGATTTTCATGTAAGAAGGCTGTTTACCCCTCATTGACACTGGCCTGCTGCTAACTCTTCATTTCCCACCCCTTTCTTCACTGCAATGCTCCCAGTGCCGTCAAACTATGCACCATTGTGTTCAACTGATGTAGACATCAGCAATGCTGGTCAAGTGAAGTGAAAGTTGTTGAGTTCTTTTTTACTTTTAAAAAAGAACACATTTGAACAGTAGAATAATCATGTGTACATAAAATGCACTCACTGAACTGTTTAAAATTCTATTCTTAGCAAGCTCTGCAAATAACTAGCCAATAAATAAATAAGTAAAATCTGGTGTATTCTGTTTCCATGGCAAACTGTGTCTATAGGTTAACCAGATTAATAATTGCTGCTAAGGCAGACTCTTTTTGTTTCAGTTTATTCTCATGCTGCTAATAAAGACATACCTGAGACTGGGAAATTTATAAAGGAAAGAGATTTATTGACTCACAGTTCAGTATGGCTGGGAGGCTCAAGAAACTTACATGATGGCAGAAGAAGTAAACATGTCCTTCTTCACATGGAGGCAGCAAGAGGAAGTGCCAAGCAAAAGTGTGAAAAGCCTCTTATAAAATCATCAGATTTCATGATAACTCCCTCATTACGCTGAGGACAGTATGGGGGTAACCACCACCATGATTCAATCACCTCCCACCAGGTCCCTCCCACAAACATGTGGGGATTATGGAAACTACAATTCAAGATGAGATTTGGGTGGGGACACAGCCAAACCATATCACTTTTCATACTAAAGGGGCTGGCATTTTTTAATTGAGAAGAAAGAACAGATTAGCAGAATATTTCTGGAAAACCATAATTATTCTATAAATTAAAAAAGCAATCTTAGAGAAAAGTATCTTCTTGCTCTAAAATCTTTTGTGGTACCTTTTGAATCTACAAGGAGTAATGATAAGTTTAGACAAAGGCACACGCACATTAAGCCAAATTATACAGGGAAAGCAATGCAGCTACTACCAAAGGAACACATGGTCTCTCCTGCTGCCTCTCACCTCCAGGGTGTGTAAATAAACACTAATTTTGAGGACAAGAGACTTAAAAGTGCAAGTTGATAAATCCTCTTTCTGTGAGAACACATCATTTGCCTTTGCATAACCTCTGCCTGTAAATTAGATTTATCCAGAAATGGATCAAATATTGAATCTCCATTTTATAAAAATTCAAAATTGTGTAGTATCTACAAGTGCACATCATGATGGGAGACATCTATGAGAACTGATTCTTCCACAAACTGATTCTTCCTCAAATAATGGCTATATTTTCATACAAGTCACACAGTGCAGTGTATTTAAAATAATATTATAAAATAACATCCAACAATTATGCCATATTTTAAAAAGTCTGCTCACACTTTCTACTCTAAGATTTGAACCTATGCAGTCTAGTCTTTTCTAAAAAACAACCTAAAAGCATTTTTTTCTAATGGTTCACTAAGCAACAAAGCTAGACCTATACAATGAAATTGTATGAATAAATATTAATATCTGGCACAATAATTTCCAGGATCATTATCGTTATTTTAATAAAAATAAATAAATAAAACGATAATAAAATATGATTTTATTATCGTTTTATTTATTTATTTTTATTAAAATATATATATATATATATATATTTTTTTTTCCCCCGTTTCCTGCTGTTTATTGACAGCCAATGGCAGAGGCTTGCCCAGACCTCCCGTGCCCGCCTGCTGGAGCCCAGCCTGGGCTGCCCACTGAGGAGAGGCCCTGAGGGACAGCTGGGCACTTCCCTCAAAAGGAAACACCAGTTAAGACAGCGGAAGGGGCCCTGGACGCCCGGACACCACCTCCACCGGCCACCTCCACCCTCCCCACGCCACAATCGCTGGTTTTCGGCATTTTTAAATTTTTTTTTTAAGAAACGTCAAAGTTGTGCCCAACACTTGTGGATCAGCAAACACGATAGAGGAGACCAGTCAGTACTTCTTGGATGAGTCAGGGGAGGAAGAGAGAGGAAAAGGGAGGGTGACAATGACCACACGACACGGCCTCAGACCATGAGCAGCAGCGTCCATGTGAACGCCAGCAGGGTGGACGGGCTGCCTGTGCAGGCCCTGGGGAGGGGGCAGGCACACCCTCAGATGAGCTGCAAGCCCGCAGCCTGGCCTGCTATGCGCCCTGCTTTCATGTGGCCACTACGCTGACATGCCCATGTTCACCACACCCACCGGCGCCACAGGACACAGCCACGCCAAGAGGACATGGCCGTCGCGAGCAAGGCACATCCTCGAGTTGTTGGGGCGCAGGGAACTTAGGAGAGAAGCTTGGGGGAGCCCCTGGCAGAGCACCTGCCTCCCAGCCCCAGCCTTCACCTGTGCTAGGGGCCTGGGGCCTCCACTCTGAACAGAGGGAGGGAAAGACCGGCAGGCAGACGGCCTGGGCCTTTTAACAGCTTTTGTCCGGAGCTAGACTTGTGTCCTTTCAGTTGGTAAATTGTTTTCTATAGAATCAATAATATTTCTTTCTTTAAATATATATTTGTTAAAGTTATACCTTTTTGTTTCTCTGGGGAAATCTGCCTCAGCTCATTCCCAATAAATTAATACTCTTGATAGCTTATATTCTGGGGGTGCGGTGGGGCAGATAATAAATAAATTAATAAAATAAAATTTATTTATTTTAATAAAAATAAATAAATAAAACGATAATAAAAATATCGTTATTTTAATAAAAATAAATGATTTATTTATTTATTTTTATTAAAGCACTTTTTGCTCATCATTGTAAAGTATGCAATTTTAAAATACTTCAAGGAAAATTAAGACTGTGTAATACATATATATATAGAGAGAGAGAGCATGATTCAGTTTCTGATACATATTAATAAAATATACTTATATAACAATACACAAAAGCCTGTTAACTGTAGTTGCTTCCAGGGAATAGAACAGCTGATTGAGAAAAAATATCTGAAAGACTTCATTTTCTACTTTTTATGCATTTGAATTTTCTACTATGTGCACGTTTCTTTCAAAATAAAAATTGATTTTAAAATGTTTAAGGAAAATAATATTTTATAGGATAAAAAGTAGCTAAAATTTACATTTAACATTTCAATATTTTGCCTGTCCTTACCAAACTCACTTGAAATTAGAATTTCTTTTTTCCAGAAAGTAAAGGCATAAAACTCTAGGTCTTGCAACTGATTTTTTTCAACTCAAGGAAAAGTGTTCTGACAAGAAGAAAAAATAAACAAAATGGTTTTTCGAAATAAATAGAAAATTAGAAAACAAAGTTGCTTGTCAGGATGGAGATTCTGCTAGGAAGCAGTGACTTACACAGTGCCCTGGTTAAAGTAATTTTGTTTTTACTCTCTGATGTGGGTTATTGGATACAAACGTAAACTCTTCTTTTTTCACACTGGCATTTCAAATGAAGAAAATATATATTATTAAACAATCAAAATTAGCAAACTTAAATGTAACTATTAAAGAGAGATAAATAGTTTTTTTTTTCTAATGGAAATAGGCTTTTTGTTCTAAAGAAGTTTTGCAATATTATCTGAAGATTGGACATCCTGTATTCTCAAAGGTTTAGTTTTTATTTCTCTTACTCTATTTTCTTGTCTATTTTATTTCTCAAAGTTTACAGATCACATACATCTTCATCAAATATACACAGACTCTTAAAATATCTCACTTTATAAATAAAAAGGCAAAAAAAGAGCTGCTTAGTTTTTCCCTGTACATGGAAACCAGGCTCACTTTCACTTGCAGCCCACTAAGCAGAACTTTGCCTGTCAGTGCTGTAGGGACACAGAAAGTCTCATAGTTCAGTCACATATAAAATGTTCTTTAAAATTCTGAGGGTCAATAAATGGAGTCCAACTGATTCCAGGTCTCTAGAATGAGATCTTAACCACAGAATTATAGCTCTGTGACCAGTTCTGTCTGTGTGAGACCAGCACAGGTCTGATTGTACATGGCTTGTCTATTTTCCTATAAATGAGAAATGGGATGAACTCTAAAAACTGACACATCTCTTTCAACATTACAATTCTTGTTCTGAGTGAAGCAGAGTAGCTACTTCCTCTTTATTTGTTCATTAGCAAACAAATTAAACACAACGCCATACAATACCAAAGCCATTTATCTACACATATACCTGACAAGGAGGACATAGAGATTAAGTGAAAGGTGTGCATATACATATTCACACATATCAGAGACGTGGCAGGAAGATAATTTCAGACAAATGTTTTCTAAGTGACAACACTTGAATTTAATTAAAAATGACTAAGAAAAGAACATATTTCAAAGAATGTAGGCTAGTATTAGCATATCTCAGAAACCAGTAGTTCAATAGCATTGTTTATCCTCCTGAAAATAGTATTCAGCAGTCTTCCAAAATCTTAAAGGATTACTATTCAACCTTGTGAGATAGAACAAAAATACACTGAGAAAGGAAATGTAAAGCCACAAGTAAAATATTGAAAAAGACTAAGAAAGAATAAATTTTCACATGGTTGATATTCATTCGAAAATTTATATTGAACTTCCTTGCCTTGTACCTATCACTGAACCACAGAAGTGGGTATATGATACTGTATGGGATATTAAATAAGGGCTCAAAGAGCTTGCAAATCCAACTTTGTTTAAAATATGTAATAATGTGATAGGAAAGGCCTAAATACAGCATCCTGAGCAGAGAGCTCCTGAGACCTTGAGGATTGCCCTGTGAAGGCAGTATCTGAATGATGGTTCATATGTTGGTAGGTAACGATGATTACAGTGTCACTCGGGGCAAGGTACTAGCATAAACCAGTGGTTCCCAAAGTGCTTCTGCAGACCAACAGCATCAACACCACCTGGGAAGTTGTTCAAAATGCAAATTCCCAGACCCTGTCTCTAATGTACTGAATCAGCAGCCCAGGGATTGGGCCCTATAAGGTAACTTGTAATAATCTTTCTGGGTCATTATGATGTGACTGAAGTTTAAACATCACTGTCATAAATAAAGACGTACTGAGGTAAATACAATGCTCTTCAGACATCTAACAGTGGGTTAGCAGCATCAGAATCAGGTAGAAGGAATAAAAGAAACTTTCAGTTCCACATTTGATGTCTCCTAATCCATAGAGAAAATTCTCCAGGTAGTAGTACTTTGTAGCCAGGTCTGGAACTACTGGAGTTGCAGAAGCTTAAAAGGGATTCAAAGTGACATCAGGTTGTTGAGGGGGACCTTAAATGCAAGTTTGATGAATCAGATTTCAGCAGGCCAATGAAAGCACTTAAGTGTTTTTCCGTTTTGGTTTTGACTCTTTAATTGAAATATGACACCCATACATAGCATTGTGCACAAATCGTCTTTGTGAAACTCAAAGGATTATCAGAATATAAATACTATTGCAGGATTTTGAAGAAGATAAAATGTTTCCAAAATATTTCTATGCCAGGGGTTAGAGGTCCTAATAGGAGGAGGCAGAGAATCAGGTAAAGACACCAAATTAAAGTTATTACCACTTCTACACATGTATATTAAAGATAGATGTTTTCAGGAAAATCACAGAATTTGATCTAGAAAGACCTTGAAAATGGGGAAACTGAGACCAATACATGTTAGGTGACTTGATGGAGGTCATACAAATGCCTGGAGAAAAACTAAACTAAAGCCAGACTTTCTGACTCCCAGTCTAGGGGTAGTTCTGTGTCACACTGAATGCCGGAAAAACAATATAGCCAAGATTTTTGAAGGGAGGATTGATGGGACTTGACAAATGACCAGATGAAGAGACTGAAATGGAGAACTCACAGTTCATTCTAGAATCCTTGGATCTATGCCACCGGGGAAATATTGCTACCAGCTTGGACAAATTAGAGTATAGACCTAGAAAATATTTTTACTGAATATAAGAAGGTGTGACCTCAGCTGCTTAGCATTTTGAGCCTCAGCAAGACTAAAAGATTCTCATTCTCTTATTAGCATCTTGTTATGGCCCAACTCCATATCTAAAACAAAGCAAATATTTTGCACATAGGATATAACCGTCTGCTTAAATTACATGGAAAGGATAATCCTGTCTCAACTGACACTTGTGATTAATTTTACTAAGGACTTGCTTTAGAAGGTTTTTGGCAGAACATTCTACGCTGACAGTTCAAAAAAGACAAGGACTTCATTGTTTACAACAACAAATATGGGAACAATAATAAGATTGCACATCTTTCCTCATTTTCCTGGATCTGTTTAAGAAGAAGAATGTTTGAATAACATTATAGTATGTCCATATCTTGACAATTTTATGAAAGTAACATAAAAACAGTGACATACCCATAAAGTTTCTTCCTTATTATCTATTTGGAAATCATTAGAAGTCTGGCATTAGATTCGCAATGAAAAAATTTCAAATGGTTCTATTCCCTTTGAAAGTCTTTCAGTAGTTTCATTTCTAATTGGATCTTTTATTTTACATATCAATATTTAGGTTTTAATACGTTTCTCAGCAAAAAGAAGTTACACTGTCCCATCATTGTAGTTCAGCCACCTTTGTACAAATCACTGTGAAATAACAGATCATTTGGTTTCATCCCCATAAGCACCAATTACTTACTGGGCAACTTTACAACATGCTGGGGTTGATTCCAAAGGAGGCTAAGAAATAGTTCTTGCAAAGAGACAAGACATGCAAATGAAAATAGTTAAATGATACTGGATAGCAGTCTGGGATTAAGAGGAGAATGGATCAGACAATAGAAATGACATGGGATTGAGAGAGAAGAAAATGGGTCTGCCATGGAGGTGAATGCTTGATAATCAGACATTCTGTAAGAAGATAACTTGAGTTTTATACACAAACAGCACCACCCCCGCCATACTATGATTTTGGCTATCTGGCTATGATCCCCCCTCTTAGGCAATTTAAGAAATGTCCATCTCTTTTCCAAATGTAAATGCACACACAAAATATCAAGTTTTATAAGATGTCAAAAACATCATGGATAGCTCTAAGCAGAAATTGTGGGTCTGAAAATTTTGATTCCCTTGAGTTTCTCTTTTCCATGTTTGCTTTTCCTTATCCAGTTGTTCAGTTGTCTTCCTATTATCAAAAGAAAGTGCTTCCCTTGTTGAGACTAAAATTTCTCACTTTTGAGACTAAAATGTTATTTTATGAGACTAAAATTGAGTTAAGGGGATAGCCTAGTAGGGTCTGGGGTGGTAGAAGATTCTCCCTAAATTACAGTGTGGAGAAAACTGCCCACTATAACTTTTCCTTCGGTAACTCTTAACCTTTAGCTAGTGTTATTACTAACAGATTTAAATATTCTTAAATAAATGTGTGAAAATATTTTTGAATTATTAGAGCAATATTTTTCAGATGACTTCTTTCAAAAAATATAGTCTCATTTCTCTACATGCACTTTATTAAAATGTACTAGAAGATCAGAATTCCATTCATTAGCATAGTGAATGTTATTCATTGCTTTCTCACATTTATTTACCTCCTGAATCCAATCAGTTTTCAAGAGTACAAAACATAATCTCAGCAAAGCCAGTCAGCATATTCTATACCTGACCACAGTTGTTAATTCAAAGAGGGCTTATGACCTAAAGGAATACGATCGAGTTGTTTTCAAGACTGTTCCTAGCAGTATGGGACACAGATTGTTTCCCTTGCCCTAACATATGACAGCCATTTTGCTCCCTTAAGGGAGCAAAACCAGCATAAGGGTGAAGTTTTGACATGTGATGTAAAGGGAAGGGAAGCCAGCATAAGGGTGAAGCTTTGATGTGTGATGTAAAGAACTGAATGCACTGTAGAGAATATGATGAGAATCTTCATGAAAGCAAGGCTAAATTATTGCATCAAACTCCTTTATTGTTGATGACATTTTTCATGGGGTTTTTCTCTACCTGAAACTAACATACATACATGTATAAGAAATGAACTCAGTAAATATTTAGTGAGTTCATACTATGTGCTAGATTCCAGGACTGCAGCAGAGTGAGACATAATTTCTGTCCTGAAGTTACTCACATTCTAGCAGAAAAATTAAAAAAGCAAACAGACTAAATCAATATAGTGTGATAACTAAGAAGGATAAACAGAGGAGAATGAGACAAGATGAATTAGTGGCACCTAAATTAGCACAACAAAAACAAGTTTAAAAAACATTAAAAAGTCACGCTAAACCATACCATTATTTTAATATATAACAATCAGCCAGTTAATAGCATGGTTTGTTCCTTCACATTCAGTATAAAATGACTTAAATGGCAAATACTAATATTCTCACCCAACATTGAGTCCTTCGATTGAAATAACCAACTTATTCTTGAGTAGTAAAATAGTGGTGTCATGTTAAAATATATTCCTATATGTGCAAAGTGTTCCCTGTAGAATCGCATGCAATAAAGAATAGGAAAGCAAGGGCAAGGATTGCAAGGAACTTAAGACAAATGACAGTTATTGTCATTCTTCTAGGGTATACTCCTTTTTTTTTTTTTTTTTGAGATGGAGTTGCACTCTTGTTGCCCAGGCTGGAGTGCAATGGCCCAATCTCGGCTCACTGCAACCTCCACCTCCTGGATTCAAGCGATCCTCCTGCTTCAGCTTCCTGAGTAGCTGAGTTACAGGAACTGTCTCATATGCACTGCCTCATAGGATGCACTCTTTTATTACAATCAGAGATGTAAGAAGTATGATTATTTCTGCACTTCCCTCCAAGATTATATCTTTAATCTTAGAGGACAAAATGAACATATTAAAGAATTCTCAATACAAGTTATCTTTAAACTTACAGGGCAAAATAACAGGTTAAAGGAGTTCCAATACACATTAATGTGTTGAAATAAAGAACTGTTATCCTTCTTCTTACTTAGGGTTGAACAAATACAATGAAATGGCCTGGAGCTTTGTTCCCTAAATTTTTGTCATTGAGAAAAAAATAAATTGATAACCAATTAGTTGGACCTTCTCATAGAAAGAGAAGTGGGCAAAGGATCCTATATTTACAGGTAGTTAGAGAAGATTATGATCAGGCAAGAACTATCAATTCTCATAACTATTATAATATCTATAATACCTTGTAGGGATGATTTTTTCATTTTACAGAAGAGTAAACTGAGAGTACAGAAGCTTCATTGAGATGATTGAATGAATGACTTCAGGGCATTTTGCAAGGCATAATTTTATTTTATCTCATATTATTTAGAATTGCTACAGCTGAGGGACATTTCTACAGCATAGACAATTCAGGTGCTTTTGAAATGACTTATCATTAGTCAAGATATAGCCCCTTATCTCCTGTCCCCTTGGTATTGAATCCTCAGTCCATCCTTCATAATTTGAGCCAGATTTAAAAACCAAACTCTCAATAAGAGTTGAATGAAGAATAGCAATATGAAGTCGACTTCTAAAGCAAACCATTTCACAATGTTCTATTTGTTTTTGTTTAGAGTTTAAAGGAAGAATGTTTATTTTTTTAAAACAGTATAATCTTAGCAGCAGAGTACAGTCCTGTGCAGACAGTGATTAAATCTTAATAAGCTACCTAAACATCCCCAAGCTAATTGGTACTTTACCAAAAAGCACCATATAAACCTGGCTATCTAAATAAGGGCACAAGAAACAGAAATGAACTGAGGATTATATCACCACCAGCTGACATAAAAAGTCTTGTAGAAACTCAAAGGAATGAAAGTCATCAAAGAAAAAGAAACCCACAATCCAATGCCCAATATGCATCTCAATTACATTCTAAAAAACTATTTTTCCCAGATGCACCCCCCTAAAAAACTACATAACATTTAATGTATAGTTCCAAAAAGGAAAATAATAATTACTTATATATAAATTATTTAGGCTACTCTCTGCCAGGCCCTGGCCTAGGTTCTGTTTCATAGTTTTATTAAGGTATCTCTGTGTATGATTTTAAATGTTCATCTTTCTGAGAATGTTAATCTTTTTTTGTTCCTATGACCTTTTCATTTTCATTCCCACTGCACTTACTTTCCTATTCTTCCAGAATTCTTGATTCAATTTTCTTTTGTCTTTCTGCTACAGTCACTGATCCTTTCCCCCAGAAAAAAAAAAAAAAAGCAGTATCCAGCCTGTCCTGAATAATTGAAACTGCAAATGTTGAAGAAAATTGTCTATGCAGATTGGTGGTATGATTGATGGTTTCTGACTCCATCTGGGCCTTGGCACTGCTCTGTCCTCATCATATTTATCCTTAGTTAGTTCCTTTTCATGTTTCCCTCTGTAACCTATCGCTCTTCTTAAGTCCTTCACTCCACCAATCCCATTATTCTCAGTTGATAAATCAGCTTTCTGATTCAGAAGAAAAAATAAAATATCAACTAAGAACTCTCCAAACCTGTCTCCCCAAACTCCATCTCTAAATTTATCCAATATGGACTCTTTACTTACACCCTTCGCTTCTAGCTTTTGTATGAGGGACTTTCTCAATACCTTAAACATCTCCCTTGTATAACTTAAGCATCTCCCTTTGTATTGGCTTCTTTCTCTCAGCCTATAAGCCAGTTTAAAGAAAGGAAAGAAGAGAAGAGGGAAGGAAGAATGAGAGAGGGAGGAAGAATGTAATTCATTAGAGATTTGCCCTCAATTCAAGGTTCAATCCTGCCTCTCCCTTCATCATGATTATCCATCCAGCTTCTGCTCCTCAAAGTATCTGAAAGCAGATCTACATTTTCTGACTTCACTTACTCAATTTTTATTAATCAATAGGTCAAGATGCATTATTCCACAAGTTATGATCCTCTGGCTTCTACTTATTCCAGTGTACTTAAACGCCTTTTGAAGCAATCACCAAAGAGTTTATTCATGTCATAATGCATGCCCTAGTCTTAGTTATTACCTTATTTGCTCTCTATTACTTATTACTTATGAAGACTCACTTCTTAGTGAATTGCTGTGGTTACAGGTAACCCTAAGGGCACATCTGTGAGTCAATTCTGAAGTCTCCCTCCTTAAAAGCCAACATAGACAGCATCATAAGGTTCAGGATGCACACAGCACTGTTTTTAGCATTCTCTTCATAATAACAAATAGAAAGAAGAAAAACAAAAGGTAATACCAAGATAGCATGCTTATACTCCCTGCCAGGGTTGGCTGTGTTTAGAGATGCTAAATGGTGAATTACTACAAGAAACTGAGAGAGAGTATATTATTCAATTCTCTGAATTGAGGGCAAGAGCTTCACCATTTCTTGGAATTCCCTGTTACACTGGTATTTGATTCCCATGAATAAAGTGAGCAGTAGATCAAAGATATATATGAAAGTTATTGTGATTAGACCCTTGGGGAATTTGGAAGTTGTTTTCTGATAGGTAGGAGGCTGAGGGTGGATTCACTTTTATGAGCATGCTAATTTAGGCTATGCAAGTTGTAGACTGCTACAATGGGATTAGTAAAATGGGATTCAAAACTTGGGCAGAGACCCCTAACACATTCTTCCCTACCTGTCTGCCCATATCCCCTTCTACTATCGTAAAAACATTTCTGATTTCTGTGCCTATTTCTTATCCATTTCTCCCAATGTTGTCCTTTGGATCTTCACTATTAATCCCCTCTGTAGTTCATTGGACATAGCTTCAAATTGCTGATGGCTGTTAAATCTATTTCTCTATCACAACCAAAATCCTTTTTCAAATAACCTATTAGACATAGCTATCAAATGGTCTCACAAAAACTTCAAACTTCATACATGTAAAGTGGAACTCATTATATCACCATGTCTCTCTAAATCTGTTCTACCTCCTCCATCTCAGGTCTCTGTTACTGTGGTCATCAGACACTCTGCAGCTGAACTGCTACCTCAATATTCATTCTCTCTAGTTTGCATTCCCTGAGGTAAACTTACATTCTCCCTCTCTTTAATAATTGAATTTCCAAGTTTTAGCTGGGTAAATTGTCATCCAGACTAGAGACTTTCTTTCTCCTAGAAATGGCTATATGACTAAATTAACAGCCAATAGAATGTGATCAGACAACCAGATCATGTTTCTTCTCATGTTTGCCCCTTCCTCATTGATTGACTGTGGAACCAACAATCTTGGGGATGAAACCTCATGTAACCAGATCTGGGAGAATATCACCCTAATGGAAGGTAGAGAAAAAAGAAAAAATGTAAGTGTCTCTGCAATAGTGCAGAACCCCTATTATCCATAGTTTGCTAAACCTGAAGTGTTTGGCTGACAGAGAAATAAACTTCTGCCTTGTTTAAACTATGTTATTTAAAATACAATTGTTAAATTGGATCTTTGGTACAGCAGCTAAACAAGCCAGAATTTGAAAGGCATTGTTCCTCACAAAATGTCATCCCCTGTATTCAATCACTTATCAAATCATGTCAATTCTATCTGAGAAAAATCTCTCAAATTTATTTTCTCTTGTCTGATTGCATGGATATTGCTTGAGCCCTAGCTCTCAAAATCCCTGGCTTAGAATTTCCTAAGTCTCATAAGCAATGCCCCCTCAAAATGCAGTCTATTCTTCAGCAGCCTAAGGTATAATACTATAAAACATGTCTTTTGACTCTTCTGCATCAAAATTTCCGAAAGTTTCCTACTATCTACCAAGTATAATACAAATCCCTCAGCTTGACATAGATCTTTGAAACTCTTCTTACTTCTTACCATTCCCTGCTATGCACCACATGCTCCTACTACATAGAAGTCCCATTACTTCTGAAATGATTACTTTATGAGATGATGCCTTTGCTCACAGAGTCTCTTCAGGCAAAATATGCTTTTTCCTCTTCTTGGTCAGTAAAATATCTACTTAACCCTTAAGTCCCACTACAAACATCCTATCTCCAATGAAGTCAGTCTCTTAGAAATCTTATATTAGAGATTATTGCCCTTTATCTGTGCTTGACTACAGCAGCTTGCTCATAATTTTGTAACAGTAATAAACTATATTTTATCTGTTTGCATGTCTAACTCTCTGTAGATTTCCAAAGAATATAAATCATTTCTTATTCAACTTTGTGTCTCTATCACCCTGACATGTATTAGATAAGAGTAAATATTTGTTGAATGACTAGATGGACCTTTCAAAAGTTCAAGGAGGCCTACAGGTTTGCTTTAATGCACATAAGAAAGCATCCTTCCAGTGTGAAAACATAAAATAGTTATAACTTTCCCTTATATTCAGTCTGGATTTCCCCCATCATATATGCTTTCTTTTGGTTATAAAAGAGAGAAGCAATCATTGAGGCCGTAGCTTAACAACTGCAAAACACATGGGCTTTGAAGTCACAGTACCTAGTTTCAAATTCTAACTGCCACTCATCAACTTATGCCACTGGTCATGTCACTTCCCCTGTCTAAGCTTATCTCATCTGAAAGGCAGATGATAATTAGCCCTGCATCATAGGGTATTTGAGAGGATAAAATGAGTTAATACATAAAAAGCACTTAAATCAGGCACTGCCATACTAAGCACTAAATAAGCACTATTACCATTTCAGTAAGGAAATGGTACAAGAAAAGCTCAGGAGGGTCCCAGGAGATTTGAGCAACCAGTAGACATAACTGACAATTTGTATCTTCTTTCATCATTATTTAATAGAGATACATTTCTAAAACCAACTAATTATTGTGTAGATTATGTAATAAGTTTTAAGCAGAAGCCTGCCACTTTAAGGCTCAGAATGCGTAAAAATACCCATAAAATTACCTGAAAAGATGCTAGGAGTCAGATCCCAAAGTCTGCTAGATTTTATCTGTTTGCATGGACCCTTCATGCCTATCTAAAGGTCATCCATTATCATTTGTCCTGTGATGACTAACATACCTTCTCTGATGATGATTCTATTCATTTATCTTTAACTCTGTCATCCAAAATGCATGCTTTTCCTTTAGATCCCCATGAGACACACTCACGCCCCGATTTATGACGTACTTTTCCCCTTCTGAAATAATGCACTTACCAATTGTGTTTCTGCTAAGTTCTCTTCTCTCCTGGTCTCATCTCAAGACCACATATACAATGTGGCTTTTCCCCACGGTAAGAACAGCCCATATGCAATTGTCTTACCTACTTCCTGCATCAGAGGAACTGAAGCTTGGGGAAGACTTGAAGGTGACAAATGATGGGTTGGAGAGAAGATACAGTCAAGGAAGACAAAAGGGTCTGGGGTCTGGGTTAGAAACTTCAGTGAAAGAGAGAGTTGAGATGTCCTGGGCTTGTCAGTATCAGGTCACAGACCTAGGCCCAGCACATCATTGGTTCCATATAAAAATGAGCTAAAAGAAGATGAGAATGACAAAGATATGCTGTGCCAATGCTACCTAGAGCTGGTCCAGGTACTAAATATTTAAGCATAAGCATCAAAACTTTAGTTTTGCATTCCCTGAGGTAAACTTACATTTATGCTACATTACTTTGACCACATGTTTTACACATTTGCTTAAGCATCAATGTTTCTAAATACATCCTGACAGCAAGCACAGCTACCAAGGAGAAGAAAATCTGTGATGTTGTGCAGTTCTTCAAAGATCTAACAGGCTTCTTCAATAATTAAAAAGCTGCTATCCTGGCCTAATGGCAAAATATTTCTGCAAATTGACTTTCTATTCACAGTGTGAAAAAACTGGACTAAAAACTGGATAATCATTAACGGGTCTTCCTGCACTATATTTCTTAGTGTTTGTTTGTGTTTGACTTTCTATAAAATGCAAACTAAGCTGAATTGAATATTTAGTGTCTCAAATGTATCTTGCAGCATTTTATTAAAGAAAAAAACCTGATTTTAATAACAGTAATGCATTTTTAAAAAATAAGAAAACTTAAGGAAATTATTGAAACCTTATAAATTATCATTGTTAAAGAGCCTATGATAACTGATGATAAAAACAACTGTTTGAAAATACCTGACCACATATATATCACACATATATCTCTCTCCTAAACCCAAATTAAAAAATCTGGTTAGCAATGGTTTTCAGCCTACAAAATTTTGTTTTATCTTAAACCAGTGAGATCATGGGATTAAAACTGTATTTTAACAAACAGAATCAGCATTACTCTCAGAAATCACTGTACTGGTAAGTATACCAGATAAAAGATCACAAAGTATAATATTCGAAAGTTATACTTTTAAAAAGCATGCATTTTTATGTTTGTATCCCCTGCACCCAGGACAATGCCCAATACCCAATATTCACTCAATAAGTTTTAAATAAAATCTATTAAAATATTTCCTTTAAGATACAATTGAATAACTCCAAGATCATCTGAATTATAATAACATACATACTAAATCCCACTTTCAGGTATATATCTAAAAGAATTTAAATTAGGATGACAAAGAGATATCTGCACTCCAGTTCACTGTCATACGATTCATAAATACCAAGATATGGAAATAACCTAAGTGTTCATCCATGGACGAATGGAGAAAATGTGGTATAGACAGAGTCAATGGAATATTGTTCAGCATTAAAAAAGAAGAAAATCCTGCCACATGTGATGACATGGATAAATCTGGCAGATATCATGCTGAGTGAAACAAGCCAGTCATGAAAGGACAGATATTACTTGATTCCACTCATATGAGGTATCTAAATTACACTGATAGAAGCAGAGAGTAGAATGTTGGTTGCCAGGGGCTTTAGTAGGGGTAGGTGGGAGATGGGGATGGCGTGGCGAGTTGCTCATCAGTGATACAAACTTTCAGTTATGTGTTATGTTGTATAATGTAGTACCTATAGTTAACAATACCATATTGTGCAAGTTTAAACAACTCTTAAGATGGTAAATCTCATGTTAAATACTCTTATCACAAAAATAAACAAAAACCCAAAGGGGCATGAGTAAACTTTTAGAGGTAATGAACAATTTTATGGTATGCAAATTATATTTTTATAAATAAAATCAAAATGAGCATTACTCTTGTAAGCCACTTTACAGGTAAGTACACCAGATAAAATGTGTACTTTCATTACCTTGATTATGGTAATGGTTTCCTGTGTATATACATATGTCCAAATTATTCAATTGTACACATTAAAGATATGCAGATTTTTGTATACCAATTAAACTTCAATAAAACTATGTGAAAATAAATAAAGTAAATCAAGCTAAAATTGTTACAGGATTTCTGAAGTCAGGTCCTACTACAAAAAGCTTCAAATATATGAGTGCAATGTCATCTAACAATTGCACTTCCTCAAATGCATCCTAAAAAATGAAGGATATATAGAAGAATTTAACAACTGTTGAGTTATTAAGATTGTCAATGGTGTGATACATTACTGGACCAAATAAAAATAGAAGCAATTTAATTCTCAACAATAATAAAATAGTTATTAGATTGGAATACATCATTATAAAGATTATTCAGCCATTTCAAAGGACCTTGTAAACTAATATTTATTTTAAATATGGATACCTTATCATGAAACGAGAACTTCCAGTGACAAAACAACACTTAGTATTGCTGAAAATGTACATATAAATTTATTCAAAGATAACATTCTCAAAACAATGTTTTAGCTACAATAAACGTATATGGATATTTATTTTTTAAATATTAAACTATTCATATGAATGTAGCATAAATTACTATACAATTAAAATAGAGTGATTGTTAGGAAGGTATTTTTTTCAGTGCTAGAGCCTTTTTCACAAATATATTCCAGCCACACCTGCCTTGTTTCTTTCATTCTTTTTTTGCTTCTTCCACCTGGTCAAAGATATAGGGAAGCTTTCCTTCTCCTTTCTAAGATTCTCTTCACCACAAAACTGTATGCTTACCTGAAAATTAGTATCTTGCTACAAGGTAAAATGTTACCTCCTCTGTCAGTTTTCTAATCATCTCAAGTTGACTTGGGTGCTGCTTTATCTTATTGCACTTTGTACATCTCTCTGCTTTCTTATTCCATTTCAGTTGTTTGCATATATGAGAGAGCAAAAACTAGAAGCTATTTAATATCACAAAGCAAGCATTTTCATGGTTGTATCCCCTGCACCCAGGAAAATTCCTAACAAATTTTGCCCAACATTTGGTCCATGAATTTTGAATAAAAATCTATTAAAATTCCTTCTTGAAAATATAACTCAATATTGTCTGAATTATACACATCTACATACCCAATATGCTAGCCAAAATATTGTTCAATTGATAAAATAGTGATATTTTTCTTAAAGTCACTGAAAATTACTAAGCCTAGATGAGGCCCTAGAAGGTAGAGTTTAAATATTTATTGAGTACCTGCTCAGCACTGGGGATAACAAGGCTCTATGGTTTGCTGGAAGAGACAGGCCTAGAAGCAAGTCATTTCATATCATATGAGTAGTACTGATTAGAGGCCACTGCAATGGGATACGAGAATACAGAGAAGTGAGCAACAACATACAGTATCTTGTTGGTGGTGCCAAGCTTACAGCAAAGAGAAAACAGGCTGAAGAAAGGAAATGTTACTTTAGTTCAGGACTCTCACCTCAAACGAGGTCTTCAACACTGCATTTCAGACATCACCATATACCTAACATTCAGCTAATGGACATCAATTTTGAGTAATAATATATTGGATTTTTATCAGAATATTGCTCTTTGAGTTAAAGAACGTGATCATTGTTTCATTCTCCTGACTTGGCAAAGAATGGAATCGATGGGTGTACACAGCAGTACTCAAGCCTTGACTATAGGACTTTTCACGTTTTCACTATGACCAACAATTTCGTGGTACCCTCTCCACCTCACCCATTACTTTACTTTCTGACAAAGCCAAACTGCACATGGATGTCCCAAAATGCCAGCTTAGTTCATGTTTCTGCATCTTCAAACTCAACCGTGACTTTTCCCACAAAAAGTCACCCAAGCCCATTCCTCCAATAGTTAAGTATAGAAACTTCTTTTATTTAATTGATTACTCTGTATTAAAACCACTAAAATGTTTTTCTTGGTCTTTGATTACCTTACAAGCTGAGAAAGTGTCATTATTATTTCATGATGGATTCATGCTACACTTTAATATTAAATTAAAAGTGCACTAAAATATTCTGATATACCCTGTATAACCTGTAAAACTATTTCAACATGTGATTTTCAAAAACATATCTGACAATAAAATTTTATGCAGAATTCTAAAATATTGAGACATCTAAACTAGGACTTATATACCCTAATAGCATTACACTTAAATATCTGTGTCATTGTTAATGAGTAAATATTTATGTTATAATATATCAAACAATAAATATTAAGATGGATTCAATAAAAGGCTTAACTTTGTCTTCTTCCTGATCTTAGGGGTAAATAAAGCATTCATTCATTCATTCT
The DNA here is from genome assembly GCF_049354715.1 of Callithrix jacchus. Taxonomy (NCBI): domain Eukaryota; kingdom Metazoa; phylum Chordata; class Mammalia; order Primates; family Cebidae; genus Callithrix; species Callithrix jacchus. The sequence continues at coordinate 80,281,313 of NC_133510.1, read as the reverse complement.
CACCATTAAGTATACTGTCAGCTATAGACTTTGTGTAGATGCCTTTTATTAGATTAATTATCTTCAACAAAAAAATGCTTAACTTTGATTAAATAGGTGTCTGTAAAAAGAAAAGCAGCTAATCTGCTAAAATAATAAAAAACTACCATTTTTGAGTTCATACAAAAAATTTAATACATTGCCTCATTTATCTTCCCAGAAACTAGTATAATTGTTATCCTCACTGAATATGAGAGACCCAGAGAAATCAAGCTTCTTATGCAAGGTCAAACAGCCAGGAAAGTTCCAGAGCTATGATTTGGACCCAGATTTGCTTGGCCTCAGAGCCCAATCTCATTGTCACTACTAGTTATCTGACTAAAACGACCCGTTGCTCACAGATTGGTAGAATGGCCCAGGTAATTGAATGAAAAGTATAAGTCCAGTGAATCCACAACATTCTTTTGTTGTTGTTGTTTTTTGACACAGAGTCTCACTCTGTCACCAGGTGCCAGGCTGGAGTGCAGTGGCATGACCTTGGCTCACTGCAACCTCCGTCTCCCGGGTTCAAGCAATTTTCCTGCCTCAGCCTCCTGAGAAGCTGGGACTACAGGCATGCGCCACCATGCCCAGCTAAATTTTGGATTTTTAGTGGAGATGGGGTTTCACCATGTAGGCCAGGATGGTCTCAATCTATCCACCTCGTGATCCACCTGCCTCAGCCTCCCAGAGTGCTGGAATGTTCTTAATTTAAGGTAATCATCTTCCTACTTAACACATACAATTTGAAATCCTTTCATAATATTTATGTTTAGACAAATGCATCTATTATAGAGTTAATTAGAACAATGTGAACATAACAAATATTCAAGTTAAACATATACATGGCAAAGCAAATATATTTCATATTTTTATATTCTGGTTTATTTCCTTATAAACTTTTGCAAGATACTATAAACAATGTGGCAAATATAAGTATAAATTATGAAGTTATTTGCTTAAGTCATTTAAAATTTACTATATTTAAGAAACTAGACTAGAAAATAAAATTGGTAGGATATGTTCTTTTTTGTAATAAAAAGTGGATATATTTAGGGCTTATAAGATGTTTTGATATTCATATACATAGTAAAATAATTACTACAGTCAAGCTGATTAATATATCGATCTCCTCCCAGTTATTTTAATATGTGTGATGAGAAAACTGAAATCTACTCTCTTGGCAAATTTTGAGTATACAACACAATACTGTTATCCATAGTCATTACATTATGTCTCTAGGCTTACTTATTCTAGATAACTGCAACTTTGTATCCTCTTATTAATATCTTCCCACCTTTCCCGCCTTCTTAATCCTGGTAATCATTTTTCTGCTGTCTGCCTCTCTATATTTCATCTTTTAAGATTCCGCATGTACATGAGATAATGTAGTATTTGTCTTTTTCTGTTTGGCTTAATTTTTTTTTTTTTTTTTTTTTTTTTTTGAGACGGAGTTTCGCTCTTGTTACCCAGGCTGGAATGCAATGGCGTGATCTCGGCTCACCGCAACCTCCGCCTCCTGGGTTCAGGCAATTCTCCTGCCTCAGCCTCCTGAGTAGCTTGGATTACAGGCACGCACCACCATACCCAGCTAATTTTTTGAATTTTTAGTAGAGACGGGGTTTCACCAAGTTGACCAGGATGGTCCCGATCTCTTGACCTCGTGATCCACCCGCCTCGGCCTCCCGAAGTGCTGGGATTACAGGCTTGAGCCACCATTTAGCATAATGTTCATCCAGGTTACCCCAAATGGCAAGATCTCCTTTTTTTTTTTTTTTTAAGCCGAACAATTTTACACAGTATACACATACTACAATGTGTTTATCCATTAACCCAACAATGAACACTTGGGTTGTTTCCATATCTTGGCTATTGTGAATAATTCTGTAATCAACATGGGAGTGCAGATATCCCTTTGAGGTACTGATTTTATTACCTGGAAGAGGGATTGTTAGATCCTATAGTAATTCTATTTTTAAGTTTTTGAGGAACCTCCATACATTTTTTCCATAATGGCCACTAATTTATATGCTCACCAAAAATGTAAGGTCATTATTCTTTTTCTAAGTACTGCATTCCAATCAATTTACCACGGAAGCAATTTATAAGTATTATAGTTATTGGTAATGAATTATTTTCTTCTCATAATGGAGTTTTTCTTACTGGCATTTATTAAAGCAAAACTCCATTTAAGAAAAAGAATGGCTACTTACAAAATATATGAAGTAAAATGATTATTCTACTGTATGTTGCCTAGTTTCCATTTTGAACTCCAGTAAAGAGATCCTGGGAGGAAAAAAAAAAAAAAACAAAACAGGTCTTCTAACTTTGGTGCATATGTGAAAAATATCTCATCTCCTTCTCAATTCTTTTATGACTCACTTGCCTGTTGTCATCTATGTGTTTTACACCCAGAGAATCCTAATCTGTCATGTTGATGTCCTAAAACCCAATAGCAAACGTACTCCAGTTGGGGAACATTCCTTCCAAGTAAATATCCAGGCTGTTCTGCCAGATGTTCAACTAACAAAATCAATTACTGTACATTATTTCTGTCCAGTCTCGCTGTTGGCAGACAGTTATTATACACAATTTTTGACAGGTCAGTGGAAACTGGTTGAAATAATTGGGCACGTTTACTGAAGCCCTGGAAGAAGTGCTAAACTGCTTTTTTCTTTTTCCTTAGAACAGATAGATGACTAAGAGAATTTGAATGGATGTTCTTTTCTCTGTGATAATATTTTCAATACAGAAGACCAAATACTTTCTTTCCACCTCCACATCCCCCATGGGTAACAGGAGGAATTAAATAAAATGCCTATAATTGTAAATGTGTGATATAATATCGATAATTATTTTTCTAAAAATCTGAAATGTACTAGGGTTTTCTGCTGTTGTTATAAAAAGCATGAGAACTTAGATTTTTATTTTATAAATTTTTTAGTCATTGGCATTAAGTAGACCTTTGAAAATCAGTTCAAATATATATTATGTAAAATTTGTTCAAAAATTAGTAGAAAACACCATGTGACAGAAGCTAGGCCAATATATATGTTAAGTTTCACATGTTCAGGACTGCAAAGTTAGAACCATATAACATTAAAGAGACATATTGAGAAATGAACATTAAGACATTTGACAAACTAATAAGCTAATTTCTCTTAGGAAAGTTAATTTCTCTTCCTTTCACCTAAATTAAATCTCTTCCCCTCTAAAAATCACAAGGGATAGGCTGGGCATGGTGGTTCACACCTGTAATCTCAGCACTTTGGGAGGCTAAGGCAGGCAAATCACAAGGTCAGGAGATTGAGACCATCCTTGCCAACATGGTGAAACCCTGTCTCTGCTAAAAATACAAAAATTTGCCAGGCATGGTGATGCACACCTGTGATTCAAGCTACTCTGGGGGCTGAAGCGGGAGAATTGCTTGAACTCAGAGGGTGGAGACTGCAGGGAGCTGAGATCGCACCACTGCACTCCAGCCTGGTGACAGAGCAAGACTCCATTGAAAAATAAATCACAAGGGAAAAAACATTTTGGCTGTTTGGGAGGGAGAAAAACAGAGGGAGTGAACAGGGAGAGAGAGAAGAGGTATATGTGTTAAAATAAGTTGTAATCAGCTTTATATTGTTTAAATTTTAAGGGATAAACACACACACACACACACACTCATACATGCACATACCATAGAATTAATGTGTTAATAGTCTTGGTGTAACAGTAGCATTCCTTTTCAGCTGATTTGTTATCCTTCAAACTATAATCATTTCTAGACACCCATGGGTTGATTCAAGTTTCTCTTCTCTGAGAGGCCCACTCTTCTCTGAAAGCTGGCTTGTATGCTCATTGTTACAGGCTGGAAAGAAGCAGGGCTGTTTACATGGCATAGCACCAAGCCCTTTAACTTAGAGACTCATGCCATTTAGAAGCTCACTTTTCACCACCTCCATCTGCTGCACAAGAAGAATTAGATCCCAATTGTCTAGGCCACTGAGAAAAGATATTTGTAGAATTCCTCTGGCATTTTCTAAGGCCTCTGGCCTTTCCATTTAAATGTCAGCATTTTCTTTTTATTCAATAGGCTTTGCTAAATAAAAATATGCCACTCTATGAAATGATCTGATAAATGTAAGACAAATTCAGAATACCCAATATACAGACAACCTGGGTAATCAACTGCCAGAAGAAATCATTCAGCCAAACATTTGGAGGAATTTAGGAGAATTTAGCAATTTAGCATATGAACTAGTATAACACATGCAGGCACACTGACCAAGACATCACACCAAATGACTAGCAACAACTGCTGGGCCACAGGACATAATACTATTACCTCCATTAAGGGAGGTTACAGAATAAATCACCCCTTGAGGCTTTACAATATTATGAAAAGGATTGTGTGAGCACGATTAGAGCTCTGTAGGAAAAGTAAAGAGCAGGGAGCTACTTTGATTATCACTTCAGAGTGACACCAAAAGAGTCCCTCACTTAAGCCACAGAAAGGCTTAGGTGAAACCAAAGAATGACCATTCTTCTATTCCAAACATTGTTCTAAATGTCCCCAGCTATGACACGTATCAAAAAATATATAACATCCCGAAACTGATATTTCTTCTCCGCTTTAGATTAGGAACGTATGTACCTAGGCAGCCCTCATAGCAAAGCCATCTCTAGGTGGCTGTTTAGTCACTGTACAGACAGTGCACCATCAGCCCCAGCCAGCCAGTCTCCAGCCCCATGTTGACTTTCACTAAGCTTCCTAATGACAGGCAGCAGCTGGCCTTCAATTCTCTGATCTGGAAACCTGGGAGGGAAGCCGAATGAGCTAGGCAGAATCCAAAGCTGGCACTGGAGACAGACACTATGCGAAGCGCCTGTGGTGACTGCCCATCAAGTGGCCCAGACTTTCTATTTTCTAACAGCAATGAAGCAACCTACCATTGAATTCTATTTAAAATGCTTTGCTTCATCAGAATGAAAATTATATTTTACAATTTTTACAAATCATCTCAAAATTTCTAACATTTCATTTTACCAAATGTCAGGTAGACTTTCTAATTAATCATTAGTAAATTAGAAAGTCCATGTCTTATGGACTTAAACATATATGTATACATTAGGATATATATACATACACATACATATATAAGTACACAAACATACACATATATAAATTCAAGCTTAATATAAATACATTTGCATACATCTTTATATTTATATGGGATTGCCCCTTGGATACACACAGTTTCAAACATGTACATCTAGAATAACATGTTATATGTTGAAATCACTTTGAAATCAATGGACACACTTGAGTATGGCTGATCAAATTGTTATGGATGTTTCCGGGTTGCTCAATTGATCTATATTGGTTGGTTCTATAGACTCAAGAAACCAGTTATTATCCAACTACAAGTTTCTTCCTTCTGTATAGAGGTAACACTATAAACTGTGTATTTTATATACTTTCTAGAAATATCTCCAACTTTGGAGTTTGTGTAAAACAAATAATGAACATCACAAGCATTCCTTGTCCTAAAAAGTTCCCCATAGGGAATAATCCTAAAAACCCGTAAAGGAACTATGGTGGTTAAGATTCATCCTATCAATCAAAGAAGTAAATAAAACAGATAAATATGTTACCATATTTGAGGTAGATAGAAGTAATGGATTTTTCTAAAACATCACTACTGTCTTTTTAAAAAAATTGGAAAATGATTCATTGAGGGAATTTATTAAGAAGACAAATTTTAATGAGCACTAAACTTAGGCAAAATACACATAAAGCAAACAGTTTTTATCTCACATACTTTTTGTTTTCTCCCAACGTTTTCCAGTTGAATGACTATTAGCAGCACTCGGGGAAACCAATTTGGTGAGAATACAGGTTGTCTGTCTGAAAACTGAATTTCCTCCTTATCTATTTCTTGAACCATTCTTACACAGCAGGTACTATACAAGAGTCTTTATATGGCTAATCACCTTTGTTCACAACCACCTAATGATGCCAGTATTATTATTATTCCCATCTTGCATATAAATCAACTGAAGCTAAAAGAACTACAATAACAGGAAAAAGGAATAATCTTTGCATTCATACCCAGATCTGTAGGACTCTACAACGTGCTTTCTTAATATCTATAAAAACTTGTGTCTATACACAATTATTTTAAGCTCTTATCTTGATTATAAGCTCTATGAATGAGCATATCTATGTGAATAATAACCACCACAAGTGTGGGGATCTTTAACTTTCAAGTTCAGAGTTACAGGTGCAGGTTTGTTACATAGGTAAACTTGTGTCATGAGGGTCTGTTGTACAGATCATGTCATCACTCAGTTATTAAGCCTAGTGCCCATTGCTATTTTTCCAGATCCTCTCCCTCCTCCTACCTTCTACCCTCTGATAACCCCAGGGTATATTGTTCCCCTCTATGTGTTCAAATGTTCTCATCATTTAGCTCCACTCATAAGTGAGAACATGCAGTATTTGGTTTTATGTTCCTGTGTTAGTTTGCTAAGGATAATGGCCTCCAACTTCGGTGTGGGGGTCTTAAACTCATTTCTTCTGCTAGAGAATTTGCTGTTGAGCCATCTCATCTTATCAGGCTTATATTGGAGCAAAAGGCAGGCCAGGAGCTTACTCACTGGTGAATTATCCATGGCTCTGTCCTCTACCCCTCCAATCTCTGCCATCCTAAATCCTGACAGAAACTGCCAAAAGCAAATTTAAGTGCACAGCCTCTACTGGGGATCCTTTGCCATTTATGATATAAAATGATGACTCTAATCTATAGACAACTTTTTCTTCATTTTAGAGGTTTAAGGTTGTGTTTTAGTTGTACATGCAGGAGTTATAGTAGCCAATAAAACTAATCTTTAATGGAGGTGTACTTTGTTTCAAGCTTAAATATATTATCTCTCTTAATGTTCATTAATTGAATTGTCTCAATTTTACAGAGAAATGTGATTAATCAAATTGATCAAGATGATAGAGCTAGGGAAGAGGATAAATGGTATCCAAATCAAGCTAACTCCAAAGCCTGTGCTCTTATCCTCTACTCTTTGGAAGATATACTTGCTGGGCAATCAAATTCAGAATCAATTTAAGATGTCTGATATGGTTTGGTTGTGGTCCCACACAAATCTTATCTTGAATTGTAGTTCCCATAATCCCCATATGGGGCGAGAGGGACCTGGTGGGAGGTGATTGAATCATGGGGGCAGTTTCCCCCAATCTATTCTCACAATAGTGAGTACATTCTTATGAGATCTGATGGTTTTATAAGGGGTTTCTCCCTTAACTCAGCTCTCATTCTTCTCCTTCCTGTCTCCATGTGAAGAAGGATGTGTCTGCTTCCTCTTCTGCCATGGTCATAAGTTTCCTGAGGTCTCCCCAGCCCTATGGAATTGTTAGTCAAATTAAACCTCTTTCCTTCATAAATTACCCAGTCTCAGGTATGTCCTTACAGCAGAGGGAGAACAGACTACTAATACAGTAAATTGGTACCAAAGAGAGTGGGGTGCTACTATAAAGATACTTGAAAATGTGGAAGTGACATTGGAACTGGGTAATAGACAGAGGTTGGAACAGTTTGGAGGGCTCAGAAGAAGACAGGATGTCAAGTGGAGATTCAATGTGATTAATTCATTGAACAAAATTCACAGAGCTATTAAGTGATGGAGTCAGGATTTGAACTATTGTCTTCCTCTTCCAAAAGTGTTTTTCATACTATTTCCTGCTGCCAAGCTTGTCCTACAAGAGAAAAATTATAAAGTGTTTCCTTCCTGGAGTAATTTTTGTCTTAGTATTTAGATCTTTTATCTGTATTCTCTGTGAATCCAGGCTGCTTTGGCTTTGATGGAGACGAAGTTTCTATAACACCTTAGAAGCTTAGTCCAGGGTGCAGGACTCTTCGCACTCATTCCCAGGTACAGCTTTGCTGTGTCCAGTCCTAATATACAGACAACTACCTTCATTCCCTAGTACTCAATATGCATACAGCCCACTAAAACCTTAGTCCAAAAGGGATTTAACATTTTACAAACAGAATCAAAGTTATCGAATTTTGTTCTTCTCAGATATTTTGGTAAAATTATAATTTTTCTTAAAAAGTTATTTTCACAATACATACCTGTATTTTTCATGTGAATTACTTTATTTATAAGTACTTGACAAAATAAGATCCTATTGAAAAGGAGGAGATTATAATCACTCATTAATTCAACACACACAGTGGGTACTCTGTACTAGACCCTAGGCTAGGTACTGGGGATACAGGAATGCTTAGTGCCTGGTGCTTAAGGTAAATAAAACCTTGTGATTAGAAACAAAGGTATCCATGAAAATCCAACATCAGGTGTGGTGTAAACACCAGTATGAGAAAGCACATACGAGAAGGCAAATAAAGCTCAACGTAAGTGCTCCATGGGGTTGCTCCTACCCTATTACTGATCAAATATTACGTTTGACCAGTTGTTCCTACCCTATTACTGGTCAAAAGTAAATACTTATTGGTTGGCTGTGGTTGCTCACACCTGTAATCCCAGCAATATAGAAGGCCAAGGCAGGATGATTGCTTGAGCTCAGGAGTACAAGACCAGCCTGGGCAACATAGTGGGACCCTTTCTCTACCAAAAAACTAACAAACAAGAAATCTGGGTATGGTGATGTGCACCTGTAGTCCCAGCTACTCAGAGGCTGAGACAGATCACTTGAGCCTATGAAGTCAAGGCTGCCATGAGCTGTGATCACACCGTTGCACTTCAGCCTGGGTGGCAGAGTGAGCTCTCATCTCAGGATATAGATATATTTACTGACCCATAACATTATGGCTAGCTTTTCTAAGTATGTTAAATTTGGGAATGATTGGTATGCACAAATTAATGTTTAAAATATATTTGGAAACTGTACAATGTCAAACATCATATTGGACAGCCTGATTTAAATATAATAGAATCTACTTGATGGCCTGGAAACTATTATATATGTGTCTTTGGTCACAACTGTAACGTTATCCAGCAGTTAACCTCGGTTTGGTTACACAGCTGCTCTGGGCCTCAGATTCCTCATTTACAGAGTGATCTATGTACTCTCTAAGGTTTTCATTGGCTTTAAAATTCTGTAACTATTTCATGGAACACTCCTACTCCAGTCTACTAAAACTTAACATTCCTGGCAAGTTAAGTATTCATGCATCTTATTTATATCATTAAACTGCATGCTAATCTTTCATTCTTAACAAATGTAATGGTTTCACCAAGCTTTTCTGTGACTCCTTTAATTTTACATTTTGTACCTAAAGTCATCTGTCTAATTCAACAAAAATGAACTTCTATGATATATATTTTTGAACAACACTGCTTGGAATATAAATTTAATGAATGATTTCTTTGCTGATTAACATTTTACTTGTCCTGGCTTTAGCAAAATTTCTGCCCAGAAAGAGCTTACGAAACATATGGCTCTGCTGATCTTATCGTTGGGCAAGAAGACAGTAAGTATATGTGACAGATGAGTTGCGCTATCAAATAAATGCATAAAATCATGATTTTAAATCATTTGCTAAAATGATGGAAAAGATTATGCATGTATTTTTATAAATATTTTATGGGTTCTTTTTACCTCAATACTTTTGCCCTGATGCTAATTTGTTGGCTGACCTTATTGTATTTGAAAATTTGAAACAGCATTTCATCCCCTGTGAGATCATGGAAAGCATTTTTGGAAAGTCTGAACATTAGTTCAACAGTGAAAACTTATTATCAAATAACTTATTTTAGATAATAATTTATGATAACTCAACTTGTTACATGGATGATGCAAAACTGATTATCTCATTCACTGCTTGTGCATTTGTTTCTTAAGGTTGGGAGCTTCTGGTTACTTCACATAAGCAAAAATAAGTAATATAAATAATTCATTCACTAAGTTAATAATTGGTCTAACTCACCTCTAAAATCCTTTCCAACACTCCATAACTCTTCTCATTCCTCTGACTTTCATTGATCAAACTCTGACTCTGATTCTACATCGTATTCTCACCAGGACATATCAGCAGTGCTGTCCTGTAGAACTTTCTGCACAGATAAAAATGTTCTATATGTGTTCTGTCCAACATAACAGCCACTAGTCACATGTGATGACTGAGCACTTGAAACATAGCTAGTGCAACTGAATAACTGAATTTTAAATTTAACTTTGATGAATTTAAATCTAACTAGCCACATGTGGTGGGTGAATACTGTATCAGTCAGCACAGACAGACCTTTCAAATCTTTTCCAAGCTCCGGTTCCTATTTTGTAACAGTTAGTTGCTTTAGCTTTACTTTCTCTTAGGAAAAAATTCTAAACTTTTAGTAGATTCTAAGACATTAATAAAAAACCAAATAACACTTCAGTTAATCAACATTCTATTAGAACTAAATTCCTCTCTACAGAAGCCCATTTTTAATTATGTTTGTAAACAAGTATATGAAAAGCCCATTATCTGTGAGCAAAAATAAAATAACAGTGTGTGCTAATGAAACCCTAGTTGTTTCTGAATTTTGGAAAGAATCTTGCCATGTATAACAAGCATATAAAAAGCTGATTATAATATTTATTTTTTTATCTGGCAAAGTGCTTTTTCAAGCATCAAAAATAAAGTTTCCTTCCAGGGAAAAATCTTAATACTCTTGGCCAACTGGTATTATAAGACGTTACAGAATAGAGTACCAGGAACCAGTTATCAGTGGAAATTATAACCTTCCAGCAGATTTTTGAGAATAGACATTTATGGTATTTCAGAGGTAAGGAAAATAAAGTCTACTGACTTCATATACTTTATATCATGGGTGCCCAACCCCCAGGCTGGACCTGTACTGGCATGTGGCCTTTTAGGGACCTGGCTGCACAGCAAGAGGTGAGTGGCAGGTGAGGAGCATGACTGTCTGAACTCTGCCTCCTATAGGATCAGCCGAGGTATTAGATTCTCATAGGAGTGAGCCAGATCCCTATTGTGAACTACACATGCAAGGGAGATAGATTGCGCACTCCTTATGAGAATCTAATGTCTGATGATCTGAGGTAGAATAATTTCATCCCCAAACCATCCATACCCCTCCCCTGTCCTACCAGAGAATAATGTGTTTTCATTTTTGTCTTTTTCCTTTTCTAACAAGAGAGGTTCTGGGAATTTGTCTTGGAGTCATTGAAACCAACTCTGTCTAGGGTGCTAGGACATTTTCCTAGAAGCCCACTACGCAGGTAAAGAATATACAACCAAACGTGCTGTGTTTGAGAGTAGAAAAGAAAAACAGTGGCTGATATTTCGGAGGGAAGACCCTGGAAACAGGTTTGATGCAGGGTCTCCTGTGACAGCAGATATCTTGGAGGTAGTTATGTATGTGACCTGAAGATAAACACTGGGCACTGCAGCTACAGTTACTGAAGTACCATCCAGCTTAGCCCTAGGAAGCAGGATCATCTTCTCTCTGAGACCATCCTGGACCAGCAATAGACAGGCATCACCAGTCAGGCAATGCAGAAACACCTGCCAGCACCATCTGCCAGCAAAAAACAATGGCATAGACATGTGAGAGTGGGGTTTATCCTGACTTGGATGTGTAGCAGGACTGATGCTGCCCCTCCCTACTTTCAATTGTATCATCCCTCAGGGTTCTTGAATACCACTCAAGAATGAGATACTAGTTTCTGTGTTAACATAGTAGCTGTAGACATGCTTAATTATTTCAAAACCTAAAGAAAATTTGACCATCCTTTTACCCTACATATTGTTTGAGTGGGGGCGGGAGGGAATCAAATACTAAATGTTAAATAACTTTAGCCTTTAATTTTTTCTACAACCCATATACATAGATTGAGAGTCCAAATAGCACATACTGTCCATATTCAAAATTCTAAATCCTAAGTATGCCATCACTTCTGCCCACAAAATATCATGGATGAATTCATAAACAGTTAGGTAATTTGTAATGGAAATTGTAAAACATTTAAACCTGTCATTTTTCTCACTTGCAAGAGTCAGAAGGATTTGGAGAGTCAACAGAAAATGCAGGCAGCTGCTTTGATAGCCTTGCTTTGAAAGTTCTTCCCCTCCCTCCTAGGAAGAAATAAAGGCCCATGGGTATATAGAGATAGCATACCCATAAGCATTTAATCTAAGTAAAGAGATTCTGCTTTGAAATTTTCCTTAAAAATCCTTTTTTTGGTATACTATAATTTGAGAGCTGCTTTGAAGCAAGCTCAGTGTTTAGCTTAACTTTTTTGTTTACCTTTTATAAAAAAAATTACAACCCAATTTGATAAGTGCTCATCAAACATTTGCTGAATAAACGGTAGTTTATGGAACCACATAGGCTTTTCTTCTTTGTGTCATGGCAAAAGTTCCTGATTAATGTATCACAGTCAAGGTATCAGTACGAGGATGACTGAGACAAGCAATGTCCCTGACCAGGCAGAGGCTGACTGCAAACAAACAATCCATGAGTAGTAATACAAACTGAATTATTGTTAAGAAGGCAGCCAGTAAGGTGCTAGAATAGAACATAATAGCTGAGTGGTGGGAAGGCAATTTCTTGAGGAAATTACAGTAATGCCGGATACATGAATAATGAAGCAGCAGCCACCTATGCAAAAAATAAAGCAATGAGTATTCCAGGCAGAAGAGGCAGTCAGTACAAAGGCCTTAAGGTAAGAAGGTAGGTAGTACTGTACTTGCATTGTTCAGGGAACTTGGAGAGGGGTTGCTAATATGTCCGGAAGAGAATGAATTGAGGAAACAGTGGCAGGAGGCCAGGTTGGAGGGGGAATGGGATGAGATTATGCAGGGTCCCATGGGCCATGTTAAAGAGTTCGAATTGTATTAAAAAGTCATCAGAGTTTTAGGAAGCTAAGTGATAAATCTGGATGTACCAGGCATTTAAAAAGTCATTGCTATATCCACATAAACTCTTAGTGTCATATATTTAGTCAAACCACTAATTTAGAACCTGATGATGGATATGGAAGAAATTCATAAAATGGTAAGTCCTTTGGAAATGCCTGAGTTCATCTTTATTTATCTTCATTTTATAGTTTTCCCCCAAAACAACATGGTGCACTACATTAGTTCATAATTACCTAAAAATATTTTACAGAGCAAAGCAGATTAACACATTAATTATGAAGCTCACATTGTTTTTAAAATAATCTTAGATCCTTTCCCAATGTTAATTAGAAAATAACATGTACATACAAGGTGTTATTTATCTGTTATTTACAAACATTACAATTTGCCAATACCAGCAACTGTTAAAAGATGGAGGCCTTACTTACTGAGATAGTATGAGATAAATCTGCTATGTCGTAACTAATGATATTGTCTAATCAAGTGGCTGGTAAAAGTTTAAAGGAGAACATCTAATTTTAATGAAAAATATTAAGTAGGAATTAATTACCATCAGCAAAATTTGAAAAGTGGGTAGAAGTATCAATGTGGTTTGGTGACAATAAGAGGTAGCCTCATCTTGGAACTGAATGTACACATTTTGGGGAGTACTCTGCAGCTATAAGCATTTGAAAAGCACAAATTTAGGAAAGTTCAATGCTTGCAAATGAAGCTCTTTTAAAAAATATTTATCAAAGTGGAAAAAGAAAGGAGCCATTTATTTAGAATACTATTCCTACCTTCATCGTGTGTCAGACAAATCAACCATGTTTTAAATCAGGCACTTAAATGGTCGCATATTTGTTTTATTTAATATTTCCTCAAAAATGATGTGGATATGCCTTGAGGTGGCTAGCAATCTCACCTCTGTGACAGGCCCCCACTTCCCATTCATTTCCACCATGGTGAACAAATACCAAATGTGAACGTGGTCCAACAGAACATCCTGCCTCACTACAGGAGAGCAAGGTGGCTCACATACATGCGTGTACTCACATGTGTCACTGGCACCACTAAGAGATCAGGGAGCCAAGCTTTGTGGGTTATCTGGTGGCTGATGGGCTGGCAAAAACTCATGGCCCTACCTGTGTGGATTGTTGATAAATTTTCTTTGTGTAGCTTATCAAATTTAAATGTTACCTGTGTTTCTACAATACATTTTCCTAACAATTAATGAAACCTCTTAATGCAATTTTCTGAAATCTGTCACCTTTAACAAGACAAGGAAAAACTTCAATCTAAATTCTCAGGTATCACAAGTGTAATGTGATCAAATCAGTTTAATGTCAACAAAGAACTGTGGTTTCCCAAATCTGGATTATTTTCACACCTTTCAAAGTCGTTTGGGGAGTAGCTCTTGAAAAACATTTGCACAAACAAAGTATACTATATGCCAACTCATGTGGCATAAAAGTTTAATAGAAAAACTGGAAAGGCTTTGTCAGCTTGTGTCCTTTAAACATACTTATAACAATACATTAATAAATTAGATGTTATTAAGGAAGAAATAATTTGATCTGTAATTTATATGCACATAGAAAGTATGCCAAATGAAAGTGGATTTAAAAAAAACCACTAAGCAAAATAAAAAGATGCAACCTGGTTGAGTTCTATGATCTTGGGCAGGTCCCTGTCCCTCATATTGGACATAAAGAATACCTAACCTGTAGCTTTACAGAATTGTACGGTTTAAGAATGGAAGAAAATGCAAGAAAAAGTGCTTTTTAATTGTAGGGTGTTATTGAAATAGTACCTAGAAGTCTAACCCACACTGTTATGCAAAGGAGAAGTGATGGGTATAAATGAATAAGCCCATTAATAATGTAGTTAGCATGGCAGCTTTACTATTCCCTACCACAGAGCACCACTAGGTGCCCCATAAATGCACAAAACACATTGAGTTCAGCCAAAATATTGTATCATTTAAATCTCTATGCAATTATTTTGATTTCCTTCTTCAAATAAAATATTATGTTAAAATACAATATATAAAATAAACCATAAGAACAGAATTACTAATGAGTGGATTAAAACTATCTCAAGTTCTGAAACAATGGCTTAAAAAAACCTGGTGAGTTTAATGGAAACTAGCAAGCAATATGTAGAAACTTCTGAATATACTGGAGAACATTCTTAGCAAAGAGCCACACATACTGTGCACAAAAGAACTACTTTACCATTATACAAAAATACACATACAAAATTGATTCTAAACAAGCAATATAGCATCACATTTTGAATTAATTTTTAACCAGCTACACTATTCATTGTAATATGTGGCAAGAAACATTTATAAAGGATAGTTTATCCCATGAAAGGTGAAAAATTGATCATGAAGAATTATTAACTATAAAAAGTCATTTATTTTTATTGGTTTAATGCTTGGAACTGACATTCCCAGATTCAAATCAGAGCACAATAAAAGTATTCTATGGAATGGACAAATGATTGAATATACCAAATATTTAAGTCAAGGAAAAAATCAATAGATGTGTTATGGAGTCCTAAAATTGGTTTCTAAGTCAGTTGTTGAAAATTCTTAGTATATTTTCCATATAGATCATATAACAAATGCTGTTTAGCATTCCAGTACATCTGAAAAGACTACGTAGTACAGCTAAAAGGCAAGTAATAACAGTCCTGGGCCAGCCTTCCTTAACTTCTCAAAAATCCTCTAAGTCCTCTTGATCCCCAAGTTACTTTGTTGGGGAAATCAAGTTTGAAGAAGTAGGGCCAGGAAACTATAACTTTGCTACTAAATACCTTGAAAGCAAGCATTACATCTTACTAACATATTCCCTGTGATTTTATAAGTATTTTTAAATATACAGAAAAGTTGAAAGAATTTTATAGTAAATGTTTTGTTTGCTTTATCACATAGTTTTATATTCTTTATCTCACTTTGGAAATGGTGGAGATAAAATATGAGTCAGTTCACATATAGAGAATTTTTGCCATGTTCAATGTTCTTTTTTGCCTCCTGAAAACAGAAACAAAACTCTTAATATTTAGGGTTTAGAGAGTAAACACTATTTAAATGTACCGCGAATTAAGGGTAACCTTGCTTTTGTCAATATGCCATGGGCATAAAGAATTCTGGTTTATCAAATGTGTCATCCTAAGGGAAATAAAGTCTTTGAAAACAGACTTCTCTTCTGACTAGCTCTAGGGTTGAGTTCTGGATAGAGGTGATTCATGTTATATCCGTATATTAGGAAGAAATATTATGAGCATTAATTCTCCTCTGACTCTCTCGAGGGAACCAGCAGACTGCGCTACGGCCTAAAATGAACCACTAAGATGCAGCTCAAGAGAAGCCAGGAAGAATGACCGCACCCACAGGGAAATTCTGTCCTGGACCTAGCATGGAGAATCAAGAATTGACTTACTGGTTACACTTCCATCTGTGTGTGTGTGTGTGTGTGTGTGTGTGTGTGTGTGTTCATTCCCATCCTCCTCCCCAATAAAGAAAGCCTTCATATTTAGGGGAGACTGGTATTAAAAGTGCTTAAATGGCTTATTATATGCAGTTTGGAGAGGGAAATATGAAATGGGGTGTTGTGATTTGAGCAAACTAGGAAGCCATTCAACACTAGCACTGCTGGGACCCCATAGGAAGTCAGTGATGAGAAAGGAGTAATGAATCTGCCCCCAGAAGAGAGAACACAACCACCTCCTTAGTCCACCTCCAACAGCTACCAGTTACTGTTTTTCATGTGTGAAGCACTGTTTCAATAGCTGTAACTATCATTTTATGAAATAACACAAATGAGAAAACTGGAGGAAGCCAGAAGTTGAGTAATTTGACAAAGTGTCAGATTCAAGAACCAAACTCAAGGGGTCTTTGTACATTCTGTGCTCTTAACTCTTTGCTATTCTGTATTTTACTGAATCTTCCCAAAGGCGTTGCTAGTTTCATCTGGTCTTAAATGAAATAGTAAGCCCACGTTGCATTAGGAGGCAGTGTTGTATCTACTAAAGGTAGTACCATGGTTTGTATGTTAGTCTCCTTCAAAACTCATGTTGAAATTTAATTGCCATTATATCAGTATTAAGAGGTGGGACTTTAAAGAGGTGATTATGTACTGAGGGCTCCATGGTTGGGGTTGGAGCTGCTATAAAAGAGTGATTTCAGCTACCACTTGCTCTCTCTAGTTCTCTCTTCCTTCTTATGTGATGATGCAGCAAGAGACCCTAACCAGATTCCAACACCTCAGCATTGGACTTTCCAGCACCCAGAACTGTTAACTAAGAAATTTCTGTTTCTTATAGATTACCCAGGCTGTTATTGCATCACGGAACAAAGTAAGGTAAGGTCATGGGCACCACCACTTCTTTTCAATGCATTGCTCACTTGTGCTAAGCTCACCTAACAGGGTCCCTATCTTTGGGCAAGCTCTGTCCATTTTCATCCACACAACTAATTTGGTTAGTATTTTGTCTGCTCAGTAAACTGGTGATTCCAGTTTTGAGGGACTCAAAAAAACAAAAAACAAAACAAAAACACAGATTTGGCTTTTGGACCTCTGCCACTAAAGCATTTTAGAAATGATCCCCTTTTAGGAGAGTTTGAGACATTCATACACATACTCTTTTTTATAATGCCAGTCATTTTAATTTCCCATTTAGTCACCATTTAATATATAGCTTCTTTACAAGGAACTCTAAGAAAGAGAGAGGAATGAATAGAAAGATTCTGCCTAAAAACCGACCCCAGATTCCAAGCATCAAACATCTGATTCAATAAATGTCTCATAACTGTGTCTTGTTTGTTTTTTAATGAATAAAGATAAGACATGTAAAGAGGTATTGGCAGCTCCATCAGCAACTGCTTGGGACAATGTCAGTTGCAGAGGCCATCAACAATGGAGAGGGAGTGAGTGATAGCAGCAGCTGTTCTTTATGTGGGTCACCTATAAATTGCCTGTTTATTTTTAAAAATGATCAACCATACTGAACAAGTGTTGATATTATCATCAGTCTGGGTATGCACTTAGGATATCCAAGAATGAAACAGGAATGAATAATAAGGATGAAAGAATTCTTGAAAAGTTTAAATTCCAAACAGCTGTACTAACAGAGTTCAACATTAGCTGACTGAAACAAATATGAATACCAGAACCGTAGATATAGAATGTCATAGTTTAGGTTTCCTGAGAGTGGACCCCAAAGCAATGATCCAAGTGCAAGTAATTTATTTGGCTGATGATTCCAGGAAATACTGGGAGGGGAGTTAGGAAGGGAGACAGAAACCAGAAGATAGAAAATAAAGGCCACCTTACTGAGCACATCACAGCGGTGGGTAACTAAAACTTAATCCTCCTGGGGTGCTCTCAGAAACAATCTGTAGGGCAATGGTTCTCAAATATGGCTGTGTATTAGTCACCTGCAGATCTTCAAATGCACATTCCCATATTCAATAGGTTTAGTGTAGGTTCTGAGACTTTGTATTTCCTATAGGCTCCCAGATGACAGTGATGCTGTTGGTCCTCAGAATATACTCATAAAATCAAAGATATTGATTTTTTTTTACTTTTCAGCCATACTGTAAAAAATTATATGCAAAATGGGCAGAATTCCTTATGTCTACCACTTCTGTAACATAGCATTAAATCTGCTTTTTTTCATTTAATTCTTATCCCAGGCATTGCATATTCCTGAAATAGATTCAATCTTGGAGATAATTAGTCAGTCCCTGTGTAAGAAAACCACAAAAATTTTTGTCCACCCTGTCTTATTGCTATTAAATCAGATGGCCCAGCTCACTAGCAGCAGCCTGCTGTCCAGAAAAACAAATGGGACATATTTTAAAAGAAAAAAAGTTAGTTTTAGTATATTCATTCCTTTATGAAATCATAAAAGCTGGAATTCACTTGCTAATATCAAGACAGAGGAAGGGGTTTAAGAAAAGTCAGAATTAAAATGGAGTAAACTTATATGTTAATAATTATAATTAAAATCATAAATAATGGTGACTGATATTCAGAGATTTTCATGTAATTTTGCCTTCAAAATGTTCAAAATATATTGAGCGTTATATATGTTGGGAGTGTATATTTTATCTATTCATTTATATGTATCTATTGGCTCACTGTATCTATTGACCTCTTAAATCCACCAATCAGGAGAAAGCACATAGTCTAACAAGATAGTGAAAACATGAAGTGTGCTTATGTCCCAATCAATCACTTTTATTTATTTACAGTTTTTTTCTGTTATACCAAGTCCCTTTACATCAAAAAATGTATGCTGCCAGGCACAAAAAGGCCAATGGCCATGTGAATTTTTAGATGTGTATGATATGGTGAAGAAAAATTGAAAGGAGGTTCTATTCAAGTTCAGATCTGAAAAAGAAGTTTCTAGAATCACTTCTGAGTAGAAAAAGAGTCACTTCATCTAATTCATCCTTAGAGAATGCCAGGTAAAACACCTGGGAGACACATGTTTATGGCATTAGCTTATAGAAGAATGAGGCAGAGGTAGAAATTAGAAATTGTCCTAATCGGTATCCCAATATCCTACAATCGCAGAGCGAGTTTCTTTGGGAACTTGATGTTTATATTTATGTCTGTACATTAATTCCAGATATGTATAATAACATTGTAAAATGGCTATGTTTAATGAAAAGTTTAGATAATCAACAACTGGATGACTAACCAATTTTGCTGAAACTGCCACTACAATTCACTCTTACTAGAGCCATGCTTGAGGATTAGCTGATAATAAATGATGTGATGTTATTTCAGAAACCTCATCATCCCTCATGGTCCCTATGACTTATGTAATATACACTGAAAAAGGAAGTCAGGTAACTTTATAAAAATAATTATATGACCTCATTTAATGGACTCATTTAACAAGACTGTCCTTTATGAAAATCAACAAATAGAAGGGCTAGATCTATCTTTACTAAACTGTCTCTTCTTTATTGACTTATGCTCATATTTCCTTTCAAGTAAACAGATTTGCAATTAGTTTCCAACATAAAGAATTTTAAATAGTCTACATCTGCAAGACTAATCCGAAGAACACTTTCTGACTTTTATACGATATTATTTTACCATCACTGCAAGAAAATGCAACAAATAAAGTTAAAAGAGTCAGCACACTAAATGAAACAAATAGAAAAATAAGAGCTAGGCTAGCTTTAAATTGATAAAGTACCTCTCCTCTGTAGAGCTCTGGCAATCCTAAGTGGGTGATGTTTCCAGGAAAATTATTAAAGTAACCTAACACAGTCACATGCAGACATGCATGCCTGGACCACACTCCTGCTTAATGTCAGTTGAAAGAGAAAGAACAGAATAGGTCTATCTGAACTGACACTGATGTAGCACTCATTGCAACATGAAGATGATGCTTTCTCTAACACCCCACTTAAACTTGATTTTAAAAATTAAAAAAAAAAAAGCACAGGAACAGCCCTTAAAATAATAGCCTTTTTCTATATCAGTATTGTTTATTTCTATCAATAAATATAATAATTGATTTCATTTTACATAATTCATCACATCTCAAACACTGTATCCAGGATATGTCACTTCTGAAATAATTGCTGTCTCATAGAAGGACAGATGTGATGTATTGGAATTTATCTTGAGCTTTTTTATGGCAAGGTGAAATTAACTCTGGCAAACTTAATATGTAAAATACGTGATTTTAGGAAGTGAAAAACTGAAATTGTATTAATCTTAAAACATTTCCATAAAAGTAAAATGCATCTACATATACACAATAATATTTGCTGATCACTTTCTGGTTTAGAGAATAGAACAACAAAATACAACCAAGAGATTGCCAAATACTTATAGAAATGTTTTGCCATAATTTTGATGTATGTATCCTGCTACCTTTTTATCACTGCCTAGTAAATTATTGACTATGACAGATGTTTTGGTTTAATGCACAAAATATTCACGGAGCAATAAAACAGTGTCCCAGGACTATCTGAATTGCAAACTGCTACAATTAGATGAACAGTAAAATCTACTATGCTCTGCTTTCCAGTTCAGTATCATTTGTACCTATTGAGCTTTCACTGTTTTGCATTTGTTTTGCAGAAATAATCCCACAAAGCAACAAAATTAGTGGGCAGCAATATATGAACCTCCCTGGCATTGACTGTGCAAAGGTCAAAAAGTCATGTTTTCAAAAATAACACACTTCATTATGAGCATTCAGGAGGTCTGAGATGCCACGATAATTTTCCCATATGGGTCATTCCAGCACCTGAATGCCAAGAGCCGGATGATGGGCCAATACCAACTAAAAGTTCTACTGAAAAAAAATCACAAGAATAAAAAAAAAAAAAGCCATTAAAGTCCACCTAGTTCTACACTAATCCAAGTTGATTTGAGAACCTTAGAAGTATTTTCTTCAACTCCTATAATATTCTTGAAGTATTCTCTTCAACTCCTATAAGATCCACATCTGAAGTTTAGCTATAATGAAGAGCACCTCAGACCGAATTTGTGGCTATAACACCTTCTAACTTTCAAATATGTGCTCCTCTGTTCAGATTTAGCAAGGTGATGAGACATTATTTAAAAGAAATGCATAAAGTCAAACACTTTTGAATGCTTTAATTTTGAATAATGGTATCTATATTCTTAAGGAATAGATAATTATTTTTAGAAGACCCAAACTCTTAAGGAGATAAAAGCAGCTTTTATGTTGTAGGAAGTTACTATCCTAATAAACCAAAAGGGACCATGCACATTCCTGACATATGGTAAACACCCTCTAAATGACCTCTTCCCTGACATTCACCTACTCATTCAGTAGAACACATACTCACAAACTCATATAAGCAGTTCATATATCCTAAGAGTTTCTACTCAGAAATAGAACATAATCAGCACAAATCTACACATCTTAAGAACAAAAGCTAGTGATTTATTGTAGAGATCAGTTGTGTAGTGCTTAGAATGGGTGCTTATTCAATCCATTTCAATGCATCTTGCTTTGAATGTATACAATCTGCCAAACACTAAGAAAAGATAACACTTTTTCAGTAATATCAAAAAGATGTTTCACCTCTCACCGAAGCTGGAGTCAGGCTAAATGCGTTCTGTTTCATCAATGTGGAACACTGTGCCTGCTAAATTAATTCATCATAAAGGACTATAAACACTTGAAGTAATTACATAAATGACCTTCTAATCCCTTCTAGCAATGATGTGGTGGCAGGGCCATGGACAGAGCTTCATCTACAAAGATTTATGATACTACATTTCATTTTTTCTTTAATGTAAACTCACGAAAAGTGTGTTATTGAGACTAGGTGTTCCTGATGACAGTTAAGATTCAAAATTTTTGAATCTTAAATCTTTATCTATACATATCAAGTTTCTGGTTTATCTGCAGTACACATCAAGGCTACTTTTGAGGTGTCCACAGCAGTGGGGGAGCCAGGAGGTCATTAGAACTGAATTTTCCACTCTTGATTCTGCTCATTGAAAATGGTCACTCCTCTTGCATTCCCTTACCGATGAGAAGGTGAGGCTATCGTGAGATGGGGTCTTCTTGTGCCATATCACCAAGGTAGTATTTTTGCA
Organism: Callithrix jacchus; assembly: GCF_049354715.1. Lineage (NCBI taxonomy): Eukaryota > Metazoa > Chordata > Mammalia > Primates > Cebidae > Callithrix > Callithrix jacchus. The sequence continues at coordinate 80,258,809 of NC_133510.1, read as the reverse complement.
TTTCTTACAGAATTATGGTTCTCCATGGTTTGTCTAAATTCTATTACTATTAGTACATTATATATGAGCTGAGCAGTTTTGTGTGAGTTGACCTAGGAAACCAAGTATCATTACAAAACCTTGTTTAAAGTTCCACACAAAAAAACTCAGAGTATGACTTTAAGGATTCATTCCATTCTTCAGCTTTAAACCCTTTTGTGCTTGCAGAAAATATCTCATAGCCAGGGAATGAAAAGATAGCACCTGCAGAACTCGTCTTTTCTGTCATAAAAGCAGGATCTCTATCAGAAATTATAACTCTGTAATTAATCACTTGCTTACTACTTCCCTCCCTCTTTCCCCACCCAATATAGTACCAAAATTACCATGAGAGTTAAGGACATTACAAAAATGTAGATTAAAAAAAGACGACTAAATAGTGAAACTGCAGAGAACGCTTTAGATTGAAATTTACCCTGCCATCTCCTCTGACATAACACCCTAGTGCTAGCAGGAAAAAAAGCAGGCTGAACACACACCGACAAACTTATTTGTAACACAAGTATTTGTGTAGAAATTTATATCCACATTAAAGCAAAAACTGATTTCAGGCACCCTGAATTTTATAGTATTTAGTATTTTCTGATATTTACTTATACTGCACAACAAATGAAACAAACAGAGTAAACAATCCATGCATTTCTGCCTCTATTAATGATGGGAGGATTACTGTAGGCCCATGCTAGCTGCATTGACCATATCGGCAAAACAAAATTAATAAGCCATCGACTCAGCACAGCCTCTTCCAAACTTACCTTCACCACTGGAAAAGACCTAGCTAGTTGTTTTTCAGGAGATGAGAAGTGAATAGTAAACAATATTTCTAAGATAGATGTAAAAACAAAGCTTAATTATGGTCCTTGGATCCACATCTAACTAAAAATTTCCTTCCTTTTCCCTAATTTCTTGCCAGTGCTATAGCTACTGCATCTCCACACACCTATCCTGTATTAACAGAGTCCATAGAGCACTATAAAAGATAATACATTTCAGTATGAGTGGGGCTGTCTCTCCTGGGCACCATCTGTGACCCTTCTGATAAGCACTCTTTAGCTAATTCTCACTCCAATGCAGCAATTCAGCAGGTAGGAGTTTCTAAAAAGCTAGAAAAATGAAGTTGAAGTACATCCCTTAGTATTCAACCCCCACTTCTTACTAAAAAGCTCGCTACACCCTTTCCTTAAAAAAAGTTAGCGCAGTTCTTTCTTCCATCAATTCTTTTGACATCATGTAGAGTCAAACCAAAGCTCACAGTTGCCTCACAACTTTCTTTCCAGGCCAGCTGTATAATTCAGAAGGCCTAAGCTGATGTGTCCCAAGAATATGAAAATGGAGAATTTAAAGTGCCACATATGCTTTCTAATGGCTGTAAGGCAGGTGTTCTCTTTAAGGAGAATTCTAGCCTATTCCACTACTCCAGAGGTGCCCATGACTCATGCTCACCCGGGGTCTCAGAGAACTATTACTAAGAGGGTGAGTTCAACAGGTCACTAGTATGAAGTCAAGAGTGAGAGAACACAGTGGATTTCTTGCCAATCCACTGGATGGATAAATTCAGAGGACTTTGGAAACAAAATCACCAACTGGTAATGAAATCCAGACCCACAGAAACACATTACTATATAGCAGGGTTGATTTCCATGAAACAGTATGTTATTTTATCTCATAAGGCGCATTCATTTTCAATCTCAAAAAATCTCTTTAAGCATAAACAAAAAGCACTAAGCAAAGAGAAATGATTTCTTTTACCTTTTTCTGATCTTCTAGCTTGTGACTCACTGGATTCTTCCCATGTCTGTTCATTTCTGAAGATAATTCCATCACATTAGGTTCTTGCCCTTCAAAATGGAATCTCTTCAAAAAAGCCGCAAACTAATCCAAGATGCAATTACTAGGAACACACTGGCCGGCCGCATTCCCCATCACACACTGTCTCCGAACTTCATCGACTCCAAGGAATGGTTAAAAAATCCATTGATTGAATGGAAAAAATAAAGTTTGCAGTTTACTCCCAGGACCTTCCAAATCAGCATATCGTTTTTAAATGCTGACTCCTCAAAAGCAAAATAGTCATCCAGGAATTTTAACTTCAACTGCTATCTTTTTCTTTCTGCACGGTTTTCCATTTTAATAAAAAATGACAGATTTCCTGTAAACCTGCAATTTAAAAAAATAAGCACACGGTTAATTCTCTTTCACCATTTTTTGTTACAGTAAAATAAATTCTTATTTGAAATTTTCAATTAAAAAATATTTTAGGTATAAACAATAATTGACAAAAATAACAGTGAGAAACATTATTCTCCACTTTTATGGACTTTAATATAACAAGCAAAAAAGTAACAAAGAAGACACAACTACTCATTAAACCTGTATGTATGCTTCACTGTTCCACTCTTGAATTTCTGCATTTATAGAACCACAGAATTTTAGAAGAGAGACCAATATGGCCAGATATTGTGTTGTAGTTGGATACCTTTCATAGATTATTTAGACTTCAAAAAGGACCCATAAAATGGTTATTATCACTCTATTTTAAGATGGCATAATAAAGATTGAGAGGGTAAATACATTTTTATAAGTCTAGTACGTAACAGAACTAGAATTCGAATGCAGATTGCTTTGACATCAAAACCCATTATTTGTTCTAGTTGTACTCTTCTTGACTCATATTACATATTTTGTCCCACAAGGATAACATAAACAAATCTGTCAAGTGCCTTACTGGGTTGTAGATATACTATGCACAGTACTTTTTTTAAAAGGGATAATTTAAAGTGGCTTCCAAGGACATCTAGAAAATTGAATCAACTGAAAATAATCATAAACATATACATTCCTGGGGTACACTTTTATCTCTGCTAATTTAGAAGCTACAGAAAAGTGCTTGGACATCTGCATTCTTTTCATCTCTTTTTGATACTTGTGATATAGAAAAACCACTGTTGAAACCTCCCCTTAATGAAGGGCTTCCTAAACTTTTCTGCATATTAGAATGACACAGGAGGCTTCCAAAACTACTGGAAGCCCCAGACACTGTGCTTTGGCACCACTGACTCAATATATAAATTCCTTTAATTATAAAATAGACCAAATACTTCCTGAAGAAACCTATGGTCTCAGGAGGCAGCTCTTTTCATATTGAAGCAGTTTTGGTCTTTAGATATTTCCTGTTAATTTGGAGACAAAATCTGTTTTTCTACACTTTTGTCCATTTGTAATTATTCATAATCTTCATAGTCATCAATGTGTACAAAATATGTTTGATTTGTTTTAGATGACAGTTCTTCAAGTATCACCTTAGCCAGATTAACCATCCCTAGCACCTTCAAAAATTCCTTACCACCATGGTTATTTCCTTCAGAAAAGGTTGCACTTTGTACAAAGTCCATAAGCTGTGCTGTCCAGCACGGAGCACAGGGGTTGAACACAACTTGCTCCCCTTAAGAATTCACCTCCAGGTCCCTCAACACATTGCATGACAAGCATAAAAAAGCTGATGAACATACGTTAAGTTAACAGTAAATTAAATGATAATAAGCATGAAAAATCAGCTTCTAAATTTCCCTTTGCACCTCTTTATATATATATTTTTTCTTATCTGGCATTCTTTCACCAACCCTGGTTCTGTTTCAACACCTCTGCTCTGCCATGCAGATATTTTAGTTTGTACACTACTGTGAAAGGTTCCAGCACTGTAAACAACATGGACAATGGCTTTGGCATAAGAGAACACGATCAATTTGAGGAGCTGAAAGAAATCCAATGAGGAGCTGCCGCAAAATTTTAAGAAGCCATGCACTATAATAGGGTTTGTGATTTTAACAGTTCACCTGAACTGCCACACAGAAAATAGAAGGAAGCCAAACCTGTGGCAGAAAAACCTTGTAGGCTTTGTTAGAGCAATCCGAGAAATATACAATAGCATCCTGAACTAGCATAGAAGCCGATGAGATGGAAAAAATGATGAAACTGAATGATATATCATGTAAGAGGCAAAGGTGACAGAATTGGTAATTAACTGAACATGAGTATGAGTGTGTGGTTTAAGAATGCAGGAACACTACCTAATAAAGTAAATTCATGAGAGACACACTTTGACCAAGAGAAGGAGAAAGACATGATAAAACAAAAATTACTTGCTAAAATCCAGGAAATTATAAGCTTATCTCACTGATGTTCCTAGATGCAAAGATCCTAAGCAAATATTAGCAAACTGAATCCAGGAATGTATAAAATGAATCACAAATCAATTCCAAGTTGATACTATCACAAGAATAAAAAATTGGTTTAAGATTTAAAAATAAATCAGCGTAACTCACCACACTAACAAAAAAAGAAAAATTATATGTTCATCTCTATGGGTGTAGACACACAATCTGATAAATTAAACATTGACTCATGACCTAAAATTTATCTTGGCAAATAAGAAATAGAAGGGGACTTTCATAATCTTCCTTTATCTGATAAAGGAATCAGATCTGCTAATATCTACAGTAAACATCAAACATATTGGTGAAAAGTTAAAAACTTTTCAAATGATTAGGAACAACACACATGTGCCTACTATTATGACTTCTGTTCAGCACTGTACTTAGAGTATAGCCATGCAGTAAAACAAGAAAACACAAGATGAGGGAGGGAGAATAGGGAGGTGGGGAGAGCAAACAAGCAGTATAAACAGAAAGGAAGAAATAAAACTGTTATTTGAAAATGTTATGGTAATATGTACAGAAAATATTAAAGAATCAAGAGATAAATTACTAGGATCAATAAGTGAGTTAAGTAAGTTTCTAGATACAAAGTCAATATATAGGTATAGCCTGGGGAGAAATGCCAAATGTGGGTGAAGGGGAGAAAGGAAGCAAAACACACTGTGATGTGTGTACCTATGCAACTGTCTTGCATGTTCTGCACATGTACCCCAAAACCTAAAATGCAATAAAAAATTAAAATAAAATAAAAATAAATAAATAAATCTTTTATATTTCTTTATAATATCAACAATTATTTAGAAAATGAAACATTGAAAATATACTATTTACAATAGCATTAAAAATATCAAATGCACTGGAAGAAATCTCACAAGAGATGGTAAAAACTTTATGATAAGCAATAAAACAACATCAAAAGAAAATAGAGATTTAAATAGAGGGCTGTGCCATATTCAGATATTATAGATTCAACAATGTAGAAATAACTCATACCTAAAATACGTATTACATTCAATGCAATACCTATCAAAAACCTAGTTTCCTCTTTATCACTTGAGAAGATGCTTCTAAAAGGTATATGGAAATGCAAACAACCAAGAAAATCCAAGACACTGATGAAGAAGAACAAGTTGAAACTATTTGCTCTGCTGGATGTTAAGACATATTTTAAATCAACAGTAAATAAAATGATAATAACAAGGGTAGACAAATCAACCAGTGGAACATAGAAACCCCTGAACCTGACTTTAACAGATATGGCCATTTGATTTAGTATAAAGGTTGAATTGCAAAACCATGGAGAAAAACTCTTTTCAAAAAAGAATGCTGGGTCAGTTGGATAGCCATAGAGAAAAAAAGCTAAACCTGACTTCTACTCGTACTAACAATTTCAGCTGGACTGTTGATAAAAATGTGACAAAAAAATAAAGCTTCTGGGAGAATGCCTTACTTATTTGAGGGTAGGGGAAAATTTCTCAAGAGCTCAAACACACTGAACATGAAGAAAAAATAATTGCATTTATATAAAAAACTTAATCATAATACACCAATAAGAAAATATAAATTCAACTCATGGACTAGGAAAAGATACTTGTTATACATTGTTATACATATAATTACATGTAAAATCATCTAAAAGTCAATAATAAAAATACAAAAGATGAAAATAGATGCTTCCAAAAAATAATAATATACATGAAGAACAGATGAGTGGTTGCCATGGGTTAGGGATGAGAGTGAGATGTGTCCAAAAGAGGCAAGAAATAGGAGCCTTGTGGTAACAGAACAACATTGTATCTTGATTACAAGGGTGGTTACATGAATCTATGTATGTGATAAAGTTGCATAGACAATACACATACACACAAATCAGTGTTGATAAAGTGGTGAAATATGAATCTGCTCATTCTGTGGACTGTACCAATGCCAACTTCCTAGTTTTTATCTTATAGTATAGTTGTGCAAGATGTTAAAGTCATAGAAACCTAAGTAATGGGTACACAGGGCTTCCCTGTCCTTTTGTTGTTGTTGTTGTTGCTTATCTTGACACTTCCTGTCACTCCAAAATGATTTACAAGATTTAAACATGAAAAATTTTAAAACCCATGTACAAATGGGCCATAAATACATGTACCCTTGTTAGTAATATTCTTATTAGTAATCAGAACAATGCTAATCAAAACCACATAAGATATAACTTCTCATCTAAGTTAACCAAAAAAATGACACTATCAACGGTTAGCAAAGACATAAAACAGCAAGAACGCTGCTGGTCAAAATGTAAATTCATATAACTATTTTGGGAAAATATTTAGTATTACCTGCTAAGTTTAAAGATACACATACTTTATAACCCAGCAATAATACTCCTAGGTATGCACTCTTCAGAAATATATGCATATGTGCATCAAGAGACACATCAAGAAAGTACTTTCAACATAGCAAAATAGCTACAACAACAACAACAACCTGGAAACACAGTTCAGTAACATTAGAATAGACAAATAACTTACAATATACTCATGCAACAGGCAATGGTATATTAGTTAATATTAACAAACTGTGGATACTTTTATCATTATCTATGAATCTTGAAAACACTAAGATATTAAGGAAGCCAAAACCAAAGCCAAAAAATATATATATACTACATGATTCCATTTATATGGAGTTCCAAAAACTAGCAAAACTAACCTATGGTGTTAGAAGGCAGGATATTGGTTACGTTTGGTGAGTGGGAGGGAATGATGTTTTGACTGCAATTTAATTACAGTATTACCCATATTCTTTTTTTTTTTTTTGCTTTGGTGGGCAATACATTAATTAGCTTTATTAATTAGCTAATATTAATTAGCTTTGTAACAATTCACTGAGCTGTAAATTAAAATTCTGTGTGGTTTTCTCTATATAAATTATGCTTCATGATTAGAAAATAAGCTGAGAAAAAACTCAGATACATCTATGTCTTTAGTGTTCCCATAAATGATCATCTTTCCAATGAGCAACAACAACAAAAAAAGTTAGACTGATAAAACTTGTTTTTTATGAGTGTCATTCTTATTTTTTAAGTTCATGGACCAGCTGTTTTATTATGGCATAGAATTTTGCCTGAGCACAACGTCAAGCTTACCAATAGCTTGGTTTATCAAATGTCAGAAAATGTATTCATCTCCTAACTTTCAAAATATCTCCCCCTCTCTTTAGAGTAGTAAGGTATTACAGTCTATTAACCATATTTTCCCTACACTGTAACTATTTTATATTAGCATGAAATTATTTTTCCAAACACATTACTAATGCTCTAAATTTTTCAAATTATCTACCTTGCCTAAGACACAAAGCACTGTGCGCCTAATGCGTGTGCAGCACAGAACTGGCCCAAATCACCAGATTTAAAATACTCATCCCTGTCTTTATACAGCTTACAGTCCAGCAGGAAGGCAGACATAATGAAAACAAAGGAGCACCAGCATATTCTTTTCAACTGTGTCCAATATCAAAACCTTAGAATACCAATGAGTTTACACCAATGATAAAAGACAATTTCATGGGGACAGAATAAATTATGGACAATTATGCACATAAAACTTAATTTGAATATGATTTCATTTCATTTCCAATTAATGAAGAATTTAAGATGACTTATCCTTACTTTTGCAGAATAAATAATTTATGATAAAACTACAAAGCCGCTGGAATGTATATGATGATATTGAAAAGTTGTTCACTCATATGAAGGTAATTGTCAATATATAATATTAATTCTCTACCACTTTTATTTAATATAATAAAATGGTTGGGTTTGGTAGTGAAATCCAATGACATTATGTGTAACTATAAATAGTTTCATGTTTTTATAGCTTAAAAGAAGGTTTCCATACTGCTCAGACTCATCCAGGAGTCTCTTATCAGATAAAAGATAAATTTTTTCAATGAGATTTTGAAAGAATTTGTGAAGATTACTTTAGAGAGTAATTGGAGTATGTGCTACTCCCACCTCAGCCTCTGACAGAGATTTCACAGGGACCACTTAGAGAGACTGATGGGTATTTTCTGCCATTGAGGGGACACAGAAACCTAGTACCTGGGCAAGGTGAAGTGTCCTGTGGCCGCAGGGCAGTGACACACCTGAGAAGTAACTTGCAGCCTTCTCTGATCGTGAATCAAAAATGTGCAAATCTTAGGGACATGATAAAGAAGGTGTGGTAAAAATGTTGGCCTGAATTGATTTAGTAAAAGAGATCCTGCTCAAAAGGGTAATTAGCCAGGGAAACGGAACTTCTTAAGGAGGAGGCTGTGGGAACTACAGCTAGAAGAAGGAGCAGAGGAGACATCCAGAATATTTGGCTCAAAGAGGGGCTACCAACAAGGTCAAGGAAGGTGAGGTGAGGAAGGTCTACTAGTACAGTTTTCAAAATTCTCAGACAAATAACCAGGAAAGTCAGTTTTAAACATCCCCCTGGCCAATAGTCAATGAGCCATCTTACAACATTAAGACTCTTATCTCTCCTCTTTTCCTCACCTCCCCTGCAAACACCCTAATGAGTAGGGAAGGGGTGAAAGGAGAAAGTCCTTTCCAAATAGCAGAAGTGTGGTAGCAAAAGGGCATTAGTCTCTGGTCTTGGTTTGGGTAAAGAGGGAGAAGCTTTTGAATAAAGAGGTGTTTATAGATATCTTGGAAAAACTATTCCAATTCTGAATTACAACCTGTTTTGTGACCGACAGTGATCATAAATCTTACACTACGTCAAAGTGAACAAACACAATTATATGATCCAAATTTACATCCACAGAGCAGCAATGAATTCTGTGAAGAAGTTTAAAGAAACCGGAAGGAAGAAGCTTGGGATAGAGATTTATATTTGTGAGTCATCAGTCTCAAAAGGAGATCATGCACAGAAGTTACATGGAGTACTAAAGGCAGGCCTTTTGGAAAGACACAAATTGTCTTAGGTACTATTTTCAAAATTAGTTCTTAATCCTATCAATTTAGCAAACTTAATCATGCCACTTAATTAAAAGTCATCAATGGTTCTCTAATACTTGGAGCCCAAAAGAAAAGAAAAATCAAAATTTCCTAGCCTGCTATTCAACCAACACTCTATCCATTCTCTATTTTTTAACTTCCCAGCTCCTATTTGATTATAGCTATACAAAACAACTTATAATTCCTAAATATAACTTGTGATTTCCCACCTTGGACATTTATAGATCCACGTATGTCACACGATCCACTTGGAAAGTTCCTACGTCATGCTTAAAAAGTCTCCTCAACTCCATTTTCTCTCTAAAGGCTTCACGTTGTATCCCCACCCCACTCTCAACCAGACAAGTTAGTCCCTTTCTTCCCCATGTTCTACAAGCGCATGCGCGCACGCACACACACACACACACACACACACACGCGCACACACACACCAATCATTGCCTATAAGGCTGAAAAGGTTGTGCCAAAATTGTCTCAAATTACCAAAAATACATTTATAATTTAGAAAGGCCATAGGCCCCTTCTGAACGATAGTACATGCATACAACAAAGTACAAAACTCTTTAGTACACAGCCTATGACATACTCATCTACTGAGTTAACCACCACCCATATTTTGATATAGAACATTTACCAAATTCCAGAAGACTCCCTTATTTACCGTCTCAATAATAGCCCTAAATGTATCCACTACTCTGAGTTTCAGCTGCATATTTTCCCTGTTCCTGAAACTTCAATATAACAAATCCTACAGTACTTATAGTATGTCCTCATTTGTTTATTCTCTTTTCTCAGCACTAAATCTGGAAGACGTGTCTGTATTGTTACAAGTAGCAGTAGCGCATTGTTTTTTATTCCTTTATTGAGGGGAAAAATTGTATTTATACGTCCCAATTCATGTAACTGACCAAAATAATACTCAAACAGTGGAATTTTTAATCATCCTGAATTCTATATCCTAATTCAGGCTTTCTGGACTCTTCATGTTTACACATGAATAAAATAAAGAAGTTCATTTTACTTCACCTATTTCTCCCAGGCTCTGTGACCTCTATTCAAGTCCAGAGAATATAACAAATTAACAGTTCCTGTGACCAGACAGTTAACAGAGTGACAAATTGCAAATCCAGAAACTATTTAAAAATTAACTGAAAATTTATTTAGGAATTTTAACTATTAGTCAGAGGTGATATGGTCATTATTTACTCTTTAAGTTCTCATGCTGAGTTGTTGCTTCATCTTTATGTGGCTAAATCAGCATGTCTAAAGTGCAAAGGAAAGGATGCAAGCCCAAATGGGAAGGGTTAAGAAGCTGGTGGAAGAATAAAGGCCTTGGCTCAGAAGTTCCACTTGCCTCTCACCACGCCCCAGATCCAAGACTCATTGTTACAAGTAACAAAGTGCTCTACCCACAGTAAAAATATTAGAAAGCTAATGAAATAATATGACTGTTCAAAAATATATATATTTTTTAAATTATTTTTAAATATTGTAAAGGGATCATTTTAAAAGGTTATTTGAACATCAACATCTATTTATGATTTAAATATTTTAAAAAACAAAAAAAGAAACAGGAATAAAGTCAAATAGCTATAGCAGAAAATATTATACTTAATAATGAACTATAAAAGAACATGTAGAGTATACCATTTATATAAAGTTTAAAAACATATAAATCATTACTAAACAATTTATTGAATACATGCAAATGTAGTAAAAGTATAAAAACATGTATGCAATGATAAATTTTTTAAAAGTCGAGAATAAGTAAAGATACTTACCACTACCATTTAAATAAAACATTATATTATAGGTTCTTATCACCATGTCAAGACAAAAAGAAATCAATACAAAATATGAGAATAAAAAAGGTAGAAAAAATACATATTTATTATTGACTACAGACAACCCAGGAATATTTATAAACAGATTGTTTAGAATAATCAAGGTTATCTTTTATAATACACCAGCAAAGTATACATTTGTATCAGTGATGATAAGAACAATAAAATAACATGCAATTTTAAAACAAATTCTACTAGTAAGGAAAACAAAAATTATAATGTCTTTAGAGATAAGACTAGAACAATATATGACCTTTACAAGAAACATCTTTTTATTTGCATTGAAAGATATGAACAGTATTAATATAAATCGAGAGATATAACATGTTTATGAATAGGAGGATTCAATATTATGAAGGTGCCAGTTGTCTTGCATAATTCCCTAAGTACAATTCCAATCCAAATCTCCACATGTAACTTTTTAATGTAACTTAAAAATCTCATTATAAAATTGATATGTAGGAGCAAAGGAATAAGAATAGGCAAGACCATTTGGAAATATGCATGCTTTCGAGATTTTCAAGATATCAAGATTTATAAAAAATAATGATATTTAAGACTGTGGAGGATTGGCCAAAGGGAAAGGCAAATAAATTATTACATTAGACTATATTGCTCAGAAACAGAAACACAACTACACAGAGATTATTAATATGCAGTCTCCAATGAGGAAAAAAATTGAAAATGAAAAGGACTATCCTGAGACAATTGGTGAGACTAATAAAAAATAATTCTTAAATGAGATGAAAAAATACAAACCCTAATTAAAAGGACTGATTGACTATATCTGTGTGTACAACTGACTATATCCATATGTACAACAAAGTGTCAGCATATAAAAGAGAAAACCCAGAGACTAGAAAGATATATTTATAGTATATGTATCACAGGATCCTCAAGGTGTCACTTTTCCAGGTGGAAACCTCTGTGGCTGGTTGCTCCTTTCCCTGAGTTTTGCTTGGGCCAATGGGCTTGTTCTGCCCACTAGGCCCAGCAGGCTGGGCTTGGCTCATGCTACCGGCCGGATCCGACCCCAGACAAGGGCTAGCCAGAATTGCAGCAGTGAGGGGTAGGTGAGCAAGCACAAGGTCTGGCCATAACACACACAGCCAGGATTGCTGGCTGTGGCAGGGCAGGCAGCTCCAAGTACCCACACAAATGCTGTCTCCATGTGAGGATGCAGCTGGACCAGCCATTCTGAAAGCAGCTTCCACTGGGGCACCAGGGAACACAGTAGTACCTGGAAGCTTGGACATGCCAGGAATGGCAGAACCCCAAAGAGGGTTTCACAGCCCCAGCCTGAGGAGCCTCTAGTTCTAGGCTCCCCAAAGGGCTACAGCTCTTCTCTCCTCCTCACCTGCAGCATGGTGAGCAGGGGGTCATGTTTCAACCCTGTTTGTGTCAGCTCTTTCCGCCCTGCCATTTGGCAGGTCCCAAGTTCTTGTCCCATGTCAAGGAAGAAGGAAGCATGCAGACAACTGAAGCAAGCTAGAGAGGAACTTCATTGAGAGAGAGAAGAGCTCTCAGGATACCCGAAGTGGGAAGCACCTTTCTGCAGGCAGGTCATCCAGACCAGTGTCCAGTTCTCAGCAGAGAGGAGATCCAGAGTAAGTAGCTGCTTTCCACAGGCAGGTTATCCAGGCAAGCTAAGAAAATATGAAGTGGGTAGCACTTTCCCACAACTGGTAGTCCCAGTGTCTTTGTGAGTCTGGCTGAGTCCGGGGATTTCTGTGAGCTTCAGAAGGGAGGAAGTGCATGCTGATTGGTCGATGAGTGGCCATGGGTGGGCCCTGAAAAGCACTGTAAGTTCTCACTCAGATTCCAACTTGCACTGATGACAGCCTGGGCCTCATGCTTCAGGTCATCCCTGGCTTGAAGATGGGGCTTCACCTGCCCCTTTCTGCCCAGGAGCCTGTATGCCTCCTGCTACTATCAGTCATGTCATCCACAGCACCCAAGCTGTTCAAGCAGAGGGCATGTCAAGCTTCCCTGTGACGCCTCCCATGCTTCTCAGCACCCAAAGTCAGGAGGGGGCTGAGGAGGCAGGAGGCTGGTGTGTCAGCACCATTGTAAGCATACACACACCCAGTTGAGTTGTGACAGTGTCTGGGCTCAACCTCAACTTTGTTCTAAAATCAGAGTAGGTGCCATGAGTGAGGAGAGGCCAGGCCACGGGAGCAGACACTTCCTGTGTGAGTAGTGGGGCTCCCCATCCCAAGATTGCAGGGATGTCTGAGTCTGGAACTGCAGTTGGGCAGCCGCACCTGTGCTTGGCAAGCACAGAGATCCTGTCTCACTAACTTAGAAGGGGGCAGGTTTCCCCTCTCCCCACCCTGACTCCACAGAGCACGCAGCCTCAGAGGCATCTTCCCCACTGCAGCCTGAGTTCTTCACAGTGGCCATTGCAGACGGGCTGCCACTGCCATTATATATACCTTTATAAGTACTAAAAATAGAATTTTTACAAAGAAACTAAAAACAAAGACAAGTGGCCCAGTAGAAAAAGAAGCAGAATATATATACATATATGATGAGGCAATTCATGCAAGAACAAACATGGATGGTGATATGGTTTGGCTTTGTGTCCCCACCCACATTTCATCTCCTGTCCAACCTGTCAGATGAGGGGCCTGGTTGAAGGCGACTGGATCATGGGGGCAGATTTTTTCCTTGCTGTTCTCCTGATACTGGATGAGTTCTCACAAGACCTGGTGGTTTACAAGCATGTGGCACTTCTCTGCTTCCTGCTCCACAAGGTGAAAATGCACTTGCCTCCCCTTCACCTTCCTCCATTATTGTAAGTTTCCTAAGGCCTCCCAGCCATGCTTCCTGTTAAGCCTGCAGAATTGTGAGTCAATTAAACCTCTTTTCTTCAAAATTTATGCAGTCTCAGGTAGTTCTTTGTAACAGTGTGAGAACAGATTAATACAGATGGCCAATAAGTACATGAAAAGTAGTAATTGACAAATTATACATTTTTTAAAATAAAAGATACTAGCAGAGTCCCATCTTAAAGAATATATTAAAAGTTTAAATGTTACCAATATCAACTGTTGGTAAACATGGGCTAATACTAAAACTTCCAAAAACTGCCGGCGAGTATGTAACCAGTGCAAATACTTTGAATGAGTTATATGGAAAAATCCAGTAAAATTTAATGTCAACAGACCTTATTATGTATCCACTGAACTTCTTGGGAGAAATATGTACACTAAAAGACATGATTGAGAACGTTCATTGTAGCCTCTTTGGCACTGGTAAAATATTTGAAATATTCATCACCAGGTATCTAGAGCAGTAAATTATGACATGTACCTGTATAATGGCATGTTTTATAATATTTAAAATTTATGTATTAAACTTCAACCTAGCCACACAAATCTTCATATAATTATGAATCAAATAAGTTGCACACGAATAGAGAATGATGTCATTTATAAATTTAGAAACATGGAAAACAGTAATAAATACCATTTTGAAAAAATACAGATATGGCAAAAGCATAAAAAATGTGTTAGAAATAATAAATCCTAAATCAGGATTGCAGTTGTTTTCTGGAATTAGTACATGGAAATAAAAAAAAAGAATTACAACAGGAACAGTTAGTAATTCCAGTATTCCAGTTAGTAATAGCACTATTTTATATCTTTTAAAAAATTCTGAGGCAAAATGTTAAAATATGGCAAAGCTAGATGTTGAGTACATGAAAGTTAATCATTATTAAGACTCATTTTTTCTTAACACCTAAGATAGTTCCCAATAAGAAATGTTTTAAAAAAGTTACAGAATGTAAAACTATTTTTAATAGATAAATCAACCAACCTCCCAACCAACCATTACACTATAGCATGTGATTTTCCACAGGGATAAGTTCGTCTCATGTTGCATTTGGCAATGTGCTGGAGGACTCTCTTTTTCATTGTACTGGAGAGTATTGCTGGCGTTTATTAAGGGAGGGAGATGATCAAGGCCCTGCAATGCATTGGTACAATCCAGGATCAATAAAAATTGCCTACAGATCTCCCAATGACAGACACAGCCACCATACCAGTCTGCCTCAGAACATACTTGACTTGACCCCAATCTTAGCTCCTGTCCCTCACCATGAGAAGATGGCTTCTTTTTTGGGATCCCCTCCTTAATAATATTATTTTTTTTTATTTTTTATTGCATTTTAGGTTTTGGGGTACATGTGCAGAACATGCAAGACAGTTGTGTAGGTACACACATGGCAGTGTGTTTTGCTTCCTTTCTCCCCTTCACCCACATTTGGCATTTCTCCCCAGGCTATCCCTCCCTACCTCCCCCTCCCACTGGCCCTCCCCTTTTCCCCCCAATAGACCCCAGTGTTTAGTACTCCCCTCCCTGTGTCCACGTGTTCTCATTTTTCATCACCTGCCTATGAGTGAAAATATGCGGTGTTTCATTTTCTGTTCTTGTGTCAGTTTGCTGAGAATGATGTTCTCCAGATTCATCCATGTCCCTACAAACGACACGAAGTCATCTTTTCTGATTGCTGCATAATATTCCATGGTGTATATGTGCCACATTTTTCCAATCCAGTCTATCATCAATGGGCATTTGGGTTGGTTCCAGGTCTTTGCTATTGTAAACAGTGCTGCAATGAACATTCGTGGGCATGTGTCCTTATAGTAGAACGATTTATAGTCCTTTGGATATATACCCAGTAATGGGATTGCTGGGTCAAATGGAATTTCTATTTCTAAGGCCTTGAGGAATCACCACACTGTCTTCCACAATGGCTGAACTAATTTACACTCCCACCAACAGTGTAAAAGTGTTCCTTTTTCTCCACATCCTCTCCAGCATTATTTTCCCCAGAGCCTTCTATGTGTCAGAGGCTGTTCTAGGATCAGAAAGGGAAAGATGCGTAAGGCTGTGCCCCAGTACATACCCCATAAGCTGAATTCCTAGCTCAGACTCTTAGCCAAAGAGTTAATCCTAGGAAATCTTTATTGCCACCTGATTCAGATGCAACTAAAACAAAATCATAGTGCCATTGGTTGCCCTATAAATGCCCCCACACACACAAATTTGTTCTCTTTTTGGTGTCATGAGGAATTCAGCAACCAAAAAGTCAACACTAATGCAATACAATTTTGTGGGTGAGTTTGCAGAAAACTGTAACAATAATATAAGACAAAACAAGTTTTTCTCTTGTATACTAAGTATTCATACAAGGTAATTTTTTAAAATGCATTGCACCATGCTTTATAAACTAAGTTCTTGTAAAATTCCCTATTTCCCACTTGTGATACACAGGAGAAATAAAAACAGCAGGGGAAAACATTATGTTCCTTGCAACATGGCTACTCTGCTTCATTTCTGTAGCCTGCAAATGGTAGGCTATTTGGTTTTATCAGATAAATTGGCTCTGCATCCCACATTTAAAAGAACATACATTGGTTTTCAGCAGGAAGTTTGGACTTGATTAGTTCAAGATAAAAGGACGCAAGGAAGGTTGAATATCATTTTGAGACAATAATTTTATGTGTAATGGAGATTGAACAGTATAATACATCTATATTCTTAGGTACTAATGATAAGTAGAAAAAAGCTCACATCTTTCAGCTAAATTTGTTTATTGTCTGAAAAGTCAATGTAGTAATTCAAGGCCAAGTGACAGGAAATTACAGTTTCCTGGCTGACATCAGTTCGATCTTCAGTAATAGTTCTTAAATGGAGTTTCTATGCTCAGAAGAGAGGGAAACACACACACACACACACACACACACACACACACACACACAATATTCCCAATAACTCAGGTTACAACCTAGATGAAATGGCACACATTATGTAGATAAATAGTATGATATATGCTTACAAACATGCATTGCCTTATTATGAAATTTTAATCAAACCTATTATTTGATCAGGTTCTTACATTTCGCCTTATATATGAACTTAGTTATTTAGAGAATACAGGTTACCATAAGGAAGATTTGAAACACATGGCTGTTTATTACTGCAACAGCAAATAGACAATCATTTTACTAAGTAGTCACAAAAGTAAATACACTAAGTAAAGTTTTAAAAAATTAAATTAAAAACAAAAATTGATTTCCAGTCTCCTTGCTCAAGTGTTATCAATAATACATAGTTCTCTCTTGGGGAAGGGAGCCTTTCTCACCTTTTCTTCCCATGCTTATGATCTCACTCTATATCATCTGTTTAAACTCTCCTGATAGCAGAGACTACTAATTTTCACCCAGTATCCATTCTCCATTTATCCTCAAGGTTTCAGCTGCACATAGGACCTCAAAATGGGAGACT
The DNA here is from genome assembly GCF_049354715.1 of Callithrix jacchus. NCBI lineage: Eukaryota > Metazoa > Chordata > Mammalia > Primates > Cebidae > Callithrix > Callithrix jacchus. The sequence continues at coordinate 80,241,428 of NC_133510.1, read as the reverse complement.
ATATTCCCCAGTTTCCCTCTTTGCAAGATCTGACCATTTGATGATGCTGTTGCCAATAGACAATCAGATGACATAATTTCAAAAGGCAATCACAATGCTCTCTCTTTCCCCCAGACACATGGCTGTTCCTTATTGCAATAGCAACAAAACAGATAATCAGACCAGGTTAGGTAACATTATTGAAGCACACCTAATAATACTAAAAAAAAGAATGGATGACATATCAAAAGAAACAATTTGGACTTCATAAATTTTGAGTTAGAAGTTTTAAAAACTTCTATGTGTGACTCAACATGGATTCAATTGAATTTATCCATTTTCCAATAAAAGGGTTATATAATTTTTAAGAACCCTTACAGATTTAATATATAAATCTGTAATGTAATAAGATTTTATACACTGCTTCCCAATTTCTGCCACTTTCTTAGCTGAAGCCTTTCATTATTTTGATTAGTGCACTGCAACCAACAGATACTCTGAGGAGAAAGACATCCTCCTTGTTAAGAGATGTTCTCATCCTTCCATGATTTCAGATAATCATAAGCCATGATTTGCTACCATTTATAACCCAGTGGTCTACATTTTACTTCCTATAATATCCAACCTTTGGACACTAGTCCAACACCAATAAAGAAGCAAATGCTTTTTATCCAATATAAAAAATTCCGAATTAGGTAGAGAATAAGAAGCCTAGCCAGAATATAAAACCGTAGAAATTTTCTACTAGAGAAACCAATGGTAGAGTAATTCCTCTATGTAATACGATTTGTAAAAAGATGGGGAGGGGAGAAGGCCTTTAGAAAACAGTGAATAGTATTTTATGTCCCATACAAATCCTGTCTTGTGTATCCTTTTGTTCTTGATACAGTGGAGTAGCTTTATACTTTACTATTCACAGTCTTAGAAGAGACTATGCTGCATATTCTGCACATCAATTTTTCCTCCTGTGAATATGGAGAGACCACATTTTAGCAAATGGTAAATGATATTACTCAGGTCCAATGAGTATAAGAACCAGAAGGCTCAGCTCATCCAATGTATTTTTGGGGTTAGTGTACCTGATACCTCTGACAGACACCAATGGTTTTTCATGAATATACATCATCCATCACCCCCTTCTTCCTTTAGTTGTGGATATCCCAAATTAAAAAGAAAAAGAACTGCCTAGAGACTCTTCCCAGTCTCCCTTACAACCAAGAATGACCATATGACATCTTTTTCATTAATGTGATATAGGCAGAATTGATTCATTCCCCTGTTTATAAAGGAAATGGATATATGATCACCTGGCCTTTCCCTTCCCACTAACTAGAGTATAAATGCTACAGGAGGAGCCAGAGCAGCCATCGTGAACCATGACATGAAAACTGCATGTTAAGAAGGACATACCAATGAGAGTGAGTGAGTCCAAGTCTCTGGGTGGCTATATGAGTAGTAATACACTACCAGCCCTAGACAGTCTTTGGACTACAACATAAGAATGAAACACACAACCAAAACACTTCTCTGTTTGGGAGGTGGGCAAGATTACTTGTAACAGCAACTTGGACTGCACGTTAACTGATACTCATCCTTACTCCATGTGACATCACTCTAAGAGTACTCCAGTGACTGACCTGTCCTATTTTGGATTGGGGGTTCATTCTACTCCCACTATACCCCACTTCCAGGAAGTTCAACCACATTTCTCATTCCTAGTTTTTCTGGAATAAACCTGTTTCCATGCTTCTGTTTAGAATCCTGATTTGGTCTTATATTCTGTCTCACCATCCACCCTCAATCCCCCCAGATCATGAGGGCTAGATGTGTACTTGAACTACTCAGCAATGTCCCAGCTTGAATATGGCTGTGACGCTCTCACAGTCTTCCTCAAAACAAGAAGTTTCCATCATTTTTCTAAGCCTTAGGATCTCACATTTTCCCTACTCCTTCTTTCACTGAACCTCTTTCCCTAGAGCATATATGAATATATTACAACCACAAAAGACAATTGCTACATTAAGAGAAGTAAGGTAGACTCTTGGCAATTTCATTTTCATGTTTGTAGTTTCAGCATTTGATATCAGCTCTTTGCAGTAACTTTAAGTGGTCACGGCCTTTAATGATCTATAGTTTTGCATTGGCTTTGCTAGTCATTCTCATCATGGTATTGCACTTTCTAGTACAGAGGAGAAAGAAAGAGGTAGAGGGGAAGGAGATGGAGGAAATGCAAGATGGCCAGAAAGAGGAGAGAGAGAAAGAAAAGTGAAAAGAGAAAACAGACCAAAGATCTGGAAAGATCAGGGAAGAGACACTGATGGGGTGGAAGAGAGAGGGTAGACAAGAGGAAGAGAGTTGAGAATACTCAGTCAAGGCTCTTCATAGATTTAAACCCTACAAAACAAATGTAACTAAAATATGTGTTAAGAGGGCAGACAAATAGTTAAATGGATCTGCCCTTCTGTTGCCACAGCCATAGAGGGGAATAACTAAAATAACCCACAAATTCCTATATTTTTAAGGAAACTGAAGGCAATTTTAAGAAACAAATGGTATGCCTTTTGCACCCCAGAAAAAATCTCTTACCAGTACCTGGTCTGAGCAAGTGAAAAAGAAATGATTCCTCAGTAAGTGAGAATGCTCCACTTTCTGTGAAAGCAACAAAATATGTTATTGACCCAAAGATTGGAAAATAAAACCATTTTCTTGGCCATGTTGGAGGAGTTGAAAGATTTATTCCTTTATCATTCTGGTTTCCAGACTAATTTTTAATGCTAGAAAGTAATGTGTTTCTCCTTGTAAAGAAAAATCAAATTCAGAAAGGAGAAATCTTTGTAAAGGAACTGTTTGAGAAGTCTAACCTATGGAAATGAAGTACAGAATCCTGCAAAGGTGTTTTAGAATCTGACTTTAATTAAAAATCCACTCCTTCAAAGTAATAAGAACTCCTATTTTCCAGTGATAATTTCAAGCAAACATTTAAGAAGGTACCAACTTAATGTTAAGAGTAGTCTAGGTCCGTTGACCTAATAGGAGTTGGCTAATGAGTGTTTTACTTTCATTTGGAAATATTTTTAACATTATTAATAGTTTAGAAATGAGTCCAGTAATCAGCAAAAATTTTCAGCAGAAATTGAAATAAATAGCAAATAAAAATTTAAAGCATGTGATGGTTTACTAATTTACTAATTTCTTACAGAGTTTAAGTTGGTGAATTAAAATATAGTTAGACAAAACACTGATAACATCAAACACTTGGAGGAAACATTAAGATTTTTAATAAATGTTGAGACATATCCTTATACTGGAAAAATATTTCTCAAATTACAGCAAAAGTCAGTATGGAATATGACACAATATAAAAATACTAAAAGCTAACACCACTTAGTTGTAGACAACCAAGTACAAGTTTTAAAGTAGATGGTAATGAAAAAATTATTAGTCAAACACTTTGTTTGCCCTATGATATCATCTATCCAAATAAAACCAAACTGGCAACTAACCTGAGAATAAAATTCATGATAAACCTAAATTTTGAAATGGCAGGCTTTCTTAAGAGCAGGTGAGACTTTAAAATATTCTATTGCTTAAAATATTATATGTTCCTGCCCCTATAGCAGTGAACCAACATAGGTCACCAAGTTTAAGAACATGCACAAATATGTTTTTTCCAAACTTCTACAACAGAACTCACTGACACTTTGGCAGGATAAAATATTTTTGCTTAGTATCATAATTCCCTTCTTTTGTGTATCTTGTTCAAAACTGCTTTATGGTGCTGTATCAAATTTTATTATTATCACAGAGTAGGAAAAATAAAAGAACACTCAAATGTTAACAGGGAATAAATGTTTAAAATAAATGGGCATTAAAAGAATGCAGAGTTATGTGTTAAGGTATACTCTGAGTGTTGAGAACTTTGTATCTCTCTATTGCCCTGGAAAAATTAATCAAGAATGATTATGCAAAGGAAGTCAATTCTGAGGAAAATGGGTTATACTGAGAAAAATACTACCTATGCAACAATCTTGCATGTTCTTCACATGTACCCCCAAACCTAAAATGCAATAAAATATATATTATAAATAAATAAATAAAAGTTAAAATTAAAAAATACTTTAAAATTATACAGCCAATTGATTCATAAATCCAGATGTATGGCCAAGTGCCATGGCTCATGCCTGTAATCCCTGCACTTTTGGAGGCTGAGGCGGGCATATCACAAGGTCGAGAGATTGAGAGACTGAGACCATCCTGGCCAACATGTTGATACCCCATCTATACTAAAAATACAAAATTTAGGTGGGCATGATGGCGTGCACCTGCAGCTCCACTTACTTGGGAGGCTTAGGCAGGAGAACAGATTAAACCTGGGAGGCGGAGGTTGCAGTGAGCTGAGATCGTGCCACTGTACTCCAACCTGGTGTCAGAGTGAGACTCCGTCTCAAAAAAACAAAACAAAAAAGCTACATGTATTTCTCATAATCACTATAACTGTTGTTTTCCATGCTTAAACCTGTACCTTCCTCTAGTTTTCTGAAAGTTAGTGTATAAGTGAAAAGAGCCAACTGACCAAGAATGCTTCTCACAAACTTATAGGAAATAAACTCATTCTTACAAAGTTAGAATCATGTGAATTTCTGTCAAGGACCTAAGTTAAATGAACTTTAGATATTAATAATTAAATGTCTGTATAGGAATTATCTTTTAGAAAGTTTATTGGCACCTGGAAGATCCCTTGAGCCATGTCACCAAAGGATCTGTCCTGAAAGTTTTATTTTTAGAAAAAACTATTTTGTTATCAGCCTGGGAAATGGAAAGAAACATGCGCATATGAAATTGACATATGCTTCAGCTTGGGGTGGTGACAGTACATGGAAGAGGCTAGGGAAAAGAGAAGCAGAAGACAGTCCAGTTCTTTAATTCCTCATCCTCTGAATAAAACCACTCTGAAGTTCTGCTCAGTTTTCTCTCCATTTCTATTCTCAAAGGAAGAGAGAATAAATAGTACAAAGTAAGTATGAGAATGAGATAGCTTCTTCTGTCTTTTCTAGTTTTCCCCACATCTCCTTCTATAGAAGATATTTGAGCTGTGTCTAAACAGCACAAAAAACAAGTGTATTCTAAATTTTTGTCATAGTTTAGTACCAGTATACAGAGCAGTTGTGTTTTGAAACCCAATAATTGAGTACACAGTAGCTTTACTTACTCACCAAACCTAAACATCCAATAAAGAGTCAATAAACTCCAATAGATGGTCCATACATGAACCTATCCAGGGCATTTTAGAAGAGTAACGTAGGTCTCTATTTAACAACTGTGGAGTAGCATGACTGTGTTTAAATTAAAATTGTGGATAGGTGTAAGTGTATTTTTCTGCATATGTATATGCAGAGAAGAATTAGTTGTCTCTGAGAAGTGTTTTTTTTTTTTCCTTTTCTAATGGAAAATTTCAAAAGCATATAGAAGTAAAGAGAACACCATAATGAACTTCTGTTCTTCACCTAGTTTCAATCCTTATCACGGTCAATATAGTTTCATCTAGACCCCACCTCCTCTCCCACTGGAAACTATTTTAAATCAAAGCCTATCATATCTCATTAGAAATGTTTATTAATTTTTTATTTGACATATTTTCCAATGTTTTCCATATAAATACTTACTTTACATTAGGAAAAATATGAATGTTATCAAAAAATTATAAAATCTGAGGCAGGACCAGGAGACTATTAAAGGCTAAATAGAAATTATAAATTAATAAAGAATATGGTTCATTTTATTAACTTGATATTGGAGACGTTTTATTAAAATTTCCTATTTTGAGTATCTTTTTAAGTCTTAATGTGTTCACAACTTGAAAAGATGTGTAGCGCTTTGAATTGTTGCTAAACAACCTATGAAATACAGATAAATATTCATAGCAAGCATACTGACATTTTCCTTTATACACGACATATTTTCCTTCTCTCCTCTCTGCTTTACGTTAGCAGTGCCTGTGTGTTTTAGGATCTGTTTATACCTCCTTTGTGCAATCCAGAAAAAGAAATTCAAATGTTGAAGCAGTCATGATCTAAGGTATTCGTATGTTTAAAACCTACTGAGAATTATCTGCAATTCACTATGTAGTTTCAAAATATGTGTTGTGTTCAAAAGTGCTGTTTCGGGGTTGAAATAATTTTTTTTCTAAAGATATAATACCATGCCCCTTTAAGCCTCATGTTAATTTTGAGACATGAAATACAGAGTACAATGAGCTTTTATCTAAAGCTAGTGCCTGAATCCAACATTGGCTACTTGTTAGGAAACAAAGGGTAATCTGTGATAAGCAGGCTATCAGAGAGGCCCCTCATTACAAATGTGTCATTAAAAGAATGTACGTTCACTTTCATTTGTATATCATTCACTTACATTCACACATACTCAATCACATTCTTCTGGCTTGGGCCAGTGTGTGTTAGGGATCAAGTACAGAGTATAGTAAATGGTGTTCTTGGTAAGGAAAGACCAAGCGTGATACAAAGAATATAAATGAATATACTCACTCCAAAATGTTGTTAGCTGACAGCAAAAATCTAACTTCTAGTTTGATGCAGTCACTGTAATGCCACTCAAATCCTCTTCTCCATAATCAACACTCTTTACCTGAAGGCAGGCTTTATATGGGGGACTGTGACTGTGAGAGCCAACAGGAGAAAGTAGTGACACTTCTCATTTCAGTTTATTTCCACCTAGGACATTCCACTATAGAGGAGAGCAGTTTCACAGAGGAATGTGCTTCAGGAAATAAGCAAACATGCTCCCTGATTTAATCATGAGTTTAATTAAATGCCCACAGAAACCTTATTATGTACCATTTTTAAATTGTACACACTGCCTTATTAGGCCCACTAGAACAATCTAAAAGTGATGTTGCTGGTATTTCTAATTAAAATCAAAAGAACCACTGATGAAAGCTATAAATAAACCCTCTCTGGAAAGATTTTTTTCTTGTCATTTGTCTTCCTGATTATGAAAATAAGGACTGTGTCACAACCATACTCCCTGCTGAATGGTCCATGAACTGAGTATCTAACTTGCAATGTTGCTATTGTATTTGGCTGTTGTCAGCCTCACTGGCCTGATTACTGATCATCACTCACAGGTGGATTTGATCAATTAGTTACCAAGCACACAAAAAAGGCAGAAGTCAGACACCATCATCAACTGGGGACAAAATGAGCCACACATGTCCACAACATGGCAGCAGGGTAACAAGCCTTCAGCCGGTAACCACAAACCATTGTTGATATTACAACTTGAATTCACATCACATAAAGCTATTAGGAAGACCAATCCTTACAGCTGTGATGCAAAACAACAGAGAAGCCAAACAGTGTGCTGTGGAAGCATCTGGCTTATTTTGGAGCCAAACAATTTCTTAGGTGGCAACATGTAGAAGAGAGAATGTATTATTTATTGAACATTCACACTACAAGAGAGCAAGAGGGCAAAATCATGTCTCAAATGAAATAACAAATCAATAAAAACTCACTCCATTCTATTTCAAATAAGAATCTCAGAGGATTATTCCCTGATTCTGTAATTAAAAAAAGGTGCATCACTCGATGCTAGCACTGCAATAATAGTTCATCTCCTACACTTGCTATTTCAGAGGAAGGCAAGGGATTCTTAACACTTTGAAATGAAGATGATTCATGTGATGCTGCAGCTAGCAATGTAAATAGAATGCTCACATTTCAGTTCATACATTTTCATGTCTTAATATTACTTTATAATGGAAATTAGTCAGATCTTGCTGTTCCTTTGCAGATTTCATTACTCTTCAAATATTAAGTCTTATTTAAAAACCCTACATTCAAACAGCATTACAATCACATAAAATTTCTAGCATACAGCAAACTGACACCAGAACAGAAAATCAAACACCACATGTTCTCACTCATAGGTGGGTGCTGAACAATGAGAACACATGAACACAGAGAGGGGAGCATCACACACTGGGGTCTGTTGGGGGGAAATAAGGGAGGGACAGCAGGGGGTGGGGAGTTGGGGAGAGATAGCATGGGGAGAAATGCCAGATATAGGTGAAGGGGAGCAAGACAGCAAATCACGCTGCCATGTGTGTACTATGCAACAATCTTGCATGTTCTTCACATGTACCTCAAAATCTAAAATGCAATTTAAAAAATTCTAGCATAAACTAATAGTCATAAATATAGAACATTCAGAATAATATGTGTGACTGCTTGCACACACTAATTTGTTTTTAATAAATTGCTATGTTTGGCTAAAAACATTCAAAACCTTTTTTTACAAGTTTATTTTTGCTAAAGATTAGTCTTTATAGACTTTTAGAGTTGAGCTTCTCTATGAAGAACAATGCTTTGGGGACAGAGGCTAGGTAGCCTTTTCTGATGGGAGCTAGATACTAGTTCCCTGACAATAATTTTAATGTTTCTTTAAGAATACCAAAAATTTTAATCTTAGATGACCTCACACATCATATCAGGTACACTGACAGGTCATCCGCCCTGAAAGTCAACACTAGAAAAACTGATTCTGCCTACATTCACAGATGATGTATTTTTCTGATGTGAACAACTGATTTTTTATATAGTATTCTCAAAAACCTCATATTTCTGCTGTATCCTGGCATTCTATTTCTAATTTGCTTTCTGTTTAAAAAAAAAAAAACTTAGTACCTATCAGGCATTTACCTAGAGCATTACAAATATTATCTCACATTCATAACACCTTATAAAGTAGCTGCCATTACTATCCTCATTTTACAGACAATGGAATTGATACACAATTGAGAGCCTTGTGATTTCCTAAGGTCACACCACTATTAAGTAGCCAAGTGGAGACTGGAAGCCAGAAATTTGTCTTCATGAAGAATAATTCTAAGAGTTTCTATTAATATGCAAAATATTGATAAGATGAAGCCACTTTATACATCTTTTCACAAATCTCAATTTAAACCAATAAAATGATTCTAAAATGTACTTGAAGGCTAAACATATATGAATAAAGGAAATTCAGCAAATAGGTAGTAACTTGTTTTACTGGCTTCCTAAAAGACATCAGAATTTAGTATACAAAGATGATAATTCCAATAAGCTACAAGAAGTACCCAATAAGTGGTATAGGGGAAACTGGTTAACATTCAATCTGGGGAAAACAATTTAACATGTCACTAAATGTTTGGTATAATATAAATCTTAGTATAATACGTTGACTACAAAATTAATGTAGTATCTTGATGTTCTGAATTCTAGATTCTGCAAAGGAAGAAAACAATCATGCCTCTAAAAAAAGTTTTGCCACTGTAGATAGTATCTGCTTTACACCTCAAAATAGTTTTTAGATATAGCTATTGATTTCATCTCTGGTAGAGATTTCTAGGGCTTACCCATATCTGGTTCTCCTCTGTCTTCAGGCACATACATTTTGGTAGGCAAAGTGACTACCTTCAGCCAATCAGCCAGAAGTATTAAGTCACAATGCTGTGACTAAATATGTGACCTATCCTAGACAATGTGGTTAAAAGAGAGTGGGGCTCCATTAGCCTGGATCATCAAGTGGTTATGTGAAGCAGTATACTCTACCAACTCAAGTTGAATATATAGCATGAAAATAAACACACTTCTGTTTCATTGAGCTAAAGATTTCAAGGCTAGTAGTTATGACATAACACAAATTATATACTTGGTTTCTGCCCCAGTCCCTGACCCAGAACTGTTAAAACCCTTGTAATTTCTTGGGAGACAAAAGTGTCATTTCTTCTAATGAGGCAGTCCTTGGTGGGCTCCTGGGTAGCTTTAGGACGGGGTCTGGTGGTTACCAGAAATTAGAAATGTGGGACTTTCAGCCCCTCCCCCATTTTCCAGGGAAGAGAGAGGGACTAGAAATTAAGTTAATAATCTATCAAGCCCATGGTGTGACGCCTCCCTAAAAATCCTTGAGTATGGAGGATCAGAGAGCTTCTGGATTGGTGAACACATCCACATGTTCAGAGGGTAGTATACCCCAACTCCATGGGAACAGAATTCCTGTGCTTGGGACCTTTTGAACCACATAAGGTGTATGTACCTCTCCATCTGGCTTTCCATATGTATCCTTTGTAATATCCCTTATAATAAATGGGTACATGTGTTTTCCTGAGTTCTGTGAGCATTCTAGCAAATGATCTTATCTCAGAATAGTGTTGTGGAAATCTCCAATTTGTCACTAAGTTAGACAAAAGTTGTAGGTAATCTGGGAGCCCACTACTTGCAATTGGCACTGAAAATGGGGGCAGTCTTGTGGGACAGATCTCTTAACCTGTGGAATCTGTACAAATATCAGGTAGGTAGTATCAGAACTGAATTGAATTGTAGGACACCTAGCTGATGTCTGCAAAGGATGATAGAATTTCTTGGTCAAGGGTAAATAAATCCCCATACACCTGGTGTCAGAAGTATTATATGGGAGAAGAAATGAACACTTTATTTTTCCTATCCCGTTGTTTATCCCTGCAGCATACACTGCTCCATCCTGATAGGTACAAGTGCTGGCATGTCAAAATAACATACCAAGGAGCTATATAAAAGAATGACCTATCGTTTATGAAGGTATGGTGAAATTTGAAATATGAGAGATGGTAAATAATAAGTATTAAATTCAAAGTGGAAATTACAGATCAACTTTTATGAGCTTTCCAAAAAATGGAAAGGAAAAATAAAAGTTGACCAGAATAAGAGAGTTGATGATAAAAATATAAAAATTATTGATTTTTCATTATGAATGAAGTATTTTCTTGATGAGAATAAGACAAATAGAATAATTATGACTTCATATATTTTTAAATCAGAGTTAAATAATGACATGCATGAAAAGACTCAACACATAAAAGTCAAAATTAATAGAAAGATTATAACTGGGCTAAATAGGGTTAAAGAGTCCCAGTAAGAATACAGGCCAAAAAAAAAAAAAATCAGGCAGGACACAGACATTTATTTTAAATTAAAACATTATAAAAATAAATAGAATATCAAGTATGACCTTATAGTTTAAAATTTTAAATACTGCACCAGTCTGTATCCATAAAGCAAGTTTTTCTAAAAATTAAATATTAATTGAATGCATAGGAAAGCAATAAATTTTTCCTATTGATTAAAAAAACTTAAAGACTATAAATTAAAGTGGAATCCCAGGTACTCTATACAAATATGAAAAAAGAGACCCTTTAAAGAAAAGCAATTGTAAAACTTGAGAGCATAGAACTACTTGAGTGTTTGACTACTAAATCAGACATGTTTGCATGTAAGAGTTTGTGTATATGAGACTGTCAGCTCTGTCAACATTTATGCCCAACTAAGAAAGCTGAAGAAATTATCATACATTTCATTTCAATATAGTTTTCTTCATGCTACAGCAAAATATTTGCGATTTGTGCAGCTGGCAAAAGATTTCCAGCTCACCATCAGAAATAGGAAACAGTTGAATGAGAGGAATCTGATTGGTATGGATTTATTGATAGAGGCTTAATTATGTTTTATTTCAGAAAGCTCTATCTGTTGCCGTAATGAGAAAATAATTACCATGCAAAAGCTTTTTATCAACAAATACTCTCTTCACGTATTGGTCCTCTGCATATAGTTGACATATAACAAAAATTACAAATATAGTAATTTCATGATTACTTCTTTACAAATTAATGATAAGAATAGAAATAATTTCTAGCACATTTAACTTTTTAGGCCTGGAATATGTATTTGCTGTTTTAACTTTACATAATGTTCATCCTTGCTATCATCCACATTTTCATTTTATGTTATATATATATATATATTAAATTTTCCATTCAGGGGGTACATTACAGGTATATTACATGGATATATTGTGTAATGGTGAGGTTAGGGCTTATAGCGTACCTATCACCCAACTAGTGAACATTGTACCCAATATGTGACTTTTTAATCCTTACTCCCACCCTCCCCCCTCAAGTAGCCCCCAGTACCTATTATTTCCATCTTTATGTCCATTCATACCCACCATTGAGTTCCCACTTATATGTGAGAACATGCCATATTTATTTTTTTTCTGACTTACTTCACTTACAATAATGGCCTCCAGTTCCATCCATGTTGCTGAAAAGGGCATATTATCCTTTTTCACAACTGCATAGTATTCCATGGTGTATATATTCCACATTTTATTTATCCACTGGATCACTGATGGACACTTAGGTTGACTCCATGAATTCACTGTTTTGAATAGTGCTGCATAAACATATAAGTGCAGGTATCTTTCTTACATAATGGCTTCCCTTGGGTAGATGCCAAGGAGTGGGATTTTTGGGCTGAATAATGTTCATATTTTTAGTCCCTTGAGAAATCCCCATACTGTTTTCCATCGAGGTACTAATTTACATTCCCACCAATGGTTTGTAAGAATTCCTATTTCTCCACATCCATGCCAATATCTATTGTTTTTTACTTTATAGTAATAGCCATTTTGACTGATGTAAGATGGCATCTCATTATAGTTTTAATTTGTATTTCTCAGATGATTAGTGATGTTGAATATTTTTTCATATTTTTGTTGGTTATTTGTATGTCTTCTTCTAAAAATTGTTCATCCATGTCCTTTGCCTATTTTTTAATGGGAGTTGTTTTTCCCTTTTGGAATTCTTTGAATTCCACATAGATTCTGGATATTAGTTCTCTGTTGGAGGCATAATTTGCAAATATTTTTTTCTCATTTTATAGGTTATACATTTGCTCTGTTGATCATTTCTTTTGCTGTGCTGAAGTTTTTTCATTTAATTAAGCCTCATTTGTCTATTACTGCCTTTGTTGCATTTTATTTTGGGGCCATAGTCTTAAATTCTTTGCCTAGGCCAATGTCCAGAAGAGGTTTTCCTGGGTTTTCTTCAAGGACTTTTATATTTTCAGGTCTTACATTTAAATTTTTAATGTACTTTAATTTTTGAGTATAGTAAGAAATACAGCTCCAGTTTTATTCTTTTGCATATGGCCAGTCAATTTTCCCAACACCACTTATTGAATATAGTGTCCTATCCTCATCATTTATTTTTGTCACCTTTGTCAAAGATCAGTTGGTCATAGGTATGTGGCTTTATTTTTGAGTTCTCCGTTCTGTTGCATTAAACAATGTTTCTACTTTTGTACCAGTACCGTGCCTGCTGTTTTCATTACTGTAGCCTTGAAGTCTAATTTGAAGTCAAGTAATGTTATGTCTCTGGATTTTTTTTTTCCTTAGGATTTGCTTTGGCTATTTGGGTCCTTTTTTAGTTCCATATGAACATTAGAATTGTTTTTCTCTAATTCTGTAAATAATTACATTGGTGATTTGATAGGAAATATGTTGACTCTGTAGATTGCTTTGGATAATAAGGCCATTTTAATAATACTGATTCTTCCAATCCATGAGCATGGAATGTCTTTCCATTTGTTTCTGTCACTATGATTTTTTTCATCAGCATTTCGTAGTTCCCCTTGTAGAAATATTTTACCTCCTTGGTTAAACATATTTGTAGGAAGTTTGTTTATTTTTGTGGCTATTCTAAATGGGACTGAGTGCTTAATTTGATTTTCAGCTTGAACATTATTGTATAGAAATTCTACTAATTTTTTACATTAATTTTGTATTGTGAAACTTTACTGAAGTTATTTATCAAGTCAAGGAATCTTCTGGAGAAGTCTTTTAGGGTTTTCTAGGTATAAGATCATGTCATCAGGGAACAGAGATAATCTGACTTCCTTTTTCCAATGTGAATGCCTTTTATTTCTTTCTCTGGCCTAATTTATCTGGCTATGACTTCAAGTACCATATTGCATAGAAGTGATGAGAGTGGGCATCCTCATCTTGTTCCAGTTCATAGACGGAATGCTTTCAACTTTTCCCCATTCAGTACTATGTTGGCTGTCATAAAGGACTCATTGTTTTTAGGTACTTTTCAAATTTTGATTACTAATTTGTTGAAGGAATATTGAATTTTATTGGATTTTTTTCCTGTATCTATTGAGATAATCATATGTTTTGGGTTTTAATTCTGTTGGTGTGGTGAATCACATTTAATGATTTGCAAACATTGAACCACCCTTGCACCTTGGAATAAAACACATTTGATTATGGCGAATTATTTTTGATGTGCTGTTGGATTCAATTTGCTTACTATATTGAAGATTTTTGCATCTAGGCTCATCAGGGATATTGATCTGTAGTATTTTGTTGTTGTTGTTATGTCCTTGTCTGATTTTCATACCAGGGTGATACTGGTTTTATATAATTAGTTAGGGAGGAATACTTCCTCTTCAATTTTTTGGAACAGCGTCAGTAAGATCATTACCAGATCTACTTTGTACATCTAGTAAACTTCAGTTGTGAATCCATCTGGTCCTTGGCTTTTTTGTTGCTGTTGGAAGATTATTTAAATTATTGATTCAATTTTATTACTCATTATTGGTCTTTCCAGGACTTCTCTATCCTCTTGGTCAGTCTTGGGAAGTTGTATGTTTTCAGTAATTTATCTATTTCCTCTGTTTTCTAGTTTGGGCACATATAAATATTTATAGTAATCTCTGATGATTTTTTGTATTTCTGTGACATCAGCTGTCTGTCATCTTTATAATTTTTGATTGTACTTATTTGAATCTTTTTTTTTCTTTGCTTGGTTAACTTAGCTAGCAGTCTGTCAATGTTGTTTATGTTTTCAAAGAACCAACTTTTTTGTTTCATTGATCCTTTGTATTATTATTTTTTTGTCCCTATCATTTAGTTCTGCTCTAATCTTTGATATTTCTTCTCTTCTGATAGGTTTGTGTTTGATTTGTTCTTCTTTTTTTTTTTTTTTTTTTTAGTTTCTTGAGGTGTAAACCTAGATTGCTAATTTGAGATATTTCTATACTTTCAGTGTAGGCATTTAACACTATACACTTTGCTCTTAGCACTGCTTTTGTTGTATACCAGCGGTTTTGGTATATTGTGCCTCTATTTTTATTTGCTTCCATTTTTTCTATTTTTGTCTTAATTTAATTGTTTACCCAAAAGTAATTCAGGAGCAAGTTGTTTAGTTTCCATGTACTTGCATAGTTTTGAGAGTTCCTCTTGATATTGATTTCTGATTTTATTCCATTGTGATCTGAAAATACACTTGATGTGATTTTTCTAAATTTACTGAAGTTTGCTTTATGGACAAACATATGGTCAATTTTTGAGCATGTTCTGTGCACAGAGGAAATACATCCTCTGAAGTTGTTAGGTAGAATGTCCTGCAAATGTCTATTAGATCCATTTGGTGTAGAGTCCAGTTTATGTTCACAGTTTTTGATTGACTTTCTGCCTTGATGACATGTCTAATATTTTCAGTGGAGCGTTGAAGTCCCCCACTATTCTTAAATTGCTGTCAATCTCTTTTCTTTATCTAACAGTATTTGTTTTCTGAATCTGGGTTCTCTGGTGTTGTGTACACATATATTTAGGAAAGTTAAATTTTCTTATTGTATTGAACCTTTTATCATTATATAATGTCCTTCTTTTTTTTCTTGTTTTTACTGTTGCTGGTTTAAAGTCTGTTTTAATTGTTGTAAAAATGGCTACTTTGTTTGCTTCTGCTTTTCATTTGTATCATATATCTTTTTCCACCCTTTTGAATCTGTAGTTGTTTTTTTGTCATTATGTGGGACTCCTGTGGACAGCACATGGTTGGGTCTTTTCTTATCCAACTTTCCAGTCTATGTATTTTAAAAGTGAGCATTTAGGACCTTTACATTTAAGGTTAATATTGCTGTGTGGAGTTTGGTCTCATCATATTATTGTTAGTTAGTCACCTTGGAGTCTCAACTGTGTAACTACTTTGTGGAATCTATGAATTTTGTGCTTATGTGCAGTTTTGTGATACTGAGTATTGGCTTTTGTTTCCATATTTAGAACTCCTTTGAGCATTTCTTGTAGGACTAATGTTGTAGTGATGAGTTTCCTTAGTGTTTGTTTGTCTGGGAAAGATTATTTCTTCACTTATGAAGCTTAGTTTGGCAGAATATAAAATTCTTGGCTGGCATTTTTTTAAGAAGCTTAAATAATAGACCCCCAATCTCTTCTGGCTTGTAAGGTTTCTGCTGAGAAATCCACTGTTAGTCTGATGAGATTTCCTGTACAGGTGATTTAACAATTCTCTCTAGCTGCTTTTAAGATTTGTTCTTTCACACTGACCTTGGATGATCTTTTGGCTATATGCCTTGGTGATGTTAACTTGTATAACATCTTCTGGGTGTTCTCTAAATTTCCTGTATCTCGATGTCAATGCCACTAGTAAGATCAAGGAAATTTTCCTGAATTATTTCCTCAAATATCTTTTACAGACCTACTTTTTCTTCTCCCTCAGGATGCCTAGGTTTGATCGCTTTACATTGTCCCATACTTCCCAAAGGCTTCGTTCATTTTTCTTAATTCTTTATTTTTGTCAGACAGGGTCAATAAGAAAGACTTACCTTCAAGCTATGAAAAGTATTCTTCTGCTTGGTCTAGTCTACTGTTAAATCTTTAAACTATGTTTTGAAATTTCTTCAGTGAATTTTTTATTTACAGGAGTTCTGTTTGTTTCTTTTAAAAAATATATCTATCTTCATCATCTGAATTGTTTTTCTTATTTTTGTGTTGGTTTTAAACTTTTGCTTGGATCTCATTGAGCTTCCTTACAATCCATGTTCTGAATTATTTATCTGTCACTTCAAAGTTTTCAATTCGGTTAGGACCCACTGTTAGGGAGCTAGTGTTCTCCTCTGGACATATCTCAACATTCTATTTCTTTATGGTGCTTGAGTTCTTGTGCTGGTTCCTTCTTATCTGTAGAAGCTGTCACTGCTTACTTTTTAATTTACTTTCATTTGAGTGGGATGACACTCAAGTGAACTCTTGACAAATGTACTCAAATATAACTCTTAGCAGTGTTACTATAGTGTATGATAGGTGGAGTACTTTACTTTTATTTCTATGTGCTTTTAGTGGGGCACAGCTCTGTATGAATTGCTTGGCTACAGATAGTCTTAGTGTAATAGTTTTCTCAAATGCTAGTTGTTTGTAGGTTGTACTAGCAGTGTGCTGTGCATCTGTTCAGGCTCACTGTTTCCTAGAGACATGGAGGTGGAGGTCTTCAGAAGCTTTTCTTATTCCCCAGCACTGTGCCCTTCCATCCACGGAAATTATATTGGATTGTGCAGCACACCCTACAGGTCAGTAGGTAGCACTTGTGGATAATAGCCAGCTGAGCACTGTACAATTACATCAGCAGAAGTTGTAATGAGCTGTGCATGTTGATCTCCCAGTCAATAGATAGCACTTGCAAGCCAGAGGCACTTGTGATGGCAGTGGAATTTTTAATTGGCTTTCCTTGATCAGGGAAAGTACCAGGGTGACCCTGTAAGGGGCAGGGTATGGGACTCCCAGGGTTTCCTTCCAGTACTCTGCCACCAAAGTAGCCAGAAGAGAAAAAGCTGGGCAGGGCTGGGCCGTAAAAGCTCATGACCAGGCTCTCTGAAGCTGGCACAAGCATCGACCTTAATGGGAATTCTGGAGGCAGCTCTCAGGCTACAGGACAACTCCCCAGATAGGGGTGGAGGTGTCTTTCCTTTACCACAAAGCTCACTCAAGGGAAGAGGGGCAGCCCAGGGTTTTCTGCCCAGCAAGCTGCTATGGGGCCCACCCAGCTTCTACAATCCCAACTGGGCAAGTCTCCTTTTAGTGTCTGGCCTGGCTACAGGCCCAACCAGCGAACTCAGATCACCAAGCCAATCCAAGTGTTCTGGACCACAAGACTGCCTGAGGCGGAAACTATGGTTACTAGGCCATACCCTTTCTGGTCTAGTATCATGAAATAGACTAGAGGTATCCAGCTCCTGCCCACCCTGCAAACTTACACCCCACTCATGTCTGTTCTGACAAAGAGGGCTCCTCCCTTTCTTGAAATCAGGCCACAATTCTCATCTCTATAGCCCCGAACAGTGTCCTCAAGTCCTGGGGAACTCAGACCAGACCATCAGATTTGTCCTCTGGCCCCTCAGGGTAAAATACCACCTATGACATGAGAGTGAACTGCTCCTGGGTCATGACAAAACACTTAGGAAGGGCAACAAAAGCTGTGCTGTGGACCCTCTACATTGGAAATGGCCAGGCATGCGGTCTTGGGAGGGACTGGCAGTTGTGGGACTCCATGACTCAGATGTAACTCAAACCCACAGCAATAGTGGGAATGCCTGACATGGTTAAATGACCATGCCCAAGTGCTGTTTTCTGGCCAGAAAAACCACTGGAGCTGCAGCTGCTAGATGCAGAATACAGAGCCTGGGGGAGTGGGCACCAAGAGTGGTGTTTTGCTGCAGCTGCTCAGCACACTGAAGCCTTTTCAGCTCTACATAGGTTTTAGAAATATCTCTGTGTGTTCTCCGTGTTCTCCAGGCAGCTTCCACTGACAGCCCAAAGGTCTGTGAGGTTTGTGGGTACTCCTGTAGCTATGATCTCAAAGGTCCATGGTGGGAATGTCACATTCTGGGGTTCTTTCACTCACCCCATCTTTGGATGCAGTCTGGGAACCAGTTCCAGCACCCAGTGACACTAAGCAGGTAGCGCCTTTTTCTCCCTTTTTAACTATGGTGTTTTCCACCACCTCTCTATCAGATTTCTGTGTTTCACATTGAAATATCTATTCAAAGTGTGAAAATTTACTAGACATTTTGGTTCCTCTCCACAGAAGAGACGCATCCTAGCTGCATCTAGTGAGCCATCTTTTGACTATATTACATATATTTTCATCAATCAGATTGTATTCAATCAACATACTCATATATGTTCATAAATACAGAAATATTCAAGGGTAAGGCATTATCACATGTTGATAACAGTAATAAAAACAAAGACACATGAAAATATGAGCAAAACCCCTATGTACTTCAAAAATGATGTAACTGTGTGCTAATTCGTGTTTAAGTATCTAAGTGATAGTCAATAATTTAAATAGTAATGAAAGTTAGGTGGACTTCAAGAAAAAGTTGACAAGACATGTATAAACACTTTAAAAAATGTTTAATACATTAGCAGTGTTGACAAAACATAAAACTTAGGAATAAAAGAGCTGACAATGTAAAATATATCACTTTGCCAGACTCACATATGTTTATCTTTATGTCCCAGAGGTGCTATTTGATTGAGAACGGTCCATAGGCATCATTCAATTTATGGCCATCCCAGTGGCTGGCACCACCAACCTCGTCAGTGTCTCAAGTCAGAAACTGATGCATTAGCCACAAAGTTCTCTCTCTTCCTAACTTACCACATTCACTTAATTATAAATCCCTGCTGATTCAGTCTCCAAAATTCTTCTCCAACCTGACTTGTCTATAGTTCTGCTACCTTCAGCCTAACTTCAGGCTGCCTTCATTCCTAACCCGGATCACCAAGAACTTTTCAATGGTTTTATCTTCCCTGACTTATGTTTCTACGTTATACTATTTGCAGAGGAGAGTCATCCTTTGAAAATATCGATTCCACAATGACACTTCTCTCCTTAAAGAGCATTCGTTGGCTCCCTATTTGTCCTAAGAGGAAGTCCCAACTCTTTAGTATAACTTAGAAAGTCCCTTAAGAGTCTGAACCAAGCATCCACCTACCACATCTGTTCCAAGCACACTGAAATGCTGAATGCCAAGTTCCCAAACTAAGCAACAGAAAGTAAGGCACGCCCAAGGATTTAATAAAGGTAATGTTATTGCTTCCTTTTTCTGGAAACTTTCTTTTCCATCCTTTTAATTTAATTTCTCCTGCAAGTTTAGGCCTCAACTTAAATATTACTTCCTAAGGTTCTTCATATAGTCCTCTCACTCTTAGCTACGTAGTCCTTCTAACCCAGTTGCCACTGCATCTTTCTGAAATTCCTATCATAGCACTGATCACACTATGTTTGCCATGGACTATATGTTTATAAATCTCACTGCCCCATTCATGTTGAAACCCTAACCCATAATAAGATGGCATTTGAAGGATAAGCTTTGAGGAGTAATTAGGTTTAGATGAGGTCATAAAGATGGAGCCCCATGATAAGATTAATGTACTTACAAAAAAAAAAGGCAAGACAAAAGATCTCTTTCTGCATGTATGCATCAAAGGCTGGCCATGTGAGGACATAACCAGGAAGAGAGCCATCACTAAGAACTCTACCATGCTGGATCTTGGACTTTCAGCCTCCAGAACAGAAATGTGTTATTTAAGCCACCTAGTCTATGGCACTTGTCATAGCAGCTGAAGTAATTGACTAAAGTAATATTTGACTAAAAGTAATATTGTAAATATTAAAATTGACTACTGTAATATTGTAATTGCCAGCATACATATCCACATCAACAACTAGAAATACTTCACAGGCACAGGGACTTGTCTATGTGGGTTCAACACCATTTTCTTAATACTGATATAGTCTCTGACATAAGCAGTGTATAATGAATAATGAAGCTTGCTGAAAATAGCAAGTTGAGTGTGCCATGAATGTGACACAGTTAATTAAATGTTCTAAGAGAAACTTCATTAAGTAATAATACTAAAGCTTCCTTGCTTGTGCTTTCTTATGTATTAAACATCCTTTTAAGCCTAGAATTTGCAGTGTTATTCCAGAATAAGGTTACTAAACATAATGTTTGGAAAAGGAATGAAAAATGACCCCAAAAAGTGTTTGCAGAAGAGAGAACTTCTATTTGCATACTGTCATTTAAAATTTTAATTCAGTAAAATTCTTCCTTTTGTTGAAATAAGGCAATGTAGCTTTCAAAATCCATATTTATTCCACCTTAAGTAGCAAGGCAAATCATAGATTTAACCTCTCAGCTCCAAGAATAAGAAATAATTAGTCTATATCAATCATGGCTATTCTATTTCCTCTGCCACTAATTACTTTAGAGATGCATCTGTGACTCAACTCTGGCCAATGAGTTGAGACTTTTCATGGAGGATTAAGAGAGTCATAGGAAGTAGCTGCTGAATATGAATGAGGAGGAGGCAGTTCCAGTGGCCACTGCAACCATTTTGCTACTCATGAGAAGTAATCATGTGACATGTCACACAAAAAGAAGGAAAGAGCCCAGTGACCAAAAAGATTTAGAGCTGGGCCCAAACTCAATCACACCTGAAGCCCCAAAAAAACACCTAAAGTGATGTTTTTCAAATGTGGTCCAACAACCATATGCACCACAATAACCTGGAGCATCATTAAAAACACAAATATAATAGACTCACATGAGACTACTAAACCAGACTCTTAGGGATGAGTAAGAACCCCCATTTGAATGAGCATCTTCAAGTATACAATAAAATTTGAGACTTCACTTAACACATACTGATATATGAGTGTTCTCAACAGTTCTAAGACCTTTTGACTTATGTAGCAAAATCATTTCATTTAAAATGATTATTAAGGATGCAGTAATATACATTCAATGATAATTGATGTGTTAAATTATAAACTGAATAATTCTGATGAGGCAACAAACAAGCTTACAAAGAGGCCTTGTGAAATTGCTGTTACAAGGTAATCAGCATAAATATGTGAAATTAGCACTTTGATCTTGCCTAACAGCTATGAGAAGAGATCATCTTAGTCCTTCAGTCTTGTCACTAGCAGGACTAATGTCAGCCTTCAGTAGCTCTGGAGAGCTTACAGATTCACTGCACCAAATTGATTTTTAGTCTTTTGGTTTGTTCTTTTCCATTAGTTGAGTAAAACAAATATAATGCTAATAGGAAAGATGTATTAAGTACTTAATATGTACCAGAACTTTGCAAAAAATGTATCTATGTGAGTATGT
Organism: Callithrix jacchus; assembly: GCF_049354715.1. Lineage (NCBI taxonomy): Eukaryota > Metazoa > Chordata > Mammalia > Primates > Cebidae > Callithrix > Callithrix jacchus. The sequence continues at coordinate 80,219,598 of NC_133510.1, read as the reverse complement.
GTGAGAAACAGAAGGTAATATAAAGAAGCAAATTACTGTGTTATGGTGGGAGAACAAGAAAAACTATTAAAACAACTTTTTATTGATATTACTACATTTCAATTAAAAATGTAGAAAGTAAAAAATCTATATATTGAAGTAAATGTCTTCTAGTTGCACTTCTAGATGATTAGTATTGATATCCTTCTCTCTGGTATATAACTGATAGAATCAAGGCTATAATCTCCGAGCATGAGACAAGGGGAGAGAAATGTAACAACAAAGCTTTAACAGCTTCATTTTGTATGTTTCATGTTGAAAATATTTACTTGATGTCAAATGCCAGCACTGGAATATCCTTGGATGGTTCCTCCTTATTTCCTGTTTTCCCTGTGCCCCTTGTATCATCCCTCAACCAAACCCACACAAGCAACAAAAGAAAAAGCATTGGAAATAAATGACATTGTATTATTCTGGAAACTGGTAACCATTTTCTTAACTCTCAAAATGTCAGATTCAGCTTGGTTCGATGTGCTCTTGATTCAATGCTGTTATTCGATTGCCTCTTTTTGGTATGTGCCTAGAAAATCTATGTGAAACACACAAAAAGAATTTGTTCTCACTTTTTTTTTTTTTTTTAGAAAAACAGGACTGAGCCGGGCGTGGTGGCTCACGCCTGTAATCCCAGCACTTTGGGAGGCCCAGGCAGGTGGATCATGAGGTCAAGAGATCGAGACCATCCTCGTCAACATGGTGAAACCCTGTCTCTACTAAAAATACAAAAAATTAGCTGGGCATGGTGGTGCGTGCCCGTAATCCCAGCTACTCGGGAGGCTGAAGCAGGAGAATTGCTTGAACCCAGAAGGCTGAGGTTGCGGTGAGCCGAGATCGTGCCATTGCACTCCAGCCTGGGTAACAAGAGCGAAACTCCATCTCAAAAAAAAAAAGAAAGAAAAACAGGACTGAGTGCCATTATATGTTTTTGAAATAAACTTATACATTATAAACTAAAATTTTAAGAGTTTTTAAAATTTCACTCTCAATGCAATTTTTATTCTATGAAATTTATTCTAGAATATGCTGCCGTATTCCAAAAATTGTGATAATTGCCTGGGTTTCTGAATACAAGCAGGGTTCCTTGGACCTCTATTGATAACTAACCAATATTTCTTAGAATCTCTCAAAATGCAGAATAAAAAAGATTGTTTTCAAACTGAATTTATTGGCACTCAAACTAAGACCATACGTACTAAGACTATCACCTGAGTAACCCTGAGGATTGACTATCCCTGAAAGTGGATTTTAACAGGTAATTTGACCTCAACAACATTGCAATTTAATTTACATATGTAGGCATTCTAAGCTTGTGATACACTGATTTCAACATCTTTTAAAATGTGTGACATTTGCATTCACTTTCAATCAGTTGTTCATATCACTGTTAGGAAACTACATTCAATAATATTTTCATGTTTCTGCACAAACAGGACTTTATAGGGAAAAGTTACTGGTAACTGGAGTTAAGGCAGGAGTATCCAATTTTTTGGCTTCCATGGGTCACACTGGAAGAATAAAAATTGCCTTGGGCCACATATAATATACACTAGAACTAAGGATAGCTGATGAGCTAAAAAAAAAAAAAAAAGCAAAAAAAAAACTCATGACATTTCAGAAAGTTTACAAATATGTGTTGGGCCACATTCAAAGTTGTCCTAGGCTGTATGTGGCCCACAGGCTATGAGTTGGACAAGCTTAAGTTAGAGGATGATCAAACATTCAAAGTTAGAGATAAGGAATTTTTTCCAAATATTTAAACTCTTATTCAGAAGTATTCGCTTACATTGTAAGGGTAATAAAAATCTAGGGATCTTCCCTTCCTTTCCTCAAACAGGATTTGTCTGTCATGGGGGAGGACATACAGACAGCCATGCTGCCCTACATAAGCTCTCAGCTTCATAATTTTGGGGGCCCTCTCCTTTGGTGCAACCCCAGTATGCATAAACATATCTGCCCTCAATGCATTGTCTCATGGGGAATGGAACATGGGGAACTGGTGCTACAAAGATGCTATGTGAATAAATGTTCTCTTCTCTGATTCACAAGTATTGTGTTTTTATTAGTGTATACACACGACTATGGCTTGTTAATTTCCAAGAACACTGATATCTTAGATCTGTACAGTTTCCGATTCAACAACTTCCCACCATTGCTTTTTATTCAGACTCATTATTTTCCACCTGCATTACTGCTGTATTTGACCTTTCATCCAGGATCTTCTTCCACATTATCACTGTCATACCTTCCCTAAAACAAATCTCACAACAATTTATATTTTCCCTCTTTCAAAAATGCCATAAAGTCCAACAAAGTACTACATTGTTAAAGAGCAGAAGCTTTGGAATCTGACAAAATCTGGTTCCAAATTTAGCTCAAGTCATTTGCTATGTGACCTCAGTTAAGTTATTATATTTAACCTCTGTTAGCCTCAGTTTTCTTGTTTACCAAATGAGAATAAGATAAAATAAGCAAATAAGCAATTATTTCCTCATGGTTAGTCCCAATAAGTGGTTGCTATTAACATATCACTGTTAGTACAACTGCTCAGCACCTTAAAAATAATATCCAAAATGCTAAGATTTCCCATCAGAGGGCACCATACTTTGGCTCCTAATATTCTCACCTATGCCCCCTGAACTCCAGACATGCTGTGCCTTTCATCATCCTCAGTGAATGCTCCACGTTCACAAGTCTAAGACTCTATTTGTGCTTTAATTATTTTTTTAACCTAGAAACACTTATTCTTCTCCACTATGGAAGCAACTGCTCATTCTTCCCATTTTTTCTCCTCCATAAAGTCTTCTTTGTCAGGCTTGGGCAGAGTCAGTCACTCCTGAGCTCTAGCAGCACATCTCTAGCTAAGCTCTCCCTGCACTGGCTGCAATTACCAGGATTCATTAAGACATCTGTCTTCTACTCTCTGTCTTATGTTATGCAAGATGGGGTCAGGGAATTCTTCCTATATGTCAATATCTGATAATGTTTCAAATAAATATATTATTTATTCATCAGATTTTGATCATAGAAAATTTTCCTGGAGAAATAAAACTGCATAACTTTTGTTTTTTGGTCATTACTCTGTCAAGTAAAAAGTTTCCAGTTCAAAATTTGTAGTTCTAAATTTGTATAATAAGGTTTGATTCACACATTAGTTCTACTGTTGACCTCTGAAATATATAATTTTACCAAATTTTCTAAAGAAAATTTCCCTAGCATACAGCTGAATTCATCTCTGGGATAATGGCTGGATCTAAATACTATGTCACACTACTTCTGCATGCCCCAAGCATGTGTATGGATTTGTATATATATATTTGGAGCACCGGAGTGGGAGGAGTTTGTGATAAAAATGTGTAACAAAATTTACCATCTTAGCCATTTTTAAGTGTACAGTACATTGTTAACTATATGCATATTGTCATACAACAGAGCTCTAGAAATTTCTCATCTTGCAAAACTAAAACTCTATACATAGTGACAATTCCTAGCCCCTGGCAACCACATTCTATTTTCTGTTTCTATGAGTTCTTACTCCAGATATATAAGCGGAGTCATCCAGCATCATGGAGAAGTCTTTTGTGACTGACTTATTTCACTTAGCATAACATCCTCAGGGTTCCTCCATGTGACAAGACTTCGTTTTCAGTGCTGAATAATACTCAGTCGTGTGTATATACCCTTTTCTTTATCTGTTGATGGACACTTAGGTGCCTCTATATCTTGCCTATTGTGAATAATGCTGCACCAAACATAAGCGAAGAAACATCTCAAAATTCTGCTTCCAATTCGTGTGTGTATTTAATACATCTTGAGTGTATAAGTGGCAGTTTAGTAATGTACTGTTGAGTGATCAGAAATTTTAAAATACTGATGTTTCTAGCTGAAAGTATCATGCAAATTTATGGCAGAGACATATATTGAGTAATAGTATAAGATTTTTGTTTATATCATGCCGTAAAACAGGTCACATTATGCCTTGTTTTTCCTATCAATAATCTCCCGATTTATTAATAAAGCAAGTAAAAAGATGACTATACCAGCATCCTCATTTTTAAAAAATGGTATCACTGAACATATATACTCCAGAACATAGCCGGTTAGTCTAAATTTGGCAGGGCTTATACTAACCATTATATCAAAAATAATGCTTTTTAAGATACATCAAGCCTTATAGCTTCAGATTGAATAACCATGTATTAGACTCAAAAACGCAGATTAATAAAATCTCTCTCCTCTTCTCTTCTCCTTTTCCCTCTCCATCTCTGTCTCTGACTCTTCTTCCCTTCAAATCATATGCATGTACAGTAATGTTGAAAAAATATGAAATATACCCCTGATCTTATCTCTATAAAATATTTTAGGATCTTATTGCCATGATCAGAATCCAAGAAGTTATGTAGCACATTAATTAAAAATATAGAATGACATTTGCATCCTTCTCAAAATGTTCACTTATATCTGCCTTTAAACCATCCTTGAATCGACTATTAAGCTTTGGGCCTCTATTACTAGTTAAATTCACCTTTTCTCCTTGAGAAGTGTGCCAAAGAAATGTCACAACATAAAAAAGCAGAATAAAATTTTCAAAACTGTTTTGCCTATGTAATAAATATGTGATAATTGCCAAGTTATCAGGAACTGGGAATCGTGTGTGTGTGTGTGTGTGTGTGTGTGTGTGTGTGTTTCATCACATTTGCTGTAAATTATGGAATTTTAGACACTCAACATATTTTAAAAAATCACATCACATGGATAATAAAATAGTACTGAGGTCTTCCTTTTATTCTCGACAAATTCTAAGAGATCTTATGCCTCATAATAAAGATGATAATGTCATAAATTTTTATATCAATGTAAGTCAGATTAGGATAACCACAGAAAAGAATTAAATTTGGCATCTTTGGGCATGTTTATATTTTTAGTCAACCAAATTATTGTGATAAATAAAAACAGAGTCTAGCCACCTGGAAAAATTATTTATATCTGTAATAAGTGATCAACTTTTTCCTTTTTGGCAATAGAATTAGACATGTGGTTATACTAAATAATAGAATTACTCTGGGGTTTTCATGTATTTTTAAATAAAACTACCTGTTACAAGAGTAATAACCTATACATATACATATACATATATGTAAACTGTTTACATATATGTAAACAGTAGTTTTTATGAAAACACATTAGAGTATATTTCATTTTTAACCTTTATCAGAAACATTACTGAATAGCACAGATTCATAAAATTCAAAGTTCTAAAATTTAATTAGCAGAAATAGTGACTGAAAGGAACCAAGAACATGAAAATATATCAAAGGGCCCCCAAAATCTGTTCTTTTTCTTTATCTTAATTTGCTCTTCCTATTTGCCATTAAACTTATTTATCCTGCTTGCTTTTACTCCCTTCCTTGACAACCATATTTTATTGACTGAATACATGTGTTGAAATAAACTATTCTTATCTCATTGTTTTTACATCTTGTTATATTGAGAACAGTGCACACATATTTTCCCAAAAGGGAAATATGACAATAGGAAGCAACCATTCACATGAAACAGATTTTTTTGCCTTTAGCTGAATTAGGTTACAATACATTATGATGTTAATTACTCCCAAGTAAAATATCACAGGATGTTATAATTTTACTGCAAATGTAGAATTACTTTTGAAATATTGTGAGCATACCTGTTGAAAACAGATCATAACTTTTAACATTTTGATATCTGGAAGTAGTTTATTTCTACTATTAGCAAATACAATATACAAAATAGAGTAGGCCAAAAAATGCTCATTTATTAGTGTCAGTGTCAGTCACATTTCTCTAAACAGCAAATTAGCTATCAGAGGATTAAAACTATAGCATTAAATAATCAAAAGTGAATAAAGGTCCTTTTATTATTTTTGGTTTTCAGAGACCGGGACAAGGTCTCATTCTGTCACCCAGGCTGGAGTGTAGTAGCAGGATTACAGCTCACTGTAACCTCTAATGCCTGCCTCAAATGATTCTCCCAGTCCCCCATATAGCTGAGACTAAAAGTGTGCAGCACAGTGCATAGCTAATTTTTTTTAAATATTTTTGAGGAGGTGAGGTCTCACTGTGTTGTCCAGGCTGGTCTCAAACTCTTGTCCTCAAGTAATCCTCCCACCTCAGCCTCTCAAAATGCTGGGATTACAGGCTTGACTCACTAACTGTATAAAGTTATTAATACAGAAATTAATAGTTTCCCATTAATTGTTTATATACTATAATATCTACATTAAAATTCAGAATAGAGAGAATCCCTCCTGTTCTCTATCCTTCAGCAATTTTGTCAGCAGAGGTGACAATTTAGACTATAAAGAGGCTAAGGCAGGAGAATCGCTTGAACCTGAGAGGTGGAGGTTGCATTAAGCCGAGCTTGCGCCATTGCGCTCCAGCCTGGGCAACAAGTGGGAAACTCCACTGAAACACACACACACACACACACACACACACACACTACTATAAACATTCACACACAGATTTTTGTGTTAACATAGGTTTTCATTTCTCTTGGGCATTTATCTTAGGGATAGAATTTCTAGGTAGTATGGTAAGTCTATCTTTAACATTTTGAAAAACTACCAACCTGTTTCTCAAAATGACTGTACCATTCCACAATCCCACCAGTGATGTATGAGTGTTCTAATATTTCTACCTCCTCACAACACTTGTTATTGTCCTTATTTTAGCTATCCTAGGAGATGTGCAGTGGTATCTCATTATTGTTGTGATTTGCTTTTCTCTAATTACTAGTATTGCTCTCATTTGGTTACTAAACATTTGTATACCTTCTTTACAGAAACATCTATTGAAATATAGTGTCTATTCTTTAATTGGGTTAAATCAGGTTACTTGTCCTTTCATTGAGTTATAAGAGTTATTTACATATTATGTACAAGTGCCTTATGAGATACATAAACTGTAAATGTTTTCTCCTATTCTGTGGTTTGTTGATTCACTTTCTTGACAGTATCCTTTGAAGCAACAGTTTTTAAATCTGGATAAAGTCCAATTTCTTTCTCCTCTTGTTGTTTGTGCTTGTGGTGTCATACCTAAGAAACCATTGTCTAATCCAAGGCTGTGAAAACCTACTCCTGTTTTCTTCTAAGAGTTTTCTTAATTTTAAGTTTTACATTTAGATCTATAATATATTTTGAGTTAACTTCTGTATATGTCATAATTTCTGCATGAAGTAGGTTCTAAATTCATTCATGTGAGTATCTAGTTGTCCCAGTCCCATTTATTGAATACTATTTTTTACCAACGAGTTAGCTTAGTATCCTTTTTGAACATTCTGTGTCTTCTTAAAGGCAAACATATTATCCATTGAGATTGCAACCAAATTTTCTAATGTTTCTATTATTAAATCTTTTTTAATGTTGCAGTTCATTTTTATGAGTTTCTTGTGGTTCTCACCCCAAATTCTGTTAAACTAGTGCCAATTCCAAAATGATTTTCAAAGATAATGATTTTTGAAGATCTAATCTTTATTTGCTAGGTATGTTGCTAAGCATATCACAACACTATGAAGGCAGTTTTAATGCACAGACTTATTTTGTTACAAGCTTTACTTATGGTGTCCACTAACTGGAAAAGTATCTGTGAGCAATAACTGGACTAATTATGCAAAATTAGACTGCCTATTTTTTTTTCCCTTTGGATATGGTATCTCACTGTCACCCAGGCTGGAGTGCAGTGGCATAATCTCAGCTCACTGCAACCTCCACCTCCCGGATTTAAGTGATTCTCCTGCCTCAGCCTCCCCAGTAGCTGGGACTACAGGCACAAGTTACCAGGCCCAGCTACTTGTTTGTATTTTAGTAGAAACGGGGTTTCAATGTGTTGCCCAGGCTGATATCAAACTCCTGAGCTCAGGCAATCCACCTGTCTAGGCCTCCCAAAGTGCTAGGATTACAGGCGTGAGCCACTGCACCCAGCCTAGACTGCTTTTAAGACTTTAAATTTATAAAGATAAAACAATGGGTGTAGTCGATAGGTCTTGCCTTGGAGCTGCCTGATAGGCATTTGCTTTGCTAATAACATGCAGTTTCATTTTAGGAAATCACTGTCCTTCCCTATGTGATATCTTGGTGGAACAGTAAATCAAGATACTCTACCCTCCCACTATGAACACCCAGGAGGTTCCTAAAGGTTTCTTCTAGGTTCTTTTCTCTTGCCATTCATATACAGGTAACATGCAGCGGCAACTTGAAATATTGGCTCTTAGAAATTTAAGCAGGGTGATGCAAGGGCAGAATAAACAATTTGAGTTCATTTATCCCCATAAAGCTGCCAGGAAAGAGAAAATTAAAATGATTTTACTCCCAAGAGCAACATAGATATTCCTGGTTCCCGTCTATTGGAAGCTTGGTTTATAGAATTCCGTTCATCCTGAGAACTACACCATAAACTTCAAATTCATCTATTTGCTTAAAGTAACCATAGTATTTCGTTGCTTGAAAAAAGAATCCTCACTTATATCATCAATTCCAAAGATATTACTAAAGATTTTAATCTTGTTTTCTAGTATGATTTCTCCTTGAATGAAAAATTAGCAGCTTCCTCAAAAAATAATTGGATAAATACAAATTACACAATTGTTTGATTTAATGGGCTTGTTTTAGCAGGTGGATTTTAACATCATTAATATATAATAACTTGTCTTCTTGCCTGGAAAACACCACCCCACCAACTTCCATAGATCTTAACATGAATACATTCCTTACATGCTTTTGACTGAAGTTAGGCAAACTCTTTTCCAGGCACTTTTCAAGTGAATATTAATTAGTAGAAGATGCCAAAACCAGAACTGGATTTTCACATGAGTTTTTAATTTAAAAGTAAGAAAAGCAATGGGTTATGAGATTTTTTTTCCTGCCCAAACATATGGGAAATGCTACATTAACTGCATGAAGTGACCTGTTGCTGGATGACAAAAGGCCCAGTGGCATTCATGATGCAAAGTTCCTCAGTTCTCAGGTCCATATTTCCCATGTACCCCCAAGAAGAAGAAACAAGCACTGCCATGTAGGAAACTGTGTGTATGATCATCAGTTAATGAAGTCCTAGATTGACTAATCCTATGGAAAGTTTAACTCAAACGATTCATCTACTTTTTAAGCACACTGTATTAGTCTGTTCAGGCTGCCATAACAAAATATCACAGATGGGGCAGCTTAAACAACAGAAATGTATTTTCTCATAGTACTGGAGGCTAGACATTGATGTTCAAGATGGTCGGGCTGGTTTCTGATAAGGCCATTCTTCCTGGCCTGCAGATGACTGCCTTCTCGCTATGTCCTTTCATGGCCTTTCCTCTGTGCACACTTAGAAATCCATCTCTTGTGTATCTTTTTCTTGAACGAGGATATCAGTATATTCCAGTTAGGATCCCACCCTTAAGGCCTCATTTAACCTTAATTGTCTTTCTAAAAGCATTAACTACAAAAACAGTCACATTGAGAAGTTATAGCTTCAATATTTGCATTTTGGGGACACAATTGGCTCCATAACATATACTTATTTTGTAACCTTCATTGTGTTTATTGCCACTCTGATTCCTCTCTCTCTTCATCTTCTCCATAATCTTATATTTGTTATAGTCATTACACATTCCTTTCTACTCTTATTTTCTTCAGCTTTTTATAGCCCAGAGATATCACAACATATACATAAGTATGCCTCCCTAGGGTATTCGCAATACTAACATTGACACATCACTGCTTCTCACTCATAATCACTGAGCATACTTGTTTAAATAGAGAGCTAGCAAGCTAAACAAAATCTAGAATTCTTAAGATGTACACACTCCACTTTAATATCTCCTTTACTGTTAGTCTTCACACTATTTTTTTCTGGTTGTCCTCCAGAATACTTACCATTATTCAATTCTATCATTACACGGATATTAAGTGCATTAAATTCATGAATTTTCTATTTGTCACTGTGCCAGAAATGTACAGTAATATGAACAAAATATACATGGTGGTTTTAATATATGTATGTAAATTTTTTTTTTTGAGATGGAGTTTCGCTGTTGTTACCCAGACTGGAGTGCAATGGCACAATCTCAGCTCACCACAACCTCCGCCTTCTGGGTTCAAGCAATTCTCCCGCCTCAGCCTCCCGAGTAGCTGGGACTACAGGCGCACACCACCATGCCCAGCTAATTTTTGTATTTTTAGTAGAGACAGGGTTTCACCATGTTGACCAGGATGGTCTCGATCTCTTGACCTCATGATCCACTCGCCTCGGCCCCCCAAAGTGCTGGGATTATAGGCGTGAGCCACCGTGCCCGGCCACATGTATCTAAATTTATGTGACCCTTTTCCCATCAAGAAGTAGGATCTATATCCACTCGCCTTGTTCAGTGGGGGCAAGGATCCAGTCTGGAGCTCTGGTCTCTTCATGGTGGTTATTTTTTCTCTGTGTGAACAATGAGTTTGTGTTCATGCATTTGAGGGTCTTCTGTTCAGTACCAAGTCTCAGAATCTAATCCCTGTACCTAAGAGTCAGCTTGAATCTGGGTGGGATGGACTGCAGTGGTCTCCAAAGATGTCCAAGTTCTAATCACTGAAACCTGTGAATATGTCTCGTTACATGGCAAGAGGGAATTAAGGTTGTGGGTAATTAAGGTTCCTAATCAACTGATCCTGAGACAGGTGAGTTATCCTGGAATAACTCCGTGGGCCATGTAATCACAAGGGCCCCTAAAGTGAAACAGGAAGGCAGGAAGTCAAAAATTTGAAGATGCAATAATGCTGGTTTTGAAGCTGGAAGAAAGGATCATAAGCCAAGGAATACAGGGGATCTTTAGAAGCTACAAAAGATAAGGAAAAAGATTATCTGCTAGACCCTTTAAAAGCAACACAGCTTTGCTGATATCTTGATTTGAGCTTCTTGAGACCTATTTGGATTCTGTTGTCCAGAACTGTGAGATAATAAACTTGTGTTGTATCAAGCCCCTAATTTTCTTCTAATTTGTTCCTATTGCAGTGATAGGAAACTAATGCAACTACTTCGACCAATAGAATACAGTAGAAGTGATGGTAGGTGACTTCCTATACTGTCCCATAAAGAGCTGTTCAGCTTCTACTTTCTTCTGACTTGCTCATGAACTCCTGAAATAGCCAAGTAAAATATCTAAACATTCCAATTCTACCACACTCAGAGTAACTGCAGACCCCATAGAGAGGCCATGTATATGCACTCTGGTTGGAAGCACTGGCTAAGTCTTCAAGTTATCCCAACGTGGGCATTAGACATGTGCACAAAGAAAGCCTTCAGAAGATTTCATCCTCTGGATGTTAAAATACCCCTCTGCCTTTTTTGTTTTTCTAGTTAATGCCTGAGACACCATGGAACAGAGTCAATGCATGCCTATGTTTAGACTGCGCCCTGTCCAAATTTCTAACACATGTAATCCATGAGCATACAAAATAATGGTAGTTTTATACCACTAAACTTTGAGGTGTTTTTGGAAAAACAGCAATTGGAACAGACTTTGGTTTCTGGTAGTGGGGTGTTGCCATAACAAACCTACAATACATAGCAATAGATTATGAGAAGAAATGTGGTCTTGTGCCTCATGAAATTTACAGTCTACGGGGAGGTACAGATGAGTAAATATTCAATAGCAATAAATAATTGAAAGAGCCACAGTAGAGTTGAAGTGGCCACACTGGGTACATATAACAGGAGCACCTAACCTCATCTGTGGTGCTGAGAGATGTTTTCCTCTGCACAATAATATCTCCGTTGAAGGCAAATAGGAAGGAAGGCAAACATAAATATCTACATGTTCTGAACCAAAGGAAGGTCATGTAGGAAGGCTTGGGGGTCATAAGCTTAGCAATATCACATTAACCAAAGTAGGAAGAATGGGTTAAGACATAGTAGAAACAAAGCAGAAAGCCATGTTAGAAGAATCTAGGGCAGCAAGTTAATGGGCTTAGGAGTTGCTATAAAGATGAAAAGTACTAAACAGATTTTAGAACACATTAAACGGTAAGAGACAGTGGATATCAAAAAGGAAGCTCAGTGTCACTCTTGGGCAAGTGACTGAATGGTGGCACCAAGAACCAAAAAGAAGACAAGCTAGTGAGAGAATATGGCAAATCACAATAAAATATCTGGCTCCCTATAAATATAAAATTTTTAAAGTTATGTTATAAGCATGAGAAATTAACTGATTTCTCATATGAGAATATCTTTTCAGGGATGTTTTTAAAAATAGATGCTTAAAGAAAAACAAAAAGAAAATCAAGTATATTTGTACATTAAAGATGAAAGCATTAAGAAATTCACCTTGTAGGAAAGCAGTAAGGCCAAAAAAGAAATCAATGTTTGCTATTTCTAGCTTTTATATTCAATACATAAATAGTCCCATCAGAAGGAAGAATCTATTCTTTAAGAGACTGCCTTTATAAAAGAAATGACACCAAGACTCAGCTCTGTAGTCTTTCAGGAAATGGAAATCAATGGGAATCTTCAGTCTCATGTGTTTGAAATTACTTAACAAGCCATCACATGGCCAGCCAGCCAAATTATCCCTCATGTCACAATGTAACACACCTATATTGAGAGACCAGATTTGCTATACTTATCACCTAAAAATAAACAAATCCTTCCTTACCACAATTTTGCACTTATCTCAATGAAACAACATAATACTCATTTTGATTGACAAAATATTTTCAGATCTAATTACAATTTTCACAGTTTCTGAGCATGTTGTATTTTCAATATGAATTCTACCACAATTGGATAATTCACATATCAATACATACCTAGGGCACTGGAGATATAAATCATCTGCATTGTTGCCCATGTAGTTGATAAATTGGTAGGATCAGAGTTAGCTTATTTTGTTACAGAATATCATTAATAATGCCAAGATCAAGAGCTTACTTCCTTTTTAAGGAAGGTAAAATTGCTTTCTTCAGACTCACAGAGGCCAATACATTCATAAATGCATATCACTGATTTCAAGGACATTCTTGCATCAAGGCTGCATTATGAAAAGTCCATTGAGATTTCTAGAAAATCAAATTACTGCTTATACCTGGGGGACTGTATCAGTAGCTCTCTTGTTGGCCCACAGACTATTCAGTCAGGACTGTACATAAATAGTGTTCTAACACCCTGGCATTTTTCAGTCTTAGCTTTGAAGCATTTACCTTAATTTTGCCATACTTTGCAATCTCCTAGTTCTGTACATTTGCGATTTTCTAATTTATCACTACAGGCTCCACCTTGACACTTACTTGCCCCTGACAATCAGTACCATTTCTCCATCTACATCACTCTACTTCCTTACTCAAGCAAACTCAGACCTTCCTCTCACCATATGGCCTTCAGTTCCCCAGGACTCCATGTTCTACAAACTCCAGGTGGGCACCTAGACCACTCTTCTCTTGGTTCAAGCCCTCATCACATTCCAGCTCATAATGGAAAGCCTAGCCAAGACTACTCCAAGTTTTAGGGCTGCAGTGTCAATGGCCCACTTAACATTACCACATGAATGTCTCCAGGCATCTTAAATATAAAACTACATATGGACCCTATCCGCATCTTCCCACCCATCGTGATCAATGATTCCTTCTTCCCATAGCTGCTTATCCTTGGGATTCTCCCTTTCCTCACCCCACATCAAGCTCTGTCAATCCTACCTCCAAATACTAGTGAAAGCATTCTAAAGCTACCTAGCTGCTACATTAACCCATTCCCTCCATTTCATCTAAAAGAGCACACTGACTCAGGACCACGGCACTCTGAATGCTTGCAGCTAATATGAAGTTAATTTCTAGCATTATTCTATTTACATTTTCACTCCTTCCATTCAAATGATATCCTTATCAGAAGTCAGTTTTGTTTCCAAACCTGATTGTATCAATTGTACTTATTATTGAAATTATATTTTCAATCGACTATTACATAAACTGGTGAAATCTGCGCGTTAAAAAGTTTGGTTCTGGAAAAACTAAGTAGACTATTTTGGAGAAAAAGAAAAATTGCTAAATGAGTTATTTTTAAATCACATATGTGCAAAATTGGAAAAAAAATTTAAATAGAAATTTCTGGGCTCTCATCCTCATCCCTGTCTCATAAAAACCTTTACAGATGTCTTTTAAATTCTCACTTCTCTTCAACAGAATTAACACCAAAAATCATAGAGGATATAACTATGGGTATTGTTCATACAAAATGAAACCAAACAAAATCAATCCAGAACTTCAACTTATATATTCACATTCAACAAATGGTCCCAACGCTGCATCAAAAGATTGGCGATAAATATCTACATGTTTTAAGTTAAAATGAAATATTTAAGATAAGTATATATTACTTAGCATTTCCCGTCTTTAACCAGCTTATTCAATTAACCAACCAACTAGTACAAATTTCATTAGGTAACACAAATAATAATAGCTAACATTTACTGATATCAACTACATCAAACACAGCAATCATCCCCATTTTACAGATAATGAAACCGAGGGATTGGCCAAGATGGCTTAAATCTGTCCACTTCTATCCATCGCCACCTAGTCACCCTTAGCTGTATTTCTTCCACCTTACTCCTTCTCTAGCTTTCATTAATCAATAACTAGCAGAGAAAATAATATTTTTATATACACAACTGTGATTATGCCAATGGCCTACTTAAAATTCTGCAATATTTTACACTGGAAAAATAAATACCCCACATCCTTACAATGGCTTCCAAAGTTCTTCATGACCCAGCACTTACATCTTTCTTCATTTTTATCTTACAACACACTCTACCTTGCTCACTGCAATCCAGTCACCCTGGTCTTCTGGCTTGGGCAACGTGCCAAACTTTTTCCTGTCTCCAAAAATTTTCCTGCATTGTTTACTCTGCTAGGGAAGATTCTTTTTGTCCAGCTTATCTTCATTCTTTAGATTTCAACTTAAGTATCAATTCCTCTCTGAATTATCACTATAAATCACCTCTTCTTATTAATAGCTGCTCACAGCACCCAGTACTTTTCTTTCATAAGACACTGTAATTGATGAACACATATTTATTTGTGTGATTATTTTATTCCTGTCTTTCCAGGGGAACAAGACCCATGTCTGTTTTGTTCACCTCTGTAATACCTCCCAAAATGCCTTTGACTTAGTAGATACATTCACAAATAATTGCTGACTGAATCAGTCTATCAATGTTTATATTTGAAGGAGGGAACAGAAGCAGATCCCAGAGAGTTTTCAAATGGTCACCTAGCCCATGAAATCTTCACTACCAAAATGTCGAGTCATTTTTTTAGTTTTGTTGTGAAATCTCCAGAAATAGGGACTCCTCCATGACCTGCTTTATATCCTGTTTCTATTATTATATTTAAGATGTTTAATTTATAAATTCAGAATTATATTCTTCCTTTTTAAGGATTTAACAAATCTACTCTGTAATATCTGTATAATGTTAACATCTTCACTCAAGTTCTTCATTTAGGTATACATTAAAAATACTAAATATATAAGTCCTTTGACTTAGAACGCTTTGATTAGAATAGTATACCAAAAGTTAAAAATAGTTTCTATAGCCAGTAGCCCATCTATATACAATAACACCTCCCTCATCTCATGAACTGCACTTGGTAAAATATTAAATCCTCTCTTAAGCTCTATCCTAGCGAAATGTAGACACAATTCTGGCAAGCATGGCTTACCATCAGAATCAGTAAATAAAGATTGGCTTTCTAGAAGTAGGCACATTGCCAGCAGTAAGGAATAAAAGTAGAAATCAGAATTGTTTTAAAAAAGACAGCTGTCTGGATCCATTTAGTACATAGTCAAGTGGGGCTACATATTTTAATATACCTTGAGGACAGTAAAATAATACCGGGCAGTAAAATAATACACATCTCTAATGGTGACTCTGTATCATAAAGAGTTTATATTATATTAACTATGCACTTCTTCAGAACACAAAGATGGGAGAAATAGACTGTAGGAAAAAAATCACCTAAAAACTGTTTATTGGAATGCATATTTCCTGACAACATGTCAGAAAAATCAAGGTATTACCATATCTCTGAGTTTTGTGCTCCATGTCTTATTAGAACAAAACAAAAAATAGGTTATATAAAGTTTGGAACATTATCCTAAATACTAGACACAAATAGGAAAACACAAAGTACCATAATGAAAGATTCGTTGTTCCAATTCAGTGATTTTATCATTGTGAAGTGTTCATCTGTTGAGAGCATGACTTGGATAAACAAGGAATGTAATAAATACAAGGAATATAAGATACCCCCCCACACACACACACAAACGCATATATGATTCACGTGTACAATACCTTTAGATGCTTTGAAAGCATATTCTTTACAAATTGCAAATAAGAGCCCTAAATAAACACAGCAATCAGAAACCTGATTCATCAAGAATTAGGCTAGTTCAAATACTCTTATTACTAGAAACATAGTTACCAATCAAAACTATATAGAAATTATCAAACACCAAGGATAGAAATTATAATAAAGTGTACTATATCCCACATGTTGTTTTAACTAAATCATCAGAGGGATCTAATTTAACCTTCAGAGCAAAGCTAGCTGGTAGGTACTAATATAATCTCCATTTAAAATTGAAAACATAAGGCACAAAACAGTTTACAAGTTGATTAAAATTGTATAGCTAGTAAATGGCAAAGGTAAGATGAGAATCCTGGAAGCCAATCTTCAGAACCCACTTCTAACTACTACCAGAACACCATTAATGAGGTGTTAACTGCACCCATAAATTAAATAGCTTTATTTCATTTATATGAAGTTAAGCTGAACAGACATAAAGTGATATAAAACAAAATTTTGGAAAATGCTTTTTACTTGAATGTTATTGTATATGAAGAAAGACATAAAAACACCAATGGAGCTGCTGCAGTGGCTCATGCCTGTAATTCCAGCACTTGGGAGGCTGAGGCAGTGGATCCCTTGAGGTCAGAAGTTTGAGACTAGCCTGAGCAACATGGTAAAACCTTATCTCTACTAAAAATACAAAAGTTAGCCAGGCATGGTGGCATGTGCCTGTAATCCCAGCTACTTTGGAAGCCGAGGCTGGAAAATCAGTTGACCCCAGGAAGTGCAGGTTGAACCTCAGATGCAGTGAGCTGAGATCAGGCCACTGCACTCCAGCCTGGGTGACAGAGTAACACTCTGTCAACATAACAGAAAACAAAAAACGAAAACCACCAATGATTTAACACAAAATAATGTAAATAAGGTAGATTCAATCATCTAGAAAAAGTCCTACTACTTCAGCAATCAAAAAATATTTTACTGTTTTAAACAAGAATTTATAGAAAGCATAGCAGTATGGTTGTCTTCAAACTGCCCCACATGGCAGCTGAGCCAATAGTGTATAAACAAGTGTGCTTCTGTATAAATTAACAATATAACACAGTCATAACCAACGTTTTAGAATCAGTACAGTCAAAAGGAAAGCATTATAGATGTAAATGAGGATCAGCTGAATCTCTCAAAATCTCAGATAAATTTATATAAAAGAATTATTGTTTATGATAGACATCTTTTGCCTAGCAACTAAAGTACTCTATTTCCAGCTAAACAATGACAACTCTCTAAAAAACTGGTAGTAATACACCTTGTTAGCACCAGAATTCTCTTTGCCTGGGAATCTGCAACACTCAGGAAAATACAAAAGTCTGATTTTTGCTAAACAACTCAAAAGCATTCTGAGGGTTTTTTGGGGGGTCCTTTAGTTTGTTTCTATATTGCAATCCGCCTCTCCAATACCTGAAGCAAATTTTCAAACTCCAATATGAATTATTAAATGTAGATCATTTATGGCATTTTCCCTTCTCCATACTTTCTGGTCAATTTCTTTACCAATTTCTAGGAGAGAAGTAGAAAAGGAAAATACAAGGTTCAAAAACCAAAGTTACCCAAGTGTACTAATGAACTTATTATTTTCTTTGCCTGAAATGCCTTCCCCCTTGTCCCGGCCCATATCAGTCTTTTGGTCTGAGTTGCCCTATTATGGACCTTCCTCTGATAACAGCACCTTTCTGGAAATGAATTTAAATGGGCCATTCTTGTTGGAAATTTTTTATTGTAATTGAAATTCTGAGGTACATGTGCAGATATTGCAGGATTGTTGTATAGGTACACACATGCCATGGTGGCTTGCTGTCTCCATCCCCCCATCACCTACATCAGGCATTTCTACCAATGTTATCCTCCCCAACCTCCCTGTGCCCCACTGCCCCTCCCCTAGGTCCCCATCCCCCAACAGACCCCAATGTGTGATGTTCCCCCCTGTGTCCATGTGTTCTCATTGTTCAACACCCACCTATGAGTGAGAACATGAGCTATTTGGTTTTCTGTTTTTGTGTCAGTTTGCTGATAATGATGGTTTCCAGACTCATCCATGTCCCTACAAATGACACAAACTCATCCCTTTTTATGGCTGTATAGTATTCCGTGGTATATATGTGCCACATTTTCTTTGTCCAGTCTATTACTAATGTGCATTTGGGTTGGCTCCAGGTCTTTGCTATTGTAAACAGTGCCGCAATGAATATATGTGTGCATGCGTTTTTACAATAGAACAATTTATAATCCTTTGGGTATATACCCAGTAATGGGATTGCTGGGTCAAGTGGAATTTCTATTTCTGGATCCTTGAGGAATTGCCACACTGTCTTCCACAAAGATTGAACTAATTTATACTACCACCAACAGTGTAAAAGTGTTCCTATTTCTCTACATCCTCTCCAGCATCTGTTGTCTCCAGATTTTTTTAAAGATCGCCATTCTAACTGGTGTGAGATGGTATCTCAATGTGGTTTTGATTTGCATTTCTCTAATAACATTCAGAACATAGGCATAGGCAAGGACTTCATGACTAAAACACCAAAAGCAATGGCAACAAAAGCCAAAATAAACAAATGGGATCTAATTAAACTTAAGAGTTGCTGCACAGCAAAAGAAATAGTCATTAGAGCAAACCAGCAACTAACAGAATGGAAAAAAATGTTTGCAATCTACCTATCTGACAAAGGGCTAATATCAAGAATCTAGAGAACTAAAGCAGATTTACAAGAAAAAAACAAACAAGCCCATTCAAAAGTGGGAGAAGGATATGAACATTTTTCAAAATAAGACATTTATGAGGTCAAAAACCATATGAAAAAAATGTTCATCATCTTTGGTCATTAGGGAAACTGTTTTGATTTTTGAGCTCCCCAAATTTGAACAGCTAACCAGATTTCTGGACCAGATAAAGCACAGAGTAGAATTAAATAAGTATGATGTATTTAGAATCTTAATTCATTCACGAGTTCCAAAAACTTAAGTGACAGCCTGACAGAACGATCATTGTCTATGATCTCCTGTCCTTGGTGACAAAATGCACCTAAGCATCTTTAGATAAGCTCTCATGCCTCACAAAGAGGAAGGCTTTGCAACCTGCAGCTACTTAAGCAGGCTGGCCTCCATAGTGTGAGAACATCTGGGAACCTGGAATCCAAAGGTATCATTGGATTTTCAAGACCTTCACAGAAGCTTTGTATCTTGAAGAGGACAGCAGAATTCAAAACCATGAGAATTCTAATTTTTCCAGTGGTAAGTGCAGTCCTATTCTTAAAGGAACAATATGTCCCAAGCCAAGAAGACTGGCAATGGCTGGTAACAAATACAAGCAGATAGGGCTACAGCAATTCATTCATCCACTCATTCTTTTATTAATTTACCCATCTACCTACTCACCATCATGACACAGTGGAAACATTTCTGTCTTTCAAGCTAAAAGGCTTGAGTATATGCTCAAGCTCAAATTTGAAGATACACTCAACTCAAATTTGACTCTACTAAGTACAAATTCAATGGCTTTGTACTAGTTAGTTAATTGTAAACATCAGTTTCAATAGAAGAGAAATAATTTTTTATTTGTTCAGGATTGTTCTGAAGATTATAACAACACATGCATTTAATAAACACTTCTTAACTGCCTTCTATATGGCAGTGACTCTGCCAAGGGCAGGGGATACAGCAGTGAATAAGAGAAACATGGTTCCTGATATCAGAAGGTTTGCAAAATGCCTTCATGACTGCATAAGCACAGGGGAAGGGCTTTAAAAATGGTTGCTAATAAATGGTATTGGGAAAACTGGCTAGCTATGTGCAGAAAGCAGAAACTGGACCCCTTCTTAACACCTTATACTAAAATTAACTCCAGATGGATTAAACACTTAAACATAAGACCTAACACCATAAAAAACCTAGAAGAAAATCTAGGCAAAACCATTCAGGACACAGGAGTAGGCAAGGACTCATGACCAAAACACCAAAAGCATTGGCAACAAAAGCCAAAATAGACAAATAGGACCTAATCAAACTCCACAGCTGCTGCATGGTAAAAGGAACAGTCATTAGAGTGAATCAGCAACCAACAGAATGGGAAAAAATTTTTGCAATTTACCCATCTGACAAAGGGCTGATATCCAGAATCTACAAAGAACTCAAACAGATTTACAGGAAAAAAAAAAACAAACAAGCCCATTCAAAAATGGGCAAAGAATATGAACAGACACTTTACAAAAGAAGACATACATGAGGCCAACAAACATATGAAAAAATGCTCATCATCACTGGTCATTAGAGAAATGCAAATCAAAACTACATTGAGATACCATCTCATGCCAATTAAAATGGCGAGCATTAAAAAAACTGGAGACAACAGATGCTGGAGAGGATGTGGTGAAATAGGAACACTTTTACACTGCTGGTGGGAGTGCAAATTAGTTCAGCCATTGTGGAAGACAGTGTGGCAATTCCTCAAGGACCTAGAAATAGAAATTCCATTGGACCCAGCAATCCCATTACTGGGTACACATCCAAAGGATTATAAATCATTCTACTATAAGGACACATGCACACGAATGTTCATTGCAGCACTGTTTACAATAGCAAAGACCTGGAATCAACCCAAATGCCCATCAATGATAGACTGGACAGGGAAAATGTGGCACATATACACCATGGAATATTATGCAGCAATCAAAAATGATGAGTTCGTGTCCTTTATAGGGACATGGATGAATCTGGAGAACATCATTCTCAGCAAACTGACACAAGAACAAAAAATGAAACACCACATGTTCTCACTCATAGGCGGGTGTTGAACAATGAGAACATATGGACACAGGGAGGGGAGTACTACACAATGGGGTCTGTTGGGGGGAAGAAGGGAGGGACAGTGTGGGGTGGGGAGTTGAGGAGAGATAGCATGGGGAGAAATGCCAGATATAGGTGAAGGGGAGGACGTGTGTACCTATGCAACTATCTTGCATGTTCTTCACATGTACCCCAAAACCTAAAATGCAATTAAAAAAGAAAGGTTGCTGATGCGGTCACTGTTAATATTTATTATTACTATTAGTATTATTTATTAGTACTTAGTAATAATTATTTAATTACTAGTACTTAGTATTATTTATTAGTACTTAGTAATAATAATTAAATAATACTGAGCTGAGAGCTAGGCACCTCTCTCCACTGAGGGACATACTATACCACTGCTCTCTACAATGTGCCAGAAATAAAATGAGTATAAGTGAAGATATAGTTATGAGAAAAGAAAGGAAGATAACCACTGAACAGACCCTCTGGAACCCACAAACATGGCTTGAACTCCACTGGGAAAAACACCTTAGTTTGATTAAAAAGATGCCGAAGTCTCCTCTGTGGGCCTGGATTCAGGGTTGGGAAAAGATTTCTCAAGTTAAAGGTTGACCAACAAGAGACTCAAATTGCTTCAAAACCTTCCATCATTATGGCTGGTGACTTTTTCTGACTCTGTGACCTTTCTTTCTTTTCTTTTTTTTTTTTTTAATTAAGGAAAAGCCTACTCTAACACCAGAAACAGTCTGCTTTCAGATTTTTCTTTTCGAGAATGGGGTACTAACTTGATCTCTTCTATAACAATAACAATTAACTATTACTTAAATTTTATTTGGCTTAATATTTTTTTTAGAAAGAAAGAAAGAGAAAGAGAAGGAGAAAGGGCTAGAGAGAACAGGAGTCATGCTCTATTGCCCAGGCTGGAATGCAATCCAAAAATAGGTATCGAAAACCTCCTTTATGCTGATAATTGTGCTTAACAGTGGAGACAGGAAGGAATAAGGGAAGAAAATAACAAACAAACAGCCAACCAATATTTCATTTAAGTCTGTGAAATGCTATGCAAATGCTGAAGAGTGATTTACTTCCAATTATGTGGTCACTTTCAAAATAGGTGTAATGTGATACTGATTAAAATGTATGTTCTGAGGACCTGGGGTGAAGAATTCTATAAATATTCACTGAGTTTACTTGTTCCAGGTCTGAGTTCAAATCATAGACGTCCCTGTTAATTTTCTATCTCGTTGATCCATCAAATATTAACAATTTGGTATCAAAGTCTCCCGCTAGTATTATGCATGAGTCCAAGTCCCTTTATAAGTCATTAAGAACTTGTCTTATGTATCTGGGTGTTTCTATATTGGGTGCATATAAATTTATGACTGACTCCTGTTGTGGCATTGATCCTTTTGCCATTATGTAATGTCCTTCTGTTTCTTTTAGTCTTTGTTACTATTAAAGTGTATTTTGTCAGAGACGAAAGTTACAACTCATGTTTTTTTGTTGTTTTTTGTTTTTTTGTTTTTAAGCTCTCCATTTGAATGATAAGTCTTCCACCAACCCTTTGTTTTGAGTCTTTGTGTGTCCTTGCTTATGAGATGGATTTGGATACAGCATACTGATGGGTTTTGACTTTTTATTCAATTTGCCTGTCTATGTCTTTGATTGGGGTGTTTAATCCATTTACATTTAGGATTAATATTGATATTTGTGAGTTTAATATTGTCATTTAATGCTTGCTGGCTAATTTGCCCTTTAGTTGATATAGATTCTTCATTATGGAGATACTGTTTACCTTTTGGTAAGTTTTTGGGATGACTGATACTGGTTGTTCCTTTCTGTGTATAGTGCTTCTTTCAGAAGCTCTTGTAAAGCAGGCCTGGTGGTGATGAAATCTCTGAGTACTTGCTTGTTTGTGAAAAAATTTATTTTTCCTTCATTTATGAGGCTTAGTTTGGCTGGATATGAGATTCTGGGTTGAAAATTCTTTTCTTTGAGGATATTAAATATTGACACCCACTCTCTTCTAGTTTGTAGGATTTCCGCTGTGACCTTTCTTTACTTTCATTAGATGACCAGGGAATAGCACTACTCCCCTGTTTTTTAAATCCTGGAGCCCAGCTGATCTTTCTCAGGAAAGAGGACAAATGGACAATGCCTCTTCATCCAATTATCTATTGCCCGGAGCATGTGCAAATTTGCTTTTGGGGACACAAAGGGTAGAATGGAAAGAGGCACTGTGGTTGCAGAAAGAGGGTCACAGCCTGACCAAACAGTCTCTAAGCTAGTCACTAAAATTAATAATGTTGCACTAACTAAAATCAGACAATAGTCAGATATGCATTGAAAAAGCTATTTCATTGTGTAATGAGACCAGATATTCCTACTCCATTCAGATGCATGAGTAGATAGTACAGAAATGAAAACATCATTAGTTACAAAAAATGAAACAAATTAAGAAAGTACTATACTGTGAAAGGTATTTTTATATGTCTAATATTTAACGAGTATTCAGAGTTCCTTCAACATGTAATTGACTACTATTTATTAATGATATATTATACTTTAGCTACTGTCAAACTCCAATAGGAGAAAGAGTGCATTTGATTTGAAAATTAGAGTTCACTGCTGACATAAACAGTTTCAGTAGAGAGACAATGACAGAAGTCAGAGTAAAACTGACTAAGGGAAAATGGCAGATGGAAACAGAATAAGTAAATATTGCCTCTTCTTTTAAGAGATTTAGAAGAAGGATGAGAGACTTAGATATGCAGAGAGAGAGACAAAGAGAGAAAGAGACAGGCAGACAGTCCATGTGTTCTCTTTCCCTTTCCAAGTGAAATTCTTATATTGTCAAGTAACTCTACAAATCAATTAGATGAAATATACTAGAAAGTGTACAGCCTACATTGTACTAAATCCATAATCCATTTTAATCTATTATTTTCAAAATGTTTTATTCAGTCCCCTCTGGCCTAATTACTACTCTTTCTTTCCTTATAATTACTTTAATATGACTTTTCACAATATAAACTCTCAGTAAAGTCATTACTGGAAACTAATGGGACATGGACTTATATGTGATGAGAATGAAATTATTAATCTAGCAATGTTAACAGACTTCCCTCTTTTTGCAACCCATCATAGAAAGTTGTGTAATTCAATTTCTTATTGCTACCCATGACCCATTAATGGATAATAAAATCAATTGGATGAGTCATAACCAAAATTTTTTGTAATGCAAGAGGATATAGTGGAAATGCTAGAGTCCACCGCATTTTCACTTGTATGTGTATTTTTCTGAATTAAGAAATATAATGTGTTTCTTTCTGTAAGTGATGGTTGAAGGAAGTTTAAAAGCCATACTAAAGCTACAAATTTTATTTTCCTTTACTTTCTTCCTAAATGAGAAGAACTCTTTCCTAAACTTAAAAAACTGAAAAAGAGGGAAAGTTATATTTTTGAAAGACAGATTGTGAAAAAGGAATTAAGGGAATTAATTTGAAAAAAGAAGAGCTGTGAACTAAAGAGAAAGGGAAATTTAATAAATGGTGATTGTGAGGTACATATTTAAATTACTTTAATGTCTGTTGATGAGAATAAGTAAATAACATATTTTTAATTATTTGGCCTATAAACTTTGCTTCTTGCATATTCCTCTGATTCACAGTAATGGGTTTCTAGGTTACTAAAAGCACATATGTGCATATTTACACATATATGATCGCTTATATAAACATTTATCATGATTAGAAAAGATTACTTAATAGCTCCTTATGGAAAAATAATTTGTGTGTGCATGCACATGTGTTTTTAAGAGATTATAGTTAAGAGAATAATCTTTGCAGTTAGGCAGAGTTCAGTTAGTCCTCACTTTACTTCTCATGATATATACTGGGCTAATTATTGAACCTCTGTAAAATCCAATTTTCTTCTTGAGGCCCATTAGGATGCTTTATAAAAACAACTAAGATATTAAAGAACTTAGTAGAGCATCCCAGAATCCAGAATATAGTAAGTTATCAATACATGAAAGTGTTTTAGTATTAAAATGATTTTATACATTGTAAAAATATTCTAAAGCAATTAGCCCAAACATATAGTTAATCACAATTAAGAAGAAATTAAAAAATACAAAAGAGAATTTTGCTGGGGTAAGTGATTAGACAAGGACTAGCACCATTCAGAAATTCCATCATTGCTGCCAGTTCATGTAACTATTGTATTCATAATAATTTTTAAAATTGACATGTGAAAAGTAAAATGGCTAGATTTTTCCTTGTGATCCAATTTCCAATAGTAGATGATAATTTAAGCTGTAATTAACTACATAAGCATCCACTGACAGCACAGGAAAGCTCTAAGTGTGCATCAGCCAGGTTAAAATATAAGGCAGCAAGACACAGGAATAGGATACTGAAGATTAAGTTTTAACTTATACATTCTGCATGACACTCATTAAACTACACCATACCTTGGAAAAGATAACCAGACTGGCATATACATTATTTGTTGAATGTGGAGCAATTGGGAAAATTGGGGGCTGAAAAAATCTGATCAAGAAAGTCTAAGAAATTAGTTGCAAAACAAAAAGTTGAAATAACTGTTAATACTTCAAGATCACAGTCCGGTTGCAACTCACGTAAGTCCTTTCTAACTGGCTTGTCTAGCAAATGCCTCTGTCCAAGAAATTTTAACCCTTGTTCACACAAGGGTCTGCCTACATGTTAGAGAGACCTATGGTGACCCATGATTCTATCCAGGTGTCCTGTAAAAGGTGAAGTTTCTGAGACAGCTTTGAGTTATCTAGTAAATTCATGCTCCAGTGGTATATGATTCTAGATAACTCATAGACATTACAAACAAAAAGAAGTATGTGAGAAAAATACTATCTAGCATGGTACCTGACACACAATAGGTGCTCAACAAGTGTCTGCTGGAGGGAGGCAGGAAAACAGGTACAATAAGACCTATAGTCTTATGCAACATCTACTCCATTGCATAATAGAATTTTCCCTCAAATTCTAAAATAAAGATCTGTTTTAATAATTAGAAAATAAACTACAAAAACTTATTGCTTGTATAAAAAGGTCCATATTAATATTAGAGTCTCTTGCATTTAAAAGACTGAGTAGGCATAAAAGGGCCATTAGTTTATAGTAATACGGGGAGAGAGGAGATAAAGGATGAAGGAAAAAAGTAAAACTAACTGGATACCACTAAGAGTGGTATGAACACTGGAGAGTGTAAAAGCACCAACTTATTTTGCTGGAAATTGATTATTTAAGAGAAAATAATGAGATTTATGCTTCTGTTCCAATTTGAAGTGTATTTCACAGCAACCATGAGTTCTATATAGAAGAATTCATCCAGTAGAGACAGAATGAAAGAATTAGACTGCAGCTATTTTCCAGCATCTAATAAAATAACTGATTCAAGCAGTCATCAATGAGTGGCAAAAACACTATGTGCAAAGTGGTTAGAAAAGTTTACAATTAAGCTTTTTTAATAGGTGTCACCTATCACCATCTGAACTTCATCTCAGCAATACTAAGTGAAAGATATTGTTTACCACCAATGTTGTGAAATGTGAAATATATAACATCACTCAGGAATTGGTCTTGCAAAAAAGACACACACATCTAATTAAGATTTTCTTTCTAACTTCTAGTCTAAATGGAGAAATAGGCAATTTAAGTACCTCAAAGGAGCAATCAGAAAACTCTAAACTCTGAAATATGGGATTTTCTATAGGACAATGACCTATCATTTCTACAAGTCAACAGAATGGGAGACAGGAGGAAGGGGTGGAATAAAAAAGGAGGAATGGGGGAAATGGAAAAGGGATGGAGAAGGGTTAGAGGAGGAAGGAGAGAGGAAGGAGGAAGGGAAGGAGGTCACTCTTAGATTAAAAAGAACCCAAGAAGCAAGAGATAACCAAATACTAGGAATGGTTCTTGTTTGGAAGCTTGATTTGAAGAAACCAACTGTTTAGAACAGGCATTTTTTTCTGATTTTTTTTTTAGAAAATCACGTAAATGTGAATTTGAATATGAACTGAGAATGACCTTAAGCATTCCTCATTTTATTTGAAGTGATAATTGAACTGCGATTATGTATTTGGTGGCCTAACAATGACAAAGTGATAGCTCCACATGTTCTCAAGGGGGAGGATCTATCTACAGTACATGAAGATAGGAAACTCCAAGAAAGGAAGGACTATGTTTATGTCTTGCTATATCCTCAGCACCTAACACAGAACCACAAATAAAAGGGGCTCAGTATTTATCGAATGATTATGTAGGATAGTCTGAGAGGACATCTCAGAAGATTGCATGAGAGTTTTAAAAAGTGAACAATAGAAAATAAGACTTTTGAGTATGTGCAAATTGCTCAAAATGCCTCGAATTTCATAAACACTTGAAAGGAGGAGGAGATGCAGCTAAAATGGTAAAAGGGAGGCAAGTTATCATGTATTCCACATGCTATACTATGACCTTTGTGTTTTACACTGTTGGCGGAGGGCAGCCTTCGGAGGATTTGACTACCTGTAAATTAGAATGAGATCATAGGAAGCTTTCTCTAGAATAGCATATGTCAACGTCTGCACTACTGAGATTTTGACCAGGTAATTCTTTGTTGTTGGGGGTCACCCTATGCCTTTAGATGTTTAACAGCATCCCTAGCTTTTCCCAACAAGACGCCAGTAGTAATGCTCACTTGTGCTAACCAAAAATGTCTCCTTCCAACATTGGTACATTTCACCTGGCAGACAAAATTTCCCCCAATTGAAAACAATTGTGCTAGAAGTATTGCGAATGACAAGAGGGTAAAACTCAAAGCAGGGCAATGGATTAGAATGCTAATGCAAAAAGTGAAGTGAACAACACCTGAACTAATACAGGAGCCCATGCAATAGAAGAAAAATGGATCTCAGTAATATTTGAGAGGTAAATATAACATGATCAATTATAGGTGGTAAATGAGGTTGAGCCATGAATCAAAGGTAATGTCCAATATCTCAACTGAGCAATTGGAAGATGAGCTAATCATTCAAACAAGGACTAACCTTGAATGAATAAATGAGCCCATAAAAGTGGGCATCGTGAATGAATAAATGAACCCATAAGAATGGGCTCATTTATTCATTCATCTGACAATTACTTATCATGTTCCTAACCATTCTCTAAGCATTAATGTTGTGAACAAAACGAATGCCCCTCATCTCTTGGAATTTATATTCTAATAGAGACAGGCAGGAAGGTTCAGGGATAACATCACTTCCCAAAGTGATAGCCACTAGTCATCACTAGCGTGTTTAAGGAACCCGAAACTGGAGACATAGAGTAATTATTAATATCACACAATGGTTTTATCATGAAGGCTTGGAATTGGAAGACCTAATCTTTTATGCCAATCCTGCTATTAACTGGCTGTGCTACTTTGGAAATGGTACTTCACCTCTCTAAGCCTCAGTTTCTACAATTATAACATGAGGACAGTAGTACTTGCTTAATAAAACTGTTATGTTTTAAACAGAAAAGGATATGTTTATGTTTATGTGTGCATGTATATGTGACTGTGTGTACACAATCTTAGTGCAATGTCTGACACATAAATACTTTATAAACTATTGTAATCATTCAGTTGTCTGAGGAAAGAGAGCACATTAGTATTTAAAAGCCTTTTCCAAGCCATTCAGCACTTACGTTTTTCATGCTTTATGCCTTCATTCAACAACTTTTCATCATGTGCCCACTTTGTGGTTGATACTATTCTAGGAGCCAGGGATCCAGCAGCGAACAAGGCAGACAAGTTTCCACGCTTCAGCACCAAAGCTGTTCCTGGTAGCCTTATCATTCTCAGCAGCTGGCTCTCTTTACTTTACAGCCTATCTGGGAGGCTCCTTGATGTAAAATCAGCAAAATTCCCAACATGACCTCGCATCGGTCCATTTCAAGGGCTATATATAATAGCTACAAGCTTCACCAGAGTCAGGATATGGAGAAAATCAGACAGCTGGTTTACACTTGCCAGTCTATGATGGTATTCAGTTCAAAGTTGTTTGAAAGAAAAAAAGCTTGGCTCTATAGAAAACAATTCCAGTCAACAGTGGCAGCCAAGCTGGAATCTTGCTAAAACTGCATCCTGGGGCCAGTTGTGCTCTAAATAACGATACTTTATCTCCTATGTGGGAACAGTGGGAAGAAAAGCTAAGGGTGAGAAGAGACTACTGCTGCCTACGTATTTGAATCAATGGGTTTTAGGAGAGGAAGGAATGCTAATTGCCATCCATGTCCACCTTTGGGTGACTGCTATGTGAGTATCTGAGCCAGTGCTTCTCAACCTTGGCCATACATTAGAGTCATCCGGCATGCTTTAAAACTAGGCAGGCCTGAGCCCCACTGCAGAGATGTTGATTTAATTGGACTAGGGTTGAGCCTGAGTATCATTGCTTTTACAAAGTAATCCAAGTGATTCTAAACCTCATAAAAATCTTTTGTGAATCATTAACCAGCATGAACAGAAATCAAGGTGCAATTTTAACTACAAGGTTTGAAACAAGAGAAAAGTATGAGAAAGTAGAATCAATTAGAAGAAAAATTAAAGGTTATATTTTATCCTCTCCTCCCTGGATCTTCAAATTATCATTACTTCTTCTAATTCCAAGCTGTGATCAAAAAATACAGATTACTGAATAACAACCTAAATTAATGAACGATAGTTTATATTAAGCTAGTAGGTCTCTTTTAAGAAACTGTCTTTTTTAAGTACACATAGTATAAATAAACAAGTAAATAGAAATCCATTTTTTTAATTCCTAAAAATAAACTTAGATTTCAAAATTTATTTTCTTCATCCCTATCATTTCTTCACAAAATTTTCTGCTAAACTGATCTCAGCCTCTAATTTAATACACAATGGGTACACGGTACTATAGGATAACTGATACCAAAAAGTAGCCAATTAAAATGGGACTGTAGAAAGAATCTCTCCTTCTGCTGAAGTTGCCAAGAGAAAACAATGTAATCCCGGAATTGCTGGCAATCATCATTCCAATAAAAGAAGAGACTTTGTCTGGAAATGTGGCAATCACAAAAGAAAACACAGCTGAGCTGTGGAAAGGGCAAGCCTGAGTCCTTGAAATCTGGCTTAATCCTCAGCATCCAACATGCCCAGTGCTCATTCTGCTCTTGGACTTCTAACTTAGTAAGTTAATATATTTCCTATTTTGCTTAAAAATGCATAAAATAAAACCATAATCTCATAAGAAATGGTGAAGAAAACTGGATTAATAGCACTCCTTGAAAACAAAAACTACAAATAAGGAAAAAATTGTCATTATTTTTACATGGACTTACAAAGGGGTGAAATTATAAATTTGAGTCATTATTTTTCTGAAAAAAGTCACAGAAACACTGTAAGACATTGTTCATTTCACTTCTGATCCACTCACAATGAGATAATTTCATTTTCCAATGGTTAACACTGTATTTGTATTATATTTCAGCAGCAAATGGCCATTATGGACTCTAACACCATATCCAGGAGAAGATGACATCATTAAGCATGAGAAATATTTGAATGGAGACTACTTTTTCAGGTAAATATCAGTAAACAGCTTCATGTTATAACAATTTTTGCTCCCTACACAACTTTATAAGTGGACAACAAGGATTCTCTATATATTAATGTTATTCTAAAATTATTATCATAGAGCAGAATAACCTGGTTAGTCATTAAAACCATAAATGACCAAATTAGTCAATTACTCAAAAGTACTTTATAAAAGATACATATACAAAATAGCACAAGCCCTAAAAAAACTGATCTCAAGGCCCAATATTATTTTGAAATCAAGTCTTCATCTAAAGTGAATATACATGAGAAACAAAGACTTTTGTCTAAGCTGAAAGCATAATATCCTACAATCCTACTTCATGCCAGATACGATTAATTTATAATTGTAAGGTAATATTATAATGCTTTATGTAGTATCTTACAGTTTATGTATCAAGAAGAGATTGATTCCCTAACTTTACAGATGTAGAAGTTAAGGCTTAGAAGTACTAATAACTCAATCAAGGATGATTATTTAGTAAAAGGTAGAAATGAAATGAAATGAAATTCAAAGTCAGATCTTACTCCAAATATAAAGGTTTTGGTTTCCTAAACTGTACCACAGTGACTTTTGAAGAATATTCATAAGTATTTTTAGCAAATAGATAAGTGTCTTTTCTTATTTCTTTTATGGGATGGATGCATTCCTCTCTAACTTATAAAACCAGAAGGATAATTTTATGTTTATTTTTTTCTCTAGGAGGAGAAAGTGGGCTTTTTTTCAGAAAAAGGTCAGAATTTTCTAAGAATTACTATTTTTAAGCAATTTCAATAATTCTTCCATTACATCTATCCATTCAAATTAAAACCACAAGGAGCAAACTCTAAAACCACTTGAAACTTCATCATCAATTCTGTATTTCAGGTTCTTTCTACTTAGCCAGATGCTTACAATTATTTGGGTCACTCCAAAACCCCCAAACCACTCACATAACGAATGATATTTGCATGTCGCCCATAGTGGGAACTATAATCTACCCCGATTTAAATCACCCCATGCCTGGCACAAAGTAGGTACTTGTATATCTTTGTTCAACTAAGATGCTGTTCTCCTCATTACATGTTTTATATCCAAAGTATAATTCTACATTTGTGTAATTATTTAATTAATGTCTAATCCCTCCTTTATACTAGAAATTCCTGAGGAGGGCAATACTGTACAACATCTTCTTCTATTAGTATTTATGTCCCCAAAACATATTGTAGCATGCAGTCTGGCAAAAAGCTGGCCTTTGTTCTGTTATGAAGATTTAACATATTATCCTTTAGAACACTGGAATAGTTTTAGGTACATGCTAAATACCCTAAGCATTGCTGTCAATATTGTTGTTATTGTTTGTTGCATAAATGAATGATTCATTGGCAATCCTTCACCAACCTAATGTAGCAGATAAGGCAGCTTTTACAGGCTATATTTTTAGTAGATTTTTTTTAAGACTTAGAGAAATAAGATAAGTTGACCAAAACTACTTGGCAATGATATATTATGTAATGCTATCTCACAGAAATTAAATGACTCAGAGTAAGGTCTGATTAAGAGAAGGAAGACATATCTAATCTTGGTAACTCTTAAAATACAAACCAAATCAGAAGCTTGAGACATAAGGAAGACAAACTAGTCTTCCTGAGTGTATTGCAACCCTGACTAACATCCAATTCCTTTATTCAGCATAGCAGAGGTGTTTGCCAAAGATGAAGTCTAATTCTCTTCCTCTTGTATCTGGGCTGACTTCAATAGTTTTTTTCTTTTTTTTTTTTTTTTTTTTTTTTGACAAATAGAATATGGCAGAAGTGAAATTCTCAGATTTACAAGACTAGATTATAAAACTCCTTGCTTCTATTTGGCCTCTTGAAACCAACCAGCTGAGCCCAGTCAACTCATAGAACCATGAGAAATAATAAATTGATGATTTGTCACTAACAATGGGGATGATTTGTTACACAGCAAAAGATAAATTGAAGATTCAGTAGAAACATATAGGGTCCCTAATATATATATATATATATATATGTGTGTGTGTGTATGTGTATATACATATACATTTGTATATGTGTGTGTGTGTGTGTGTGTGTGTGTGTGTGTGTGTGTACGTACTGTGCTAACATTGTGATACGTATTCCAAAACTGTTTTGGGTAAGGATGGAATTAAGGTTACCACAGTATTGACTGAAAGTGTCTGATGACCCCAGGTAATCATTGTCTCCTTACTCTTGCCTCCTGTACCCAATCTATGTGTTGCTTACTTCCATGTGATTATTCTACAGCCCATCTGAACTCCCCTCTGTCTGGAATGTTTAGTGCATACCATCCCCTTCATTTAGCTGACCACTCCTCAGCCTCAGACTGGTTAGTTCTCCTTTTTCAAACACTCATAATACTCTGTGCTTCGCCGCTGAAGTATGTAATAGAAATTTAATGAACAAATTATTTGTGTGATTAGCTAACTACATCTCCCAGTAAACAGTGAATTCCATGAAAAATGAGACTGTGTGCTTCTAGATCATTACAGTACAGTATCCCTAGTATGACACAGTACTCTGCACATAGTAAGATTTTCCTTTTTGGTAAAATGAATGAATAAATGAGATGTTATAGCGATAGACCAGTGGATGATGGAAAAGGGCCTTCTCTCAAATATGAGGCATCCAAACTTGGTTTTTGTTAAAGATGACAATTGTGGTTCCAAATGAACTCTGAACATTCTAAAAAGATGACTCTGGTAGGGATTTTTGCAATGCAAGGTATAGCTTGGTGATAAAAGATCAATAATACAATAGCCAACATTATGATCTTCCAAGTCCCTTTCTTTTAAGCTGCCCAAAGACCTTTGGTATTCAATTCAAGATGGCGAAGCAAAAGGGCAAAACGTTTCTGCAAATTACTAGTGTCCTACTGAGGAATTTAATTCTCTAAGGTTCATTTTCCTGATATATTCTTTAAAATCTGGAAAATAAATACTGTTCAATAAAGCTATTATTAAAATAACATGTGGGCATTTTCTTTTTTTGGAGACTAAGTCTAGCTCTGTCACCAGGCTGAAGTACAACAGCATGATCTCTGCTCACTGCAACTTCTGCCTCCCTGGTTCAAGTGACTCTCCTGCCTCAGCCTCCTGAGTAACTGAGATTACAGGCATGTACCACCGTGCCCAGATAATTTTTGTATTTTTAGTGGAGATCGGGTTTCACCATGTTGGCCAGGATGGCCTTGATCTCCTGACCTTGTAATCCGCCCACCTCGGCCTCCCAAAGTGCTGAGTTACAGGCATAAGCCACCATGCCCGGCCTGTGTGGGCCATTCTTGATATGTAGTAGGCTACTCAATAAAGTTAATTCACCCCTTATTGGTTTGTGTGACTGCCATTCCACAACATTTCCTAATGGATATCACATGGTAATCCATCATGAAAATGAAAAACATGCATCAGCTTCTCTTAAAAATATAGAGCAATGATTCCTGAATTTTGATCTATTTAACTATAAATCATTCAGTAAATGAAAGCATTCATAAAGCTATGTTTAAGATGCAGGTAGGTGAGGTAACACAAGCTAACTGGTGGCTCTGTTCTGTAATATTCCAAAGAGGTGTCCATTTTTGGACATCTCCAGGACGAACTCAGGATTACTTTTCATGTTTGAAATTACAGCTTTGAAAAACCACTTACCTTCCAGAGAAAAATAATACTTCATACTTCTCACTGACTACAAATCTGAGGGGGAAAAAATGACAGCCTCATTGTCAAAGTCACAGAACCTAGAATTGACATGTACATCGAGAAATTAAGTCATCCTCATCTTGGTTCTATTACTACCATTGGCATGATCGTATGAGAAAAATGCAAATGAGGCAGATATACAAGGTATCAGGGGAAAAAGGTATATAATTTTGATTTGAGTATTACCACTTTCAGATGATAAAACTCTACAAGCTCATCAAAGTATTTCTCTATACATACAGCTCTTGTCACCCAGTATCTAGTATTTTTGACTATTTACAAAATGTAGTCAACCTACTACTTAAAAAAGAATAGATTTGAAAAGTTTTACAATAAGAACATTTAAAACAGTAAAAGCAGTTAAAATACCAATTTTCTAAGAAAGATCAGAAACCATTTAGAGGAAGGGAAGAGAGATCCTAGGAAAATGGTGTAAAACAGTCCTGCAATTGAAGATCATATTTAGCACTCAGCTACATTTTGTGATGTATTTTATAGTTCTCTGTGTCTGCAAGCAAGCTCATTTGAGAGGCAGATTTTGCTGGCATTAAATCCTACAAATAATGTATTTTGTAGGTTCTTTTATGTAAGAAGGATGTTGAAATGGGATGAAAAGTATCTTTTGAATATGAGAGAGCAAAACTATCTTTTTATAACTATTTCTTATAACAGTCTTTGATAAACACAAAGGACAGAATAAATAATTTCATGAAGCTTAAATAATATGTTACTTCCTGAAGATACTACTTGAGAAAGAAAAGCAATGAAACAGATTCTCATCATGTATCTTAGATCTGTGGCTCCAAGACATCAAGGATTTCTAATGAGTAAAACTGAAAGTAGGGGAGAAAGACAACACAAGGGCAACAGGTTGCCAAGTGTTTCTTTCATCAAATAAGGCTATTTTTAACATCTATCATCATGATCCCTTCAAAAGTAAAAACAATGGAAATAGACCAGGGATGGTGACTCACGTCTGTAATCCCAGCATTTTGGGAGGCTGAGGCAGATGGAACACTTGAGGTCAGTAGTTCGAGACCAGCCTGACCAACACGGTGAAACTCCATCTTTACTAAAAAATACAAAATTACCTGGGAATGGTGGCGCCTGCCTGTAATCCCAGTTACTTGGGAGTCTGAGGCAGGAGAATCGCATGAACCCAGGAGGTGGAGGTTGCAGTGAGCCGAGATGGTACCACTGCACTCCAGCCTGGGCAACAAGAGCAAAACTCCATCTAAAAGAAGAAAAGGTGGAAATAGCAAATTAACTTAAGTCATTAGTTCTTTAGTGAATTTAATGAAACATATGATGAGAACATTACATTTTTTCCTATTTGCCATAAACTATGAAAGATTTGCCACAGAATAGCACTACAACACAGCTATTTGAAAATCACCACCTCTGACAATTTTGCTAAAGTCAGCATCAGATTCATGGCTAAGTGACCCGTGCAGTCTCACAGGGCCCTACACTCTGAAGGCCTCTCGCTTGGGGTTTAACACTCTGTGGTCATCATCTTGAATGGTTAATACATTTTTAACAAAATGCTCAGTGTTTTCATTTTGCACGGGGCCCTGCAAACTACATAGTCAATCCTGTGTGGGCTTCATATATATTCCATAGGAACTTATTGGCAGTCAATTCAGGATTTCACTTAGAGTGAGTGCCCAAAGTACAAGCATGGTACTGTCCATTGAGAGCAGAGAGGAAGCCTTCCAAAATGAGAGAAGGAAGTGGCAAATAGATGTTTCACAGCAAAACTGTGAGGCTTGATTCATCCCCCACCCCACCCCCGCCCAGTGGAAGGTTCCATAACCAGACAGAAAGTGATTTCAGCCTTCAAAAGGTAGCAGAGATACCTTGGGTGAAAAGGCCAACCTTTTTCTAAAGAAATAAAAGTTTGAATCACTCCAGTGATGGGACTAGTACTTAACCCCAAGGCTGCATAGTTCTCCATCAGAGAAGACAAGAAAACATTTAGTTAGCCTGTAAAATGTTAATATCCTTTATCATTCCTCTAGCATGCAACACCTCTTGAAGAGCCTGCCAGAATAAATTAACCCTAAAAGATACACTCAAGTTGTTTTCCCAGCTGCACTGTTGAAAAGAATTATTTAATCCTGTACATGTGAAATTTGGGCAATTTCTGCCAAAAACAATAACCAACACTTGGCATAATTGAACAACAAACATTTTCCCTGACAATAATTACCCTAAGCAAGGATGGCTTTGGAGCAAAATCAATACAGAATTCAGCCCAGCTGGCTCTAACCCTTCAGAACTGCATCAACTTGAGCAAGCTACTTAATATCTCTAAAGTCATTTTCTGTAAAATGGGTGCAGGATTTCTCTGGTGACTAAATCGACAGTTTAATATAGTGGCTAATTATATCATAGTGGTTCTGCCCCTTACCAGTTGTGTAACCTCTGGCAAGTCACTTTATTAACTATGTCTGAAGGGTGTCTATTACCTTTGAATCCAAAATCACCTGATAGGTAGATAATCAATTATAACCCTGACTCTCACTGTATTGGGAATGTGTCCCAAATACGTCATTGTTCCACATCTACAGGGCACACCCCTGGCTGGCCCAGAACACACTGTCGGCCTTTCTGTAGATGTCAAATAATGAACGCACACTTGTTCCCATCAGTTTCTCATTGTCCAGAATTCAAATAGCAGAATATCCCTTGAGACACTGATCTTGCACAAGTTATTCAGTTACATACACATCTATTCTAATGAAATAGATTGTGCCTGACTAAGCCTGATTGAGAGCCAGGCGTGTTTTGCAGGTGACCTTCTTTGCTTCATGTATCTATAGGTATATGCTATGGTTTGAATATGTGTATCCCACCAAAATTCATATGTTGAAAACCTAATCACTAAGGTGATACTATTAGGAGGTGGGGCCTTTGGGGGGTGATCAGATCAAGAGGGCAGAGCTCTCATTAATGGAATTAGTGCCCTTATAAAAGAGACCCAACAGAGCTTTTCTGTACCTTTTAGCATGTGAGGACACAGGGAGAAGGCACCATCTATGAACCATGAAATGGTTTCTCACCAGACACCAAATCTGCCAATGCCTTGATCTTGGACTTTCCAGCTTCCAGAACTGTAATAAATTTATTGTTCATAATCTACCCAATTTATGGCATTTTTTTTTTTTTTTGAGACGGAGTTTAGCTCTTGTTACCCAGGCTAGAGTGCAATGGCGCGATCTCGGCTCACTGCAACCTCTGCCTCCTGGGTTCAGGCAATTCTCCTGCCTCAGCCTCCCGAGTAGCCAGGATTACAGGCACGCGCCACCACGCCCAGCTAATCTTTTGTATTTTTAGTAGAGACAGGGTTTCACCATGTTGACCGGGATGGTCTCGATCTCTTGACCTTGTGATCCACCCACCTCGGCCTCCCAAAGTGCTGGGATTACAGGCTTGAGCCACCACGCCCGGCCCTTTATGGCATTTTGTTAGAGCAGCCTGAATAGACTAACACAGCATGGACTAATATTTTTGAGGGATTTAGATCATATTATAATTATCCTTGTCCATTCCCCACTGCAGATGTAAATTCCTCGAGGATAAGGGCAGTAGCTTGTTCATCATCTTTGTTCCACCAGTGCTCATGATACAACATGAACTTACCTCCTATGGTCTGTGCATTCAACAGTGTCTAAAAATTAACTCAGATCTCAGCCCAAAGTAGACCCATAATAACTATTAGTGCCCCTCAAATAATACCTTCCCTTTTCTTCTTTTAACAAGTAAGGCTGGGCTAAGCTCTTAGCATTTGCTTTTAAGGATAAGTATTTTACTTGATTCTTACTCTTTAGACATAGGTAAATCATGTATGATATACATGGGGATAATTCAGTTTTGCAATACTAGCCCAAAGGTTACCACTAGCACTATGTTTTCCAAATACTGGTTTCTTAGTCAATATTTGATAGGTAAATGAATAAATCATTGAAGACTTTTTATTCTGCTTTAATATCTCCCCTCCCCTTCACTGCAGATATGGCTAAGAATTTATAGTAAACCAGTATTTTTAAATTCAGAAAGACCGGAGCACACAGGCTGATCAGCATAAGAAGCATGCTTAACTCCAACCCTTATTCATACACCCACCCTTTGGAGGAAAGTGCCCTTAGTTTTACAAAACCTGAGAGTAGCCAGCCTAGAGAATCCTCCCAATGTTTTACACACTTTAAAAGATGTGTCATCTAAGCTTTAATTAAAGAGGGAAATTATAGACTGCAACATAGAAAATTTTAAAAATCTCTGGCACTCCATTATCCTCATTTAAAAGCTCAGGTACACACATCTCAAATCCATTCAATGTATTTCAACTATGGTAAATTACTATGCTTTTATAAAGTTTTATCAGTGACAAAATCATATTCCCATCAGTAAATATCACAAAGGAGCCATGCACAAGTATACTAATGGTTGTTAATGGCTTCTAACTATGTTGGATTTCTACTGTTTATTTTCTAATTGTTTGCTTTTTGTTTTGTTTTGTTTTTTTCCTGGCTCCCAAAACAGTCGGAAGTCCCTCGAGAGAAAAAATATCACTTTACTATGGTAAAATAGTAGAGTATTGCATAGGGCAGCAGGTCTCAAACTTCTCAACTTCAAAGGCTTCAAGATCACCTGGTAGGCTTGTTAAAGATTGTTGGATTTCACCCTCAGACTTTCTAATTCAGTAGATCTGGGATAGTGGCCAAGAATTTGCATTTCTATAAGTTTTCAAGTGGTGCTGATGCTGCTGGTCCAAGAACCACACTTTCAGAAGCACTGGCTTAAAGCAGAGGCAGTATTGAGGATGCACAGCATCCTGGTTCATAGTAAAAGCTTTGGATTAGACACATAGCTTAAAATTACAGTTCCCCAACTGCATTAAATACTTGGCATGCTCGTGATCATCCACCTCCCTCTGAATAACTTTTCCACATTTGGAGGAACTCCCATGTAATCAGTTCCATGGCCCCAGTGATGAAGTCAGACTCAAATGCAGCCAGATATATGTGACTTGTGCTTCACTAATCAGATTCACCCACTGAGCCATCAATTCTAAAGTGAGCAATGTGTGAAAACAGGCCCTGTGGGCAGCTTCCATTTTGCTGCCTTTGGGAATGGCAGTTACCCAGTTTCCTGGGACTCCAGTGATTACAAGGTCAAGCTCCTGACATCCAAGAGGCATCAGCGCAAGGAGGTCACGTTTCTGGCATGTACTGCTTGGTGCAGCAGCTTCCTCAACAGGCCAGTGAAACAGCCTGACTTCAGTCACTGTTCTAGGAAGTTTAGGCTTGAACTCTGTCTCCAGCTACTCAAACGTTCTATGGGCCACCTAAAATCCTTTCTGCTAGAATAGATTCCGAAGTTTGTATCTGAGAATTCTGCCTAATCGTAACCACATTCTAGCATCAGCAACCAATAAGTATCATTAGAACCTCAATTTCCTTCTTTGCCAAATGCAATACTAAATGATAGACAGTGGTCCAAAAAAATTGTTACATATTATAGATTAACACACATACATGTATTGATTCTTCTGAAAGATATTTTTAACCACAAATGTATTTTGTTATATCACAAGGCTCCAATTTATAAACCATAATAACCTTAT
This sequence comes from Callithrix jacchus, assembly GCF_049354715.1. Classification (NCBI taxonomy): domain Eukaryota; kingdom Metazoa; phylum Chordata; class Mammalia; order Primates; family Cebidae; genus Callithrix; species Callithrix jacchus. The sequence continues at coordinate 80,179,403 of NC_133510.1, read as the reverse complement.
AAAATAATGGAGGTCATTTTTTCTCAAATAAAATGTTCGTTTTAACTAGCATCAGCTGGCAAGAAAAGTAACTTTATATTGCAGTATTTTTTTTCCTTTCTTACCTTTTCTCCTCTTAGAGTTTTGGATATTTTTAAATAAACATTTAATATTTCAAAATGAAAAGAAACTATTAGTAAATTGCCTGGAAGAAACAGAACAGTATTGGAAGTGATGTTTCCAACATAGTGGCTTTCCCTAGGCTATGTGTAACGGAGTGGGAGAGAAACTAAAATGTGTTTTTCCACTTCTGCGTTATCCACAGCCCCAAGAAGCCCTGCTGGCAAAGTTGTCACATCTAATCTTGGCTTACATTTCTGGATGCAGTTTACTAACCTCATTTGTTTTGCGGCTCACAAGCTAGAGAGTCCAATGCAGTTGCAAGTTTTGATTGCAACTTTCTTTTAACATACAGTCCTCAGTGCAGATTCTGTTGTCATTCTCCTTACTTGAACTCCTTGACTGAGTGCAGGCAGCAAGCTGGACCACACACTCACCCCTCGCTCCCAGCCTCTTGTACTCCACTTTCATTAACACCCTCAGTTCCTGGAGGCCATGGCAGTATTCAGTCAAGAATCAGGGATGCAGAGTCAAATAGTTAGAGGCCTATATTTTAAGAAAACTAATGCTGGGAGAGATTTTGGCACATTTGCCCATGATCTCACATCTAGCAAGTACTGAAAAGAGGATTTGATCTGAGGTCTCCCTGATTCCAACAGTCACCACACATTTTACAATACTGCCTCCATCTTTAAATGCATGTAAAATAGGAATTACACTTATTTTGTATACGTTTTGGGATCCTGACTTAATAACTGTGTTTTAAATACCGTAAATACTTACTCAAGTAGAATTCACCTGACCTTCTACTAGAATTCCCATTCAATGTGAAACTGGTATCTTCGTCTTGATTCCTTAAAAATCCAAGTCTGAGGCAAATCCTACATGCTAAGTCATCAATAGAAGGTACAATTTCCAAGGCAGCAAGAATGAGAAACAAAAGGGTAAGAACAAGGAAAGGAGAAAAAATATGAGTTAGGGATATTGTGGAGCTTCACAAGGAAGTCAGTTGCTCAGGCACGTGGGATGTATCCAGATAGGGCATGTGAAACCACCTTGGAACAATCAGTCAGGAGAGAAATCTACACCCTTCTTTCAGTCATCTCCTAGTCACTGGTCAGAGTCTGCACCATGAAGGGCAACCCTCTAATATTTACTGTTTGCATTCTCCTATCTTCTGCATATCTGCTGGGACAGAAGCCAGACCCTATGTCCTGTGCAAGCAGCATTCTTTCTAAGCCTGGGAGCAGTAAGAGGGTCCTCTATGGGTCTTGTCAATCTGAACCTATAGTTTGGATCCAGGTGTTGAGCAACTATGGCCAAGTCTTACCTCCAGCAAATGATATGTTATGAGACAAGGTGATGACAATGGTGGCAAGGCCTCTTATTAGGCAAGTTACCAAGACCCAGGTAGGCACAATGCTGGGTCCAGTATATTGGTTAGAAAGAGATACTTATGATCCTTCTAATTCTATAGCCTATGATTTAAAGGATCCAAGTGGGGTTAATGACCTACTGAAGATCAGATAGCAAGTTAGCAGCAGAGGGCTGAAACTCAAAACTCTGGAGAACTAGTTTGGCACTCTTTTCACTAGAGAACAACTTCTTTAAGACTTTCCCCAAATTCTACTGTATTCACAGTCCTTTATGCTATCAGTCCCCAACCTTTTTGGCACCAGAGACCATTTCCATGGAAGACATTTTTTTCCGTGGACTGGGGAGGGGAGTGGTTTCGAGATGAAACTGTTCCATTTTAGGTCAAAAGGCAGGTCTCATAAGAAGCATGCAACCTACATCCCTCTCATGCACAGTTCACAATAGGGTTCATGCTCTTATGAGAATCTATGCTGCCACTGATCTAACAGGAGTGGAGCTCAGGTGTTAATGCTGGTTCTTCTGCCGTTCACCTCCTGGTGTGTGGCCCAATTCCAAACAGGCCTGTGGATCAGCACCCATCCATGCCCTGGGGGTTGGGATCCCCTGCTTTAAGCCACAGACAGCAAACAAATATCTACATGGGCCTAGACCAGTATCACAAACCAGTGAATTGTACCAGTTATTTATATTTAGACCACAACAGAACAACTTCCCATTTTTCTTGAAACATGTGGTCTTTTGATTTGTCCTTCATATTTCCAAGTTTGATGATGCAAAGAAAGGTGAAATACTTAGCATAAAAAGAAACGAGTCATAATAAATGAAAACTGCCAGTGATGTGCTAGATCCAGCTCATGCCAGATTGTTCGTGTATCCTCCATACTTCTTGTTATTAATTTTCAATTAGCCATAGTGAAAAATCCTCAATTGCCACAAATCAGGGTTTTTATTTTCTGGGAGCCAGGTCATCATAAATATCAACCAGCATACAACACATGGCCTCAGAACATAATGGGGTATAGCAAACCAGGGAGAACACGCTCCCTTTAATGTGACAGTGAGACTAAGCCTTAAAAAGCATTGCCACATCAGAACACACATTCAGCATAGTTGATCTTCCAAGTCTTCTAGGAAGTCAGAAATACAAGTTCTTAAGCTAAAACCTACAATTTAAAAATATGAACTTAATATTTTTCTAAACATCTTCCTGAGACAAACAGGAACTATCAACCTCAAGTTTGCAAATTCCAGTTACAGCAAGTATAATCCCAAAGGGTAGCATCCTATACATCTTCAACTAAACATTAATATAAAAGATTTGGCCTAATTTTTTCTTCAGAAAAAGCTAATAAAAGATGCTCCTTGGACTTCATCCCATATGAGACAGTCCTTTATTTAACAGAGCAGCAGCATCATTCAGTACATATCTGGCTACCAGAAATACACTGACCTACAGGAGGGTTGTAGGATTTGAGGTTTTAATTCACTTTTCTAAATTTTCTCATTGAACAAACACTTTTCATATCACTTTACAAAGCTCCAGATGATTTCCAGGCTGCTGATTTTAATATTAAGCTCTACTTGAGCAGGGTCCCAGTGGGATAATTTGCAATGCAAAATATTTTCTATTCTACTCAAGTAAGTATCTTAATTATCTAAAAATGACAATAGATGGAAAATACACAAGTAAAAAACCTTGATTCCAAATTCTAAATTGTGTTCTGTTGGAAATATGCTATTGCTTGCAATAATGTAGTGAAGTCCAAGAATCTCTTGTATTACCAACAGATGCATCCACAAGAAAGACATCTGAGGGTGGCCTCTTACCTTGTGGCCAGAACTGCAATTTGCATAGTTTGCCATTGTTTGCAACTTTGATTCACTGACTCCTGGTGAACTTGAAGCTTTGGCACAAAATGACTCCAACCCTTGAATTTATATTCACTCATCTTGTTTCTTGAATTTGTAAGTGTATTCTTTTTCTGAATTTTCTCTGGCTCCACAAAAGCTGCCTGGTTGGATATCTCGCTGTGAGGTATTCTTTTTTTTTATTATTGCATTTTAGGTTTTGGGGTACATGTGCAGAACATGCAAGACATTTGCATAGGTACACACATGGCAGTGTGTTTTGCTGCCTTCCTCCCCTTCACCCATATTTCGCATTTCTCCCCAGGCTTTCCCTCCCCAGCTTCCCCCTACCCCCGCCCCGCTGTCCCTCCCCTCTTCTATATACATATCTGATCTAGAGTTTCATTAGTAAGCACAGCTCAGGGAATCTGGAAACACCCTATTGTTTCCAGACTTGCATAGCGCTGAATAGAGCATGTAGGAAACACAGATGTAACTATATGAGTAGTTGGATGCAGGAGAAACATTCCTCTAGATTCTATCCCAGTCTTACAAAATGGTAATCTAAACCCTAATTCACTTCTACACCAGATTCTGTCTGCCAGTCTAGAACATCTTTGGAGCTAATTTTTCAAACTTACAGTTACCATTTACATGCTATCTAAATCGAACTTATTCCTATGTTTCAACTTTGCAGCATCAAGCAACGTAGTTGTATTTATGAATGGGTTGCCTGAAAAGTCAGAAAACGTAGGAAAAACTTACTTCTAAATAGTTTGTTAGTTACACTTAAAACATAACATGCTCAATGCATTGTACTTCAATCAGAAACCATTTTGGGTAAAGTATCTCTAAAACAGTAAGTACAATTATCAATATACTATAGAGTATCCTGAAAAATCTAGAAACGCAAAGGGAAATGTGAACTTACATTACTCTTTTCCAATGAACAATTGTTTAGAGTATATTCAATGCCTTTCCTTGTTCAGTGAAAGTAAAATTGTGTGAGTGATCACACTTTTTGCCTCAGAAGGAAAATTATACTATGCAGATTTAAAATTTGGCCAGATTCAGTGGCTCATTCCAGTAATCACAGCACTTTGGGAGTCTGAGGCAGGCTGATCACTTGAACCCAGGAGTTTGACATCAGCCTGGGAAATATTGCAAAACCCCTTCTCTACAACAAAAAAGAAATTCACAAAAATTAGCCAGGCAATATGGCATTGTGCCTGTAGTCCCAGCTACTTGGGAGGCTGAAAGGTAAGAGGATCGCTTGAGCACAGGAGTTTGAGGCTACAGTTAGCCATGATCCTACCATTGCACTCCAGCCTGAATGACAGAATGAGAAGTAAGACCCTGTTCTCCCCTGCCACACACACAAAAAAATTCTTTTCATTCCTTGCTCTACAATTGGACATGCAAAAGAAAAGTATGTTTAAAGAACTGCAAATAGCCACACATCCAACCAGCTTGAATATACTACATCCAAGACCTTAGCACCATTACAATTTTCCCCCTGAGCTTGTAACCAGATGCAGTCAGGAAGAAATAGGAGACAGTAAATAAAACAAATGGGCGATTTCTCAAATGCAAATATTTTGGCTCAAGTTGAAACATTATATTGTTTACAGACATGTGCTATTTTAAAATTGCAAAAGCAATATTCTCTTAAAATCCACCACATGCTGAACAGAAAAAATGCAATCTATTGCACTATTGAGCATAAAATATTTTCCCATGGTATACAACCATGAGTATGAGGAAGATTAATAAATACTATTTTGACAAGGTTACTGGAAAGAAAAATTTTCAATTGGTAAACGTTATAATCTAGAGTAGGATGCCCTTATTACTAACTTTCACTGATCTTATTTATTAAAATATTTTATATTCTACTCAGGTTCTATTCACCAAGTAAAAAGGAAGGAAACAAATTCCTATTTTATTGAATAACTCAGTATCTTTGACATTAAAGATTGTATGGACAGGCTTTTCATTTTATGGCTTAAACCACTATTTACAGATTACACACATTACCTGTTCACATCAGCCTTTGGGACCACAGGAAAAACAAAATCACTTTTCTGCTCCCTGTCAGAACTCACTCTATTTCTGTGTACCAGAAAATCTGAACTTGTTTACTTTTGTTGTTTAACAGAAGTCTACTTGGTTATCGCATTATTAAAATATACAGACTTCATCTGCATGTTTTCTTTCTTGAAATACTACATAGTAGCTAAAAATAAAACACTGTTTCACTACCCATCCCTGGGTATATTTAGCCAAATATATAAATGATGGAGAGGATTACTGACATGTTCATATAATATTAGGAAAGTCAACAAGCCTCTACCTTCTAGAAAATGCTAAGAATCTATAAATCAAAATATTTGCAATTAAAAGAAATATTTTAAAAAAAAAAACAAAGAAATAATCCAAAATTTACTGATATCCTGTTATCACATTCAATGCATATAAATACCTCTGGAGACTTCTGGATATACAGCAGCTGGGTTGATTAATGCTTAAGAGAGTTGTAACAGGTTATCCACATATTCTGTCTCTCAGGACCTTGCTGTTGGGCAAGGTCGTCAGGACCTTGTATGTGGACCTCTTAAAGGTACCATGAGCTTCAGACAAATCTCATGCTCATTGTGGGAGAGTTAACCAAGGTTTTGTTGCAAACCTCTAGGAGCACTGCAAAAGAATCTGTTCAGGTTTCTGTTGGATTCTCATATCAAAATGAAGCAAACCCAGGATTTGAGGGGTAAAGACAATGTTAGCACAATGCCATTAAAACTATTACTAACAGATCTCCCTTCTGCCTGCCTTGAAGCAAGAGCACGAATTCTGACTGCTCCTGCAAAAACTACCTGAACTCAGACTTCTCTGGCTGTAATTCTAATAGATCAATATTTGCTATAAAAAATATTAGTGCCTGGCCTCTTAAATCCCTCCTAATAAATCAGTGCACAAACTGTCCATCTATCTAACTGTTGGTTTATTTCACAGGTAGCTACTCATTCTTCTTTCCAAGCCATTATTTACCCCACCACACAGGAATAGTCAGGAGGAGAGAGACTGTCAGGTTGTTAACAATGTGTAAATTATCAAGCAAGGCCATATCTCTGTAAATAATTCTAACCATCTTAGAGCAAAATTTCTATCCATAGCCAATGTTCCATGAATCAGTTTGCATATGTTCCAGGCAGGCCCTGCTACACTGGCTCTTGGACTCCATCAACCTCCATCAGATTCAGGCATGACAGCATCACTGAGGGGTGTGCCTTTCAAACCGATTCAACCCCAGAAAATCTAAGCACTTGTTCATGTAAGAATGTTTGTGTCCCTGTTTGAAACCTAATTTTCAAAGTTAACCCCTCGAGTAGAATTACAGCAGGAAAAATAGCAAACATTACTCTAAATCTACTTCTTGTCATCACAGCTGTGACTTCATCCTCTGTCTTTCATAGAAAGCTGGAAGATACAGGCCACAAGAGCCCCCTCCCTTGTGACAAACCCTGCTTCAGTACAGCCAGCCTGGCCAGGCTGTGCTTCTTAGCTCCAATTTCTTGAATTTTTTCTTCTTTCATTCTGTTAATTTTCTTTTTAGTATTAACAATTACCTTTGCTGCATTCTAATCCTTTCCAAAGGGTTTTGTATTAGACTTGACTTCTCACTCTTTGACCCCCTAACCGGGTTTTCACTTTCCCCCGTCTGCTTTTCGGCCTGTTCATACAACCTAGCTCGCTCTCTCCTCCTTCCACTCATTCTTCAAGGCACATTACCAATCCTCTCCACTCTACTTTTCATCTTTCTTTGCCTGTGAGATTATCTACTTGTATTCTCTCTAAAACCTTTGTTGACACTTTGTATTTTTTAAAGAAAATGCTACCTCTTATCTTATTTTTAGCTCTTCTCACATCTGGTTTTCCCAAATGATTAATTTATGTTAATGCTGGGAGTTATTACAGTTGTCTCCAGCCAAGTCTCAAGGGAGTTTGTATCATATAATCAATTAACAATCACAAATTGTAAAAAAAAAAAAAAAAAAAAAACCCACACCAGAAAAAAGAAAAGTACTGAAAATAGTTTAACATTTTTAGGGGGTAGGGCATGATCTCTTTAAGAATTGGATAAAATACTTAAACTTCTCTGCAGAAAATCATATGAGAACCTGTGCAAGAACACATCATACATCACACAAGCATAGAGTTTTGCCTGTGATTTCAGATATTTCCCAGAGCTAATTGTTCATGGCTGGGGTAAGATCCCAAGGATCACACTGTAGCCTTAGTAACATTTGGACTATTTTGATAAAATTTCTAAATGCCCTTTTATGCCAGGCATTAAGAATATTTTCTAAAATTATAAATGGCAATAGACAATTGTAAGAAATCCTCAGAAACCTTATACACTTCCATTGTTAAGAGAGAGGCAAGAATACATTTAAAAACTCCATACCTTTACTGTTCAATATAGTCATCACTAGCTACATGGAAATACTGGGCACTCTGTAATGTCACTCCACTAAATTGAGATATGCATTAAGTGTTAATTGACCAGATTTCTAAATCTTAGTTCTAAACATTACAGAGCATCTCATTAATAATGTTCATTTGATTACATGTTGAAATAACATTTTGTTAGTAATGTATAAAATTAATTACATGACAAATTAGTTTCCTTTTTCTATGCTTTAGAAGTAGCTATAAAAAATTTAAAAGTGCCTATGTGATATGTTCCTATTGAAAAGTGCTATATGGACAATATAAATCAATAGCTTAGACAACATAGATGGTTATTCACTATGTACCTAATCCTGTAGTGGGACTTGAAAATCTTCTAACTACAGGGCATAATAACATACCAGACTTATAATGCATTTCTTATCTATGTTTTTTTCTTGGATAGTCTCTAACTATGCTGCCCAAGCTGGCCTTGAACTCCTGTGCTCCAGTGGCCCTCCCACCTCAGCTTCCAGACAGCTGGAACTACAGGCACGCACCACCATGCCCTGTTAATATTTCTGATCTATAGACCTAAAAAAACCACAATTGCTCCTTGCCTTTTCTCCTTCTTCCTCTGTTACTTCCACTATCACTGCCCCCTTTGCCTTCTTTTTCTCTGTCAACTTTGAATCTCCCACCACTCTATCTGCTCCTGGCCACGTTTTCCATCAGTCACTGTCAGAACTGTCCAGTACTAGAAGACTAGAACATTCCCTGCCATCAAGATCACTTCACATCCAGCCATGTGGCCTCCTAACACTGTTGGTGTTAATATTGTTTCATTCTCTTTCTTATTTTTTCTTACAATGGCCTGATTTGTATTACGGAGCTTTGGCCTCAGAAAAGCAGATAATTCTGGTGAGTTTTTAATTCTCCCTTCCTTGAAGAGGTTATGTTCATGGATTAGACAAGACATTCAAATGTAAAATGACAGAATTAAAAAGAAAAATGCAATTGAGTGATGAACTGTGTGGGGTGGATTATAAATAACTACAGCTTCTTAAAAAATTAAACCATAAATTACTGCCTAACAAGATTTCTCTCTCAAATGTTACCAACAGGAGCAGAGTCAACAAGGTTATATCTACACAGCAGTAATTGACTGAAATGTCCATTTCAGTCAATTGGGGAAATGTTGATTTATAAGAAAACAGAAATATATATTTAAGTTCAACATTTTGATGACTATAAGCAATGGCTTGGATATTATCTCAGATGTCATAAACTTATATACAAGACCATTTTTTTAATTGCTTGCAAACAATTGGAATGTTTACATATCAAAAATTCAAGTCCTTGAGAACTGAAAGAAAAGAATTCTGAAGAAATTCTAAAGCAGGAAACCAAAAATATTTAGAAGCATATAAGCCAGTGTCTCAATTGCTATTGATCTAAGTGGATGAAATATTATTTTCCCAGTGTTTGGTTTGGTATATCTTAATATCAGTCAACTGTTGTAGCTTCCATATGTCTGTCAATAATGTGTATTAATCAATGCCTATGTGACTTTCTTTCTTAAGTAATAATTTTTCAATCACCTTGTTTACAATTCAAAAGATAGCATTTAACAAGAAGTCATGTCTGCCTGATAAAAAACATTTTTAAACTTGGTCAAACAAATGTGTGCCACGTAGCAGGGCAAAGCTCACAATGTCCCCAAGTCTTAAATCTTCATCCTTTCTGGAAAATCCATGTCATATAACATTCTGAATGCAATTCACCTTCCAGCTTAACCTTGGCCTTGCCCGTAATTATTAAAAGACCTGGATAACAGCAGTATTTGGTTTGTTTCTGTTCCTGTGGCAGGGCAATCGATACTGCTGCAGCATTTCACACATCATCTCCTATTTTCACCATCTTCATTTTGAAGGATCTGCAAGAGTCTGCATAGAATCTATAACCATGAACTTGGGAATATAACAGTAGTTGTCAAGATATAGATACTCATATCAAAGAAACTGCAATAAAAGCAACAAACTACAAACACTACAAGATAAATAAATAAAAATGTAACAGGGAAAAAAGTTCAAGAAAAATTATTTCCAGTTTTTAGAATCTATAAATGTGATGATTTTACATCAATCATAACAATATCCTATCAGTACTTATTAAAAAATTATTTAACAAGAAAATGTCAGAGTACATTGTTACTGTATGCATGACGTCTATGCTTTTCTATGTTCTATATTTCTATTTTCTGTATTAGAATTCCTGTATTTTTTCTATATTAGAATATACTTGAATGTATGTGTTATATGTAAATTAAATCTAGAATGGACATACTGAAATTACTTTAAAGCCAATTGTTAAGTAGCCATACTTTACAAATATGATTTTACCTACGTAAAGCCTGGACACACAGATGCTCAATAATTGTTTGTTCAATGAATGAATAAATATCAAAGTACAGAATCCTGGATTTTTCTTCCAACACTGCATAGTAAAAACTAGTAATCCATTATGCTATTCAGGCACAACGTAGATTCTCACTCATTCTTTTCACTTTAGACAATGTAGTGTAGAAATTTTTCAAGATATACTCTTAATTGAAGATCAAATAATATGAAAAGAGGTGGAAGCTAGAAGGATGAATGATTCATCAAGTCAATTTGATAACAGCTGTTCCCTGTAGCAATGACTGCTTCACCAGCAAATCAGCTTTAGGTCTGTTGTTTTATATTTTAAATTTAATGATTAGGAAAAAAAAACAAATTTTGCATATGACACCTTCTGGCCATACCACTGCAAACACTAGTGAGGATCACAAAAATGAGAAGCATAGAGTCAAATACCAATAGGTAACAGAGATACGTAAATCTGTCTCAATTGAGGATTGAGGCAGATCAATTGAGGATTGACTGATGAAGATAATACAAAAACACACACACAGTATTAGGTGTGATGAAGAGGACACAAATACACACACACACACGCGCACACACACACACTGTTCTCTGTTTTCGCATTGAACAGTGTGTGTGCTGAGAAATATCTGAGACTGGGTAATTTACAAAAAAGGGAGGTTTAATTGGCTCATGGTTGTGCTGGCTGTACAGGAAACATAGTGGCTTCTGCTTCTGGGGAGGCCTCAGGAAACTTACAACCATGGCAGAAGGCGCTAAGAGAAAGCAATTATGTCTTAAATGGCCAGAGCAGGAGCAATAAGTGGTGCAGATGCAACACACTTTTAACACAACCAGATTTCGTGATCACTCACTTCCTATCACAAGAACAGAACTGAGGGATGGTGCTAAACCATTCATGAGAACTCCACACCCATGATCCAGTCACCTCCCACCAGTCGCTACCTCCAACACTGGGGATTATAATTTGACATGAGATTTGCTGGGGACACAGATCCAGGCCATATCTGCCACACACATGCACTCTCTCTCTCTTCCTCTCTCAAATTAACAAGGTAAAATTGAAAATAAATATATATATAGTCATGTAATAAATCTTTTTTCCTAATAGTGAGTATTGCTTACTGAGGTATTCTCCATAATTCCATTTCATATGCTGTAGTATTAAAAAATTAAGATTACATCTACAAATAACTAGCTGATAAGAATAATGTTTCTGAAGAGTTTATGAATTCATAATTCACCAAGTTTCATTTCTTTCCAAAACGTAGCTAATGAAATACATGACAGTCCTTTGCAAGCTTTTTTCCTTCAAACATCCATAACAAAATCAAAGTTAGTTCCCAAAGTTTCTTAGATTCTCTAAACTAGTAAAAGAAAAAGTAAAGTACCATTGCTTTTTATTATAACACCATGGCCTCAAATGATTTCTCTAGCACTTATTCATTCAAGGAAAATGTCCTTGTGACCCATGCTTTAGAAAATTAAAATGAACCACTGGGAGGTTTATTATATAATTGAAAGCTCATTATTATATATTGACAGCTTAATACCAGATAATTTCACATTTCATCAATACGTCACAAAGTCTCTAATGAACACTACCATCAAATAAATCAAATAACAATGATACAGAGTTTCATAAGATGCTCAATAATGGCTCTAAATACTTACCAGTAAAGAAAATGAAATTCACAAGGGAATAATCTGATTACAGTGAATTAATGGCTGGATTTCTGGTTTTGCACTTTAGCAAAAATTGTATACGAAAAAAATGTCCTCAAATTCTTCACTGTTATTTAGTCATCAGCAGATACAATGGGCAGGAGAACATTGCAAATGTTTTTACCGTGATGGCTCTAATATTTAATTAGATATTAATCAAGAACAGGGATCAGAGAGCATCTGCTTTTCTGCTCTTTATTATAGAACAAGTAAGATTACTGGCAATGAGATAACATGATACAACTTCATTTATAATTGCTCTTCACATTTTTATTTCTCGAGTTACTACATATAAAATACGTCCTTTCCTGAAGAAATAGAAGGTTGAGCATTGACTCACCCAAACCAGTGCTTATGCAGGCAACAAGGTTGGGCAGACTAACAAATTACATCATTAATGGACATTTAGGTTGCTTCCAATATTTGGCTGGGTACATAGTAAGTATATATACATTTTTGAGGTATATGAGATGTTTTGATACAGGCATACAATGTGTAATAATTTATATCATCAGGTATAAAGAAAGCAGAAAATTTATTTACATTTTAATTTATTTACATAATCAAATTAATTTATATCATCAGGTGTAAAGAAAGAAGAAATCAGGACAGTTCTTAGCCCTGGGGAGGTGGTAGGCTAGAAGGAGGCAGCTGCTGCTGGTGTGGCCCATGGAATGGGCACTGCTCCCACTTCAGACTGGGACGAGCCTTGGTGATTTTCCCACGTGTCTCTAATGTCACTTCACCAAGTGCTACAGTCATAAGTAGAGCTCTAGCCTAAAGAACGTGTCAGAATCTTGCCAACTATCTACCATAAAGAATATTTCTGGGTTAAGAGTGAAAACTTATTAGGATCATATAAAAGTTATTAGGAATATAAAACTGGGCACATTAAATTCACTGAATTTAAAAATTTTAGTAATTTTATAAGGTAGATGCCCTTTTTATCTTTATTTCATAGATTTAAAAACAGCCTTAGAAGTTACATAACTTGATTAAAATCACACAAATTGTAAGGGTCATGAGCCAACCAAAGAGATCTATTCTTTTGAGATTTGAAACACCATCAAAAGCTAAAATGGTATCGGAAAAATAACAGTTGAGATTATTTAGGAAGGCAGCCTCAGTGGTGAGAGTCCCTTTTGTCCTTTCTATGTGCTTCCAACATAACATTCGGCCATAAGGGTCGATGTGGTCCTTGCTCAAGTAAGAGCGGTCTTCCCCTTCAATAAAGTAAATACAATGCATGCTCTGATATCACCCACACCTCTTCTTGAATTGGTGAATAGACAAAAGATAAGCAATAACAAATGCTGGCAAGGATGTGGAGAGAAGGGAACTCATGCTCAATGTTGTTGTAAATTAGTACACCCATAATGGAGAAGTGTGGAGATTCCTTGAAAAACTAGAAATAGAGCTGCCATACAATCCAGCAATCCCACTGCTGGGTATATACCCAAAATAAAGAAAATCAATATGTTGAAGAAATATCTGCACTCCCATATTACGCCTCTGTTCACAATAGCCAAATTTTGGAAGCAACCTAAATGTCCGTTAACAGATGAATGGGTAAAGAAAATGTGGCACATGCACAAATAGAGTACTTTCAGCCATAGAAAAGAATAAGAATCAGTCATTTCCAACAACATAGATGGAACTGGAGGTCATTAGCTTACGAGAAAAAGGCAGGCAAGGAAAGACAAATATTGCATGTTCTCACTTATTTGTAGGATCTGAAAATCAAAACAATTAAAACCATGGAGATAGTAGAAAGATGGTTATCAGAGGCTGGAAAAGGTAGTAGGTTGGGTCGGGGGACATAAACTTAATAGATTAAAAAAATAGAATTAATGAATATGGCCTAGTGTTTGATAGCACAACAGGGCCAGTAATACTTTAATTTTCATTTAAAAATAACTAAGAGTATTATTGGATTGTTTGTAACACAATGGATAAATGCTTGAGGGGATGATATCTGATCTTCCATGATGAAATTATTACACACAGCATGCAAAAATCTCATGTACCTCATTAATATATATACCTACTTTGTACCCACAAAATTTAAAATTACAACAAAAAAGAATTCAGTGGATGGTGGCTCCAAAATCAAATTCCCCAGGAAGGAATAAAAAGAAACTAGTTGTAGCATGGTGTTACAGCAGGAATGCAAAAGGAAAGAGATTCAGCTAGAATAAAGGACAATGAAGGCTATGTCAGTATGGGGCAACAACCTGCTTTAAAAGACCACTCTTGGGAAAGTGGGTGCCAGGATTTTGCAATAATAACTACAATGAATGTTCACATTTATGGGATGTGTACTATGTGCCAGGTCTTGCTCCAAGAGATTTAAATAAATTAATTAATCCTCACAACAACTCTAGGGATAGGTAAAACTATTAGCCCATTTCTTAAATGTGAAAACCAAGACACAAAGTAAAATACCAAGCAAGTGGCTGGAGCAGGAAATAAAACCCAGGCAACCTGGATTCTAACCATGTGCTACAAATTCCAAAGACACACCCGTCTGGCAGCCCCTCAGCCATATGTGATGTTGTCAGGTGTAGAACACAGAGGCCAAATCCTTAATATTGTCTACTTCTACCATGCATTGTATGCTGTCTGAAGAAAGCACATGAACCTCTTTATTTCCAGTAAGTCCAATTTTTATGTTTTATTGAAGGTTACTGATAATGATCACTTGAATTATTTCTTGTATAGGGCCAAGAAGAAGTATATTATCTGTAAGTGTGTAAGTCAAGCAGAAGGGGCATACTTCAAAAAGAAGGGAAAACAGGATTGAGAAATACAAAGGGGAAATTACAAATACTACTACTGTTTGCCTTGTATTTTAAGAGAATCTTCCCTCCAAAAAAACTCCAAGCACATTTTCGTAAAACATCATCTTTTCTTTCAAGTATTTAAGGCCTGAAATAAAGCAGTATATTCAACTATAGTGTAGTCATCTTAATGACAGCAGTTTTACAAACGTTTAAATTGAATCCAAATTAATTTAAACAAATAGTGCATGGGTAGAATGCCATTTGAATATTTTGCACTGTGTCCTTAATCTCTTTCATTTTTTAGAAAGCTAAAATGAGAATTAATTCTATGTGTAGCTAACATCAAGGAAAATAGAAGAAAACCAATAAAATTCCTCAGAGTTTAGAACTCATTACATAAAACCACCATCTGAAAAGCAAAATGAAGCATTCACATTTTTCCCAAAAGGCTTTAATTGCTCCAGCTTCATTATATTTAACATTTTTCTAACTCAGATCACAACTATGAATCTTGTCACTGATCCTGGCACAATATTCTCACAGTAGATCATTGCTAGTCAGGTTTGCACCTGCTTTCTGATTGCCTGCACCCATTTCCAAGTTGAAATCAATGAAACCTATTAGCATGTTCTCTACCCTGCACTTTAATTTTGGATAGCAATGTATTATTAATGTAATCATCTCGACAAGCCTTGTTCAGCACCACAAGTAAAATTGAAGGGTTTGCAGTAGAGAACTTTCATAAGAATACTTATTAAATTGTATTGAAATCTAAATAATTGAATGCATATTTGATATAAAATTTAAATTGAAATGAATCACACCAAAGTAGAGAGCCATCAATGAAGAACAGTGATCCTTTATACCTTTGTAAGACAAAACATGATTACAGCGATGTATCACTGGATTCATGACACAATCAAGATCATTTATTTCTACATTTGAAGATGACTGCTCCTTTTTCTCTTTAATTTTTTATGCTATGCTGGGCATTTTCTATTAAAAAATCCTTCTTCTTGAAATAAGCTAAATGATATAGTATCTCTAGTGCGCCTTCCTCAAAAATCACTAGATGCCAGATATTAATTTTATAGGATAACCATTACAAACCCTAAAGAGAATAATTAGTAAAGGTGTTGAAGAACTCATGCACTGCTGAAGAAGACAGGAATTTTAATGTAGCAGAATTATCAATGACAAGAAAACATTTGGTTAGTTTGTTATTTAATTTGTCTCACCACTAACCTTCTGCTATTGGAAGATTAATGTTCACTTTCCTTAGAACTTACCTTCATAAATATTAATATGGGAACATAATCGTTGTAATTAAAAATAAATGTATTAATTTCCAACATGCATCAGGTTATTTATGCAAATTCACTTTCTACACTCTGAGTGTTGGCAGTCTAAAAGTCACTGAAACAGTCATCATAGAAGAGTAAGCAGCAAAGTTAAGGAATGCTTGTTCTACACACAAGCAGCTGCCTATTTGGTCTGAGCATATTAAAGAGACTAGGAAAGGGGAAAACTTAAAAAACTGTATGATCATTGTGACTTCACCCATATTCTTAGAGAACTCAGAGTCACTTTACTAGGATGTGAAATTTGAGAATCCTGAATATCTCATGGATGGGGTTGGCAGTTTGGGGGCAGGGATTGATAATGTGATACAGCAATCAACTCCATACATTTATATATATATATATGGTGCTTACCTAAAATAGTGCACTTCTCTCCTCCTAAAGTTACAGCAAACTCTCCAAAGAAGCCACCTGTTTTGGGTGGGGCCTTTTTTAGAAGTCTGCTTACATTTTCTGTCACATATAAACTATCAGGAATAGAAAATATGTTTTAGGGGTATTGAATGGGGAAAAAATACTTGGAAGTTTCTTACAGTAATTCAAGCAAGAAATTGTGAGAGCCAAACAGGTTAAATGCAGTGAGGAGGAAAAGAATGTGCCTAAAATATAATTATAAGATCAAATTGATTAGGATTTGTGATTGCTTAGATATATGCATGAGCAAAAGGGTGGAACCAAGCAAGAATGATACATGATTTTCTAGTTTTGGTGAAATAAAAGATAGTAGATTCCTCCAACCAAAATAAATAGGAAAAACAATTCACTAAGGACATGATGGGTTCAGTCCAAGACCTCATGAGATGCCCAGGTGGAGATATCCAGTAGGATTTTCATGCTTGAAATCCCAGTGAGGCATCTGGACTGGAGACAGATTTGCAGCTATCAGCAGCTTTTAGTGCTGCCAAACAGAAATATAATGCGAATCACATAGGAAGTTGTACATTTTCTAACAGTAACATTTAAAAAAGTAAAAAGGAACAAAAGGAGTTATATTTGATTGTACCCAATGTATACAAAGTTTCTTTCTAGCACATGGCACTAGCCACATTTCAAGTGCTAAGTAGCCATATGTGGCTACTGGCTACAGTATTATACAGCGTAGACTTGTGAATAGTTTGAAGGCTTGAGTAGGGATGTATTATATAAAAAGTTCAAGTAGAAGAAGAGCGGGGACTAAGAATAGGACCTTGGATAATGCCAGTAGAAAATGAAAAAAAAAAATAGCTTACAATTGAGATAAGAGGAAACATTCAAGAAAACACAAGAACTGGGGAAAAATAAAAACCAAAGAAAGGAGATTTTCATGGAAAAGAGATTACCAAATAGTGTTTGTACAAGCAAGTCCAATTAGGCAGAACTTATGACCCTATACAACTGATAATTTTGACATCACAGTAGTCTACAGCAACAGAAGTTAGGGCAGATCCAAGTTTTGTGGGATCTAAAAATTAATCCATTTTGGAGTCCCCATTAAAAAGATAAAACTATGAATACAAAATCCAATAGGCCCCACAAAGGCATAGGAAATGATATGTGCAATGAGGGGCCTTGAATTTGAAGCTTCAGTAGTTTCATGGAAATCCATCTCCAAATGAGTGCAACATTGCAATGAAAATCACAAATAGGGAAACTCTCAGACAAGTTAAAAAGAGACGGAAGATTTCGTGGTATCCGTAGGTGTATTCAGAATTAAAATGAAGATTCAGATAAAGTACCATGCAACATAAAATGCACCGTGAATTAAAAGGGAGTGAGGTTGCCATAGAGTCAATAATTGAGGTTCAGATGTAGCTTAATGTCATTGAAAAACAGCCCATGGAGAACTTCTGGAGACTGGACTTCCTACTGGACATTCTAAACACAAAAAATTTCAAAAAGTGCTAGGTTCCTCTTCTCAGATTAATTCAGACTATACAAAAACATCTTCAAGTAATTTTGTTTCTTTTAATTTTTACTGAAAAATAATGGTATATATTAGTTATTTATTTGACATAATGTGATCTTTTGATATGAGTTTACATTACAAAATGAGTAAGTAAATCAAGCTAATTAACAAATCAGTCAGCTCACATACTTACTATTTTGGTGGGTGAAACATTTAAAATCTACTATTTTAGTAACTTTGAAATATATAACGCAGTTTTATTATAGTCACCATTCTGTGCAATCAATCACTAACGCATATTCTTCATTTCCAGCTGAAACTGTCTATTCTTTGATCAACATCTTCCCTCCCTCATCCACCCCTCTTCCCCCAGCCTTTAGTGACCACCAATATACTCTACTTCTGTAGGCTTGACTTTGAGATTCCACATAAGTGAGATCATGTGCTATCTGGCTTTCTGTTCCTCCTTACTTCACTCAGCATCATTTCTTCCAGGTTCATTCATGTGATTACAAATGACAGAATTTCCACCTTTTAAAAAGTGGAATAATATTCCACTGTGTAGACACCATATATATAGCATTTTCTTTATCCATTCATTTGATGATGGGCATCTAGGTTGCTTCCATATCCTGGCTACTGTGATTAATGCCGCAATGAATTGGGAGTGCAGATTTTTGGGGGCATATTAATTTTAATTTCTTTGGATATATACTCAGAAGTGGAATTCCTGGGTCACAAGGTCATTCTGATTTTAGTTTTCTGAGGAACCTTCATACTGTTTTCCACAGTGGCTGTATTAATTTACATTCTTACTAATAGTACACAAAGGAAGAGTCTCTTTTCTCCACATCCTTACAATTTACCTTTTGACTTTTTGATAACAGTCATTCTAACAGATGTGCAATATTTCATCATACATTTTATTTGTATTTCCCTGGTAATTTGTTATGTTGAACATTTTTTTATGTATCTGCTGGCCATTTGTCTGTGTTTTATTTTGAACAATATATATTTAGGCCTTAGGCCCTCTGCCCATTTTTTAATTGGGTTCTTGGTTTTTTCGTTAAGTTGCTTATACACTTTGGATATTAACACCTTATCATATGTATGGTTTGCAAATATTTTCTCCCAATCCAAAGGTTGTCTCTGCCCTTTAATGTTGCCTTTGATGTGCAGGAGCTTTTAAGCTTGATGCAATCCCATTTGTTTATTTTTGCTTTTGTTGCCTGTATTTTGTGGGGGTCATGTACAAAAAAGCTTTGCCCAGAGTAAAGTCACAGAGCATTTCCCCTGTTTTCTGATAGTAGTTTTATAGTGTCAGGTCTTATGTTTAAATCTGAATCATTTAAACTGATTTTTGTATATGATATAAGATAAGGGACTAATTTCATTCTCCTGTATGCAAATATCCAGTTTTCCCAATACCATCTATTGAAGAGGCTGTCCTTTTTTCATTGTATGTTCCTAGCACCTTTGTCAAAAATGAATGTGTGGGTTCATTTCTAGGCTATTCTGTTCCATTGGTTAATGTGTGTTCTCATGCTTGTACCATTTTGATTACTATAGTTTTGTAATACATTTTGAAGTTGGGTGGTGCTATACCTCTAGCTTTGTTTGTTTTGCCCAAGATAGCTTTTGCTATTTGGAGTCTTTTGTGGTTCCATACAAATATTAGAATTGTTTTATTTTTCTGTGAAAAATAATGGTGTTATTTTGATGGGGATTGCATGAATCTGTAGATCACCTTGGGCTGTATGGACATTATAACAATATTAATTATTCCAATTCATGAACATGAATAAATTTCTATTTATTTGTATTGTCTGCTAGTTATTATTAATGTTTTATAGCTTTTAGTACATAAATTTGGTTACCTCCTTGGTTAAATTTTATTCCTAAGTATTGTTTTTGATGCTATTGTCAATGAGACTGATTTGTTAGTTTCTTTATCACATAGTTAGTTGTTAAAGAAACACTGATTTTTGTGTATTGCTTTTGTATCTTGCAACTTTACTAAATTTATTAGTTCTGATTTTTCTTTTTGTGAAGTTTTTAGGATTGTTGACATATAAAGATCAGGTTTTCAAAAAGCAGAGACAATTTCACTTCTTCTTTTCTATCTGGATGCCAAGCAATTTCCTTAAATGAGACATTAAACCACAGACATAAAGGATTTTATCAGCCTTTTCCCCATGTTCCTCCTAAATGCTTCTAGCCCATGTAACTTTTCTATTACCCTTTTGCTTCTACTTAATTTTCAGAGTTTATAAAAATGAATTTTTATAAAACCTTCAGTGCTCCTAAAACTAAATACAGGCTTATATCATATAACCCATTTGCCGTATTTATTCTCAGAATGAAGCTACATATTTTAATTCTGTATAATTTAGAAATCTAGCCAAGCATAGGCATCTACAAATTTTTGAGTAATGCTTCTGGGAACTCATATATTAAATGAATGAAAGATTAAAATAAAGATTCTTTGCAATTTCAAAAAATAAAGCTTTCATTTAGAGTGGTCCTCTGCCATATGGGACCACCTGGCTGCTTAGAGCAAAATCCTATCACCATGACAACTGAGCTCAAACTTTCCATAATGTCTTTGGGATTCTTATGATATACTCTTTTTTCAGCCCATTTTTTTCTCCCCAAAAAAGGGTTATTAAAGCTACTCTTCACAATAAACTATTCCTATATCAAAATGGAAAAAGCAATTATCAGACTGTCCTTCAATGACCTTTAGAAGTAATCAAACACAGAAAAAAATCTCTATAAAACTCCTTCAGCTGAATTAGAATGGCTGCAGACTGCTGGGAAATTGCAACAGCCTCAAATGGGAAGATAGAATCTTAATACTGTGGAGCACTTTAGAATGTATACAACAGATAGACAGATAGATAGATGATAGATAGATACAGATATAGATATAAAACCAACCTATTTGGACCCTAAACAACTACTAAGAGGTAAGAATAATTTTTCTTATTTTATAAATGAGGAAATGGTAATTCAAAGAAGTATATGACTTGCCCTGTATTTGAACAAGAGGAGATTTTGAGATTTCTGACATCACTGCTCATGATCTTCCCTACAATCACAGGTTTCAATTAGTCAAAGAGTGAATCGGAGCCACAGAATAAAAAATAACTTACTGGCTCATTCATTCATCTGCCAATTACTACTCACTGAATTCCAAGGAGCTGACTAGGTCTGTTTTGGCCAAAAAGCTGTAACAATGCACATGACTTGAGCCACACAAACAAATAATACTGATTAGTAGCAAGAGTGTTCTTTACTCCTAAAAGTGAGCAACTATCTCATTAAAAAAAAAAAAAGGAAGAAGAAGCTAAATGCACCAGATTTATTTTGTTATTTTTTATGTGAATTTTCCAGTTTGTAGGTTCTCTCATTCTCCCTTTAGATCATTCCAGGCATTTGGTCTTCAGAATGTTTCAGCTCATTGATACAAAATTTTAGGAGTCCCATGAGAATTATTAATTGAGATAGGATCCTTACCTATCTCATATGCATTTTTAATTTGACATTCGGTGGACTATAAATTATTATAGCCCCACCGGTTGTGACATGCAATACCTATGTAAGCTTAATCAAGAAAAATATATCAAAGGCTGTGCATTGGGTAAATTATAGTATTCAGTTATCAGAGAAAGCCTCAGATCAAAGCAAAATTAATGCCATTATTATGTGCTTTTCAAAGTGAAATTGGAAATAAGGCTTCAATAACAGTTGCAGCAAGGCAAGAGAATTGCTGCAAGTAAACAATGCAAATGGCCCTTATTCTTACCCAAATGCCAAATATCTAAGCATATTCACAATGATAGTAACAAGAAAAAAGGTGAAAAAAAGATATTTTTCTAACAAATTATACATGAACACCAGTGGAAAGCTCTCTTTCTAGGTCTATTTTATATTTGTCTATGGCCAGCTGGTGTTTGTGGTACTATATTGGTCAGATATATGTAAGCCTTTCCTTTTTACCATCCAAATGGAGAAAATTGCTCCTCTAAGGAATGCTATTTCTGAGGAGGCCTGAAGGTACATTGGGAGGCTCTTCTCCCACCTCACCAACCCTGCTGCTCTGAGTGTGTCCATGAGTGCTATGATTTCATATCAGTGAGGAATGTCGGCCACTTTGTTCCTTAATTGTCTGCTATTTCATAGAAATAAGGATGGGCCAAAATAGTATGGGAACCACAAAGGCTCCCTTCCTTCCATACCAGGTAAAAGACCTGTGCTTATATTTTGTTTCTTTGCTTTTTGGTGCTACCCAACTAATCATTTTCCTCGTGATGAGAATCAGGCTGTAATGACAACAGCATTTTTCAAGAGAATCTCCTGAAACCTGCTCCCAACAATTTTGGATAGAGTCCAACCTACATACCACTTAGATGATGACATCATCTTAAACTAGGCCTTCAAAATGGCTATTCAGTTACATAAAATCAATGGACATAAGTCAGGTTCTTTTCTAAAATTCATTTTCTAAATGGCACTCTTTACTGTGACAAAAATCTGTTGAAATATTGTTTTCCCTTGCAATTTCTTATTTGGGAGATTTGGACTGGCTCCTTGAAAGTAATTCTGAGAAGCCTTGATGTGGGGAAAAATGAATGCCTGTTTAGGAAGCGGGCAGAGATCTAGAGACTGACACCTGCTCTGCATTAGGGAGCGGGTCAGAGCCTAGCAGGAGGACTGCTTCAAGACACAGAAAGGTAGAGAAAATCCTAGCTCCTGTGGCACCTGGATTCTTTGTTTAAAATTCCTGAGCCCAAATTATAGCATGCAATGAATGGAATAAGAATTCAAAGAAAACATTTGGTTTGAAACTGATGGCATCCCTCACCACCACACACTAATGAAGGAAGACATGAGGACACACCATCGTGTTTCTGGATAAGCCTGGGACCTCAGCACAACTCTGAAGGAAGGAGAGCACATGTTTGTAAATGAGCTAGAATTTCCCACCATACCACTGGGATCTGCAAATTGGAATTCAGTTACTGACAAAATACAAGGAAATACAGTATTTTCAGTACACTTAAGTTTATAGACTGTGATTCTAGGCAGCTACCTGGTTTGATATTTTTCTGGGGGCCTGTCAAAATCAAACACCTGCCATGTGATGACCCCTGACAACCACAGCCTCACAGAAAGTTGAGGCATCAGATAATGTCGTGGGTCAACTGACAGTTTATTTCGCATTGTCATTCAAATTGAGTCACCCCTCTAGGGAACAAACTAATGTGTATATATGACACAAACATGGCAAATGTCTCAACATTGAGATCTGAGATACTTCTAAGAGAATGTCACCTTTGATTTGGTTATATGTGGAGATCACAGGTAAATGCCTTCGAAAGCCCTTGACTGAGCCGAATTTGACAGTTACAATAACTAAAAAGAAACTGCTAGCCAATGAAATGACACTACCACATGTATCAGACAGTAAAGAAACATCTTGTATAAATAATTAATATATGTATGCATAAAAATTTTGCCAATAGACAACAGAAAACAGGAAATATGTTTCATATGACTTGAACAATAAAAATTACCATTTTTACAGGCTGCAAAATGTTAAGAATATGGAATGTAGTCTGTATGGGAAAAAGAACCACCTTTAGAGATTTTTGTCATTCAATATAAGTCTGAGTGGAATTCATAACTTATCACAGAAGATCACACGGCCAAGCATCAAGTATTATTAATTACTCACATGAAAGAAAGTTCTGAAAGAAATGCTCAGAAACTGTCATGTTCTAGAGAAAAATGCCTCAGGACCTGAAGTACATGGCTACAAAGACTTTAAAATCAGACTGCCTCCATTTTAATCCTAGCTTTGCCACTTGCCAGTTACAAAAGCTTTGCCAAGTGGTAGAAACCTTTCTGAACCTCAGTTTCTGCATCTACAAACTGGGGATAACGAGAGTATCTAGATTTTAAGATTATTTTGAAATTCACATGAGAAATGTAGGTAGAGCACTATGGTTGTTGTTATTACTATTATTACTCATAAACACCTATAAATGAAAACCTCCAGCTGGCTGTTTTCTGCATGTCAGCAGATTCATTCAATCCTTATTTTTTAAGTACCTATTATCTATGTATGGAATATAGCACCAAAAAGAAAGGCAAGCTCTTTCCTTCTCCATGAATCTTTCATTCTAGTGGCAAGATGGAAAGACAGACAATCGGTATGCAAACAAATCAACAGAGTGACAGAGTTATTCAAAACAGCTGAGGTGATAGTGACAGGAGTGCTTCTTTATTTTGATATCAGGAAAGGAGAAGTCTCTGAAAAAGCAGACATTTTGCAGATCTCCAAACTATATAAAGTCTCCTGCCTAGAGAAAGATCTGGGTCAAGAGCTTCTTGGGAAGTGAATATTAAATTCAGAGGCCCTAAGGCAGGAAGGAGCCTCAGGGGCCTCCAGAATAGTTTCTTTCTCCCTCAGGGGCCTCCAGAATAGTTTCTTTCTCAAAATTGTCATAACAGGAGGGCAGGTACCAATAGAAACTGCTTTGCTAATATGCAGCATGGATCTTCAGGGAGGTTTCTGCTTCTTGCAGCTATCTGTAGAGTCCAAAGCCTTAACCAAGAACCTACATCAATTAGCATAATCATTCTCTATTACAATGGAGTGTACAAAATGGGTCAATGTGTTTATTCTATCTCAAATCTCTATAGCAATTTCACCTCACCAATAGTCATACAGTGCTTTTGCTGATCGTGAGCATATACCTAACCATGTCTAAGTTTAGGAAACTGGGGGACTGGGACTTTATCCAAGCAAACACGTAATGGGGAAGAGACTATTACAGTTTTCCCAAAGCTCCTTGTTAAACCTGGTTGTCAAGAGGACTTCTGAGGTCAGCAGCAGAAGTCAACCTTGTTCAATTATTTGTGGGGTAATTCTCTATCTAGACATTCTTTAAAAACCAGGACTCAGCAAACTGACACAAGAACAGAAAACCAAACACTGCATGTTTTCACTCATAGGCAGGTGATGTACAATAAGAACACCTGGACACAGGGAAGAGAACAACACTCACTAGGTTAGGTGGGGGGTGGAGGGAAGGGACGGCGGACAAGTGGGGAGGATGGGGAGGGATAACACCAGGAGAAATGCCACATGCAGGCGACGTGGGGTCGGGGGGATGGAGACAGCAAACCATCATGGCATGTATGTACCTATGCAACAATCCTGCAGGATGCAGGATGTGCGCATGTACCCCAGAGCCCAAAATACAATAAAACCATATAAATAAATAAATCAATAAATAACCCAGGACTAATAAAAATGGATTCTGCTCTATCTACCCTTAGCTTGGTTTCAACCACATGGATTAGTCTTTACTCAGGACTTTGAACTTGAAGGCCAGAGGGTCCACGTCATTGAAGGCTCACAGTGAGCCAGTAATTAATTCTAAAGACATTCTTTCCAGAGTGACGGCCAAAGGGGTAGAACTATTAGATGCATCACCCCAAGGGGCATCAAGCATTGTGTCTTTAAATCTGCCTCTCACCACAGTCTCAAAAGAAGAATTCAATATTATTTTTGGCCAACTACAAAGTGAAATCAATTGGGATTCCTGACACATGAATTGCACCAACATAGAGAAAATCACAGAAGGGTACCATATTGCTTCTGAGAGAAATTAGGCATTATATATTTGAGAGAAAAATTTTATGTAGTATCAGTGTCTTTTTGACTTTTTATCTTCTTGTAATTACTAATGGAAATATTTAAGGAGAGACAGTCAGATTCATTTAACATAAAATAGAAACTGAGAGAATTCCCAAATGACAGGTCTTTTCATTGGTAATGTTTTTGCTCTTTTTTATTATTTCTGTTTATATTCTTTCTACCCTGGCCACCTCAGTCTATGATAGTGACGTCCCCATTTTTCCACTCTCTGGTGTATTGTTATTCTCAATAAAGCAGCTCAACCCGCTACATGGAGTCAAATTTTCAGTATTTGATCCTTCTGCTGATTTTTTTCTCTTACTATCAGCAATCTCAGTATTATCATGGATCCTTAAGTCCAAAAGCAACTTGGGAAAAATAATTGATAATTATCACACAAGAGGTTAAGTTAAAGAGCTGCTTTAGCACTGAAAATATGCAACTAAACAACGAACCGAACAAAGTTAAAATGAATGTTTGAGGGCCTTCGTTTTTGCAAGCAAGTTGAGGCAGAAAATTCAGATATGAGAAATGATGACCAGATTTCTTTTGATTACACAGTGTTTTCTTTCTCATTACTTCAACTGTATAGAAGGATATCATGTGCCCTTAGAAAACCCAATAAAACACTGATTTCCTTATAGTTGTTGCATGTTTGTCCACAAAGCCAGTTAAATGACCTCTCCTAGAGTCCATTTCCAAACCTTGAAATAACTGGACAACATTATAGTGACAAGAGCATCGTAAAACAAAGAGTTTTCAAAATAGCAAGTATTTTTCCTCTCCTTTTTTAACAACTAAACTAGAAGAATTGAAGTACAGAAATTATTAAATGTGTGGGTTTCATCTGACCTCTTCCAAATATTAAATATACTTTCCATAAAAACTGCACTATTAGGTCTCAGCCTTAGAACAAATACTCATACAATGGACATCCTCATCTGATGGTTGTCATATCTAGAGCAAAACAGAATCACTGCTCAAAAGCCCTCACAGATGCCCAAATTCCTATGAATCTGGGCATTAACAATAACTCTCCTTTCACATAAGAAAGAAAAAAAAACAAAGTGATGCCCTTGTCTACATGGATAAAATGGATGGTTTTATATTAAAAACAAGATACAAAACATACATCCATACACATAGTTTCATATTATCTCAAGTAATAATAGAACCCCCAAAATATCAATTCAAAATATTTCAGACATGGCCACTTTTCCAGGAAGATTTAAAAGTTTTTATAATATACAAAAAGTATATATTATATATATTTAGTGGGATAATATATATTTATCATAATATTTATACCAGATACACTATGATGACATTAATAACTAAAACTGATTGAGTACATATTTTTTAAATCTCATTTAATACTTATCACATTATTATTATTTATTTTACTTTAAGTTCTGGGATATATATTCAGAACATGCAGGTTACATATGTATACCTGTGCCATGGTGGTTTACTATACCTATCAACCCATCAACTAAGTTTTAAGCCCCGCATGCATTACATATTTGTCCTAACTCTCTCCCTCCCCTTGCTCCGAACCCCCCAACAGATCAGGGGTGTGATGTTCTCCTCCCTGTGTTCATGTGTTCTTATTGTTCAACTCCCGCTTATGAGTGAGAACATGAGATGTTTAGTTTTCTGTTCCTGGTATCACATTATTATTAAGTTAGTATTAGTACTGTTGTTATTCTCACTTTCCAGTTAAAGAATCTGAGAATCAGAGTTTCAGTAATTTTTCTTGGTTTTATCATTTATAAAATGGATAAAATAATACCTGCAAGATAAGGTTAGAAGTAATAACTGAAACAATTAATGTTTGTTAAAAGGTAGAATAGTATCTGATACATAGGAGTGTATGTGTTTGCTTTTATAGTTAACAGTAGCAACAATTGTAGTAAGTTGACCAACATCCCACAACTGTTACTGCATAATAGTTGAAACAGAAGGTGGAACCCCAGTCTCAAAGTCCAGCTCATAACCACTACTCTACACTGCCTCTCATTACAGACAATCAGGGCATTGTTGTAGAAAGAGCTCATCGAATGAAGTATTGTAGAACATCCCCATATGGTGCATGAGAATGATGGGCCATGATTAATTGTGGTGATAATACAAAAAGAAAGAGCTAATTATTGGGGTGAACAAGGCCCAGATTATTTAGGGCTTGACAGACCATAACCAGCTTCCTGAATTGAACTTGTAAGCAAATTGGCAGCCAAAGCCCCTGGAGTGAGGCGCGTCAGTATAATGTGCTCCCTGTGGCTCACTCACTTAGCACTTTTTCCCAGAGTTTCTTCTATTTGCTTGGTTTAGAAGTCAATAAAGCTGTGCACAGAGCTGCTAAGCACACATAAAACACAAAAATACAACATGTTGAGAAAAAATAAAGAAAAGAAAAACAAAACTGCCATTCTTTCTGAACCCTCGGGTTCTAGCCACAGTCCAGGAAGGTGCTGTTGACAAAAATATGCCCTTGACACCTTACTGGATGGTAAGTTTCCTACTGATAAACAACCTCCTTTAAGACTATCTTAGTGGCCGGGCGTGGTGGCTCAAGCCTGTAATCCCAGCACTTTGGGAGGCCAAGGCAGGTGGATAACGAGGTCTAGAGATCGAGACCATCCTGGTCAACATGGTGAAACCCCGTCTCTACTAAAAATACAAAAAATTAGCTGGGCATGGTGGCGCGTGCCTGTAATCCCAGCTACTCAGGAGGCTGAGGCAGGAGAATTGCCTGAACCCAGGAGGCAGAGGTTGCAGTGAGCGGAGATGGCGCCATTGCACTCCAGCCTGGGTAACAAGAGTGAAACTCCGTCTCAAAAAAAAAAAAAAAAGACTATCTTAGTTACATGTTGTAATTCCTAGACGTGGTCACTAAATACAGCTGAATAAAGAGGTACTTGGCCACCATGAGTAGAAAACTTGAACTTCAACTTTAGCCCTTTTTCAGGAATTATTGCTCTTACACACTACACAAAAATCAACTCAAAATGGATACAAGACCTAACTTTAAGACCTAAAACCATGAAACTCCTTGAAAAAAAACAGGGGAGAAGCCTCTTGACATCAGTATAGGCAACGATTTTTGAATAGCACATCAAAAGCTCAGGCTACAAAAGCAAAAATAAATAAATGGGACTACTTCAAACTAAAAAGCTTCCATGCAGCAAAGGAAACAATTAACAAAATGAAAAGACAGCCTACAGATTGGGAGAAAATATTTGCCAATCGTATATGTGATAAAGGGTTAATATCCAAAATATATAATGAGTTTACGCTGCTCAATAGCAAAATAAAAAAATAATAACCCAAAGGATGCGAATAGACATCTTTCTAAAGAAGATGTAAAAATAGCCAACAGTTATATGCAAAGATGCTTAAAATCACTAAACATCAGGGAAATGCAAGTCAAAACTGCAGTGAGATATCACCTCATATAGTAAGGATAGCTATTATCAAAACTACAAGAGGAAATCCCCTCCCCCATCAGTAGAAAATTTGTCTTCCATAAAACAGGTCCCTGGTACCAAAAAGGTTGGGGACCATTGCCATTAACCATCCTCCCATTCCACTCCTCTTCATTACCCTTCCCAGCCTCTGGTAACCATCATTCTACTCTCTATCTCCATGAGCTCAACTGTCTTAAATTTAGCCCACACAAATAAGTGAGAGCAGTCCACGTTTCCCTTTCTGTGTCTGGCTTATTTCACTAACACAATTGAACTCCATGTCCATCCATGTTGTTGCAAATGACCAGGTCTTACTCATTTTTGTGGATGAATAATACTCTATTGTGTATAAGTAACACATTTTCTTTATCCATTGTCTATTAATGGATACTTAGATTTCTTCCACATCTAGGATTTTATGAATAGCCGCAATAAACACAGTGTAGATTCTCTTGGATACACTCATTTCCTTTCTTCTGGGCATATACCTAGCAGTAGGGTTGTGATCATATGGCACCTCTAATTTTAGATCTTTTGAGGAAACTCCAAACTGCTCTTCATAGTGGTTGTACTAATTTACATTTCCACCAACAGTGTACCAGTGTTCCATTTTCTCTACATCCTTTCTAGCATTTGTTATTGCCTGTCTTTTCGATAAAAGGCATTTTAACTTGGATGAGATAGCATCTAATTGTAGCTTTTTACTTGCATTTCTCCAATTTAGTGTACCTTTTCATATACCCGTTTGCCATTTGTATGTCTTTTGAGAAATGTCTATTCAGATCTTTTGCCCATTATTTGATCAGATTATTAGACTTTTTTATATAGAGTTGTTTAAGTTCCTTGTAGGCTCTGGTTATTAAACCCTTGTCAGATGGATAGTTTGCAAATATTTTCTCCTATTCTCTGGGTTGTGTCTTTTCTGTATTGATTGTTTCCTTTGCTGTTCAGAAGCTTTTTGACTTGATGTGATGTCACTTGTCCATTTTTGCTTTGGCTGGCTGTGCTTGAGAGGAATTACTCAAGAAATCTTTACCCAGTTCAATGTCCTGGAGAGTTTCTATAATGTTTTCTTTTAATAGTTTCTTAGTTTGAGGTTTTAAATTTAAGTCTTTAATCCATTTTTATTTGGTTCTTATTTGTGGCAAGAGATAGCAATCTGGTTTCATTCTCCTGAATATGGATATCCAGTTTTTCCCTACACTATTAACTGAAGAGATTGTCCTTTCCCAAATGTATGTTCTTGGTACCTTTGTTGAAAATGACTTAACTGTAGATGTATGAATTTGTTTCTGGGGTCTCCATTCTGTTCCATTGGTCTATGTGTCTACT
This sequence comes from Callithrix jacchus, assembly GCF_049354715.1. Classification (NCBI taxonomy): domain Eukaryota; kingdom Metazoa; phylum Chordata; class Mammalia; order Primates; family Cebidae; genus Callithrix; species Callithrix jacchus. Next base: position 80,148,940 of record NC_133510.1, on the reverse strand, counting down.
TTTATGTCAGTACTATACTGTTTTGTTTACAGTTGGTCTATAATATAAATTGAAGTCGGATAACATGATTCCTCCAGTTTTATTCCTTTTGCTCAGGATAGCTTTGGCTATTCTGGGTCTTTTCTGGTTCCATATAAATTTTAGGATTGTTTTTTCTATTCCTGTGAAGAATGTAATTGGTATTTTGTTGGAGATTGCATTGAATCTGTAGATTGCTTTGGGTAATATGGCCATTTTAACGATATTGATTCTTCAATCCATGAACATGGAATATTTTTGCATTTTTTGTATCTTCTTAAACTTCTTTCAATGTTTTATTGCTTTCATAGAGATTTTTCACTTCTTTGGTTAATTACTACATATTTAATTTTTTTTCTTTTTGAGACGGAGTTTTGCTCTTGTTACCCAGGCTGGAGTGCAATGGCGCAATCTTGGCTCACCGCAACCTCTGCCTCCTGGGTTCAGGCAATTCTCCTGCCTCAGCCTCCTGAGTAGCTGGGATTACAGGCACGGGCCACCATGCCCAGCTAATTTTTTGTATTTTTAGTAGAGACGGGGTTTCACCATATTGAACGGGATGGTCTCAATCTCTTGACCTCGTGATCCACCCGCCTCGGCCTCCCAAAGTGCTGGGATTACAGGCGTGAGCCACTGCGCCCAGCCCTACATATTTAATTTTATGTAGGTATGGTAGATGGGATTACTTTCTTGATTTCTAACATTGTTCATTGTTGGCATATATAAGTGTTACTTATTTCTGTATGCTGATTTTATATTCTGCAACTATACTAAATTTGTTTATCAGTTCCAATAGTTTTTGGTGAAGTCTTCAGGTTTCTGCAAATATAAAATTCTATTATCTTCAAACAAGGATAATTTGACTTCTTTATTTAAATTAGGATGCCCTGTTTTTCTTTCTTTTGTCTGACTGCTCTACCTAGAACTTCCAGTACTATGTTGAATAAAACTGTTGAAAGTGGACATCCTTGTTATGGTCCAGATCTTAGAGGAAAGGCTTTCAGTTTCTCCCTATATAGTATGATATTAGCTGTGGGTCTGTCGTATATATCTTTTATTATATTATGTTCCCTGTATTCTGTTTTTGAGGGGTTTTATCATGAATTAACATTGAACTTTATTAAATGCCTTTTTGGCACAATTGAAATAATCATACATGGTTATTTCCCTTCATTCTCTTCACATGATGTATCATATCAATTGATTTGCATATGTTGAACCATTCTTGCATTCCTGGGATAAATCCCACTTGGTTGTGATAAATGTTGTTTGTAATGCATATTTGAATTTGGTTTGCTAGTATTTTGTTAAGGATTTTTACATCAGTATTCATCAAGGATATTTGCCAGTATTTGCGTGTGTGTGTGTGTGTGTTTGGAAGGAGGATGTGTGTTTGTCTAGTTTTGGTTTTGGTATCAGGGTAATACTGGCTTCACAGAATGTGCTTGAATATATTCTCTCCTCCTCTATGTTTCATAGAGTGTGAATAGGATTGGGTATTAATTCTTTAAAGTTTGGCAAAATTCAGCAGTGAAGCCATTGGGTCCTGGGATTTTCTTTGCTGGGAGACTTTTTATTATGGCTTCACTCTCATTACTTGTTATTGCTTTGTTCAGGTTGTGGAATTCTTCATGGTTCAATCTTGATAGGTTGTATGTTTCTATGAATTAATCCATTTCTTAAAGGTTTTCCAATTTATTGGAATATAGTTGCTCATAGTAGCCTCTAATAATCTTTTTAATTTAGTTTTAACATCTCCTCTTTCATCCATGATTTACTTGAGATTTCTCTTTTCTCTAAGTCTGACTAAAGGTTTTTTGGTTTTATCTTTTCAGAAAAACCAACTTTTTATATTGTTGATTTTTTTCTTTCAATTTTACTTATTTCTGTTCTGACCTTTATAATTTTTTTCTTCTACTGATTTTACGTTTGGTTTGCTCTTGCTTTTCTGGTTCTTAAAGATGCATCACTAGGTTGTTTATTTAAAGTTTTTCCACTTTTCTGATGTAGGCACTTATAGCAATAAACTTTCCTCCTGGTACTGCTTTTGCTGTATCCCATAGGGTTTAGTATATTTGTCATTTGTTTCAAGAAATTTTTTAATTTCCTTCTTAATTTCTCCATTGACTCACTGGTCATTCAGGAGCATATTGTTTTATTCCCATGTGTTTACAGTTTCTAAAATTCCTCTTATCATTGATATCTAGTTTTATTCCACTGTGGTCAGAGAAGATGCTTGATATTATTCCATTTTTTAAATTTTTATTTTAAGCACTACTCACAATAGCAGAGACATGGAATCAAACCAGTGGGTTTTATTTTTTTATTTTCTAAGACATGTTTTGTGGCCTAATGTATGGCGTATCCTTGAGAATGATACGTGTGCTGAAGAGAAGGTGTGTCGTGCAGCTGTTGAATGAAATGTTCTGTAAATATCTATTAGGACCACTTAGTCTACAGTGCAAATGAAGTCCAATGTTTATTAATTTTCTGTCTGGATGATCTGTCCGATGCTGAAGGTGCAGTGTTGAAGCCTCCAGCTATTATTGTACTGGAGCGACTCTCTTTAGCTCGAATAATATTTGCTTTATATATCTAGGTGCTTCAGTGTTGGGTGCATATATATTTGAAACTACTATATCCTCTTGCTGATTTGACCCCTTTATCATTCTATAAACACCTTGTCTCATTTTATAGTTTTTGTCCTGAAATTCATTTTATCTTACATAAGTATAGCTATTTCTGCTTTTCTTGCTTTCCATTTGCATGAAATATCTCTTTCCATCCCTTTATTTTCAGTCTATATGTGTCTTTATAGATGAAGTGTGATTCTTGTGAGCAACAGATAGTTGCATCTTGTGATTTGAATCCATTTATCCACCTCTGTCCTTTGATTGGAGAGTATGGTACATTTACATTCAATGTTATTACTGATAAGGAAGGACTTAACAAGTCTTTATCAATAATAAGAACTTAATAGTAAGTCCCATTTTGTTGTTTTCTTTTCCTTTTCTTTCTTCTTGTCATTCTTTCAGTAAAGGTGATTTTGTGGTTTTCTCTTCTTTCCTTTGTCTTCCTTTCAATAAAGGTAATTTTTCTCTGATAGTATGTTTTAATTTCTTTCCTGTGTGTCAATTGAACATTTTTTAAATTTGAGGTTACCATAAGGCTTGCAAATAGCATCTTATAATCCATTTTAAACTGATGATACCTTAACGCTGATAACATAAACAAAGAGAAAACTAATAAAACTCTGTACTTTAATATCATTCTGCACACCACTTTTTAACTTTTTATTGTTTTTATTTACAACTTATTGTATTATGTCTTAAAAGGTTAATATTTTTGTTCAGTTCATTGGTTCATCTTTCTACTCAACATATGAGTTTACCCACCACAATTATGATGTCATAATATTCTGTGTATTTACATTACCAGTGAGTTTTGTGCCTTCAGATGATTTATTGCTTATTAACATTCTTTACTTTCAGATTGAAGGACTTCCTTTAGTATTTCTTGTGGGACAGGTGTGGTGTTGAAATCCTCAGCTTTTGTTTGTCTGGAAAAGTCTTACTTCTTCTTTGTTTTTGAAAGATATTTTCACTGAATATACTATTCTGGGAGAAACATGTTTTGTCTTCAGCACTTTAAATACATCATGCCACCCGTTCCTAGCCTGTAAAGTTTCAACTGAGAAGTCTGCTGCAAGACATATTGGAGCTCCAATTTTTGTTATTTCTTTTCTCTTGTTGCTTTTAGAATGTTTTCATAATCAAACTCCCAAAGGTAAAGGATAATAAAATGTCTTGAGGTAGTTTTATTTGGGTTAAGCCTGCATGGTGTTCTTTGACCTTCTGACACTTAAATACTGGTATCTTGCTCTAGGTTTGAGATGTTCTCTGTTATTACCACTTTAAAGAAACTTTCTTCCCCTGCCCTCTCAATACCTCATCTTTAAGGCCAATGACTCTTAGATTTGCCTGTTTTCTAGATCTGTCAGGAATGCTTCCTTCTTTTTCATTCTTCCTTCTTTTGTCACCTCTGTCTTTTCAAACAGGCTGTTTTCAAGCTCACTAATTCTTTATTCTTCTGGGTTAACTCTTCTATTAAGACACTGGTGCATTCTTCAGCATGTCAACTACATTTTTCAGCTCCAGAATTTATGCTTGATTCTTTTTTAGTCACTTCAATCTCTTTGTTAAATTTACCTGATAGGATTCTGAACTCCTTCTCTGTATTACCTTGACTTTTACTGGATTCCTTCCTCAGATATTTTGAAGTCTCTGTCTGAAAGATCACACATCTCTGTCTCTCCAGGACTTGTCACTGTTTCCTTATTTAGTTCAATTGGTAAGGCCATGTTTTCCTGGATGGCCTTCATGCTTGAGGATATTTGTTAGCATCTGGGCATTGAAGAGTTAGGTATTTATTAGTCTTTGCAGTTTAGTCTTATTTGTACCTGTCCTTCTTAGGAAGGCTTTCCAGGTATTCAAAGGGACTTGGGTATTTGGTGTAAGTTTTTGATCATTGCAGCCACATTTGCATGAGGTGTCACCCCAGGCCCAGTAACACTGTGGGTCTTGCAGACTCAATAGAAATACTGCCTTGGTGGTCTTGCATAAAATCTGGAAGAATTATCTGAATTACCAGACTCTTACTGTCTTCCCTTACTTTCTCCCAAACAAATGGAGTTTCTCCCTCTCTATGCTGAGCTGCCTGGGGCTGGGGAAGTAGGGGATGGGCAACATAGCACCTCTGTGGTCACCACCAATGGAACTGTGCTGGGTCAGACCTGAAGTCAGCACAGCATTGAGTCTCATCCAGGTTGGTAGTAACTACTGCCTGGCTACCACCTATGTTCACCCAAGGTCCAAGGGCTCTACAGTTAGCACATGGGGAAGCCAGCCTGGCTTGCCATCTTCCCTCAGGGCAACAAGTTCATCTGGGAACTCAGGCCTAGAGTCAGAAACCTTAGATATCTACCTAGTGCTATATTCTACTGCAGCTGAGCTCACACCCAAGCCACAGGACAAGGTCTGTCCCACTCTTCTCTCTCTTTTCCATAGCAGAAAAGTGTCTTCCCACAGCCACATCACCCCAGGCCCACAGTGAGTACTTCCTGGCTATCACTGATGTTCATTCAAGGCTAAGAGCTCCTTAGTCAGCTTGTGATAAATATTGTCAGGCCTGAAACACTCCCTTCAGGGCAATGGGCTCCCCTCTGGCCCAAGGCAGGTCTAGAAATGCCATCCAAGAGCCCACTTAATGGTCTACTCCACTGTGGCCAAGCTGGTACTTAAGCTACAAGACCAAGTCCTTTTTACTCTTCCCTCTCCTTTCTTTCAAGCAGAAGGATTCCCTCCCCACAGCCACCACAGCTAGAAATATGCTTGGTCACACCTGAAGCTAACACATCTCAGAGTCTCACTCATGGCTCATGATGAATGCAGCCTGGATACCACTGCTGGTTATTCAGGGACCAAGGGCTCTTCAGTCAGCATGTGATGAATCCCGCTAGGGCTGCATCCTTCTCTTCAAGGCAGCAGGTTCCCTTCTTGCCCAGGGTATGTCTAGAGATGTTTAGGAGCTAGGGCCTGGAATAGGGGCCCAAGGACTCTGCCTGATACCCTATATGTTGTGGCTAGGTGGGTATACAAGTTGCAAGCCAAAGTTCTCTATACTTTTCCCTCTCCTCTCTTCAAACAGAAGAAAGGATTCTCTCCTGGAGGTGTGAGCTGTGCTGCCTGAGGCTGGGGAGCAGGTGATGCAAGCCACTCTGGCTGGTGCCTCCTTAGGTCACATGGCCCCCAAATCCACAGGTTCCAGGCCCAGCACAGCACTAGGACTTGCATAGGAATTGCAGTATTTGTGGCCTAGACAGCTTTTCAAGTTTATTTTGGACCCCAAAGCCCTGTAGCCCACATGGGCAGGGCTTGCTGAAACTCAGATTCCAACCACTGAGATGAATGCTGCCCCCTGGCTAGGGCTAGTATAAATGCTCTTGCATGCTCAGTGCTGCTCTCCATTGTGACAGCTCTAAGTTCCAATGCAAAGTCCTGCAGTCACATTGTTCTCCCTCCCTCAAGTGCAGCTTCTCTGTGCCATGCAGCCACTGCTGGGAGGTGGGGTGGCAGGGCAGTGTCAACAATTCAATACTGTCTTTTCTACCCTCTTCAGTGCCCCTTTTAGTAGTTTGAAGTTAAAACCAGGTACTATGATCCGTCACCTTATTCTCAGTTCTCACGCTGTTTTGTGTCGATAGTTGTTAAGTCCGGCGTTCCTGCAGGGAGGATGATCAGTGGTGGCTTCTATCTGGCCATCTTGTTCTGCCTCTCCTTCTCCAATATACACACATCATATATTCTTTTGATGATATGCAAGAAAACACTTGATAGGACTCACAGGTAAAGCAGCTAATCACCACAGATAGTTTCACAGAATCTCAAGCAATTACAAGGGTAAGGCATAGAGTCTTAGTTCTATTTTAACTCAGTCGAATGCAGCTACTTTAGAGTATTTAGAAAGGAAACGTCCTACTTAAGCTGTTACTGTCCTAGTTGTTTTATATGTTCTTATGATTTGGAGTATGCAAGTTATTAAATTGCCCTGAGCTCCACAAAGTTGTAATGCATCTGATAATCCCTGAGGTTTAAAGGCAATAAGGAGGACACTCAGGCACTTTCTTCCCCCTTAGCTTAGGGAATCGAAAACCCTGTTCATCAAATGAATTAAGAATATAAAGAATAAAGAATGGCTAAAAATAATGCCAAAAGTAGTGGATGTCAAACCAATAAAGTAAACTGCCTTACTCTAAGAATCCAGTCCCTCTACTTGGTGGGACAGAGATAAAGTCTGACTTAGGAAGCAGGAGTCTCTTCAGAAATAACTGCTAAAAGCTTATCATTTAGCTAACAAATAAGGTATACTATATATGTTCTTACTAGAAAAAGCTTTAGGTTAACTAGAATCTCAAAGTCAAATATGAAGCTCCCGAAGCTTATTGATGCCTAAAATGGGATCCATTTAAACCTAAAATTAAATCAAAGGAGAGTTTAAAGAAAAATCAGCTGAGTTCATAATGAAATATATCTGCAGTTCTTATGGTTTCCAAGAAAAAACAGCTTCAACAATCCCATGGTGTGTATTTGGAAGCAGGTTTTTGTTTCTGTCATCTTTCCCACTGTCCTTCAACTGTCAGATTGAATCTACCCATAGGCAAGATATATCCATACCAGTCAATTTGCAAAATAAAGGTAATAAAAATAACATTATTAATAAAACTGTATTAAGTACAGTGAACATTTTATTATACATGAATCTTAGATGATATTTAGCAATTATTGATGAAATCTATTATACTAGAAACAATTCCTCTTACAATTTTCTGGGCACACAAGATGACTAGCTTTTTAGTCTTCTTTTATCTGTTTCTATATGGGGTCATGTGACTGAATGTTGACTAATAGAATATGGGGAGCTGGGAATTATATGGAAATTCTACTACTCCTATACTCAACCCCTAGAATACAGTTAAAAATTCCAGGAGGCTCTAGAACATGGAATCACAATCATAGGATTCTGGATTCCTGAGTCACCACTAGAAGTTCATCCAGATTGAGCCTTCTGACTTTCTATTACACGTAGCTATTAATGTTCCAACAGGTTTTTACAATTCTCAATCTCTAACCAAAATGACGAGAGAATGTGCTATTTTATGCTCCTGAAGATAAAATTTAACATTCACTGAGCACTAAATATGTGCCAGGCACTTCCTAAGTGCTCCTAAACATCTCATATATTTATCATAAGACCTTGAGCTTTAAAATCTGTGAGGAAGCCGAAGCTAGAAGAAACCCATTAAACTTCCAAGGTTATACAGCAAGGAGATGCAGAGCTTGGTTGAAACTTAGCAGTTTCTCTACAGAGATCACACAACAAAAGTACATGGGATTCCTACTCAGTACATCCCAATTGGGATCCAGAGAATAAACAGAGTGCCCGACTTTGAGCAACTTATAGCCAAGTGGGGAAATAATTGATATTTCAAGGACTCAATGAACTACTCCAAAAAAGAACTAAAACATAATACAAGTGGGGGAAAAAAAGAACTTCTGGACAAATTTGGTACTTCATGGGAACCCTGTTACTATTCTTCATTTCACTGAATGGATCCAACTCATAGGCATCGTTCTGAGACCTTCCCTAACCTGAACACTTGAGGAACTGAAAAATTGAATCATTTAACACTGTTTCCTATACTGTGGCTCCCTGAAGTACTATTAAACCATCTAAGCAGACTAGAGTTTAGTTATATGTTAAATCACTTTTTTTTTAAGAAAAACATAGGACTCTGTAATTTACTTTTTTTAAGAAAAACATAGGATTCTGTAATTTACTTGTCATTATAACAAAAATGAAAATAGTAATTAGCATTTCTTAAGCACTTATGTTCCAAAGTTCTAATCTTTTTATAGATATTCTTCCATTTAATTCTTATAATAATCCCATAAGATAGGTATTATTATTATCTGGCTTTCCAGATGAAGAGATAAAAACCTGGAGAGACTAAAGAGGTTAAATAACTCCTAAGGTCACATAGCTCACAAGTGATAGAGCCAGTACATATAAATTTAACTTTATCGTAAAACGATTGTTCAGTTGAAGATGTTTTCTAAAACTTGTCGAAACAAAACATACATAACATAAAATTAACTGCCCTAGCCATTTTTAAGTGTACACTTCAGTGGAAGTAAATATTAATACATTCACATTGTTATGCAACCATCACCACCATCCATCTCCAGAACTTCTGAATCTTCCCAAACTAAAACTCAGAATTCATTAAACAATAATTCCCTATTTTCCCTTTTCTGTAGCCCACCCCCATTACACTTCATCTTTACAACTGAGTACTCTGGGTAAGTCACTTCTTGATTGATTAATGCCTGCCCATTCAGTGGATTGCTGCTGATTTCAGGTAAGTAAACGATATCCTTGTTATTCTCAAGCTATGTTTTTCCCAGTGCTTCTGTGCCCCACCCCAACACTTTACTTGCTGCTTCTTTTGCTAAGCACACCATCCTGCATTTTTACTTGGTGCTCTACTACTGGATCTACTTTCCTAGTCAATCAATCAGTAGCCAATTTTGGTGAGCCGCCTTTGATGCCTGAAAGATGACTGCCCAAGGACTTGACACTAATATCCTGTTCGAACACTATTAAATAAACCAAAAAATTAATTCATTTAATACACATTTAGTGAATACTGACTACTTCCCAGGCATTGTGTTAAACGGCTGCAGGTGAGCAAAAACAAATGCACTCCCAACCATCACAAAGCACACAGTTTAGCACTAGACAGGCACTAATCAATTAACTCTAATAGATAGAATCCAAAATTTTGGAAAGTGTTATGAAGCAGTACAAGACACCTCAAAAGCACAAGATATATGGTACAATAGGATAGTAAGGATAGGACAGAAATGACAAAGGGTAAGTAGATGTCACTTAGGCTGAGATCAGTAGGGAAAAGTGTTTTATACTTAGGGCCCAGCTTATGCAAGGGCTATGTGGCTAGATGGAGCCTTGTAAACATAAGGGACTTAAAGAACATAAAGAGTAAGGGAAAGCCTGGGCCAATATAAAGCTGGAAAGATGAGCAAAGCCCAGATCATCTAGAGTCATAGCTCTGTTGAAGTCACAGGGAGTTTTGAGAGAAGTAATTACAGAAACACCACCGGTAAGATTGTGTGACCCTCAAATAACTGCAGAAATCTATCTAAAATGAGATTGTTATTACTACTTGGGGATCTTCCCAGAGGCATAAATGACTTATTATTTATACACATCCTGTGGGCAGTTATCTCTATAAGAGCCATCGAATGAGAAAGGTGGTATGAAATTTGTTCCTGACTTTAGTTGAAGTCATCAATGACACCACTGAGGTAAGCCCTGGAAAGTATTCAAGTCTGCCTCAGCTTACTGTTTAAGGCTGCTATGGATGATAGCCGCATCGTAGACTTACTCATTTCAGTATTAATGCATCCTGATGTGGCTGAATTAATGCCTTAAATCAAATGGAAAGGTTAATGCATAACACCAAGAAGAAAGCCACTAGATTTTCTAAGATAGACCCTGGTGCTTTTTGGGATTTATTTGGTTAGCTAGGCTTGAAGTCCTGGAGGTTACAGTGGGAACCCCGGGTTATCAGGTTGGCCTTATCATGCCACCTGGAATCCTGTTGATATTCACCTTAATTAAATACTGTATGAGACAAATTACACAGATTTGGGCCAGCTTCTGCCAGCCAGATTAATTAGACTGGCCAAGGGAATGGCACACTCATGTGAAAATTTAAAAAACTAAGATAGTATAGAAACAAAGGGTGGATATCATTGGGAGACAATTTTCCATTGGTCCCTCACATTTATGCTTATCTTACAAGCAGAAGCACTAACAGTCTTTGTTCTGGATCATACTTTCAAGAATGTTTGGGAGAAAATAGCCCTGCATGATAGAAATAGTAACTCTCTCTTTGAAGCAAAGGGCAGATTTGTTTACTGTCCAATATAATGAAGATAATGTTTCTGTCCAAGGCAAAGTTCAGACAGGTTTGCTTAGAATACATCATAAAAGATTCCCCTTTCCTTAATTTGGTTGAGGCTCCTTTTCTATAATGCAAGCCACTGCATATATAGGTATCGTTTAGCCTTCTTTGCATTGTGTGTGGGAATAGGGGTTCAGAAAAGCAGGGAGGGGGCTAAACTGCTACTGCTATTGTTTTGAGTGAAAAATCTTTGTATCTGAATCGGAAGTCTGTCTTTTGCCAAATATGTGATGGGCTAACAGATTAGTTTGTAAGTAGGGTAAAATCTTAGACTTGTCACATCTCTTGACATTCATAACCCACTAGGGTAGATATTACAATGTCTGCTTTTCAGATGAAGAAACTGAGGTTTTGTCACATAAAGTATGGTATCTAGTTATTCATTTTTACGTTTTTGGTCAATCAAACTATGTCTAAATATTAGGAGTCCAGATATGAATGATGTATGAAGAATCCATGCCCTTGGCTTGATCTTAAATACTTTTGTCAGAAAGTTATCTTTAAATGTGCCATACTTATTTGTTTCTTTAAAGATAATTGGACCAGGTATATGGCTCATGCCTGTAATCCCAGCATTTTGGGAGGCCAAAGGTGGGTGAATCACCTGAGGTGAGGAGTTCAAGACCATCCTGGCCAACATGGTAAAACCCCATCTCTACTAAAAATAAAAAAAATTAGTCAGGTGTGGTGGCATGCACCTGTAATCCCAGCTACTTGGGAGTCTGAGACAGGAGAATCACATGAACCCAAGAGGTGGAAGTTGCAGTGAGCCTAGATTGTGCCACTGCATTCCAGCCTAGGCAGCAAGAGTGAAACTCCATCTGAAAGAAAAAAAAAAGGTGCTGGAATCCAGATCAAACCATACCTGAATGGAACATATAGCTGAACTTTTGGTTGCATGATTTTAAAAATACCCTTAAGTAAACCAACTAGCAGTGTATTTTCTAAACCTTGCAACTGTCAGGTTGCTGATTAATATAGTCCATCTGACTTTGGAACCCATCTTTATAACCCCTAACACCTATACTATACTATACTATACTATACTATACTATACTATACTATACTATACTATACTTTCATAATCCCCAGCACTTTTAGATGTTAAAAAAAGCTAAAAGGCTATAACTTGTGAAACACTTAATCAAGAAACAGATTTTAAAATACCAGAAAATAACTGTCCAAACATTTTTACATGTTACAAAAGAAATAGTCTTCCCTTGTCCAGAGCTGTTGGCATGAAAGTGCTTCAAATCTCAAACATGTAAATAGCTACTAAGAGCAAAGGAGAAAATAAAATCACCGAAAGCTATCTAGAGCATTTGGCAAAGACATAAAAACAATATTCTACCTATTAATATGCTTATCAGCCATCAAGAAATAGATGACAGAATCCTGTACTCAGAATCTCAGAGTTTACTTTAACTGAGAAGAGCACAGTATGTTTGAAGAATTTCAAGTGGTGGAATGTTTATGCAGAATATAGTATTGAGAAATTAATCTGGAGAGGCAGGTACCTAGGAATCAGATCATAAATGGCATAGTGCTTTGATGTGTAAGCTAATCTGTTGCATTATTATTCAGCAGGTCAGATGTTTAAATCTGGGAAACATAGACCACATCTTTGGAACCTGAGCATTCAGAGACTATGATTACATTGCATGTGTGTTTGCAGGGTAATACATACTGGAAAATAATGTTTGTAAACATCTGTAAATTCTTTAAAAGGTCCATGAATAAAGAAACATTATGAAATCTGTTGGGAGTATCTATAGGGGAATTTCCCTCAAGGGATGCTTGGAAGAGACAAATCTGTCTCCTGGACTATATATGGATTAAGCAGACAGCACACGATACTGAAAAAAAGGAAATCAGGTAAGAAACTATGAGAAGTGCCATAAAAATGATGCAAACAGCACTTTCAACAAATGGAGAAGCTCAACAAGGGTCCCTATTGGGTAAATCCAATGGGCAACAATATCCTCGCTATAATTATGTACAACCATAATGAGCCTAAGAATTTGTATGCATTTTAAATCACCAAAGATACACTTAAGAATAGCATTACAGGGCCAGGCGTGGTGGCTCACGCCTGTAATCCCAGCACTTTGGGAGGCCGAGGCAGGTGGATCACGAGGTCAAGAGATCGAGACCATACTGGTCAGCATGGTGAAACCCCGTCTCTACTAAAAATATAAAAAATTAGCTGGGCACTGTGGCGCGTGCCTGTAATCCCAGCTACTCAGGAGGCTGAGGCAGGAGAATTGCCTGAACCCAGGAGGCAGAGGTTGCAGTGAGCCGAGATTGCGCCATTGCACTCCAGCCTGGGTAAACAAGAGCGAAACTCCGTCTCAAAAAAAAAAAAAAAAAAGAATAGCATTACATACAAAGATAGTTTGCTAATAAATCTCTGAAATAACTTCAATCAGTATTAAGTCTACGATTGGTTTTATTTTACATTGTAATGAATGTCTTTCAGTTTCCAGATGATACCAGATATCTCTGGTTGTATAATGTCAATTTCAGAAATAAACTGTACAAAGATCACACAAAGCTATGTGAGTGGGCAGAAATAAGAGCAATTATTCTTAGCCCAAATAATCCAAACTGTATTTGTATGTCAGTAATTTAGAATGTAAGAAGAAAAATATTATGCAAAAGAGCAATATGCCAATTAAAAGATGCTCAACATTACTAATAAGAAAAACATAAAACCCTTATACCTAAAAAGAGTAAAAATATTAAAATCTTCAAATACTATGTGTTGACAAGGAAGTTGCCCAATGCTTACACTGCTAGTGGAGGAAAATCATGGTAAACAACTTTGGAGAACAACATGTTAATAACCAGTGAAGCTGAAGATATTTAGACCCATGGTAGGCAGAGTAATTACCTCTCAAAGCAGTCCATGTCCCAGTTTCTAAAACTCATGTGTAAATTGCATTAGTTGGCAAAAGGATTTTGCTGATTTGCGTAAGTTAAGAATCTGAGATGAAAAGATTATCTAGGTGGGCCTAACATAATCGCAAGGGTCCTCGTTAGAGGCAGGAGGTAGGAAGGCCAGAGTCAAAAGAGAAATTCAGGGCTAATGCAGTTGGCTTTGAAAAATGGAAGAGACTGCAAGCCAAGGAATGCCTCTAGAGGCCGAAAGTGGCAAAAGAACAATTCTTTATAGACTCCAAAAGGAACACAGGCCTGCCCATACCTTGATTTTAGCCCAATGACACCAATTTTAGACTTCTGACCTTCAAAATTGTAAGAAAGCAAATCTGTGTTCTTTTAAGCCACTGAGTTTGTGGTCATTTATTATAGCAGCAATAGAAAACTAATACATAACCCTTTGCCTAGAAATTTCATTTTCAGATATACAGGTCTAGAGAAAACTCTTGCATATGTACACAAAAAAACTCATTCAAAAATGCTTAGTGCAGCATTTTTATAAAAGCATAAAATTAGAAACTACCTAAATGTCCATCATTAGGAAAAGGTACACTGAGATATAATCATACAAGAGAGCAGTCTGCAACAGGTAGACTGTTGTGATAGAGCCCCATGTGATAACATAGATATAGCTCTAAAACATAACATTTAGCAAAACAAAATTTAGTTTATCTTTTAAATTAGAATTAAAAACACTAATATATATATATACAATGTCTACATAATATATTTATATACAGAAAGAAAATAACATATGCATAAGAATGATAAAAAACTAAATTCATGACATGATTACTTCTGAGAACAAGAGGGCATGCTGGTTTGAAGAAAATTTGAAGCAAACACCACGAAATAATGAGATTTGATCAAGTTAGGTGATAAGTATGTAGTTGTTCACCATTCTACTTCCTTTAATCGTTGATGATTCCAGTAGTTTCAGATCCAATATTCTGTATCAGTCTCTCCACTACAACTGCCACCCTTAAGCCAGTTTAATGTTCCTGGAAATATATCAGGATACAATGCTCTGTTTTCTCATATAACTATCAGAATCTACATACAAAATACTTATAAAGCCCCCTGTACTCAGATGCTATAGTTCAAAGAAAATTGTTGACATGAAAGTTTAAGAGATCTTATAAAAGTGGTATAAGGCAGGTCTTCTCAAATTTTTGGTCTTGGAATTCCTGTGAACCCTAAACAATTGAGGACCACAGTGATCGATATGGGTCATATCTATCACCAACTATTAAGACTTAGACACATTTTAAAATATTTGTTAGTTCACTTAAAAAACAATACTATAGCCCTACATCTTAGAACATAAATACATATGTCCTAACATGTAACATTTAAACATTTTTAAAACCATGAATAATTAGTGAGAAAAGTGGCATTGTTCTGCATCTCTGTAAATTTCTTGATGGTCTGGCTTCATAAAAGACAGCTGGATTCTGATGAAATGTGTTGTGTGGGTTGAAGAATATAAAGATAATCTGGCCTCACACAGATCAATAGACTTTATAGACCTGAGGAAGACTGTGGGGATCTCCAAGGGTCCTCAGACCAAATGTTGAGAACTGCTCACATAAGGAATATTCTTTGTTCTCAAAAGCTGAAGAAGAATCTGACCAAAAGTAAAAAACTATTAAATGAAAACAGGCTAAAGTTATATGGTAACTTGAAGATTAATGAAATTATAGAATGCCAGAATCATAATTTTCACCCACCCCAAACACACTCATCTTAGAGCTTAAAAGATATCTTTTTTGCACAAAAACATGTGATAAACTTAAAAAAATACAAGGTAAAAAACATGGGGAGAAATGCCAGATATAGGTGACAGGGGGATGGAGGCAGCAAACCACATTGCCATGTATGTACCTATGCAACAATCCTGCATGATCTGCACATGTACCCCAGAACCTAAAGTACAATAAAAATATCTATAAATAAAAAAATTTAAAAAGAAATTAGATAATTTTGATTCCAAAAACATTTAAATATTAGTAAGCAATAAAATAATGATGCCTAAAGAACATAATCAAACTTCCATTCCATGAGTTTTCCCTCCCAAAAGAAGTGAAGATGTGCTGCACAAGTAGAAAGACATTTTTATCTCCGTTTACTATTTACCGCCAATGAAGGAGAAAAATCAATTGAGAAAAGGAAAATCATGAAGTTCTACAACTGAATTGCATATGATTTGGTATTCTCATCAAATTGAATTGGACATATTTTAGGCAAGAAGCTTTTACCACAGTATGAATATCTTAATTCATATGTGTGCTTGGCATCGAAATAAAAGTATTTCAGACCAGAAATCAATCAATGAGACTACAGTAGAAACAATAACACAACCACGACATCACCACTACCACCACCCCCTTTACTCTCAGGGGAGCAAAGGAAGAATCTTAAGAATAATAATCATGGTGAACCACAAATAAGAAACAGCTATGAGTTCACAGCCCATTTTCATCCCCTGAGCATACACCTTTGGGTAGGAAAGCAACATTCTCCAGACCAGATCTAAATAACTCCTGATAGAAATTTAAGTGCCTGAATCTTACTGCTAACATAACTAATCCGGAGTTTATTTGACAAATCCGGAAGGGACAGGAGTGGAGCAGAGAATTTTCTCAATAGTCCCTTATTCTGGGAGATAGTTAACTCAATGTCAATACACTTATAGTTCCTCCAAAGTATGAGATTTTTGGTTTAAATGTTAATTCTATAATATTGCCAGAAAATTAAAAGTTAACTATAGGTTTATTTTTTAAGTATTTTCTTTAACTTTCTGAAAACCAAGTGAAATTAACCAGATGAAGTGTTAACAGTAGCTAAATTCAAGATAAAACATTAAGTTAAAGAAAAGCATTATTTTTACTCTCACCAAATTAAACAAATTAGTAAATTATCAAGGTTGCTATATACACACAATAAATTTTCCTATTACAATTTGTATCTTACATGGGAGAGGTCCAGTGTATCTTATGAAAAACCACCATGAATAGCATAATCTTCCAACTTTCAGATTTGTGTGTTGCTAACAACTCTGTAAATTTAAACTCTGGAACAATGCCCAGAATTTTTTCTTAACTGAAAACCAGGCAAATCCCTGAAAGAGATCGCCCCCCTCCCATAGTTAATGCATATTTTGCTTCTCAATAGTTTTGGCAACAAATTTTAGAGTTTGCATTTCTGTGGTTGGGCTCTGCGACATCAGTTCTCAAAGTGATGTGTGTTATTAGCACAATGGGCAGGCAATTTTTTCACAAGTACTTTGAACAAAACAGTCAAATATAATTCATTTAAATTTCAAATAAGTATTTGACACCTAGCACCTTAAAGAGAGAAAGAAAGTCATAAAACTATACACTGTATCTCTGAATGCAGGACTCCAGCACTTAGGAAGCTATCATTATCCAAGATGACTGAAGTGAGATCCTTTCAGAACTAACACTTTTTAGGCTGGGCTAGATGACTCACACCTGTAATCCCAGCACTTTGGCAGGCCAAGGTGGTTGGATCACTTGAGGTCAGGAGCTCGAGACCAGTCTGGCCAACATGGCAAAACCCTGTATCTACTAAAAAATACAAAATATTAACTGGGTGTGGTGGTGGTCACCTGTAATACCAGCTACTCAGGAAGCTGAGGCAAGAGAATCACTTGAATCTGGGAGGCGGAGGTTGCAGCGAGCTGAGATTGTGCCACTGCACTCCAACCTGGATGACAGAAGAGCAGAGGGAGACTATATCTAAAAAAAAATAAAAATAAAAAAATAAACTTTTTCAAATCCTAAAAAGATAGTAGGGTACAAATACCATATATTACACACAACTCTATCTGAGGGGTTAGCACATCATGCTATAATTAAATACTTCGTACGCCTCAAGTGAAAGATACATCACTTATTAACTGAAGAACTATAAATCACCTCAGGTCAGTTTGGGGTTAGTATTACAATTAAATGAGACATGAAAGCATTTCTGTTACCATTCAACAATCACTTGAGTTGCATGTGAGCACCGCAGAAAACACAAGCAAAAAAAGTGAGTAGATATAGAAAATGAAAAGGTTGAGAAAAAAATAAAATGATATAAAGGAGGCAAGATGAAATGATAGAGACAGAGAAGGAAGGAAAGCAGAAATAGGTTCAAGCTTTCATAGTGTAAACAGCCAGAAGACTTGTAGAATTTCATGGTCCAACACATCCAATTTGTGAATAAAGATCAGTGACAAATAAATGGCTATTGTGGAAGACTAAAGAGAATTTATGCTAGTTCTTTAGTTTGTTTTTATTGCCATTCTAAGAGATGGAATGACGGTCAGGAGATGCACATGCCCTAATCTTGGAAACTATGAATATGTGACATGGCAAAGGGAATTCTGAAGATGTGGTTATACACCTTAACACAGGAAGATAATTCTAGATTACCCAGAAGGACCAAATCTACTTACAGAAGCCCTTGAAAGCAGAGAACTTTCTCTGGATGGAATCAGAGTTGTGGTGAGAGAAAAAGTTGAAGAGATTTGGTCTGTGAGAAGAACTTACCCCAGTTTTGCTAAGGGTAGAAGGTGGAGACACATGGAAAGCCTGTGAAAGAAGGCAAACAGACACCAGAAGAAGGACTGGCCTGAACTGACAGCCAGCAAAGAAAGAGTGACCTCAGTCCTATGACTTCAAGCTCCTGAATTCAACTAAGAGCTAAGAATGAACTTGGAAACGAACTCATCCCCAGTGTCTAGAAAAGAACATAGCCCACCTAACATCCCGATTTCAGCCTTTTAAATTCTAAGGATATAACCCAGCAGACACATACCAAACCTGGATCTCTACCTAGAGGACTGTGAGGCAATAAAAAGGTGCTGTTTTAAGTCACCAAATTTGTCACAATTTGTTATGACAGCAATAGAAAACGAATACAGCCATCCCTGTGAAAAGTGATGCTGGCCAATTCCAGTTGTTGATTGGCCATAGAGAAAGACATTACAAGTAGGAGCTCAGAGTGAAGTTCAACAGAAAAAGGCAACAGGGATGATTAAACTTGGTACTATCAGAGTACAATTAAAATACTCCAAATATTTTTTATTGAGCATATACTATATGCTGACAGAGAGTATACTGAAATTTACATATATAATTGTCTTTATTACTTATGGTCAAAGCCCCAGTTTTCTGATGCCTATGATATTACTATCAGTAGGAATTATACCTATAACTGCTTTACATAAACTGGTTTATAAAACTGAATACATGGGAAGAAAATAGTATCTTGTCCCAGTGAAAAACACTGAGTGTGTGTCAAAGATAAATCAAGCTAGTCTAACGGCAAAGCTTTTCATTCAAACTGACTTTTATTTTGGCAAACATTCAAACATGATTTAGCAAGTGATCAGATAGAAAAGCCTATTATTTAGGAAAGACAGGATGCTATTTAAGTATGAGATACTGATAATTTGGACTTTATCATATAACTAAGTTATCATGTCTCCACAGACACAAATTGTCTAAAATTTTGTTTTTATTTAATGACTCTTACAAGACACATAAAGGTCTATGTAGACAACAATCTTACCTAATAGCTCTAGATCATCTTATCATAGTTTAAACCAAACAGACCAACATAGTTTAAGTATACTGATCTTTCGTAAAATACCAGATTTTGGATCTCCAAAGCAAGGTCAATAGAAAAATACATAGAATACACTCTGTTGGCTGGTTGCTTTTCTAAAGAAGGACCTATAACCATAAATTACACAAGAGGAAGATTATTTGATAATTGGAAACTCCATTCAAGTTAAATGTTCAAATGCCTCACTTTTTGTAGAAATCACCATAAATTTCATAGAATTTTTAACCATTTTAACCATTTTCAGTGCTCTGCAGCACCAAAGTTTCCAAAGCTTACAGAAGCTAAGGACTTCATAACCAAGCAAATTACACATTATTTACTATGACCTTAGTGCTGTATAAAGCTCTTCTGTTATTTTTCTCATCATGTCTAGTGACATAAAATTCAGAAAGAACTCTTCAGCAATAGTTTGAAAAATACCAAAATGACTCTAGGTCTCATGAATTTTTAAGACTTCTCCTAGGCAAGTATTACTTTCTTTTTGTGACAAATTTTCTAATAGCAAACCTGTATTTTCCAGATCAAGGTGTAGCCCTTTTCAATTATATTCAAGGTAGAAATAATCTTCTCAAAATTGGCTATGTAATGTGTATCACTTCCTTCTGAAGTTGGCCAATTATGGGTCTATAAATTTGTAACTGATTACATTTGCTTTTGATCTAAACCATTAACTTAAATGTATTGAACTAGAAAATTAGAAAGTAAAAATAGCAAACAAAATTCAATATAAACCTAACCATAAAATTCCAGGTATGTGTATTAATATGTATATGTTCAGAATATGAGAGACATGTCATCACCATTCTATTAAGAAAAACATCCAACCAGTAGTGTACATTTACATTTAAAGGATATTTTGTAACTACAGATATGTATTTAATAAGAAAGGAAAGTAACTGAAATTCACAAGAATTCTCATTCTAATACCTACATTTAGGTTTAACTCTGCATTATCTCATATTTAATGATTGGTATTTACAACATATTTCTTCTGAGTTGATGCAGCAAATCAATAAAATGAGGTCACCCACCATACTCCATGCTTTTATAAGTCATCTTCCAACTGCATTTGTGGTTTTCTGGAGTAATGTTTCAACTAAAAATGTTTAAAATAGCTTCCTGAATAATAGTCACATTCTTTTCCCTTAAAGACTCTGAGTCCATACAACAAACTAAAAATAGGTTTACACTCCCTGCACCCTCCTCGTTGCAAATGGGCATTGGTCCAGAGGATGAATCTGACCAGGCTTGAAAGAAAACCACAGAAAACCAAGAATATTAATAAAAGATGATGATCCTCCAGCCCAGGAATGAATATGAATATGCCTCAGGACATAGATAGCTTCTGCCATATGATTTTGGAAAACAAAATTTTTTTTTTTTTTTGCAGACTGACCTTTTTCCAGAATTGAGTTAGTTTGAAACAATCTATCAGGTTTGATATTTCCTGGCCCTCAAGACAGTTTACAGCTATAGCAAATGTGTGTCTTTGCTTAGAGCAAATGGTAGCCTGTCCCAGATAACTTAAAACCCACAGGTTTTAGATGGGGAAAAGTTTGCATCATGTTAATCATATTCTTCCCAGACAGCACACCCAAATAGGTATTGCATAAGCACAGTAACGCATTCATTAATCCTGGTATAGAGCACACCATCAAATGACAATCTGACATTTATCCTTCATTTCTCAATACTCCATTAAAGCAACAGACACTTTACATTGTTAATGTATAATCTTTCTCACATGAGAATGTCTTACAGAGAAGAACGCATAACAGTGAAGAAGAGAGGGACTAGCTTTTTATTACATCAAACTCAATGGGAGAATGAAACAAGCATTAGACAGGTGAAAAGTAAAAGCCTGGAAAAGCAATTAGAAGAAGATGATTACAAGAGGAGCAGATGTTCGCCTCTAAATTTCATCACGTGTAGCTCATGGACTTAAAATTTCATGCATCAGAAGGTTAAAAATGGGGCTGGGAGTGTGAAAACTCACTTGTTGAAGCTATTCAGAATTGAAAATAGTCTGATAAATCCAGGATTCTCATGACCCCTGGCAGCATTCACATCTCATCACAGTGATAAATGTCCCATTGATGCTTTGGAGAGCATCGATCACATCAGGAGACTGCCCTTGCTGTAAACCATCTTGGTGATTTATAGGCTTGGCCAGCCTGACTGTGCCCTTTCAGCTCTGCTGCACAAAACAGGAGGCCTCCCAAGTCATCTAGGTGAAGGAAACTTTCATTTGCTGTTCAATTCCATCTTCCTGGCAGCTGAATTCTCATTATCTCATATATCTAGGAAGGATTTGCCTATAAGATATAGGTGTGTGTGTGTGTGTGTGTGTGTGTGTGTGTGTGTGTGAGAGAGAGAGAGAGAGAGGAGAGAGAGAGAGAGAGAGAGAGAATCTCACTTTGTCATCCAGGCTGGAGTACAATGGCACAATCTTAGCTCACTGCAACCTCTGCCCCCTGGTTCAAGTGATTCTCCTGTCTCAGTCTTCTGAGTACCTGGGACTACAGGCGTGCACCACTATGCCCGGCTAATTTTTGTATTTTTAGTAGAGATGGGATTTCACCGTGCTGGCCAGGCTGGTCTTGAACTCCTAACCTCAGGTGATTCACCCACCTCAGCCTTCCAAAATGCTGGGATTACAGGTGTGAGCCACCACACCCAGCCAGATTTGCCTACAAGGTTTCATTAAGTGTCTTCCAAGTGACTCATCTCTTCGAGATGTTCTGGAAAAACTTAGAATGAACTGATTTCTAAGTTCATGTATAAGTTAACATTTTTGAGTTATATTTTTGTCAAGGAATTTATAAAATCAAATCTATTTTGTAGATAGACATCTCTGGTCTACTTCTACTGAGCACAGCCACTCCCTCCTTAAAAGAAAAAACCTCCATAACTTCCTTAATGCTTATAGAATTAAAGTTCTAATTCCTTGGACCTACATTTTTGGCCCTCCTTAACCTAGACCAGGGTTTCTTAACCTCAGCATTACTGACAGTTGGGGTGAGAGAATCCTTTGCTGTGCAGGACTGACCTATCACACAGTGTTTGTGAACCTCGTGGCTCCTACCAATTAGATGCCAGCGATACCACTTCAAACCCTCCAGTTGTGACAACCAAAAATGTCTTCCAGGCATTGCCAAATGTCACCTAAAGGGCAAAATCACCCCCAGTTGAAAAATCACTGATCTAGCTCCAAACAACTTTTCCTCAAATCTTCTATCAACACACCCCCACATGAAGCTTCTGATCCAGGGGAAAGGAACTGCTCAGTGGTAGTCTAGACTATTGCATGATGGTTCTCATTTTCATATTTTTCCAGAGTATTGTACCTGTATCTTTCTTCTTCAAGATCCACCTTATATTTCAATACGTAAAATTTTCTTCTGGGAAATGTCAGTTTGTTTGAATCCTAGGGTTTATTTTATTCTTTTGAAAGATTTTTATTTTGCCCCTGGTACTGCATTTAGTAATTACAACTTGGCATGAGTCTCCTAATCTGTGGCCTGCTTCTCATTGTTTAATTAGAATAATATCTAGTCTATGTACCTTTTTGTGAAAGGCAAATAAGATGATGCACACGGACATGCTTTAACAATTGTAGAATACAAAACAAATGTAGAAATTAACAACAAATCATGAAGTGCCTTCTGATATTTCTGTTACAGTTACTGCTATTTAGCTCTTGTACTGTGATTTACATGTTTGCATCTCCATCACATTTTCAAGTTTATTATATGAAGACAGATTCCCAGATTATAAGTTTTCAACAAGAACCATGACAATCTGGCATTAATATTTGTTTATTTATTTCATTTATTTAACTGTGTAATCACATAGTCCTCAAAAGAAAAAATAACCTCATATTTCATCTTTTTCTACAGTCATTAATTCCTCACCTAAGAGTTCCATATGATCCCAAGGTTTATTTTGCTACTTCATTACCACCCCAAAGCTGGTATTTCATTAGGAAACCTGAGACCAATTCTGATAATTTAGGAGGTAGCATTAACACACATCTGAAAGGAGAGTAAAATCAAGACTGCATTAAGAGAGTAACTACCAAAGCAATCTCTCCTTCTTCCACCCTGTCCAGCAAACAGCAAACCTCTGCCTTTCTTTCTGATGTCTCCCTCATCTGGCAGCGGCAAAGTTGTTTATATTTATAAAAGCCTCCAAAGTCAGCAGTAAGTATGGCTCCAAAGCAAAACTACCTGTAGGCTCTCACTGTTACACGAAATAGTTTCATTATTTAGAGATGGATTTAATTAAGGAAAATAAATAAATCATTGAGACAGTTGGTGAATGTGGTTGGCAATCAATTTGGGTAATATTGCACTTAGTAAAAACTACAAAGCTAACTTGTATGACTCAAAATCTGTATGCAACTGAAAAATAGGACAACAATGTTTGGAATAGTAGCAACATTTATTGAATAAGTTTGTCACCTCTCATGTAGTGATTATCTTAAAGAGATATTTTAGTTTTGACAGTTTATTATAAAAATAGTCATTACACAAAACCAGAGCTCACCTGGGAAAAAGAACCACTGTTGAAATGGAAGTAGAACATATGGAATCAAGTCACTGGTGTTCTGCATTTTATGTGATAAGTTTGTTCTTGGATAAATTGTTTTAAATGCTTACAAATCTGATTAGATTGTTAACACTTTTGAAGGAGTTTTTAAGCAACTACTATCACAGAGCACAGGATCTTTTCTCTAATTTGGATTATATGTTACCTAAAATTCTCATTGAGGTGATTTACTCAAGATACACTATAACCAAATTAGCCAAGCATGGTGGCACATGCCTGTGCTTCTAACTATTCAGGAGGCTGAGGTGGACAAATCATTCTGAGCCTAGGAATTCAAAGCTACAATGAGCTGTGATAGGGCCACCGCACTTCTGCCTACGTGACAGAGTGGGATCCTATCTCAAAATTCAAAAAGAAAAAAATTGCCAGTAATTAACAACAGATTACTGTAAGCAAGCACTGATTTATTTAAAACCCTGTGCAGTCTCTAATGTTGAAATGCATCTTTTAAAAACAAAATGCACACTCTAAATATGGTGTCTGTATCTTCTGCTTACATTAAGCAGTGAATACTCATGGAAGTCCATTTTAAAAAACAGACCACAGTTCACTGCAAATTGTATTCCAACATCACCCTGGCAAAGGTTGGTGGGGGGGACCATCGGAGTTACAGATCAAGTCTGTATATAAATATACAGAGATACTCCTGTGGTTTAATAAGTTCTATCTAGAATAAAAGCCTTTTAAAAAAAATCAATGTTCCCTAATTGATCCACTAGAAGTTTCATTTTGACAGTGAGGAGTAGAGTCAGAAATAGTATCTGGTTGATTTAATTCAGCACTTTACAACAGTGGACTATGATTCACATGTGGTTAGAAGGAAATCTACTGAGATTTAGAGTTAGATTTTAGAGGCTATTTGATTTCTAAAGCAGCAAACTTGGCAGCTAATTGATAACTTGAAATTGTTGATGAGTTGTAAAGTTTGGTCAATATCCCTGGAATTAAAGAGAGAAAGGCTTTACAAACCCTCATCCTCATAATGGATTTGAATAAATACATTTCAAAAAACATCAGGTATAAGAACCAAGTTATTTAAATCTGTGTAGACGCAACGAGGAAAAAAAGTTACTTTTTTTAACCTATGAGATCAAATTTTTAATATTTAGCTAATGGTCTTAAAATGTAAGTGCTTGCTTGAATGTTATCACATTTGCTAAAGCCTGAAGAATTCTTTTATAATAGTATCAAATATTAAGAAACATAATAGTGTAAAGTGCTTAACAAGATCAAATACTTCACATTCTCACTTATCATTGGGAGCTGAATAATATGCATACACGTGAAATGAGAGTAGAATAACAGACACTGGTGACCTGAAAAGGTGGGAGCGGTTGAGTAATGAGAAATTACCTAATGGATACGACACTCACTATTCAGGTGATAGCTACCATAAAAGCCTAGACTTTACTGTTATATCCACAATATATCCACATAATAAGACTGCACCTGTACCCCTAAATCTATAAAAACAAGAAATAAAAATATTAAAAAAAGACTTAAAGAGCAAGTTAGTGTTCTTCCTATGTTAAATAGTTTTAGCTAAAAAGAAAAACCCCAAATTCCCTTTTCATTAAAAAAAAAAAATCTTAAAGTCTAATTGGTTACATATTACAAAGAGTTATATCAATCTATTAGACAATAATTAGACCTATTATTAACCCATTATATATATTCAATATAGTGCTGACAAGACCTGATGAAAATAAGAAGTATTTTGTCTGTAATTTTGCCTGTCTCCTCCAGACATAAAGATTATTGTCTTTCTGAGTAAAATCTTTAAGGAAAAAGGTTTATGAGGAAGAAAGGAGTCCAAGGTCAAAGAAAATAAACCCAGTGCAAACAGATCCAAACTGCTCAAAATAAAATAAGCAGTTGCATCTTCAGATAGCTTGTCAAATTCCACATATTTCCATAGTTCTGAAAGTAAAGGACTATCACAAAGTCACATTTTTAAAGTTATTAATAAAAGCTATCACTAATAGGGCCTTTATGATATGTTAGGCTCTTTTCTAAGTTATATACATCTTTTTAACTCTCCCAATAACAGGTAGGTAATATCACAACCTTCAAGGTTACATAGCTAGTAAGTGGCAGAAACAGATTTATCCCATGCTCTTAAAGGCCAATACTGAATACTGACTCTCATGAGACAAGCAACAGCATAACTGTAATGAAAGAACATGGTCCAAGCCTTTGTGAGTTATTAATAGAAAAGACTATCATCACGAGCAAAGGTTTATACCCAACAACAGATGCAGAAGCAAAATCCATTTTCCATGGGAACCTTAGGAAATAATCTATTCAAAAGCAGGTGTTGTAATCCTAGTCTCTAATAAAACAGACTTTAAACCAAAAGATAAAAAAAAGATAGGGCATTACATAATGGTAAAGGGATCCGTGCAACAAGAAGAGCTAACTATCCTAAATGTATATGCAGCCAATACAGGAGCACCCAGATTCATTTTTTAAAAAAAAGTTCTTAGAGACCTATAAAGAGACTTAGACTCCCAAGCAATAATAGTGGGAAACTTTAATACTGGATCAACTGTCAATACTAGATCAACAAGCCAGAAAATTAACAAGGACTTGAACTCAGCTCTGGACCAAGTAGACCTAATAGAC